>NC_140311.1:4102490-5494483 GCF_964211825.1 Aythya ferina
ACACAATATAAAGATTTGACATAAATAAGTATAAATAACTGAAAACAGTGAAGCTACTATTCATGCACCCTATCTCACTATCAGATATACAATTTTTCTGTTTTATAAAACTGGGCTCATCTTCCTAATGACTCCTCAGGTGCTCCATAGTTCTGGCTAATCTGAAATTCTGCCTTTGGGACCGGTTGCAAAAGCATCTAATAGATTCCAATTAACTCAGCTGTCTTTGTGTTACAGCTCTTCCTTTCTAAAGGTCAGCACCTTTGCAGCACGCTAGTTATGTTATTAATTTGTTAGCATTGCTATGAATAAACAAACCAATCTCTTTCATACCAATATATAAACCACTACTAAGACACTGATAGATAGATGGTAGTGCCAAATCTTATTTTTACCTTTTTCCAGCTATATATGCCTTACTTTTAAAATAGTAATTATTTTAACATTTGTTCATTCTCCTGTTCATTTGTTCATTACTCCTCAAGACTGACAATCTTGAAAGAGATGACAACATCAAGATTTTCTGCCCACCTCCTCTCCTTCAACTCTGATTATATCTAGACTTTAAGGAATGGTCCATCTCCAGATACTTAAAGAGATCACATATGGCAGCTGTTTTGATATACATCTAATTAGGACTGGAATGGTTATAACAACTTACAGTAATGAAATAAATAGAAAAGGTCAAACAACTAAAACTTCATTCAGGTTTATTAATGGAAACTCAGATAATTTTTGCCTTTTGTTTCCTTGAAGTACAGCATCTTTTTGTAAGCGTTCAGAACTACTATCTCATTCCTTGCAATATTTTGTCAGAAGATCCACTGGTATTTCATGTATGGGAACATGCCAGTCAAATGGTGCCTTTTGACTGCAAGCATACATAGTCAGAAACCCAAGATATATACTCGGTCAACATCTTTTCAGCTTCTCACACTGCCCCACTAGTGAGGAGGCTGAGGATGCACACAAAGCTGGGAGGGGCACAGCCAGGACAGCTGGATCCAACTGCCCAAAGGGATATCCAGTGCCATGTGGTGTCATGCTCAGCAACGAAAACTACAGGGAAGTTTTCCAGGACTGCTGTTGCTCAGGGGCTGGCTGAACATTGGTCACCTGGCGGTGAGCCAGATGTTTTGTTTTGTTTTACACCACGTGTTTTTCTTGGTTTTGTATTGTTTTTACTTACTTAACTTTCTTTACCTCAATCCATGAGTTTCTCACTGTTGCCCTTCTGCTTTTATTCCCCAAACCCACTGCCCTGTATGCGTGTCTTTACCCTATAAGTTCTTAAGAACTGGAGATATAAGTTAACATACAGACTGTCTGCTTGGGTATGGATAACCATGTCTTCACTGAGCATTGTTTCAGCTTACTCTGGGCAGCTTTTGTTTTGCATGATTTTACCCAGAGTAAATACTTTAAGAGTACATAAAAGAGAACAGTGATAAGAGATATAAAACAAAATGCAACAACGGAGAGTCTGAATTAAAGATCTTTGCTCTCCTAGGTACAGCCTTATTGGCTTATTATTTCGTACTCAACAGCTTACACATTAACCCTCTGAAAGTGCTATATAATAAGGAATTAGCTTTGTGTTTGCCACCAATTACTGCAAACAGTAAGCAGAAGCTAGTCAGCAAAATCCATAGGTTTTTTGAAAGGACAAAGCAAAACTGGAATGGTCTTCTGCCTTCATGAGATTAGCTAAATTGATTCAGCTTTCTAAGACCTCTTAACAAGGTTACCTAAATAAATAAATAAATAAAATAAAGCATTGACTCAGACTGAGTTTACAGCATTTTGGCTGCAATAACATACTTAGGTTTACATCAATTTTTTGTGAGGAGTTGTTTAGCATGCCTACTGGTTGCCTGCACCATGCGTATGCATCAATACTGGGCAAGCTTGCCACAAGCAGACAATTAAAAACACAGCAAACTTGCAGGATCAGCTTACTGTCATCTTAACATTTTAGAGAGATCTGTGTTTATGCCTGGTCAGCACTTTGCTAATTAACTGTATTCTGACTATTCTGCAGAAATGATATTTTAGCTTGTAAAGTATCAGATGAATATTATGGTCAAATAAACTTACACTGCAAAATTGGAAAGTCACTGTCAGTCTGCTCCATCTTACCCTTAAAAAGCTCAGAAAAGTCCAAAATGTTGATTATATCAATATTATGCACATTTTCAATATGAAGAATACTGCACTTGTACTGGAGTTTATTTGTATTACAGTATTTAAATATAGTCTCAGATCAAGAATACTAAAACACAGGTGCCTAGCTATTAAAATGCCTTTAATGGGTATCCAAAGACTAAGATGAGATCAATCCAACTTTATACAGGTTTGTCTAAAAAATTTTTCATCTGTTTACTTAAAAGCAAAGAAGCCCTTCACTCCATGTAAATCAATAGATAAAAAGCAGTATTCATTGGAGCAGCGCTTGAAGCATCCCTTTGGGATGGTTCTTACTAAAGTCCATTATTTTCTGGTTCTTCTTAGTTTACTTGTTAGTTTGCTTAGTTTACTAACTCAGAACAGAGGTCAATAGATAGGTATGGCTTTCCCCGCCACACATCCTCTTTTATCTGATAGAGTCTCTTGATAAAGTCAGTGTAACTGTAAAATAATTCTTTGTCACATTGAGAGTACCTATAGGATTAGTCTACTAGGATTTTGTACTAAAAGTTTTAGAATGTAAAAGGTAAAAATAAAATTTACTATGTTTTAAAGACAGCCAAAACAATCTTGCTTGTGGCAAGCTAGTACATTCACTGAAAGCAAAAACAAAACCCTAACACAACACAGGGGCTGGAAGCTGAAAGGTAAATTATGCTTGCTGTGTTTTTGACTTGAATCCTGCCTGTATGATCAGTAGCATTCAGACTCCCGGCAGGGAAGTCTCCAAAAGAGAGGGAAAACTAGAAAGGAGGCTTTAAAGAAAGAACAGAAAAATGTACTAAATACAAATTCTAGTTGAGAAGTGAAATTGGTTAAATTGCCTTAAGCATGTCTGTGGAAGAAAAGGGTCCACACAAATTTCTCTATTTGGAGGAGCAGTGTGAAAAGCATAGCAGAGCATGAAAAGGACATGCCTGCATAGAAGACTTGCTCATTACAGACCATGTCATTCTGTTTTGGAAATGGGTAGAATGAGGGACACACTAAAGAAATCACTGAGACAGTGCAAACAGATGCATAGGAAGAAATCAGTCATCACAGGATTCACCTGATAGCAGTCAACACAAGAAGATTAAACTGCATGGGGGCAAAAGATACAGCATCATCTTGTTCTGAAAACAAGGATTCAGACATGGTCATAGGCCTTCACTAGGATGACATAGCTGTAAGATGCCCCCGTCACAGAGCTTACCCAACAGAAAGGAATCATTCCTGCTTCATCATTGCTAGTCAGCAGAAGCTTCAAAATATTCAAGATTGGATTAATTATGATTTTTTTAAAACCCGTTCATAATTTGGAGGTGGGAGGAGTGAGCAGAATTCAAAAATAGTTACAGAGGAAAAAAGAACAGCTGCTCTTTACAATTATTCAAAAAAGGGAAATGCACTCTGAAACACAGCTGTTTGCCCATGAATTAAACTCAGCATTCACTCAGACATTTATCTCAGATTGCTAGTCCAGGCTTTAACACATGTCCCCATCTGAGAGCATTTCTTCCTATCAAAATAAATGGAACCAAGGAGCTCAAATTGCTTAGGCAGTTTGGAAGATCTCAGTCTATCTTTTAAGCAGGTATACTGTTCCTTCCTCGGTAGCTTAATATGATCTTTCTTTTTCACAGAAGTGTGGGTTGTTTCCCTCACATAACAAGACAATTTTAAAAATACTAGAATTTTAAAACTATCTTCTGGGCATCATAAAAATGTCAATCTTGAAGTAAGGCATAAACTGACAAATTCATCTCTAGGTAATTCAAAAATACACAAAGTGTATAACTGTGCCCAGAGCACAGTACATGAGACAAAATATAGATAAGAATAGATCACTGAACTTCTCAGATTTGCTTTTCTTCTGCAAAATTCCATTACAGGTAATATGTAAAGATAATGCTTAACCACATACTCAAAATCATACACTGATTTAATCTATGACACTCACAAAGAGTCTATCTCTTCAGAATGGACTGCTGAAGAGACGAGAAAAGCTTTAGGCTAGACTTCCAATCCAGGTGTAACCAGATCTACTTTATCCAATCTTATTTTAAAAAAGACCCAGAACCCTAATTTGTGTAGTTCACAGACATATATCCCCTTATTAGCTTTACTTCCTCTGTGCTCTTTTCTTATGTTTGGCCTATGTCACATCATAAACATTCCATATTTTAAAAATTCCTCTCAAAAGTTATCACTATGCAAAACAAGTTTAGGTTCTACACAGTAAGAATATAAAACTTCCTATTCCTTAGGACAGAGATCTTTTGTCTACCAAGATACAAAGATAGAAAAAGAAGATTCTACTTTAATATTCAAATATTACTGCATGCAACTGACAGGAGAAAAGTAGTCATAAAGCCTGCTAAATAACATGTAAGTATGGCTTTGGCTTTTCTGTCTCTTTTCTCAGGGGACTCCTGGGAAGTTACAGTTCTGTATCTAGGCAAAGATACAGGTTTTCTTTGTGAAATGAGAAAAAGGAAAAGATAGATCCTAAAATCCCTAATTATTTGTTCAGATCAGCAAGATAGGTAAGAGAACCAATTACATACCATCAGTGAATATGACGGTATATACACCATACCACCATATGGAAGTCCTCAAAGCTGAATGGACCGCAAGAATTGACTACAGTTCACACAGTCAAAATGAATAGTACTTGATAGGATGAAACTCTCTCACACATCATATTAATTACTTTGTTTTGAACACAGAAGAAGCAGTTAAAAAAGCTAATGAGCTTGTGGACAACTCCAAAAACAAAGGGAAAAAAAGCTATTTTTCCAGGACATGTTATTGGATTTACATTAATTTAATAATCATTAATGCTATTGAACAATAAAGTAAGCTATTAAAGAACTTTTTTTCCTTAGAATGTTCCACAATACTGAGAATTTCTTCTAACCTGTTATACACCTCTCTGTTTTGATTTACAAATAAAAAAGAAAAGAAGAAAGAAAACCTTAAGAATGAATCACAACTAGGTTTGAATGCAAAGACGGTACATTTTACAGAAAACACGCTTACTTCCAAAATCAGTTCCTTTGAGGGAAGATAATAGGTTTCTAATGACCTAATTAATTTTACACTAAGTGTGTTTTGCAAATGTACAAAGTTAGACAGCAAATTGCTGTCTCTGCTTTGGTAAGAAATGGTTTTCTCCAAACAGATCTCTAAAACCAATGTACAGTAATTCATACCGACAGTTTATTCTAATTACAGCTGAATATAATGGTTCAGCTGAGATACCAAATTTCACCGCAAATACCACTTTGCTAGATGCAAAATAAAATAAAATGAAAACAAATAAATGCAAGTTATTTCAGCTGCAACCTTCTTGTTTTTTCGGTTTTGTTTTGTTTTTTGGGCACATAATGCTACAGAAAGGTACAGTGTGGCAGATCTGGTGCTGAAGAGGAAAAGATTTTATATATATATATATATATATACATGTATTTTTTTATAAAACTAATGGATGTATGCACATTTGTATTAACATATACCACATAATATTGGCACTCACTTTCTTTTCCTCCCAACTCTGCCAGGGTTCTCTGAAATTGCAAAAGGAAAAGTTTTCATCAAGTGTGAAAGACTGATGTATGTATTTTACCATCTTTTTGAATACCTAGATTCTGAGCTATCAAGATGGACTTCAGATATTGGGTTAATTCCAGTTTCAATGAAAAGACAAAACTATGATGAGTTGTCTTTATTCATAAATGGATATCATATAGTCCTTACCTGTTTTTAGAAATCTACCAGAACATCCCAGTAATTCACAAATTTGAATGTAGCACAAGAAAGAAACAGTGGTTCAGAGCTTTTGTTGTAAGCTATAACTGAATGCAGGAGTTTGTATGTAGGTGACACAAAAACATTACCTTTAGGACAAACAGAAGAGTTAAATGTTAAACAGTTTTAATAATTTTTGAAATGCTTGCTAGCTTCCTGCCCAATTAGAAATAGCTTTTGGAAAACATACAGAAGTAAGTATAAAGTGTATATGCACACTGAACATACAAAGTAGCTAGCCATGCCATGCCTGATGCACCCCAGAGTACAGTTGGCCCTATTGGCTGCCAGGGCACACTGGTGACTCATGTTCAGTTTGCTGTCAACCTAATCCTAACACCTGCATTTTCTGCATGTTTTTTTATTAATTTTATTTTATTGGAGTAAAAATAAAATAAAATAAAATAAAATAAAATAAAATAAAATAAAATAAAATAAAATAAAAAATAACCATACAGAATATGCAGATTAGCATTATTAGAATATGCAGTATTAGCATCTAAAGCAACATGAGTAGTTTCAGTGAAAAAAGTATAGGGAAAGCACCAGTATATGTATTTTATTTTTTTTTTTAAATACAATGCACATTAATTTAACAATGAAAAAAAGCACAAATTCTCTACATTAAAAGAGCCCCTCCTTTTTTGTACTGGCATCCTACAAAAAAAAAATTCATTATAAGAAGGCACAAAAATTCTGTAGGATAATATGAATAAGGCATGTAGTTAATCCACTAAGATTCCATTAAGTACTGAGATGATGTTCAGCCAACTAATTACCCATTCATTAAAACAGAACCATAAATGACATTTCCAACATATTACAAAACCCCTCTGTAGTAATATTTTCCCATCTACATCTACTCTGACATTTATATTCTATGTCTTTTTCATAATTATTTCAAATAATTCCTCTGACATATTAAGGGGAAAATAGCTTAAAAAGAGATTACTTACCACCTACCAGTTGCTCATAAAGAAAGGAGCAGAACAGAGTAATTATGTTGGTTTATTAACATGGAATTGACATGCTGGTTGTCCCTAATAGTCACTGCCATGGTCCAACTTTTACATGGTGGAAATATTTCGGTACTTGAAATTATTTGTATCTATACATATACACAGGATTCATTCTGCTAAAAATGAACACACTTAAAACCAACTCATTCAATTCACAGAAAGCAACACAGCAGCCCAAAATTTGCATTAGAAAAACAAAACACAATAAAAACAATAACACCACTACCACCACAAAAGCAAAGTCTGGAATCTCATGTCCCACTTAGTTCTCCTATTGCTGCTGCAACAGCTGATGCTGGATAAAACAGAAACAGAAGTATAGAGAAGATTGTACAGACAACTCTTCAGATAAAGAACAAATATGGCTTAAAACCAAAAGAGAACTGGATACTTGGTATGAATTATTATTTGTTGCATGTTCATTCAAGCATTCCCTGCACCTCTTAGATTGGTTATTCACAAAGTCACAAGTGCTGGCATTTTGCAGGAAACAGTACAATCTCTGGGATTTTTAGATCACTAAAGAGATTTGCAATGTGCTACAGGTTATTTCTTCCTGCAGAATTTCCTATCATATTTTTATATAAAGCTTATTTCTTTGCTATAATATCAACACACATCATCATTAATTTCTGTTTCTAAAAAAAATAAAAATAATAATAATAATAATAATAAAAAAAAAAACAACACATTTTCTTCTTCACACATTGGCCCGTATTCTGGATTCCACACTGCAGACTCTTCAAGCAGTCTTTTCTCTCCCTGCATTCTTGTTCTAACAGTTCCTGTCCCTGCCCCTTTCCTATCATACATTATTTTGCCCTACTCCTTCTACTGATACTGATATTTAAAATCCATGGTCCCCAGTTTAGTTTTCGTACTTCAAGAATATCTAGTCAAAGCCAGCAATGCTTTACAGAGTATATCTGATGAGACAGTGACATCTGAAAAATGAAATCGGTGAAATAGGCCCAATGCAGACTTGCTACACCATAAAGATAAAAAGGTGTGCTATATAGGGATAAACAAAGCTACATCTTAGCCTGAAGGACTGACCTATGTAAACAAGAGAATAGCTGTACAGTGTTCAAAACTCTTTTGTCCTAAACGTTTCTTTCCTTTAAGTTCAATTAAGTATATGCCATTACCAAAGTCACATGATTGGTCAAGCAATTATAATAGCTGCCACATCCCTAGACAGAAAAAGTAATCTTACTAACACCACTGCCATCTATGTTGGTCAATATTTAAGTGATTTCTTTATGCTTTAGCAGAGCTGAGAGTGGAAACAAGCCATAAGCCAAACACAGTTTGAAACCTTGAATAAAGTCAGCTTTCTATCTGAAGCACAACTGACAATGTACATGTATGATGAGAAGACAGCTGGTAGAATGCCAAAAAGATCAGGCAAGCAAATGGAAAACAAAACAAAACAAAACAAAACAAACAAACAAACAAACAAAAAACTATCAAGGTCTACAGGTGCTAAGGATAAGGTTTCACTCACTCACAAGATTGGTGGTTTGAGAACTTGAAATGTTGATTCCCTAACTCTTTGAAAATAAAAAATAAAAACAAGCAGCCAACCAAAGCCTATTCTGTTTTCCTCATCCAGCCCGGCAGACTGAGATCCAGAATTGAAAAAGCATTCTGGTTTAACCTGTACAGTATGAGAAAGACTCGGCACATATCCTGACAAATTTTCCTCCTGTTCATAACCATCCAATAGATTCATGACTATAGACAGTTACAGATAATTGAACACATATTGAGAGAAAAATACAGTCAAATCTCCCTTGAGACTTGAGGAAACCACATGAAGAAACCACAGAGATTTAAGCAATGCCTTTCCAATATTTGTAACATAATTAACGTCACAGAGATTTTTTTCTTCCAAGTGTACTTTTACATTGGCCTTAATATATGTATAGATCAATATACCACGGTCAACACATACACTGATAATTTATTGTAACCTGTTAGAGGAGATTTTCCTGTGAAAATGGGATGATTAGATATTTATTATATGATGGTATAGGTCATGATTTCCCACTGCTGTACCTTCATTCACTCAGTGGGAAGTTCTTACTGAGCAAGGATTTCAGAAAGAAACCTTCCTGCAAGAAACAAACTAATATGAAAAATGCCAACAATGTCCCCTTTAAAGCACACATTTAGTTTACATATGATTTACTTAAAATTCTATTACAGCAATTCAAAGGAAAAATATTTTTTGCATTTTCATTATTATTTTACTGAATACCCCTCTTCCACGCTTTAACATAGTCTCACTAAGAATTTAGGAATGGTTCACTTAAAAATAAATTGGTATTAAACAAAATCTGTTTACTATATACATAAGAAAATGCGTTGTTAAAAACAGAATGTGAATAACTTGGAACAAATTTCAGAGAAGATGCACTGGCTAGTACCATTAAATAGCAATGCTTTTAAGACTCTTCAAAGCAAGAGTCCGCAGGCAGTGTGAATGCAACACTAAGATAAAATACCTATCAGCGGCACTACATTTTGCAGGAAAAATAATTGATGAGCTGGGTAGAGTGAATTATAAGTTGCAGGGCGCACGCAGTACATTCTGCTCTGTTCAAGGTAGATATTAGGAATACAGGATAAATACTGCCACTGATTATTATAAAGGGCAGAATAACCCAGTAATGAGGTGTATTGAATTTTATTGATTGATAAGAGATAAAACACCTGTATTATCCAAAGTTGGTCTTTATCGCCTTTTAAAAAAAAAAAAAAGTGCCTTTCTGAAAACCTCACATCAAATATTAATCAAGTAATAATTAAACGGGGTAAAGAAAGTTGTCCTGGTATCTAACTTACAATCCATTGATTCGGCTGTGCTTGACTTATTTTATACACCAATAAAACTGCAATACTCTAATATTGCATTTTTAATGTCCATTTTAATGTCCTTTTTTTTTTTTTTTTTTTTTTTTTTTTTTTTTTTTTTTTCCCCTAAGTCTTGGTTGGAAATACTGTTCTTACTTATCTTCTAGTCTGTTAATCTATGTAATGATATCACTGCTTATCCTCAAAGTAGCAAGACTGGAAAGCAGGGCCAATACAGCAAGATAAGGCTTTAGCTTCTTCTTTTATATTATGTGTACTATTTTGCTTTAACTGCAACTGCATGCTTTCAATCCCTTTTTATGACAGAGTGCCAAGGTCAGAGAGAGACATGTCCATCTACCTTTCTACTCTGTTGGTGGTTACACACATGCTTAAGTACTTATTTAAGGAAACAGTGTCTTAACCAGATGCTTAAATGATTCCTGGCCTACTGAGGGGTGCACAATTAAGCAGTCAAGGCAATTATGAATTCAGAATCTATGGCATTTGTGCTAGACTTTGCCAATGACTATTTCATCGACTGTTGATAAGGCATTTCAGGTATAATATGCTGTTAGACAAGCTGTGGTTGATGGGAATTTTATGTCTGATGTTACTACAAAGAAGTATTTTTAATATACAGAACATACGATAATAAATACTAGAGCAAAATATTTTACGAGACACTCTCCAAAACACTTAACTTCCTTTGATTACAGCACACCTGTTCCACCCAACTAGACAGTTAGTGGTAATGCTAATGGATGCCTTGCATATTAGCCATCCTAATGGTGCCTCACTTCACCATCAGCCTTAAAAATCACTTTGTCTAAACTCTTTGTTACAGGTCCACATAATCTGACTTTTGCAGGTTACATGAACAGAACAAGGCCAAAATATTCATGGTTTCAACTGCAAATTATTAGAAACACTTTAAAACAGAGCGTTTATAGCCTATTTCGGGTAGGTTGAATGAGACTGGAGTACTCAGCCTGGCAAAGAAGTCACAGGCAGCTTTCCATTTGTACCATGTATCTAATTAGATGAACTACTGTTTGTACACTTAAACTTCTGCACAATCAGGCCTTTATAATTTTCAAAATTATTGGTACAGAAGTAAAAAACATACCATAAATCTGTCTGTTCAATAATTAGTTCATAATTTTTGTTGCTTTCAGAGATTACAATTGAAAGAAGCACATATACCTAGTCAAAGAGATTCTCTAAAGTTTATTTACAATTAATTTTGTTTTGTTTTGTTTTTAATATAAAGAAGCATTTAATGGGAACAAAATTGTATTTATTCCTGCATGCTGGGAATGCTTTGTTTTTACACAAATTACAGTAGAATTATTAAAAAAATAAAACATAGCTGCCTTATATTCAGCATTATTAAAATCTATCAAACTTTATCTCCTACTGTGACAATATTACTGCTCTGGCCTTATAAAAAAATTCCCACAAATATTTTTTTTCATCTTAAATAAAATACTTGAGATATTTGGAGTGATTAAAACACATGAAAATCAGAGAGACTTTTCTGTATCTACTCTGCCTTTACTTACAGCTTCATAGCATTTTTTCTTCCTGCAGGGCAACAAGAATTAAACACAATTTTAAAGGCCTCCATTGTTATAAAGAACAATGTATAATATCAAGGTGGTAAGGGAAGAGAAATTCATGACTATATAGAAAAAAAGAAAGTCTTCACAGGAGTAAATATTGGTTGTAGTTAACCAACTCTAAATTGAAACATACCACAGAGGAGAAGGCAAAGCCTTCTAAAGTTTTTGAGGATTCATGTTTCCCTAATGAATACTCCATTCATTCAATGATTCAATACTCCATTCAATGAATACTCCATACAAGCATGAAAGATAGCAAACGACTTGCTTTCAACTTGTGCATAAGTATAATATATGCTGCCAGGAAACATGCTGCCAGAAGTTCCTTCCTTCTTTTTCAGTTGCTCTTTTTGTTGACTTAACAGGAAGGTTTGGATATCCCACAATGGGACATACTGAACCTTTGAAGCAGATTGTCCTTCATGTAAAACAAGTATATACAGGTGACAGGAATCAATATAACTACCTCAATTCCAGCTGGCAGATTCCAAAGTCTCAGTAGAGATTAGGATCAGGCAAGGGGGGAAGCTGCTGTCCAACGTGGAATGAAAGGGAGGCTGTTTGCTGTGAACATAAGCATAGGCATTCCTTTGTTATGTGGACTTGCTTTGTTTTTTGTGGTTGTTGTTGTTGTTTTTATCAGAAAGACCACTTATTCTAAAATTTTACACCTAAATGAATATGGATTTTTTTTTTTTTATTTTGCCTAGCATTTTGCCTGCTTATATTTGCTAAGGTACAGAAGCTGTACAACAGAAGCTGATGCATATAGCACTGAAATAACAGCAAAGCAAATGCGGTTCTAGAATTCCAAGGGGGAAAAAATGTAAAACTCTAGTATTATATGTGGTTGCTACCTGTAATTCAATAGCATTTTTATATGTATGCTGGCAGCTATTGTGCTCTCAGCTGTTTGACTAAGTGCGATTAATTAAAATAATTATTTGCAATTTATCAAGAAAGCTATATCCACAACAACTAAGAATTTCTCAGCACTAGAAAGATGGTGAGTAGGCAGATTCTATGCTATACAGAACCACACTTATTTCAGAGACAGTTTGTGCAAGCGACTATGTAAATTTTCAGATGAAAAAAAGGAGGTGAAATCCTGTTTCTACAGATGGTCATCACAACGCATCCTGGCTAATCTGTATATCAAAGGCCAAGTCAGTGGGACTTGTTTTGAATCTCTACCTCTATTATATCTCTATTACATTTAAATGTTTGGTTTGTAACGTGAGATGGGATTAGAAACTAAGATTAAGGTAGATATTGAAAATCATTTTGTGGTACATGAATTCCATAGCTCTGAGGAGAGGCATGAATAAGGCCTCTGAAAAGTTGACACAGGGATCAGTGCTTGAGGAATATGGGACTCCGCTGGACCAGCAGCTATTGAGAGACCTCAGTAGCTCCCTATGAGGTTATGAGCTTGGCTCAGCAGCAGACAAACTGGAAACCTGCCAAAATAATGCATTTCCTCTGGTAGTCATTGTGGAGCTTTCTTGCCCAGAGATTTCCTACAATTTGAATTCCAACCAAGCACTTGACTGTGAAATATTCAAAATCCTCTGAAACACAGAAATTGTTTTCCTCCATACTGTTACAACTATAAATCTTTCCTTGCACTATGCTTGGTTCCCATCTCTGAGATTAGACCACATTGTGTTTTGGAAAGCTTCTGTACAAAATAGCATTACATCTGCAAATGGGAGATGTATGTGAAACTGAACAAAGCTGCATCTGCTGAAGAGGTACACCTGCACTACAAAGGGATTTGGCATTTGACATTTCTGTTATTTCACTTCCTAGGCAGCTGAAGGCAAGCTGCCCAAACCAGAAAAGTTCCCCTAAAAAGACCAGGAAAAACAACAACAACAAACAGATAGCCTTGAATGAGGACATCATACCTCAAGAAAATGAAAATTGTTAAAAATTGAAACCATAAAGTTAAATCTGAGGAAATAAAATACTTTCTTTTTTACAGGTGCAATTTAAATATGCCATAAAAGACCTGAAATAAACTTGGAGCAGGTAGAACTGCAGGCTCAAGCCTAGTGACCGTACACATTCTCAAGCTACTTTCAGAGCACTTAGTTTGTAGCACATAAAATATTGAGCTAAAAGAGAACTATTGATGTAGATGTAATGGATGTGTAAGCAAACTCACTTTTTGTGTATATCTTAGAAGTAATTTAAAGCTTTGTATGTTGGGAATTGCCAAGTCTAATTTTTAGCCTAGAGCAAGTTTTTATAGACGAATAATAAACTCTAATGATAAGAGTTTGTAATGGTCAGACTTAAGTACTCTTCTGCTGCTAGGTATTCTAATGGCACACCCTAGCTTTGATGGACCTGGTTCCACAAAACAGTCCATTCACCCACTTCACATAAACTGTAAGTTTCTGCAACTTGAAATTAGGCATTATTTGGATACGTTTAAATCTCATCTGTTTTAATGGAAAGCATGTGCTCATTTTCTTTCAAACTACCTTTGAAAGGATCATGAGCAAGTAATTAAAATGGTTCTCTAAACTATTAGTTGACATTTCAGTTCTCAGTAGCTATAGCTAGCCTGAAATTGTTCTCTTTAGACATGCCAAACATACTTAAAACAAGCAATTGCAAGTTATTAAGAAAATAGAAACTTGGAGTGCTTTTCAATTCATTCACGTAAAACTAACTTATCTTGACCTGTAAGTTTAACATAACACTTTTTTGCAGTTGTCGTAAGTCAAATTATGAAAGTGCTTTTAACCAAATGAAGGCACAAATCCATATACCATTTCTTGTGAAATTCTCCAGAATTCACACCTTCTGGTGACCACCTTAGAAAGAAAAAAAAAAAAAAGTAATTCTACAGTGTGAATAATTCAATGAGAGGAGTAATTAAGAAATCAATCAATGGAAATTTTATTAAAAACTTGTTGTTTATTCTGCATGGAACTGTATTCTAACCTTGTACAGGTCACTGGAATTGGTAATAAATCAGAAACAACAGAGTTAGTGTTCTGCCATACTACTGGCGCAGATCATGGCTCTTCCACATGTATAATTTAGGGTCTCAGAACAGGAGATAAACTCAAGATTTCCTAACTTTCAGCTGTGTCACACACACACACATATTCACAGATTTGCTAGCTGATAAATATATTCTCTGAAAGACTTTCCATGACACCAATAACTTGATGAAAAACATCATACCAGTCCAAATAATAAGCTGGAATAAATTGGAATGGAAATCTTGGACTTGCATTTTTAATACCTTTTAATGTAACCTAATCCATCAAGCACGCAGACAGACAATAATCATGCCTCAATTTTTCCATTAACTGCTGTTGACTAATTGCATTGTTTTGGTTTATAATCAAAACAATACACGAAGCTTTAACAACAATATGACAGCCTGAAGCAGTTACATCTCCTTAATACTTAGAAATGAAAAATAACAAAATCTAACCTACCGATAAATTGTAAAAGGAAAAAAATATTACATATTTTTCAGATATATTTTAATTGATAAAATAATAGAGAACTGAAATATAGAACTACATAAACAAATAGAGTTATTTTAGTGAAGCACGTTTGATGAATGCAGAATTAATTCTACTTGCATAGTAATGTTTAAGTACTAGCAACTATAGAAGGAAAAATTCTAAATATCAATTATGATACAAACCATTGGGAGAAAGGAAAAGATCAATGTTTTTCCCTTTTTCTTCTTAAGTATGTGCTTTCCTGTGCACAGTGGTGAGATGAGAGCTCCAGTTGCTATAACAACTTAACTCTTTATTATAATCAACAGTCACCTAAGTTTAATTGCCATTCTGCCCTACTAAACTGTTACATTCAACAGCAGTTGTAGGAATTCCATAAATCTTGTTACTCAAACCTATGTAAAATCTCAACGCAATCTGAAACATACTTAAATGTCAGACAGAGCTAGTCTGAAGTTCTCCTTTACTTCTTTACTGTAGCAATGTATCATTCAAAATGAATTACTTTGTCCATGAGCACATTTGTCTTGGGACAGCTATCCTCTGAGTAAACACAAAACAAACGTAAAATAGTATTAAAACTATATGAAACAAAATACATCAAAATAACACTTTTAAATATAAAAATATTGAACATATTTTTACAATAGTGAAAGCATCCCTACCTCGTACAAAAGAACTTGCACTTAGGTCAGCAACAAGATTTAAACTATCATAAAAAATGAAGTAATGAGAATGCTTGAGCAGAGAATGATTAGAACACCCAGTACACATAAAAATCTAGAGATACACGTGGAATAAGTACAAAGATTATTAGAAACTATATCATGAACCTCGTGATATAGCTGGCCTCAATAACATTTTCTTTCACTAATCAACTAAATCATGGAAATGGGAAAGATATCAGCATTCTTCACAAATGCTCTAATTCAGGTCCTGTGGGCTCAGAATAAATTAAGCCTTATCACTTACCCATGAATTATGATGCCAATCTATAATAAGAGGCCTTGTATCTATCCTCAGAAACAGACAATCAGAGAAGAAGGAAAAAACAGAACCGTATTATCAGTATCAAACATTTGGGGTTAAAAATAAGCTAAAATAGTTTGTTATATAAGGTACAAGGATAAACATATGATGTAGTATTAAATAAGATAACTGATTCTTTTTCAAGAGAAATAATATAAAAATGAAATGTATTTAAGCTTGTGTACTTTCAGAGTCACCTGTTCTTGCTTTATGCCCTGCATCTTTTCTTAAATTCCAGAAACTTCCAAATAACACAACAAAAACTCATACCAACACTCAGAACAGAGGATGACACCTCATGCTTTTAAATGCAGCCATGCATGACCTCACTTTCACTTGCAGCATAATGCAGAAATCCCTGCTAACCACCTAAATGCAGTAAGGGAAGCTGTATTTGGAAACGAGCTAGCCAGCAACTGGACAGTACGAATAACTGAGCCATAGCCAAAAATATGGCAAACTATTAACTATTATTATTAACTACAATCACATTAACTATAGTTCTATTAAAATTTTAAAACATGGATGCTGCAGGTATTGAAGAAAAACCACGAAGCTGGAATTAACTTGGCTGCAGTTTCATGGTTGCTTGTCGGAACACTGTTGCCGTTCCACGATGCAGAAATGGCCAGTCTGTGGTCTGCGGATCACCTTCCTTGGCCACGACTTGTGTGCTGCTGCTTTTGCACCAGTAGGGCAAGTGGGCAAAGGCCATGGGCTTGTGCCAACCTCCCCTCTGCTGGGTGCTCTCCTTTGCCAGCTTCTCTCTCTATGAGGCCATAACAACTGGGATATGCTCTTTAGCACCTCAGGGTGAACACACAGGAGCCACCTTGTTAAGCCCTGCACAATGGCCAGCTGAACAATGGCCATTCTTATCAGCTGACCACTGGAAAAAGCAGCTGCCATTTCATTGGCACTATGAAAATAAATCACACATATAAAACCTTAAACAATAGTAAATACTAAATCCACTCAGTCAGGTTGCTTCCTGTTCGAATACCCATTTTTAGTTTTAACCCACTAATTCATTATGTGTTGTTTGTCCATCTGAATTTACCTGTGATTAATACAGGACACAAGCACCACAGCAAATCAAAAATACCATCTTGGCATTAGCTCAGGAAAGAGAAAAATAAAATTGTAATAGAAAAACTCTGTGATTCTATCAGACTGTAAACCATTAAAAATTAAACAGTCATTTAATGTATATTTATGCCTTTTTATCTATTTTACTTATTATTTTACTTATTACCTTTAATGCTTAGAAGACTTATAGTGAAGATAATAAAATACAGAGACATTAGGATTTAGCCAGGAAGTCAGAGCACTCAAACAAACAAATTGTGCTGAAATCTCTGACAGCAACTAGTTAGCACATTTATCAGAAATCAATAATTCTAAAGCACTGTCATAAAATAAAAACTGATTGTCTTTGGTAAGGCCCACTTTTGCAGAATCGCTGTACTGAAGAAACAGAATAAGCTCTGGCTTCTGTTCCAAAAGAAGCACATAGCAAAACATAGCAAAAAAGGCTTGCTTTTGATATTCGTTTATTAGATCTGGATCAGAGAACAGAATTAAGTATTTATCTTTAAAAAGTAATATCTTTTTGATTATATGTCGTAGCAAAAATCTTATCTTTGTTTTAGAAGTTTGAGACTAATGCTGGCAGCATTAGGAGTCTTGTGAACCTTGACAGTAGTTCAGCCAATTATCTGATGAACGATGAAGATGGAGTCTTCTTTACTCCTCTGCGACATTTCTGGGAACCGTAATTCTGAAAATCTAAATGGAGTCATTGCTTTTCACCCCTGTGGGCAGAGCTATAATTCTCCAGATATACATTCTAACTGGGTTTTCTAATAGCTCCATTCATTTCTCAATCTTTTTAATAAGATTGCCAGAGAGGACAGCTTGTCTCTGGCATATTTCTCTTCGAAAAGGACAAAATCATCTGAGCTATAATTCAAGCCTTTCAACATCACATTTTGGTCATCACAGCTTGTCAAATTAAACAAACTAATATTGCAATTTAAAAAGAAAAATGAAAAAGACAGAAGATGACTGTGGTTCCTGTAGTTTCCACGGCACATTTTGTAAAGTCAAACATGTTTTAAAAGTAACTCCTCATCTCTGAAATACAGAGGGATACATACCAAGCTGAGGTCAATAACTGGCACTTACTGCGTGGTATGATAATTTTCACAATAATCTAGAGCCTAAAATTGGAAGCAAATAATGAAGTAGCATTGCAGATAGTAGTACTGAAATGAAGAAAATATTCTATTGAATTAGTAAAAACATTTTTTAAGCAAGTCACCAGTTTGTTTATGCAAAACATACAGCAATAGGGTTTAGCAAATTCTTAGGTTTTACACTTCATACAAAAAAATATAAAATAAAAAAACTCTTAATACCTACAAAAAGGCTATGGGGGAAAGAAAAGTTGTGTGGAAATACATAAAAATATTTTTTAAATCAAGTTAAGGGAAATCACTTCTTGATTCTATATAAAACTGTAGCTCAGAGTTAACAGTTGAGAGAAATTGGTACTACACTTTATTAAAGCGAACAAACAAACAAACAAAAAGCAAGTGAATTTACCTTTATTTGTATATATGTGAAATATTTACATAATGTGAAACTTGTATATTCGTAGGTGATTTTGAATATGATATATTTACTCCCTAGTTTAATTTAGATTACAGTGAGTTACAATGAATTACAAAGAGACTCCTGAAAAAAAAAAAAAAAAAAAAAAAAAAAAAAAAGAGTTATCTTAAGAGGAATTACAAAGGAAGCATGAAATTTTGTAATGGAGGTATACCTTGAAATAAATGAGCATAGTCAAAACTTTGGCTTGAAAAGCTGGGGCTTTTCTGTTCAGATGGCTTTGTTTATATTGAAAAATTAAGACAATCATGTCCTATACCTCCGTGAACCCTGGGTGCCAGTGTAGTATTCATATTTCACTTAACTATTCCACATTAATAGACATGAACCATCAGCACACATTGGTATAAAACCTACATCTCTTCACAGGAGTAAAAAAATTATTAGAAATCTTAAGCACTATGGACTCATTTATTCTAAACGGACCTTAGGTGGGAAGGATCTGTGGATAATTTTTCTACTACTCTGTCAATATATACATTTCCCTCTAAATATTCTCAGCATTTTATCTTAATTATAATTATGTCAAATGTGAAAAGAAAAATTATTAAAGCCAAAGCAATATATTTTTTGCTGTAGTGACTTCTTATAAAGTTTTCATTTGCCTGTGTGTCCAAAAAGTCTGTTTCACCAAACTCCTGAGGAAACTGAACACCAGTTTCCTGTAATCTGCCACCTGCTCCTACCATGGAAAATTTAATTGTCTCATAGCTCAAAGATTTAAAAGAAAAGAAATGTTCAGATTCATTGTTCATTTGTAAAGAGCAAATGGAAATAGAAATTGAAGAGAGGGCTTGGATTTTGATAGAGTTGACTTTCTTTAAAGGAGAGAAAATATCAGAAAGAGCAAAAATATTGCAGTGTGTGAAAACAGGGTCAACATCACAACAAATGTCTGTTGTCTGATAGAAAACACTTCTTTGAAAACTTAGTAAACAAAATCAAAAGCTTGGGTTTTGTGTGTGGATATAACTAGTACAATCCGAACCATATAATGCTTTTTATACAGTGAACTCAAATTAATTGGACTCAGATGCAGTTCATTTGCATGATATTTTTTGGCAAGTTTTAAAGTGAGAATGAGACCCATTTCCATTTACCAACACGCAACAATGTCCATAATCTTACTGAACAGCAACATCTGTAATAGAGTATACAGCTATAAAATAAATGTCAAATACAGTTCTTCTGTAAAGTCATAGATTATTGCTCAAAGTAAAGGGACCAGACAATCATGGGAAGAGAGTAACAGGTCACATTCCAATCCCTTCAATTCTGTGATTCTGTGATTCCCTTTTATAACTTATGTGACATACTGTCTTAATGTTGATGGACTGTTTTGACTTAATGTGGATTTCTTATTTATGAAAATACTGATTACAAAAATTCCATAACACTGACCCATTACTCCTTGAGAAATGTCTACTGCTAAGACTGTTAATAAATAAATAAATGCATAGTGTTTAATACAAAACAGAGTCCTTCATGGAACTTACAGAATAAATCCATCTGAATGTACTTTTTTCTTATCTGTACTCTTTCCGTCATTCTGATCACTGCACATATATACTTTTAGAATAGTTTTTGTAGCTAACAATGACAACTCTGCCACTCAGGAACAATACATAGACTTTCCAGATCAGTTTAATGAAAAATAAATTAATCTGAATTCAGTATCTGAAAAATGTTGATCAACCTCTGTACTGGGTCTGGCTAGGATGGAGCTGACTTTCCTTCCAGAAGCCCATACAATGCTGTGTTTTGGATCTCTGACTACAAGTGTCAATAATGTACCAGGCTTTGGCTGTTGCTTGTGTGGCATCTTCCAGCTCTGCCATCCACAGTGAGCACTCTGGGGAAGGAGGGGTACAGCTGCAGCCAGGAGAGCTGACCCAGGGACATTCTGTGCCATAAGGCACCGTGCTCGGCACTTACACCAGGGTGGCAATCCCTCCAGAGCTGTGCTGCTCAGAGACTGGCTGGGCATTGGTCTGCATGTGGTGCCTTTGCACCACTTGGTTCTGCCAGTTCAGAACTTATGCTGACAGCATATGGCACTGCTTATGTTCCTTTGTTGGATACCTCATAAAATTACTCCACCCAGGCCACAACATAAATTACTAGCGTTACAAAAAATATGTGTCTAGGGTGAAGTTTACTTAATTTAAGACTTGATATTCACTTTATGAAATTCATCCTAATAAAACCGAACCCCTGATTAGGTAGTGAAAATCAGTATATGCAGGATCGTAAGTACAGCCAGATCAAATTTTTCTTGTATGTTCAAATGCATATTTGAAGGGCAAATGCATTGATTAAATCTGCAGCTATGAAATAACTCCTCTTTTTTGTTAGCTTCAGTATATACATCTCAGTGTCTTTGTGTAGCTACTTCACAACTTGACAGCTACCTTCATAATATTTTTAATTAAAACACTTGAAATACTTTGAAGAAAAGCTAGCCACACTTCAACTTTGCAGTCTTCTTTGTTCTGCTTAAGAAATACCAGAAACTGTACACCACTGTCAACGCCTTTCCTGGGATGCAAATGTGTGGTGTTTGAAAGCCTCTGTCATCTGCAGTGCTGTCTTCAAATTAATAAATGTAAGCTTTTGGTACCATGTGGCTCTTCTATCGACTTGTATTGGCAGG
Organism: Aythya ferina; assembly: GCF_964211825.1. Lineage (NCBI taxonomy): Eukaryota > Metazoa > Chordata > Aves > Anseriformes > Anatidae > Aythya > Aythya ferina. The sequence continues at coordinate 4,123,828 of NC_140311.1, forward strand.
AAAAGGGAGCATATTAAGGAGGAACTGTTGGGACACCAACAATAACAGCACCAGCAATTCATCAAACAGCAATCAGTCTGGACTTAAAGCCCAGACTGCAGATTTTTGGCCCCTTCCTGCCATTCAGCCAAACAACAGTATCAAAAAAAGTTGTTTTATACACAATATTCACAGTAACAATGGGAATAACAATACCCTAATACTCATCATCCAAAGGTGAAGTGGACAGTTAACATAAATCGGTCTTTTCCAACCTAGATAATTCTGTGTGATTCTGTGTGTGTGATAAATGCTGGTGATCTGCTTTGATTCTCACACCTTGTGTTCTGTGTTGTTTGGTATTTTCATCAGTAATAGTTTATTTAAGTATAGAAATCAATTATTGCTTTCCTATTCCCACTATAAAATCCTGTGATTCTTAAATTACATTCTTTCAGCCTAACGCATAAAAAAAAACAGGTTAAGTGAGATTAGTACTGAAAACAAGTTAAAAATAGATCTGTTCACCAGAGAGCACTGGATTTAAATGTTACATATTCTGGATGAGGGGCAGAAGGAAAGGGGACTAAGAGGTCTCACAAGGGGATTAGACTTTGTTACTTGAAATATTAATCAACAATCAGCCAAACAGGAATGTGTGGGAAGCACAGTTTTACAGTACTGCTCTTCTAGGTTTTGTTTTCTTCAAAACGTGCATTTCTTTCTGCATGCATTCCAGATATACATATGTTGGCTTTTTAACGATTTGAAATGGCTTGGATCTAGACTACTTGAAGGAACATGAAAATATAAATAGTGTGACTAGATATGATTAATTCTAGTAATGACAAATAATAATAATAAAAGATATGTATCTCTGATTTTTTCAGATGTACCTTGGGAAGTTCAGGCTCATGTCAGTCAAATAAGAATGATCTACAGAAAAAATCAGAAATGTAGTAGTGTTTAAGGTCCCCAAATACCACTAGTGCCAGCTTATCAAAGATAAAAAACTAGAAAATCAGAAACAACAACTTTCTGCTTGAGTAGCTGCCACTTTCCTTTGAGATGGAGCAGGGAGTAAGAAAACAACATTCTTGCTGCAACATAATTGTCAAAATGATGAAATAATATGCAATGACTAGGTATGATAATGCAAATAGTCAACTGTTTTAAGAAGCTGTCACCAGTAGGTAAAAAGTGCGGTACAGCCAGGACTTGATGACCAGTTATGAGGTGTAAAAATATAATTTTTATTAGAGGAATTCTTAACTGGACACCTCAAAAAAAGAATGGCCATAAATCCTCACTAAGACGATCTCATTTTCTGTATATATGTGAGCAGACAGGTGAAGTGAGATGAAAGGAAGATCTGTTGCAGAGAGCCCCCAACACATCACCAATACTATGTTCAGATCTCAATCCTTGAACGCAAGAATCCAACAACTCTAAAGGATACCTGTCACACGACATGGTAATTTTCTAGGTACCTTAGAGCAGCATAGTGGAAACTTGAACTCTCATCACCTCACGGGGATAAAATATATTATGCATATATTGAGTACACAGAAGTGTAGAAATGTAATGTGACCTAAATCCCTAACCTGTTTCTTTTCAGCATCAGCTTGGCTGCTTTCTATAGTTCTCCTTAATGTACCCAGTTAATTACTTCTAGTCAAACTACAGAGAATTAAATGGAATATCACAATAAAAAGGAAAAAAAAATACAGCCTAAATGCTCCAATAGATAAGGAATATTTTAGAGCATTCTGAAGCATCTTCCAGCATTCAATTGCCTGGAAGATGTGCTTTCCTTCACAGCATTACCAGACATACAACACTTTTCTCGCATACTTCTCTTTCATTGGGTGGCATACTACAACAAAAAAATAAATTATGGAATAAAAAGTGCAGTATGGCCACAGAGAGTAACAAAGTAATCAATGAAACATGTGTTCCCTTTTTTCAATAAAGGACAAATGCATGGAAGCAATTTGAAGATTGTTTAATAGCATAGTAATTTCTTTTTCCAAATTATTTTAGTTTTCATAGTGAAACCGAGGAACACGATTTAATAATTACTTTATTTTCCTCCTTTCTATCTCCCCCACTGATGTCTTGAATTTTCAACAAAATTAGAGAACCAAAAGGCTTATACCCCACCCTTCATAAGCAAATATATTGACTGAAACAATTCCAGTTCTTTGAAAAAACAGTTTGGTATTTTGACCAGCCCAATGCAAGCTATTCATGAGAAAAGTACTTTCACTAATTGCATTTTAAAAGGAATATTGCACAAAATAGCTATGCTAAGTCTTGTTACTCAGTGAAGCCTGTATTTCAGTAATAATCTTCTGATACTAATGATGTCTCTACCCAATGGAGAAGTAAAAACACCTCATTAAGTTAACCGTGTAATTCTTAGATATTTCCAACAAATTATAAAGCTTTGATCTTCTGAAAAGCACAACAGATAAATGAATCTAGCCTAGAATTATACAAGTATTATGTGATTGTTATTTTCAAACAATTCAATAAAACTCTTACCCATAGAGAGTGCAAAAATATTAGAAAAATGGGTGCATATAAAATTATATACTTTGGCATCCAATTGTGTTTGAGAAAATGCTGGAATATTAGTATCAGTGTTTGACTCGTATATTTCTCAAAAGAAAAGGTTGCACATTAGTCTAATGTTTCGCTTTAAAATCTGCATGTATCATTTATCATCAAATATTATTCTGTTATATAAGTGAAATTATTTTTCCATTTATCTCCCTGAATATAGTATTTGAACTGAAGAGACATTTAATAAAAAAATCTAGAGGAAAATCTAGATAAAATAAATAATAGATAAATAATAATAGATAGATTATAGATAAATAATAATAAAATCTAGAGGAACAAAACCAAATAAACCTCTAAATTCCAAACGAAGTATGGAAAATACAAAATTGAAGAGGCAGGAAAAAAAATAAATCTAACAGTTTCTTAATTTTATTTTGGCAGTTCTTCACTTGGGTTAACACATGGAGAGAATCTGGAAATTCCAAATAGCATGGTAGCCCAGGCAGGAACTGGCCCAGCAATCTTAAGAATTCTATTTGCCTTTCTGTTTGTTACCAACATCAGTATTTCTAACTCTCAGCTCAAGTTGATCATTTTTCCTGTCTTCCAGTAAGATTCTTTCTCTATCTGAACCTGCCTTTACAAAACCCAATGGAAGTTTTGCAACATTATAAAGAGTATATTATTAAAAGTATTCCTCTAGACAGAGATACAATTAGGAATTCGGATGAAGGAGAAACCTTCCTACATGGCATGTTTGTAGGCAGAACCATCACTAGCACTACACTCCCAAAGCTTTAAACAGGGCAGGCCTGTTGATAGTGCCTGAAGAGAAAAGAGAGAAAAGAGAAAAAGGACTAAAGAAAAACCTTTTAAATAAAGTATATACCATTATTTACCAGAGGAATACCTAAGTTTGCTGACCCCCAGATAGGCCTCATTAATTTCGTATACCTATTTATTTGAGTAAACAGGAGTGTAGCTGAATATTGTTCGAACACACTGTACCAGCAAAATTAAAACAAAAGAAAAAAATAAAACTCAAACCCTGCATTTAACTAAGATGACAACATAAATGTAATTTCCCTGCTAGAAAATTTGAGTAGATCTGAAAGAATTACGGAAATACATGTACTCATAAAGTAAGCCTAACAAAGGACAAAAAAGTAAGAAATAAATAAATAAATAAAAGCAGATGATATAAACTCAGATTTTTTCTCTAAAGAAAATATATTAAAACTCAGTTCAGGTTGTAGCAGAGTGATTTGCACTTGACAGTTGACACCACGTGGTATGCACGTAGAGGGCCATCAGCCTTTGTACAGGCAGACAAAAAAGCCCTGTGTGGTTCTTGTGGTTATGTGGCTGGCCTGAGGTTTATGAATTCTCCAACTCATATTCTCCTAATATGTGCATTTTTGCTTCCAAGATCCAAAAATATCAACTTTGAAAATTAAAGATTAACTCATTCACTCATGGCAGGAGGGAGGGGTCACAGCACGGATGATACAAACAAGGCATGCATTATGCACATGGTGGCTCTCTAACATTAAAAGAAAGCTTCAAAACCACATCCACTCATTTGTGCTCATTGGGCTCACGAATTAACTATCTTTTGCAATTAAATCTATCAAACTTCAAGCTCCCAATTAAAAATTTTCAAATGCATCATGCTCCAGGGTGTCTGAAATTAAAAACCACTTTACGTGTTTGTCAAGTCCTCTTTTGTAATTTTGTTTTACAGTGTTGTTATTTCTACTGTGATAAGTGCTGCCAACCCCTTTCCCTTTATACACCATGAAAGAAGGGAAAAACAAAACAAAGCAAAACAAAAAACACTCCTTCAGACAGCTCATTCCTAACCACGGCTTTTTGTTCCAGCAGTGGTTGCACTGTTCTCAGACATCTATTCCCAAGAGGGGGCTGAGGGGGGCTGGGAGCATCTCCACGCTGCTCCTGACGAAGACCGCAGCGCCAGGAGAGCTGGAAGTGGCCCTGCTGGTGTCTGCCCTGCCTGGCTTCGACAGGGGCTGTGCTCAGCATCTCTCCACAAAACCCAGACACACCTCTGTATATTTGCTTTTACTTTTGGTAAAAGGGGGGACAAAATAGAAGAGCTGTTTCAGTTTACCATGGGGATAAGACATTCTAACACTCAATGTCAATAAACCTTTATTTTATTTACCCAATGAACTCTTTCTAGACATGAATGCCTCCTATATGAGGGTCCAAAGAAATGTGACTACAGCTAAATGAGGTTTCTTATTGATAGGCTACTAAATTGTTCCCAGAACGAACCATGTTGTGCATATAGTCATCTTGTGGTGTTTTGGGTCTCATGCTCCCTTTTTCTCAAACGTATTCTCCAGAAGTGAGAACTTATGAATGATGTGATTTTGTAAAGAAGGAGGAGAGAGAAACATAGTTCCTGATTTATAAGAATATAAATTTGTAAATGAGGTGAGCTTTGACAGCAATATTGTTTATCAAAGTGTAGACTTTGATATCAAAGTATTTGAGACTATCAAAGCAAAAACAAGATTACAGAAATTAGGTTAGATTTTAGAAAACATTATTTCTAAAATAGCTATACACAGGCTCACAAGAGCACTGCACATCCAGCTTCTCAGCTCTACAAATAATACTTTTTCCTGTCTTCTGATAGATTTGTAACTTTTCAATAACATTTAGAAAACTGAAAATTCAAATCTATCCATGTACCAAAGGATACTGAAAATCTTTAAATGGGAGATACTGAACAGCTGGAACTGCAGGAACTCTAATTCCTTTTTTCTCTCCATGGGCTTCAGTCACCTATAGAGAAAGATGAAAGCTATGAAACCATCCAGATACGAAATCTAAAACTGCTGAGGCTGAGAGAAAATGTTCCACCTCAAGCCGTCCCTGGCCATGAAATAATGTGGGAAACTATTGTAATTAAGTGCAACCATTTTTGTTAACATGAATTCCCGTTTTACCTTCAAAAGAAAAAGCTATGTATGTAAACCATATTAAAGATATATCATCTATTTAGGATACAAACAGACATTAAAATAGAAATACAAATACAGTTCCCAAGAAAATAGTATAGTACAGGTAAAAGTCACAATAAGTATAAAAGAAATATACAGAGAATTAAGAAAGAATTGCTGTTCCAATTTTTGAAGCAATGTTTATGATGTCTGTAGTATTTTGTTTACTTAGTTTTGTAAAAACTTCGCTTTTGATTTCATAGATGCAATGCAGGTCCTTGAAAATTAAAGCATGTTCAGAGAGAAACGTAAATACTTGATGTTGGTCCATAAACATTTTAAGTGCTCACTCTTTCCCCTGATCCCCATGTGTATACTAACACGTGCATTTCACAAAATGTGTACATCTGATTGTTGTGTTTACTTTGTAAAATAAAATCCACATTCTCAGATAAGACAAAGATGCTATTTCTGAGTAAACTCTGGATTTCTTCTACTAGAACAGGACATATGAAGACATCTAGAAGACAAATAGGAAGACAAACAAGAAACTACCCTAAATAGGCATTAATGTAAGCACCAAGGGAGATATTCCTTATGCTTCCTTCAAAGAAGCAAAAGCATAATTCTAAGCAAATAATTACTAGGAGGAAATAATATGAATCAGAATTGAGGAAAATGTAATTATTTTTTCCTCTTCAAGAAGCTATGAAATACTTCATTGTGCATTTCCCAGTAATTTTCCTTGGGGCATAAATTACTACTTCACTTTCTACCTGGAAGATTTTTCCACACAAAACTGTGGAAGGCACCCAAGCAACAGTCACATCCCTACAAAGAGGTAATCAAGCATTTTGTTTAGATTTGACAAACCTCTATATTTATTTATTTATTTATTTATTTACCTGCAAAATGCCATGAAGCTTTAAAAGAAGTGCAAGCAGTTTTATTCACAAAGTAGAAAATATTTCATTATTACGCTTTTGTGTTTCAACAAGTTTCCTATTTTGAGAATTACCTCAGAAATAATCATAATAATCAGACTCATCATAATCATGTTTTAAAACACACATTATTCTAGCAAAGTTTCATGAAAAAAATGTATGTGTAGCAGTACTCAAGAACATCTACTTACAAAATGAAAATGAAGTTACCAATCCTTAAAAAAATCATCCTAAACACCACCACTTATTAGTACTAAGCTGGACCATCAATCTTTCCTAAGCACCCCCCTGCATTTGAGTACTGAGATATATTTTCTGATATGGCCCTAAATTTGTCAAGTGGGGATGCAAGTAACCATAAAGAGGAGGGGTAAATGACCTGTCAGTTGCCAAAATGAACTTTAAACAGAGCCATACACTTACTAGTTTTATTATAACAAGACAGTTTTACTTTGGCTTCGGGGGATTTTTCTTTTTTGCTACCCCTAAATTACACATCTTACATTTTAATGCTACTACACTGCACAACACAATGCCCTTTAATGAGTAAGGGATTTCATTTTCTGAATGCAAACCAGATTGCAGAAGGAGTTAGTAAGCAGAATAGAGAATGATATATTTCATGTAGGTTGAAAAATTAACAATATGCATTTTTTCTTTTTGGCTTTTATCCATCTATTCTTCTTTGTACATAAAACATTAGTTGTTAGCTCACCAGTGAATTGTTTTAAAAAACACAGGATGCTCTGGAGCCTCTTAAAAAGACAGAAAAGCAGCAAAAATTGAAAGACATATACTGAGCTATCTCCTTTACAACCATTTCTCACAAAAGTCAATTTTATTTCATTTCTAAAATGACTCACTCAAGCACAAAATGACTGATCATTGCATTAAATGTTGTTCACTGCATATATTTAAGCCAACTAATAAAAGACAACCCATCCTACATTTTTATCAATATTGTATCTATTTCATGATTAGCAAACCAGCTGTCAATCTTAATATGATTTCTCACGGTTATGATAATCTATGAAATTTTGATGCCAACAAAATTCCTAACTGTATTTCATATATTTGCTGAAACAAAGCTACATAAAGCAGCAGGGCAATTCTAACTTTGAGCTGTCTGTTACAGAAGCCAGGACACTTTAGACTGGAAAACAATTTGGTGCATGCACCAATCTGCACCAGGTGCCTGTAAGGTAAGTTTCATCACATGACATGACTATCTCTAACAAGGTCATGTGCTTACCCTACTCAACTCAATGTAGTTCATAAATATTTACAGATTTTGATGCCTTTTCCTTTCCTTTTTCACGTGACAGGCTATGAGAGATCTGAACTGAAAGCCAGAAGAATATATGCTCTCCCAATCCATCTTCAATTCCTTATGAAAACTAGAGATTAAAAAACAAAAAGAAAACAAAACAACAAAAACACCACCACATATCTAGTAGCTCACACATGCTGTGCATCAAGAAACACAAAGGAACAAACACTTCCCATCTCCCTCTCCCTTTCTCTCTTCAAAAAGATCCCCATTTTTTTTTGTTTGTTTGTTTAGGCAGTTGAGAATTATTATAGATAAAACAACAGCTTTTTAAAACTCTAAATATAGTAAGGAACTAGGAGACTGAAAAGCACCATTTCCTTTGAGAATGCAAATACAATCCAAATTGAAAGCTTAGGAAGAAGGGGACATGAAGATGAGGATGTTTATTGTAACTCAGGTAGCTCCTTTAATTTCTTATAGAGAAACACTGAAATTCAGTTTTTGAAATGCTGATCCATTTCAGACTGTATCCACAGTTTCTAAATCTCACCTCTTCAGCTGCTGATTTGGGATTTTAGCACTGCAGGGCAGCCAAGTTTAGAACAAATGCTTTCAAGACTTCCTGTTCTGCTTGACTTAGTCACTTGGAGAAAATTCAAACCAATAAAAGAGAACAGAAGGGTATTTTTTTTTACCAGGCTATAGTTTCTCTGTTTGACTGATTCCTGACCATCCTATTAAAAAAACTTCCAAGTTTGCCATCAAATGTAATAAACATTAGTCAAACTGCTATTTCAAGAAGCTGTTCTACAAAATCCCTTAATTAAAAGTATATCAGTAGTCCCTACATTAATGAAAGAGTTTTTATTGTTATTATTTATTTCATATTTGTAGGTGGAGTACTGCTGGAAAAAAAAGGTAATTCACCTACAATTATTGCTTGTTGCAGTTTCATCTTCTGTATTTGCAGTTTACCTGAACTTCAAGCTCCTTCCTTAGAAGGCTACTGTCAATCCTTGCTTTCAAACCTTCTACTAAAAGCCTTAACCCTTTCTTAATGCAAAAAACAGAAGCATAGCCTTTTTCAGCCAACTCTTGCAGGGTTGTCCATCTTTTAAGAAACAAAATACAGTTATTCCAGTCAGGTACACTAACTGGTTTTATCACATACAATAATACACATGCAACGTATTTGATAAAATCCTTTTCTAACACTACTATAGTAAGATTTGCCTGCAATAGCACACTCTCCTGTTAGGCAAGTGGAATTTGTGAAAAATAACAACAGTCTTATGAAGCTAATCTGTAAGTAGAGCCAATTTCCATATGCTACTTGTAGACTTCTGTAGACATATTGTTAGGAACGAGGTGTTAATGGTCCTCCTCTATGGGAATTAGAAGCAAATATGTTAAGTAATCTCATTTAAATAAATGAATACTAAGCACTCATATTAAATTCCTATGTACAGTAAAATCACAAAAGGCAATAACTGGTGCTACCACCTAAGGCAGGGTGGTCTGAAAGAAGCATGGAACTTATGGACCTAATTCCTACGTTATTTCAAAAGTACACAGTAGAGACAAGCCTATTGCACAGACCTGAGCAGGACAGCTCTGCACATCCTAAAGCAGCACAAAATCAGAGTGCAGAATAGGCATTCCAAAAAAAGGAGGAGGAGGAATGCTGCTTGCATGTTTTGTTTCTGCTACTCTAAGGAAAGAGAAAGCATGTATTTTTTTTTCCCTAAATAAATAAATTACAAGAAAATCCCTCAACTTTCTGTCAGTATTTCTCAGCCAGCCTTACACTAGAGCATGACTGCTGCTGGGCCAGGCAGACAGTCATGTCCTCATCTGACTATTGATCTGAGCCCTAAGACCCAGTTACCTTGTGACTTCCAGCAGATTCTTTACTGAAGGAAATAAATTTCTTTGTAGGAGCCACTCACCTTAAAGAGCATTCAGGAATTATAATTTTGGGGCAAAGAAGTGACATTTGACAGGTGAAGCATAACCAGCAGGGTTAGTCAGCCAGCAGTGAGCTTGGTCCCTAACTGCACAGGAGAGAAGGTAGTTCCTTGAATATAGGTCTACCCCAACCACCAGTAATACATGGTGCCTGATTCACAGAAACCTTGAGATACTGGGTAGGTTAAACTGACCTGGAACTACATGGTACTGACACTCTATAATTCTCTAACACCATTAGTGAAACATTTGAAAGTTAAAATACTTCCATGTAAAATTTTTAATGCATTTTTTTTTCTGATGAAAATAAATTCATCTAGCATAACAGAATTTTTCTAAATAAGCTCTAGTATGAGTGATAATTTAATTTGTGCAGAGGCTGGTTTTGGGTTTTCTTTTGGTTGAAAATAATATTTCAAGGTGTCCTCATCATATTTTGCAATACTGTCTTTCATTTTTCACTGGAAACCTATCACATATAAGTCCTTCACAGAGATATGGTATGTATTACTATTCCAGGCTAAATGACATAGCTAGGACAGCACATCAGAATCCCACAACATCAACTAGAAATTAATAGGAAGGGGGATGTAACTGAGGTAACAGTAGCCTGTTCTGTATTAAACTAGCCATTGAAAATAATTGGTAGGTAGTATTTATTTGTTTTTATCTATTCCTGAGTACCATTAGTCTGAAAACTAAGCAGTTTGTCATTACAATATAGCCATCATTAAATATCTACTTTGAAAAAAAAAATGACAATGCCATATTAAACAAGAAAATCTGTCCAAGTTTTCCAGACAAATGTAACATATAACTTTATAAAGACATAAAATGCTTTCACTTATTACTTTACAGGCAAAAGTCGCCATGCACAGTATTCATTAGATTGAGTTATAATGGACGTTTTGGATGCTAGGTCAGCTGAGGCTACTTTGTAAGTTCTTTGTAAAGAATAACAATTTCAGGTTTTTTCTGACTGTATCAGACAGACCTTTCACAACAGCTAGGTCAGGAAACAAACTTCACAGGCTATCAGTGCCCTTGAGTGCAAGGAGCATACATTCACATAGCAGGCTTATAAGAGTTTCTCAGAGCATGTTGCTCACAAATCTGCCAGACCTGGCAGATTTAGCAGCAACTTTTTAAGATGGCCCCAACTGTCCTCCAGCTCTCAACCAGGCTGGCTGGGTGTACTTCTACAGAACAGCTCCCCCAGTTCTGCCTAATGAGCTAAGCCTCAACAACTGGCCAAGGTGGATCAGCACCACGGTGCCTGAGAGTACTGTGAGAAGGTGAGCCACCATCAGATGATGATTCTTATTATTCCTGCCACCTCACACATGCAACAGTGGCCGAGCTGAGAAGCCAAGGACAAGGATGTGTGATCTGAGCATTCAGATGACTTCACAACTAACAGAAGTTGCTTTCCTGTAGCTGCTGCCTGCTCTTTATGAGCTTGGTAAGGATTCTAAACGAAGTGACAAAGTGCCAAGATCCAAAGGAAGAAAACTGTGGGAAAATAAAACATATCTACAAAGCTGAAGCAATTGCCACCAGATATCATTAAACATTAGTAAGTTTAACAGGGTGATTTACAGGCTGATCACAGAAAACAGAGTATCTGAAATCCCTCATGTTTTCCATTTCTTGAGACAAACAAATGCATAAAGCTGAACAAATAAGGGAAAAGAAAACATTGTGTGAGTTTTTAATTAAAATCAGGGCAAGAAACATTCTATGCAAAATGACCTTTCTTTGAACATTGTAACACAAAAGCTTCCTAGCAGTTTATCTATTTGGATCATGATAACAAGTGATGTGCTCAGCACTGAAAAAACAGAAAGCTTGTACTCAAAGAGCCCCCTCCACCATAAATGTATTTTCCCCAAGCATCACTTCTAAAATACGCCTCTGGGGAGAAATATCTCACCAGTTTCAGAATGCTACAATTTTCTAACAGACCTGCTGCCAAGAGAAATAAAACATTTATATACACCTAAGATGTATTTATTCTCTTGTACACTCTTCTGTGAGCTTAAGGATACGTAGAAGTGATCCTCTTCACTGCTGATATGAGATTTGCTTGTAGTTAAAAGTGAATTGATATGTACAAGGCTGATGAAGAGTTATTAGATGAATTATGTGACATTGCAGAGACTTACAGTAGCAAGGACAAGAGCCATACAACAAAAGTTTATATAAAAAAAGAAAATCTCTCCCATTTTTTCTGTCTTTAATAAGCTTTTGTGTAGCTAAACTGCATAGATAAATGTAGTTTCTTATGTTATCAAAAAATGACAATACAGAGGAAACAGGGACTCAAAAGACTAAGGTGAGAAGGGACAAGCTACTTTGCAGTCCTTAGTTAAACTATGCATGGTGAGACAAAATAGAAAAAGTCATCTGCTCCCTCTTCTGCATATAATCATGCAAAAGCCATTTTACATCCTTTTTTTATCCATCTGTAATAATACAGAGATGTATCAGACCTGAATTGCACAGTCCTTCACTAAAGCATGTGATCTATTAGTAAAAGATTATCTCCTCTCATTACTATATCATACCAGAATGTTGTATCATTCTTAACTCATATACAAGAAGGATGTTAGGAAAGAAAATATGCTGCTTGCTGTTTGTGTGCTTGGTGGTCACCTCACTATCCACAATTTTTACAAACTGTAGCAACCGCATGAAAGCATATCCTAAGAAAATAAATCTCACAACTGAAAAAAAGACTTATTTTTTTCCCAAGCATTTGATTTTCTAGGTAAATCTGGTCTTTCTGTTACAAAAAGAGAACAGAAAGAGAACTTTTAAACAGAAAAAATATCTATATAGTTTCACACAGTATCATAAAGGACACAGAGTAAAACCTTCCATCATGGCTTTAAAAAAAAAAAAAAAAAAAAAGTTTATTCTAAATGCACTAAGGCCACCTAAGTGTTGTATCTGTCACAAACTGTTCAGGTTTTATAATACTCCTAAACTTCACAAGCAAGCTGGATTACAAGAGCAGTAACCCCTTTTTAACTTTGTACTTCATGTAATAAGAGCCTTATCTGCAATCTATTTTTGACTGAATTCCAAGTTTTCTGTTATAAGAGCCTTACATAGTGGAATCGTGTATTATCAGCATTCTTCTGACCTTATTGCCCTTTCATTCTCAAGAACATTCACTAGAAATTCACAAATAATTTTATGGCATTTAGCAAGACATTTCAGCACTGCAGATGCTTTTTCTAAGAGAATAGTTGGAAGAAAAATGATAATGGGTGATCCCAAAAGAAACAAAAGCGATTTCAATATCCAAAAAATAAACCAATAATTAATTTCCAACATTCTAAAGGATTAAAACATAAGATATCAGGTTTCCTGTCAAAGAAAATTGGAAGAAAACGTGCATGAAATGAATGAAGTCTAAGAAACAAAGCATTTCTGGGAAACTGGGGCAGGGAGGAGTTAGACAGCATGTTTTTTATGCCAAAAAACGAGCTATATTCTGTGAGGGACGGTTCCCGGAGGAGTTTGTAAAGGTACCCTGTTGTAAGACAGAGAAGATGCATTCTGTCCACCCTCTTAGAGGCAGGTCTGAGTTCTGCCTGTGCTGACAGCCCCCTGTGGCCCTACTGTCACCTTCTCTCCTTCCAGACCTCCATCACACCCAATTGACAAGAAAAAAAAAAAGGTAGGAGTTCATACACGACAATCAGATAATTCTTCATTGATGAGAAAGAGTGATGCAATGCTGCAGCAGAGTTAGGTGGAGATTTGTTCTTAAATACTGGGTTTGATGGATTATGGAGGTGTAAGTCACCTGATTCTATGTTTCATTTGTATCTCTTTAAAGTAATGCTGTCCCATGCTCACAGCTTCAACACAGAACTAAAAATCTACTCAATATGATTGAGATAAAGAGAATAGTTTCTGCCTTCTCTCTCTTGTTGATCTTCTATTAGCTGCTTATTCTTTTATTCCTCTTTCTCTCCTTCAATATGAAATAAAAGCACTTCTGAGAGGAAAAGTGTTTGCTTAGAGTAAACCTTGTACCAGAAACCTGGGATGTTCAAGGGCTGGGGAGAAAAAAAAAAAAAAAAGTGATGGCTCATAGGAAGTGGAAACAATAATAACTCATTTAATATGTGCTCCAGATCCCTCACAGAGTACATTAATATGAGCCTTTTAAAATTCAAGTAATAATTTTGTATGTCTTTTCCTTTTGAGCTTGTGTGAATCACCACCCTCTCCTGGACTAAGAAAAGAAGGTAATATTATCTACACTTTATGGATGAAGTAGAGAAGATTAAGTGTCATGCCACAAATCAAACAAAAGTCTTCAGAACAGCTCCTGAACCAAAGTCTGGTACTTTAACTCTATGATAATTTTCTTCCGCCAGGTATTTAAATTTCACCCCAAGTAGTTCTGGAGTTCCCATTAGCACAGAATTCATTCCAGCACCTGTCACTGATGAAAGTGAAAGAGATTAGAGTTCATGACGAGTATCCTACCTGTATCCTCATTATCATATTTTCCCCTTACAGAAGAACATGGGACGTGGCTATGGAGTGCTGCTGAAGGAACTGAGAGCACTAGTGGAAAGGAAAGAGCAAACACCAGATTGCAGGGGCTACAGCAATTTTCATGGAACAATACTGACACAGAGTAAGTCTTTGTAGTTTCGCTTGACTCTGCCTGCCTTAGACATCAGTCTGGACCTAGGAGATAATAAATATGAAAGACTTGAGGGTGAAGACTTCACAAGACAGGTTTCTGGACAATTCCCATTCTATCTTGGCATACACACATTAGGTATTATACCAAGGTGACAGAAAGAATTAATCAGTATTTCTAATATTTTGGTAAATAATACTTCATTACTATTATCCTGCACCGAATGTTAAGTTTTACAACTGATTTGCAGCAGCTGACTTTCCTTTCCAGGCTTGCATTGACACTGCACATCTTTTAAGCTAACAACACTTGCCCTCTTCTTAACACTTAAGGGCAGAACATGAGCTGATTAAACCCAGATATGGGTCTTTCACATATCAAAAAATAGTAGCATGAAAAGTAACATTTGAGGGGAAATATGATGAAGCAATACTGGGCAAACACTGGTCCTGGAACTCATTGCTTCATGTTGCTCAGAGGCTCATCTCTCTACAGGCATAATAATATCACAGCAGTGCAGATTATCTAGCCCCTTTACTACGCTTTCTTGATACAGTGGTAAAGGCTGTCAAGGCAGGAAAAAGAATCCTAAGATATCCACTCCCATGCATGCACCTTGGAATTAAATGAAAATGAAGTTAATAGATTTCGTTTTTAATCCTCCTTTGTTATTAAAATGATATTGTTAGCTGCTATTCGAATAACACATAGCAATGTTACATGCAGAGAGGAGAAGGTGTTTCCACACCTTTTGAAGCTAAATACAGGAAGTAGAGGATCTACAAGGTACATGCATGGGTGTACCCAGATGTACGTATGCACCTTTCTATACTCAGCAGCTAGAATTATGTAGATGGTATTTTGCCATCTTCCAAGATATGTTATCAAATTTAGCCTTAGCAGATACCATCAAGACTGATAGTATCTGCTCAGCAAACCCTATTAAAAATCAAAATACCTTCTTGAGTCACTACAGAAAAGATGAACACTACAAGCAGATGGCTTCTGTTTCTGCCAGAAAGGAATGTTCATTCAATTAAATCCAATTTTTGTTGTATTTACATTATCATTAACATGTTTCTAATGAGATCATAGGCATGCCTAGGATCATGCTCACCAAAAACAGAACTTTCATCACATAAGACTGGAAACACCTTTAGCTCAAACTTTAGCTTGAATATTAAGTCCAAGTCTGGGCATTCTGAAGACCTGTATTCTGACCTCCCCAGTCCAGCAGGGAGAAGTTCCTACAAGGAACATGTGACAAACTAAATTTAATCTCATAAATCCCATAACCTCATTTTGGTGGTAATATTTTGGAGAGCAAAAAAAATTAAAAAAAAATATGCAAAATTGCAAAAAAATGTAAAAAATTGAAAAAAAATTGTCTGATATGAGTGTGGATATTTTATATATTAGAGAAATACCATAAAAATATTGAACACCAATAATTTTGGAAATGAAAGGCCTGTATAAACACATGACTCCACTGAAGCTGATTTCAAAACTCCTAGTGGCTTCACTGGGGGAAACAATTCATCTTTCATCATTGAATGTTTAGCAAATGCACATGATAACTCATACAAGCTTACCCATTTAAGGCTTTCCGAAAAGGACACACTTATGCCTGAAGCATGCTAGCGACAGCTTAGCTTCTGAGTGGAAGAGGCATGTGATCTATTTCAATCAATCAGTGAGCTATAGAGCAGTATGACAGGAAGGTTCAGTGTTAAAAAGCTAAATGAAGACTGCTTTCTGAAAAGTCTACTTCAACTTTAAGTGTAAGTTGCCAATCTCTGCTAAATCTGCAATATAGACCACAAAGTTAAGCATTGAGAAGGATAAAATAAAGATTAAATGACTGGTAGCAAGACCAAAAGTAAACAGAAGATCCTACATCTTATGGTCATCAAAACAAACAAAAACAAACAAACAAAAAACAGTCAGAATTAAATGCAGCAAGAATATTTCCGATAGGGATATATCGGAAATATAAATCGTTTTTTTAGTTCACATCTTGGTTTTAATATTTGAACATATATTTCAGAATTCTCATTTAAATTTCAGATCACAATAGAAAATTAGTGTCTTGATTATGTAGTTGGTCACTTCCATTGATAACTTCCATGCTGAAGAAATAACATCAGCATACAGAGCCACTCAGCCACAGGAGTTAATTTTGTGTTCTAAGCCTAAGTTATTTCTAAGTGCTAATTTATGGATTTTATGTAAAAAGGTGATCAAAATAATATTCAGAACTCCAAAATCACAGTGGTATAAACTCTATGCAGTTAAAAGTCTAGAATTTAGAGAAGTCTTATGTTGTCTTCATAATCTATAAGACTGTAATGCAAACCTTTGCATAGTATGAGTTATCAAAGAAAGCTTTTAAAACAACAGCAAATTAAGCTTTTAGAAAAAGAGCAGTGTAGCAAGAGGCAGGCAAAGTCCATTTTACTCTCTTGCAATATTCAGGCTTGAAACTTTGAAGTCTTTTGATTTATTGCTGTTATTATTGCAAGATTTTAAGTTTGGAAAAGACTGTTATCTCACCTAATCCGACTTGTGTTTATCACAAGTCATTAGGTCTCACATCTCTGCCAGATCTCTCCATGAAGACCTCTAAAATGGAGCACTTCACTCCTCGAGAAAACGTCAATGATTCAGTTGCCAGATACGTCAGAAGCTCCTACAGTGGAAGAAGCCTGATCAAGTGATGCACCTGCAGATGAACTCACAAATACCAAACACTCCTTGCCATTATAGGAAGGAAGCATAGTTTAAATTTCCTACTAATCTGGAAAAACAGCTTCACCAGCTTTACCTGTCCTTATTTTATTTTTGCATATGTGCACGAACATTCACCAAGCAAGTAAGATTTATAGGCAGGTCTATGTAAGGTGCCAGTTTAAAGCGCACACACATGGTTTAACACACAGACATGACACTCCCCCAAATCGAGTATAATTTAACATAAAGATATACCAGCTACCTAGCAGAGTAGTACAAAGCCCTTATTTTGAGCCATGCTAAACCACCCTGATAATAAAAGTAAGTGAAGTCCCTGTCAGCAATATGGATACTAAGAAAAATTCAAGTAGAAATGTGAAGTGAACTTATAGTGAAGCCATGAAGTTATAGCACAGTACCAGACTGAAGACTTTGACTCACGCTTGCTAGGCAAACAGCTGTGCAATGTAAAGCTGTACTTCTCCCAGCTGTTCATTATCACTTGGCCAGATGTTACCATCCCTGTAGCAGCAAATGAAACTCGTGACATCACCTTCTCTCTTTCAGTGCTAGCTGGTATTTCAGCACAAAGTGACTCTGACTGTCAAATTGCATAAACTATGAATGAAACACAGAACCTGTCTTCTCCTGCTCAGTCACATCAGCAGAACTACATTTGCCATAGTTCCACTAACAGAACACTGAATCCAGCTGCATTTACAGAAAGAGTCTTTTCTGTTCAAAGTTCAGCCATACACAGGTAACAGGGTAACAGTTTTCTACCTCTAAGAGAGCTAACTGCTAACCCTTTCAAAACCAGGCGAACACACAAATGTCATTTTGGTAGATTCCTCTGCAAATCCCATCCTGTCAGCTTTACCTAGATTGCTGTGCATTACATGTCTTCTCAGCACAGAGACAGCTCTCACTGCTGAGTTTATCTGTTTCAGCCCATTTTTATATCTATGCTAGAGTTTAAGAGAGGTGAACAGACAACTGAAGCCCTTCTATAGCATACTGCTGCTTTACTACTTGGTATAGACTCTAAGGGTCTTTGGGCTCTGAATTACAATACAATTTCTCTCTGCTTCAACTAATGTAGGGGCCTCTATAAAGATAAGACAAGACTGGTATTATGTGAACTTTTACAGAAGTTAGTTGTTTTAATAGCAGTCTCCATGGACAGCAGGCATTATATATTCCAAGATCAAAGACTTCTTTTTAATTTAGCAATTAATCATCTTCTCAGCATATTCACAAATAACAAGCATAGTTAAAATCTTAATGCCAAGGTATTACAAAATAGGCCTGCAAATATCCCTTACAGCTCTTGCAACACAGTCTCAGTCTTTGAAATTACTTGATCTAAAGACTAAGTGATACTGATACTGCTATTACAGTGATACATCCTCTATCCTAATTAATGCATATTTCTGATTCATGATAGTCTACTTTTTCTTTGACTATTCAACATTCAGTAGCAGCAGCAAGACCAGAACCTTATCATGCTAATAGTTGAAAGAAGACAAGTAGACAGATCTTACTGGCTATTTATTTCACTATTCGTGGCAGTGAAGCCTGCCTCTTCTTAAGGAGTTTGTTACAACCTTAATAAAACTTCAGATGACTTCTAAAAAGATTTATCAGAGAACTAAGTGCCAAAGCTGAGAATTAGGCCATACAAGGCTGAGAGAATACTTGTGTCTCTTATTCCTGCCCATATGCAACAACAGAGTACTGCCACTTTGGAGGTGTGTTACAGAACAAGCTGCAAGACAGATCAGTATCTGGAGCTAACAGACAGCCATATAGATGAGAGTTGGTAGAAGGGAGCTTGCTGAAAGCAACAACACAAGGTGAAGTGAAGACATAGGAAAAGAGAACACACAATGTGTATAAAAAGTATGGATAATCAAATGAATGGTATTAGAAGTGCAGTGTAGCAGATGGGACTGAGGCAGTCAGTAATTGCTTTTATTTCAAGAGGATGCACTTTAGATTTATTCATACTTAGGAAGGGTACCATGCCATAGATGTTTGGGACTTTGCGTGCATTTACCAGCTTTCTTTACCAATCATTAATAAAGATTCTGTTCCCTCAAAAGACACGATGCTTTACCTGGCAAGGATGGTCCAAGAGAAGAAAAAACATTACATATTGTCAAAAAAAATAACAGCTGGGTCTTCAAAAGCAGTGGTCAGCAAATACATGCCAATATGCAGAGCCCATTCATCAGTGAATGAGACAGCATGTAAGATGTGGATAGAATGGCTGTGAGTGGAGAAAAAAAAAAGGCAAAGGCATATTAGATGCTGAAACCAGAAGAGGATTGTGAGAAATACATTGCTATATACACCCAATAGGCAATTGTTCCAGTTCCCTTTAAAATAAAAATTGTCCATAACAGCTGAAGTTTTCCAGCTCACTACAGAAAATTGCTAAAAAGATATCTTGATACACTGTAATGAAGAATGACAACATGTTCATTGCTGGCAGAAGAGGTGCAGTATACTCGTTATCCTGTTTGAGTGGAAATATCCCATTTTTCACCTGATCTTAATTTTTGCTGTTGTTCATCAATTTTACTACATGAATAAAGAAAGAGTAAGAAAAATTTTTAATTGCTTAGGATTGTTTTTAATTTCTTTTTGGTAGCTACAAACTTGCTGCATGCATTTCACTTGAGAAGGACTTGAAGTTTCCAAGGCAAGGAGATCTCAAAGACAAGGAACATGATTCTCTGAGGGCAGAACTAGGCTGCACTATTGGTAAGGATGAGATTCCTGACATGGAAAACAGCTTGCAGCAACCAAACATGCACTAGTTCCTCAATGATGCTCTAACTATGCTCATAATTTCATGAAGTTATCACTGTAGGATTCACCAAAGTATTTTAACCTTTTAACCTTTTTGAGAGTTCCATCAACAAGAAGATTTTCATGAGCTGTAAGAGTTATTTAACTTCTTTCAGTCTTTCAGCCATTTTTATCCTATCTGCTATCCATGCAACTGCTGTGCTGTTGGACACACATAAAAACACGACACTCCTGGGAATGGCTGTGGCAGAAAAGGTTCCAATCGCATAGACCCAGTGGCTACACATACTATTAAATTTAACAGCACAAAGGAATAAACAATTACTGAAACTGAAATTCAATTGCCTGTACTATGAAATTGCTAAGAAAAAGTTCTGGTACAGTTATAAATAAATCTTATATCAGAACGTAGCTGAGACCATGGACTATTCCCAGTAGATATTCTGACTTTTTTGAATCTGTTCTGGAATCTCAGTGAGCTTGATGCTACAAACACAGTCTGTCCCATGCTCCTGATTTATTAGTAGAGCTACAGCCTATCGTTCTATAAATTAGGGTAGCAGGGCTGCAGTAATTAATCATAGTAAGTGAACATTCACAGTGCTAGACAGGCATGTATACATTTCACTTTATTATGTGCAGATTTGCTGAACAAGACACAGTATATTCAAAGTTAGCATGTATATAGCAATATACAACCACCAGTTGTCCCAGTACAAAGAGCTGTTGTACTGTTCAAAGATGCAGCAAAGTTGATTTAGCAACAGAAGGAAACGCAAAGATATCAAAGAGGAATAACACTGCATTAACAAGACAGTTGGAAAACTGTGCCAAGGTTTGGGTGCATTAAAATGGTCAGCATGGACAGGGCTGGTTAATACCAACAATTACTGTAACACAGTTATATGCCACCTTTCATTACTTCCTGTTTTTTACAGGAAAAAATCTCTGGGATAAAGTAATTTCCTGGCTACAATTTTTAGGAATACAAAGCTCACTCTTGCTGAGATGAGCAATCTCTTTACAGAAAGAATCATACTTCCTCATTCTGCAGCAACTCTGCAGCATATTATTCTAATCAACCTTTCATTGCAGTACGTTCATCTCTCCTCAACTCCTTGTAGCTAAGAAATTACCACTATGTATGTTCTGGCTCAGATTGCTTTCTCTTCACACCTTCACCATTGCTTGCCAGGGTCAAATAAAATTGTGTGAAGAAGAAGCCCTTGCAACCAAGAATGGAATAAGAAGTCAATGAGAAGCATTATTCATGTACATACAGCATCTTTTCTGCTCCATAAAAAAAATCAGGGAACAAAGTAGCCATCAAATTCTGAGTCTAAAATGTATGTGGAGTAAGGGCATATGCTTAGAAACCTTTTGAAAAACTTAATTAAAACCGTAACATAAAAACATACTTGTCAACTAAATCAGCATTAAAATAGTTTCTAGGAGATAAATAATTCACAGATTTTCACAGTTAACAATCTGCTTTCTGGAAATAAACTTCACAGTTTACTATAAAATGATCAAAGAGGGATTAGGTAGCTATTCAATTTACTGGAAAAACGTTACACCATATCATTGAGACTGAGAAAATGACTAAGGAGCTAAATATGTTAGAGAAGATGTAATGAATCTGAACAGTGATAGAAATTCACTATATATGGAGTCATTAATGTTAATTTTATGAATATTAAAATCACCAAGGGGAACAAATTCGCTGGCACTAGAGTTGATAATGGCTAAATAGTCCAAAAGATTTCATTTTTTGAAATTTTAACAAATGAATTTTCATCTTCAAATTTGGAGATCTCTTGCAACATAACGTATAGAAAGCAGAAAATACACATGGATCCTTCACCTTCTACAGATTTGCCTACTGGCTAGAAATAACTTTGCTGGCCACCCAGTATCCTTTGACAGTTAAGTAATACAGTGATGAAAAGACAAAAATGCAGACGAGCACCTTTCAGCTGGATGGGCTACTGAGATCCAATAGTGTAGTGCCTGTTGGAAGCAAAGGGGTTTCCAGTACCTGCAGTGGAAAATTCATCTGTCAGTGGAAATGTCTTTCTGGTGTTTTAGGATTTATTTATTTTTATTCTTGTGACAGATGCCAGCATCACGGTTCTCCCTATTTTTTGGGCAGAGGACATCATAAGATCATTTTATGAGACAGCAGTCCGCATCTTTACGTAGAACATCTGATATACTGTGTACAGCACACAAATTAAAAATAATAATAATTATTATTAAAAAGAACCCACAAAGCCAACATCTTTGAATGCATTGACAGCAAGCTGAATGTGAGCCAGCAGTGTGCCCAGACAGCCAGGAAGACCAACTGTATCCTGGGGTGCATCAAGCACAGCATCGCTAGTCAGTCAAGGGAGGTGATTGTCCCACTCTACTCTGCGCTTGTCAGGCCTCACCTCGAGTAAGTACTGTGTGCAGTGCTGGGCACCACAGTACAAGAAGGACATTAAACTGTTGGAGAGTGTCCAGAGGAGGGCAACGGCGATGGTGAAGGGCCTAGAGGGGAAGATGTATGAGGAGCGGCTGAGGTCACTGGGCCTGTTCAGCCTGGAGAAGAGGAGGCTGAGGGGGGACCTCATTGCGGTCTACAACTTCCTCGCAAGGGGGAGTGGAGAGGCAGGTGACCTATTCTCTGTAAACACCAGTGATGGGACCCACAGGAATGGTGTTAAGCTGAGGCAGGGGAAGTTTAGGCTTGACATCAAGAAGAGGTTCTTCACCAAGAGGGTGGTTGCACACTGGAACAGGCTCCCCAGTGCAGTGGTCACTGCACCAAGCCTGTCTGAATCTAAGAGGCGATTGGACTGTGCACTTAGGCACATGATCTAAACTTTTGGGCAGACCTGTGCAGTGTCAGGAGTTGGACTTGATCCTTATGGGTCCCTTCCAACTCAGGATATTCTATGATTCTATGATTCTGCTTGGTTTGGTTTTCTTCATTTTGTGCATCTTGAAATATGTAACAGCAGGGGATTTTGTGTGCACAATATTAGTAGTAAGTAATAGATCAACAAAAATTATTTTTATTTTCTGAATTGACCTGTTTGGAAATTGATTAGAAGTTCTCTTTAATGTTTTTTAAAATTATTATCACTTAGAAACAGAAAAAAAAAATAATACTTAAACAAAAAATGAATAACTTCTGAAGTGGATTGTAACATCCTGAAAGTTTCTTCTTAAAATTTAAATATTCTAAATTTATGTCAGTGAATTGTCTGCTTTCATTTTCATAGATCTTCTACTTGAAGACAAATGTTGAAAAAGACTAATTAGTTTCTATTGTAATGAACTGTAAAATTTATAGAAGATTATGAAATTGAGAAGCATAGAACAATATCATCATTAAGGATTTATAGCTTATAAAATTCAAATTATATATATTTCATAAATTCTTTCTGATCTTCATAGCTATTATGACCTTCCCAACTATCTTTCCTATTTCTTATTTCCATCTGGCATACTCTCAGATTTTAAGAGAACCTTTAAAAAGTTGCACAGAGTTAATGAAATAAAAGTTTTTACATGGTATCAGTAACAGGTATCCTTTTTTTTGGTTAACCAATATATTTTTCTTGTGGCTTTCTGTGTGGCTTCATGTGAAAACTACAACTCAGAAATAAACACCTGTCCTGGCTACAGTGTGTGTTTAAAATATGTTTTTTACAGTAATTAAAATAACAGTGACCTTTTAGCATAACATAGCATATTATTGTACTCTAGAGAGAACTAAGCACGTCTTTTGGAGCACTATTATTTCATACTCTCTCCTTTATATCAGCTTGTTGACAGGTATAATGGAGGAGTGGAATTTAGCTAAGTCCCCCTTTTCAACCCTAAATCTTCTACACATTTATTCCTCTTGTGACACAAACAGCATAATGGTTCCTTCCCAAAAGCTTCATAGCTGGCAATACTGACACCTTGCTGAGAGCAGGCAGCAAGTATCTTTCTAGTGATCTAAATTGACATTCTTCTTTTGCAGCTCTCTGTACTATATATCTTCTTGATAGAAAACTACCATATGAAGTGCTTCTGAGGTAAAGAAATTCACTTCAGAGGTTTGGAAGATTTTTTTTTCCTATTTTTCCTTAAATTCACGGCTCTCAAAAACACTGACAGTTTTGATGGAAGACGTTGCTGCCAGCAAGAAAACAGATGCAAAATTGAGGAAAATGTGTGAAATGTTGAGAAGAGTAAATCAGCACTTCAGCATCAGAGTCAGTATTTCATTATTCAGATGCAGTAGGCTGAGCAAAAAAGATGAAATGTGTCAAAAGTAAGAAAGAGGTTAGTGTTGAAGTTCACTGAGAAGCCTCAGCACTTGAGACTCCTGCTCTGTAGTATTTATAATTACTCTGCAAAATCCCTGTGCTTCTCTGACTCATTTTATTTTCAGTCAACATACCTAAGCATATTACTGCAGTATTTTAGGTTCACTTCACTGTAATTTCACTGAACTCAATTGAAATTCACCGGTGTAAAGCTAAAGCTACACTGCAATGAATCAATCCCAACAAAACCACTTACTTAAAAGTACATAAAAGATAATACTGAAAGAATGTAAGAATGTACCATGTATGGGAAAGTTCAAGGAAATTAAATTCCCTTTTGAAAATAAATAAATAAATAAATAAATAAAAATCTACAATACCTAAACTGCAGCAGGATTGGATTTACTGCCTATAAATTAGATCTCATAGGGCTGAGTGTGAATACAGATGTATGATTATCAGTTTTTTGGGGGAGGACATGTATTCCTGCATTTATTCCTGTTCACATTTTTAAAGTAATAGCATTATCATTAGTCTCATCTCTTGACAGAAATGATCCGCATAAGACCAAATAGCAGCTAACCTGAGGACCAAACTGCTAACAACAATACCACGCTGCACCGCAAGCTGAAGTAAAGCCCTAATTCTGGGATACATCATTGCTTCCAGAACTCACCACCACCACAATCACACCGTACCAAAGATAAGGTTAATTTAAATCTAATTTATTTTAATCTAATATTCTTCACTTTACTGTTTCCAGCAAATAATTCTTCAGAGGCAATAAATCACACAGTAAACTACACTCTACCAGATCAATTATGTCGTCACTTCGTACCCTAAAATGTGACCTTAAGTGTTTGGTGTTTTCTTTCGTGCAACTCAGTTTTAAAGACAGATAACTGTTCACCACTGTACCTTTTGAAGAAGGAAGTTCATTTTATTTCATGAGGGTGGTGAGAAAGTTACTTCAAAATCCTTCACAAGTTTACCTCAGTTTTTCTAAGCGTTTTCTGGAATGCAAACATAATTTCTTTCTACTGTAGTCGCAAAGCATTTCTTTTTAATCTTTTCAAATTATTTTGTTACTACATCCGTCCAAATCAGCTTTTGATGTCCAGCTCCACCATCAGTTTAAAAAAACTGCGATTATAAATAGTTTAAAACAAAATTGGTTTAGTAACAAACTTAAAGTTTTCTAACATGCCAGTTAGTAATTACTACTAATTAGTTATCTACCTATCCAACAGCCTTAACCTTTCTTACACTCTGCACACTACTCACAGAAACACCTCAATCAGCTGAGTCTGTCCTACATTTTCAAGAATAGCCTTAGCCTCAGATTTGGCAATTTGGTTTTACAGACCTGCTCAGAAAATTTTCAGAAATAGGCATCAGTATCCATTCTCAGATAAGAAGCAGACCCGAAAAAAAACGTGACGCCCATTGTGCCTTGCTACTTCAGTTTTCAATGATCAAGAAGAACAAGAAGATGATGAGGAGCTAGCCTGCAAAGACCCTGATACTTAGAAAACGTAATAGTCATTAAGGACTGATTTCCTTAAATAAAGCTTCTCCTTAGTGTCAACTATCGTTATCTGTAATTTGTATTCAGCATTCCCATGTTTTGCTTTTTATTAAACCAAAATATTGAAGAAAAAAACCTGTACTATCATTTTTGAATGATGTCTTCTCTAGGCCTTAGTGGCAAGTCTTCACTAATCAATAAATTTCATCTATAAAACTAAATGCATTGCCAAGTATCTGTCAAATGAAGAGTTCTGGCAACAACTAGAATACACATTTTGAAATCTCTTTTAACTACTTTTCCTTCCCAAACAAGCTTTGGTTACTCTGAAAGATTTTCAGCCTGATTGTAATCTCTCAATCTCACAGGGGAACATACTGCCCATTTTTTTGTGAATTAATATTTCATAGTTTATATTGTGAAAGTAGTAATCTATTTTCCAATCCTCACTCTAAATGAGTAAGGAACATTTATCATTTACAAGAACAATAGTTTTTATTCGGATTGTGCAGGAGAGAAAAACAGCTATTCTAAAATAAGCAAATGACTACTGCATAGAGGAAGGGAAGATGAAGGCAGGTTTACAAGAAATACAACAAAGAAATTTCTACTTTTTATTTTTCTTTTCCCCTTGATCAAGTTCTTTTTTCAAGGTGCTTTTTTAATAATGAGACAAGACAATGTACTTGGTTCTGTCAAACACAACGTTGTTTGTAAAAATAACAACTTTCTACACAAAAACACACATTTCAACAGATAGCCGAGCAGATACATCTTTCAAACAAGACAGACAGTCCTGAAGTTTTGTACCAGTTTTTGGAAAGCAGCTTTATTCCCTGTAAACCAGAGATACTAAAGTTCACATTAAAACTTGACCTCATGTCCTTAGCAGATGAAAGAAGCAAGTTTCTGGATAGAAAAAAAAAAAAAATAAATCCAGGCTGGAAGGCTTTAACAGAAGTGGTAACAACTAAGAAGACTTTAGAAAACCTTGATACACAGAATAAATCATTTTCTATTCAAAGCCTTTCCACTGTCGAGGAGTTCCAGATGACGCCCCTTATTTCACCTGCAGCTCTTGCAAGTGCAGCAGAACAAGGCTATGTGCTTTCACAGGCGGACTTGCCTCCCAGAGCTCCCTACCAGGGAAGAAAACGCCTCCCTTCCTCCTGACCCTCTGTGCAGCTCTCCCACTGCTTTTTTTTGCAAGGTTTCATCACATTAGAAGGCAGACTACCACCCCACACTCCATCCTTGGCAGCTCTTGGGGGGTGTTTGTGAATTTACACAGGAAGCCACTTAAAGGCCGGCAGTTTACTTGGTTGGTGTTACCATTCTAAAGAAGTGGTGCAACAGCTTTCAGAGATAATACTGCCTTCTGCCAAAACCAAAGGCACTTCTCACTCAAGCAAGACAGACTGTCACAGCAGTATATGACATGACCCCTTTTAAACTCAGGGAAGGTGTCTCACCCTCCTGTCCCATCTCGGGCCCCACTGTGTGTCAGTGTCGAACCAGACATGAGGAGCAGCTGCAGGGCTGCGCAGCAGCTGAGACAGGGTGGCTGCTCCTCCCGGCCAAGGAGGAACAGGGGAGGTTGGGGACAACAGCAAGCTCTTCTTTGCAGACGCAGAGTGCCCAGCTGCCTTCCCCTGATAGCCACTTCTGATGGCCCCAGCTCATGACATCATATTTCTCACTAATCGGAGCAGATTCCCATGAAGTCCAACTGCAGTTATGCATTGCCATGCTGACGGACTGGCTTTGAACCTAGTCCTGTGTAATACAAGATGCTTGCACAAAAGTACTTCTAGCAGTAGGTATGAGACAACCATGAAGCCATCTCAAAGTTTTTATGCCACTTTAGTTATACATGTGATCTCTAAGGCCAAATTTGAAGATTTATTAAAATATGCAAAGCTTCAGGGGTCAGTAGCACTGGCCTAAACTAATACCAGCACACATGTTTGCAGGGAACATGGGTGAGTTAAGGAGTATTTTTTCCCTTGGATCAGCAGTTCTGAAAGCTGTTCTACAAAGGGTCTATCACTAGACTTTCATACAGATGTTGACAAATTTGCCCTATACTTCAGCTTATTCTTAGAATGATTTTTTTTGTAATATATCACCAAGTTAAATATTGTATGGAAAGCTACAGTGTGCTTTGATTGCCTACAGATACTGCAAATAATTTAACAAGCACCCTCATGGCATTTCTTGCTGTAAGCAAAACATTTATTTTCTTCTGGTTAAAAGAAATGTTTATTATTATTATTATTTTATTTGTAAAAACATTTAGGAAATTACTAAAAGGAATGCTTCTAGTACAATCTTTTATGAAACAAGCAATGTAACAAATTTTGCTCCAGGTCTCATTCTATTAAAATCAAATCACACTTGGCCACCATGGACTGCAAGTTCTAATAAATATTAAAAAAAATTCTTCTGAGATTTTGACTATTACAAAAGTCTTCAATGGGCAAAATTCACTACACAGATTTATGTAAAAGATTCCAACCACACTATGCTGTCTTAATACTTAATTAATTTTTTTTTGTTCTAATTAACAGCTACTGAGTACCCTATTTATGATTCTTTTCTTTCATCTGGTAACATCTCTCTCCCTAAATACAGCATCAAAACCTGATTTGGAATACCAGCTTTCAGAACACTTCGATAAAATATAGCTAGATTTTGCCCAATATAGTGCCCCAAAAGCCACAGTTTCACAGTGAAATAACCCATTTTGTAAAGAGCTTTTCTTCTCTGAAGCTCTACAGGATTAGCAATCCATACAGGGTCAAAAGAGCAGTTTAGGTACACAAACTGGAATACACAGAACCCTGTTATGGGACAATGCACAGTACCCCGGGAAGGTGGTAGTCTTTTTTTTCCTTTTTGTTTCTTTTTTCCTTCTTCTTCTTATTGGAGAAAATAAATTAAAAATATAAAATAAAATTAAACTATTTTTGGAAACATTGCTTTCCACACAGGCCTGCCTTTTTAAAAATACACATTCATAGTTCTGGGAACATTGTTACTGAAAGCCAGTGTTGTCAGAGGTGTAGATTAGGAAATACATTCAACTGACAGGAACTATTTACAACTAAAGCCATGTCCTGATGGCAAATGTACTAATGTAAATCTGGGATAATGACAATGATTTATGTGGCTTGCATTTGTTCTCATTATTTTCACCTTAAAAATATATTTTGTTTTCATTTGCATTTATTTCCATCTGTTTACATATCCTTTATTGTCAATTGATATCTTTCTTCACGGGTCCAGACTGTTTTCTAGACCAAGGGAATGGTCTTGTCTTAGAAAAGTAGTTTCCAGTGACCCTCACTGGTGCAGAATATGTACGTTAAAGGTAAGAGAGTACAAGTAAATAAATTCAGTTGCTTTGGTGCTATCTTTATGGAAAGACAACACAACAGCAATGTTCTCATTGCAGTCCAAGTGAATGACCAATAATTTTGCCATTAGTAGCAGAATAAAACACAAACAAGGACTTTTACTGTAGCTCCCATGCTATTTGTGGCTGAGATGCACCTGAAAAGTTGGCAATTAGTAAGAAAGTGTGCTCTTCAAAAGGCTCTTAAAATACCATTACATCTGTATTTACTTAGCATTTTCTCTAACTCCCTTATTGGAAAACAAGCAGCAGTAGTTTCAGAAAAGGTAGTGAGATAACAAATAGCTATTTGCCATTTTTATGCAACTAGAAGGAATGGCTGAATTTCAGAATGCCAAACTTAATGATGGACAAACCTGGAGAGATGCATTACAGGTTCAACCACAAAATACATTTCCAGAATTTATTCATTACCCCATTTATTCCAAATAGAGATATTAACTGCCAACTGCATAGTCTATGACATTTGAATTACTTCAAAATGTTGAGACTCTGTAAGAACTGAGAGATTTCAATGCCCTGCTCTGCGTAGTTCACTACAGTGATGCAGAAGCAATAGATTTAAGCCTGCACAATTTCAAAAAAGCATGCACAGACTCAGCCATACAACTCCTACTGATCTAAAACCATGAAGTTACCTAGAAGTATTCAAAAATGCAGGACTATAACTTCAGACCAAAGCAGAGTAATCCTGTTTTCAAAGTTCCCTGATAACAGCTGCAGTCTTTTGAATTTGCCTTGAGTTTCAGTTTGAAGATCTACAAAAAGATAGATATCTCTAAAGGACGCTTCTCAAGAAATGTCAAATGTAAACAGACTTTGAAGGAGTTAAACAACTGTTTCCAAAGCAGCAATGATCAATTTTAAGCTCATTTCTTGATTTAGTTTGATTTAACAACCAAGAAAGAAGACCTCAACACAAAGCAATAACATGCAGTGATGTGGTAGGTTGCAGTGTGATTAGATATCGCTGGGTACCGACATTAATTCTGGGGTAATGTATGCACATACAGTACTTTGCAGCTGACTTCATTGTAATATGTACAAAGCGTACGTTCTGACAGCTATGTGTCATAACAGGAACCCATCTCCGTTTGACATGATTGATGTGCAACCCTCAAGGCTGCTATCTTTCACCACAAACAGGTATTATACAGGTAGTTAGCATGAAAGAGGTATCTTCTGTTAGAGGGAACCAAAGGGAGAAAAACAATAAACTCAAAAGAGTTGTTTTTATTTAAAAAGCAGCAGGAAAGAGAAAAATAGTTCTTTAAAGAAGAACTTTTCATCTCACACTGTAGGCTTAGAAGATAAAAATGCTTCCCAATTTTCATATATGAATATCTAAATTCAATCTACAGACAGAAATTGAAACAGGAGTGGCCTGGTTTCCAAATATACAAAACACTTTCAATTCTTATGATCTCTCTTATTTTTTATATCATGCTGGCTTTTAAGGTATCTCTGTATTGCATATTGCAAGCTCATGCAGCTTTGTTGTGTCCAATGTCCAAACTAGCCAAATGTGAACCAGCTGCAGACAGCATGCTGGCTAAACAACAGCTGCCATACATGAAATCCTCGATGGGGCTCAGGGCTCTAGTAACTGCACAGAGAAATGAATTGTCGCTTTCAGGTGAGCTAGCTCACAACATTCAGAAGGTGCCCTATATCGTTTAGTACACTGCTCAAGTGCCTCATTGCTCTGAAAGATGAGAGTGTAGCATTTAAATAATGGGCTTAGATGGGAAAATACAGGAATCTACGATAGAAAATTGTTGTCCTCAAATGCAGCTTAATGTGAAACGATGGCTATTTAACAACTAAGTGAATAGGTAATATTGATTGATTTTTATTTATTTATTTTATTTTTTTTACATAAAGACAGTATCTGTGACTATACAGTTATTCATGTGGGAAGGGAGTTACGGGATAGTGCCTTTAGCATAGCAGGTCCTGGATCAAAAGTATCACCACAGACAAATCCAGGACTAGATACAAGGATGATTCTGACTAAAGATGGGACAATCACAATACTATAACAATACAGTATCTACATCTAGTATTTCCTGTGAGCACACAGCTACCTGATATCTGAAACTCATTACAACATGATGTCCTACCTACTTTTGAAAAGAAAGGATGTCTGGGGAAATTAGGAGATCCCGTAGCCTAAGCAGAATGACTTGTTCCCACTTCTCTTCCATCCAGTGATCAACTCTATGTAAGTGGAAGATGCTAAGGTGAAATCCCTGTAGCAGGTACCCCACAGGAAAAGTAAGTTTGAAACACCTTCATCTTTTGTCCAAAAGGATTCATTTCCTAGTGAGACATATAATTACAAAGGTGTTGCAACTACAGTGCAAGGTAACAATAAATATTAGGGGACACATTTTAAGTACACTTATGAAATCCAGTTCAGAAGAATTAATGAGCATTTGCTTCATCAATCCCAATAATACTTAAGTGTGAGATATGCACAGCAACTTAGCGCTGTCAGAGTAGAAATATCATTAAGATGGTCCTAAAACGCAGCTTTCAACACTGGGATACATTCATTTAGAAAAATGATTTATTAACAGCCATATTCGAGCCATCCAGTGGGTTAGGCTGAATACAAACTGACTCAGGATGAGCAATGGCCACAGCAGAAATAGAGAAATACAGTATAATTTTAAAGGGAACTATATACTTTTTTCTGATTTTCCCACTTGAAGCAGCTGTACGCTATCTTAAATGTTTCCCAAGTGCCCCAAAACCATTACATTCTGCTAACGGGTTGACACCCATGAGCACTGCTGGAACTACTCTCCTTCATCCCTCATTATTCCCACTTATAACTATAATCTACCAACCACAAGTACATGTTCTGTAGGATAATTACTTCACCATAACTTCACAATTAACTGTGGCCACACTGGAATGCATGGATCTAATCCTAACAGAAGTCAGAAAATAAAACCCCCAGAGTGTGTTTCAAGGATCACCTGGAAATTACTTATGCTTTGGACTCTTATTAAGGAATCATGACTGGACTGCTGTCATTCACATCACCACAGAAAAAAAGTTTAAAGACCCTCTGAAAATTTATTTGCCTGCCTATATTTGGCACTGCCATTGCTAGTGACCTATGAAATGAAAATATCCATCTCTAACAGTTAGTACCTTTTTATTTCCCTGAATAAAAAAAAATAAAAATGTGTATCTGTCAGCTTCAGAGCTGAGCCTCAGAAAATCAAGAGAATTAGACAATTAAGTTCATTATTGATTGACAAGTCAACAATATTTCCATATCGTTAAGCTATCTCAAAATAAAGAAATAAGAAAACCCACACTATGGGTTGCTTAAAAAGAGCTTAAAATGCACCACACGATGACTGCTATGAAATGAAAATGATTGTGTAATTAATCAGAAGTACTGCTATAGAATGATCATTGCAAATAGGAAGTAAAAGCTTCCCACCTTAAAAAAGTAATTGACAGAAAATCATCTCATTTCCAAAGTAAAGAACATTGTTTGTGCATGTATTATTTCAAACCAGACAGACATCAATTCCCAATTCATTGTCTTCCATGGAAAATTAAAGCTTGTCAAGCTGGTTTAGTCCAGATGACTAAAAAAATCTCCTTGCAAGCAGATTTTCAAGAAGAGTAAAAAACACTAACTTTTTTTTTTTTTTTTTTTTTTTTTTTAAAGTACAGTGATCTAAGTGTAAGGGTCCAGACCAATATTACATCAAGTATTTTGCAAGAGCCCCAGTGTGCCGATAAAAATCTTCTGCTCCACTGCCTGAGTTTGGTGTCTCAGTGAGTGCCTCAGTGCTGCCCCAACTGCACAATGGTTCCCAGGCCAAAGAAGCTTACAGCAAGCCAGGGCACTCTGCTCACGCAACTGCTCTCTGAGTTACCCATCAGGTCCTCTGTCACCAGCTGCTCTTCCCACCATCATTAGTTACCACGTATTATTCTTGTTCTCAACAAAGTAATTATGGCTCATCTTAGTCATCAAGCATTGATCCACAAGGGGGGGGGTGGTCAACTCTCTGTCAACAAGACAACTAGCTTCTTGACAATGATGTCAAGAAAATTAACTAAATAAACATGCATCTCATCAAAAGATGAGATGTTCTCAAGCAGGGCAACTATAGTCGATGGCAGAACATGCATCGAGATCAGTACACATTAGCAAAGTCAGCCCTGGTTATTATGGCATTTCAGTATTCTTCACACCATGTGAAAAACACCAAGTACAATTTTTTTAAATTAAATCTTCCAAGCTCATAAAAATAAAATAAAAAAATACTGCTGAAGCAAAAAGCAGATATATTTTTCAGCTGACAAATGACTGATTATTATTAGACATTTTGTACCAGATCTGTAACATCAAATCTCCCCTTTGAGAAATTCTACGGACCTTTCCCAACAATTCTGAGGCACATTTATGGACAGTATATGGCTTTTCAAAGAAATTGAACCTCAGAATTTTGTTTCTATGACAAGAAATAAGATTTCAACTCTCTATTTAGGTTCAGGAGACATACTGAAGGTCAATACAGTCTGCATATTTAGACCTCTGGAGTAGGCAGAAGGTGAAAAGGCAAGTAAATCATCTTAAAAATACAAGAGCCCAGCCATAAAAATCTATTGTTTATCCTTTACAGTGATGATATTTTACTTTCCAAATAAAAATCCCAGTTGTCCAATGAACAGAATTATTGAAGTAACTCTACCACACTATTTTAATTTCAGGTATTTGAAAAAAAATGATACCATAAAATGATCTGAAGTATTGTTGTCGCATAAATCTCAAAGCACTTTCCGTGTTCTTAATGTTCAAGTCTAAAATTGTTTCATTCTTTAGCTGACAATGCACACTGTAAAAGTTGCAGTTTATCACTTCTCTTTCATTCTTTTCCAGCAGTTACATTACCACATCCTCTTTTATTACTATTGCAGGATGTCACTATATAAGTGACATCATAAGGGAAGAACAAGGATTTGCCAGTAATAGTTGGAACTGCTCTGCAGTGCTACAGAGCTCTACATTTCAGAGAAAAAGAGACATGCTGACATTTTAGCATGCTGAACATGTGCACTATCAAATCTATTGCCTGTCACCACAGTCCCTTGGATGGGATAAATTATATTCCACAGTTGGGTAATACAAAGGTACTTCTGTTGCCATATGCTGTGCGCCAAAGACCTCATGCCATGACAGGGCGCATTATAGATCATGCTTTCCTATGTGATGCCCATTTTCTCCCTTATCTATGAGGGACAAACCTTGTCTCCTGTAAGATTTTAATCTACCCAAAAGAAAACAATGCCTCCAACAAGCTGGAAATGCAATTCTGCTTAAACAAAACTTAGAGAGAGACAGACAGACAGACGGATGAAGAGACAGAAAAAGCCCAATGTTTTTTCAGATTTTGAAAATGACTAGCAATGTCCTGTTATACATTCAGAATTCACTACATATCAATCTCATGGGAATTCCAGCCCCAGCTCTAAATAAATAAGTCAGAAATAAATGGAGTCAAGAACCTTGTGATCAGCTTCACACATTTTCTATACCAGAAGCTCTGCAGTATTTTTGAGTTTCCTTGGTTGGTTGATTTCATTGGCAGCAGCTCACACATAAAGAAAAGAAATATCATGAGAGTAGAAAGAAAATAGGTAGAGCCCTCTAGAGCATGTTTAAGAGATTTTGCTTGTCTGTTCAATTTATTACTAGATTTCATTATTTAGCAGAAGTGAATTGAAGTGGTTGATAATATGCCACAAATGATTTCACCCATCAGCATCCAGCTCAGTTCAGGAACAATCCAAAGCGACTGCTGCAGCACTAGTGCTTATCACTGGAGAGAAGGAAGGCCTGTTCAAAGTCCTTCCCAAGGTAAGGAAATGACCACATCACATGTCACCTGAGTGAACAGACGGGCTTCATCTCACAAAGCATAAATAAAGGGAAGTACATGTTGTGTGTTACTAGAAGTACCTTTACTAGAAGTACCTAACACAGGAGGAACACTCCAGAAGGTGCTTGGCTTAGACAATGAATGCACATACAAACATTTCTCATATTCTAAGAGATTCAAATAAAATACATTCCCTCACGTATGCCATGACAGGGTGCATATGCTATGTGCAGCCATATGTACTAATAGCTCATTTGCTTCAGTAATTTTGTTTAAACTCTGGAAAGCAAGAAATTTAGAAAGGACAATGTAAGTTTTGCATAACAATGGCCTCTGCAATGCAAAGACTTGCTATACAAAAACATCTGGGGTTAATGAACAACAAAAAATCTTTATTACCAATTTGTTCAGGTATAGAGAGTCTTTGTTACATTAATTTCTCTTCATCCATACACCAAGAAAGAGATTGAGATATACTTCCAAAGAATCTTGCAGCAGTGCGAACCCCAGCCCACACCAGAGGCTTCAGATACACTGTTGGCAGACTGTGGAGTCAAGCAATACACACACTACCTGCCAAAGGCAAGCTGCCCTGATAGAATGCCAACTCCCATGGTAATCTTCTTCTCTTACCTTCTTAAACAATGAATCCAGGTATTTGTCATGCCAGTAGACAGTCGTAAGCTTCACCCCAATTTCAAGGTTACTAGAACATAGACCTTTTGATTTAAGGCCCTTTGCCTTCAGCTACAATAGAGCTTACTCTAATTATCTTCATTATAGCATCCATAATTTTGGGCTCCCATGGGCACTAAGGGTGTAACAAGGATGGCATAAATTTTTATATCCACTGACCTCTAAATTAGCACAAGCTTATTTCAGTAGAAGAGGGTACAAAGTAAAAGAAAGTCCTTGCTTTCTGCATCCTTCACAAATGTGTGAGAGAAACTTTGTGGGTAGGTATGTGATTCCATGTCATCTGCATGTCTGTTTCTCAGTGATACAGACAGCTTATGGACCAGATGCTGCATGAGTTCAGGCTGTTTTCTGCACTTCATGGCCACACTGCCATAAAATGCAGAAAGGTTTATGGCTACATTGAAAAACATTCTCACATCAAGTAATTCAATTGTAATAGCTCCTGGACACCACCTCTCTCTGTAAACTGTACAGGAGTTACTCATAATACAACCAGAGGGACTGAAAGCATCAGCTGGTCATTTACTGTAAGAAAACATTGTGAAACCTTCCTTAGCTTTGTGGGTCTCCATTTACCCTACGGTTCCCAAGACAAGAGAAATGTAAGAATAGAAAAAGTGATCAGGGTGGGGAAAGTATTATTGCTTCTTTTCAGCTGTAAGAAATTTCACTGAAAAGCTAAACATTGTCCCTAAATGCAGTCTTTTCTAATAAACACACCCTCTGTTGTAGAGATTCAGTTACCATAGTGAAATAATGAAAAAATGGACACAGCAGCATGTGGGCAGTGGGCTGCTATTTACTATTTTGTTGTTACATTCTTAAGTTATTTATCACAAAATAAAATGAAAGAAACCATTCCCTCTTTGTGAAAGGTGTGACACAAATCCAATAGCCCCTTTTTGAAAAACAAAACAGTAGAAGGTGCAAGCAGATAAAGCATTAAAAGAGAAGTAAACGTAATAGCAATATGGAGAATATCTGAGAAAAAAAAAAGTTTGTGTTCGGTAAACATTTTACCTAGGACAGACTAACATACATGATTCAGATATTTAATATGAATATTTACTATCTAGAACCTGGCCAGAGGTTATTACATTTATTTCACGTATTCCGCCAAAACCTGTCAGACCACCTACTCTTAAGAAAATACTATGAGTGAAATCTGATAGGATTTGTTACTTCTGTATTTCTCTTTTTCATTTTAGCATGCCCTGCTAGTCGGCAATTACTTCCTACTGTACAATCTATTAAATATGTGAGATATTATTTGCATAGAGCAGCTTTTCTCTGATAAAAAATATGCTATTCGTTCACTGCTTAGATGATTGACCTAAGGTCCCAACTTTAAACACACAGTTATATTGATTGTGAAAATACACTTGGAAAATTATGTAGTTTATATGCATGCATTACTTACACTGAGTCATCCTGAAGCTTATAATTTAAGCCTCAGTGTTTCAGGTAAAATAAAATTGCTTCAGTAAGACTGCTTTGATTTCAGCTTTGCTCCAAGCTTTGCCAGGCAAGCAGAAAATCTTCATCGTATGAAAGATCTTGTTCATATAGAATGTATAGTCGTGCATTGATAAAATCGTAAGCATGCAAACCATACCAAGCCTTTGTCCAAAGACTGTTTTAACAAAACCTTTTTTATCTTATGTAAATAAGCCTATATCTTATATTAATGAAAGCTCATCATAAATGAACAATGAATTTAGATTTCCAAAGTACTGCTGTGACTATTGCATTATACATAGCATAGAGAAGACAAAGAAAACTAAAGAGCTTCCTTCAAACAGGAATAAAATCCCCAAACTAAACCAAAAGAACCCTAAGGTACAACAGGAAGATAAGTTAACAGGATTTACACTAAAAAGAAATTTACTTCTTATGAGTGTGCCCCCTTGAGGGAGAAAAATTGAAATACCCCCAATTTTTAAAACCTTATCTGCATTTTATTTTTCTGCCCTTCCCACTACACTGGAATAGTTTAAGAACACAAACATTAATAAAAAGGGCGGGGGGGGGGGGGGGGGGGGGGAGGGGAAAGTAGACATTCTTTGATTTCCTTCCTCTTCTGTCTGGATTTTGCTACCTTCTTACCTCCAGTCAACTGCTAGTCCTTCCTAGGCCCTCTCTACCTCCTCTGTCTTGTGTCTCCTTGCTCTCTCTCAAGTCCCTTCTGTTTTCTCCCCATCTCTGTCATGGTCTCTTTTGGAAGACATCATCTCTACTATGGTATTTCACCATAAAAAATCAGAATAATGAGGCAAATTACAGTTCAACAGTTTAGAGGAATGAGATTATCCTGGCAGAGTAGCTCACTATGACAGGAAATCCATGTCACAATGAAGCCTGCTCACCTTTTAAGTCTCACTGCTCAAAGTAGATCTCGGGTTGTCTACAAGCCTTTCTTTGCTGCCTGTGTGCAGATAAACTGCAATCACTCTGCAATGCCATTTCATTTCAGGACTTACAGGTCACTCTACTCCAGATGTAATCAAAATGCTGAGCTAAACCATGTGTTTGAAGAACAGACTCCCTTCTAAAACTTTGGAATGGGCCTAATATACTGGGCACGTCTGTCCAGAATAAAAAGTCAGGAATATGGTGTTCTCCTAAATCATAAATCCAGGGAAAAAAAAAAGTTCTCTGAAGAGATTTAAAGCTAATATTTGGGGTATGCAATATTCCACATGCTAGCCTGATGAGTTCTATATTTTACCTGATGTTCTCATTTAGTTCTGTACAGACAGTAAAAACTTTAACCTCCCTGGAAACACTGGCAAGTTCATGCTGAGTTCTGTTACCTGAGAAACTCACCCACGGTACTGCAGGGTTATGGAGGTTGCCTGGCTTATTTTTCTTTCATTTATCAACTGAAAAGGTTTTTTTGTTTGTTTGTTTTTTGTTTTGTTTTGTTTTTTTTTTTGACTAACAATGAAGTTCACATGCAGATACTAAGTAGTTCTTTTTTTTTCCATTCCAAAATCCAGCTCTTCCATGTTCCTATATGTGCATATGCCCTTACTTTCCTTAACCCCTTTCAATGACTCTGTTTCATTAAAAAGATGAAAAATCCAGGGAACATATAATCAAATTTAAATTTATA
This sequence comes from Aythya ferina, assembly GCF_964211825.1. Lineage (NCBI taxonomy): Eukaryota > Metazoa > Chordata > Aves > Anseriformes > Anatidae > Aythya > Aythya ferina. The sequence goes on from NC_140311.1 coordinate 4,162,739, forward strand.
AAACCAAGTGATAAAGAATTGCCATCATTTGTACTCACAGTGACATGGTAGAGAGCCAAGCACAATCAGCTGTACTGGAAAACAGATGCAGAGGCTCTTACAGGACTGTATAATATACTGAAAGTAAGAATAACAGGTAAGAAGATCTTCTCTCCATTGATGTATTACAGCATATGCATTAAATGCTTGCAATATTAGCTTTTAAATTTTGTTCTTAGACATTCTTACTTCTTAAAAAGAGAGGACAGGGAATTCTAGCAGCATTTATTTTCAGTTTTCAGAATGATAAGTACAATTATAAAAAAAAAAAAAGTGACCACATACAGGGGACAACATCCACCAAGCATAAGGACAGTGTGAGACCCCACTGAAGATACATGCTCTGCATGCTACTATTTTTCTGTTATTTCTTTATATTTCATCATGAAGAAACATATCGTGTCTCAAAGAGAAAAGTCTACCTAGTTTTACTAAATCTGTAGCACTAGGCAAGACACAAGTTCCTTATGTGATACCTCAGCCATCTGCAGATTTAGACTCACATATCTTGTTTCACAGTATATTTATTTAGACTAATTTCTAGTATATTAACGTTGGTATCCCAAGATAGCAAAGTATATATTTCAGTTAATACTCCCCTAATGAATAAGATTCTTCTCAGTGTGGAAAAAGTCTTCTTAACCTGTCCTATAAAATGGGTACCACATTTTAAAGACATGAAGTATGCTATACAAACAAATTAATTTTTATTATACCTTTGTATTTTTCCCTGACATCCAGAAATAGTCAACAGTGAAACCAATCTTCTGCTACTTTTTCTATAGATTTTTACTTTCAGCCGTAAAAAGCTCTTTTCGTTTATTACATTGTTTATTAAATGATTCAGTAGAAATGTTTCCTGATTGTGGTCATTCAAGAGAACACTAAACTACATTAGAACTGGAATACTCTTTCTAAAATGCTCCCAAGTTGATCTGAGGCTTTTTCCCTCACATTTTTATCCAAGCACATTTTATAGCAAGAATGGATGTTTACTACATTGTTCTTGCAATATAGGAAATATCCATACAATTTATTTCCAGAAATAAATCTGTAAGAACAATCCGCATCTCATGCCAGTGAAAATCGAGAATAATTCCATTAGTAATTCTGAAATTATCTCAATGTAAATAATAATTAAGTAAAAAAAAACATAGACCCTTTTGTCTCCAAGGTCTATTGCTATACAAATAATTAATTAGTTCAGCTTGTGTGCTATGGGCCTGCCTGTCTGACCACTGAGCAATTAAATAAAGTAATTCTAGGAGCTGTAAGTGGTTGCTTCTGGAAAACATACTCTCCTTCAAACCAACAATATTTCTTAGCAATTCACTTTTTACATCATTATAACCTAATCAGTTGTATGTAGACTTTTTGGCATCACTATTCTTGCATTGTTTTAGAAATCCATAATTTAGTCTAGCACGAACAATCTTAACAACAAAGTTTGGACACATTCCAGGTAAAAGGGCAAGGGACAATTTCTACCAGACACATTAAACATGCATTCTATCACTACTTAATATTTCAAGTAAGGGATACACATATATTGAGAGATTATGGTTTTCCTTGGAGACAACTCATAGGCACTATAATCATTAGCTAAATGCCCACCAACTGCATTAGGGAATAAATCACCATTTTGATTTCTCCAAAAAGCATTAAAATCACAAAAACAGGAATAAAGAATTCTTATTTATGGCCTGCTAAGAAAACAAACTGAAATAGTAATATAAAAGTTAGCAGCAGACAAAAAGAAAACATGACAACAAATTATGTCATCAGGTATTTGGAGCCCTACCCAAAAACTGTCTTTGGTGTGAGATGAGAAAACTCTACTAATAATAGTTGATGGGAGGTTACAGAAAAAAATATATATATATAATTCAAACACCTAAAGGCTCCTCTAAACTTTGCTGGGGATTCAGCAGGGCAGAGATGACTCAAAGCTATCATTAGAACATCCTGTTGAACATCAGGCACACCAACACCGTAACTGAGAAACAGTTTCATGTGCAGGGAAACAGAAAGGACTGTTTTCACAATGTGTTATATTAACATAAAAAAAGAAAGAAAAGGAAGTCTAAGCAGTTGGAGAGATATTAAATGTTTTCTTTAAACTTATGTCCAAAAGGATTTCTGTTTTCTACTTTAATTGAGAAATTATGGTTAGGATTAAATGTGTTTGGTTTTTTTGCAAACCCTATAATAAGAAACCTAAATAAATAAAGGACTTTTTTTTTAATATTCCGAAAGCAGTGACATAACTGACCAATGATGATTTGTCAGTGACATCACTGACCAATGATATACAATAGCCTATATCCCGATAATTCAGAAAAGTATGGTTACAATTTTTAAAGTTAAGATTCTATTCTGTATTACAGTTTGATGCAATTAGAATTTTAGCCACAAGCCCCTACAATTAGTTATATTTTAAAACATACAGACGTGTCACAGGGGAGAGAATTTTTGCCTTAGATCATCATCTAAACTGTTCTTTTAAGCAGTCTTTGCTGGCAAAAATGTAAGGGGTGGCTCATGTGAGGACTACCATATTCTCACAGAGTCTGAATGAAGAGCTCACATCCACCCAAAGCGCCTTTCCAGTTAGTGTCTGGCTTGTTCAAGGAAGCATTATCACCCTAGTAGTTGAAACATTGAATGGAAACATGAAATCACAACCAGGCCTTGCAATGCTAGTGAGAATTCCCATCTTCATGTACAGTGCTTTGCAGCTGGTCTGAGATATGAAACCGAGGTAACTGTTAATCATTCTAAAAGGTTTGTTTTGCAACTACTGTTAAAGCAGGGGTTCATCAATTCTGTGCAATTAGGTTCAGAAACTACCCTCCTCGCAGGGGAGTATTTAATGCATCTAGACAAACACAGATGTTTCCCAGTAGTCCCTAAATACTCTCGTGTTCAAAGATTCACAACATTCTTCAAATCAGCTATGCTAATCTCTGCTCTCCAGTAGGTTATATCTTGCCTTCAGCAGAATCAGTTCTGTTTAGGCATAATTGAAAATTATGGTTATCACTAATATTTTCCTCTGTAAACCGAACTGATCCAGCCATTATTTCTACAAATAAATAAATAAATAAATAAATAAAATAAAATAAAATTTCAAAGGAGCAACGCTGACTGAAAAAAAAAAATCTGAAAAAGCAGTGAAGAGAGAGATATATTCATCTCCAATTGTTTCTTTTTATAACTGTTAACCAAATTTCTCCTGCTATTTAATCCCTATAGGTTGTGATTATCATTCTTTGTCTTCACTGAGGTATTCTGATAAAAAAATAAATTATAAATTCTATTCTTTTCCCTATTTTGACCTAGGGATTTTCAAAGACCCTTGAGATGTCAAGGAAGTAAAAACTAATTTTTCCTTTGGCCAGCTGAAATTCAAAATAAATTTTATGCCAACATTGAGGAGATGCCATTCTTCATCTATACAGACTCAAAAGGATCTCCTGACACCTATTTTGTAGGTCTGATTTTTCTAATGAAAACACAATAATCAGAGTTTAAGTATAAACAGATTAAATAACTGCTCTGACCTACATCTAAAGAGAGAGAGAGATAATATAATCGGATTCTTAGGTCAACCCTTCTTACTCAGGTTTTCCAAAAAAGTCTTTTGTGATCCAAGTAGTACATTAAATAATAGTATATTAGTTATACGTTGAAGTATACCTAGAGATTTCAGACAGAAGAGTTTACTCAAAAACATAAATTAACTGATATGATGTGGATGCAGGAGTCTGTAACCTACATACCCCATTCTATTAAAAGATCCTGTGTCTGTAGTGGGTTTTCTCCCCTTTTAATAGTTCCTTTATCTCTTTACTCACTTAACCTTGGTTTGAACAGTATAAGACAACTTTGGGAGCACAGGATGGCCTCTGCACTGAGAAGCACATCCCAGCCCATTCACCAGTGAGAGAAAGCTAAGTAGGCAATACTACACAAGGAAAGCACAGGGGGTAGTTTCACTGGAGGAGAAAGAATGGTCTGACAACAAAATTGTAATTCAGAAGTACCTCAAAGGAGAAACTGGTGAATACTGTTTGTACTTGGAATTCACAGCAAGAGGAAGTGCAAGGTTCAGTTGTAATATAAATACAGTCAAATCATTAGAGGAAGCTCACCAGGCTAATGGCGAGACCAATACAAACTGAAGTACTCCTGTCCTGTTTCATGACAGAGGCATGGTGAAAATTAACAGCAACCTGTGACACCTGGATCTGGGTGGGAGTAGAGCCTGTGACAGTACTACAAGGATATAAATTAAATGAATACTGAAAGAGGGCTAGAAATTCTGAACTGTTTAATATCAGGTACTTCCAACTTCAAGCCTATCCTCTGAATCCCCAAAAGAATGGTGTACTCAGATATAATTTTGAGTAGGTCTGAAAAGCAGGCTGTGATACTGGAAAAAACACCAGAAGGCTCATTTAATACTGGCTGCTCTAAAATAATACCTCATATAAACAAAGGAACAGCCCAGTATTGCTTGTAAGGATCACAGAATCCATCCTGATATGTTTTGGCTTGAGGCGTGTGCTTGTGGTTTAAAGCTAATCCCTTAATCACTGATGTGAAAATTGCTAGGGATACATACAAACAGGATAGATAGGATCCTCAACTCAGCATTGTCTTCTTTCATCTCAAAGAACAAGCACAGTTTGAAGAATAAACAATTAACATTTGATGCTATATACCTAATTTAATTTAGGATAACAGAGTGATATCTTTACAACACACATAATGAAAATGCAAAAAATAAAAAAAATAAAAAAAATAAAAAAGAAAAACAGAATAGGTTTTTTTCAACTGAACACAGAAAATAAAGTCACTATACAGAGTCTAAAGTTAGGATTTATTAAAGGAAGCTGTAGAATGAATAACATAAAGCCACTATGAAAAGGACCATAACAACTAGAGAGGAATCTGCTCTCCTGTACTGCACCTGGGGGACAATGCTGTCATTGGTCCCAGCCAACATGGGTTCATGAGGGGTAGGTCCTGCCTAACAAATTTGATTTCCTTTTATGACAAGATCACCCGTCTAGTCCATCAAGGGAAATCAGCTGATGTGATCTTTTTGGACTTCAGCAAGGCTTTTGACATGGTTTCCCATAGGATCCTATTGGACAAAATGTCCATCATACAACTTAACAAAAACATCATACAATGGGTGAGCAATTGGCTGACGGGCAGGGCTCAAAGGGTTGTGGTTAATGGGGCCACATCTGGCTGGTGGATGGTCACTAGTGGGGTCCCTCAAGGCTCCATTTTAGGGCCAGTCCTCTTCAATGTTTTTATAAAATATTTGGATGTAGGACTAGAAAGTGTTCTGAGCAAATTTACCAACGACACCAAACTAGGACGAGTTGTGGGCTCAGATGAGGGTGGAAAGGCCTTGCAGAGAGATCTGGACAGAATGGAGAGCTGGGCAATCACCAACCGCATGAAGTTTAACAAGAGCAAGTGCCAGGCACCACAGTACAAGAACGACATTAAACTGTTGGAGAGTGTCCAGAGGAGGGCGACGGAGATGGTGAAGGGCCTAGAGGGGAAGATGTATGAGGAGCGGCTGAGGTCACTGGGCCTGTTCAGCCTGGAGAAGAGGAGGCTGAGGAGGGACCTCATTGTGGTCTACAACTTCCTCACGAGGGGGAGTGGAGAGGCAGGTGACCTATTCTCTGTAAACACCAGTGATGGGACCCGCGGGAATGGTGTTAAGCTGGGGCAGGGGAAGTTTAGGCTGGACATCAGGAAGAGGTTCTTCACTGAGAGGGTGGTTGCACACTGGAACAGGCTCCCCAGTGCAGTGGTCACTGCACCAAGCCTGTCTGAATTTAAGAAGCGATTGGACTGTGCACTTAGGCACATGATCTAAACTTTTGGGTAGACCTGTGTGGTGCCAGGAGTTGGACTTGATCCTTATGGGTCCCTTCCAACTCGGGATATTCTATGACTCTGAAACTAGTTCTTTTTTGTTGGGAATGGTACTCTTCAAAATTTATCTCCTGAGAAAACAAATTGTAAAATGAAACTCTCTGAAGATTTTTTTGTTTAATTCTGCTCCTTTCAAAGGGCTTTTAGACCAAGCAGCCCCAGGTTAATTAAACCGGTTCATAATTTCTGGTAGTCTGATTTCTGAATTGACTTAATTCAAGTCTTACATATATAAGACCTATGAAATATAAATTTAAGTTTTACATTAACATGAGAAGTATACAGAGCCTGATTTTCAGCTGGACCTTTCTACCCTGTTTAACTGTCCTATTTACTTCAGCGGATCTGCAAACACTCTACACTTCAGAAAGCCAGGGCTATGTTATTTTAGCAATAACAGGGTTATAACTATGCAGCAAGAAGGGAACTACGAGAGCAGAAAAACAGTAAAAGGTAAAAAGATCAAAAAGAACACACCATGTGGAAGCCTCATACATGCAACAGCAGCAATGGCTATACTTTCTGTAAGGCATTTAATGCAAAATGAAAACCAGAGACTACTTTTTCCAAAAAAGTTATGATTAAAAAAAAAATATCTCCCAAGAGTTGCTGACTTTCCTAGTTTGTGGCAGAAAGATGTGTTATCTTGTTCTTTCATTAATGTAGGATAATGTTCTGGGTCACAATAATGCTATGGTGAAAAGTTGTTTTTTTTTTTCTGCACAAACAGCAGTTGAATTCCTTTAGCTCTCCTTCACATATATATCAGCAAAGAACAGGAAAGCACAAGATAAATCGTGTTTGAAAATCAGATGAAACCTCTTTGAGACCATGCTATTACAGTTAAAACAGTCTGACAATTCTAGAGCTTATCTGAGGGAATGACTGGTCTCATTTTATTTTCAGGTTTACTATTATCCTATATAGCTTTAATCCCTAAAACTTTGCTGGATTTCAAACTACCCAGGAAAATAAAAAAAAAAAAAAAAAAAAAAAGAAAAGGAATTTTTCATGAAGCAACTTCACACTCCAAACTAAATTAGATTTAACTGAATTAAAGCCAAATTAATTTCTGAAAAGTCAGCTTGCAAGGGCAGAGAGATAGATTATCTGTTGAATATTGGCTACGTAGTAAGAAGGATGGACTAACTTAGCTCACAGAAATTAAGGTTTACTTTTTGCTCTTCATCACAATTCTGTGCAAACCATTCTTTGGCTCAGTCTTTTTATATAGTTGCTGAATAACATTGCCTCACAGGGATGTTGTGCTCACAACTGCACTAACCATAGTAACAAGTTCAGTACTCCTGAACAGTAGGTAGAAGTACATCAGATATTTACATATGAAAGACAATGCAAACACAAGTGTTCATAGGTGCACAAGGGTTACTAACATTCATAATGCTATTTGGGCATTCAGATGGAAGATCAAGACTTAAATTGTTACATGATACATATCAAAAGAAGCAAAAGACTACTTAAAATACTAAAAAGAATTATGGCATCCTTTATTCCTTCAAACTTCTGCTCTACAAACAACCATTCAGGTGTTATGTAGGGGAAAAGTATCTAAAAAGAATCCTGTTTTAAGAATGCCTTAAATGTATATTTCAGTTTCTCAAAATCATCCATTAGTTTTTTTCTGCTTACCCTTACGAATTCACTTACTTGTCTTCCATTGTGATTTGTTTTCTATTGTTGCATTTTCTTTAAATGCCATGGGAATGAATACTAGACATTTTCTATTAGAATGTTAAATGTGTAGGTCCTGTAAGTGCCCTTTCCAACTAAAGCTTGCTAATATGCATTTTTTCTTGTTGGTCTTTAATTGCTGGATTAATCTATGTGAACATATTTTAGTTTTTTCCATTCATTGAATACAAATATTTTCAGCAGCAAAACCAAGGTTTTTCTTCCATGGACAGCTGATAGGAGATAGAGCCAGCTGCTACTGTTTCAGGAAGGCCTGAATGTTGTGGTTATGGGAAGGAGGCATTCCTAGCATAGCAATTTCCTTTCATTTGTGCCTATTTTCCTCATGACACTTTCCATAGTATTTTTGAATTGAAATACACATTTATTCATAACAGATTTATGTCAAGGTGGAGGGTGTTTTTTCATTCATATAAAACCAATTCACTTTGATCAGATTAATTTTTCTCTATATACATAATTGAAATCTCTTCACAAGACATTTTTTATCATTATATACTGCTATGTTTTCAAATTTACTCCTTTTCTCCCTTTCTGTGTATCTGTTATTGTTAACCCTGATTCTTCAAAGTCTCTCTGAAATTAATACAAAGCTTCAATCTCTCAAATCTATTTTGGCAGCATAATTCTTTCGTCAATTTGTTTCTTTTCACTCAATAACCTCCATTCTTTTACATGGCTTTATTGACTCTCTTAAGAATATTCAGACCTTAAAAGAGGTCTGAATAAAAAGAGAAATATGACTCTTTAGAAAAGACGATCAACACTTAGAAGGTAACTGTAGCACACATTCAGAATTATCTTGAACAACATTTTTGCTAGTCCTTTCCCATGAATAAACAGGATAATATCTAATCCTACGTTAATGTTCACACAATTTTCCTAATATTACAAACAAGAGAAACCAATTTTTCCTCTACACATCTGGATGCTAGCACCAATTAACTGATTTCAATTCCTCATAGCCTACATCAACTACTGCCAAGCAGTAGTAGACATTCCCAAATTCACTACCTCGCTGAAACAAGGACAGCTTATCATTTCCGACTATCACTTTACATAATAATAATAATAATAATAATAATAATAATAATAATAATATGCAATCAATGCTGAAGATTTTTATTTTTCATATCTTGTTTATTTTTTAAATTACATTAAAACCTGAAAAAACAATTGCTGCATTTTAGGAGACAATTTTTCACAGAAAGAGCAGTCAGGCATTGGAATGGGTTGCTCAGGGAAGTGGTGGCATCACCATCCCTGGGGGTGTTCAGGGAAAGATTGGACCTGGTGCTTAGGGACATGGTTTAGTGGGGTGATATTGGAGTAGGGTGATAGTTGGATCAGATAATCTTGAAGGTCTCTTCCAACCTTAATGATTCTATCATTCAATTGTGAAGAAGCCATCAATGAGAAAAATGGTTGATCAGATGTTAACTCTTTGCTTACATAAATTCTGTTTCAGAGTTTTACCCCTTAGTAAACTTCAAGAAAAAGACTCCAATACAAGGTCAAACACACTTCCAAAAGTAATGGATTCTTGCAGTATTTCCTATACTTCTCCTAACATTTTATAAAATTTGAAAATGATTAGAAATAAAAACTAGGCAGTGCTTTACAAGCTCTATTATGTTACTTGTGTAAAATTGGCACTATGTCATATAAGCACCACTGCTGATATTACAAATAAATCCTAATATAACAAATCGATAATTTAATGTCAGAGCTAAAATGGAAATATTTTTAGTTATTAATTTGTAGCTTCTGAGCATTTGTCTTTCATTTAGCTAATGCCTCCAGAGTACAGAAGTTTCCTAAACAAAACAAAATAACAACAGCAAAAACTTACACTCTTTTCTGAGAAAAAGGACTCTACAGTAAGTACCTCTCTAATTTTGATTTTTTTTTTAAATTTTCAAAATTGAACTTTAAAAAATTATTCCAATACCTTCATTTTATATAATCCTTATAATTAATCTGCTGTATTTTTCTGTTACGTAAATGACTATACAAGTCTAACACAGTGTAACTATTCATCAAGAGGTATTTGTGATCTCTTGCTTCTATTTGTCTTTGGAGCCCAGTGATAGTAAAGAATTGTCTCCTAAAGAATCTGAAGAAATAATTTCTGGAACATCTGTAAATTAGATTATTATGAATCTGCAGAACTTGATCAAAGCCACTCTGTTCTCATGAGCAATAATTTCACTGATTTCACTGCCCTTTGGATGAGGACTCAAACCCTAAGAATTGATTTGCTCCAAATCAGTTCCTGGGAAATTTCTCCAAATCATTGCCTGGGAAATGTTCAACTTTCAACTGAGTACAGACTTTTAGAGTAACTAAGCTGTGTTCCAGTTTATTATTTAGAGCTTTATTATTATCTATCTAACCTGTTTGTAAATCTAATCCAAATATAAAAATCACACTCCCTTATGATGCAAGAATGATGAAGAATTAAGGCAGGTGTCCAAGATAAAACAGATAAATCAGATTATACAAGAAAACCCCAACATGGCTGTTTTTTGCAATTTATTTTGGCATTCAATTAAATATTGAATAAAACTCCATACTGGATATATATTCCCGGCTGTCAGCCTCGAGCTCTGTAAATAGCTTCTGTTAAAGCTAGCCTGAAGTATTTTCATTTAACAGATAATATGAAGAATCACTGATCCTTTAATGATCTTCTCAAAAGTTAAATTTTTCCAGGAAATGGCATTGTATATAAAAATCTGTTACAAAACTTAATATAATAGTAGATGTATTTAATTCAGAAAGACTGAATTCTATGTTGAGATAACATTTGATAGTTTGAAACAATTCACCAATTTTCAGTTCTGTCTTCCTAGCACATACATGCAGAATTCGAGAATGGCTTCAGCTATGAAGAGCCTTTGAAGACTAATTTAAATATTTAGTGGGATGGTGATGTAATTTGTTAGCAGAAGTTTTTGTTTGCTTTCTTAATCACTTTTTAATTGCACTGCATCCCTCTCTTTGACAGATAAATCAGCACTATGGAACACAGTAGAACAAGGTATCTGAATGTTATTAGTCTTCTATGAAATAAGATATTTCATTTCTATTTCCACTCAATCGCTTAGTTTCTCAAAAATCTTAGATGCTACTTAGTCAAGTTACTTGTAGAAGTATACACAGTAAGGTTAGTAAAATGAACGGGATTCTGAGCTTGCTATTTAAACAGTTTGAAACCATAGGAAGCATCCTTCATTGCTCTCAGTTAATAAGAAAATTGCAGTAGGCACTTCTGTGCGTACCAGAGTATCAAGCAGATATTCAGTTCAATATTTGCTAGCTTTGGATTATCCAGAATTTTCTCTTTTGTTGTTAGTCATTTACCAAACCCATAAAATCATCAGTGATTTTAGGTGGTAAGTATGGAACATTGTTCATATGGAATGTTTTAATCGCTGAGTCAGTTATGGAATATTCTAAGTTTTAGGTTTTCCTTGCTGAGTCAGTGGCCTCAAGGCAAATATTTCTTTAATGAAAGAAATATTGATTTTCTTTAAACTGTGATTGTTTCAAATGCCTTGCTATTTTTCATATAACTTGATTTCTTTTGTCCAAAAAAAAAAAGCACATGCCACGGAGAGGCCAAATCAAGATTACCAAGAGCAGTACATACCCAAATCTCTCTGTATCTATCAGTGGAGGCATGAGTGGCTCCGTTCATTATAAAGACATATGTTTTGCCACTTTTGAAAAGTTTCTTCTACCTCTTTAGAGAGGATATCCTCAGCAGATAACAAGGCAAATCAGTGTTTGTGACATTGTTCTCAGCAGCTACCAGCTGCTTCAAGCTATGTTTATTCACCTTGTGGAGAGACAGCTGGGGTACCAGGTGCAGTGTGTCTAACATCATCCAAGGGTTATCTCCTACAGAGTACACCATGGAGGCTGGTCCCATAAACATTGCCTAGCAGTGGCCTAGTATTCCTTATACACTGCATCATTCCTAGGTCTCGAAGACAGAGTGTGTTTGTGTAGATAACCAGCAGAAGGGGATGGAGCTGAAGGCTCCAGGCAGATGAAATAGGCATGGACTCAATATTGAATGTTCTATTCAGTTAGCAGAAGAGTTTTCCAGGAAAATAGGACTTTTTCCTACATACGTTTAAACTGGTGAATACTTTCCCTCTATACTAAGAATGGGGAAAATGTCCATTGTAAATAAGAACTCTGTTTCACTGACTGTGCTCTTATAGAAAACCTTTTGTATGTGAGAATGCCTCATATCTCCTGATAGATGTGTACAAAATGCCATCTCTTATAATTACACAAATAATGAAAGCCTATACGATAAACTTTTGCTGCATATTTGAATTCACATAATTTTTTTCTTTTGAGGTATTGTCTTTTGATATTGTAAAAACTCTTCTTTTATCTCACCTGAATGTCTTTGAGAGTACAGGAGAAAGTTAATACTTTTATAAGCTTTCTTCCTCTGTAAGCCTGTAATACTCTTATGTCATTAAGGTATGTACTTAAAGACTTGATTGTTGGCTTTCATTTACTTAATATCTTGGCAAGTTTGCAGTACTGTCACAAAATCTGTTTAGTAGCAAAGCACACAACTGTTCTGCTTTTTAAGCCAGGCTTATTTGTATAAATTTATTCCATAGCCTGCTCATCTTATTTTAATGGCCAGATGTTCTTTTCTCTCTACTTCTTAATAAACAAATACCCTTAAATAACCAGACATTCTCAGGGTTCTTCATCCTAATGGATTTTATATTTCCGCCATTATTTATTTATTTATTTTACTTTTTGGCTGTTTTCTTCTATGAAGCATTAAGGGCACTAAAGATATTTCCAGCACAAAAATATCTGTTTGAAAGAGATGGACGGAAGTATATCAAAACCCTCCTCTCGGAAGCAGTTCGCTTCAATACCTAACTGCAAGCTCACCACTTTTTCTAAAGTGAGCCTGACATCTGTTTTTGTTTACCATTTGGTAATGACATGAATTCATACAAGAGAATGAAACAAAATTTAAATATAAGTACTCCTTTAGATGCACTGGATAGAGAATATAGCATTTTCAAGACTCTGCTCATCTCCAGTTCTACATGTCTACATGTACGCTGGAGGATGGCTTAGTAATATTAAAAACACCATTTAGGTTTGCTACGAGGTTTACAAAAATGATTCTGTGCAGAACATCTCATGACAAAAAAAAAAAAAAAAAAAGGCTAAGCAGAAAACCAACAACCAAACACAAAGCAAAACCCTTCAATTTCTAAAGGAGTATTTTAAATCAGTTTTAGTTCTGAGTGTAAGCATTCTTTTAAAGATATGAAACTAGATATGTTCTTCAGCAAAATTAGGCTAAAATCCATTGTAAAATTGAAAGATGATGAAAAGAGCAGACCTGTGGCAAAAATCTAACTTTATGAAGTTATTCGTAGATTTGCTAAAATCCCAAATAAAATATTTCAAATCAGTACTGTAGGATTAGATCCTACATTACATGTTTGTATAACCCTGTCTGTATAGTCTCTTCCTCTACATTATTTGATACTGACACAGTGCCAGAGTAGGTAAAGGACTGAGGATAGTTTTGCGAAGGCCCTCCTGCTAGAATTGTTTTCCTGCCTCTGAAAAGCCTACAATCATTCATATTCATGATTAAAAAGATCTGTATTCTGAGAGTAAGATACAAGTACTATAGCTGCATCTAAATGACATTGTCAGAAATAGTCTGTATTTAATAAAGTCAAATTATGGAATTTTACCACTGACTATATTTGTAAAGTTCATTATTTAACACAACTCCATTGCTCTGTTGTAATCCTGTCCTGTGTAAAATTAAAATGGAAACTGAGGCAGCAGTGAAAAAAAAAATTATTTAGCACTATTTTTGCTTTCCTATTTTACTTATGTGTATATGCTGGATATTTTTTAAAAATAGTTCACAATGACATCTAGGCAGAGCTGTGCTCGTCTATTTTAATCTTGCAAGACCACAATTCATTTCAAGCTTGTAAAATGTGGTTTATACAAATTACTCATGTGCACAGCTGACCCACAGGCAGCACACAGTGAGTGCCAACTGAAAGTCCTAGATTTAACAGTTCAGGCAAAATCCCAGACACAATGGTAGCTGAGGCTGCTCAGACTATTATACTAAATTGCTCAGTCTTTGAGGTGGGAGACTGCCAACTGTTAGGGCACTAACTTTCCTAATGCTTTAGTCACTCATGTGGTAAAGCTGAGAGCCACAAGATGCCACTCACCATTCTTTTTATCCCTTTGGAAAGGTTCTGGCTGCAATGAGAAATACATGTAAAAAGGAAGGAAGCACAGAAATAATGAAACATATGCAAAAAGAGCGAGAACAATGTACTCGCTCAGTTTTTACATCCTAAATAGAAGTTAATGTGCAGCATTCTCAAAGGTGCTGATCACGGAGCCCTGGGAATCGGTCACTGACATGCTTGAAAGGGATTATGCACCCAGCCAAAATTGAGTTTCCAAGCATCTTTTGATGTCTGGGCATCAGGTAGTGTGCACTGAACTATGGATTGCTTCCCCTGAAATTTGTATCTTTCACTAACCATCACATCTCAATGTTTACTATCCTGACTAATGATTTTTATTCAGTTAATTATTTTAAACCAATCAACTCAGAAGGTTTTTGTTCAGCTCAAAAGTGATTCAGATTCTGTTTAACTCAGGCTCAGAGGGTGAGGAGGGTTCGTATTGCCTATGATGAGCAATGGGGCTATCGTGATAGCACTTAGCAGTGAGAACATCCAGTTTGGGGCTCTCCATAGGTGATATGCAACACTGTCCTTTTGACATGAAATACACTATTATTTTTTGATTAGTTGGCATATTTGATATATTTCCAAGAAACACAATTACAGAACCCTGTTGAAGTATGGTGGGCAATAAATACTCATAGGCTTAAAAACAAGGCTGAGTGGGGACTTTAAACTCGACAGAAAAACTTAAATGGATATACAGAGATTTTTGCATACTACATCATATTGATCCACATCATACACGTTAAAATTTTCATCCAGAAATGGTCCATCACAATTGTAAAAGTGAAGTGTAAAAGTGAAGGATAAGACAGGTAGATTGGTATGCCCGAAGTTCTCAATCATCCAGAAAATATTAATCCTTTTTCTACCTCTTGCTCCGGGTGTTTTCTGTCAATTTTCTAGGAGCTCCATATTGCCCATATAAAATAAATCTTTTTAAATATTAACTAGCTGATATATAAACTCATAGTACTTTGTTTCTTTTTTGTTTGTTTGTTTGTTCTGAGGTTTACTGAATTTACCTTTTATGATTACTTTTAGAAATTTTCAAACAGAGAGAAGATGATTAACAAGACCCCTAATTTTATGGGAATATCAAGGAAGACAGAATAAATTAATGTCTTAGAAATCTTTTTCTCCCTTTTCGATAGTCATATTTAAGGAAAGAGAGGAGTAACATGAATATTATGCAAAAACGTAAGAGAAGGATAATGCAATCACAGAGGACCTCAAGCACTGATTTAATCCTCAATGTTTTAATTACGGATTTTATAAATTAATTTTGATTCTTCCTGGAAAGTTCTTCATGGACTGTGTTCTGAAGTAATAATATCTGATATAAATTATAGTGTTAGGAAAATCCTATTACAACTCACATATGATTGCCTTCAGTGATAGTAATTATTCCCTTCCTAAATTTTGATTTAGAGGTCTCATTTCAAATGAAGGCACCAAAGCCAGGGGTAAAATGGTTCTGTCTCTTAAAGACACTAAGGATATGCTCCTTTAACCCTACTGAAGCAATCTTGAAATATTCCAGGTAAGGGATATGTTTCCTGGTAGGCTTTTACATTTTCCTGGATTGGATTCAGGAGAAACAACTTTTTACAACTTGATTATTCTCCAAAGCCTTGTATTGCTGAAACCAATAGCTAGATTGTGATCATAAGAAGGGCAGGACAAAAATGTTTCATGATTGAGCCTCGAGGAAATGCTTAGGACTCCTTGGTAGTGTGACAACTATAGATTTTTCCTGGTTTGACAGTGCTAAATACCCTACAGATTCCTTCAATTTTAGTCCTCTTTCTAGATCTCTACAGTACTCATCAGCCTGCCACATTTTGTATGTTATTCCTGAAAAGTAAGAGCTCAGTAATATAGTCTTTGGCCCTTGATCTTCAAATTCTTGTTGTTACTCAGAAACTACCAAAGCTAATTCTTTGCTTACACAAAATGTCCTTTTTGTTTTCCTGCATCTAACTGATTTGAATGTAATTAACTCCATTAACTTTCATGGTTATTATTTTTTGTATTAATACAAATGAAAAAGCCTTGGACCTCTACATACTAAACTTAGCACTGTGATGAAAAAGGCTAGAGAAACCAGCTACCCTGGAAATACATTTTGTTATTTATAACACCATCCACACACACCACAAGGATTTCTGAGACGCTCTCACAGCAGACAACAAGGTGCATTTCAATTTATATGAGCACTTGTTTTTGTAAGGATTTAGACTATTTCAATAACCACTGATTGACATAAAATTAAAAGGGAGAAAGAGTAGTTTTGAAAATGTTTGTGCACATATTTAACTTGGTAATGTACTGAGGGAATGAATGGACTGCCTCTTATGACCTGTATGGAAAGACAGTAGAATAACAATGTGATCCTGCACTTAGCCTTTCCTTTTTAATACCTGTCTCATCTCAGATTTGCCACCTTCAGATGAATTACTGCTCCTCCCATGCATAGTGTGAATTGTTTGCTGTATCTCTAAAGCAGCTGTTAAAACTGGACTACAGTAAAATCCTGTGATTTATCCCGAGCCAGGGGTGGCATGCCTCTCTACTGCACCCAGCAGCACAACACAAGAACTTAGGTTTTTCCATTTTGCTTATTATTGGGAAGAAGCAAGTTAGTTCCACACTTGAACTAGAAAAAGGTTATTTCCTCTCCTATGTCCAAACATTTGTTGTGGCCAGCAGAAAAAGAAAGGACAGGTCACTACACCAACTGTCTCTTAAGGATAGAAGGGGCCACTGCTCAGGGAGTGGCTGGGCAGCGGATAGTGAGCAACTGCACTGTGAAACACTTGCTTTGTATATTCCCTTTTTTAATTATTATAATTTTCCCTTCTTTTTCTGTCCTATTAAACTGTCTTTATCTCAGCCCACAGGTTTTACCTTTTTTCCAATTCTCTCCCCCATCCCACTAGGCAAGGGCAGTGAGCAAACGGATGCATGGTGCAGAGCTGCCTGCAGGGTTAAACCACAACTCCTCACCATCTGAGACCGTGACATTCTCCTCTAGAAGGAGAAATGTATGTTCCAATCAAAACAGTCACTTTCATGGTAAGTTTATTTTAATCTGCATTTCAGAAACTGTAGCTCTTGAAATGGCAATCCTTATATAAACGGTTGTGAGCAGAAATAATATATTTCAGTGTATTAGAAGTCAAAATGAAGTATGGGTAGAAATTTCACAATAGTCCATAACAAATACCTGAAGTTTATAAATAGATGAATCTGACTGACACCTGGCTGAATTCTTTTCAAGTGACTGGTCTATTTTTTCTTTACATGAAAACAGCCAAGGCAAAACAGGAAGGGGGGGAGAGAGGGGTTCAAATTGAAACCACCGATACGTGTGACAGAGAGGTGCTGTATGAGACTTCCTTTGAATGTTATCAAATTCTGCAAATAACGCCAAAAATTCAGTGAAGAAAGGCTATCCAGTGATTTCATGGGAACTGTGAGGGATCGTATCAGCTCATGTGAAAAAAAAAATGTTGCTCCACTCCTAATTCTATCTCCTGACAGATGCAACATGATTTTTATAGACTGAAAAGACAGTAAGAGCACCCCGCAGGACATACTCCCTTCCCATCACCTGTACATGACTGGCAGGGTCACAGGGTGCTGCCCAGCACAGGCACAGCTCTGCTGTGGTGGACTAGGTATAAAAGCACATTGGAAGCGATTTGCACAGCACACATTCAAACCCTGTGTGTTTAAACAATACTGTCACTTTCTTAGTATAACTTGCTAGATATGCCCTCTGACACAGTTAGTTTTTCTAAAAACCTCAAAGTAAAAAATGCAGGATGTAGCAATCCCTTCAATGTTAAAAGCTTTAGTTC
The DNA here is from genome assembly GCF_964211825.1 of Aythya ferina. NCBI lineage: Eukaryota > Metazoa > Chordata > Aves > Anseriformes > Anatidae > Aythya > Aythya ferina. The sequence continues at coordinate 4,180,620 of NC_140311.1, forward strand.
TGAGCCTTTCATTAGTATACAGAAGGTGAGCCTCTAATTACTAATCTTTCACAGTCTGTAGCACCCTAGGGCTTCCAAACATCCTGGTGAAGGCAGGAAGGATATTTCAGACTTCATTTCAATTCCCTTAAACTTTCGTCAACAGCCTCATTTCGAATGGAAACTGCTCAGTGCTGCTCAGCTGCGCTGTCTCAGCTTCTAAGCTAGCCCAGCCCTGAAAAAAAATGCCCTCATTAAAAGAGATGGGCATGAATAGGACTCAGTTTCAAAAACCTGTAAACTACTGCAACGCTGAAAGATGAATATAAACTTTTGGGGCTATTCTGTATCATAAACACATTTGGCCATAAAAATATTTTATCTACACTGTGGATGGTAAACAGAAGGAAAATACTGATCCGGTAGATATTTATGAAGCTTGTACCACAGCTTTCTTCTAGCCCTTTGCAGTATTGCTATACAGACACATGCCCCAGGCAGATGCTTTGGGGCTTTCATAGACCTGCAGGGAGCCTTTCTGAAAGCTTCTCCTTGCAAATTTGTGTCACCAGAAGGAAACGCTTCTCAAAATTTAGCAATTCAGAACACAACTGCCCATTTTGCAGACTGGCAGAAAACATTTCCAAACTCTTTTCCCATGTGATGTGGACAGACTTCTACTTTCACCTTTTTCCTCTTATATTCTTTAAAAGTTTTGTTTTGGACACCTGATAATTCAGTCTTACTTAACAGTAATCCTCCATAACCCAGTGCAAACCTCACTGGCCAAGTGATATATGAACTACATAGGCATAAATGATGGCTCTTTCTAGGAAAGACACCTTGGATGATTAAATGATATTTCTACTTCATTCTTAATTCAAAACGGATTATTACATGTGAAGTTACTCATGTTACATTTCCCAGTTTGAAAAATGAAGACAACAAGAGATTGAAAACCTCTTTAACAATGCCAAAGAAGGAGACACACAGATACTGCACTCAAACCATGGAGCGCAATCTGATCTCTGTGTTTTAAACTGAGTGTTCAAAACCTCTCTTACAGTTCCTGTTGACTTCCAAAGGGAATTCTTGAAATCTAATAGTATCGTAGCCGTTCAGGAGAGAGAAACTGCTGTCTTGAAAGAGTTATGATATAGTGCAGCTTGTTGAGCTACATCTGAAATGTGCCACACCTTGTACGGCTGGTATACTCTTTTCTTACACTTTATGAAAATCTGTTAATTATCACTGCATAATATTTCAAAACCTGAATGTATTTTCTACTATTTTAACTATTTTCAACTTTTCAATTCTTTCCTTTAAAAACCAGTTTAATATTCCACAGGAGTGTACTATGGTGGAGCAGTTGATTTTTAATAGGAAAAAAGTTTTAAGTTAGTGGTCTCTAACATCAATGATCTGAATATTAAAGCACCTTTGACACTGATGACACAAGTGAACCACAGTGCACTATGCTTCATATTTAGCATTCAGGGAAAACATGATCTGTAGCAGCTCTAAAGGGTAATTCTGATCTCTAGAGAAGAGTCTCAATGATCCCATTAACATTGATCACATTTGAAGAAGTCTCAGGCATAATACATTATTAATATCACCCTTTTCTGGTTTTTTTTTTTTTTTTTTTTTTTTTTTTTTTTAATGGTTTGAAAAGAAACAAAGGAAATTAGATAGAAATGTCTCCATTAAAATAACATAAGTGGTCACACTAAAACCCACCAAACACAGGAAATCCAGAATTAAGAGTTGCTACTCCCACCAAGTTTCTCCAGACATTAGCTGAACTTGTGTGCTATACTTTGCAATATTGAGTCCTGGCATAAGTTCAAAACAAGGTGACTAAAAGATGAGTCACCTCCTTCCTACAGGTTTACGTCCAAACCTTAATGCAATTTTTGTGTATCATAACAGTAAATGTCTTGTAGTTCTCACTCCTTTAACACATGTGATTGTGCACAGGAGTTTCATCTTCCATAAAGATGAAATCAGGTAAAGATGAAAAACTAAAAATTATTAAGGGATTTGATTGAAAGACTGCTCAGAACATTGTCTCCCAGGCTAGATACAAGATAAAAAAACACATTCAAAAATATGAAAAACAGAGAATATATTACCTGAGAAGCTCTTATTTTTTGAAGTAGTGAAAAAGAATCGTTAAAAAACATGTCTGCTATTACAATATTTAAGGTTAACTTCAGGATCCAGAACCAATGTTCATCTCACATAATATCAGTTCCAAATTTTCCATCAAAATATTTTGTAACTATTTTTAAAAAAGATGTAGTTACTCATCTCCACACATGGACACCTTACACCATGTAGAAATCTGAGACTGAGGTAGAACCGTGATGGAGAGGCCAGACCACCAGGAGCATTGAACTGTCCGAGTGACTGTCATGTTCCCTCAGTGCAAAGAAGTCTGCCTAACCTGGAACAGAAGGGAAGGGGCCCTGACTGGTGAGAGTGTGAAGTGTGTGAGTATAACAGACTAGAAACCTTAGAAAAGGACGAATAGAAATCGTTATCTGCCACTACAACCATCTCACTTGACAAATAAATTTTAGATTTCTCACCACTTGGTGGTATGGTTCCCTTTTTGAGGCCATTCCACCCTACATTCTGTCACAGCACCAATTCCTTATCCACAGGCATGTAAGAAAAAAACACCTTGACACCCTGTAAATATACTGTATCTATATCTCTATGAACAATAAACGCCATTGTTATGTTAAAATAAGGTTGTGTATTTCACACAAGTGACGTAAGAACAAATAGAAAGCTTAAGTTCACAAAACAAGAGTACATAACCAAACAAATTCCCGACATATAAATAGTTATGCATAGATTTATATTCTAGATAAACACTTTTAGAATTTCTTAAGTTATGAAGTTATTTGTGAAGAACTTCTCCAACTTTTTACACACGTACTGATGAGAGCAGCAGTGGCCTATTGGCAAGGTCAAGGGAATTCTCAGGGCACTATGTAGGAATTCAGGCACCAACACTGAAGAGCATTGGGAATCCTGCACTGCAGCTGAATGCAACTGTGCAGAATAAGTCTCTAAAGAATACTCTACATCTGTATCTACAATAGCTGATTTTGAAACAGATACTCATTCAATTGGTTTCTCCAGAACACAGTCACATGATGTGCTAATAAGTTAACTCACTAGTATTATTCAAGAGACAATGTTCTCATAATAGGGCATAAACACTGCTTTTAGAAAGGAGGAGGCTAAGGAAATCCTACACAGTCCTATCTGAAAGCTATTTTCTCTCCAAAACCTAAAATAACTAGCAAATTGCAATGGTCAAACCTGTTTATTCTACCCATATTATCTATGTCTGACATTTTTATGATCTAAGAAAGATAGATCCCATAATACGACAAAGATTTGTAGGCTGGGGTCACAAACAGGAACTGCAAAACAAACTCAAAAAATTGTCAAGCAGTTCACAGTAAAAAAAATTGCTCTGGCAATGCTATTATGTTAAATAAAGAAGTTTATTTACCTGCCTAATCAATACAAAACAATAGCAAATGTACCTTTTCTTTTTCCTTTTCCTTTTCCTTTTCCTTTTCCTTTTCCTTTTCCTTTTCCTTTTCCTTTTCCTTTTCCTTTTCCTTTTCCTTTTCCTTTTCCTTTTCCTTTTCCTTTTCCTTTTCCTTTTCCTTTTCCTTTTCTTTCTCTTCCTCCACCTCTTTTTCTCTGCCAGTAGCAAACGTTCATAGTGGAAATGCCACTTGTCACTGTACCTGTGCATATTTTTTCAGCACACCATAGGCTTCAGTTCTGTCTTCATCAATGCGTCTATAGGGAAAAACATCCCCAATTTGTTGTAACAGATTTCCTTCTTTTTTAATGTGAACTCTTTAAAAGGTTACCACGTAGCACTTCTGTACTGAATTAATGCATATTAATCTAGTTGGCTTATGGGTCTTTGTTATATGTAGTACAGGAAAATCTTACTTGATTTCAAATCAGCATCAATGATTTTACATTTACTTTTGACAGTACTCTTTGTCTAGTGAGAAGAAGCTTAAGTATTATATTATTTATGGGTACATATACATATTTATATGAACTGACGTGTATTTCCACGCACACATATATATTTTACATACATTTATTTATATGTGTGCGCATATATATATATTAAAGTATGTATGTATATATACATATATATATAAAATCATAGAAATGCAGTTGCCTAGGTTTTCTTTCAGACAGCAACAGCAAAAACAGCAGGGGGCAAGCAGTAGCAAAGAAACAAAAAGCTTTAGAGTGAGAATCATAAAAAGGTCCCAAACACATTAGAAACAGATCTCAGTAACAGCATTTCAGCATTAGGGAAATATAGAGTTATGTTGCCTTTTAAAAGTGCATCCCCAAGCACTTGATATCTATTACCATAAGCAGGTAAAATTACAGTTCTATGTACATTTGTGAAGCAAATTTCATTCTTCAGGGGAGATATTTTCTATTTGTATGCAGAAGAAATGTAAGAAAGAGGAATTTACTTCATCACATTCATATTGTTTTTCAAGACATGATTCAAAACCAAAAGTTTTAATGATAAGTAGATTTATATTTGTTACATGTATATTTAACTAAATACTTCAAATAACAGGCACTTTCTTAAAAAAAAAAATTAAAAAAAAATCTAGCAAGCTGAATCCCAGAAGGCACTGTAAAAGTATGAAGGGCCACTAAAATCCAGTTACCAAGAAGATTACAGTGATTTGTACTAGTGTTCTTTTCAAACAACAGGGAAGAGGAGAGGAGAGGAGAGGAGAGGAGAGGAGAGGAGAGGAGAGGAGAGGAGAGGAGAGGAGAGGAGAGGAGAGGAGAGGAGAGGAGAGGAGAGGAGAGGAGAGGAGAGGAGAGGAGAGGAGAGGAGAGGAGAGGAGAGGAGAGGAGAGGAGAGGAGAGGAGAGGAGAGGAGAGCAGAGCAGAGGAGAGGAGAGCAGAGAAGAGAAGAGAAGAGCAGAGAAGAGCAGAGAAGAGCAGAGAAGAGAAGAGAAGAGAAGAGAAGAGAAGAGAAGAGAAGAGAAGAGAAGAGAAGAGAAGAGAAGAGAAGAGAAGAGAAGAGAAGAGAAGAGAAGAGAAGAGAAGAGAAGAGAAGAGAAGAGAAGAGAAGAGAAGAGAAGAGAAGAGAAGAGAAGAGAAGAGAAGGAAACCTGTCTCAAAACAAGGATAGTTGCCTCCTGATAAATTTTTCATTTTTCTTCTATTTTTTTCTCAGCTGTTACCAAGGCTGACTGGTTTATGGTATGGTTGCTTGTGGTATGAGACAATTTCTTGCTAGTCAGTCTGGTGTAGAGGCAGAACTACAGGCTCAGCTATATGTAAAACGTATTGTCTGCTGTGGACACCACTTAGGAAAAACAGCTTTCATTGTAAGAGTAAGGAAGAAAGAGGGGAATAAGTGGCACAGACTTCAGGTGCCTAAATGTCTTCTTCAGGCTCTGGAAAGATGCAGTCAAAAGACAGGTTAACTATTCACCTTAGGCAGCTAGACTCTGAACTGGAGCTCACACATTATTGTGGAAGGTTTTCATCCTTCTCTACTACTCTATTTCTCTTCCACCCAACCACAAAATCTTGAATAACCATTTCTGTTCATATTAGGGTTCAGGGAGAACTGTGCTAGTGAGCTGTAAACCCCTTTTTGTTTAAAGGTAGGCTGATTAAAGTACTCCAAGTCCACACATCTGTTTGGATTTTCCTGACATTTGATATTTGCTCTGGAGTCCAGCAAGATTAACAGCTTGAGGTCAAAATCACTCAGAGAGTAATGCTTACAGTAAAACCCATGCCATTCTTCTTCAAGCTGGCAGGTATTAACTACTCCCCTTTTACAACCTCAGATACCAAATCAGAACTATAAACTTTTGTAAAAAGGTCTTGATCACTTTCAACACTTACCTAATTATTTTTAAATATTGAAAATTATGCTCTAAAAGAAATCCAGTTTCTTAGATAATGTCTATGGTCTAGGCAAACATTGCCTTCCCACCCTCCTTGTGAAAGTGGTTCTTGTTTGTTTATGAGAACTTTAGCACTGAAAACACTCCCTTTCCTCGGTAGTGGAGTGGTGCAGGTATCCATTTCCCCTCTGCTGAATCTGCCCCAGGACATAACAGGGGGAAAAGCTGAAGAAATAGAGGATAGTAAAACACCTCCATCAAGATTTTTCAAAAACTCTAAGCTATATGTGCACATGCAAGAGTGGAGGGTTGTAAGGTACTGCTCTACAGAAACTCTAAATAATCAGAGATGTTTTTTTCTTTTTTCCCCATTCTTGTCCAGGAAGCCCCAGCCCTGTCCTTTTTCTGACACCAGTATGTCCGCAAACGGATCATTAAATGGCTCAGAGAGCTGAATTATAGAGATAAATATATCTCTAAAAGAAGTAAATGGAGAAGGCAGTTAGCTGTCCAAGCTAGTTAAGGTTAATAGAAGAAGGGAAGAGGACCACAGCATCCCCACATAACCCTGGGTTGGGATGGGTTTCTGTCCTTTTTAGAGCATTCCTCCAGTCCTAAGAACAATTTCAAGAGTAATTGTACTCTTGTACAACTATTGTACAAGAGTGTTGGAGCCTGGAACAGATTGTTGACCTTTGCCTAGACATTTGGAGGATACACAGCTTGTACTACTTTAATTAAATACAAGGACAATAGCCTGGACCAGTGGTCAGAAACTCATTAATGAGAACGCCTTTGCAGCTATCTTCCAGGCTATCTTTGTAAACTCTTCAGGCAATTGTATGGCTGAGAACAGGTCTGAAAATCTACAAGAAGAATAATTGACGGTAGCGACTCATTATCAGATGAGGGAATGAATCCAGATGGCTGAAAACATGGATAGGGAAAGTTCTACCTAGTTCTTTTAATTTCAGCTAGAATTCTTCCACGCACAGCATATCAGGGAATTAAGAAAATGTCTGCATAGAATTCATATTTGTAGTGCACTTCTGAAATGTCTGGGGAAAGCATTTGATGCTCAGGTAGTGGGTTTTAATTACTTTACTTTAAAATTGTTTAAAAGATGGACAAGGTGAAAAGACCTATATATATATGGATATATATCTGAACTTCTCACAAATCCCTCTTCCTAAAGTGCCTGTAACCATAGTTTTCCCCAGGATTAACTTCTTGAGCATCCCTTCCTTCACAACCTCTGCTGAATCCCTGTTCAAAACCCCTGGAGGCACAGCAAAACCACAGAGCCATAGCTATGAGATTCCTGCCATCAAAATCTAAGGCGTCTCCATAGTATTGCTACATAACACACAGTACAAGCTCTTGTTAAACTCACAATGGAACTGGTTTTATCAGAGTAAATTGTGATCAATCTCACAAAAGCCTTTGTATTATAATTTTAAAACTCTGCATTGGCAAAAAGGCTTCTAGAACTTGTAGTGACTTGAATTTTCTAAACAAGGACATATAGCTCATCGGTTTAAATGTTAAAAATTTGCCTGGTTGATTTTATTTCCCTTGGCATTTTTCCTTTTTTCTTGATGGAAGACAGCTTCATTGCTATGCTGATAAAAGAGAAACAAAGCTATATGATACTGCCACCTCCATCAAAAGTCACTTCCTTGTCAAAAATCTATATATTACTGTTGTAGCTGAAAGTGGCTTTGGTGTAGATTCAACGAAATGCTACTGGGAAACTCTATATGTGCTTGCATTAAGGCTTTTCTCTCAGTCAGGGAACCTTTTTTTTGTCTTTGCTATACTTGTCAACCGCTTAGTGGGCAGGCTGTTGGGAAAACTGAAGCTTTGAGAAGCCTGTTTTCAAGGTAATTAAAAGTAAAGATTTTTCCTCTTGTTTTTTTTGCTGCCCCAGGATTTTTGCACTTGAGCAGAAACTCCCTATTGAAGCAAACACAGCTTTCAAGAATGACATCTTCGGTCAGTATAGCTGCGCTTGTGCAGCAGTGATTTTATTATGCAGTGCTGTGTTTAGCCAACTGAGAATGAGAAGACAATTAAAAAAAAGCTCTTGTAGAGTACCTGCATTCAGGCAGACATATTATGCGCTTATAAGAGATAATATGCCTCAGAGAATGAGAGGGCAAAATTCAGCTAAGATGTAAGCTCTTTTGAAAAATACCCAGTTAAACTATGACTATATATACTAGAGCTGTTGTAGTCTAAATAATTCTACAGTGAGCTGTGACAATTAAGCAGAATTTCTGTGGCAGGAGAACACTGAAGGGAGATAATTTCATTACTCCTTTTTTTGTTGTTTTTGAATAATCTTTTCTCTATGATGCTACCATTCCTAGATCAATCTACAACTTACTACCAAGATGCATCTTGCTCAGATAGTGAGAAAACAGGGCTTTTATTTTTTAATGAAAAAGACTTGAAAAAAACTCTCAAACAGCCTGAACTTAAAATGTTGTTAAAAGGGGAAATCAGAAGTTCTTATCTTTACCCTGTACAGCTCTACAGCTCTTTCCAGGTGCATTCTCTTCTTTTCTTTCTTATCCTTTACACCTTTTTTTTTTTTTTTTTTTTTTTTAGTGAACAACTGAAGAAAACTAGGCATTAAAAGACAAGAAAAAGACAACTCTAGACAAACCAGTATGTTTCTGTCTATGCACTCTCTTGAGAAATCAGAAGATACAGTGAAACTCACAGATACCAGACAAGTAAAATAAAGCCTCTAGCAAGGCCACAATAAGACATGATGGCTGCCAATGAAATCTATCACTGTTCAGAGCCCACTTTAACAACAGTGAAGAAAAGGTAAATCTCCACTGAAAAGAGGAGATTTTCCACCTGTTCAGAGGATGATTATTTATCTCCATGAAATATGACTGCAAATTGTCTAATAACTTACCTTTCCACCCTTCTATCAAAACATGTAAGAGTTAAAATCCAGTGGTTAAGGCAATTAAATGTCAGCTTCAAATTTTCATCATTTGTAACATTGGGAAATGAGGTCAAAAACAAATTATTCAAATTCAGAGATTAATTTTCAGACACTGTTCTCAAAATTTTAATGAGAGCCAACTATGACACTGAGAAGTCAGTTTACAGGTTTAATGATCACAGATCATATGCTCAAATGCTAGAATAAAAAACATCTTAGGGTCCATTTGGGGTTTTGAGTAGAACTATATAAAACTAAGAATTTACAGATTATGAGAAAAATTAACATATTATTTCCTTTGAAAGCTGAAGAAAAGTAGGTTTAGTACTTTCACCTATATTTCATATATATAGAATGGCTGCAGAAAAGTTTCGTTTTTAAATTTCATGCCTTAATTTAAACTTTTTTTTCCTTAAGTATCAAATCATTTCATACCAACACAAATAGGAACACTGTATTAAAGGTCAAGTTATTTCATTACAGCCATCCATTCAGAGCAGGAAGAAGGGAGTATCTTTCAAACATCTTTCAAAATATCTTTCAAGACATTCTGTACTGCAGCTGCCCTTTTTTGAACTTACTCAGGTTTTCTTAGATTTATAGAAGTAGTAGGCTATTTTTGCAGTTTGTCTGAGATAAATGAAGTTTATTACTGATATGTAGATCTACAGAAACTTATTACTTAGAAAAGCTTGGACAGAGAAAAATAACAAACTGGCATTATTTGTAAATTCTACCGTTTGTGTGTTAAAATTTGTTTTGGTCAGTAAATCTTCTACTATGCAAGTAAAACTAGCAACATATATGTAGTGTTAAACAACATTAAATCCCAATGTAAACTTGTTGTAAATGTACATGTACTCTGTATATGAATTATATGCATTACGAATTAGGCATCTTATTGTTTTAAGGAACCTAGCAAACATAGATAGTAAATGCTTAGAAGATGAATATATGAAGTAAATAAAGTAGTTCTTAGTAACTAAAGGAGTTCTTCCTGAAATAATGCTCTTTTTTCTGGCATTTTCAGTGACTAAGTAAAAATAAAGAAAAATAACAGCATTAACAGCTCAGATTTAATTCCAAAATAATCTGAAAAGAGTTGTAAAGACTTTTAAGATAAGTTGAATATAAAATTAAATACTAGAGTATGTGTAGTATTAGATTATGCATACATTTCATATGCATATTATATATAAGAATTCATGAAATAGATTCATTTTTTTAAATATATTTCTAAAGTATATATAAAATGATATATTAAAACTTAAAAAATATGGTAGGAAAATGATGAAATTCAGGAAATGACATTTTGCATTGAAAAATGCACATACCTTTGTAACCAACTCAAATGCTAAATCCATTTAAAGGGTTAGTTTTCATCTCTTAATCTTAATTCCACTGTCATAATGTTTCTGCCTCTCAAGAACATACAATAAATGCTTGGAAAACATTCAGGTACTGGACTGATGATGTCAAGATAAGAAGAGAACCAGATAAACAAAATCGTATCTTTCAGCGTCACTGTAAAAGAAAATGTGTACTTTCAGCAAGAATCATTTAGGAGTTGATCTTAGTTGGATCTTCAAACCTCAACCATCATGTGATTCTGCAATGTTCTAAGGACATAAGTGTAAGACAACTAATTACTTTAAAAAAAATACTAATAAGGGATATAATGCTCAAAGAATCTTACAGTTATTTTAGTATTAGTAATTTTTACTGCATATTGTAATTGTAGCAGTTAGGGGCCATATCTTTTGACATGAAAAACTGCTGTAGCTTCATGGATATCTACAAATATCCTCAGACCTATCTGTCTTAATAGATGCGTGTAAAATTTCAGCATATAAGCATTTAGTTGCTAAAAAGCAACTAAAAAGCTTGACTTTCAAATACAGGCAAATCACACTACAGTAATAAATATAAGGTATACACACTTTAATACTCTAAGATACCATACTCTAACTCCTGATTAAAGTTGACTTGAATCTCATGCTAACATTGTAGAGATTAGAGAGTTCACTTGTCAAGGGACTTGCACAAAACATGATTTCAGATGTTCTGTCCCTATTCTTTAAATACTGTTAATCTTTGTTCTAGGACCAGACACTGAACTTGCATCTAACCTTATGTTAATGTTAATGACATTTTCTCTAAGAAGACTACTTTGTGTTTCCATGTGATGCTAGACTTACTTTATTTGTCTGAGAAGTACCAAGGAACTCTGTAATTAATGCTTACTGGCAGAGGCAAAAACCTAGAATTCTCAAATCCAAATTTTTACTTTATTCCAAGTTAGAATAATAATTCTCATCTACATTAAGAGTTTCCATCAAACAAAATCCAATGTAACTTTTCATGGAATCTGAGATTTTCCATCCTAATCTTTAATATTCAACTTCTTTCTTCCCAGCTAACAAATACAATTCTCCAATACAGTTCATTTAACCTCAAGTTATCTCAATTTACTAACACACTCTGTGAGGCACTTCTGTTCCTTTATAAATCCCATCAATTCATGTTGCATTGGTCAAACAGCAGAGATTTTTCTATATATCCATTTCAATTCCTATGCAGTGAAGTATGAATTACAAGGATTCTAGAGAGCTCATGCAGTTCTGGTGTGGGTAGCCTGATGGGTCAAGTCTCTGGGACCAGCGCAACATGCCCAGGTACTGTACACGTCCATAAATCTGAGTTTGTTTCAAGGGCTTGGAGTAGGTTCACACTGGAGGATATAACTCATAGATTTTGTGACCACATACTAAGATGTCTGTACAGAACATCTAATAAATGGATATTTTCAAAAGTCTAAAAATGTCAAGAGAGAAAGGAAACAACAAAGAGACATACCTGAGACAAATAACTGTCTCTGCCGAATACCAACTCCCTATTGCAAAAACTAACAGTGCCAAGCTTTCTTAGTTAAGTCACCAGTTTGTGTTTCAACCATGGCAAAGAATACTTTATTTCTTTGCCTTGATCTTGTACACATGCAGAACATTTTAGACCACAGTCTGAAAAAAAATGCAAATAAAAGATTTCCTTAACCTTGATACATGCATGGTATGGAGAATTGTAATCCAAATTGTTATTTTTTTGCAAAGTTAGGATAGATGAAAGTTGATGTTAATAATGAACCAGTGATTGCAAATTTTCCTGATTGTAACACAGTTAATATAGTTCAATGTACATATTTCATACTCTACAAAAATGGAAAGCAAGATTATGTTTCAATATTTAAATCAATATTCATTTTTGTTTCCAGTTCATGTTTAGTTATGCAAGTGCCTAAATATAACTGGAATCTGCAGACAAAAGCAGCTATGCATTAAGAGGCATGTGCTGCAATTCTAGGCAGAAACATAGGTGGAATTCTGAGCTTCATCTGAAACTCCCTATTCAAGCAGTATTCCTAATACCATATGTTGTTGCAGTTGAATGTTGTTAGTCTTCTAACATTAGTTGATTAGTCTTTCCTTGTAAATCTGAAATAATGAAAATATCTCAAAATACATTTTCACAGTAGAGATTGTACTTAATGGAAAAAAAAATGGCACAGAATCAGTTCATTCTAACAAATGGCAAAGGAGAAAAATTAGCTATTTTGGATTTCTTAATTATGAAAAATGTTATTAAATATTTATACCTCAAATATTTAATAAATCTTATTTATGCTTATAAACCCGTCATATATATCTATTATATTTGTATGTCTATGTTTTATAGACATAAATACACATGCATGCTTCTGGGTACAAATATGGTATTTCTAAATAGGGACAAATATAAAAGTACTTATTATCCAGGAATACACTAACAAAGAAAACATGGTAGTAACTTGCTCTACGGCAGTTACATTCAACTTTGTCTGCTTCCACAGTTAAATCAGACTCCCGCAGCAGGAAAGCATACCCAGAAGGGTATGGAGAACCAGCCACAGAGTCTTGAGGATACATCTCCGTCATTATATTACATGGCATGATGCCCTAGCTGAGCTTGCTGTAATTACCCCTCCTGAGGAACAGGATATATTAGCCTGAGAAAACTACACCATTAATGTTTTTGCTGTACTACTGCTATTTTCCTTTGAGAAAGGCTAAGGGGCTTCAGAAGGTGGGGAACTTGTGCCCTTATTCTGCTATGATAGTCATGTTGTCTGTCAGGGAAACTTGCCAGATTGATCCCTTCCAGGAGCAGGGCAATGCCTGAAGCTCACACACTACAAGTGATAGAAGTACTGAGACACTAGTTATTTGCCCAGGAGCTAGAAGTGGGCCCAGAGGAAAGAAAGTGCATATATATGTACATATACTATAAAAGAAACAGTAAGGAAAACATAATATTGGTCCAAGTTTCCTTTCAAAGGAGGGCAGTGACATTTAGAAGATGTGACCCTGGCACACAATTATGAAAAATTCAATCAAAACCAAAGAAGTTTCAGACAAGTTACTAATTCTAGCAGAGCAAGTTATCTCAGCAGTTTTTTTACTGAGATGTACCCTGATCAAACATTTGGATAATATGGTCTGGTGTTCTTATACAGTTCTACATACCTTAAAGCCTTCTACATCAGTAGAAATATCCCAGCAAATAAAAAAAAAAAATAAGAGCTGGGTTAGCAAAGGGAAATGTCTCAAAAACAGTTCAACAAGTATCAAGGCAGAGACAGTTTCCTTTAATATTATGCTATTAGTAACTATGAAAGAACAAGAGCTGCTGTGGCTGCATCTTCATCAACGTCCTGATGCTATTTTGTTATTCTCACTAAGGTGTCCTCAGTTTTTGTAACTACAGGCACCCACATCTTCATACTCTTCTCAACTTCCGTAAGTGTCTGTAGACCAAAGTATCGGCTGTGTCAGCATTATTTTGATAACCTACAGAGGCTCCTTCCAACCTCAACCATTCTGTGATTCTGTGATTTTAGTTTACTTCCTTCACAAAGAATGGCTGTAATCTTCCCATGAAAATGGGACTTAGGGGACCACAGTTTTTCTCCCTTAAATGTAACCTGTTGCTTCTCAGGAATTCCCAGTTCTTTTAAAACTCTGGCATAGCTGATAATTACAAGTAGGAACCTAGAAGATTATTCCTTCTGTAAAGTGTTTTGAAAGTATTAATTTGATGTTAGTATCTCTCCTCTGGAACAGAAAACTCATCTTATGACTATGTCTACTTATGGATGATTTCTGTTGTAACACTGATGCTGTGGTAAGAGTTGGTACCCCATACCATTAAGACATCAACCTCGGCATATGCCTAGTGTGAGGAATCTCCAACTGTGTACCACTTCTAATAAACATAGATACTAAACCTTATCATCTGAAGGCAAATTAGATAGGAAGAGAAAGACAAACTTATGCAATCAAATAGATCGCATCCTTACGAATAGTGATAACATATATGTAGTATAGAGATGATGTGAGATGCATATAGGTTATTACAATTTCTGTCCAAGATTTAAACATAAATTATATTTAAATGTGTTATTCATAAGCATTATAAAAGAAAATAAAAACATCTGTTACATTAACATCAGGATTATTATTATTTTTCCAGCAATGTAAGTCAGATGAGGAGTGCCTTTAAATATACCATCCTGTATTTGTTTTCCTACTTTAAAGCAACCTGGAATATGTTCACATGGTAGAGCTTACTCAGAGATAATGCAAAATAAATGCATTTTCATAAAAGATCCATTTCAGTCTATTGCACACATGCATATCGAAGACAGGCTGTGCATATTAAACCTCCAAGTAAAAATCACCTGAAAAATATTGCTATCCAAGCACTTTCTCCTATCTCCAAAACTAACTGAATCTGCAGATACACAGGATACTTCACAAGAACTAGGGGTAATGCATGGTTTATTCCTTTTACTTGCTACTTCCTCCCACAGCTCTCAGCATAAAGGTCTAATACTATATAACAGAATGAGAGAAGAAAGAACTTTATAAATTGTGCCAAATAACATTAATTCATAGAAAAGGACCTAAGTTAATCCTCTCTTTTCTGTGACTGAAGGCTAGGTATCAGTGGGCAAGTATTCTAGGAGCTGTTATTTCATTTCTGAATTGAGAAACCTTCATTAATTTGGACTATTAATTGTGGAGATTCATTACGGCACATTTTCATCACTATAGTTTCCTTTAAAGTATTCTTAATGAAATGCTTCTATTTTCACACAGGCCTGTATCGGAATTAACTTGGGCAGCTTCAAAAAAGCAGTACTATAAAAAAGGCAGATGAATGAGCCATGTGCTCACCATAAAATACTATGATTTACTAATAATTTTAAGCACACTTCAGTATCAGGCATTACATAATAAAGGCTCTGTATGTTTCTTGTATAGAATACAGAAACATTTTTTCCCCTTACGAACAAATTTGTGCATCTATCGAATCCTGTCATAAAAACAGGCTGATTTGTCTACTGGGTAATAAGTATCAGTTTCAGATGTACTTTTTCCTGCTCAATTTTCCTTCCAAACTCACACAGAATTCCCAGTGACATTAAGGGAACCCAAAATATGTGCAGTATGGAGAAGTAAAAGGACTCCTGCAGTGTTCAAGTAAGATACCTAGGAAAATCTGGATGAGCTACACATTAATTATCTACCAGGTGTAACCATTCATAAAATATGACATAAATAATGGAAAAACAATGCTGGCAAACATATGATACACACACACTCAAAAAATGCACAACTTCAGGATTCTGAGACATAAACCTAATGTAGTTAATTGGACTTAAATCGTGAGGCCAAATGATCTACAACTTCTTCCCCATTCTCTGGACCTGTCCTTATATGCCCTTGTTTAGGATAAACAAGAAAGCATTCAGATCCTATTAACAGACATCTCATACTAAAGTAATGACTGCAGGTATACAAAATTTCAATTAAAAGAAGATATTAAAATTAACTTTGTCTCATTCATACCATTTCCATTAGTTTATTTTCACATTTAACTACAAATTCTTAGTTTTATATTTAAATTAGACAAATAGGTTCTCACTGAAAATACCTTTGATACTTCACTGCAATATATCGTCTAAATAGTTCTTTCCTTTGACAGGTAACGTAACACATTTGTAGGTATTAGTTTATTAATTGAATAAAATTAAACATCTTTTTCAAGTCTAATTCCCTACAGTGTTACTGTGGGCTCACATCAGGAAAGGTCCACTGAAACTAACTGCAGCTGTGCAAATGCTCCAAGATCTTGGTATTTGGAGTTGCATTTAGTAAGCCCATTTCTAACCAATATAGATTTTAAGATATGGGTTTAGTGCTTAATCACAACCTTAACATTAGGAAAAGGTTCTTCACCGAGAAGTGGTCAGGCATTGGGACAGGCTCCCCGGGGCAGCGGTCACGGCACTGAGCTGACAGAGTTCAGAAGCATTTGGACACTGCTCTCAGACATAGGGTCTTTTTTTTGGGTGGTGCTGTGAGGAGCCAGGAGTTGGACTCGGTGATCCTTGTAGGTCCCTTCCAATTCAGGAAATTCTATGATTGCATGATTAATTATATCTTAAACAGTTAGTTGAGACCAAAGAAGTAGACTGCTTGGGTTCACCCAACTTTAATTTTATTTCATAGCCAGAAATATGCAGTTTGCTCTTACTGTAACCTAGACTGCATGGAACAATTTGTCCTGAAACAAACAAGATCGGCAAAAAAATCAGTGTCAAATACAACCTTTTTTAAAATTTATTTTATTAACGAAAAGCATTTTAGGAGTTTTGTTTTGTTTCACCTTTGTGAAAAAATGTTTCATAATGCTGTATTCTTTTTAGCACAAATGTCCTTAAATGTCACAGGCTCATTAATGCAAGTATACTTACTTCCGCTTATAATTATAGGTTAGTTATGATTAATGTGCATTTTTGAAATGGTACCTCTTCCACTGAGGATTATTAAAAATGGGTAATTAGAAGCATCTCCTTGAGAAGTTAATATTCTAACACTTAACCTACATAAGTATTTGCACATAATAATCACTTATTTTAAATGAACAATTCCAAATTGTTTGAAATGCAATTTAAGGTAAGTCTAGTTTTCCTAATCCTTCCTATCACCAAATGGCAAAAATAAAAAGGGGGGGGGGGTGGTTAAAATATAAAAAGGAGTAGCAAAACCAAGGAACACACAATACAACAAGACACGGTATAGGACCCAGCATATCTTAATAATAATCAAGCCTTTGATCAAAGCACAGGTCTCAGTCCTGAAGGATGTGAGCACTTTGGTCTCACAAAGCCACATCCTGCTAAGGGACATCCCTGGGGTCTGTAGGCAGCAAGATGTGTGCTGCGTCCTTATGGGGGGTGGGGGAGGAAGCCACCATCACAGGATGAAAGGCTTTTCTTTTACATGAAAAAGAGAAGACCATAACTTTCCCAACAGACAAGAAGGTGTGTGACTTGCTCTGCTACTATAGTCACTTTGTTCTACCTTACAAAACCTATGAAATTTAGGAAAACTTACTGTGAACAGGGCATTTCCAGAGATTTTATTTGACAGCTGTATGAGGCCTATCACTAGTAATCTGGAATTTTTACTATTTGAAGCTCTTATTTAACCTTTTTCTTTGATAAATTTGATAATTATAAATCCTTTATCAAATGGTAAAGGATTTGATTGAAAGACTGCTCAGAACACTTGTCTCCCAGGCTAGATATAAGATAAAAGAACACATTCAAAAATATGAAAAACAGAGAATATATTACCTGAGAAGCTCTTATTTTTTGAAGTAGTGAAAAAGAATCGTTAAAAAACATGTCTGCTATTACAATATTTAAGGCTAACTTCAGGATCCAGAACCAATGTTCATCTCACATAATATCAGTTCAGATTTTATTTGACAGCTGTATGAGGCCTATCACTAGTAATCTGGAATTTTTACTATTTGAACTTCTTATTTAACCTTTTTCTTTGATAAATACAACTGATGTAAATTGGTGGAGTGCCCTATAGCTAATGAAACTACTGGCAGCTTCCCAGACCACTGGGCTATATGCGCAACATTTTAATTCTGATAGCACATTCATTCCTCTCTCAATATGATTTTAGTGATCCATATTTTTCCCTGTATTGACACAGTTATTTATGGCACTCCTCAGGTATAGGCCTTGGGTCCCATTCTACATTTATCTACTCCCATTAAGTGGTGTCATTAAAGACATTTCGACAGCTCTCTCGGCACTCTATGAATGTTTGTGACATTAAAGCTTGAATGTCTTCAAATTTCCTACAGCTAAATGTTGACAAGCTTGAATTCTTATTTATTGGTTCCCTGCAGTAACAAACTGCATGTTCATCTTTGACAGTTCCTTTCACAATGAGCTTTATCCACAAAAGGCTGCTGTTCTGAAAATGCAGTTGAATAAACCCACCTATTTTAGAGGCCAAAATTATAACAGCACTAAGAATATATATATATAATATGAAAATGTAATACTGAATCACATGTACTCCTTTATACCAAGCCAGTTACATGTAAAAAAATAGCTTTTGTTGCTTTTGATTAAAGGATTGGTATGGGACAAAGGGAAAAGTATGTAAGATTTACTGAAATTTTATCCCAATTCCCAAGCACCATTAAAAGACAAGGTTCCCATAGTTATAAATTGAAGATGCATATCAAGATATTATGTCACTGTTCAAATTCTAAGTACATCATCACATACAGAAAACTCAGAACATTACAAATGAATTAATTTGCTTGTTACCTCCTTTCAGATACATTCCACTAAATGTTTACTAAAGAAACCCATCCAAGAAAGTGACATTGTCTAGGTGTTTTCCCATTTTCCATTAAGCCGAACATCTTAAACAATAAGAAGGAAGCAGAATAGTTGTTTGTTTTAGTCATCTGAAGAAGAGAAAAAAAAGGTTCATCTACGGCATTAGGCTCAACTAAGAACTATTATCAAAAAGAAACAAAAGAAAGGCTAAGTTATCATCTGTATCAAGTTAAGCCAATACCTTGTCAACAAATACAAAAACAAAAAAAGTATCCTAAATAAGTCTTCAGGGAAGAGCATAGACAGAATACTGGAAATATTTGTTTAGACAGAGCCTACAAATTCTATATAGACAAAAATATACAAATTTAAAGGTATTGTAGTCTCTATCATGTACTAGAAATGTCCAAACACAGAGTAAAAGAAAAAGGTAATCAAATGATAGTGCAAAATCTTTGCTCTATATTCATTCATCTTTCAAACATGGTTGACATGAACACCTTTGCTTCCTGTGCCTACACATCTCCTTATGCCTTGTGCTAGTGTATTCAATATTCAGTCCTGGGTACCATTTTCCAGCGGAAATATAAATCATGAAATCTACTTATGGCAAAGGCAAGAAGCAAGCCACCCAGAACCCAAAATAAATAATTCACAAAAGCATTAGGCCAACATAAGAATGTGTTCTCTTTATTTGCAGTACTGAAATACTTTTCCAAATGTTTAGAAATAGGTATTTACAAACAAGAGTCAAGAGTCACTTCACTCTGGAAGTCATTTTTCCCCTGATATCAGCAGGATAACATTGATTTATTTGGGGACAAGTTCAAACCCAGCATTTGTTCTTTGTAGACCGCCTCTCTAAAGGTGAAACTCATAGTTCAACTCTTATACACCAAATAAATTCCACTTAAATCTACTTTGATGGTTTAATTGGGGTGTATGGCTTGTGTTGGCCTCCTGCAGCGTGTTGGATTTCACTCTATATTATTTGACCTTATCGTGAGAATAGTGTTGCATCTTTTACTGTTTGTTTTATTCATGATCCTGAGGTGAATACAATAAATAAAAGCTTGGAAAAGCATTCTTGAAGCAATTCCACTGTTAGAGAAAAACACTCTTTACCTTACTCCTGGGTAAGCAATGGGACTACAAGCACCAGAAGTGCTCAGGTTAACTGTTCATTCTAGACACATGGTTTGACTTCATTTACGATTTTACAATCCCTTCCCCCCCCAATCCCAGTCTCGGTTATTAACGTGATGTGAGGGACAAACAATACAGAATACGCAGAATACTCATAAAGGGAATTTTCCTCTTTACCAAACTATTCAGCCCATATTACAGGAGATGGTCACACCTAAATCAAGCAGGGGAACAATTTCCTTGCTGATGACTGAGTAGGGTTTTCAGATACATATACAAAGTGCATATTTGTGCTACACTTGCTCCATCAGCATATAAACTACCTTTTGCTTGTTCTGCCTATGCTCCAATAACCCGCCAAGTGAACCAATGTGCATCTAGAAATCACATTGCTTCATTAGAGCACTACTTTGCTCACATTAATAAAGAGCAGTGTTACTAACAGAGGCTTGTTTTCTGGAACTAGTGTCATATTAATAGGTTCACATACATTTCAGGAACAGCTCACTCAGCTGCATATTGAAGTGCTTTTAACTTGTCCACCCTTAAGATTTTAAGTGTGCTACTGAGAGAAGGCAAGTGAAGGGACACTGTAGTGTCATGATGGAAACAGCACCCACCTCATGTTGGCACAAGTTCTTCCCCTGAAATTCCCTGTTCTCCCAAGCGCTGCAGAACTGCACAATGCTGCTCTGCCCAGAGCACTGCTCCTAATGCTGACTGCCTCTGCAGCAGCCACAGCTGCAGCCACACAATGCAGGCAGAATTGGGCAGGCATTAGAGAGCAGGTCGAGGTAGGCAGCATTCCCTGGATGGTCCTCGGCCACAGCAGAGAAATGCAGTGGCCTGGGTGTGCACACACCTGAGGTATTTACACACAGGGAAGACTTGTTACTGAAACACCACCTTTGCTTTTGATTCATAGGATACAAACCAAAATCTCAACTCAAGAAAAACCTTGTTTTCAGAGAGAAATGAGTTGGCTCATATACAGCCAGAAAATTGCATTAATCTATGAAGTTCATGCTTTCCACGTCATCACTGTGCAGAAAGAAGAAATTGAACAGAGCCATACTGCAGATGTGCTGGGCAAATTTGAAAGAAATATTCCGTACAATCCCAACATTACCCTCAACTCCACTGATCCTGGATTCAGGGTCCTCTAACACCAATCCACATACAGCAAAGAAACAAGGATGCTTTTGGAAAACAAATGTGACATATCTTTTATGTAAGTAATGGATAATCAAAATGACTATCAAAAGAAAAACTGAAGCTACTTCTCTTCGTATTACCTACCACCTGCAGCCCCATACAAACACTCTCAAGAGAAAGCACAACCTTGAAGGAGGAGTAAGAAAGGCTTTTATAAGTTGCTTGATAAAACTATCCTCATAAAACAAACACACTCCTGCCCTTTAAAGGAAATGACAGCTCATGACTTCATGTTCCAGGAGCTTTTTGTGTCTGTAACATTTTTTAAGATACAGATAGTAAGTCTAGAGCAAAATGTCAGCCATACATACACTTTAACAGTTTAAAGAGAAGAATTATTTTAAGAAGTAAAAGAAGACAAATCCTCTACCCTTGCGATTTTTCTCTATTTCTAGATATTGATTGTACTGAAGTTCATAATATCCACTTCACTAAGATGAGAGGGGTGATAATAGCAATTATCTGTTCACAAAGAGACATATAAAAGATCTATTAGGAACGATGCCAGAAATTAATTTAAGAATAGATTTAGGTGAATTTTTTAGTCTGAAATCTTTAAGGAACTTAATAATTTACATATTCGCTTCACTGACTATTCAATATATCACAATATATAGCAAGCTATATAAAGACTGAAAAAATATATTTCATCTTGACAATGCTGAAAAATCCTCTTCAACTATTCTTTACTATAAATACTCAGAAGTCCAACAGTCCTTCATTTCACAAAGCAAGATATCAAGAAGTAAGGCAATTTCTAGAGATTTTTCTCCCCAGAGGTATCCTTCCTGATAGAGGAATCTACCAGTCTGGATAGAAAACATCTCTTCTTTGCCAAGTTATTAGAGAGTATTTGTATGCCCTAGATCCATCATGCTCACCTGTGAAGGTATTTAAGGAGGAAAATGCCCAGGACAACTTAAATTTTCCCTCTGGCCACAGATACTAAATTTCAAATCCTGAATAACTCAAAAAAGAACAGAAAGTAAATTCAGTTTCATCTAACGCATCTTGAAGAACTCCAATTTTATTGTACCTTCCAGTCTTTCTGGAAATCATGTGACAAACTCTTTTGGTGCCATCTGATGTCTCAACAGCAAGTGAGGAGCGCTTCCACTTGCCACACCATGGCTCAGCACCTTGGAGATGATACAGTGCATTGTGAAAGTATGAGTGTAACCCCTGTTGCTGCATAACAGATGTCAGAGGCATAGATGTTTCTGAACAGGGCAGTAATACACATTTCATTTTAGGCCTAATAAATCATCCATTTAAAGATTTTAATATATCATGGTTAATACCCAGCAGTCATCTACCCCCTGGAAAATCTACTGCAAAGTGTCAGAGTAAGTCATATATAAACACATTAAATTCTAACAAGTAGATGCAGAACCATTGAAATCACTGTACCTCAAAATCACTTATTAGTCATACTAATTTAAGGCAACACTCTAAAAATAAACCTCTGCTTCATAAGTCTAAGCTATGAATCACCATAATATATGAATCACAACTTCAAATGCAGTAATGAAAAGACATGGGAAAATAATACGGTTTGTTCAGGAGAGTGCTGATTATTCCATTTCACAGAACACTGAAAAAAAAAACAAGTTTCATTATTTTTATATAATCATTCTGAATTGCAAAGTCCTCCACATATCCAGCCTATTTAAACTGCATTTTAACAATGTAATTGCAAGAGATATTTCTCTCTGTCTTCTTTTGAAAAAAAATAGACCAGTAACAACACCTTAATTTATTTTCATATTCATTATTCTAAGGGGCTGACACCTGGAGGAAACTATTTTGTTTACATTCATTCATATCAGGGTACTCAGCTGGAGAAGGCCCAAGCAAGTAATTAACTAATCAGTGGAAGAACACTGCACTTCCCAGTACAGAAGAGATACTCAAATTCTCAGTCTGTGAAAAAGATAAATTCACATACAAACATGAAAGTCTCAAAATTTGACATCTCTAAAGATGAAACAACAAAAAAAATGTTTAAAATCTTGACTACCGTTGTCCATGTTTTATACACTTAAGACCTGTGAATCAGTCATGAGACTATGCTCATCTGTATATATATTGAAGCAGGGACACATTGACACAGGGAATTTAATAGTAGCTTCTAATGTTTGGTATCACTTCCAAGCTTATAGCAGTGCCAGCTCCTGAACACACATTATCCTTTTCACGGGAGTTAGTGGATTTAACCTTATGCAAGGGATGCTACACACTTAAGATGTACTTTTGTTTATATTTTCCCCATGTTCCTTCCAGGTTTGAAAAGCTTTGTGTACATTCTTGATTCAATCTCTGATTCCTACACAGAGGAATAGAATGTAAAATCTCTTGAATTCTAATTTCTGCCTTCAGTGACTGGAATCAGAAGTATTGAACTTAATTTGCCTAGACCTAACCCTCCCTGTGTACTACCCAGGTATCTTACACCTTAATATACAGTATATAAGCATTTCACTTTAGGATCAAACACTTAGAGTTTAGGCATCAAACTAAATTTTCAGGCTTCCAAATCTTTAACTGATCTAGCCATCATTTTCATAAAGAGTCCTTATGTTTACATGCAAGCACTTTAATAGTCATAGGGGAAAATACTACACAAGACTATTTGCAGCTGTTCTTGAGCAATGAGTCCCTCCAACACAAAGTACTTCTTTGCACATGTTACATTTGTACTCCCATGACATTTTGATTAAAAATGTAACTAATCTTACAAGAAGTCTTGCCTAAATGCAATCAATTATACTTTGTCCAAAATGAACCTGTAGCACCTTTGTGGAAGAAAAATGAGAGGAGATGCTGGTTTGTCGAGAATCTCTATTGATGAATGGACAGCAACTGCGAACATACCAACTCCATTACCATTACAGACAAATTAAAACTAATGCACTTCTTTGTATTTCATGTGTTAAACTTTTCACCCCAGAAACTGACTAAATTGGACTTTGAATCTTCTGAATCTTGCTAAAGATTGACTAATGAGCCAGTAAATTTCCATCATCTGTTTCCTTGCCCTTTAGTAATATGTTAAATACATAATAATTGGAATAGTTTGATTAACAGATAAATATAGAACTTGGTCAGCATTTACTAGGTACTAATAACTAAGGCTCTTAGCTTTTCAGAGTATCATAACGTACTACATGAAGTTCAAGCTGATGAAAGTATTCAAACTAGATAAAAGTAGTTGATTCACAAATCAAAGCTCTAAAGCACAGTGGGCTTTCTGCATTTCAGAAACCACGTTGAACAGATAGTAACAGTTTGTGCTCATTTCTTCAGAAGATATAGAGAAACTACACGTCCCCCAAAGCTATATTCTGCAATAGCTACAGCAAGAAATAATATAAAAGAATAAAAAATAACACAGCAGACTAGAGGTAATGGCCTAATTTTCTTGTCTGGTATGTTGTAAATGTAATGTTAATCTTAAAAGTACAGCAATACATAAAGAGAGAGATCCCAAGCCAATGTAGTCCTGTTGACATTGTTGGAGTCCCCATTATTTACACTAACTAAATTAACAGCCCTGTAAAAGTGCAAAAGCAGGAGAAAATTACAAACTTAGATATTCATGAAGAAGGAGAGGAGAAAAATATTCCATACTAAACAATGGAAACAAACAGTGAATTCAATGATCTCAAGAACTCCCATGTCCTAATAGCACTGCAAGAAGTATTGACTAAGGTGAAACCATAAAAAACGTGTGGAAGCTTCAAGTAATTTTTAATGACATGAATTACACTTATTTTTTTTTATATATATTAGATTCTGGTACAAACCACTACATTAAATAGATACTTTACATATGTCTACTATGCTACATAGACTGAAGGTTTAATACGTTTATTTTAACAGTGCACTATTTAGTCTTGTGTGTCTGACTGTTTAAAAACAGATTACTGTTAAGATCTGATTATTTTGACATGATATTTTATTAATTAGATTTTCTTATAACACAAAGCAAAGAAATTCATTGGCTTTAGATGAAGGTACCACAGATGCAGTATTACTAAAACAGGGTATTATAAATGTTGTTCCCTAAATTAGAATACTGCATTACAAAGCTTTAAGAAGTCAGCACATTTCTCACATACATATTATATACATATATAAGCACACAGCAGTCACACTTATTTAACATAGTTACCTTTCTTCTGTAGTAGAGTATATAAGTACTTCTTATCTGTTCTGAAGCATCTTGATAGAAAAGGCTACAACTACAGAAAAACTGTAACTCAAAAGCTGTTCTCATCTCTAACTGTTCATTTTATTTCCCTCCTAAGACAGATAATGATTGCTGTCTCAACTATGAGACACCTCAGACCAACCACATCCCTGTTGCAGTGACTCTGATCAACTTGGCCCAATTAACCTGATAAATAACAAGGACAAGTCATCAATCATCCTCTTACATGTCCTTGTCTCCAGTGAAAGGCATACTGTTTAGATGTTTTGACTAGTTTATAAAACTATCAATAATTCTATATATCTGCACAGTTATTGAGGAGTTTCAAAGTGGCAAGAATATCTTCAGAAACAGCTTATTTCCAACACTGACTTCTAGAGATTAAATTATTGCCAGGATCTCTGACAGTCTGGAGATACAGAGAGACTACTTATTGAGAGCCTGGGTCCCATGAAAGTCAGTGGTTCTCTCTTAAAGACTATTTGCAACTGCATTGGTTCTGCTAAATTGTTTGTGCAAAGCTAAAAAGAGATTCATTTCCTATTTGATACATACAATACTCATGGGAAGGAGTAACTATTAAGACACCTAGTTCAACCTGAAGGCATTTACAACTGACATTAAAAGACTATACTAATAAAACTTTTACAACTTTGTGGACAGTTTCTACACCAAATGGTTGGGAAAGAGAAAGAAAAGACCACATACAAAGTGGACATTGTATTAGCATGAATTCAGAAAAGATTGTCTATGCACCAAAGATGAAATAATCCTCCATTAATTTACAGAAGGAGTTACGTTTGAACCTCCCTTCACCCCCCAAAAAAATTAGCTCTCTTAAATTGGATGATTCCTGGAGAATAAAGATGATGTTATACTTGGGTCAGGCCTTGGTTTTAATTAGTGAAAGAGAAAATAGCAGATACTACTTAATACCCCTCTATATATGTTCCGTATTGTATAATGACGATTTATGTTTTATTTAAAACTGCTTATGAATCCTGAAGTAATAAGGAACTTTACATTGCATATTTAAGTGCAAGTAGTATACCAGTACCTTGGCAATGTAATATACTCATCAAATATCTACAGTGCCTACAGCTGTCATCTGTCAGTCCTCGGTACATTATATTTCTGGGGATGTCACATCACTGGGGTACTGACTACAACCCCTGAGAATGCAGTTCTAGAAATAGGGATGCCACTTTCACAAGTGATGCTGAAGCATAACTTGTGACAGTTTTAAAAGTTTTTATAATACTCAAGCAGTTGCACACATTGAGTACATAAAGCATGACTCACGTTACTGGCAGCATGTATCGTTTGCCTAGCGCATTCAGTATTTTCTTTTTAGATGAAAGCCACTGTATTAAAGCAGAATGAGATATGGCTGTTATATATTCAACCACAAATTCTAACACAATTGTGATAACAAATACAACACTAGTTACATCTTTTTAGATGTAACTTCTACGAGTATATTTACATATATGTGTCTTAGGAAAGTATCATTAGAATATGCTAATTTTTTAAAACTACTATATTACTTGGAAGTATTCTTTATTATTTTAAGCTTTCTTTCCAAATTAGATGCATCAAATGATCAGAAATACAATCAGAGAAATTCAAAGTAGGCATTTATACATCAAAAATTTTCCTTTGATGCTTTAGTTTTGTCTAGTATCAGTTAGATAAGCTATATGATACCATAACTTTTTTGTTATTTATGCATCCAGAAGTGTTCTACTACAATAACAGATTCACGATCTAAGCTATAAAAAGATGGTGGACAAAAGATTCCCACTATAAAACTATTTTTCAGACTCTTATAGACCGGGAGTGGCCAATAGTTTGCCCATCCCCTGCAGTTACACTGCTTTATGCAAAAAAACAACAATAACAAACAAACAAACAAACAAAAAGAAACATTTTTAGACCCTGTATCAATATTTACCACCATTTTTGAAGTTGCAGGTGTAAAGACAAATTTTTTGTATGAATGTAAGGACATTTCTGTGTGTCAGGACAAAAATAACAGTTATAAAACTTTCTACAGCTGGCTACCCAAGGCAATAACTGCACTGAAGAAGGTAGCTGTGACAATATTTAAGTGATAAGGAAGAGGTATTCATAATATTAAATATTATGTTTTGTTCAGATGAACAGCCCTCTGAATGCTAATTCCAGACAGATGGAAAATATTTACCTGCCATTTACCTGTCCACATGAACTGGAAGGAACCACATTGTGGCTTAAATGCTCAATAACATCAATCAGAACAAGGATCCAAGAGCACAGCAAGGCATGAAACTACTTCAGAGTTTAGCTGCAACCTGAATTATATTCTGTGCACCCGTCCTTCTCTATTTACTGCAAAGGGTGTTTAAGCTTAAAACTAGTAATTGGTGGTCTGAATGCCCTTAGCTAGAATGCCCAAAACAGGTTGCCCAGGGTTTTGTAGAGTCTCCCACTTTGGAGATCATCAAAACCACCTGGAGGCAGGCCTGGACAACCTGTGCTGGGTACCCTGCTAGAGCAGGGGATGGACCAAATGGCCTCCAGAGGTCCCTTCCCACCTCGGCCATTCTGTGACTCTGCAATTCTGTGGAAATGAGCATATATGCGCATACGTATATACATGTATGCATGTGTATCCTATAGAAATAATATCAAGATATCTAATGAAATAGGCAGGCTATGTATTGAAAGGAGTTTAAGTATCTAATATATAGATTCATGCTGCATTTTTATTACCTAAGCAAGACTTCGAACTCTACAAACACATAAGCAGCTTTTAGTAAAAAGTAAAAACCATGACTCAGAAAATAAAGGATACATGCATTCTAATGTGTTTCTATTCAAGGAAGATAATGTTTCATGATTTATCTACCTCAGAATAATCTCAGAAACCTTAAGCAGCAAATAAGTTTTTCACAAACACTAGAATTAAGGTGCTCTTTCCTGAAAAGGTCTTCCACAAGTTTATGAAATTACCAATGACCTCCCCAAAAGCTGCAAGTGTTCAGATTTACAAAGCAGCAGTTACATGAACCAGTGAGCAAACTGTTCAATACCTATCTATCAGTCAAGTACAATGGGCTCATTCATTCTGACATCCGTTGTTAACTCTCCTCCCAACATATCTAGTAAGAAAGCATGTAGCAACATGTAAGAAAAAAAGGATATATAGAAAATTACCTACTGAAGGAACTGAACCACATACTTAGAGCAGAGCTCACTCGATGTCTCCCTCTTTTACTTCCATGAAACAGAGATAAAATGAGTGAAAAAATAAGGGAAAAATGTCAACTCAG
Organism: Aythya ferina; assembly: GCF_964211825.1. NCBI lineage: Eukaryota > Metazoa > Chordata > Aves > Anseriformes > Anatidae > Aythya > Aythya ferina. The sequence continues at coordinate 4,209,163 of NC_140311.1, forward strand.
AAAAGTTAAAACAAACAAACAAACAAACAAACAAACATATTTACTGAAATTTTAACTGCATTCTTTTCCTGAAAAGATGAAAAGGAGTAGGAAATGGGTAAGTGGGCAGTTTCTTTAAAACTTTTCCAATTTTCTGTAACTTCTGTATGTGTGTTTTGTTTTTTCCTTTTTAATTCTAATCAGCACCATCCCTTGTGAAGTTATTTACACTTCCTTACCAGTTATGAATAAAAAGTAAAAATAAAAGACTCTGCTCTGAAATATCTTTCAATTTACATCAGTATCTCTACAGACAACATTGTTATTCTTTACTCAAGCTATTTCCAATTCAGATTAAAGTGAAAGCATATCCAGTCCTCACTAGCAATTTAAAAATCCTCCACTCATGTGTGCCAGGTTTTATATACTTTGGAATATATGCCAAAAAGTGTCTGCCTAAGATAGGGTGTTTTAGGAGACAGAATCAGCTGAGAAAGAAAATGAATAAAACAATCACAAAAAATATTTTATTCTTCTGATTGAATTTTTATCTCATCTCATTATCATGCATTTGCTTATTCTTTCTAAAGCCAGTGATACTGAATGCTGATAAGATTGTTGGTGCAGCTCCAGACCATCACATAATTTAAGAAACTTGCACACATACATTTTAAATAAGTGAATCTGTCTCATCTTGAGAGAATTTCAGAAATGGGTTAAAGAACTAATCTAAATACTATAAATATCATAGTGAAAGATGATTGGTGGCAGATATTAAATTACCTAAATGATTCACTTCTGCTCTTGGAATGCTCTGCCTGGTGTTTCTAACCTGCTGACAGATATTTGATAGCCATGCTCCTATGGCAGTGACCAGCAAAGTCAAAAACAGCACCTTAAAGGTAATCACTGAAAGTATGTCTGCTGTGAATAACAGTGAAACAGCAATTTGACGGCTATTGCAGTAAAGGTTTTCTTATAATTCAATGACAAAAGCTATTATTTGCATAGTTGAAGTTATTGACAGTGTCCTGTGCTTCTAGAAAATGAAGTACACTGGCACTCAAGCATCTGCAACACATGGAGTGATGAATTAGCGTTCTTCAAATTAAAATATCTGAAAAGTTAGATGATGTATTCACAGAATAAAAACTGAAGTAAACTTAACTGCCCCTCCAAGTGGCCACTTGAAAGAGTCACTGCATTCATTACCACAGCTCTGGATCCTGAAGGGATCAGCTGAATCAGCTCCCTTAGGCTACACTGAGAAATGACATCCAGGGACCAGTATCCAGGATTAATCTGTTTTCAAACATGTGCTTTGATGTACAACATAAAATTTGCACTTTGAGTGTATTCCCTCCATGTAATAAAAATTTTAAAAAGGGTTTACTTCTTCTGCTAAAACATTCTCCTGCAATTAAAGCAAAACACTAAGAGATATGGAAGCTACCTAATTTTCCACTCTCTCCATATTTTCTTCATTTACTTTTCATGAGCTCTACAAGGCTCTTTCAAAAATGCAGTTGCTGTGTTTGAAAGGGTTATAAATTTCATGGGTGAAGAGTCCCTAACAAACATGCTGGGATGTGTTATTGTCATGCCACTTCTTACATTGACAAGTCAATGATGAAAGTCTGATTTACTTTCCCCAATTCTGATCTTCTAAATTCTAATTCAGCTTCTAAATCTGATACATGAAAGACAGCTCAATATGAGACCTAAATCAGGGTGTGCCAAGACCTCTGAGAATTCAGTGAACAAAGATTTCCTCCAATCTTAAGGTATTAGTATTTGTGAGACATTTCCACTGCACATTGAAACACACACTACATTATCCAATAAGGTTATACTACTCAGAGCTCAATCATGAAGGTTTTCTAAGAGAGAGAGAGGAAAACAACAACAAAAACTCCACTTACTTTAGAATAATCTGAAGATACTATATGGTTTAGTTGAATTGGGCTTATCACAAAAATCAAGTCACTAGGAAGACTAGCTGAGATGCACTGGAAGATGGGGCAATTTCCATCCCAAATAAAAATGGTCCATAGGCTTCTCTATTTACGGCTGTCTATTCCTGGCTCATGGCTATTCCATGAGAGGGAGACCACAGGGATGTTGAAATACAACTTCTCTCCTTCCACTAGTTCCAAGTTTCTGAATTTAGAGGTGCAGGAAATCACTACTGCTTTCACCTCAGGACTAGTGGGATCAACAAGGATTAGTGGAGAGTCGTAAGAATGATTAAAGAACTGGAACACAAACATCATAAAGCTCAATCTATTTATCTCAGCAAAGAAAGTTTAAAGGACATTCAACTTGAGTATAAGTATCTAAAATATATCTGACACCAAAGAGGACAAGTGCAGAACTTCACACGCACACAGGAATACCTAGTTGAAAAAGTGCAGCCTACAGATGCAACTGATTAGCAGCAACAGCAATTCTTCAGAGACAAAAACTGGCTGTTATCATATATATGACTGGTTTAAAAAGGCAAGAAGACAGACTGAACAAATGTGCTTACATAACATGTAGAAATCCTCCTCTTTTTCTACTAGCTGATAAATCTTTGATAAAACAACGCACAGAAGAAAAACAATGAGATTCCAAAAGAAACCAACACAAGAATGAAGAGAGTAAAGGCGACTTTTCAGTAGGCATGATTTTCACAGGCAGCGGAAAGCACTTTAAAGTCTAATCCATTAATCCTGTAAGTAAATTAAAAGGACACTAAAAACACACAAAATACTCAGTTGTGGGACTAGTGCCACCAACTAACAGGAACTTTCAAACAATTAAGAGACCTGTGTCTGTATTGCTCAGTGACCAATGTTTCAGCAAACTTCTCCGTTCCTACATTTGATAACTGTTGCTTACATGGTGATGGGATGCCTTCAGGACTCCTTAGAGGATGAGAGTCAACAATGCTGGAAACTGAATTTTAAACTGGAATTCTTCCCTTTGGAAACACTCAGAAGAAATGCCGCCAAATTATAACATTTGCAGTAGGAAGATCTGTATTTCTGGATGATTCCCATTACCAGGGACTAACCACTTAAGATCATTACAGGTTACATTTTTCAGCAATTTAATTTTTTTTAGTTTGGCAGGAGATAATAACATCCAGTGAGGTGACCCAACTTCAAATAATTACTATCAAAATTGGTTCTGCAGCTTCAATTGGAAAAGGTTTTCTTCTTCCCTTCCTGCCTGAAACCACTGTGCTGCATGGATGCACTTCAGTAGCAACTAAAATAATTGCAAGAATGCATAGGTTCAAGACTGTAGGATTAATTCTTTGCCAAGGTCTCTTTTTTTTTTTTTTTATTTCTCTTTTCTTCTGACATATTCACTGATTATGCTTTGTTTGCATTTTCATTGTATTCACTTTGATGATTAATCAGTTGCAATCCTTATTATTTAGAACATAAATTACAGTACTTAGTTGGAAGTGGACACTGGACACAAGTGATATGATATGGTCTACTTTCACTTTTAGGGACTTGTCATCATTGCAAGGTTAAAGAATATTTTGCCACTGACTTAAGTTGACACTGAAAAATCATAAGCATAATCAACATGAGGACTTTAAAATATTGTATTTCTGTAGAGTTGGATAGAGGCTCATATCTAAACAGAACTGGGGCATGTAAACGAGACTTAAAAATGTCTTTCTGGGCTTTACCCCTCAGGACTCCCTGAGGCTGAATTTCCAGAAAAAATACAGTGCAAAAATCAATGAGAGAGAAAGGTTGATGTGGAATACAAAGCATTTGCACATGGTCCAAGGAAAAGACATGTCAAATACACTTCAGTAAATACTTTCTAAAGTACTTACAACATTTGAAGTTCCTGAATTCCACAGAATGCATAACTTTTCTATTTTCTGTTATCTGAGGTGGGAAGACAGTTTGGGAACATTTATAAGCACAAGTCAGATTGACTACTTTTCTCTCCCAATCTGGATGATTATTTTAATAAAATAAAATATTTAAAGACACAGGATTTAAATATTCAAGAAGGAACACTGGAATACCACATGCTGTATCACAGCCAGAGCATTTGGTCTGTAGGTCAGAAAAGAAAACTTACAGAAAAAAGCTTGCTGAGAAGACATTTTCTTATTCAGGCGGGAAGTGTGAACACATTATTAAAAATGTACTTGTCACGGACCAAAGAATCTTTTGCATGTCATAGTTCTTTCTGGATATAATAGTTTCAAAACTCCACAGAAGAAACTGCTGAGCTTCACTGAAGTTCCTGATGAAACTGCAGAAATAATTTCTCAACAGATTCTGAACACTGCTAAAAAATATGGGTTGGAAACAAAAGTAATGAGTTAGTCTGCAATGTTAATAAAAACTGGAAGACTCTTACAAAGAATGATTGACAACATCTTGACTAACATAAAAAAATGGAAGATAAAATAGTTCTTAGTCATGATATCCACACAGTCTATTGCAGTAGAGAAACAGCTTTGGGTTCCTTTCCAGAACATGCTGGAAGACTTGCCGTAAAGGTGTTCAGCGTGTATCTTATTGAAGAAGACTCAACACATTCTGTCATTTCATCTGAACAGATACTGCACTACTAAAATCTTTGTTGGAACTCATTAGTGTCTGCTTTGAAGAGAATATTAAAGCTGTTCACAGATTCTTGCAGTTGCTGTTGAATTAAATTCTTTTTTTCCTAACCAGGCATCCAAAGTCCAACAGTACTAAGCAGGCTATTTGAAGATCCAGTAGAGAAAAGCAGATTTGTGTAGCCTAACCTCAGTGTTATCACATAATGGTATCTCCATGATACTACAAAGCTTGTAGAGAAAACAAACAAACAAACAAACAACAATAAACCACATCATTTAATCTTGTTTATTTGAGCCAGAGCTTTTGAATAAATTAACCGTCAGAAGAGATTACAGTTAGAGATACTGGTTAGAAATGGTTACACGGCTGTTGAAGGAACTGGAAGGGACTCTTGTACTATTATTTCCATGAGACTCATCCTACCAACAATACTGTGAATCATTTGAAAGCACATCAACAGAATACAAACAACCTTCAGGACCCAAACTACTTGTTTCTTAGCAGGATCCTGGCTCTAGAGAAGTTACAGGATATTATCAACAACATTAACATCAGTAAGGTTTTTTTTTGGCAAGTTCCCATACTTCAGTGAGTTTGTCTGTTTAATAATGTAAATTCATCAACAGAAGAAGGTGCAAAGTTTTAATTTCAAATCCAGCATGAAGATCATGAAGGAACTTGGAGTGGGCTGCAAGTGGACAGCTTACAATATAACTGAGAGATCTTTTCCACTAAGGAAACTGTGTCTGATGAACAGAAAATATTAGGACTGGGAAAATATAACCATGGCAAACTAGGTTCATGCCAAAAGAAGTTTTTAATAAGCTCTGAAAATTTCAAAGACAGAGAGAAGACTGCCTTTTTTCTTATATTCATAAATATTACAGTTTCATGCCTCCCTTTAAAATGAATAGCATTCCACTGTGTTCCTCTCAGAAATGGAAAAAAATACTGGGAAACCAGAGTGACTTTCAAAGCACAGTCAGTCCTTGCAAACTCCAAGTTCTCTCTCTCCCCATTGTGTGAAAGCTTGCAGGTTGTACCAAAGCCATTTTTGTGGTGCTGCTGAATTTTTTTTTCAGGATATGATGCCTTGGGTATATTGATAATCCATGTTTTCTTCTCTTTGTTGCTTTATAGAAATAAAGTGCTTTCAAAATCCTTTTCCACATCAGTCTCAGCAAAAAGATCTTCATATTCCTGTAAGATGCTTCTCCTTTCAGATAACAGGACAGAACTGATGAGGTCCATAAGCAGTTATCAACACCCCAGAGGAACTGTTAACAGTTTCTGCAGGCATCTCCATTAAGTAGTTTGCATCTTGAGTGAAGTATGGGCCAAGAAAGCTGAATTGTACTGCTGATAAGTAAGTCTATCCCACAATACAGGCTCTTTTTTTTGGCTACCAGGAAGATAAAGAGCTGTTCCTTGTGAAGCCCTGGGAGCTGTTCTCTTGCCTTCTTTGGCAAGATGGACTGGAATGCTATTCTGGCAAGGATACAAAATATACTGGAATGCTCATTCGCTCTGAACATACCTGGAGATAAGCAGCATCCATCTCCCAAAGATGACTTCATTTATTAGTATAAAGACGTATTTGGCAAAAGTTCTCAGATTACCTTAACGGGAAGGAAGGCTAGAACACATTTATGACTATGAATATATCAGCTCAGACACAGTATTTTTTACCTCATTTTTAAGCACTTCATTTATGAAGGCCTACTTTTTTTTTTTTTTTATGAACGCCAACTCTTTGTTTTCATGGGGGCTTTGTCACTCAGACAGGCAGAATGAAGAAAGAGAGAAAGGAATTATTTACTTGCCCCAGGCAGGTCTTCAAAAGAAAGAAGTTCACCCAAAAGATTTCTGTGTCACAACTCATAAGGTGGATATTAAATATATATATATATATATATATATATATATATATATCTTGAAATAAGAGAGTCTTAGCCTTCCAGTTATTCTAGAGATGGAAAGAAAGTTCATTCCAAAGCCCTGACAACTGGACAGAATAGTAAGTATGGCCACTTTTTGAGTTGATCTCATGCAGATACCATGTACATAATTACAATGGAAAATGTCTAGTTGAATCTAAATGACAAAATTTTAGTTTTAGCTTGCATTTTTAACTAAATTGAAATCATTTTGTTGCAGCACACACAGTGCTATAATTTTAGTCTGTTCATCTAGAAAAAAGAATAACATATTAATAACCTTAGATATAGCTTTATATCGATATAACTTTAGATATTATATATATGTATAACCTTAGATAAGTTTACATTTATATAACCTTAGATATAGTTTTTTTGTTTGTTTGTTTGTTTGTTTTTAATATAGATTTATCCTTTTTTTGTACGTGTGTGTGTGTGTGTGTGTGTGTGAGACTTAGCTTACACTGGAGCTGCACTATCTAAAACGTATCATACACATAAGAAGGGACGTTTTTTACCTCCAAGAGCTGGTGCTGATAACTAAGCAGAGAGAAGAAACAAAAATATAGGAAGGAACTGAATTAACATACTGGGAAAAAGAATGAAGTAGGATCCACCTCCTAGACTCTCACTTGGTGCCCTATCCACTCCAATGTATTTATTTACAGGGGTCTTCTTTAAATCAGTCTGAAAAAGAAAGACTTTGTCTTGAAAATATTGCTTCAAAGAGACTGTATTTCATGTAAAATTCTTCTAACTGGCACTCTCTTTAATTTTCGTGAGCCTATAGCTTCTCTTCTATTTCAAAATTTGGTCCCAACAATGAAAGGGATAATGGGTGCTTCTCCCCATTTCTTGCCGAAATTAAATAAATAAATAAATAAATAAATATAATAATTTCTTTGGAAGCTGCATGAAGGAAGAAAAAGAAAACATTTTGTATCAGGCCACAGATACACCAGTCCTGCCTCACTGCTGGTGCTTTGGATTGGTTTGACTCCTAAGGCAACATACATTCCATGAATCAAAAGAATGAACTTCACCATTTCCATAATGTTGCCCTTTCAGTGAAAGACTGGATGGATCTGTCTATTTGTCGGAACTAGAGCCAGCACCATTATTTCACTTTCTCAATTTTTGTCAACATATGCCTTCTCCTTTCTTGAAAACACAGGTTTGTTTTTAAGGTATTTTTGCAAAAAGCAACTTACAGAATCTGAACAGAATTTAAATCTCTTATCTTGTTTTAAAATACACCTTTGATGCTTCAGTAATAAGTTATAAAAGAGTATTTAATTAAAACTATTTGACGAAAACTTGATGAAAATTAAATATGAAAGATAAGGGTTTTTGCATTTTATGAAGAAAACATCCAGCTAAGATGAATAAAGCACTTTCCTTTGTACGTTTGATAATAAAATAACCTTTCCTTCTTTCATTAGTAAACCAAGGAAGTGTACTTTTTCTTAACACTTTTTAACCTTAAATTTTTTATGAAAAGAATTTTATAAATGTCATGGACTGATAGAACCAGCTGACAGTACGTGTAATGAGAGATTGGTGCTGTTACAGAAGCTCTTGCAACTAGCATTGCTACCATATCTTTAGTATGACCTACAGCACCTCTGTTACAGAGTTCTGGCTCTCCAAAATACAAGACAACAAAAGAAAGTGTTATTTTCAATTTAAAATCTTTCTTCACAGTACTGACCAGTACAAATAGAAAAAGGGTGGTTGGTGACCTGTGGATGTGCTGCAAAGCTAATCTGTCACCAGCAGAGATGAACAAAGCAATCAGCAGACCACAGCAAAAAAGTATATCCTATGCTTTGTACACTGCTGCAGACACAATAACAGCTGTCCTTAATAGAATACGAGTGCTAGGAGAGATCACCATTTGTTTCTCGATGTTAGTGTCTCCTTCAACAAAAATAAACAGTAATAACAAAGGCAGAGGCTTTGTTGCTGTATAGTGCACTGGCTCTCAAGAGGATTTGGGAATTAAGATGTCTTTAGGACGTCTTCTTTAAAAAACAGTATCTCTTGAAACCTGAACAATTTTTCAGTATATGAGAATTCAAAACAGAGGGAGAGAAATTCCTTCTGGATATCCTATAAAGCCCCTTACACAAGAAAGGACACTTACACTCTGTATTAAGAAGCAGCTGTCCTTGTTTTTTTTTTTTTTCCTGTTTTTATTTTTTGTTTCTTTTTAATAATTAGCTTGACTATTGTAATTAAGTGTCAACAATGTTCAGGTGAAATAGTCAATGGGCAGTTACTACTACTAATAGAAAATAATGCAGATAGAGAAGAAATATAAAGTAATATGTTTTAATTTGAAATTTTAGACAAACATATTAACTTTGTGGCTTTAACATTATTAAGACTATGGTTTCACAGAATATACCAAGTCAGTATCAGCTCTCGAAAACATCCCTTGATCAGGCAGGGTAAAAGAAATTCAGACGCACTTTCAAGGACTGTTGCGAGTGGTGGAGGAGCTTACTGATAGTGTTGGATCTTCCTCTTGCAGCATAAAGTAACTGTATTGTTAAGAGATGCCAGTAAAAAGAAAATGCTTTCACAACATTGGCAGTCTGGATGAGTACTTTTCAGAAAATGTCATATACATTCATGTACTGCACCTGATTCACTTCTGATAAATTAGATTTGCGCTTGAAAAGCAAAGGACAAAGCCAAATGCATAGACCTGTGGGCTGGTACACAGATGTCACCTGTAAAAACTATGTCTTCCAGAAAATGCCTCTCTGATGTTCAGTGGAGGGCAACCCAAACTCTCAATGTATACTCATACTAGTGAGGAAGCGAAAGTGTGAAAGCGTGTTTGTTTTTTTTTCCCTCACTACCTTCTGATCAAGACAGCAACAAATTTAAACTGTGTCTAATATACACAATATATGTGCTCTTGGTCTTGACAATTTCACTTCAATGTCACTGTATTCTTCACAAAATAACTGGTAAACATGTTCAAAGACAGTCCAGAGTAATGCAATGTATATGATGCAGGCATCTGTATTATTTTGCCTTCACTCGAAAACTAACAGTACTACAGCTCCCGACTGATCACTCTACCGGATACCATGAAGCATAATTGATAAATGTCAGATCTGCTTTGTACATGAAGAGTTTTTACTGTGAAACACTGCTCTTTGAGCTGAGGACAAGAGTTAATTAAAAAGTTGGTACCAAAGATAACATCCTCAGCAGGCATCATCTATTGATCTCTTCAGCAGCATGAGAGAGAGACTGATATGAGATTATAAGACGTTCACATAGCACAAGGCTGATTGCCACAACTTTTCTCCATCTTATACACGTTAAGATTGGATACTTACAAACTATAAGAAGTATGAAGAGCAGTAAATCATCAAGGAAAAATATGAAGCCCATACTGTTCTTTCTCCATGCCTGTTTTACTATTCCCTTTCAAACTGTCTCTATAAAGCCACAATTTCTTTAACATATATTTATCCTCCACTTTTCTCCTATGGCTATTTATTTCATTTAGAGCCTGGAAATTTTTCAAACACTGCCTCTGCTCTGTCAAGCCTTACCCTTCTTCCCATGGCTGACACTTGGATTCTTGGCACATCATTGTATAACTTCTCTTTAATTATCCTACGCTACTGTTAGGATGGATGCTGAAAAAGGTAACAACATACAAACAAGTTCTTCAGTCCACTGTACTATTTTATTTTGTCAATCAATTTCCTGGCATTCTTCTGTCCATTAATATTTTTTTTGTAAAATTTATAGCGTATGAGTTGCTCAACCAACAACTACTTGATTTATTTTGGCAACATCTTGGAAATACAAAAAAGCACTTGTTTAAAAAGAATATATATTTTTTTCACACTTTGTAAAAAAAACAAAACTTGTATGTTGGCTTAACCTCTCTCCTCTTTTAAAAAAAAAATCTTGCATGTTGCTTCATGCATTTTGTTCTTCAGGGAGAGCAAACTACTTTTTATTTAGGGTTCTATTATTCACTTCTGTTTTAAAGACATGTTGTTGGTATCTTTTCAAAAATGAGGTGAGATTTCCATTTGAGAGACCTTGTTTTCTGAACTGCCCATTCTTGTTATGACCTGCGTGGTGCTCTGTTCTCTTCTCTAGCCAAAATATGTTGCTAAAAGCATATCTTTTTGTAGCTTATTGTAATTACTTTACATGGCAGGATCTTGGAGCAGCACCATGGCAGCTTAGTATTTATATTAATCAAAATTAAATTAGCTATTGAGCCTTCCAGATGGAAATCCCTTATTATCAGTGACTTCCTGTTGAAATTATGGTATAATTCATTAGAAAAGCCAACCCAGAGCCCAAAGCATTAAGCTTACTAGGTATATCAGGGCCATATACAGAGGTGATCATCCATGAAAAGCATAACTGGAGGATCCTTACTATAACTTAGTCATTGCATATTCATGAAATCAGGGGACAAGTGATCACAACTTTTAAGGATTGAGACTTTTACAAGCAGGCCTTTTCATGCATTATTTCTAACTGAATTTAAAAAAAATACAAAGATATAAAACATCATATATACGAAGAAAGGGACATGGCCTGATTGACGCATCAAAAAAAAAGTAGACAAAAACATTTCTAGGACATTCAATGGAATGAGGGGTGCCTTATGGCTTTCAGTCAGGGTAGAGTAAATCTTATGAGATATACACAAAGACTAGCTGGCCAAGTGCATAAAAGCAGCAGAGGAGCATGAAAACTTTGTTGGTGCAGTGGTTGTCCAGTTGTGGCCTGAGAAACCTGACTACCTTTTCCAGCATAACATGCAAAGCCAGGAGGTCAGTTCATCACTGGCATAAAGCTGAGGCCACATTTGAATTTCCATGTGAATGGAATATGATCATTTAAAATACTCCATGTACTAGAAAACAATGAATCAGGTCATATCTACCTCCAGAGTAAGTTAACTGAATTCAGCAGGTCTGATTATAAAAAAATATTAATCAAAGAGAAAAGTTGTATCAGAATTTATCCCACAGTTTTGTTATTGTAATTACTAAACATGCTAGGTAAGTGATTTAAAAGACTTTTCACACCGATTGGGGCTTATATGTCAACATGATGATCTTTGCTACATTTGCTATGACTCAGGCAACAGATTTTTTTCAGTGCTGAATCTCTTTGTGGAATTTCTACATAATGCAATCTTCAAGTAGTTAGGATTTTTCTAGTACTCCTGTCAATGCTCTCAATTAGTGACCATAAATAATTTCATTTTTATTATCTTCCTTGTGCATTTTTGAATTCCCTAAGGCTCTGTTTTGAGCTCTAAGCTTTTGTGTATTTACATGCATCCCAGGGGTGTTATTTTCCATCAACCTCGCTTCACTTTTAATTGTTATGCAGATCATGTTTAAAAAAATGGCATTTTCTCTGATCACTCAAAAACTATCTATGTTCACACTTTTGCTTTAAAGCTCTGCCATCCAGCACATCTTTTTTTTTTTTTTTTTTTTCCTTCAACACTGATAAGACTAAAACTCTTTTCACCAGCTTTCTACAGCTCATAGAAGTCTTTTTCCTTCTCTTCTATTTATATTTTTTATGATTTAATATCACCTTAAAGAGCACTTCCACCTGGGAATGTTAAGTTTTCTGGTTCCAGTCCATCTTTTAAGTGATTGGATAATATATATACTGTGTTGCACCATCTCAGCAACAGCTTAAAGCAAGTGCCTGACACATCTGAAGCTGCTATTGCCCTCACGTTTTTGCAAGAGAGAAAATTATCTTGATTATTTTTACTGTCTTGGCAGCAGAACTGATCCATGGATTACCAAGGATCAACTGCACATACTGGGAATATTGAAATCCATTGAACCTACTTCAGCATTTGCTAGCTGTAATTCTATCGACCTATGTCTTGTCTTTGAGCAATATCTGGCTAGGTACATGAAGAGGTGATGAAAGCACATAATTTCTAGCTGTCACAGAAATGCTAGTTAATCATTTCACCCCTCATTAAAGGTGTAATCCAGCTTTGCCTACCAGAGACAATGCAATACTACCAGAAAGGGTAAACGTGTTGTCATTAATAATATGTATAATTTTTCATCTATCCACAAAAAGCAAATCTATCTACTTGGATTCTGAGGGAAAAAAAAAAAAAAAAAAAAAAGTGCTATGCAATAGGTATGGTACTTTTTATAAACAAAAATTTCTTACAATAGAGCTAACAATAACCTAACAATAGCCTAACAATATGGAAACAAACAAAGAAAAAGGAGCACAATATTCAATATTACCGGTTTCGATTTTAACATAAACCGAGAAACCAAGCATTAGTACTAATCCTCATGCTATGCAGCTTAATGAATATGGCAAGAAAACACAAAACAAGGTACAAGAACATGGAAGCCAAAGATGATTATTTAATCTATGTGGCTAGTTGAGGAGGCAGATATTTTGATTGTTAGTACCACGGTGATACTGACAACTAATTTACAACAAAAAGCAGCAGCTTCAACTCTGTAAACGACAAAATCCAAAGAAAACCAGAAAGGCATTATGCAGATCTTCAGTTTCCTTTTTTTTGCACTATGTTGGGCAAACCTTGATTTTAATTCTGCAACTATGGTATCATGAAATTGGACTAAATGAGGAATTTTACTATAAAAGTACACTCAACTACATAAGTCACTGCCTTCAACACATTAAAGAAAAATATTTGTCATTTTTGGTACAAACTGCTCCCTTCATAAAGACAAAGAAAACCCTGATATCAAACTGAAGAACTGACCTTTTGTCCTCTCCCCAGTGACTGCTGTAATCAGTCTGATACCTGACATACACATTCTACTCAAGGTGCTGCATGACAATCATGCTTTGAACTTCCAACATTAAAAAAAATATATTTGAATTCTAGCAATAATTTATTTTTGTTTAACTGCTTTTCATATTTTCCTAAAAGGTAATCCTTTGCTAATGTAATCTGCCAGGTTAAGAACACTAGAATATGAACAGCACTTCTAAAATAACTAAATAAAAGTGACACCTTCTCACATATGTGCACCTTATTGTTTTTATTTCATTTTATTCTTGTTAGCTTTGCAAAGCCAATATAATAATGGGAAAAAGGAGCTGAATTCCAGTTAAGACATTTGCAAAACCTTTAATTACACACTAAAAGCAAATTTTTTATTATTTATGAACTTCAAGCCAGAAAGAACCAATTGGACTTTCATTTTCAAGATTTTCAATTAGGAGATATTTTTTTTTTTCTTTTCTTTTCAGATAAGAAAGCCTGATCTGGAAATTACTGAGTTACTGTAAATTTGAAACACAATGGCACTGTTTTTCAGAACAATTCCTTCGGAGTATCATTTAAATTTATTTTCTCACCTAGGAAGCAAGCTAGGCACTGTGCCTGTCAGCCCAGCCTTTCTCAAGTTACGAGCTTATTTCTGCCTGTACACCCTCTCCATTGTAAAATCCTGAGCTGACACAGGAATGCCATTCCAGCACTACTGAGAAGATGAAAATGTAAAGTTAGCAATCCTAACCCAGCCATCAAAGCAGGATATTTTAATTCACATCTCTAATTGTTTGGATAACCACCTTGCCAGCAAAAAGATGACAAATTTACACATGCAGGCCAGACTCTCAGAGGTGTGGAAGAAAGCAACTCTCACACCTGCTGTGAAGTTACATGCTGATTTGTCACCCACTGAAACCCTTATTAATCTGTAGAACCATCCATTTGGGTCAGAAGAGGTTTCTGAAAATAAAGTTTGCTTTGAAATCTTTAAGTTATATTTTGGATGCAGGCATACTAATTACTGCTATGTCATGAATCTATTTTCCTTATCTTTTAAAGGATTGCAACAATGGACAATCACAGAACGACAGGAAAAATTCTGCACTTTCCCCATTTGGTCTATCAGTTGCACAATGCTATAATCTTTTTACCACTTATGATGTACTAATGATAAAAGAAAAATCCTAACCCAATTAAAAGTAGAGGTGCTTATTCTGAACTGTGCATGGATTGAAAATAAAACAGAAAACCGATGAGTATAAGTATCTGTTATGACAAATTCTATTTCATAGAGTAAAATTCTGTAACTGAAACTGTTACGTGGGATGTTCAGAGATGCAATAACGTTTTAAACACCAGGATATACCATGAAGCATTTCTGAAAAGGTTTAATTCACCCATAATACATAACTGTATAAGAAAAGCTAACTGTGCATATATAATCAATAACGTGGTGTGTGCCAGTGTAATGGGATACATAAAAGCTTTATGTTCTCTTCCAAAGTCTCACTTCAAAACAATTCAGCAAATACCACTCTTCGCTAAGCTTACCGAAGTGATCATTAAACATTCCAAATTTAAGAAGGTGCAATATTTTCCACTATGTAAAATAATCATTGAATTAGTCTATTTTTTCAGAACTTTCCTCCCATACATTTTATTAAGCATTATAATTTTTTTGTTAGTACTTGTACTGTAACAAAGAAATATTTTTAAAGGCTGACCAAAATATGCAATATTTTTTTATTTTGCCTGTAAATTGCATTCATAGTTCTGGCTATCATCTGTATTTATGTATCATATGCATAAATTATTATGGGACACATCTAAATATTTTTTAAAAATGTTTTACAAGACCTCTTCTCCATAGAGGCATATCTGCAGAGTCCTACAGGACCAACAGTAAAGGAGGAAAGACTGCTCTTTCCCTGGGAGCCTGCCAGCGCTACACCTCTATGTTATTACCTATTGAGATGAAGAACTTAACACAACTTGCCAGACACCATCCCTAGGGGACTGGGAGGCAAGTTAAGCACTTCAAAGTGACTGACATTCACAAGCTCCATTCCTAAGAGGAAAAGTGGCTAACAGCTCCCGTCTCTCCATGACTCCACTCCTGCCTGATAACCTCCTGGGAGATATAATACACCCAGTGAACCCAAATCAGAGACATCAGAGAATGGCTGTGAAACCCATCTGTCCTGCTGACCCTGTTGCTCTTTGGGTCTGCCCATACAGCGACTAATCATGATTTAGGAATGGCCCTGAGGCAGAAAAAATGTTTATAGTGCTATAGTAACAAGTCTTAGGGGATTTAAGAATCGGTGCACTTTGTGCCAGCTCCCTTTGACTGCTGTAGCTAACAGCTCATGCCATGTGCCTGTTGGGTAAGAATGAAACCTACCATACAAGAAGGCAAAGAATGCTCTACTAACCCCTGAAAAAAACTCTAACCTCTGAAAAGCCCCTGAAGCAAAGTCAAAAAGGTCCAGCAATTAATCATATACCAATACAACACACTGGATGAATCATATAAGGATTGTAACAAGAGCAATAACGAGAATTAATGGTCAATTTTCTGACCACCTTTGACATCCACATAATTATAACAACAGTAAAAGAGCTATGAAAGCGTTAATAGAGATTGCCAGTTAAGAAATTTAAATATAGAAATAGTAGACTGATACATCTCAGTAAAAGTCTACTATTAAAAGCTTGAATAGAATGACTACTCTTGCAAGTGTGGTAGAAAGGAGAACTCAGTTTCACTTTAATTTAAATTGGACGTGGCAGGTTCATTACTCTAACTGAATGAAAAAAAAAAAAAAGACTCTAATTAAGCATCAAGTTTTTGGTGGTAAGGACAGTGAAGCAAAGGAACAGATGGGCTCTGGAATCCCTGGCATCTCCATCAAGAACTGACAGGCAGTCATCCAGGCTGTTAATTGTCAGCACACCCCAAAATAGTTTGGCCAAAGCCAACTAGGATGCTCCCATTAAGTGCCTGGGCATGGTTTAGGCAATTGATTGCAAGCACTAAGAACCATTCAGAGTTGGCAACGTGGGTTAGGTGTTTATCCATCTAGACATAAGACATGCAGTAACATTTCATCTCAGGGCCAAAGAACAAAGCCTGGATTACTTTAAATAGTAATATAAATGTAATTTCTAGTACTTCACAGCCCAATTTGCCAATAGTTCTGTAATATGTTCTAAGCTGCTCACTAAGATACAGTCATAAAGCAACATTAAAAGAAACTCATTACATGAGTTTTGAAAAGAATTATTCAGTTGCTCAAAGGAGCAGAAATTGTTAAAGACAATTAGGCAGAACAAGTAGTAGAGTAACTTCTTTCACCTTTAGGTCACCAATTTAAACTTGATCCAGCTCAGTGGTGACTGGAACTCATTACCTTCTGAAAGCTCTGCAAGATAAATCACTTGTCTTTGTCAATAGCTTCTCATGGAGAAATGTAAGCATCGCTGGACCTGGCATTCCCTGGTTTCATTAATGTTAGCGTAACCAGGGCCGTCGCCAAAGATTTAGTTTTATTATCAGGATTAAACTCCTGTTTGCACCTGCAGTTAGAACACCATCTTTTGACTGCAAAGTAACGTGGGGTCATCTCTAATGAACTGAGGTCACTTCACCTTACTTAAAGTAATGGTTTATGCATACAGAGATGGAATTTTCACACTTTTTTTTTTTTTTTTTTTAAATACAGACTGAACTACTGCGCTCATTTAGTTCTGATCCCTTCAGGTGCCAAACTACATGTACATGAGGCACAAAAACGGTGCCAACTATGAAATGTCAACAGCATTGTTATCTGCTACTATTTGTTATCACTAAATTCAGTTTAAAATTAGCCTATCTTAAGGAGACATTTGGAGATGAAGATCAAATTAGAGTGTAGTATGGTGGACATTAGGAAGATATGGTGGTAGTGAAGACTTTAAATGTTGAAAGCTTAAGAGGGGTGAAATGATGGGCAAGGTATTAGGAAAACTAGTGAGATTTAATTTCCTGAGCCTGGCTATTTGAATATTCTTTAATCAGCACAATTTCAAGACAGTAAGACAGTAAAGAAGGGAACAGCAATAACTGAGATGGGAAGCAGTTCAGCTGAGAATGGAGATCTGAACAGAGGATGAGTCAAGAGGAAAACAAGGCAAATTTGTTTGGGTTTGAAAGGAGCTAACATCAAGTGGGATTTTTTTTTTAATAAAAATACCCTGATTTCTCTTGAATTTCTTCCTTCCTCCCTCTATAGGTCAACCAAAGTTCCTGTTGTTGTTTATTCAGAATCAAAGTACATTACACAATTCCCTTCTGCATACTTTGAGGTTTTGTAAATATATGAGTAAATAAATTGTTAAATGTTACAATGTTAACAAAAGATGAAATCTGCATCTAGTGCTGACTATACCAAGTGAGTCTAATATTGTTATAAATGAAATAATCAGAACAGCAGATCACAGCATCTTTAATATGGGGTGCTTAAAACCTGTATTTTTATTCTCTTAATGATCTGTAACTTCTTCTACCACTCATGCCTGCAGTTATGGAAAAATTATGCCACTGAACTCAATAATGAGAAAACCTGTCATCAGTTTGAGACATTTAGTTTAAACAGAGAAGACAAAACAAAGAATACTCAACTTTAGGCTTTTCTTTGAGGGAGGCTATGAGTATATAATATCATTTAACCTACATCAGACTCACCTTTCTTTCCAAAATCCTAAGTGAGTGGCTGAAAGAAGGAATTAAATCTCCTTGCTCTCCTTTACTTGGACCAGGCTGTCAAGTCAAGGCAGGGTAACTCTGAGTGATCCATCAGCATATTTCCCGATGTTATGAATAGGAACATAGCAGCAATGAATTATTCTCATTCAGTTTATTATGAGTTACACATTTTAAAGGTTTACAGAAGAAACCACGTCTAATTGAATGTACCGGGACAGCCTGTCCTCCAGAGACTCCAACAAGAGGTACAAGGGCTGTATGAGAATAAAAAGGCACCAAGAGCGAGGGTATAAGTGATGCTGTAGAAAAATCAGCCTCAGGTAAAAATCCTGCAGCGAGAGATAGCTGCCAGAAGTCAAAATATTATAGAAAAGTGCAGAAATTCCCATTAAATCAGAGCTAGCTACATTGCTTTCATTAATGGTTTGTCCCTAAAAGGGACTTGCATAATTTGTACCCTTTGTTTGGGACTAGAATTAGTCCTGTGTAAATGTACTCAGTAGGAAGCACAATATAGTTTAAGTTCCTGAGTATTCTGGCAAGTTAACCGCCAGTGATGGCTCTGAACCGAACCTCTCAACAAGCCTCTAAAAAACTGGAATGCCACTCAGCTATCTATCCACAAACTACTTAATGAGAACACCACCTAACACCTTTGAAAAGAGATCAGTGGTATAAAAAAAAATAAAAAATAAATCCATCTAGTGGTGACTACAGGCAGGAGGGGAATAGAAGCCAGGCAATGGCATGGCGATGTAGCTTACACAGAACCAAAAAGGTCAATGCTGAAGGCTGGGATAAAAGCCTATTAGATTGCTTCAGTTTTCACATGACACAAATTAAGGATTGCTTGAGTAAATTTTAAGTACAATACTTCATGGTGTCACTACTTTCTCCTCTTGTCTCAACCTGAGTACTCGTCTATATGCACTATTCATGCCAGAAATCTGCAGTGTTACCTTTTCCATTGACAAGTAGCTTGTTCAGTTGAAATTAGACTCCAATTAGATGTTGAAATCAGATGCTTTTAAGAAAACGGCACATTCTTCCCCAAAGATTGTTTTCTTTCATACATAACTTCATCATTAGTCACACAATCTTAATCTTGATTTCCTTTCAAGACCACAGTGACAATGTCTCATTCTCAATATATTGGTAATCCTGCATTGCCAAAAATGCATGAGGACATCAAATACCGTTCTGCAGGATTATCTGTATTTTCTTTATAAAATAAACCCCACTGTAGCTAATTTTGTGCTCTCCAGCATGATGCATTGTTTATTTTGCACACAAACACAGCATGATATATTGAAGCTTCTTGTTCTTCTCAAAAATCAATAAAACCATCCAAATCTTTACACATTTCATCGTATAGGTTGTGCCCAAATAAAGACTAAATTTTTATTCCAGTTAATTTTATAGAATTTTTTTCATCTCATCCACTCCATTTTAAGGTTTGGGGTTTATAGCATCTCTTTCACATTGTAGCTTGGGCACTGTGAGTAACTCTTTGCATTGCAGAATGAAAAGGGTCTACCATCAGACAGAGCTACCAAGGCTTTGTATATAATCTCGTGCAGAAGATCAAAAACTGAGTAAATATAAACAAAGAGCCAGTGTGGCCACCAGTAATTCTGCAAATGTGAAGTACAAAATTTTCTCCTCAAAAAAATCTCCTGTAAAAGTCTTAACCTCCAAAAAAGACTTCAGATCTGTGCAGCCAATGAGCTGCCTTAAGGCTACAGTTAAACTACAGAAAGCAAAGGTCTGATATATTATTTATGAACTAGGACAAACACAAAGAAGAGCACTAAATTCCTGTCACTTGCAAATGGACTAGGTGACTTGTCTTAGACAATCTGACTAACAGGAAAGGATATAGAACAAGATTAATTATTTCCATAGATGAGCTTAATCCTTATGAATTGAGACTGTAATATAACTGGGCAGATGGAGGCAAAAATACAGCCAGGCACAAAGTGAGCTTCTTCACAGCTCCTTGCTCCTACATACACTCCTACACAAACTCCTGACCCACACACACTTACTTTTCCAGACCAGAATCTCTTTCCAGCAAACTGCTGCTTAAACCGACCCATCTAAAAATATATAGCAGTTTTACAAATTAAACCAAGCTACAATAGGACTGAATTAATTTTCAATTGCAAGTTAATTTCAAGCAAGGATTTGATGAGAGCTTTTCATAAATGTAAAGCTAGAACACAACACACCAATTTTAGAGCTTAAAAGCAGAAAGAAAAGAAAAAGAAAAAAAAATAGCAGTGAAATATGGACCACATAGAGGTCAAAATCCCAGTCCTTTCACTAAAGGTAGTTCTTCATCCATGGTCTTTTTCATACTCTGAATTAACGCAATTTCCCGTTGCAATGTTTCCTCTCAAAACACTTAAGAGTGACTGTCCTTTCAGAAAATAATGTTCAAAATCTGCAAATTATCATTGAGAAGTGTTTCTTCTTGGCATATATCATATACCTTATCTTTTATATTGCAGTATGATAACACCGATACCATGTTTAAATGTTGTACCACAGCGAACAGCAGTGAATTATTCTACCTGCCACTGCAAACAGATTTTCAGAATTTCATTTTATTCACCTTAAAATATGACCACATGTAGCTTATGCCTTTTAAGAGCTTGTAAGTTTTCAAAGTGATATTGTATCATAATATATCAAAATCCAAGACCCATCATTGTTATTTCATACTAAATTAATATTTCAGATTAATCATGAACTGGGAACAAATCCTATGAAGGTTCAGTTTCCTAAACACCACTTGAGGGTTATTCTTCCCATGTTCCAGTAAAATGCTATATTTTTAGAGAAATACTGCAAATATAAATATAGCATTTTTAAACAATGTTCCTTTTAAGTTAAAGTGAGTTTTCATACTGAACTTATATTGCCAGGTTTTCTGTTGGGATTGTTCACCTCTCATTTCAACCGTATAAATTATGTTTACTATACACACTGTTGTTATACAGTTTTTCATAGCACATAACTTTTTCCCTCACCACAACACAATTTAATACAAGTTTATATTAACATTTTATGAGTGTTCATTAAAGATTTCACTAAGCACTGTTAACTTACAAGTCTAATATACAAAAAGCTTTACAATAATTATAAAAACTTCACCAAAACATTAACAGCAACTAAGTAGGTTCCTTATATAAAGGTATTATATTTTAACAGAAGTGCATACCATTAACATATGCTGCCTATGTCATGTCCTAACATAAGCCAAATTAAATGGATATATTAAAAAATAAAAGTCACTCAGACACTTCTCCAATGATTTGAATTCTTTTTCAATTCAGCCAAGCTCACACATTTCTTTCACTGAGGTTAAATATTAATTCATGTCCTTCACTCAAAATGAAGATGTGAAAATAGAGCCACAGAACTTTCTCTATAATACCTTCTCCTTCTCAATAGGAAAGACCTTCAGAGTGGTAAACCCTAGTCCAAAAGTGGTATTTGTAATGCCCAAATCAGAAGGGGAAGGTGCACCATATTGAACTTTAATGCAGAATATCAGGGCACTAAAATCTTTTTTCCCTGACAGGAGGGTGCACAAGTCCCTTTGTAGCTTTAACACTTAAACTCCTAATTTTCTAAAGATATATATATTGATTTTTGTTGTTGTTGTTGTTACACGGACAAAGAAATACCACTAGAACTTCAGTCTGAAATACTTATTATTAAAGTATATTTCTTATGTCCTTCAGATGGCTTAATGCTATTGGCTAAGCCACTGTAATGTATATAGACTTTATACTATAGTAATCATATTTGTTCATGTGGTATAATAAAAATGCATATATATAAATTTCCACATGATATGTGGCATGAAATGTGGTATCTCACCATACTGACTATGGAATATTCCTAACAAGAGGAGCAGACTTGTGCTATGTCTAGAGACCAGATACGAAAAATAAAAGTAATTGCAAGTAGGATGCCAGTAGCCATCTTCAGGGGAAGGTAAAAGAGAAAGAGAGAAAGAGAGACAGATAGAGAGAGAGAGAGAGAGGAAGAAAGGAAGAGAGAAGCAGGAGAGAAGCAGGAGAGGAGAGAAGAAGAAAAGGAGAGAAAGATATAAATCATTCATTTAACTTCTTTCATTAATAAGGCTGCTTCTTATTTTCTTAGGGTTGTCTCCTGAACTTTACTTACAAAACCCACAGGCTATAACCTGACTTGATTTATAAGTAGAACTCTCCGATGAGAGCAAAGAGGAGTTCTGATGATAAACGTATAGTGCATTATGTTCAAAAAATGTAGGAAAAGCTCCTGAATTTTATAAAAACAATGGAATTTCTTATCCAGACAGGATTTACTTTGAAGGTAGAAGACATATCCAAAAACATAAAAGACACAGCAGAGTTCTTTAAACCTTTTTCTTACACATTTCTAATACCTCCAGTAAAACAGATATTTTTTTTGAGTGCTTTGATTAAGTCTACTTATCAATTCCACACAAAGCTGCACATGGATGAGCTACTCTTCTAGCCAAAGGGCTGGGGAAACACAGTCAAAACAGACATCCCCACTTCTTCTTGCTTCCAATTCCCAAACTCCTAGCAGTAGGGCAATGGGGAACACACGAAGCTTCAAATTTAGCAGAGAAAAATGTATACATTGTACTGCATGTTACATACACAGGTGAAAATATGAGCATCTCTATTTAAAAAAAAAAAAAAAAAGGAGAGAGAGAACTACAATCAACTGAAGTGTGAAATTCAACTGTAATCAGAAAGCAGGTGAAATGTTGATTACAGTACAATGCCGTGTAGGAAAAAATAATACATTAATTCCTGAAAAATCAAATACCTCATTCCAACACCATTTAAGGAATAAATTTCCCTGACAGACAACACTTTCATTATGTATTAGCTGCTAAACTAATCAATAAAAAAAAATATATAAAAATTTAAAACTTGATAAAACGTTTTTTTTAACTCAAACATTTCAAGTTTTAACTGGAACTAGATTGGTTTTTGTGTAACAATAAAACTCTGAGATTTTGTATTTCATAAGGTTCCATAGGAAAGGTAATTTCCAGAAGAAAGGTTCACTGAAAGGAAATCTCAGAAAATGAGATTTAGCACTCATTGAACGCACACTGTTCAATTTAAATATTGGCTGTTGAGCTCTTTGCATTTTAGCATGTTGCTCTAATAAGGCAGAAAACTCACATTAAGCCTCATCCAAAATCACTACAATATCAGGTTTCACTATAAGTTCCGGGGAAGAAAGGGCAAACCTACATTTGCTCCTAACCTGAAATTTATTATTTGTGACTTTCTCCTGACACTGAAAATACTACTAAATCTAGAAAGAGGAGGAAGAGGCAGGGAAGGGAAGGGAAGAAAAACAGCCTTCAATATTCTATGCTGAAGAAAAAGCAAGTATATAAATCAAAAGGCTGACTGATCAGTATAGAGATTTTTAATAGAAAAAATATCAAGGGGAGCATACCATATGGATCAAAGTGCTTTTCACATATGTTGGTTTTTTCATTTGAAAAGTAACATATGTGAGAAGATGCATAAAAAGTGGTTTCTGAAGGTCTCATCTGGCTTATTTTTAATTGGAATAATATTATATTTTCTATCTAACTGAATAACAGCTGACTGCTGTTGCTTCACTAAGTATAACTGCCAGTTATAGACTGATAGATTTGGATTCTATTTTCTTTGAACATGAAAGGTAGAGTCAGAGAAGCTAAAATAATTGCAATACAAGGAGAATGAGGACTACACAGCATGAAATGCGTATTAGCTATGGAAGGTTATATATTTGTATATCATATTTATATATCTATAATTTTACTGGGCCTTTAGAGTCAAAGGATTTCACAGCTGCAGGAAGGCCAAAAGACATTTAATCAGGGGTACCCATTTAGAAAATCACAACTCTACACCTCCAAATACAGTTGCTTGAAGTAATTTTTTGAAGTAATTTATTATGATGTGTTAGAAATTTCGCCAGTTCTTGGAAAACTATAGCTCAATTGCATGATTTAATTGAATCACCATTGTCAGTAGAATAAACATCAGGACTAAATTTCAGATAGTACTGGTGTCCCTTTACAGAAGCTAGAAAGACAGCTACATGTTGCCCCTCTGCAATGTATATGCTTTCCGTGTGATGGTACCGTACAAAGTGATTACAAAACTAAATATGGATCAGATAAAAAAAAACAACAATGCATTGATAAGTAAGAGAGCAAACATTATCAGATCATGATTGCTTTAATTATACTTAGCTTTTTATAGATATTTATTATTTATATTTATACTACTCTCACGTGAACAAAAGCCTAATGCTAAGGAATCCGCCAGCAGACTCCTTCAGCTTCTAGACCTGAACTGCAGATAACCCTTTGTCACACATGTAAGCAACTATGAGCGTTACCTACCCACCTTCTTCTATCTTTGTATAATTCATATCTGCAAAAAATAAGTTTATTCTCATTATAAGTTATTGTTCTCATTTATAAGTGTGTAATCCAGTAGTTCCTACCAGGGGAAGGGTACTTTTTAGTTAAAATGACAACAGTTTTACTGCTGCTGCTTGAAAGCTTGAAAAGTTCCTGTATGAAACGGTATAGTCTGTCCATCTCTAGATGTCATGGGTGTGTGGAGATCTGTGTCCTTACCAGGAATTCTTGGAGATATCTCTCTTTAGCTGCAAAAATCTAACGTAAATCACAAATTAATTATTTTGTTCTCTGAAGAAAAAGATTATGATATATGAAACTTCTAAAAGATCCTAAGTCAGGTGCTCAACTGAAACCTTAACTAGAACTGACATGGTGTTAAGAATGATGCCAAGCCACTGCATAACAAGTGACTGGTTTCTACGAGCAAATGTCTGGGCCAGCTCAGTTCCATTAATGTTTTACTCCATTATCTGAGAGCTGACATCTTTTCAGTAATTACTGCAGATGATACCACCTCTAGTGTAATTAAAGAACGATTATTTAGAGTGAAGGGAGCCAAGATCATCCCTATTCTCTGTTTAGGCCAAAGCCAAAGAAAGGGTTGTCAAATAAAATGGATGTTTTGCATTAGGGAGCAAAAAAAGGGTGATGTAAAGAGTCAAGTAATTTGATGGGCAACGCTGTAGTGGAATTAATTCAATATGTTCAATATGGTCAGTTCCATGTGTAGTAATATTGGACAGATGGGTATGATAGCTATGTACTTTCACTGCCTTTGCATTAGTGATTCAGTACTTACAAAGCAAACCTCAGACAGTTCCTGGCATGTTGCCCAGTGAGAGAAAGACTGAAAGCAAAACACATTAAATGCTCCTGCAAATCCACATACTCTGCAACCCTTCTGAAATGAGCCTCTTTCAAAATGACCCTTTGGACACCAACCAAAAAAATAATCATCATCATAACATGAGCCTATAAACTTTTTGATTAACGGTTAAATAATAATGAACGGGAACTGAAAGAGCAATTCACTTTGAATGAATACTAACGAGAGAGGGTTTGAAGTATTCTTTGTTTTTGACAGTAGCTAGGTGTAAGGACTAATTACATCTCTTCCTTAAAACACAAACTGCATGTTTTAAGGAATTATTTCACAGAAGAATGGAGTTAATGAATGCACTCTATCAGACCCAGGAAGGTAAAAGATCACAACTGACCAAAACATATGATCCCTAATGCATTAGAGTTCAGTGTTTATACAGCAAAGGTCATGTCTGGTCAACTAGAGATAACAAGTTTTCCCTTCAGAAACTGATAGAAAGGCAGCAATTCTCAGACACATAGGAAATGATGTAGAAACAGTTGCAGTAATTTTAGCTCCATGGACAGTATAGCCATCTTCTCAGGTATTTGCACGACTCCTATAAGTATCTGCCACAGAAGACAGGTAGGTTCCAATATCCTGAAAATGAACATCTCATCAATAACATTTAAAGAACAGATGCAAGAATAAATCCGATACTGTTTGGAATCCTGCATGCTGGTGGCCTTGCTAGCACAGTAAGATGTCCATTGACTGGGTTTAAATATTTGACATTCAGAGTCTGTTTAATTCAGCTATCCATCACTTCAAGAGGGAAACAACAGCTCAGATATACTATTACCATTTGACCATTATCATTTTGGAGCCTGGTAAATTCCAGATTCAGAAGTGGGGTTTGTTTTACGATTAAACCTTCTGAATTGAAGGCTGGGCTTCCACTTTAGTTACCGGACAAAGTATTTTGGAAGGTGAGAAACAATCTTAAAATTACAAAGAACTGGCAGATATCTAAGACTGAAGGTGGTGCAGTCACAATGAAGAAACACAGATGCAATGTTGATAGTTCTATTAGCAGGTTTTCTTTACTTCCTTGAAAGACATCCTCCTCTCACCAGTATGACAAACTGCCAAATTCCAAACTGAGGAAGCCCTGAGATTTGAGACAGACAAACCCTGGAAACATTTTATTCCTGAATGAAAAAATAGCAACCACATCTGTCCATTTACCAGACTGAGATAAAAGTGCTAAGACATGCACACACATTCTCTGTGAATGCTGAGTACCAGCATTCGTAGAGCTGAGACCGGAACACATCCTCGTGCCACAGCAGGATCACTCCCTTTTCTTCTGGTCCCTGTGACTGGTTACACACCATGACTGATGAGAAGCAGCATGCCTGGGTGGCCCTCCAGCTCTGTGCCTGGGGCAGGCCCAGCTGAGATGCCAACTCCTCTCTCTCTCAGGCTGAGGAGAGGCATGAACATGTCATGAACATGAGGCAGCCTCATGTCATTTCGATCTGAGGTACTTCAGGATGGGACAGAGAGGAGTCCTGTCTCTGAAGTTTGCTTCATTTGCTTCAAGAATGGGCATCAGATAAGGCAAAACTGATGGAGATGCATCTAGAGTACAGATCTGCATGAGATGGGACCCTACTTTGTTCAGCTGTGTTAATTCTTAAACCATTGCTTGATTCTCACGGAGAAATAAAGGACGTTAGAGGGAAACAGAAGATAACTAGAGAGGGTAGGTGAAGATTGTATGTTTCCAACTTTGGCTGTTCAGTCTGGATGGCTCTGTAGACCACGAAAGTGTCCTTCAAACTGCAAAAAGATTGAGCCACATTGTCTAAGAAAAAAGTGAGCTAAGCTAGGACAACCTATAGAGCGCCACCACTTACAGACTTGTAAAGCATACTTTTTTCATAAGTAATATTTTTCTACTATTTTTCTATCACTTTTGAGTAAACAACATAACATGCAAGACAAATGAGAACTTCTGGCTGAAGAATAAACAACAATAAATAAGCAGTTCAGCCTGTATATATGTTTTGTCTTGCAGCCAAGCTAGATATGGGATATATTTTGTATGAGAATGTCTCAAAGCAACATTTGCATCCATTCAGCAGCTTATGTATATGCTCTACTTAATGCAGATCAAAGTCTAGTGTCAAAGTTCTCTGCATAATACATATAAACAGAATGCAGAACCTTCAGAAATAACATCCAATACATGTTTCTGATGCACTTAATGTGATTTTAGTGCATGATTTACATCCATTTAGTTCAAGAAACACATGTAACAGTACTCAGCAGCTCAGTACACAAGTAAGAAATGTATGACCTCAGACAAATAACAAAAAGCATTCACAGTATTTTTCATTAAAAATAAACACTTTAGATTTAATTCTTCTTTTTGAAATAATTTTAAAGTTTCTTGATTTGAGACTGTTCAGTATTTAGACAGAGACAACACATTAAGTACCCTATAACTCCAATTCAGGTGAATGCATTGTCCAGCGAAGAGAAGAGAGCCAGAAACCAACTACACAAATGTAGTTGAAAAGCACAGAGATGACAGTGCATGTGCAGCTAGGGCCATCACTGTGCTCACAGTGAAACAGACACTGTCCAACATCCATTTGCCTTGGTTAATGTGATTGCAAGTGCCTAGATCTTGTGTTCCTTCCCTTTGTATCATTTGTATTATTCAAAATTCACAGCTAGTGAACCAAAGAAATTCATCTCAGCCAAAGAAATTCATCCTACCATTTACTTAATTTGATAAGCCACTTCCTTTCTTCCTGTTATAAAACAAGCTTTTTTTTTTTTTCTTTTCTTCCAAATCACCTATCAATTGATGTCCTTAATATTACTGGAGAGTTTTTTCAGAACTGCAGATATAAAGAAACTGATAATACATATGGCAGTATTTTAAAGAATTTCCCTTGAACAGGATGCAGCTCATATTACAACAGCTATAGTTTTTCACCATCCATTCTGTCATTCACCCAAGCAGAAACCCTTCTTCACACAAAAAACCCTGTGTCAAAATAAATTCGGTCCATGTTCTTGCAATACTGTACAAGACTGTTCTTACTTTTCTTTTTCTCTGCTGTGGAGCACTCTATATCACTTACCTGACCTATGTGCAAGAACATTAGCAACTTCTATTTTGGGAAGATTTTTAGTGATTATGCAGCAATTCATTTTTAGTTTACAGTAGCTACAGACTGCAATTCAAATCTATGCCACAGACTTTCTTACTTAATTATTTGCTCTAAGGCCTTCTAAACTGGAGTTGTTGCTTTACTCACATTACTTGCATTTCAGGACACACAAAAAAATACCACTACCCCAAAACAAAGAAAACTTGAATGGGATTATTCTTCAGATAACTTACAGTTGATGCTGCTGGATATGGTTGCCACTGTCCTGGGCTGCATCCAAAGCATTGTGGTGAGCAGGGCAAGGGGGGTGACTCTCCCCCTCCGCTCTGCTCTCACGAGTCCCCACCTGCAGCACTGCACTCAGCTCTGGGCCCCCAGCACAAGGGCATGGACCTGTTGGAGCAGGTCTAGAGGAGACCTCGAGGATGATCAGAGGCTAGAGCAACTCTCTATAAAGACAGGCTGAAGGAATTGGTGTTGTTCAGCCTGGAGAAGAGACAGCTCCAAGAAGACCTTATAGCAGCCTTCCAGTACCTAAAGGGGGCTACAGGAAAGCTAGGGAGGGACTCTTTGTCAGGGAGTGTAGGGATCGGACAAGTGGTAATGGCTTTAAACTAAGAGAGGGGAGATTTAGATTAGATGCAAAGAAAGAATTATTTTACTATGAGGGCAGTGAGGCCTAGGCTGCCCAGAGGAGCTGTGGCTGCCCCATCCCTGGCAGTGCCCAAGGCCAGGCTGGACAGGGTTTGGGCAGCCTGGGCCAGCAGAAGGGGTCCCTGCCCATGGCAGGGGGCTGGAAGTGGGTGAGCTTTAAGGTCCCTTCCTACCCAAAGCAGTCTCTGGTTCTGTGATTCTATGATCAAGACATTTGTTTCTATCAGTACCAATAATGTGAATTTCTCCCCTCGTTTTGTTAAATGGGAATCCTGAATAATGGCACACTTAACATGTGCAGAAGGAAAGTACACTCTCCTGCCAGAGTAGTAATTCTGTGACTGTTACAAGTTAGGCATTAAAGCTTAGATTTGCAGTGTGGAAAGTAAGATGGGACATTTCTGGCCCTTGCTGTAAGAATCAGAAGGAAAAGGAGGACACAAAACAAAGTGGAAATTTTTCATTAAAATTGTTGTGAAATTTCTATGAAAAAGCTTTTAAACACAAAACACTGAAAAATTTATTTTTCGTGTCCTAGATAGAATTCCTAGCTAAATTATGTAAACAAGGGAAAGAGAATGAGACAGATTAGGCTACCAAAATTTGTCAAACAATCCAGGTATTAGAATCCCAAAATATGATGCTATATACTCCCTGGATATTGATTCATTAACACTGACTTGTCTGTCTGTCTTTGATGGAATTAATATTTAATATTTCCCTGCAATATGAGTAAATTAATTTCTATTTTTTGCTACTTACCAATGTGCTTTTGGCATCAAGATTATTAGCAACCCTATTCTCTACTCTTGCTCATTAAGGTTTTTCATTAAGGTGTCACATTGTTTCAAATGTAGAATCCAAATGCATACTTTAGGGAATCTGGAATATGACTTTTTTGCCAGTTCCTTTCTCACAGATTACTATATATGCAAAATATAACTGATTATTAATAATTATAAATATATATTTGGAACAAAATTTCGAATCTGAATGTTAATATTGAGAAAGCTAAAATGCTACACTATAATCACACAAATTATAAATTATCATAATAAAATGAAATAAATTATGACAAAATTTAGTATGTAAGCATTTCCCATACCTATACTGAGTCAAGCAAATTTCATATATATCCTTCAAAGCTCTCAAGATATATAGTTCTCTAGGCTTTAAATATGGTGACATTACAAGAATCATACAGCTTCATTTGGAGGTCTTCACTTCATGATTTTTTTTCTAAATGAAAGGAAAAGATATCCCTGATATCCCCTGTGATTATCATGGAAATGATTGACATGAACAATTCTTTGCTGGGAATACCACTGGAGTAGGATTTAGAAAGGAATTATTATCACCCTCATTTTACACATTGAGAACTGATGTGCATATGGGATTACGTGATACAAGACACACAGAAGACTCTGCAATTGAAAACTGTCTGTTCATTGATGTGCTTTTTCCACTTAATGAAAAGACCCTTCGACATCTACTTTTCACTTCTCATTTACACAGCCCTATAGAATGGTTTCTATCCCAGCTGATGACAGTGTTTGCTACTGTAACAGAAACACATCTAGTGTTCCTAGTAAACTGTTGCTCAACATTCTCATCTTTGCTTTATCTCATTTCAATTGCTAAATTGCTGTATTGTTGATTGCATGCTTATAGTATTTTAAAATCATGTTGTAATAATTTATTTTGAGAAGGATTTTAATGTTTGTTTTTAATCTTATATTACATATAGGCAGAAGTGTATTTGCAATCTGTCAGCAGGTTGCTTGCTGGAATTCTATAATAAAATACGTTCATATTTCTCATTTTTGAGGTCACTCAGAGACTAAATATCATCAATATCACATCCATATATTCCTAATTTTAAGAGCATCTATGATGACAATAGATGACCTAGTCGAAAACTTGCTGTAGAAAATGTGCAGGACACCAGTCAAGGCACTGATTACTTTTATTTCTAGTAATGTATAATACATCTTTCCCCTTTGTTTCCTTATTGAATAGATATTTTGCCAATTTTTAATTCATCTAACTCTCCTCCACACATTTTTAGCCTTCTTTTTTTTTTTTTTACCTTCCATTCTACAGTTATCTATGACTGCTACCTATCTGCAGCTATACTTCCAGTACTGCAAATAAATTAGGTAATTTGAAGAAAGTTACACAATTTAAAAACCACCATGAAAGATCTGTATGGACATTTAGAAAATAAAAATATGGCTAATATTTTCAGGAGTGGTGGACCTACTGGGGGCCTTTGTACTATCTTTCTCTCTATACCACCTACTTTCAACTGGTGATGAAGACCTCCACGGGACATTCAAGTATAACTAGGCATCTCTCTGGGGACCTTTTTTGACATTTTTTAGTCAGTTAACTGAGTATCAAATAAATAAATACATATGAGAAATGCTGCTTATTATTAACTCTGAAATTCTGATTTTCAGATATTTTAATCTCACCTAATCTGCAAGATAAAAGTCAAATTCAAACCTGGTTAGACCCTGACCTAGACTTTTCTAGGGATGAGGATTGGAAAGCTTATTTATAGCCTTCTTTTAAGGTTACGAAACCTCAAAAAGACCAGTGCTTTAAATATGAGCCTTCAACAGCTATATCATCTTCCAAAAGCAAATTTCTGTTTTATGTAACGTGAAAAGTGAATGTTACCTTAGGCTGTGATTCTTATTTAAGTTCATACAGGGCTATACCCTAAAAGGAAATTCCTTTTCTGAAATGTCAGAATAAAACTAGGATAAGGGGATGACTTATTTTCTGCCTGATGCCATTTGATTCTGAATTTAAATTAGCAAAACCTCAGGAAACATATATTTTTTTTTTCCTACAGAGAATCTTGTGGTGTTTCCCATGGGAAAATATCTACAAGTGAAAATGCAGTTGCAAAAGACTGATGTTAAACACGGGTGTAATTGGAACTGCTTAGAAAGCAACTTCAGTATTTTAAAATCTTTATCAGAATTAATGCAATCACTAAGAAAAAAAAACACATGAATGACTTAGAGTCACTTCACATCGTTTTAGTAGGCTGGAGTTGCCCTCTGTGGTCCCTGGAAGACAGGCTGGAAGAAAGTTGCCTCTTAGGACTGTATTGGTCACCATGTATGTTAAAAGCTTTGGCACTAGGAAAGTTCCTTCCTGTCCAGCACATTCTCTTGAGTATGTCCCAGTGAAGGGTGCATAGGAAGAGGGCTGGTAGCACAGATATCGGGAGATGAGTCGTTCTGAGACTGCTGACAGCCAGAAAGACTCTCTGGCTTGTACCCGGATATTGGTGAGCTTGCCTGAATGCCATTGGACCCCCTGACACCATGGGAAGCCCAAATGGTAAAGTACAAGACACATCAGCTGTCACCAAATCTTTCCCATATGATTATAAGAAAAATCTCTTCACTGTGAAGCTGGTTGGGCACTTGGCAGAGGCTTCCCAGAAAGGTGGCTTATGCCCTGTGCTGGGCAGTGTCCAAGAGGCATTTGGGTGATGCTGTAATAACGGGCTTTAGCTTTTGGGTAGCCCTGAGGTGGTCAGGGGTAGGCTCCTTCCAACTAAACTATTCTACTCTAATAAACACATTTCATTTGAATAAAAATGAGGAAGAACCCATGGAAGACGATCTTAAAAAAAAAAAAAAAAAAAAAAAAAAAAAAAAAAAAAAAAAAAAACAGATTATTCTCAAGCTTTAGAAAACAGTGAAAGGAAAATATTCTAAACAGTGTACTCACTAAACCATTACTTCTACCCAAAATGACACCTTGTACATAGAGCAAATTACTTGTATAGTATTAAAAAGAAAGGACAAAAAAAATACTACCCATATTTTGTGTGCAATGCAATATCACTTAATAAATACAATGTATTTCTAAGGAGCTAAACTACAGTCGTGGTTACATAATTTTCAGGTAAAATTATGTTGCCAAAATTCGTATTTTCTCCTATGTTTGAGTTGTGCTTTCTTATGTAAAGAACAAAAGGGAAAAGCCTTTCCATTTTGCAGCCATTTTGCATCATAAAGGAGCTTTTAGAGAGGAGTGGTATTATGTGCTGTCTAATGTATTAGCAGAATTATTAACTCAACCTTGATTCTAGTAAGATATTATATGCAAGAGGAAAAAAGCCAGTAGCTTTTCATGACCCAGGACATGGTTTTGATACTGACGCTCCTGGCTGGAAGAGCTTTATCTCCCTGAAGCTGCAGTTTGCCTATGGAGCAAGAAGATGCTGCCTCCCATTGCTCTGGCACATCTGCTTTAAACCCTAATGAAAGCATCTCTGACTACAATCTCAACAGAAATACCAGCTGTTTTGGGAACCATTTGTGATTGTGGACTACTACAGCATTTTATCCTCAGTCTGATAATCATCTTCATATTTTGTGTTTCTAAATGCTAGCTGAAGAAAGCAATAGATTTCCATTTAAATGAAATGTAAAGTCCTTAACATTTAACTGCAAATGAGCTGCAATGAGAGAGAAAGCTATGCAGTTTTCTGTTTCCCACAGGAAACAGTCCACTGTCCAGAACAGTGGTCTTAATTCCTAGTAGATTTAAAATTCTATTATAGCAACCAACCGTAAGTATCTTTACCAGAAGCTTCAGAGTAGTTCCAATCATTAAATATATATATATATATATATATATTTTTTTTTTTTTCAGTTGTGCAACTCTTCCAACTATTAAATATTAAAACTTTACTTTGCCACTCAGGTCAATTCAAGAAATCAAGTTATCTCCACAGAAAGTATCCTACTGGCCTTTCTGGTAGAGCAGGAGGCTGCAATTAGAAGTGAAATAGAGGCAAGGGGTCAGGACCAGAAAGATTTTACCTGGATAGCATTTCACTGTGTTTACTCACTACTAACCCAGTATCTACATGGGCCTACAGCATTTTGGATTCACCATAGCATACCTAAAGAAATATACACAGGAAAAACAGCTCTATGAACTCCAATGCAATGACAAGCAGTGTGAATTTCTTCTGGAATACATTTGCAATATTTAATCTGTATTGATACTAACTTCAAAAAATAAATCAATGGAAAAGCATCAAAGGGGCATAGCATCCTACCTCAGAGGTAGAATCATAACCTGTAGAATCATAAAGTATATAAAGTGTATTTTTCCACATATCACACTGTACAAATAAACCAAATTAGCAAGAATGTGATCAGTAAAAGCAGTCTCTCAATTTAATTATTTTTAAAATTGGAAGTTGTGTTCAAGAGAAATAGGATGGTCATGATTCTATACCAAGATATTTTCAATCTTGTTACCTAAAAGCGAATTCCAAAATACATTGTTCTAAATAGATAAAGGCCTATTCACAACTTCCATAACGCTACTTTGACTTTTTAAATCAAAATGAAAAGTTTAACCATTCCCAAATCAACACACTTCATTACAATTCAATTTAGCATTAACCTATCTTGACAAGCTGCCACAGTGCCTTGTCAGAGCTATAATTTATTTGCCTTATCCTCCTGTATGAAATGGGTTCTTTGACCTTTGATAATGAACTGTGGTGATCCTTTGACACTCTCAGGGTATCATTTGGTTCAACAGCAGCAACAAAATCAGCAGCGCATCATGGGAATTCAGCTCAGAACAGAGTTCAAAACAGATAAGAAGTCAAAGAATGAGGAAAGGATATACAGAAATCCAAGAATTAAGAACCCATTAAAAAAGCTATCAACACTCATACAAGTTAGGCACAATAAATATATCAGGACAGTGAAAGACACATTCAGATTACTAAACCCTAAACTACTGTGTGATTCTGAACAATAAAAACACTTCAGTGATGTAGAGAAAGTGAACTTCAAATGATCTAGCAGTTGTTTATTCAAAACAGAAGAATTTTTCTGAGTGTATTCTAATAAAGTTTGAAGAAAAGAGAAACACAAATCATGTAAAAAGCCACTGTCATGGGTTAACTGTGGCAGGCAGCTCAGCCCCACTCAGCCACTCACTCCCCCCACAGAGGGATGGGAAAAATTTAAAAGATCAAAAGTATGGAGAATACATGGGTTGAGATAAAGACAAGTAAAGCAAAAGCTGCACGTGCTGGCAAAGAAAACTAAGGAATTCATTCACTGATTCCCATCGGCAGGCAGATGTTTAGCCATTTCCAGGAAAGCAGGGCTTCATTACACCTAACGGTTACTTGGAAAACAAACCCTATTAACCCCAAGCATCCCCCACTTCCTTCTTTCGCTGAGCTTTTATTGCTGAGCACAATGCCATATGGTATGGAGTATCCCTTGGGTCAGCTAGGGTCAGCTGTCCTGACTGTGTCCCAGCTTCTTACCCATCCCACGCCTGCTTGCTGGTGGGGCAGTGTGAGGAGCAGAGACAGCCTTGGTGCTGTGCAAGCACAGCTCAGCAACAGCTAAAATACCAGTGTGCTGTCAACACAGCGCTGGTCACAAATACAAAACATAGCACCATGACTACTATGAAGAAAGTCAACTCTATCCCAGCCAAAACCAGTACAGACATTAAAAATTGTTAAGAATTGAATCTGACTGCATAGTCCTAATTTTGTGTTAAGTTGTAAACCTGAAGAAATAAAAGCAGTAGAAGTAAGATATCAGGGGGTAATTCCAAGAAGTTAATAGATGGTATCTGAAGATCACAGCAAGACAAAAATAGCATTCAATAAATCCTTAATCAAGTTTGAAAGGTAAACATCAAATGAATAGAGCACCAGTTAAAAAGCAAATTTAGAACTTATTTCTCATTCAATCCATCGAGAATTGCACTATGCCTTGTAGCATATACAGAATACAAACTAGTTATTTCCCAAATAAAGGTGTTTCTCTATGATCATCTCACCTGTGATGATTGTCTGCCAGTTCCAATTAAATTCAACACAGAAAGAGGCTAAACCGAGGGTGCTAAAATGCATAACTACAGGTACATAAAATCCTCTCCTTGGCTAACAGCTGATAACATTGACTAACATTCTGTTCAATTACAATAGACTTGTTTGTGCAAGACAGATTTTAGGCAGACATTATGAACAACAGCTCCCCCCCCAAAATTACAGAATACTCGATAAGCAACCCAATGACTTTATGCAACTACAAATAATAATGTAGAATAAAGAAAGTGCAAGCTAAATTGAATAAAATTAACTAATTGAAGGGTCTTGTAATATAAACATAAATGCAGAATTCTCATCAATATGTCCTTCTAGCAAGAGCTCAGAAGGACAGGTTCTTGACCTTATGTTGTTTCACTTTTATTCTGTCAATCGGAAAGAAAAACATCCAATCTTCTCTCTGGTAAATGTCGCAGATCCACAATGATCAAAAGAAACTATTGAACTATAAACTGGATAGTCCTTGAAACCAAAGCAATCTGGAGAGCTTGGTAAGGTGCATAGTAAAGTACTGTTTACTTTACTATGCTGCATAGTCATACCTTTAGCAACAAAAGAATGATGATTATACAACAACAGATTTTCTTCTGAAAATTAATGGTTCTTGAAAAAGCTATTGATATGTCAGTGTGTAATCAGCTAGGATGTAAGATTTCAGCAGAATCCTAGCAGTCTAATACTCACAAATAAACAGAATTAAAAAAAAAAAAAAAAAAAAAAAAAAAAAAAAAACACTCATATAAGCAGACATATTCAGAATGCCACACCAAGTTTTGGCCAAATGCTAAAAAATATATATAATAAAAATACAAATTAACAGCAGAGGGTTCAAATCTATTCCACAAGGATGGTTAAACGCCTGGACTGTATGTATACAGAAGCTCACTATGCTTTATTTATCAAAAAGTTTAAGGTCAAAGGTTTGAGATCAATAATTGCTCTGTAGATAAAAATTTTGGCAATTGGCTCAGTCTACCAGACAGAAATATGAGATTAAATGGCTGGAAGACAAATTAGAAACAGTCAGAAATAAGGTTCCATTTTGTAACGTTGCCAATACAGGGGAAAACAGAAGATTTTTCAACACTAATTGTCTTAAAGATGAGGCAGTTTATTTTTTTCTATCATATCTTCACCAGTTCAAACAAGATTTAATTTATAAAGTCAGACTAGATGACAACAATACTCCCTTATGGCTACATAATCTATTATCTAGATGTACACAGCCATCAGTCATGGCATCTTACATAAACAAATATTTCATTTAATGAGATTTTAAAAACTGATAGTTAATTTTGGAAAAACAACTTGGAATAATTATTTTTCCTTTAATAATATCGATTTTTTTGTCTCTATTTTAACTTCTTTGAATTTTTCTTCTTATATATACCTCATGTTTCAGCTTAGAAAATTAAATATAAGTTACTGTTACAAATGCAATACATTCTAACTGTATTATACTGCTAAAGTTATCTTTTATACTTACATATTTCATCAAAATATCACATTTTTTATGACTTACAAAATATCGGTAACACAAACTTTCATTCGCAAATACAATTTCTTATTGTGATCCCATTTTTATCTAAATTAAAAATAAATTATTAAAAAATAAATAAAAGTGATATAGTAAGAGTATTTCAGGTAGCATTAGTTGGATCATAACATTCTTAGACTTAATTGCATGCTGCTGCTCCATGTCAATTTCACATAATATACTGTCTCATCCTCTCTATTTTTTTATATGCTACCATTAATATTTAACTACCAAATATCTTTTACTAGAAGACATTTATAAAGTTTGGATGACTAGGAAATAACCATTCATGTAGCAACTATAGACTAAATTATATTCCACACTGGAAAGCCCTTCTATCTAAACAGTAAATCTACGTACACCTTTGCTAGATATAAAACAGTTGGGTTTAGATATTCTCCTAAACAACTCAGTTCAGTGCCTTGCAATGTTATTTAAAATATTAGGCATGAGTAGTCATTAGAATTTCACAAGCTTAACGTTAAGCATGTGCTTGAATACTGTGTTGAAATATGGACTTAAGACTGCGGTAAGTATCAGAAGATTTTGGTTAGTTGTGAAAACTACCTTTATAGATTTAAAACAAAAATAAAAACAAAAATATATCAAAAATATAAAAAATGTCTTAAGAAAGGACTGTAATTCAACAAAGGATTTGCTTCTCTGTAGGTGTAGGATGAAGTTACATACGCACAAGATCATAGCAGTGAAGAGAATCATAGCAATATTTTCAGCTCTGTACATGTTAAGTCCTAGCCATTTCCTTTATTTAAAATGCTGTGGAGTTTCTGCAAGACTAAAAACATCTTTCAATTTTTCTGACTAAACATGTAATAACTTTCCTCCATTTTTGCAGATGCTGTTTTTGCTTATTTGTAAGGTGAGGGAGATAACTGCTGTCAGGCTGATTTACAATGTTTTGTGTCTTTCCAATTTGTATTAGACAAATAAATACTAATCAATCCACCAACCTTCACTCTAAACATCCCTTTTACTGAATGATGAAAGCATCCTCATTTGTTTCCTTCTCCTAAAATATATGTTTGTAGCTTCACTGTGAAGTTGCAGCTTTGTGTGCTAGTCTACAGAGCCAATTCTGCAACAGTGACAGAAGTCAGAGAAGAAGCCAGAGATAGAGCTTGTAATTCTGTGAAGTATACTGGAAGCTTCCAACAGTGTTAAATCAATCAATAAAAACAACAGGATTACAATCTAATTTCAGCAAGATATCATTCATTGTTTTACTTCCTTCAGAAAGCCTGCAGTTGAAATTACCATCTTCTCAAAAGCCGCTTTTAAAAATCTTCATGATTTGTCAGCACGTTGTTACTTGGCATTCAGAGCTGACAGCCTCTCTGAAGAACCATTAGAGGCATTCATTGAGCTCTTCTTCTGCTAACTCCAAGCATAACTCATATTTGTTACCATACTGGCAATCACAAGTGAAGACAATTTTCTCATGGTAGTGTTTACAGAACCAGTAACGGCTGATGGTACCTAAAATATCTTTAGCCAACTGTACAGTGGCAGGAAATACAAAATTCTTTGGAAAAAAAAAAAAAAAAAAAAAAAAAAAGAGGATACAACAGGCAGAAAAGTCAAAGGCAATACATCCTATTTGTGAGAATAGAGCTTTGGGTTCAAAGAATTAGATCTAAAGACAGGTAAAAAGACAAAGGAATACATCTTTCAGGAAAAAGAACAAGGAAGTAATCCCGTGTTAAAAATGTATTTGGAAAGTAACCTATTGTCATGTTATTGACTTCTTAAAAATACAGTTCTTTTTAGAGAAACAGGCATAAATACTTACACTTGTTCTAAATTTGATGGGAAAGCATACTGCCTAAAGGTTTTAAGAACCATCTGCTCCCCAGAATTTAAAAATACGTTTCCTATCTATGCAGTACTGTAACATCTTGAAGATTCATGCTGTAGAAACACAGTACTAAGAAGGTTTTCCTTTCTTCTCCCAAATAAACGTTTAAGCCAATCAGCATGACAGAAGGTGCATATTAGACAATGTTTCCACCACTGAGGAAAAGCTATTGAAATAACAAGATCCAGATGTTACACCAAACTGAAGTTTATCATCCTCAGAACCCCCCCAAATTGTGTCTGATGTTTCATGCAATGATTGCCTAATTTGCAAATGTGCATTTTCTCGCTGCATGATAGGAAAAAGTACACCTGTCAAGAAACCTGTTCTCCACATGCACTGAATGACATCTGCAGCAGCTAAGCATCAGGGGAATCCAGATACTATTAACTTATTTTGAGTACATCTCGCTCTGCACAACTTCCTCTGGAAGTCACCAATACACACAGAGTAACGATGCCCATTTGTTTATTAATTAATTAATTTATTTATTTATTTTTGCAGCATCTGCAGTTAGGTTGAGCAGGGAAAATTGCAAAGGAATATTTTTGAATAATAAACTCATAGATTTTCTTACAAAATTTAGAATATTTAATTTTCAGCTCTGGGGGTTTAGAAGAAATTAAATTTGTTGGTAAGGTCACAGGACTAGACAGTCTGCTTCAGTAATGAAGTTCAGCAACATTTATGATCACAGAATCACAGAATCACAGAATTTTCTAGGTTGGAAGAGACCTCAAGGTCATCGAGTCCAACCTCCAACCTAACGCTAACAGCCCTCCACTAAACCATATCCCTAAGCTCTACATCTAAGCGTCTTTTGAAGACTTCCAGGGATGGTGACTCCACCACTTCCCTGGGCAGCCTGTTCCAATGCCTCACAACCCTTTCTGTAAAGAAGTTCTTCCTAACATCTAACCTAAAACTCCCCTGGCTCAACTTAAGCCCATTCCCCCTCGTCCTGTCACCAGGCACGTGGGAGAACAGAATGGCATTTAGAATTGTCCTGGTGAAATATTTTTGGTATCATCTTATAAAGCCTTGCAATAGACATTTAATTCTCTACTAAATCTGACAATATAATTCTCAGGATCTCCTAATTTCTCTATCAAAATCTCACTCAGGTGAACTTTTCCCATGACATTTTGTAATGTTTACTTTTAAGACTTGAGGAAGAAGAGAAGGAGAAAATATCAGACTCAGTAATGATTAGCCAAAAGCATACCTATGGGCACAACTGGCCTACCATGTACAGAGAGCATTGCAACATCTGTCCCTATTTTTATGAATGTTTGCATTACATTTTTAATCAATTGTTTTTATCACATCTTCTACACATTGCAACTAAAATCCTGGCCACCAAATAAAGAGACTGTAGCCCCAAAGACCTTGTGCTCCAAGGGAACAGGTGATAGAATGAAGAAAAAATGAGCCAGACACAGGTGGATGAGGACCCTGATTCACCAAGGCATCTAAGTGCATCTTAATATAAAATAAATGAGTAACCACACTGATTTCAAAACAACTGTTCTTGTGCTTAACATTAGGAACAGTCTTAAGTATCTTGCTAAATCAGACTACGTTAATTTTAAAGGTCATGTAAAGTGTCAGAGATCTGCAGACTGAAACATTTCTCCTGAACTCGTCTAACACCTTCAGTTGAACAACCTTATTTTTTGCTCCCTTTACTTGAGAGTATTAAGAACTTCTAAAACTTTCTTTAATACAAGGCTATTTTCTGAACAAAACTGTTACTTCCATATAAATCAACTATGCCTCGATGGATGTGATATACATAAAATTTAATCTAAAGGAGGATTCTGGGGCACATCTAATACTTACATATTTTTACACACAGAATATATCTGGGCTTAAATCTAAGAGCAGAAATTAGAACACAGCAATAGAACAAAAGAAAATGAAAGAAAACATCTCAAATGGTAACAATCCAACTTTAAAAAAATAATAATCTTCTTTCACTGACAAATCCACGAGTGATATTGAAGGACTAGAACAACAGCAATGGTATGGCTGTCAAGACATTTGATTCACAGATATCCTAGCAGTGGAACATGCTTTTGCTTAAAATTCACAGTAGAACATATTCTAAAAGTCTTCTGATCTTCTGAGAGTCCTTACAAGCTGGTTCATGATTCTGTGATGGATATTCAGATTAAGAATGGCTATGCTTAGCATGTTTAGCAACTAAATGAATAAATAATATTTTTGAATAGACTTCTGGACGACAAATGAAATGTGATATCAACGGAGACTTTATTGTTTAGGAATCTAAACAATAAAAACATCTGTACAAAAATTCCTGAATTCACTGAGAAATTTTTCCCTGTGCCAGGGAATTATTCATGAATATACCTACTCTAAAAACTAATGGAAGACTATAACTGTCATTAGAAGTCTTTGAAAGATATCTGATGATCAATAATATTTACAAAATAAAGATTCCCTCGAGATAAGAAGAGTTTTGTTTCAGCAAGTATGAATTTTTTTTTATTGCCATGTTCTGATACCTTGCACAAGGTATTACGACTATTCTCTCAAACATAGTATAATTTCTACTAAAATTTTCAGTGTCACAATACCTTTAAATATTGCACACGTGGATTTTAACCTTATTGTTAATATTCAGCAACATCCAGTCTTCACCACTCAGAAAGTGAATGTGACAGTTCTTTCAAACCCTTAAGTTGAGCCATTGCATTTAGAAATTCCAACTCTGTGTTTGTCTTCCCACCTGTAAAATGGTAACAATACTCTCTTCCTGTCATTTCTAAAACATATCCAGGAAATAAAATAAAATAAAATAAAATAAAATAAAATAAAATAAAATAAAATAACAAAGTAAAAGCAGAGTCTTTCTTTTTCTGATAGAAACTTTTAGTTGTGATTGATGGGGCTCCGACTTCTAGAACTTGTTTTACTTATTAGACTTATTTTTCACTGTAATGTAAAAGGGACTTTTTCCACCAGGATTGTATTTGATGGCTAACACCTGCTTTTGTGAAGAACTTCTCAGAAAGATTTGTAGTGTCTTTCTGTCACTGAAATCTGAACAGAACTTAATGTTTTTCATCTACTACAACAGTTTGGAGTAGGAGGCTTCTGAAGAAGCAAGCAGATATAATGCTGGAGTTAAGCACATCTAATTATCACAGGGTACATGATTAGTCACATTAATTCCTTTCTTCTCATAAAAACTGCTGAGATGCTTAACTTTAAAATGCAATACAGGTATCACACAAGTGAATTATTTTACTTATTTTCCATATATTCTAGCTCAATAGCAGTTCCACTATAGTTATGGTTTAAAATTGCTTACTATTTAATATACAGCCATTCAAAATGCTCCAAAATCTACCTGCTGACTCAATGCTTTAATATTTTTATGGTCGTGGTGGCGGCCAAAATATAGGGTAATTTGGAAAACACATTCTTCAGATAGAGGTCAGCTCCCATAAAATTAGTGTGTCTCTTTTTTCTAACGTTTTTCTCTTTAATTCAGAACTTAAACGATGGACTATGACATATATTTTCCTTATGGTGAAAGAAACACTATAAAATAGTTGAAGTGAACATTTAGAATCACAGCATAAGAAAATGATGCATAAACTGAAACACGCCTTTAGGTTAACCCAGGACCCGTTCCACTGAGGTTTATAACTAATCTTTTCCAAGTGGCATGATAGGTCCTGACATAGCCCTGGTAATATGATATTGACATCTATCCATACCCGTTTTCTAGGGGTACTGTGCACATGGGCTAAATCCAATGATGTTTTTTTCTGAAATTCAAATTGATGACTTCAGTGCAATATTTTAAACTACTGATTTACCTTGAAATTACTATAATGAACATTAATTAACTATAGAGAAGACAGGGTAATGCAACCATGTGTTTCACATGACTGAACTGAGTCTGGCTAAGAAAAATTAAACATTGACTCTCTTGGTTAAGTCATCTCAAGTTCCCTTGCTAATGTGAACTGCTTGGCTTTTGTTAGCTCTTTAATAGCTTGGTGGCAGAGCTCTGATACAGAGAATGAGGAACAGAGTAAAAGAATTCAAGTATGCTGTATGATGAAGTAAAAAGAGGCCAGAAGTGTTGTAGCTACTTTTGCAAAGAATGCTTGTGTATGCTCTACAGCGTGATGGCTCAGGCAATTCCAAGAAACAACTTTTTGTTGTGAACATTCACTGTAGTTTTGAAAACCTATTTTAACAACTATAGAGTTGATCAACTGAAGCAACCTGCACCCTTTCTTCATCATTTCTTGATGAAACAAGGAACATCCTTTAAAAAACCATCTAGTCTCAAGGAATTCACAGATGTGATAAGAGATCCATCAGGCACAAAAGAATCCAAGTACCAGGCTACCTACGACCTTCCTGCCTTTTATGGTGATGGCAACACAGCATT
This sequence comes from Aythya ferina, assembly GCF_964211825.1. Taxonomy (NCBI): domain Eukaryota; kingdom Metazoa; phylum Chordata; class Aves; order Anseriformes; family Anatidae; genus Aythya; species Aythya ferina. Next base: position 4,253,106 of record NC_140311.1, read on the forward strand.
GCATGGCTGTGGGACACTAACGAGATACAATGTGCAGCACAGGCCTAGCAGAGGGGCAGAAATCAGAGATCCTGGTGAGGAACTGAAGACTGTGCACTGCATGTACCCCCCAAAATAGATGTGTGACGAGCTGCACCACCCATTTTAAGGCTTGAGCATACCTGAAGTTGTGTTCAAAAGCTTACGACTTCCCCTCACAGATCTTAATGCTATATTAACCAAGTTTTGTGGCACTCTGTTTACATCTTCTTTGATACCACCTTTTCAAACTCTACACAACACAGATCAACAACCAACTAGAAAGCAAAATATCAGCAGAAACAATTCTTACACATTTACACTTAATTACAGCAATGCAATCATAAAGACAACACTTATACAAGAACTGGAAATTCACAGCTATGAGAAGAGTGAAGACCCCACTAAGAGGTCAAGACAAAATGGGGTCTTACTAATATGCCTTTCTGAACTGCCATGGCTTGATAGTGGAATGCAATCCTGAGCAGAGAATCTTCTTGCTTTAGTAGTCGTAAATTAAACCATTAACACAATTTTAATGTAATTTTGTGATGTGAAAGAACAGAACTGTCTTATGTCGGAAGAGGAATAATATAGTTTAATAAACTGACTGAGCGAATACCTTAGTAAGGTTTATCTTGTTTCTCCAAATGTCTCATACAGAATGTTAAAAAAATACAGACTAAAAAAGGCCTTTAAGTTAAAAAGGGGATTTGGATAGCCAACTTTTTTGTCTTTGTTAATGATGCCACCACCAATTACAGTTGCTGAATTATTCCTTTTTATTAATGCTACAAAATAATTCTGTTTTGTTGGTATATGTGGGTCTGCATTCAGAAGTACTCAAAATCCTGAGAGAATACAGAGACTGTATTATTCCCAAAAATCCATTGCACGAGTGACTAAACATACAATTTTTTCTGTGCAAGAAAAAATACTTCCCATCTCAGCTTTCAATGTGCAACAATATCACTGAAATAAAGAGCATTTAAAAAAGATAAAAACCATGAAAGAAAATGTTACTTTTTTAGGGACCTGTTTATCCAGAATCAAAGTAATAAACAAAAACCCAAATAGTGTTAGGAAGCAAAAAAAATACAGATTTTGCAGAATGAATTCCTGAAAAAAAAAAAATATATATATATATATATATATTTATATACAAACCTATTTTTAATAATATTCAATGTGTTTTTCAGACAGGATATTCAAACCAGCATAACCAAGATCATACTTGAATATTTTATTGCTCTTCATTAGAAACTTTTTCAAAATCATCCTGGCATATAAGAAAGTAGGCGTTTTCAAATGGATACTCCTACAGAAAACAGTGAAATGAAAAATTCATTTGCTAAGACTATAGGACTATTTTCATCCTGGCTTTTTTCTCTTGTTCTTAAGTGAAAAAGGGTAAAAATGAAAACCAAAAAACATTTGAGCATAGAGCAGATAAAATTTGAAAAAGGGGAATAAAGGTAGACTTGCTATTATAAATTAAAACTCTGTAGAAAGAGTAGGTATTCCATAGTAGGTATTTTTATTAAATCTATGTCCATACATTTAATCCCTAACCATGATAGAGCACTCTTTCAAAAACTCTTGTATACAGGAATTCGTATTTAACTATCCAATTAGCTCCTCCCAGTGCTTATGATCAATTAGATCCTCCCAGTATTTATGGTATTGTAATTTGCTTGATCAGCCAATACAGCTACATTTATAATTGTTACCTGACAAAGGCATTTTTGGTATACATACAGAATAGCAAAACCTTAAAGCATAGGTCCTATCTAGCCAAGGGTTATGTTCACTGGCTGAATACGGAGTGTTTGTGGACCAGTGCTCCTAACTTGAACACTCTTTCTCTTCCCCAAGAGCTACTGAATTAGCTCCAGTTAAGCCTAGGTTATTATCTGACTGCTTTAGAAACTTGCAAGTTTCTAAAGCCATTCAACATGGGATATTTTGCCCTTGCAGTTGATATGGGCAGCATCTCTAGACAGTGCTTTGGTCTTACACAAAATAAAACGCAAACAGAACAAAACACTCTACCACATTACCTATCCCCAGTGCCCGTGGTGAAATCACTTCCACTTTATTTGCATTTCCTCATGCTTTTTTCTGTAACTAGGAGCTTTATAACTTTCTCAGTTAACTATTCAAACAGTTTTTGCAAAACAACTAGTAGGAGGATTAAATTGATTGCTGCGGACCAAAAGGTTAAGTATTACAGAACAAAGGGATGAATTTCTACACCTCAGCACTTATAAATGATGATTGCAGAGTAGGGAAAAAAAAAAAAAAAAAAGCATCTTTCATCCTGTTTTACTAAAACAAACTTGAAAGTGCTTTTTCATTTCCAACAGTTGTTTAAAAAAATAATAAAGGACCATGTTTGCATGACTGAAGTAAATCTAAGGAGTTTATTGTAGGAAGAATGTCTATGTTAAGACCCCACCTTATACATTTATTCATATTTAGTTTCCTACAGTGAAAAAAAAGACATGAAAATAGTGCTGCAATTAAATCTCATAGTAAATGTTCAAAATATGCAATAATCCAGTATTTTTAAAGGCAATGTGTTCTGTTATGTATTCATCTAATAATAAATTAAAATTAAGACAAACAAACAAACAACAACAAAAAAAACTATTTAAATCATATCCTGATATTTAAATTTTCTGACCAGTTATTGTTACCTGACCCCAAGCAGGAGGTTGACCTGAGGACCTTTTGAGGTCCCCTTGGATCTAATGTTACCTCTCCAAATAAAGAATATAACATCACATTAATTTACAAGATTTTGAGCACAAAAATAGATTCACTTTGATGGTACTACATTTAAGGGCGGTCAGGTTGATTCTGTTCCTCAAGTGATCTCTCTAATTCCAGAACTGTCATTAGTCACAGCAATATGCTCCATTGGAACTGATGGAAGCAGTAGTAGGTTATACTTAACCTCTTGGAATTCAAGTGTAATAACTTTTTGCTTCATTTAGACCATCTTCACATGCACATTAACAAGAAATATAATTTTTCTGTAACTGGTTTTCAAATAATTTTGCATACTAATAATCTTTTACAATAACTGAATTTTTCTAAAAATAGAGTCACTGTTATTGATCCGGAAGCATAGCTTTCAAGTAAGCAAAGAATTAAGTAATATGGAGAACCTATTACAGAAAAGAACAATTTACTGAAAACAATAATTCCAGAGCCTACAGATCAAAAAAGGAAGGGGGAGGAAGATTTAAGAGAATTGCAGCTATCTTATCAAGGTAGTATGGTGAGTAAGCTCATAAATTGTTGCTATAACTTATTTATAGTTGATAGAAAGATATAGCTGATAGAAGATAGAATAAAAGATGAGTGGCTGTTTCTTGGGGAGTGAAGTGATAGAAGGAAATAGAACAAATATAACATAATGCGTAAGGACTACAGATCTTTATAACCATTAGGCTGAGAAATCTTCATTTCCAGATTCCACAGCACTGCAGTAGAACCATAGCTCTATGCTTTAGCAACCCTGTGAAAGAGGACAATGATTTCTGAAGATGTTTAAAATAATGGAAACAGGTAACATACAAATCATTACTCGGGTGTGTTCATATTTATCTTGAGTTCAAGTACTGAAAAGTTGCCTTGATTTCTCTGTAGATATGCAATCAGTTAAATAAGCTAACAGCAACTATTTTAAATTATTCATTTGGCCTTAATGTTTCATTACTTTGGAGAATAAACCAGAAATAGAAGGCTTCAACTTTTGATGATCCTCTAAATGATACACAACACGAATTAATGCCACTGGCAATAAAGCCTTTTTCTCTACCATGAGCACCTTGATAGGACAAAGAATCAGCATCTCATCTCACCAGAGAAACATGAAAAAAAATATACTGAGAAACATTAAGTTAAAAGGAACATAATAACTGAAAGTTTAGACAAGATAGATCAGCTTTGAGAATGGCATGACTGGAAGAGATGGCAAAGGAAAAAGGCATAGAAACTGTGTTGGTACTAGAGAACTTCAGGTTAAATTTATTTCACCAAAGAATTTGTTATATTCAACACTTCCACTGCAGAAATGTATTGCATCTACTGACTCGCTGCAATGAAGCTCATCAGAGATTTAAAATCTGTAATTGAAAAGTCAGAAGCATTTATTACCCTGGTCTTGGTACAATCTCTCCCCAGCCCCCTTAAGTAACAGAAGGGTAACAGTTGCACTAAAGAAGACTTTTTGAAATATATCACCATCTGTGCCTGCCAGTACTGTAGCTACTTTTTGCCTAGGTCCAGTATCTTCTGCTGACAACGTTTACTGCCCTTCTTTTGACTTACATAGCAGCAGTCATACTTCTGTGGACTGACTTTGGGCCTTTTCACTGAGGGAACCAGGCAGCTCTCACTCAGTAAGAATTTCATATCTGCCAAAGCACTAGGAGTCAAACAGCCTTCCTCAAACACACCCACAGCACGAGCCACCGAATCTTCCAGGGGAAAGTCAAAGAATTCGAAAACATTATACCTGATGAGTTCTATAAAAATACGTTCTTCAACCCTTTTGTCTATAGGTGAGAACATCAGAGACATAGAAACTTCATGAAGTTGTTCTGATACTCTGCTGAACACATTCAGGCGTGAAACCAGTACTGTGATGTGAGACGAAACATAATAAATAGGAAGGCTGCCTGTCTGAAAGGAAAAGTCAGGGCTGTTCTACTTTTGCTCAGTCTCTCAATATAACTTACATCTAAAGCTATCTATTAAAAATACTGTTGCTTTTCTCTTTGATCTAAAGGTGTCAAGGAAGCATCCGTTATAACACACTGCCTATTCTTTTAAAAATCTGAATTTCCTTTGAATGGAAAATCACATAGAATGACATCTTTTTTAATGTATGACAAAAATGCTGTATATTAGGAATTAAAGAGATCAAGACAATTGACAATAAAGACTACAAAGGACTGGTAAATCAATAGAATGAATGAAATGTATGAAAAGAAAAAAAACACCACCCACCATTCTTCTTAGACAAATGTGGCAGACAACACAGTAGGGAAGAATAGAGTAAGACAAAACACAATAAAAAAGTGACTGCACTATTAGAGAAAGAAAAACTTTGTAGATATCAATTAATTGACTAGGATCATTATTCAAAACCATATCACAGTATTTATTTTACTTGTCAGTAGTCTACAGAACAAAAGAAACCTGAATACAACCGAAGATCAACAGAGTAAATTCTTGTAGAACTAGATTATGGGACTGAGTGAAGGTTTATTGATGAAATTGAATGAAGAATGGCAAACAAGTACACAGACAACAGCATCATTTGCAGTCTTTTGGTAGAGAGGATAGACAGTGATGGGCACCAGTAACTCATAAGGTTTAACATTTAAAACATAAGAACACTCACTATATGCAGTTTTAAATAGACGTTTAAAGTAGAGCTCATAAAACCCATCGAAAACAGGTTACAGTTCTTTCCTAGCATTGTCCAATGTCTGACAGTTTTGTTGTTTTTTTTTTTTTTTTTTTTCCAAATTGCCTTAAATGACTCAAAAGTTTAAATTCCACTGAGTCACTGGAGAAATGTCAACATGTATCCCTCTCAAAAGCCTATTCCAAAACCACTAAAATTAGTGCAATTTTGTCTCTGATGTTATGTAGACACAGAAAGAAGCACTGAAGGTGACACATTTTTCATGATGCCTTGCATATATATGCTTCCACGGGGTCCAGTACTAAGATGACAGGTTTTAGATAATAAGGTGTACACACAGCTCTTGACACTCAATGGAGAAAAACTAGCATATTTCAAGATCTTCTGCTGGAATAAATAAATAAATAAATAAATAAATTAATTAATTAATAAAGGCAAGCAAGCAAACGAACAGAAAACCACCAAAAAAGAAAAAAAAAAGACACAGGTATTCACCTTCCTAAATTGGAACCAATTTAATTTGGAGGGTGGAGGGGGAAGACAAAGAGGAACTAGCCCACTGAGACCAACTGCTATCAGTCTCATATTTTGCTATTTGTATGTGCAGCTATTAATGAGCCCAATTGAAAAAAGGCTTTCATACCACTGCCATGGCTGCTTGACATGAATGACACTTAACATCTGTTCTCTGCTCATCCCTCCTCCCATGCTGCTTGCACTCCACTGCTGACTAGTTATTTGGACTGTGACCAAACCTGAACAACCTTCTTTGAAGAAAACCTTCCCTAAAGCACACTCACCTAAGTATAAAGCAGATACGTTATTCTTTCATTAGACCTGAATAGTTCACCTACAAACTAATAACCATTCTTTCCCATGGCAAAATAAATAAATCTGGAGACACCAGGCTGAACATTCCCAGAATAATTGAAGATTTTTTTTCCCTTTTGAACATTTGTCAACAAGCAGGATTATTGAACAAAATAAGTTTCCTTGACAGAATGATTTCAGCTTTTGAGAAAATGTATTCTGTCAACAAGACAGAGTAAGGATTTGACAAAATAATATGTCTGAACTGCTGAAGTGTTTGAGTTTTCTTCTCAGGCATAACAATGAGAGGTTGCGTGTGTGCGTGCACAGTCAAAAGTAACTCTTTCAACATTATATGCATGTTTTCTCCTCAGGTGTCAAAGTCAAAGACAAGGTCTGGCAACCCCTCTAATGTCTTCATATAATGAGCCACAGCCAGAGAGCAATATCATTTACAGAGACTGACCTCAGGTCCCTTAGACAAATTCATTTCTAAGCCAAACAATTAGCAAAGAATGAAGCAGCAAAAGAAAAAAAGAAAAGGATGACAACAACCAGAGCACATAAAAAAATAATCCAAAAGAAAAAAAAAAAAAAAAGAAAAAAAAAATCTGAGCATTGCCCAGGAAGAATCTATAGGCTAAGAAAGTCACACAGTTAAATCCTCATCCTAAAATTGTCTGAAGGTACTGGCACTCATCTTACCCAGAACTCTGTACTCCATTTCAGAAGCCCTGCTCCTGAAAAACACTGGTAAATTTTCACGTTAGTCACGATATTCCAGCTAAAGCTGAATTGCCTTTTATGAAATTATTTGCTGGAAAAGTTATGGGGGAAGAAAGAGAAGGCAGTTTCTAGTCTTAGTGGTTTTTACTGAATTCAGCTTTGCAGTATAGGACTTCTGGCAGTAAAAACATCCAGCACAAACTTCTAAATCAAAGGTGAGATTTAAATACTTCATTCTTGTCCTCACTATCAGATCAATGTTGGATGCTGATAATTTATAGCTACCAATATAAAAGTGGACTGATAGAGTCAGAAATGGAGAGAAGCTAATAATGAAATAGGGAAAAAAGGAAGAACATTATTTACAGCATGCTTTGCCTGCATAGGAATGCGCTCACCATTGATATTCTTCACTGGGATTTGTTCTGCTGGATATACCATATTTCCTGATGGATTCCAGTGAGAGGAGTTAAAAAAAAAAATAAATAATACAAAACCCCAGGCATTACAATTGTCAACCGTGAACAGAATTTCCTGAGTTCTCCATTGTCTTTATAAACAACTTGCTAGGAGATTACCTTTCACAATTGAATTAACTAAAATATTTTTGATACTTAATGTGGAAGTTCTTCATGTCTTTTTGTGTTGCTGCAATAAGCAACAACAAATTTTAAGAACCTCTATTTAGACTACACCAACTACTTGTCAAAGGTTATTAATTGCTGCACTTCTGCTTGGTTTTGATGTTAAATATACATTTCTTGCTGTACACACGTAAACCTGGCATTAGGCTTGATTTAAGGTCTAACCTTTTTTGGCATGTTCTGCACTTCTTAATGAAACAGGCCAAAGCAAAATAAAATGTGTCTTTCCATGATTGGAACATATAGCATCAAAATCCAGATACAACTTGTTTCACAGCTAGGATAAAAGCCCTGACAGTAAGTTTTGCTTTTAGCAAACTTACCTTATTAAGCACTTTTTTTTTTTTAATTACTTTTTTTAAAGCAAATTTCTAAATTTCAAGATATGCTTAAGAGTTCTCCAATGCACCTAGCAGGGAAAAGTTACATTGTCATCACTGAATGCCTGGAATGGTCAAAATGCAAGAAAAACATGCCAAAATAATGTAGCCAAAGAAATCAGTGCAGGAAATGTTCAACAGTTCAACAAGCTATTTTTCAGACACTTGAAAGCCTCATGCAGCAAAACAGAAGAAACAGACTGGGCAGTGTGGGAATAGTGAGACTACCAACAAATTAGACACCAGATAACAGCAGGTCTTTACAAAGAACAAACTTCTGGTCCAATGTCAGCACTGTAGGCTGAAACAGAGCCTTCAGGCTCATCTCTTAGAAACAAATCCAATTCAATACAAGAAAATATTACTCACAGTTAAACAGAAATTTGCTGCACTACTGAAGATGGTACCAGGTTCTTCAAAATAAAGGGTGTGCAAATGTGTGTAAATATATAACACACATATACAGTCACCAGCCTATACGCAAGAATAAGCAAGTATATATATATGGATATGTTTGAGTGTGCATGTGCATACACACACACAAAGGCCCTTAAAGCAAACATGTATTTGCTGCTTTCTGAGAGAACATGTATACGTAGATAAATGTATTCCCAGAACGGTCCTTTCAGGAACTCCAGAATATCTCCTGAGGTTTACCATTCTGTGTCCTATTACTTTAAGGAAAAAGACCTGATGAATTTCAAATTCAGTAAAAACATGTTCTATAGTGTTCTTGCATAAGGAGTATGACATTTGAACAAATATAAAAGGTTTTTAAAGAAAGTTTATAAATTTATTACATAAATATTTTGAAGCTTGTTAAAATACTAAAGAAATAAATGCCATAGCTGAACGCTAGACTCCTGTGCCAATTTTTTGTGTCTGTAAATTTCCCTTGAGGTCCCATAAGTGGCACTTCGGCAGCCTATGTTCTTAAAGCCCCCAGGATCTTAGAATTTAAGATCAAAAGATCTTTTAAAAAGCAGCAGGTGCTAGAAGCCTTTAATATATAAGATGCTGGAAACGTTAAAAAAAAAAAAAAAAAAAAAAAAAAAAAGCTGCTTCTCACCCTATCCAGCTATATATCTCATGAATCCCGTGAGTGGGTTAATCTTTGACACAGCCTAGATCTACTTTTATTGTAAGAAGTTAAGCAAAGAATGGTGTACAACCTGCCACATACCAGTCTGGGATGTAGAGTGGTTTGGATTATAGCAAGCTACAGCACACATTAGGATTTCTATTAAAAATAAATAAGGTCTTCTCAACATTTTTCTCCTTAAGAGGGAACAACAAAGGATGCAGACTCAAAAGTGAATATTAATCTTCCAGTTTAGCTTTGTACTAGGGTATGCCACAGAGCAAAGGGAAATAACAAGAGCTAGTGCAATCAGATAAGTTTATACTGGCACATGGGTGGCTTCTTATCATTCAGATCAAAGGATGCGCCTCACTGGATCAGACCATCGGTGTGCGTGTGATCCTCCCTAGGAGGCTGACATCGCCATATAATATACATCTAACCAATTGTGTGCTTTTGCACAGAAGCTCTTTGAAAAGTCCATTCTGATTGACTGAATGCTTCTAGCTACACATTCCACAGTCTGATTATGTAGTGCAGCACTTCTGTATTTCCTTCTACTTGTTTTTAATTTATTTCTCTTTGCAGTCATAGCATGTCCCTTTGCTTTCCAAATGCACAGCAAAATTCTTCCCCTGGCACAGCACCCATTAAAAAACACCAAATCTCTGAATATTACCAATTAAAACAAACAAACAAGACAACAAGTAATTGGAAATCTGATACCACAAAACCAAAACAGCTTAATCATTACCTATGAAAGTCTTCATACACACTCCAGATGGACGAAATCATTTTACATGAAGTATTCTCTTCGTGACATTGCCCTGCAGGTTAGGCCAAAGCCCGTACTCAAAAATAAACAAATGAAGTGCAATTTCTCCAAACATTCAACAATCCCTATGGTAATAGTAACTGTCTTTACTTTCATCTGACATTTTGTAACATCTCTATTACCTGTTTATGCTGTGTGGAGAGATAACATCCAGTGAGGATGCGCAGATCCAAAGGAATATTTTTCATTACTTTTAAGGAATAAAAGAACTGAAAGAACAGTAAATAACATAAATGCTCTCCAATAAAAAACTGTTTCTCTAGGAGCTACCAAAAGGCATTTCACAGCAAAGGAAAATACGACATTCATTCAAAAAAAGAAAAATAGTTACCTGTCCTGGATTGTATTTTATGTTTCCAGAACTTCTACATACAATAGACATAAGTGCTATTCGTTTACTCCATGGAGAGGAATGCTTGTATGCAAAGATCCTCTCCACAATTCCAATGTAACATCCAATGATACATTTCACCATTTGGGTAATACTATTTTCTCCAGAAGAAAATTTTCATTTCTCCATTAGAAGTTGGGCAAACACCAGAGCTAAGAAAGAGCACTGTAATCCTCTCAACTAAATTTTTATTATTTTTTATTTTTGAAAGTGTACAGAATATGAATAAAAACCATTTGATTTCAGTCTTTCTGTTTGACAGCTTTTCTGAGGTGGCCATCTGCATTAGTTCTGCATGCCTGCCAGCTGACAAGTTCTGTTTGTTGAGCAGATAATTGTAGCTGTTTTATTTTCCCAGTAACACACTATCACAAAACACAAGAGCGTTCAGCTTACTTTAGATATGTTCTTCAATATACAGAGGGCACTGAATAATAGTGAAAACTATTTTGCCTGACAAGCAAAGCATGAATGTGTCACATCAAATACTTTGTCTTTCTCAGTATTCCTTCAGAACTGATAGCATTTAGCCTTCATATTTTACAAGACAGACTTGCAAAGATAGCTGCTCGAAGAGGTCATATTTCAGGTACACCTTTTTAGAAAGTTTTCTTCAGCTTTCAAAAACTTCATTTCTGAAGTCTCTAAAACATAAAATAGATAAGCATGCATTGCAATTCTTACATGAAAATAAGGAATTTGATAATTCAGGGCATTTTATTATATCACAAACAGGTTATCTGGTCATAAATATTATCCTCTGCAAATACATCTCTATTTTAATGAACTCTTTCAACACTGAAGTTCCTAGGGATGATTTTTAATTACATTCTGTTTAGTTGTATTGCTTTCCAGAAGTTTTGGTTGTTTTTGTAAGGATAGACAGCCAGCTACTGAGTTATTCAGCCACAAACTTTCAGAACTGAGGTCTAGAAGTCATTCGCATGCAGTTCCACAGTAACTAAGCTAACTTAAAGACAGTCTTATTTCTGACATTTCTGTTGGTGTTTTAAACATTTCTGAGCCTATGTTTTTACCTTACTAGTATTTGCATGAGTCCAAAGAAACCATTTTTGGAAGCTAACTTAGCTCCAAAATGGTATCTTTCTCCATAGGGTCAGTGTTCAGGGAAACAGCTCCTCAAGCCCACTTACTACAGAGTGGCCTAAAGGCCAGCGTGGTGCATGGCAGGAACACAAACTTGGCAGAAGATGGGAGGACTGGACCCTGCAAACTGAATTTACATCAGTTCACACTGCCATTTATACTAGAACCTGATGAAATGATTATCTATCAAACTGTAAGGTGAAAACTCTTTTATGTTTTGAATATATGAAATTTTGAAATATATCTATATAGATATAGATTAGATATAGATACAGATATCAATATCGATAGGGCATCAGCACACACATAAGAGTGAAACATCATGCTTTTGTTCACCAGAACAGGAATACAATCAGTACTGCATATGAAAAAGTTACACTACTACACAGATGGAACTAAAGATCACCCTGTTTGGGCAGCTGATTATGATGGTCACACGTAATGCATATATAATATGCATATAATATGCATATATAGCAGTTCTTCTTCCTTCCATGCTGGCTACATGTGTTATTTAATCAACTTGGGTAGGATACCAAGGGGCATATTGTATATCTTCAAATAGTAAAAAGGAACTTTTAAAAGAGGGAGCTGCAAACATGTAGAGAAATTAAAAATAAGAATTGCTTGTCACTTATATGTGGAAAACAGTAATTACTCAATAAGTATTTCATGGGAATTCAAGTCCTGACCAAAATGCTGTACCTCTTATAAAGAAAGAAAAATTCCTCATAAAGGAGAGGAAGAGGATCTGAGCTGCAGGTACTTGGAGAAAAGCGGAATTAGAAGAACCAGAATAAACTGCTGTACACAAATGGTTTAAGGCATGGAAACAAAAAATGCAATGCCTACTTTTGGCTAAACTACATCTCACCAACCTGAGCTAGTAATGGTATCACAATACTAACAATGCTGCCAAAAGCAGCACACTGCAGGTAAAAGGCGATTTACCAGAGCACATCAGGTCTGTACCTGCAGAAGAATCAATGGGCATGAATCCCTGCTGCCCTGCCTATGTTCTACACTAGGGTCATTTTATTTGCTCAAATGATACAAGAATACCATAAAAAGAAGTAAGATCCATTATGTACAAGCACTTAGACTTATGACTTGTCCCTGTAAAATCAATGGCAAAATTAATCCAAATCCTTTCGTCAAATACTGTTGCACTCAAACTCAGAATTCAGTTTTTAAAAATACTTTTTAAGTCTGTATTTTCTTATTACTTTCTGTGTTAATCAATCATTTACACATCAATGCTATGCCTTTATAATTCCATTATTTCATCTTCACTGATTAGCTACGAAAAGTTCCACATTAACTGCAAAGAATAATTGCTAGAACTTATTAAGCAAACTTTTCATATATATAGTTCAGATTTGATTTTTCTTAAGATCAAGCCTATCATGAGTTATCACATCAAATGCCATTTATTACTAGTTTAACACTTTAAGGCTGAATATTGAAGTGACTAAAATACATGTACTTGTAGCAGCAGACCTCCATGTTTATCACTTTTATACTGGATGGGCCATGAACCTTCTGTGTCAACGCTCTACCTTAAAAAAGAAAACCCTGCAAATACACAGTGCAGTACTATCCATACATGCATGCATAAGCACATATAATGACAGTAGCCTTTTTTTTTTTTTTTTTTTTTTTTGATTACTTATTATAAGCTGATTAATTTTTCTTCTGGTCCGTTAAGGCAGAAATGAAATAAGTACATTTGCTAGTACCAGAAAGAATAAAAAGCCTCATTTATGGGCACAAAATACAGGGGTAAAATCTTGTTGAATTTCTTTCTCTTTCCATGGTTCTCCTTCCATTCTTTACAGAGTGGGTTACTCCTAGTGCAGTTAGAAGCTTACAGTTAAGCCAGAGAATTTCATAAACAGTCTTCTTTCCAGGAAATAAAGGAGATTTATCTGCATTTTAGAAAGAAAAAGGTGTAACACTTGAAAGCACAATACTCAGGAAAAATAAAACAAGCATTTGTTCAGCCTTTCAAGATCCTTTTTTGAGTGCTTGAGTTTCTGCCTTTAACACATCTCTTTTTGTCCCAGTTGGTTATCACAGCATATCTAAACAAGATGGTATCCTCCTCCTGATTGAGACTTTATCAGATCAACAATATCCTTTAGGTTTAGTACATCTTCATTTTTTAATATATAAACAGCATTAATTTGGAGGAAAATGGACTGAGTGCATGGAATTTCGATGAGATTTTAAGAATTATATACGTAGCAAGGTAAACTGTATTTTACAGAATGGCTAACACCTTGAACAAGAACTACTACGAGGCAGAAAGGGAACAGAAATGGAGATGATGAAAGCCTACAGGGAACTGACAAAGTTATCTGGGACTTCTATGGAACTAAAATAATTTCTCTGAGGAAGGGAAACATGCAAAACTACTTAATTTTTAATCTGAATTTTAATATTTAAAGTCAGACCGTCTCAGCCACTTCTAACTAGAGAAGGGCTAATGTAATGTAAGTACAATATTAGCTTAAGATAACAAACTGTGCCAGTTAAATGCTTGGCTCATAACTAATCTATATGTATTCTCTTTGCATACAAGAAGCCAAGAATAAAGGAAAAAGATGACCTTTCCAAGTAAATAAGATAGTACAATTTAATTGCAGAGACATACAAAATTAGAGCTATAGTTTTGTAAATTACTGTGTATAATTAAATTGACAAAGACTAGCATTTACTTCTTTAAAAAAAATTATACTAATATACATATGCAATAAAATGTACTTATGTAAGTAGAACTACTAGAATACTGCAGCAAAGTAAAATTATAAGCTAGAACACCACACAACTGTAGAGGGACTCTGCCCAATTTTGACAATGGTAGAGGGACAAAAAGGGATGTTTATGTCCCTGTTCCACAGCTGTGTAAAAGGTCAATGTTGTTACAAGCATCAGACTTCCCAAAGGGGATGAGCTAAAAAGGAGCTGCAATCACACTTTTAGCTCTACCCATTTTCTGAAACCAGAGGACAGTCTGTGAAGCTATTTTTCAACGTATTTCCAAGAATACTACTGCATTACACGCTGCCGGTCTTTTCACAGCATAAGAGAAAGAAAACAGGCATGTGGACACAGAGATGGGCAGCAGTTTGTGCAACATATTTCATCATTGCAGTAAACACAGGAAACTCTGCTCCCATTCGAAGCACAATGCTGTACCAGAGGAAATAAATCTACAAGTACATATTAGAAAGGGAAAAAAAAAGTGATACAATTACAGTATGAAGTAATTATAATTCAGAAAAAGCTTTTCTGAAGTTAAAATTTCTAACAAAGTTCTCTTCTTTTGCTGTCAGCTTGGAAATGAATTTAAAATGTCTTTGTATTTATCTAGTGCTTGAGGGGCTGAAAATACAAATATTTGTTTTAAAGTTGATGCATATTAATAGATATTTTAGTTAAACCAACAAACACTAGAATGACAGGCCAGCTTTGATTTAGAGCAATACCATAAATAATCATCAGGACAGAGAATTAGAGCCATGTGTTTTCCTAACGAGCATGACTAAAACTTGAAGATAAAAATACTGTGTTGCAATTTAAGGGCACTTAACAGTATATTCACTCCTATTTTAGCATCCCATGTTAAAATCCCAGTTTATTCAGAAAAAGTCTCTTGAAAATCAAACATCAAACAAAAAGGAGAAAACCCAGAACTCCCTTTGTTCATCGTATGAATTGAGAATGGACTATATATATGTTCTAAAGGTGTCTTGCCGGCACAACACTTTCACAGATCAATACAAAATCTATGGTGTTTAGAATACTTATGTGTCCTACATACAAAAATACCATATGGCCAAAAACAGCAACACGGGAAGTTCCACACAACCATGCTTAACAACTGCATTTCAGTGAGGGTCACAGAGTGCTGGCACATGCTGCCCAGAGAGGTCGTAGAGTCTCTGCTAGAGACAGTCAAGATCCATCTGGGCACTTTCCTGCTCAACCAACTGCAGAGAAACTGCTTTTAACAGGGGTTTGAACTCTCCAGAGGTCCCTCCCAGCCCCCTATGATTCTGTGATTCTGTACCACTACTAACTTATTCTTGCCATCTTTTTTTTAATATTCTTTTGTCTTCTGTCCAGAATTTGTTGTCTTGTAGAAATTTTGACATATTTCAGTTTTACACACTGTCACAAGTTTTCAGGGATACAGTCAACAGGTGTAAACAGGGTCAGTTTGCGTTCACATAATCTGTCACACATTTCACTAAGAAGCTATCAGAGATTTTCCTTCAGACCTTTCTTAGGCACTTGAACACATGGTGAAGTCTAGTATTTTAAGTTCCCTGCAAAATTTTGCTTACTAAGCGAGTTAACTTAGTATGTTGGACACAACAAATACATCACTAAAGCATCACCTATATGAAGAGGAAGTCATTAGCAGAGTAAATGAAAAACAGATTTTTTTCAGAAGCTAATTCTAATTTACTTTGCAAATTATGTGAAAAGACAACATGAGCTAGTTTTGCACCTTCTGTCTTTGGTGTCTAAATACAGACATTGCCATTCCTCACTTGTCTGCAGATACCGGAGATAGGAAAACTTCCAGTGACGTAGTCCAGATATTGAAACTAAGCAGTTCATAAATGTTGATTTTATTGACATTTAAACACAGTTCCACTTCAAATTCTTATTCCTCTACTATATTTTGAGATCATTTACTCCAACAACTTGCAAAAATTTATTACAAATAATTTCTCCAAATGCTTTCAGAATAGATATGAAAAATGCTTCATAAAAAGTTGTAGACTGGGAACAGTTCGACTGTTTACAAACCAAAACACTTTAATTACAGTTGACTAGATTTTTTTTTTTTAACATTTAACATTAAGTTCTTTAACATTAAGTTCTGATTTCTGATTAATTATCCATTCCTTAAAAAACAAACAAACTTTTTTTTTTTAGCTCTAGATTGGAAATCAAACGTCTTGGTACACTTCTGTCAATAATAAAAATAATAAATAGATACTGCCTTTGTTCAAACAGATGGTAAATTTAGCACAACAGAAAAAAATAGAATTGTGAAAACAACTGATTATTCTGACCAAAGAGACAGAAAAAAGGGGGCAGGGGATAGATTTATTTATTTTTAAAATTCTTTTTGATCCAAGAAAGACCTTATCCTTTCTTCCTGTTCATGTAAAAGCCTTCATAGTAATTCACTTTGCTTTGGAATTCAAAGGAATTCTTAAACTTTTGAACACAAATCTGACAACAAATCTATTCACCACTTCTGCAATGCAATCCACCATCATAAATGAAAAAATATGGCACTGAACCAAATCTGTTTTTTTTAAGGGAAGGAGTAAGGCAACTCGCATGTGACTTGTGACATTCCTTCAGTTTGCAACTGAAATATTACTATGAGCTATTACTTTTTTTTTCAAGATTACCAATAGAAGAAGAGCTATGTGGCGACAGAAGAGAATCATTCTTTTATCCAACTTTGACTTGCTAACCACGTAAATATACTGTGAACGCAATTGTGCATGATATGAAGCATCCTCAACATCTACTATGAGGAATCCTACCACTGAAAGCAATAGCAGTAGAAAGTACTTGACTGCCTGAGAGCATACATTTTAAGCTTTAAACAATGTTTATCTCTCTAAAATAACAAATCCTTGTCAAATAGACAGTAAAAAAGTCAAAGCCAATCCTTACAGTACCAAAGAATCATAGAACTGAAGGGGTTGGAAGGGACCTCGAAAAATCATTGGGTCCAACCCCCCTGCCAAAGCAGGTTCCTTAGAGCAGGCTGCCCAGGTAGGCGTCCAGATGGGCCTTACATATCTCCAGAGAAGAAGACCCCACAACCTCCCTGGGCAGCCTGTCCCAGTGCTCTGTCACCCTCACCGTGAAGAAGTTCTTTCTCATGTTGGTGCAGAGCTTCCTGTGCTCTATCTTGTGGCCATTCCTCCTTGTCCTATCCCCGCAAACCACTGAAAAGAGGCTGGCCAAATCCCTCTGTCTCCCACACCTCAGGTATTTATACACATTGATGAGATTCCCCTCTCAGTCTTCTTTTCTCCAGGCTGAACAGACCCAGGTCTCTCAGCCTTTCCTCATAATTCATTTAGTATAAAATTAATTCAAAGTTAAAGAAATAGGATCCTCAAACATGTTCTCTTATTTTTGAGTACCTCTCGTTTTGTTGGGCAGTGCTTTCAACAGAAGAACAATTTTATCCTCTGAAAGAAGATTATTGCGTGGTTGTGCATTTGAAAACTGTCAAGAGCTATGATGAGCGAAGGTTAATGGAAAAGCAGAAAAATGGCCCCAAATGTTTACACATCCTACTCAAAGAGATTAAAAATAAATAAATAAATAAATAAAAGTTGAAAACTGTATTATGTACAAATAACATCGGAGAGTGTGTGAGAGTGTTTCCCACCTTTGGGGAACAAATACTTGGATTAGCAGTCCCAAACACTGAAAATGTTCATCTGTATTAATACAGGTTCTAGAGAAGACCTTATTTAAGTATAGCAAAGTGGATATAAACTGTTGTAAGGTCAATGGGAATCTGAGTGCTTTGTTTTCTCTTAGCTGCACTTTGTCACTAACCTGTGGAATCAAAGCAAAGATTTGCAACATGTAGAAGGGCATATACAAAGTAAACTAGTCTGAGAGACGAGAACTGGGTCATCTCCTGTCAGCTGTGAAAACTTCTACATGTTACAGAGAAGAAAGCAAAAAAATACTGGTAAAGTTATTTCAGAGTGCTGACAAACTTGCCACATGAAGAAACTCCTCACTGTAAACTCACCAAAAGCAACATACAATCTTATTCAGATCTGCACAGGCAATGCCAAATTAGGACTCCATTTAAAATTAAAATCAGCATTTGTATTATTTTTTTTCCTAACAACCATGAATTGCTTATTCTGTATGATTCTACCAGTAAGGTTTGAGAAACAAGAAAAAAAAAAATGTAGTAAATTGCCCCAAATCACATATGTTAAAGGCTGGGCTGAAAACCATTTTCATTCCATGAATATTCTTATCCATTTCACAAATTCCCTCTGACTAGGTAATTCTTTTAAATCTTAGTGAAACTCATCCTAAAATAAACTAAGCCAGAAGTAGTAGATAGTAATACAGAGACTGAAAGCCTAGGGACATTGAAGGCATATTCAAATGCAACGCATGGTCTCAGAATACAGAGCTTGACACTGGAGCTGATGAGCACTGTTCTGATAATATGTTTTATTGAAAAATGCTGTCTTGATGAGAAGTTAAAAACTGCATTCATAACAATTTGAATTTTCAAATTCAAAGCAAAATTTCCATGGAAAGCCTGTCCTAAATCAGAGTAACTAGATTTTATCCCAGACTGTAAGTATCCAGCAGAGACACAGCAAAAGTATATTGGCCAAGAAGGACGGCACGAGCTTGTAGTTCCCTTGAATGAGGGACAATGATTTCCTCCAGTGACTGAAAGCATCAAGAATTTTTATTAATTAGTTAAGCATTCAGGTAAGCCCACTTGTGGTTTAACACAGCCAGCAGCTAAGCACCACACAGCCGTTCGCTCACCCACCCCTCTCCCTCTCTGGGATGGGGGAGAGAAACGGGAAAATGAAGCCTGTGAGTTAAGATAAAGATTTATTATATAAGTTATATAATAGATATAAGTTAAGATAAAGACTTTATTAAGATAGGAAAATAATAATAATAATAACAATAATAATAACAACAACAATAATAATAATAGTACTGCTAATAATAATGTGTACGAAACAAGTGATGCATAATGCAATTGCTCACCACCTGCTGACCGATGCCCAGCCTAACCCCGAGCAGACAGCCTCCCCAATAGATACGGCTAGCCACCCCTATCTATTGTTTAGCATGACTTCAGAGGGTATGGAATAACCCTTTGGCCAGTTTGGGTCAGCTGTCCTGGGTCTGTCCCCTTCCAGCTCTTGCTGCACCCCCAGCCTGCCCGTTGGCAGGACAGAGCAAGAAGCTGAAATGTTCTTGGCTTGGTGTAAGCACTGCTCTGCAACAATTAAAACATCAGCATGTTATCAGCACTCTTCTCATCCTAAGCCAAAACATAGCACCCTACCAGCTACAGAAGGAAAATTAACTCTGTTCTAACTGAAACCAGGACACCATTGTAAAGAAAATCTTGCATTTTTGTTCGTGTACTGTCATCGAATTGGAAAATAAACAAAAAAATACAGATCTAATCAAAATTATTCATTAACCCTTTGGTTTTTTTTACACAAATCTGTATTTTTTTTACATAATACATCTGTTTTTGTTTTTTTTTACACAAATTTGTATTTTTTTAATATAAATCTGTATATACATAGTCAGCAACACTTATAACAATACTTAGAGGTAAGCAACACATCCAGTATATGAATGACCCAAGCCTTTCAATTTGTTTTGTGTGACAGAGTAGAAAAAGAACATAAAATCCTTTAAAATAATTCCTTTGGTATTAGCTTTTCAGTAATTCTGGGTTAGCAACAGAGAACTTGTTCAATAGCTTGGATATTCTAACACATTCAGTTCATTTTGCATACACTCTACTACTTAAAAAAAATCGTAATTTTATGTTTGTGCTGCATGTGTAAAGCACTTTCAAATTAATTACACTTTACATTGATTTTTTTTTTCCAGGCATAATTATTAACCCTCAGAAAGTCTTCTAACAATCAATTTATACTTAATTAACCTCTCTCTGACATACCCTTTGGTATTTCAGTTGACACATTTTCTAAAAAGTTAGTTCCAACATGCATGAATATCTCAACTCCTTGTTACCATTCTATACTGCTTTAATCCAGATTGCATCACCCAGGTCCACCTCACCAACTGACTGGCTCAGTTGAGCAAAGATCTGCAAGATCACGGAACATTATATATATTTCAGTGCATAACAATGCACTATGAGCAAGTAGTTATCAAATCCAGAGTGGTAGCCCTGGGATCAGCAAGTTTAGCTGTGACAGACAGCATTCTTGTGCCTAGCACAGGAATGGCTAATGGTAGTCCAGGCAGGGAGATACTAATGCAACAGTCCACATACAAGCAGTATTTTTTGGTAACTAGCATTCATCACATGCTCTTTGTTCTACAGCAGAATAATAAAAAGGAGAATAAGGCAAAAACAAGATGGTGATACAAGATCTAGTAGGCAAACTCTTCAAGGGTTGTGTAAGACAGCTCTGGATTCTTACGAAGAGAGTTACTTTCTATAGTTTAGACAGCTGTTGAACAAGATGATCACAATTCAAGTCTTTTCACCTTGTACTAGCTTAATCAAATAGATTATACTTCATCCAAATATTATATTGTACAATACATAGTGTACATGGTATGTACAATTAACATAGCATATATTCGTGTAACTATCCACTAATAAATAAATAAATTAGCTTGAAATTATATGTATGAGAAAAGAGCATTTCCTTACAACAAACACCAAGAAATCATTCCACTGAGAATGAAACTCAGGAGTTTCATTCAGGAGGGAATCCAGTTTTATCTATGACCAGATAATGTAATCCTTCTCCAAGTGAAAGAAACAAAAAAAATATCTTAAAATAGGCTACACTTTCTTGTAAGATGTCCTTGGCTCTACTTTTTTGCTTCATCTCAGAAGACTCCAGGGCAGGAGACAGCATGAGATTAGCAGCTGGAGTATCTGCACCATTAAGAGCAAAGGCAGCACCAAAAGCAGGAGAGTGGAAACACTATCGACTAAATACTTTCAATGTCCGTATGTCCTCAGCACCCTGCACAGGAGCTGCAATCGATTACTAGAGCCTAAAGGCTGGAACAGCTCTGTGACCTGACCATTTCCTGAGCCTTGTGTATGCCAATCACATTAAACCACTCTGTAGGAGAAGCCGTGGTCTACTTGCATCCATTTCCACCCAACAAACTGCGTATTTCATAAATATTACGAGTTCCACAGGTAGACCAACAAACACTGCAAACTTCCATTACTCACACATTATGCTACAGCATCCAGAAAGGATGGTATCTATACTGAAATGTTTCTTACTCTCTCTGTGCGTGTGAAAGTTTTATTTTCTTGTTTGTTTGTTTTTTCATATAGTGAAATGTGGAGCACCTCACCACTTTCCAGTTGAGCTACCTGGTATTTTATCATTAGTACTTTTGATACTTGATAACGTAGGCTACTTAACAAAGTTGGTACTTATAGAAAGGTTACGGAAGACTTGTCATGAAGCATTTGATGAATTTTCACCATGGTTTTTGATGATGTAATCAGAAATTATGTACAAACATCTTTTCTGAAGTCAATAAGAATCACTGAAATAAATGTTATTAAATGCACTTGATAGTTATCATTATGTTTGTATTGATTTTTAGTTAGCCAGTGGAACTCCACATTTTCACCAATAGGAGTTAATATAGGAGATAAAAAAGAAAAAGGCACAACTTACTAACAGCAGTGAATGAAAACAGACACAGTCCTATCCCATTAAAAGCAGAGACATGCAGGATGGTATGACAGCCACAGACAGGCTTCCTAGAGATCTCAGCAGTCACATAAAGCTTAGTATCTGAAGGAAAGCACACTGCACTGCTCAGTTTTATCTTCATGTTGATTTTTTACTGTGTATTATTGGGAAGACCTAACAAACTGTTAGTGAAGTATAGGAATGATTTAATTTCTGAGCAGAGCTGTAGTCACTCAGAAAATCTCACAATTGTCTTTTTACCTTTCTGTAAAATTCTGGAAGGGCTCAACAAGCCTTGCGTGTCAAAAGCTGCTAATGCCTATAGAAACTTTCTGACCCAGGCACCTTCACATGGCATACATCTCTCTAAACTTACCAGCAGTACAGATGTATTGAGTTTTCCTCCTCACCTACCCCCACTTTAATTCCTGCTCTTCTGGTCACACTCTTACTGCCATTTACTTCAAATTGTCTCTTTACCTGTTGCTTCTGAGGTACAACACAACAAATCCATCCAAGTACAGTGTCATTAGACCTGACATTGCAGTTAAACATACAAAGAAAAGGCAATTTGGCCAAATTAATGTTTTTGTTTGCCACATAATAGTGGCAAGAAAAGCATCCCACATAATCTCCATAAACCACGATCATTTATTAATAGTAATATCAATGCCAATAACCAACTTCAAGGATACCATCTTAAAAGCTGAAGTATCCACAGTATCTAAATAATTTGTATAAACCATCAAATTATATCTTTCTATACCCATACAGTGCTTCACATTTTCAAGAGTAAAATTCAAAATTCATTGTAGAGGCCTGTATGTTCAGTTATTGGTGTACTTTTTTTTAGGAGGAATAAAATAACCAAAATAGATTGCATGCATTTTATTTAGTCTATCAAATTAGGATCGCAGTTCAACAAGTAAAACTGTTTGTAACAGCTTTCCAACTATGTATTTTACTTTCTAGTTTTATTTGTGAACTTAATAACGAAGTTTTGTGTCACTGATAAGGATAACACTAATTAGTCATTCAACACTAATTAGTGTTGTCCTGATAATCCTCTGGTGAAAATGATAGTCTCAATAATTTACTCACCAGCTCTCTCTTCATAGAGAACACACACAGTCTCCAGGAAGAATGTGTTTGCAGGTACGGAGGTGTCACATTAATGACGGTTTCCTCCGAACATCTGAGGAAAAAATAATATATATAGATGTCCTTACCAAAATTTATCATTGACTGGCTTCCCTGGAAAAATTAGTTCTGGCCATTTTACATTCCATATTGAGACTCTCCCTGTACCACTATATTTATTTAAAACAGCAACAATGACAAAACCCCACAAAATATTTTGTGGTAAAATTCAAGAAGAGTCTTGTTTATTTCATTTTAATTTGAAATCTATTCTTATTGAAGATGCCTATAAAATTTAATTTGAGAACCATAACTTATATCTACAGATTTTAAAGCAGTCTAAAGAGTTTTATAACAGAGATAGAATTTTCTATTAAATTGCAGAGGTTTCTAAAGTTTTATTGAATCCGATTCAAACTCTACACTAGACTATGAAAACAATGTTAAAGGGTTTTTACATAAAAGGAGACTGTAGGAATTAAATGTCAGAATGTTTCTGATTCTTCCAAGATGATCTCTTGCATATGAACACTAGCACTTGAACATGTGCTAAACAAAACATAAATTACTTTTGCACATAAAGTAATGCAAGCACATGCTTACTTATCTTCATGAGAGTCAGAGTTTAAATGAGACTGCTACTATTTTAGAATACTGGAATATTTATTTATTTATTTATTTATTTAGGTGCAATGAAGATCCAAGTTGTTTTTGGGAAATGCTGGCTATACAGTTATACAAATAGCTGTTTTAATATTACAATAGAAAAGAGTTTGCCACTACAAAAACCATAGTCAATGGAACTAAGCTTATAACTGAAATGACTTATGTTGTTTTAATAGCTGAAATGAAAGAAAATTACTGAAGCGCATTTGCAACACAAAAGCACACTTTAAGTGAAAAAAACATTGATTATGACATTTTTCAGACAGTAATTTGGTTTGCGCTTTCCTTGTAGTTATGTTACTGACAATCAATTTTTTAAAATAAGGTAATATTTGGGGAATAAACATGCAGCTCTATTTTCCACACAGAGAAGAAGGAACCAAAACAAAGACATTGAAACTTACAGAAAATCTGTCACAAGGTCATGTAAACACATGACACTATTATTATTATTATTTTCTTTTTGGCTGGTGCAGCGTCAATCCATCCTCAGGCACTAAAGATTATCAGACAATTTTGCTGACTACTGCTATTGCTTCTAATGTGCATGTATCTATTTTAAAACTATTTCATCAGTATAAGTTCTTTTTCTGCAACCTAATTCTATTGAGAAAATAAGAAGGTTGCAGTTTAGCTATTCTAATCCTACCCATTTTAATAAACATCTGTCCTGCATGTTTATTCTAGTGTAACAGCTGGCCACACGCATTTGTGTTAAAAGAATGTTTTGCACCTCTTTGCAAATCTTTGTTTCAGTTTCCTTCTCTGTTATACTTACTGCTCTCACCTTCACCTGACTGAATCTTCTTTTTTTCCTCTTTTCACCCAAGAGAGGCAGTACTACTTTATTTCTTTCAAAAACGTGGATTTTCCATGATACTTGTTCAGTAGCTAGGCCACTTGATCCCGTACTAAACTAGTTAATTGGATGAACAGAAGTAATACTTATGCCTCTGAGAACAGAACAGATAGTTTTTCTAAAAATATATGGGTCTGGCTGATTGCAGATTAAAATCTACTGTGGAGCCAAAAGCTCCACAGTAGAAGAAAAAAAAAAAAAAAAAAAAAAAAAAGACAAAAGAAAATACAGCATCTTTTTGTGATTCACAAAAGGAAGCTGAAGCTTATAACATTGTTACAGGGGGAGTAGGGTGTAAATGAAATCTTCAATTTTTAAGACAACATGGTTGCCTTAAATATCTGTAGAAAGCAGCCTGGCATTTCATTCAAGTCTAATTCTAACCAAAAACTGCAAAGACGTAAATGAAATACTAAGAACAAAAATCTACCTATCTTTGGGTTAGCGGTTCATATGCCGCGAAAGCTAAGAGTATCCAAAGATCCATTGCTGCCATCATACATCTGCTCAGCTTAAAATGTGAAATGAGTCAGCAATTTCTACCTAACACTTTGCTTTTTATGTATCCCCATCACAACTGGCACTAATTAACGTTGCAAAGAAGTGGAAGATATTAATTCAAGTGGAGTGTCATGCTAGAAAAACTCTGCTGCTTCTCCGTTAGTACAGTTACAGCCCTAATTGGCTGTGTAAACCCTAATTGGGTGTAAAGACTGCATATTCCAGGGAGAAAAAACATCTCCCTTTCCATTCAGAAACAACTACTCTCAGCAACACTTGGAAGCAGCTTAGCACATGCATTTGTGCTACTCATGATGAATATGCCTTCTCAATATTGAAAAGTTTTTATCCTCTAGGAGTATCTAACATTTAGAAGCACTATATCCAACTTGGATGTTTCTCAGTCTTCTAGACGAACAACTGGCCATTGGGTTGTGGTTATCTTTTAACAAGAACTATGTATTAAATGGGGGAAAGGGGACACCCTTTCTAAAATACATTTTTTTCTTTGTCCCTGGGAGGGAGTAGCTGAAAAGCAGAAATGCCGTCAGTATCAGAACTGAGTCCCTCAGTCTTTCCTTCTGAAAAGACAAGCTTTGTTGTATCTGCAACATTTTCCATTCCAATATATTTTGCCTTTCAAGAACAACCAGACATCAATGTATCTCCACTCATCTCCACACTCCGAAAAGGCAGTGTGGTCCCCATTGCTCCTCTACTACTTATATTAAAGCTGAATATAAGTTTTATGCTTTGCCCCAAAATGCTGAGTCGTACTAACACCCAAGATCACAAATACATGACATAATTTTGTTAACAGAGTTAACACCCTGCACCCCAGTGAACCTGTACAAAACCATACTGGATTGACACCCATTTCTTTTACAACATCTACTCAACACATCCCATACTACAACTATTGCCAAATGGAAATCTTAATACACATTTTGAAAATCTTGGACACAAAACTGTTTTTGACAATCTATTGTTGAACACAAGAGTATAAATTAACCAAAAAGCCATTCTGCACTGGGTGTACGTGTTCAGGTTTTGGTGGCAGCAGTGTGGCCACAAGGCCTCTGCAAGGTTCTGGCTGGTCCCATCTGTTACCAGGTCCCAGTGCAAGGCCCGGCTAGGCCCAGTAGCACTGCCACTGGCAAAACATGTTGGAGTAAGGGCAAAATGCTGCCCAGCAGTGAGGTGTGAGGGCAAAAGTGTGAGAAACGTCCTTGGCAACAGCCAGGCCAGGGAGGAAGGTTATGCACAGAGGTTATGCACACAGGAGTTGCTCCCCTGCAGCCTGTGGAGAGACAAGAGTTGAGCAGATATCCACCCTGCACCCAAGTAAAAGGAGCGCAGTGCTGTTTCATGGCAGGTTCTGGAACAACACAAATTCACATTTCACTGCTATTTTTTTGTCAAGCAAGAACTGCATGAGCAGGAAGAAGAGAACTAGACAAATGTAGATTCATTCACTTTTCCATACAACTATTTAAAATTGAAATCTCATTCTGAAGGAACAAAGAACAGCCAAAGACAAAATAGAGAATGAGGTAATAAGCAACCCAGAAATAGATCATGTTGGAATAGCCCAATCTCTTTCACTTCATAAAATAATTCCTTGTCTAGAGAAAAGAAATGCAGTAAAATCTCTTTGGACTTCAATGAAACATGTTATACTACACATTGTAAGGCATTTTATTTGAATGGAGTAAAATGATACATGTGTTAAAGTGTGGATAAAAGGAAAATAATAGTGTTTTCTATGTTTTCTAATGAAAAATAGATGAATAATAAATGATCTTTGAGGTCAAGGTTTAATATTCAATATTCCATTTCCAATCTGGCTGCAAAATGCTGGAAGTTGTTAATGAAACCTGTTAATAAAGCAGTAAGTCATCATCACCACAAGGAAAAAATAGAAATATCTGTAAAAAGATTTGGATGACCTTGAAATCATGCTTTGAAATTCAGTTGCACAAAGAGCCTGATTTATTTATTTATTTATTTATTTTACATCAAGAAATGGGCTTATCCATTGGAAATGACAAAGGTAAAGTCGAGATAAATCAGTCAACAATGTCAGGCAGTTTTAAAACAAATATATGACACTAATGGTATAGAGTGATAATTTCTAAACTACCTAGGTTTGCAACTAGACTAATATGATTTCCTTTCAATTTTTACAACTCTAAGCACCCATGTGCAAGAAGTATTAATTCAACAACTGAAACAACACTATGTCTGCCACTTTACATATTTGCCAGCTAAATATTTCCAAGGTTTTCTGAGCTTCCTCAACCACTGTCAGGTTCTTTCCCCATAGTGTTATATGTCTGTCCTTTAACTGGCTCCTGTAGCATTCAACTCACAACAGAGTATTCCTAGAGTAATGAATTTATGTGGTGGAACAGATAATTAATCCCAAATCATCTTAAGAGGCCTTCAGCTTTCATTTTTTTAATCTAACTGAACAACTTCCTATCTCAATTTCTGGTGACATCTATGAGGGAGGACTTAAGAGATTTAAATATGCTTTTAAGTGTATGTGTGCATAGACACACACAATTCCATGGGACTGAAACAGGATATCTCCAGTTGTGTTGAGGCAAATGGTTGACGTGATTGAAAGACTCCTTTCTGTCACATCTGAAAGGCTGTGGTGAATGTGGCAGGTCTCTGGTCATTAGAAGGCAGTAAATTTCACATCCAGATAGAAAAAGGCAAAAAAAGGAGGTTCCAGGGAAATACAGGCCACCCAGCCTCAGTTCATTCATGGGAACACTGTAGAGCAAATTCCTGCGAGTACCAGCACAAAGGAGATATTGATAAACTGGAGAAGTGCTAGCAGAAGGCCACAATTATAATTACAGGGCCATCATATTTTGCATGAGGAAACAGCATATACTCACCCGGAGAAAGCTTAGGGGAGAATCTCACTGTTGTTTTCAACTGTCTAATAGCTTACAGAGAGGATGAAGTCAGATTGTTTCCCAGAGGTGGACAGAGAAAGAATATGAGGTAATCATCCCGTATTGCAGTAAGGGAAACTCTGAGCAGGTATACGGGGTAGAAAATAACAGAAGGAGTGTTTGACCCCTAAAATGGGGCTCAGAAACTGTGGAATCTCCTTCTCTGCAGTTTCAAAATTCACCCAGAGTAACCTGAACTAACTTCAAAGTTAGCCTTGCTCTGAGCAGGGTATTAGAATAGATAACCTCCAGAGATCCCTTCTCATCCTGAATTATTCTATTATATACATATATACATACTCATGCATACACAGAGCTTCTTTTTTGACTACAGCACCACACTGCTCACCTCACACTACAAAATAAATATAGATACATGGTTTCCCAATTTCTGTTGGACGAGAGAATGACCCTGAATTGTTAGCATTAGTCTCCTGTTGCACACTCCCAAGCAACATGCTCTTATTCAGGAGGATTACCAGAATCAGTAATGGCCTTTGCTCCTGCATGGATTTAGAGTATTTGCAAGTATAACTTGTGCTGCACTGAGGTAGGCAGAGTAAACAAGACTATAACAAAGGAGCAATACCAATGAGTTCTGGTTATCAATGTCAGGCTTCAAAAGAGAAATTTCAGTGCTGAAAAGATGAAAATCTGAACAACTGGGACTAAACAGAGTTTCTCATTAGAATAGGAAAAAGTTCAGAGATGTGAAAACTTAGTTATAATGGACAATCTCTTTGCTATTTGTTTTCATGTATTACGTTTCTTAAGACAATGGAAAACTAATTCCTTACTTACATAAATAAACACCATGTGACATATTTGTGTGTTCACTAAGATTTACACAAAAGATACGGAGAAAAAAATATTGTACTTTCCAGAGACAGTGTGATGGTTAGAGCCTGTCATAATGATAAAAGCACCTAACCTTGTTGTCAGTAGATGTCTTTCTTGAAGTAGCTTTGGAGCTGAATTTCCAAATTCAGTGGAAACCAGTAAGATTAATTCTAACATGCACAGTTCATTACCTCTCACAGAAAACCACCATCAACAGAGTTTAATAACTTGCTTCTGTTGATGTCTCCAATAATAATTATTGATTATGTCAAAAAAATTACATTTTGTATAAGACTACTGCAGAACACATACAGTAACTAACTGCCAGCTGATACTTTGCCAATTTGATTTATTAAGAGTTATGTATACACAAGCGGCAGCTAATGTGCTGGCTGCCTTCCTGCTATGCCTACTCTATCCTAGTCCCTCCCCTTCAATGCTAATCAGTGAGCAGAGCATAACAAGGAGATAATGCAAGGAGATAATAATGTGTATTGCTTCTATTTGTGCCAGGAGACTTTATGTAAATATTTTTAATACATTCAGTTACTTTTCTCTAGCTACAGGTTACATTATAAAGCAGAAGTTGAGAGAGAAGCATTCAAGCTTTGTTGTTTGGTAGTAACTATTCAGACCATGTTTAAGATGATACTAAAAATGTGCAATTTGTCTTTTAGTTTGCTTGAAACATATGACAATATTTATTTTGTATGAAGCATAGTAGAAAAGATGCAATAGCTAAAGTAACTGTTAATATTGAATGTCTGAAAGTGAATCTATGTATTACATTTTTGGAGGCCAAAACGTGCTCTACTATCCTGTTACTTAAAACTGGGTATATGCAAGCCATTTTTTAATTTTAGTTTTGTAAATATCCATATGAAAATCACCTGAATTTTTCTTTCTCTATTCAAAAAAGCTCACAAACTCTCATAGTAATGCCAAATTCTCTCAAAGTCAGTGCTATGAAAAAACTGTCAGAAAATTAGAATACTCCATAGAGATAAATACTCCATACAGATAAATACAACAATGAGCTTAGCTTATATAATGTTCATTAGGAGAAGCAGCAAATAACATAAAATAAAAAAGTCTAAACAAGACGCTAAAGATTCAGGCTATTGCTAGCAAAAATATTTCCTTTGTTCCCCGTTTTAATATTAAAATTAAGTAGGAAAGCAAACTAGATTTTAGTATTCTTAAACACATAGCTTTTCATATTACAATAAAAACGGAGGAACTTAAAGAAAATCTCAGAACAGCTAATTCTAATTTGTTTATACCAAAAACAACACTGTTCCTTGGAAGTGGACACCTTCATGTAAAGTCATTGGACTGTTGTTATTTCGATGGGAAGGGATGAGCCAATGGCAACTTGCTGATAACAATTAGATGAGATGAAAAAAAAAAAACATGCACTCTTTAAAAGAGCAATGGTGCTCCTGGTAACAGAGAATTAATTGTTTTACATGATTGGCCACGTCTGGAACTTACTTCACTGCAGGCTTAAATTTAGTATTAAATGTGCATCAATAACAGTGTTCAAATAAAAATCATGTAAGCAGACTGATTTAATGCCAACCTAATGAGACTGGAAACTCTATTTAAAGAATTACATTTGAACCTTTATCAAATAAAGTACTTAAGAGGGATGGGGCTTCCCTGAATTTACTAGAGTAGGAGATTTCAGTGGCTAATGAGAGGATCAAGACTAAATGTCAAACTAAGTAATATGATAAAATCTTCATTTCTGCTGCTTGCCAATTTAGTCTCAGTTTTCATACACCTTGTTGTATGTAACAGGTTAGTAGGTTAAATTTGAATTTCCAAAAATAGTAAACTCCTTTATAAATGCTCATTCTGAACATATCATCTGAAGTCCCAGCATCCAAAAAAGATTAGTGCAATACATACAAACAACAACAACAACAAAAATTACTGAATGGTCAGGGGTGAACCAAATTCCTAAATTCCCAGTTACTGACAGGTTCTCATGGAAGCTATAAGGAATATTTTTAAAAGTTTGTGATATAAAGGCAAATACATTAATGCCTGCAAATATCAGTCTTATTTATTTATTTATTTTCTGTAGCGCTAACATAAAATAAATGACTTATATGATGAATAATATTATTTATCCTGTCTGCCTGGTTATGGTTAAGTTTTCCTTAACGTTTTTCTATGACAGGGATCTGCATCTGATCAATGTGCAGGCAAAATATGGAAATTCACAAACAAGTAAGGAATTGGACATATGTAGCTTGACTATTTATTTATTTATTTGCATGTATATGATCATATTTCCTTAATAATTTTGTCTGCTTATTAAATTCAGAAAATCTGTAACTTTTGGAGACTTGACCACCATTCCAAACACTCAGATTTTCTGTCATAATGACATCCTTGCCATGCTTTGGTTTTCCAGTAAAAACAACAATAATCTAATTGAAAATCAGAAACAATATCATTTGATTTAGCTAAGCCAGCACACTGCACAACCAGAGTTAGGTAGTGCTCAGCTATGGTCTACTTCACCAGAAATTAATATTTCCACATGGGTTATTGCTGGCTATACAATACCTAAACCACAGAAATGTGAAAACATTTGAACATAAACAACCTTATCACTTTATACATGTCAACAACTACAACTCTATCTCAGTAATTTTTCAGGCCTTCCCATTTATGCTGCAGACCATTTCTGACCAAAGGCGCTATGTGGAACATTTTTAAGGATTAACCTTGCATAAGATGGCCTTTAGAAATAAACATTTTCAAGAAGATCAGCAGGGGTGGGGAATGATGAAAAAGAAAGGAAGTCCAAAACGAAGCTTTCAGATTACCTTTAGAAATGTGCAGGAATTTCAAAAGGATAAAAAAAATATATTAAAATATGATTTATTTTTTTTACCCTCTCATGTTTCAGCAAGGGACTCTAAATATCATCATGGGAGAAATCAATTTGCAGCAGCTGTGGACTGCCTTAAGGGCTTGAGGAGCTTAATTGGAAAAATGTTTTAAAAGTTAAAAGGCCAGAGTCATGTCAAGTACATGAAGCAAAAACTCACAGATGTTTTTAAATGTATTCATTACACAGTATTAGGAAGGATGGCATCATTGTAAGTAAAAAATGTTCCAAATGGTCATTAAAAGCTGCTCTATTGATGAATTCTAATCAATTACCAAAAATATTAATATGAGCATGCATATTATATTTTAATCTATTCAAAAATTTCTATTAGTTATTTTTAAGAATTATCTTTTAATACATATTTAATGTATAGAGGCTAAATTTTCAGGTACTTAGAAACATAATAACCACTTAATTAAAGTCAGGATTGAAATTTAACAGTTCACTTAAGCTACTCCTCTCCTAATTTAGTTTTCCTCTTTATGTTGATTTTAGTGTTCATGCAGGGAGAAAATCTGACTTTCATGAAAACTGAAGCCCAAATGCATACATATGAATGGGCACAAAACCTCTGGCTTTTAATTTCAGAGCTAAAATTCATACTTACTCTTTGGCTTAACTGTACACAGAAATAATGTTGGCTTTAAAAGCATCTATTTTTGCAGAGTTACTCAGACCTTGAGGATGAAAATAATACAGGAGGGAAATAACGTCCAGATAAGTGGCAATTCTACTGTTCACCATTACCCCCCTTCATTAGAAGTGTGTATTTTACCTTTCTCATCATCATCCCTCATCAGTGTTGCTTATGAAGCAGACAGCAGCATTCATTACCCATCATTCCCAAGGAGAGGTTCTTTAGCTTTTGATCTCTCCAGTGAGATATGATGTGAAATGTGGATAAAGCCATAACCAGCACATCTCATCTGGACATACTCAGTACATCATGTATAGCTGATTTATATGTATAATGTGGCCATTTTCCCATGCTTTTCTCAAGATTGTTGGAAACCCATAAATCCAAAAACCACCAACAACACTAAGAGCTGTATCCATCACTCAAACCAGTATGTACAAGTTTGGTGTTCACATAAGCACAGTAGAGGTAGGTATGTAAGCATTCAGCTCCAATACTTCCAAAAAAATAAAAATAAAAATAAATCACCTGCTCTAAGACATTCATTCTACTATGATGAATATATAATATTCAAAAAATATAATCAAAACATATAATTGCAAAGACTGATCACTGATAATCGTTAAGTGCTTATTTACAGATCAGACAACTGGTTATATTTTAGGAGGCTACTTTGAGATGAGTAGCTCTCATAAATTCTGCTCTTATTTATTACTCAGTCATCTACCTTTAAAACCTTGCACAAACAGGCACAGCACACATTCTTAGAGATTCCAAAAATTATTAACATGAAACTTCAGATAATTTCATCAAAAGTGCCTTACATAGCTCATCATCAGGTTAACTGCAGAGTATCTGGACAAAAAGAGTTTAATAGTGTCCTTGCCACTTTATTTGAGAAGGCTTTTTTTTTTTTTTTTTAAATTTCCCTGCAGAAATACATTATTCCACTAAGTATGTTCAACTACAGCTAAACTGTAATCCAAAACTGATTTAAAGAAGCAATTCAAAGAAAATGCTGCTTTTCTGGAACTTCTCTAACCATACTAGAGGTAAAGGAGGTCATGAAAATCTTAATGTTTTGTCTCATTCTCGCATTGCAACTCACACGGCTTTTGAGTACTATTCCAGATGTGCAATGGTGTTACATGTCTGGAGAAAAAAAAAAAAAAAAAAAAAAAGTACCCTTGATTATATTTTGGTAGTGTTAATTTACTGCACCACAGCAACAATAATTGAGCGATGATGCCATAGTTCATTATATCTGCACTGGTATTAGTAATGTTATTCTATGAATAAACAGTCTGTAATTTATCATACGAAAAGGTATAAACAGATTGTTCTAATAATGATTAGGTTTATACAATATTTCTAGGTTTTTAGATTGAACACATTATCAAGGACCTCAGCCGTAAGTGGTATAAACTGTGATATCCTCATTGGTCTATTTACAGTTTCTCAGTCTAGTGCCAAGCACTCTCTGGTGTTACAGAGGATTATTTATTCAGTACTTATTATAATTCTCCTTCTTCTGCGTTCTGTTTCTTTCTATCTTCTGAGTTCTCCCCGATTCACCCTCTGCTGGAGTTAGTCTGAAAGCCTGCACCACCGAAGCTCCTTCTCCACCTCCTGCACTATGACACAAGACCCCCTCCCAAAACCTGTTACCTTCTGGGCGTCCTCCACATCTCCAAAGACTGTTACATGTTCTTATATAGAAATCACCATGTTATGCTGATAAAAACCCAATGCAAAAGAACCAGTCCTAGTCACTGCATCACAAAGGCTGTATCTTTTTAAGTAGTAAGGTCAATAAATGTTTTACCTAAGAAAATATTCAACAGCCTATTTCTGTTTAGAAAAAAATCAGCTAAACAGGTTTTAAGTACTTGTCTGTCTCCCCATTGCATATATAAGGCTGATCTCTATCATCTCCAAACCCATCTGCTTGCCAGCTTCTCTAGTCTCTATCAAAGACTAGTAATCAAAAGCCTCTGATGATCTTTTATGTTTTTACAATAAATAGCTCTGAAGCTATCTGTTATAAAAATTATGAATAGTAGTGAAGCTATGACAGAGAAGTCCTCTACAATAAGAAACTAGAATTAAAAGATGGATTAGTTCAATAATTGAACTAATTATTGGGGAAGGAGATTACACAAAGCCCCAGAAATTGTACTGAGCCCCTGTGGAATGCCTTCTTGTGACAGGATATGAAAAGAGTCCTCACCCACATCAGAAATTATTTGTCAGGAATACAGACCTGTATGCTAGGTAAATGGAGTCCAAGAGACTGCTTGTTTATAAAGAAATATCTATCCAATCACTAAAAAACAAACTAACAACATCCCAAAGTCCTTCATGTAGAACTTCCTGAACGCCTGGCCTTTCTCATAAACTCCTGGCCTTTTCACGTAGACCTGTGAGGTTCAGCTTTTGTTTGAGGATACAGAGGTGAAACTCAGTCACTGGCTCCAACTTTACACCTACAGCTAGCACGAGGCTGAAAGAATGCAGGCTGAGAAACGGGTAATTCCGAGCACCTATCACTTTAAAACTTTATTAGTAAGTATATAGGCTATGTAATATGTATATAGGCTATGGACTTGAGCCTCTACTGTGCCACTCCAAGTTTCTATCTTTGAAATTTAAGTAATTATTTTGTCAGAATGATATTACTAAAGTGTCTCAGTTTTAGCAGTGAAACCATTCAGTATTTCCACCATTTATGTGTACAATACTTACTTGCACAGTTTCCCATAGCTACTTCCAATACAAGTCCAAAAGCATGTTCACAGTTGGAAATATCCCTGAAAGCTTTTCCCTCTTTTTTCTTTTCCTACCTCATTGTAAAGAACCTTGAGCATCTCTAGCTTTAGGGTTTATTCTGCATTTGGCTTTCTCAGTGCTAAGAGATGCCACAACAAATAACACATGCCATGTCAGAACAGAGAGGTGTATTTGCTGATTCCTCTTCTGTTAATAAATCAGAGAAAACACCCCCACCTTTTCTATTTTAAAGATATAACTGGAAACAAACAGCTAGCTGTGCAATATTTATTTTTCTGTATTCAGACTATTAATTGGTGTGCACAGTCCTGTCACTGTTATTTAGCCTTGACTAAGTCTGTACTCCTCATGACTTCCTCTGGCAGTAAGTCCACAGAAAGATTTGCTGGGGGCAGCCCCAGCTTTGCAATCTCTGCTGCCGCAGAAACCCACAGGCACCGTCGGATTTCCTCCTGGACCAGGGCAGCCTCTGACACCCAGCAAGGACAACCTTCTCCTAGGGCTGGGGCAGCAGCAGCTAGCTGGAAACATCTGCACAGTAGCATTTTCACAACTGATCGTTTTAATTTACTAGTTGCTGTTTCATTTACACACCCTGAAATTTATTTTATCGTTTTCATTTTCTACTCATAATACACACAGGAGGAAAATGAGTCAAAAAAGTCATACCAAAATAACCTTTCAGGGTATTTTGTAGGTAGATGGGATATTCTGATATGGAACTCCATTATTTTTCCATTTAGGCATTACAATATCCTTTAACTTACTCCCATTTTCCCTGCCTAATTTGCCATCTCTTAGATGCCAAGAATGTGTAGAAATCTCTGAGGGGCGTTTCACTCATCAGCAGAAAAGGAACATTGGAATAATGACTTTCAGGCACTGGTGGCAAGTATTGTATTCTCAAAAGCATAAGATCAGAAATGGAAAAACTCCTAATAGGTCACCTAATCTATCTTTCTGCACAAACTGAGTTCTGCATAGCTGAAACATCCTCTATTTTGTTAAGAAGTTGTCTGCTTTGGATTCCATACTCAGATTTCTTTCTGGCAATACAGTCATATGCTCTTTCCCATGTCCCCTTTCAGTTTCAAGGAGTTGAAATTCAGAATACATAAGAACAAAGGATGAACAAGCTCAGAGAGTTGTTACATTAAAACCACCATCTTAGGCTGATATAACCCAGACTTTTGGGCTCTGTATTAACATGAAAAAATATTAGACAGGCATAATGTTTCTGTGGCAATAATTCCTTTCTATATGTATTGGAATAAATTTAATCTTGATGAAACTCCACCTGATGCCAGTGCAGTGACTACTGCCTTTCAAATACACCTCTAATTCTCAAGTCAGGAGGAGGAGATCTTGAAATTCTGGAATAATGACCTGTCTTACACATTCACTGATGCTTTAGCATTTTAAAGAAAAAATAATAATCTGTTTGCTAATAGGTCCATATTTGCTCTCTGCTTACTTCCGCAACTTTGGAGTTACACCACTACTTTATTTGTGTTACTGTCATAAATAGGGACTTAAAACATTAAATGTCCCCTGACCTAAGCATCTGTTTAAATCAAGCTACATTATTCAACCAGTTTCATTAGCAGAAGCTGTGACACAGTATCTACCCAGATCCGTATGTTGTTAGCAAACATCTCTAGACCACAGATCACCAAGAGGTGTTAATCCTGTCAGGAGTTTCAGGCCATAGTCTTATGCTACCAGGGGAATAAGTCTTATTTTTTAATACATCCTGAGGATGAAGGAATTAATTAAGGATGAAAAAACAAAAAGGTTTATCTTATATTCAGAGAGCTGTTCTGTGGATCTGGGGAAAAAAGACACCTCATACGTTCAGTCGAGTGACAAACCACCACAGATGGATGAGGAGCTGACCTTCTAAAGCATCACTCTGCA
The DNA here is from genome assembly GCF_964211825.1 of Aythya ferina. NCBI lineage: Eukaryota > Metazoa > Chordata > Aves > Anseriformes > Anatidae > Aythya > Aythya ferina. Next base: position 4,290,276 of record NC_140311.1, read on the forward strand.
GAGCTGAATTAGTGTAAAGGTATAAATAATCACCTATTAGTATTGCAGCAGAAGCAGTGATTCTGTCATACCGCAGGCAAGATTTTGTTTGTGTGTAATCACAGTTGCTACGGGGTAGACAGGAGTGAAGAGAGACAAATAAATTATAACCTTTTTGCAAAAGTAAAATCAAAGTAGTTTTGTGGAAGCGTTTAAAGCAATAAGAGTTCTTCCCAAATGGGGCTTCGTGTATTCATTTTGACAGCACGAGATTTTTTTTTTCCAGATCACATAAAAGCAAAAAAGAGAAAGTTTCTGTCATAGCTTAAGCCAGTAGTTTTCTCCTAGAAATGTGTTTACAGTTTTAGTCTCAACAGGGAGGCATGTTTTGCATGTAAATAGCAGGTGGTTATGGAGAGTTACTTTGACAGCTAATGTCTTGAGCTGCCTTGACATCTGTGGTCTAATAGAGTGGCTCTGTAGTAAGCGAAGTTCCTGATGAAAGGCAACCAAATTAAGTGGAGTTTTTCATCTCAGCTTCTAGTCGGCTATACCGCGACCATTCAAGAGGGAATGAAGAAATGATTAAAAAGAGATTGCACTCTGGCTCTGGTGGCAACTGACATAAATGAACTTGAAAAGACAAATAAGACGACACTAATTTTAAAGCCACAGTGGTTCTTCTCAGTCAGCTTCACTGGAAATTGCATTGCTGAAAGCACAGGTGGTTTGACTCTTGCCCAGAAAACAAGCAATGTCATGCTGCGACAGAGGGGGAAAGTCAAATGCACCCCAAAGAGAGGCAATTAAAGTATTTATCTTGTTTCTTCTTTTCTGTAAAGAATTAATAGCTACCATGTTCAAAACATCTCTCGGATCTTGTGCTTAGGTTTAATTCACATTTTCTTTCTTTCACTCTAAATTATAAACTGAAAATTACACTGCAGATCTCAGGAAGGTACATGATTCTCAGTAGTAATGTCTCTGCCAAAGAATTGATTTCCCAGGCTTTAATCATGAACTTTTCCTTTTCAGATGACAGCCCTTCCTGTTCATGTTCTCTTAGAATCACCTGTGACTTCTGAATCCTACAAAGCTTCTTGGGAAGAAGTATGTTATCCTCATGAAAGTCAAACAGATTCAAAAACTGTTAGGAAACTCCCAAATCTGTAAGACTCTATGAAACTACAGCAAATGTACAACTCATCCACAAAGGCATTTATTTATGTTTTTGTTTGTTTGTTTGTTTGTTTCATATGCAGATTAGAACAAGTGATTTTCAGGCATTTAAATGATTCACAGTTCAGATACCAACACATTCTGGCCCTTCCTACTGGACTTTCGAATTCAATTCAGTGGCTTTCTTGTAACAGAAAATTTATTCTTCAACAGCACTTATGGAAAGCTTACTACAAGAGCTGCCAAAGACATATTTTAAACAAAAAATATTAATGAAAATAGTACAGCATTTTTGCTCAGTAAAAGGTTATTACCGATATATTGCTACTGTCTAATTTTATGGTAAAATTTCAAAGCAAAAAAAAAAAGCAGATGTTGAAGCATTCCATTCCTTCCTCAGACTGGAAACTATATTTTCAGAAGTGTTCTGGATGTTACATACCATACAACTATGAAATGAACGGGAGTTCAGGCAGCTGCTGTTTTGCAGCATGCTGCTCAGGCATTTACAAGAAAGCCACTCTCCAAATAACAAGTGAGAGCCCAAAGTGCAAATGTGACCGTCTTCTCATGGATTTGCACATTTCTGTGCCACCAGACCCTACAGTGGTGTGAAATATTCTTTGAAGGGAAAGAACAGTGTCAGTGCTAATCTGTTTTCTCTGAGAAACATCCCAGTTGAATGGGAGCAAAGGTGAAAGCTGCATTTGAGACATGTAAGATACAACGTCAGTCTGCCAAGCTATAAACAAAATGACAGTCCTAACCGTTCCTTAATTATTCTGATTCTACTTTGCCTTCATATTGGTTGTTGGCAAGTGCACTTTATTTTGCCCTACAGTTCTGCTTCAGAGAAAAACTGTATTTGTCCTGCCTTTACTGTCTGTCAGAAGGATGCCATCGTACACATGGCAGTCCTAGAGGCATCTGTCTTGACAGGTAATCTCTTACATGATGTGTCCTGAGTCTATGTCTACTTCCTGCTCCAAAATGCAGGTAGAACTAGAAATATAATTGGAATAACATAGTACTGGCTTCTTCTTCTTTCATTCTATATATCTAGTTGCATCAGTTGTGTTATGTCCAGGGGCATTAAGAAGCTATGTGCATGTGGGGAAGGGAAAAGAAACTCAGATTAGATCAGACTCTGCTGAAAATTAAAACAGTGAAGCTCCATAACCAAATCCTGAAAATGAAATATTGACAAGAAGATAGTCCATAATAATCTCCTAAGTGTTCCTGCTCTGCCAACTATGTGCTAAAGATAGTCGGAGCCCACATTTGACTTAAGATGAAATTACCATGCAAGTGACATTTCCTCCTTTTGCATCTCACTATGAGACTTTAACTCAGAAGTCACAAACAATCAGAAGAGTTTGTTAAATCCTTGCCATTTTCTTTCAACTCTGCAGCCCTGACATAACATCATTAGCACTGATATGACTATAAAGCCATTGCTCAGCAGAATGAGGTTAACCACATATGTTCCAGAGAGCACAAGTTGACAAGGAAATACCTAAATGCAGGGGAAAAAAAAACATGCCTGAAAACACATGGTAACAAGTTTCTGTTCAGCTGAGAAACAAATAGGTGGGAGGAAGGCTGCAGCTGAAAACACACCGTGGGGGCAAGCTGCGGTTACAGGAAGCATTGCTGGGGCCTGATCCCGTTAGTGCGTGAGGGCATGGTCACTCTCATGCTCAGCCTAGCCCTGCTGTGCCCCTCTCACAGAGCTGGTAGCTGTTCACACCCTCCACACCTTCCTTCTCCAGTAAATTGAACAAATCCAGCTATGATGACAGATTCCAAATCCCATCCTTCCTGAACTGAAACAAATTTGAGCACTCCCAGGAATAGATTCACCTGGTAAGAGAGGTGAGAGGTGTAGATGGCTTTTTTTTTTTTTTTTTCCTCAAAATTCAGCTATAAACTTACATAATTCCTCCTGTAGTGAACGGTATACAATGTGCACACAACCACTGTTCTTGTATTTTAACAACACATTTGTATGTTAGCAGGAGAAAGCCACAAATGCACACACTCTCTCTGTGAGAGATACAGAAAATGCAGAATTGCTACAGGGTGCACTGAATCGACTACAATTACCTCAAGACATTTTAATTATAAAAACACTAACTGCTGTAGGATAAAACTTTCAGTGATAATTAATAAATTATTGTATTACACCACTTTAATTGAAATTTCTCATTAATGAAGATACAAAAAGTGCAATAGCACAGTTACGGAAAAAAACATAAGATTATAGCGTATGGAAAAATATAGGTATGCTAGGTATCTAATATACATCTGCATGCATAGGTACAATTTATTTATTATAGACTAGCCATCAGTCTCTGAATGAATTTTATCCAATAAAGAAATAAAGAAAAATATCAGACAGCAGGAAATAAAACAGAAAACACCTAATTGGTAGCTGTTGGTAACAACTTAGCATGTCTAATTCAGAGTAATTCCTCTGTCAAACTATACTTCCACTTTATATTCTCAATATTCTCCTTTGTGCCAAACCTGTCCAACAAAAACAAACAAAAACAGAATTGGAAAGTTGCAAAAAACAACTATAAATAGTGAATGACCACATCAATACAAGAGTATCTTTTCTGTAGGGCATATGAAGACTCAGGTGGTACCAAGTCCTGCTTAACACAAATGATGATTTATAAACTGTATCTTCCAACAAAGGAATGCTATGCTTACACTAAAATCATTTTAGAATTCCATTTATTTTTAAAAATGCTGTGGAAAAATAGGTTCTCAAAAAACTATACCGATTTCCTCTAGACTACAAATGCAAATATTTCTCAGTATAACACTGATTTAAAATCACTAGAAGGCAATCATTTGCCTGGGAAAGCAAGCAGACTGAATTCAGTCCAGCTGCGAGGAAACAAAAATCTGTATCAGAAAAATCAGTTCAAACACACATTGGGCACCTCATTAGCAGACTGAGGATTAATGAGGCCAGAAAACTAACTGCACTTTGTTCCTAGAAATAGTCTTTGTCAGATTACAGAACAGACACATTGACAAAGAAAGCAGTATCCAAAAATTATATAAGTATTGTCCTTGATGTTTCTGTTCCTTGCAGAGAGGACTCCTGTGCCCAAGAACCGCAGTCAGTGATATCCATATGCAGTTAGAATGAATCTTAAAAGAGGTGTGTTAGATTTTTATCATTACTCTTTGTTATGACTAACAAAGCACATCTCCAAACCTGATAATGTATTTACCCTTTACATTGACATAGCACATTAGTAATAAAGACAGTAGTTATTGCCACTCTTTTTCTAAAATCAAAAGAATAATCCTTTACAGAAATGGCTGGTTAACTTCAGATGTTACTAACCCTTGAATTTTTCATATCTTAGACCTCCTGTTTTTTGTTTGTTTGTTTGTTTTGGTATTGTTTTTAATAAAAAACTGTCATCAGAATGTAGTTCAGTTTTAATAATCTCAATGTCATCTCTTAATTAATGCTGAATTAAAGTGCATCTGTTGCCTGTAGTCAGTGTGTGGCATGCATTCGTCATATACAGTGTATGAGATGAAGAAATTAGTATATGGATTTTTTTATGCAATGCATCTTAGCCATTGTTATTCTCTATCCTGCCAACAGCCAAACTGAAATGTTCAACAGAACATGGGAATGAGTAACTGAACTGAGGCCAGCTTTCAGTTTTTCACTTGGCATACTTTGCTCTTTCTTGATATTCCTTATAAAATTAATCCATTTTCTACCACATCATGTTTAATTGGTATTGAAAATGATTCTCTGAAGTCCATTTTAACGTCAGCAGAATCAGCAGTTTCTAGGATTCTGATGATGTGATCTATTTTTTATCCTTTTTACTCCATTTATTAAACCTTAATACACAGCCTATCAAGTAATCCAGAGGTTTTCACTCCAAAACTTTTATATAATTGTATATATTTTTAACGTTTTTTGTCTAAACCTTTACATAATTATATTTTTATGATTGTTTTCAAATCATGTTTTGATTACTATTGATCTATTCTAGAAAAAATATATATATAATATATATATAATACTAATCTAACCCTGTTGATGCATTGTAACTACCAATATAATCTCAGATTCACCTGGATTCAGCCTCAGAAGGCATTCTTTCACATCCCAGCTATTGGGTGCACATTACTTTACCTTTTGGGCTAGCTAAGTGGAAAAAAAAAAAAAAAGTAAAGAAAAAAAAGAAAAAAAGAAAAAAAGAGAGGTTACTACCATCAACATATTATAACTATTTTAATCTGTATCTCCTTTGTAACGCCTTCAACTGCTCGATGTATGAACTGTGAAACCTCTAGTAGAGTTCCACTTACAAAAGCCTTGTGAAGCAGAAAGCAATTACTGAACTTCCCTTTAGGATCTCCTCTGATATGATCCTACAAATTAAGCTCTGCTTTTTGTATTGGATTATGATGCCATAAAGAATCAATACAAAGATTAACACCACTTATCAAGCAGGCTGCAATGCAAAACAAATTACCACAAGACAACAGAATTCTCTCTCTTTTTTTTTAACGAAATCCATTGCCATTTAATAATTGCAGTTTAATTGGATGTAGCAATTGCTCCATATGGACTTTGCGACAGTGAAAGAATGCTGCTCACAAAATTTGAATGAAGCTGTTGCCTCAAGAGGTCAGCAGAAAGGAGGCCCGTAAATATGTTGATAGTAACCTTCTATACAGACTCATGTAGGATCCTTTTTTATTCTTATTACATGTGTGTGCAGCAACCAGACAGCAGGACTCCCAGTCCCAACTGTGGCGTTCTACTACTCTGAGATAAATAAAATATGTGATTAATAATACACACTAGAGCAACATCAGTGCTTTATAAGAAACTGGAAAATATATTCCTGGAGAAGAAGCATATACTTTACAACAACTCTACTTAGCATTCTGTTTTTCTTCTCACTTATAAACAGCAACAGGACAAAAGACAGCAATTCTAATTGTAAAGCAGCTTAATCATTTTATAAAGGGAGGTGTACTCCTGCTGTACATCATGGCATAATGAATTCCTTTTGAAATGGGAGAAGGAAAGAATAATCCCAGAAGCTCTAACAGATGAGATGAAACGCCATCCTAATGCAATCTGCATCTTGTTCCCACTACAATAAGTAGCAATTTTTTGAGCAAATTGAAAGCTTCATTGTTCCCAATAACCGGAATGAGTGTGGATGGGGAAGAATCTGCTTACACGGAATAATTTTTATGTAATTATTAATTAAGTTGTTTATAGTTCACACTGTCTGTGTAGCCTATAAAATGCCTATATTGAATGGTCAGCAAAACTTAGACAAACCATTAGTCTGATCTGAATAGGGGGAATCCAACCTAGAAAATTCTGTGATTCTGTAATGGATCAAAGAGACCAGAATATAGCTTCAGAAGCTTTTTAAATTTTACTTTAATAAAGTAGAGTCCAACCTACAAATCTCCGGTGATTTGTCAGACTGTGAGACTTTTGTATTTTTGTATCTCTCTATTTGACTTCATAAATCCTTCGTATGTTTCTGCCCAGATGTTTAAGACTTTTACTTTACTGTATTGACTGGCTTTGGACGAGAGTTTTTTATGGCTGTCCGTGTTTGAAAAACTTGGGTTTAGTATGAAAACAGAGATTCTCTGGAAAGAATTCTCAACGAGTATTATGCATTCCTCCAAACTTGTAACAGGTTATATTTTTTTAAATGCCATATGGCTATGGGTGGGTGTGACATTTGAGATCTTATAGTCCAGACCATGCTTATATGCAGAATTCAGAATTATCGCTTGCACTCAAGAGGACAGCTACCATAATCCGAAGAGCAAATAGAGCCTAATAAGATACAGAAAAATCCTGTTTTTGCTGAGGTGCAATATCTGATTCAAAACATCCTATGGAATGCTAACAAATGGAAACAAGACTTGAACCTAGATGGAGTATTTCTTCTGTATATATCTGTTATTTTCTTCTGCTGTGCTTAGTGGTTAGAAAGGTATTTATTAAGCCCACATATTATATATATTAAAAAAAAAAAAAAAAAAAAAAAGTTAGTGATTGCATGACTAAATTAACTCTCTTAACAATAGAAACATCACTTCAGCAGCAGTGGGATACAAAAATCACCAGTGGGATGCTTATGCTGGAGCGAGAAGCTGCACTATTCAGTTGCTACAGAAAGCACAAGTGTGTATTAATGGGCCACCAGGCATGAAGATATATATCCACTAATGGGATACCAGGCATGAAGATATAGGTGAAGATTAGGAATCTAGCAAGGGTCTTAGGTCTTTAACTAACATGCTGTTAGAAAGAGTGATGGTGGATGCTATCATCCATCATCATATTTGGAGCCCAAAGAACTAGTAAGCCGAAGTGAAACATATGGCTGAAAACAGAGGGATTTCAGAAGCAACACCTACTATAAGTGCTCCCCTTCCACTTATTTCATAGTTATTTTTATTTGCTTTAGATGAGTTTGCTGATCCAATTCCCAACATGAGTCCATAAACAGTTGTGTTTATATAAATGAGGGAGCAATGTGCCATAGCATGAGACAGAAATGAATGGCTCTGGACATGACAGGAACTCATGCCAGCATTGTTGCTGAGACTATGAGATGGCTGAGAAGTTTCTCTTCACATCTCAAGGTACATTCTGCATTGTTCTAATTGCCTGTGGCAAGCGTTTGACCCTGAATAAAGGCAAGGTGCAGCTTCATCTACAGCTGAAAGTTGCTCTAAAATTGAATTCCAACATGGTGACAGAATACAACTTTAGGAAAAAAAAAAAAGTATTGTAAAACTGTATATCTTCAAGAGAAGTACAATTATTTGGCCTTTGACAATAAAGCTTTAAACTGATATGGAAAAGACATTGCCCTATTTTCTAACAGTGAAAATGCAAATGATCCTGTAACAAGTGGAAAAGCAACCTGTTTCTTATTTGACTGCCAGAGAAACTGTATGAAGCACTCAAGAGAATGGGAGTGGGTTCATTCCTTGCTGATCTTCAAAGGGATGTTCAATACGTTATCAAATGGACTTCCAGCTATGGCCCACCAGCAGAAAACCAGAATTGTCTTTAGAGGTCTGCTGTATCTTACGTGTACATGCACAATTCCTGTAAGTTTCAGTAGGAAGGATACAGACCAAATTTATGATACACCAGCATCTGCACAAATGCACAGCTCTAGTATCTACAAAAAGGCAAACAGCTGTACTTGAACTCTCAGATTGCTTACACTATCACTTAGTGAAGTTACAGAACCACTTGCAATATAAGGAGTGTTCAAATCCCTAACTACAAATATCAGCATAATTTACAAAATGATTTACATAAAAATAATAGAAGCACAGGATGTAACATAACCTTGCACAGTGAAACATTTGCAGTGAAGTATATATGAAATAATATCAAATATCATTTCTCTCTTTTCTCTTGTTCTGGTTTTTAAATACAGTAAATTTAGTCCCCAATAGAAACTTCTCATTTCTCTCCCCTCAAATTAGCTGCCCAGTGCAGATGAATTTCTTAGACCCAGTCTGAAAGTTTTCACAACCTCTGATGCTGGCCATTTTTATATAAACATTGCTTTAGGTCTAAGCCATCTGCAAGCATTTTCTGATCGTATACTTTCACTATTCCAAGAAGAGTGTCCATGGTTTGGGCAACCTTCTTTTTCATGGAGGCTTTCCCTGCAAGTCTAAGTGAGCTGAGACTTCAGATAAAGCATTTATCCCTATTGGATCCGTAAAAGTGCAGGTGTTTGCAGAGACAAAAGGCAGCCTTTTCCAAATGAGTTGGCACTTTACTAGTCAACCGGAATGCACTATTTTAGAATTCTTAGGTTAGAATAGCAAAGCACTGAAAACCTATGATAACAGACTTACCTCTCTGCTTCACAGTAGCTGTAATTTCCCAAATTTTGCTCCAAGCAGCCAGTTCCAAGTTCAGTTCTGGAGCAAATGCTGCCAGTTCAGTAGCCCCATACTGTGATCCTCTGACCCTGTGCCTGGCGAGAGTATGGGGGCGCTCAGAGTAAGCTGCATAATCCACCTAGATGCAGGCTAAATTACCTGTGCTTAGTTTTATGCTGCCGTGGCTAATGTTTCTCCTGGCACTGAAACAAAAGCGTTCCCAATCCATGCTAAGCTGCCTTTACTGCTGCAACTAGTGAACTCTAACTTTACTGAAAGAGAGGCCACAGAGAGCAATTACACAGCAAAAGACAGAAGTTGAAAGTCTGGAACTCAGACAGCAAGATTTCACATTTATGATGATATAGTGAATCTTCAGATTTTGCTTATTTGTTACTTCATTCATTAATTTTCACCTCATTTACAGTATTTTAATAACTGCTATGAAACAGACTAATGATTTGCATTATGATAAGAGTATTAAAAATAATATGCATCTCTATTTAAAATGTTTAATTTCTGAGATTTCCAAGGCATAAACTTTGTTAAAAACAGCCAGGAGTTCACTGCATATTTTAACCATCTCAGATTTAAATGCCATTATTAAATGATAGAACTGTTTTCCTTCCTGAATAGACAAAAAAAAAAAAAAAAGCAAAACACAAACACATACATTACTGAATAAAACTAAACTATTTCAGTGTAGACCTCAAACAATATATAATTTTATGTTTTAAATTCTTTCAAGGGAAACAACCCCCCAACAAATCATATATTTTTCACCTTTAAATTGATTTTCAATATTGTTCTGCTTTATTTGCTCTCTCCACATGGTTTCTTCTTTTTCCTTTCAATTGCACATCTTTTTCTGATGTGTAATTTCCAATTTGCTTTTATCTCTTTTATTCTACTATTTTTTTTCCATTATTTTTCCTATTATTTCATCTTCTTTTCTGTTTTTCAATTTCATGCAGGTTTTTTTTTTTTTTTTTTTTTTTTTTTTTTTTTTTAAACTGTGGCTTATTGTTTTGACATGCCTTTATTCCTCTTTATTGTTGCATTTATTTTTATTTAGTTTTTGCTTTCATTGTTCTATAGATGAGATACTATGCCAAGTCAAATCCCTTTTCAAATTTTCTTTGAATAAAAGATGAGCTGCTCTGGAATCGATCCAGATGTAGCTGCCAAAAATGAACTGGTCTAGCACAGCTTTCTCTGGATCATGTTCCATGATCATTTCACTACCACTCTAACTGTAAGAGGAATACAAGAACTTTCACTGTGAATCTCTTTTTGCTATTTTTGGTGCCTCTGATTATCTCACTCAGTTGTATTTCAGAGTCAAATCTATGGGGAAAAAATCTCTCTCGTGCTGCTACTGATGGAAACCTTCAAAACAACAACAACAAAAAACAGTACCCATGTAAACAATAAAACTGAAAAAGACTGATTTCTTACAGGTCTGTTCTGCTGGGATTCTCCCGTGTCTACTACTTTGGGTGTTCTGAGGTGATGTTTTTTTGTTTGTTTGTGGGTTGTGTTTTTTGTTGGTGTGTTTTGCTTTGTAGTACATTTTTATGCAACTTGCACAACCTGAACATTTTCGTATTTCTACCATTGTGTCAACCCTGTTTGTATTGTGATAACAGATTCTGACTCAATAGTTTCTCACCATATCCATTGCTTAATATAGCACTGGTAAATTGAACACTCCTGACAAATTGTATGTATATGATCATGTCCACTGCTGGCTTAAAAGTCAGTTATTCTATTTCAGATGGGCAGGATGGATTTTTATTTTTATTATGAAGGGAGTAATCTTTCCAGTAGTGTTAAAAATGCACATAGTAGGATCAAAATCTTTTACGAATTATGCAAAAGTTCAGGTCTGCACCTAAACATTTTGTTTAATACATTTAGATCACCTGTGATTTCTTACAACACACCTGAATGAAAAGGCATTACTTATACACTTATTATTGGAACCTGAATTACTAAACAAAGCTACTGTGTGTTCAGGTTTTCCACCCTTATCCTAGATTCCTGAATGTCTGACATCTTTATGGATCCCTTTACGTGTACCAAAACTACTGTTTCTACCAAAAAAAAAAAGGATATATTTACTGCCTGTATACAGACAAATTGCAGGATTCAACTTATTTTATTGCTTTGTCTAATGCACACAGAAATCCTGAACAAAATGTTTAGTTATCACAAAGCAGAACCTGGTGTAGATGTCTGAACTGGCACAAGGCCAACCTTGTAGCACTGACCCAAGCGTGAAGTGCTGAATATTCCTACCAAGCACACTTTATACAGCTTATTGGTGCACACAGGGGGAGTCCAACACTTTTAAAAACCTATTCAACTGGCTTTCACTTCCATGGAAAGTACAACACATGGACAAGTGCCAGAGTTACTTGGTGCACCCAGAACATCCACATAGTTGTGCCACAGGCAGTTTATACATATTTGGGTCCCAGGAGTTCCAGGCTAAAACGTGTTAACTGTACAAGCACAAGTAAATTTGTGCTAACAATCATAACATCTTCAGAAACAAAACAGGTATACGGACACAAGTCAGTGGAAGATTTTGTGGACACTTGAATGCCAGATCCTATATAGTTGAGGAAGCATAGCTCAGAAGTAAATATCTAAGCTAGTTTTAAGCTGTTTTCTTATCAAGAAAAAAAAAAAGGCAAATAAATAAAATTTAAATAAAAATACAAAATGAAAACATGCACACCTACTACTTAGCATCCTGTTCTGATGCTTCAGCAGAATGCCACTCCTCATAAAGGCATAGCCTGCTTTGTTCACATCTTATTTCTTATTTCTTGCAGTTATTTCTGCATGGCAGCACACAGACAGAACTTTACATCCTTGTGTTATGGAACATTCTTAGGCCAATTTCCAAACAATGTAATGCAAGCTAATTACATTTTCTTCTACTACACTTTCACTATGGAATAATAATGTCCTTCATTTTCAAGTTACTATTTCCACTGTGGAGGTCTCTATTTGCATCATCTCTAACTTGTGCCATGTTGCACAGGCTTCTAACACCATCAGAGAACTCTGCGCCCATCAGTTAATTTAGCAACAGACAAGTGCTCTTGGATGAATTGTACATTTAAGGATCAAGTCTGTGGTTGCTCTAAATCTGAAGTGATAACTTAAGAAAAAAAAAAAAAAAAGTAAATAATTTGAATCCTACACCATCTCTGCTATGCTGTGCTTTAATAACACTGAAAGCCACAATGAAAGTTAATTGGTAACACTACATCATGTATACCTGCAGGTGTAAGAAACAGTTCTACCATACTGCCATTCCCAAGGTAGTTCAGGAGAACAACTCCACATCCAGCAGTCAGTAGAGCCAAATTTCAACAGTATTTAAAAATACTTCTTATTTAGATTTGGGAAACAGCTTCTTGGAAAGGAAAACACTGACTCTACTAGCAGGTTGTACCCGAATGTTTCTGAATCTATTCAGCCCACCTATAATGAATAAAATGTCAATCAGCATATGTGTTCATTTTTTAAAGGAAAAACAGAGAAGAAAATTGGATGCAAGACAGTATTATGTTTATGAATGCAATTAACCAATAATACCTATATGCAGAGGATGTATCATGCATCAGCACATAGTACTGATAGATATAAATTTGCATATATGGCACAACATGATGTAGAAATGAGCAAACACATTCAAACAGGTAGGCAGAAAGTAAAACAAATATAGTGAAACAGAAACAAAAAAAAAATCTGTTTGACTTCCAATACTAAACCAACACAAGGTTTATGTTTACATGACTGTAGGAAAAAACACCTGCTAGCATGCTTTGAGTCTGTTCTCACCATCTCTACCTCTTTCCAGTGAAACTTACAGTCTTCCAAGTCAGCAAATACCGCTCGATCATGGAAAATGACTTCCTTTGGAAAAAATGAGTTTTTGTGTTTATTTTTAAAAATAAATGAGTTCATTGTCCACCAGATATATCATGGAAAGAAAATTTGTTTGTAGAGGAAAGCCATGTAACACAACTATAACAAATTGTGAGTAGTCTGAATTAATTACTGCACTAAAAATGAGAGATTGGATATCATATTCTAGGTTACATTTTTATCCAGAGGAATTGGATACCCATTTTAAAATTATGCATTTTCAAGAAAAGTCATGAAAGCATCAATACTAGAAATGCATGTTGCAATACTGTGTTCACAATCATATGTATACTTCAGATGCCAGACTCAGTACAATCCAACACCAGAAATGCTGCCGCACTCCCAGCAGGAGGCGCAGGAGGGACAAGACTCATATTTTCTTCATTTCCTTGCACACTGAAAATTCATACTTTCATAGTGCCAAGTAATCCCACCTTCGGGGCTTCCACCTTCCAGGTGTCTTTTGTCCCTTTAGGTCCAAGACAACTACTAAGGCCTTCCCCTGCACACAGGGAAGAAACTTTTTTAGTCTTCTCATAAGTGACTCTATCTAGTCAGTAGTTACAGATAATGCAGGCCAGCAATGTTGATACGTTATACTTGCCTAAGGCTGTACTTCAACATATTGCTCATTTGTACTGTTCCCTAGATCACAAATAAAGCGATCTCTCTTCATTGTGAGACAGGGTTTTGGTTGCTAACTGACTCCACCTATTACTATTATTGACTCCACCTCCACCTATATTACAAATGCTAATTAGAAAGAAATATACTACAGAATAAATGTAGTAATTTAACATATTTCTTTCTACAAGCCAAGTACTTGAAGGATAGGTCGAGCACTGTCCTATTTACAGAATTTGACTTATGGAACCATTCCCTCCTGTACTGGAGAAAGAACATATGAAATGATCTAACAGATTTATATGAATTTTTGTAGTGGCTTGGACCATTATTGGCATTCTTCAATTATCATTGACCTTTATGTTCTAGGACAAATACTATTCCCTGGAGTAGCCACTTAAAAGAAAATCTAATGTGCTGTTCCTGAACATATCATTTTTATGCTACTTAACAAAGAAATGCTGCTTAACCAGCTAATTGTAGAAATTGTATGTCATCTAATGATAGGTCTTCTTCCTAGGAAAGCTACAGTAAATTAACACTGCAAATGGGATGGGGCAATTCTGCTGTTTTCTGGTAGTCTGCAAATGATAGATGTTCCTGGCATCTAGAAATATTTTTGCTTTGTTTCCCAAAAGCTGTAAACTCATTAGCATCTCATCATATTCTTGAGTGCAAAACCCCGCAGCATGCACTGGACATCTGGGAAAAGCTGTAAAAGCAGATTAATCACTGCCTTTTTGTGATATGGTGAAATCACTGGAAGGATACTTTACTCCTGGCAACCACATTTTTGTTCTGTTCTTAATCTCTAATCCCTTTCTCTATTCAAAATAATGTTAACATGAAACCTATTTTCTCGTTCAGGACACTTAGCAGAAAAGCATGTATTTGTCAATATATGTTGCACAACTGAGGTGTTGAATTTTATCTTTAGCAACATAGCATCCACAGTGATTTTCCGCTAGGTGTGACCAGTAAGACAAAGGCCTTCCTTTGGGAATAATTAACGTAACTAGCTAGGATATATGTAATGTACGTATCCTTCTTCAAGGAACAGCCCATGTCCTTACCACTGAACATAGGGAACTCACTTGCCTGTTGTAATCAGAATCAAGCTCCTGAATGGACATTTATCTGTCAACTTCCATTGCAAACGACACATGTATCAGAGGATTTGATTAATGAAGAGTATAAGGCAGAGCCAATGCTGAGGTGTAAAGACAGAATAACAGCTAATAAAACTGTCTCTTTAAATATGCTCTGTAGTCTGTTAAATGACATACCTGTTAGTAGCAACAGATTTTCAAGTGAATTTTCAAATGACACCATCAGTTATCATTGGGAAAAAAAAAGTTAGAAATGGCTTACAGGAAGAAACCTTACCTACCAGATCTTGTCTACCGAACCTTGGGTACATTTCTGTATCATGCACACACAAGAATTTATTTTCAGAGGATCATATCCCCGACTTCATTCTGAGACCTTATCCTGAAATTTTATATCATGTTACAGTTCTTCATCCATACACTGAATTAGGATCATCCAATTATGCTCTAATGGTTGTAAGAAATTATGAACATCTCTAGTATTGAAAGTCACAATAATTAAAAATATTACTAATGTGCATAAGCAAAAACAGGGTTGCAAGCATACAGTACGTTATAAAAATGCATCAGCCAATACTTGCAAATCTATCTTTAAAGTGTATTTATCCGACTGTGGACATGATGCACCCAATGTTGCAATGCCAATATATTCTGACAGTCTGGGCTAAGTCACATCAAGCTTCTGGGGTAGATTTCAGAAGAGAAATCAGAAAATGATATCCATTTCATATATATCACATAAATTTATATACGTAAATGGGATCACAGTAAATTTGTGTACAGTAGAATCACATGGTTATCTACTTTGAGGAGCAAAGACCTAAACTCTTATTGAAATTTCCTAAGAAAGATTAAACAAGAAAGAGGATTAAACATTGTTTTTATTCATTTTGATTCCAAATAGCAGTTTAAAAAATTACTAAAGATGCAAGTGAAGCCTGGTGGATGAAAAACAACATGAAAAAAAAATCTATTCTTTTTTTCAGGAAACGATACACAGCCAAAAGACCTATCTGTCTTATGTGAAATAAAATTTTACCAAATTGTTGTTTTCTTACACTCAAAACAATTCACAGAAGTAGCCCTTATAAGAAGAAAAGACCCTTTCATTCTCTGAGATGTTCATCTTTAAGAATTAAGCTTTAAATTCAAGAGACTTAATTAAGTATCTAGAATTAGACAGAGAAGAACTTACAGCCCAGTTCCTCCCACACACTGCTCCTCCACATTTATCACCAGGCTATTTCAGCATACACTTATCTTCCCCTAAAGCAAACTTTCTGAAGGTACTCTGTTGTTATGACTTAAGCTGTACAGCCAGAGCAAACTAGAAGCAGATCTCTGAACCTCAGAGATTGATACTGTTGAGGATCATCTAGGTATATCATCTGCTTTAGTTTGAAGAATTATGACAGTATTACAGGCTTCACTAGCTGTAGTCTCTAAAATACCTGAAAAAAAAAAGCTAAGACGAATTTCCAATGCTTGAGACTTGAGTGCACATAATACAAAAGCTTCCTTTTGTTTTCAGAAGGAAAGAAGGAAGACATCCTGGAATTGCTAAGACTTCTTTTCCATTGTGAAAAGGAAAAGCAAAAGATACCTCAGGCAGTCAATGCTCATTGGCTAGCAGGGGACAGAGACTCATTAAAATAAACGGTGACCTTGTTTCCTGTTTCCTATTTCTACTGATTAAATAATAGCAGTGTTAAAAAGTTGAATTTCTTAAATAAAGTGGAATGTGCTTGGCATCTTTTTTTCTGAAGTAAAAAAGTGGAAGCTACACGCTTTCCACTACATTGCCGAACCCTCCTGCTATCAGATCTGCCATTTCTGCCCCAGTTGTTTAAATTAATCTTGCAATTTGAGTTGATGTACTTCTACACAAGTACCAGTTACAAAGAAAGAAAACAAGCCAGCTCCACACCCAGTGTACCTTGAGCTACATCAGTTTGTACCAGGTGAGTATCTGACCTCAACACATGTCAGATCCCAAGCCCGTATTTTTGTGTTAGAGAAAAATTACACACAGCCCTGTTAAGTCAGTATGGATATTTCTAGTAGTATTTTAAAATAAAAATAAACAGTTTTTCATCAGACAATTCTAAAGACAAGAAAGCCAGCAGCCAAGCAGATTTTCACTACTTTACCTACGCCATTCCTTTCATACATGCAAATAAAAATAAGAAAAAAAATTAAACATGTGTCTTTTAAATTATTGAACAGGAATTAAATAAAATAATTTTCAGAGGTATCTTGATCAATAATTACTGTCCTATCTCTACAATGCAAATCAAAACAATAATATTACTGAAAGTATAAGCCAACATACCACCCTCTGGTCATGCTAAATGCAAGTTATTTTCCAAATTGCCAAAGTCATAAGAAGAAACTTACTCTTTTTTTATTAAAAAAAAAAAAAAAAAAAAAAAGAGAGAGAACTATTTTTACTAAGTAGTGAATATAACAACACCTGATTCTCATGTGTGTCTTTTTGAAGTAGAGGACTCTGATCCTCCAACAAAGTAAGGGAGGCAGACACTGTAATCATCAATTACATTGTCAGAGAGAGCAAATTACATATTAGCATCCAAACCCAAATAAGCTGAGGGAAATTGACACAAAAAAGGAAACCTCTCCCTTCACTCTCTTCCCCTGCTGCAGAGATAAAACAGGAACTGATCTTTCATAATCTAAATTAAAAGTATGAAGAAGAGGAAAAAAAAAAAAACAAACTGACATTCTTGAAATATTCTCCTTTGACTTGGATTATGCAAAGGCTTTTACTCCCACATAAAACAGAGGTCATTCCTTATACGGTGCTAATATTTAAAATGTGTTCAGCACTTCATAAGCATATAGAAAGGCATGGTTTCGGCAATACGATTAAAAGGAAAAACATATAGATTGAAAGGAAAATAATATATATTCACAGAGGGAAATATGCTGTTGCCTTTACATTTTATATCTTTTCATTCCATAGGCAGCCCCATTTAACTTTAGGTACTATTCTGATTAAATAAATGGGACAATATTTGATCTCAAGCGATCACTATCATCATTAGCCCATGTTTTACCAGCTTTCATTTTAAAAACACAGCTCTTAGAAACAAAATATTAGAATCACAGAAAACTGCAAGGATTTCTACCTGGATCTAAAGTCTGTAATTACATTAAGCATGGCTGAAGGAGGATTCTGGTCTATAGATGCACAACAACATAACTTTTAATATAAAATACCAGTGTTATAAAGACTGAAGAATGAATAGACATTTGTCTATTTGCCAGCCAAATCACTCTGGTCTTTTTCCATATAAAACATAGTGCAAGTATTAGATTAAAAGTAATGGTCATTATTTATGCTACATCTTAAAGTAATTAATCTTGACCTTTTGGCAGAAGGACCAGAACTTGTATTTTATCATGCACTAAACCTGTCCAAATGGCAAGTAACTCTACAGTGTTGCAATGTGCTTCTCCTTTCTGTATCTCTTAAATCACTAAATGCTGATAAATCTTCCTGATGGCATTTCAAAAGTATACAAATATATATAAGGTAGTTTAAAATAACAAGCTCTTAGAAAGAATTAAAAAAAAAAAAAGATAAACCTACATTCTACCAGAAGATTGATTCATTTGGTGAGAAACTGTGCTATTTGCAAGCAGTTTGACTCACTGCATGTGAAAAATAGAGTGGCACTTGCTATCTGCCTGAGTGAGTTTGCTGTAAACAAAGCATGATGTGAACAGGAGATGCTCCTGTCACTGCTTGAGTTCTGGCTTTTTTTTTTTTTTTTTTTCTAAACCTGGAAAAAGTGGAAAATAAGGACTTCTATTTGAATGTTGAGTCCCACAGGTTCAGAGAGCTCGTGATCTGCCCTAAAACGAAGCTTCGAGCTGTACTGAGATGAGATGCTGGACAGACTGACCACTCAAAAAAGCTACAGGACACACTGGGGTGGACAGGGCCCTTGGGGCCCAGCTCCTGGCCCTGCCCCAGGAACCCAGTGCCACATCCCAGGGAGGAGGCCCCACGGCCTCCAGACAGCCAGCACCAGGTCTTTGGCAGCCATGCAGCACACAGGCGCCTCCTGAAAACATCACTTAGCGAGACTGTGCCGTCACATGCTTACAGCTACTGAGCACCTGTTAGGTGTACCAGACTACATCTCAGTAGTCTTTACAATACCAGCTTGTAACCGTGCCAACACATAACTCCCTGGGGGAAAACCCATGCCTTTTGCCAAACAAATGCCAAATGCATGAAATGCAAGTATCCACAACACTCATCCCTGGTAAGACAGTGTCCACTTCCCAATGGTATTAATCATGCTGTCTGCAGAAGCTTATACAGCTCATTCCTGAGGGTAAGATATTTTCTTAATGAACAGCAAGTTTTGCCAGACTTACACTGTTACCTAGTATTTTCCCTGGCATTGTGTCAAAAAAAGGGTTTTAAGGCTTATGCTAAGAAATGATGTTTAGAATGATGCTGGGCCAGGCCCTGAGCTGTTCTTAATCCTTCATATGTCTATCGACTCCCACAGAGCCATGCTAATTCACACCAGCTGAGCAGCTGTCCTATCTGAAAAATGTTTTATCCCTTAATCTGATAAAGGAGATCTTCACATAAAGCCATGTGGAGTCAGGCATGCTTCTGTAAGAAAAGGGAAAGTTTGATCCAAGATCAGGAACAGAACCTTTTTGATTCACAGTAGTATCATCAGGCTTGTACCCCAACTTACACAGTCAGCTATTATTGAATTGCCTATGGCAATTTCAGTTCAACAAAGAAAATCAGCACTTATCTCAGTATCAGAATAACACATGTAACAGCTTCTTGACAATTAATTTCAAATATCTGACGTGTCAAGCATAATATCAAGAAATCCAGGCCTCGTGAAGCCCCAAGCTCTGTGCCCAGATGCAGCCTCATGGCCACCCAGACGAGCTTGTCCTCTAGGAGGGTGACACATCTGCATGACCAGTGTCAGACCTAATGCAGTCACTGGCCGCTCCACCACCTGTCTGAGACAATTGGTCCTGTTCTAGATGCCCGTGATGAATAAGGTACTTCTTTTTGTCATTTTGTTTGTAGCAGAATTTACATTTCAAAGGTTTGAAGCATTTACTGGAAGTTATGAAATTGAAAAACCTTTAATCCTTCCTTTCTGGGTTAAATATGAAGAAATTCTTATCTTGAGCCCTGTCGTGTTATCAGGTGAAGTCAGTGGAAGGTTCTAATTGACTTCAGCTGTGGAATGCATAAGGGATGACAAAGATACTCAGGCACTACAAAGAAAACTGATGAATTCTGTTTTACAGACCGCATAACAAAAGGGCTTTGTGAAAAATCATTTCTCATTACTCTGTAAAAAAGGGAAGAACTCAGAAAATATTCCTACTCTTGGTAGTAGCTGAACATCTTAACACTAAAGAAATGGAGCAGAAGCCATCTTTGTGCTGATACATTACAGTCTGTGGTGTACATTGCTTAATCTGGATTAGTCCAATAAAGCCATATGTGTGGTGAGGAATGGAGTTTTTTTAAATAACTTTGGGATTCCTGCAGGAAAACAAAACAAAACAAAACAAACAAACAAACAAAAAAACACTACAAATGGCAGTTGATGTTGATACTGCTAGTATTTTATTAATCAGCTACTGATCAGAAGGTTACAAGGCTTTACACAGCAGAAACTCACCAGACTATGCACAGCTACACAAAGAGAGGAAAACACACACATACATCCTACAGTTTTTTCTCACCTCTTGGCTCCTTGGAAGAGAGAATTGGTTTAGGAACTTAAAGTTACTTTATAGACCTAGCTGCAAAACCAAATCATTTAAATATAATTAAAAGACAAAATGAAGGTATCACATAAGTCTTTTCATTTTGCAACTGATCTTGCAGGACAGGACTTGACATGTAGGTGTAGAACTCCATAACATAAATATACGACATACAGACATACATATAGAAATAATGGAAAGGAGTAGTCTACACCTTAAAAATCACAAAGTCTATGACAGAGAAAAACCCATCTTTCTGCATTCTTTACATTGACTACACTGATTAAAGTTTTGCTCTGGCTTATGCTATATGATAGCATATGATGCCCTTTGACACTCTGCTTTTATATTTAAAATATTTTCAACTATATGTATATAAATTTTAATTGAAGAGTATTATTCCATGACTATGCCATTATTTTTTCCTTTCAAGAAACTTATGACAATTTATGTTAATAATGTTCATCTAGAAAACTATTAGAACTTTTTGACACATTCATTGTGATCTAACATAAGAAACATTCTCAAAAAACATTTCAGGGTTTTGTCAACAAAATACTTGATCACAATTGTTTTTCATACAACAATGCTTGCTGCCTATAGAAAAAAGGAAATATCAGCTCCCAAAAGACGTCTTCACTTTTTATATGTGCAGTCGTTTAGACTTACAGCAACTGACCAGGGATTTTCTTTGTGTGCATGTACATTGCAGCCGCTGTTTTTAAGCACTCAAAACCACAAATGATTTGAGCCAATACTGACCTTTAAATATCACTTATACCACTTTGCGATAAATTAATGTTGCTGCTTAAGAGCTGTGTGAGGCCCACAGAACCCTGAGGATTGAGTGGCTTAGTTGGTAGCACAATCAGTAGTAGCTCTGATTAATGAATAAATACAGATGGGACAAATGAGAAATAACTGAGCTTTTTCTTTTTATTTCTTAGTCAAAAATAGGAAAAAAAAAAAAAAAAGAAAAAAGAAAAACAGAGGCAGTTTTAGCCTCTTTTCCATTACCAGGAATCACTGAAGAGTGGGCTGAGCTCATCTGTTCTGTGCAGAGCAGTAAAGCAGTAATGGAGGAGATGAAGAGGAGAATTGTTACTGCTGCTACTTTCTCTATCATATTCTACAAGTCATCAAGATTTTAACAGTGGATGCTGACCACATCTACTTGTTGCCTTCATTGACCTTCTCCCCACCTTTCTGGGACTGGTTCCCTTCTCATGTGCCCACACTGAGAAAATTGGAAATTACTGGAAGAACTGGGAATCAAAAGCAGTTGCTATTCATTGTCCATGGTGGTCTTTTATGCCATAGACCTACAGGCTGTGCTCCTTCAATACCTGTCTCAGGAACATCCAAATTAATAAGCCATGGATTATTTTAACCCTACTCAAACTCCCTACTTGGAGCTTAGCCTTTTAACATGATTTTCTTCTGTACTTCTATTGCGAACACACCCCGATCACACTAATTTCATTGTTCCTTCCATCTGAATCATCTTTCTGGACAAACCGGTGAGGCATTTTCTACAGTCTTGTATATCTAACAGAATTACAACAAAACTAAAAAGGAATTATATTTAAATGTGACAAAATATCTTTGTTTTATATTGTACAAAATTAAGCACTGAAATTGTTTCCACAACCCACCACTGGAACCCAGCAATACTAAAAAACACAGCACACGAAGGTAACAAAAACTGAAAAGAGCACAGAATCACAGAATTGTCTAGGTTGGAAGAGACCTCAAGATTGTCGAGTCCAACCTCTGACCTAACACTAACAAGTCTTCCATTAAACCATATCGCTAAGTTCAACATCTAAACGTCTTTTAAAGACCTCCAGGGATGGTGACTCCACCACTTCCCTGGGCAGCCTGTTCCAATGTCTAACAACCCTCTCAGTAAAGAAGTTCTTCCTAATATCCAACCTAAAACACCCCTGGCACAACTTTAGGCCGTTCCCCCTCGTCCTGTCACCAGGCACGTGGGAGAATAGACCAACCCCCACCTCGCTACAGCCTCCTTTAATGTAGTTATAAAGTGTGATAAGGTCGCTATACAGAATTCCACTAGCTAGGACTTTTTCCAATATATATTTTTTTTTCCAATAAAATGTTTTAAATGAAGTACATCATTATTCAGGACATCCATTGATCTGTCTGAGGAAGAAATGTACCTTATGGGTAATGGGTTCCATTACTATTCACTTCAGAGTTTCTTGCAGCTTTCTTTAAAATCTCTGGTACTGGTCACTATCAAATGGAATATTAGACTAGGTGCATTCCTAGCTCATGTGGCATGGAAATTCATTTACACTTTTTATCTGCATATTGAAGGGAAATACAGTAACATACGAAGGTGATCACAGGAATGCTAATAGTGAATAAAATCTTCCAGAAAAAAAATATAAATATATACACACACACACACACATATATACATGGGCTGAAAGTGAGCTAACTGTATTGGTGAAGAGAAAGCATTCTATGTAAAGTAGTCATATTGCCAGTCACACTTTTGCTACAGTATAGTTTAAGGTCAAATCATGTTTAATGTGATGTGACGTGGATAAGATGCAAATTCTCTAATGTAATGTTACAAGAATGCACATAAATATTTCAAAACTAAGTGGAAAGACAAACACAATTCATCTTGTCTAAACACACATTCTCTTTTCCGTGCATCATCCTCAGTAGTTAAAGACTATGATCTACTGTAGACATTTCCAAGAATATAAATCTTGCAGCAGCTGCTAATGATTCTCTGGCAAACACACACAAAAAAATAGAAAGCTAGCTTTTTTTTTTTTTTTTTTTTTTTTTTTTTAATAAAACCTACAAATGAAATGCAAATTTTGTTTCCTTAAGAAACAGTGGTTAACACTTAAGACACTTAAGACCGTGCTTCAGGGATACACCTGAAAGAAACAATTAATAGCCCAGTATGGAATTAATAGTGAATGTATACCTACAACAGGTTATGTTACTTAATTTACCTATAAAAAATATTCAAATAAATCCTTCCACTACCATTTGTATCCTACTCTTCAGGACCATATGTAAAAGAAGGGCATATGCTGACATCTCTGATAAGAAGCTGTCAGAACTTTCATTCATGATAATTAAAAGCATTACACCCTGAAGTAGTTACATTTCAATGGAAATCATTAAAATACATATATTTCCTAATAGTTATACTGGACATGAAACAGAAGCTGTGGACAATGGACTTCATACTACAGGTACTGCAAATGCTCTCGGCCCATAATATGCAGTAGGATAGACGAATTTTAACCATCTCCTCTGGATATGAATGTATAACATTGATGGTCTTTGGACTTCTATTTTCTTCATAATTTCCAGGTAGAAGAGCATAGTGTATGGAACTCAGTAGGCATAAATGCGTTATGTTAATATCACAGAATATTTTCACATATTTCACATGCAAATTCATTAGCTGTGAAAGCACAATAAACAGTTTTTAGTAGATTTCCATCTACTTTGGATCTTTTATTTTCCTATACCGTTCTTTCAAAGATATGATGAAAAAAATATTTAAAGTAAAATCATGCAAGGGAATTCAACAGGACATTGGATTTATAAAGAAAATATACCAGAGATGCTATGCCACGTCTAAGAAATGTATTCCACTTAGTTCAGAAATCTGACACATCCAACAAAATGGAGTGCCATCATTACACTAACCCGTTAGTAATGTTTCAACAAAATGAAGAATAAGAATATGCCATTCAAATGAAATTGTTTGACTTGTGCTCAAAGGTGTTATCTTAGAGACATAATATTAATCTCATTCTCACATATAATAAAATCTGCCATGAATAATACTATTTATATATATATTAGTAAGTATATCCCACTGCTATGAGTTTAGTGTTGTGTATGTCTTGATACAAGTCTCAGTCTAAGCAGGAGTGAACTCTGGAAGTATGTGACAGTAACTAATGCAAATAAGAGGAGGAAGAGATGACAAACTCTTATATGCTCTTCTCAATTTTTTTTTACTGCTTCAAAAACTGATATGACTGTCAGCTCACCTTCTCTACCCATAAGAAATAAAACCGTCTTAGAGAATAGGATCTATTAGCTGTAGCTGATTAGCACTCCAAAAGATGGTTATTTCTTCCTGCACTGTTTTGGAACTTTTTAACTGTATGCAATTGAAAAGTGAGGGGCATCAAAATCAACTACTTAAAATGAAGAAGGTATTGCTGAAAAGATGATAATACGTAAGAGAGAAGTACTTACATTTGGAGGCTCAACTCAGCTATCTAGATAATTCAGCTCTTCCAATTGTAACTAACATGCGTTATGGGTTTAAGACTGCAATTACTTTCCAGTTATCCTCTAACATTTAAATGTCTCTTCACAAATGCGGATATGTGAATGTTGATATTCACATTGCTTGTTATCAGTAACCAAATGGTAAAACTAATTTCATATAAAAAAAAAAAAAAAAAAGTATCTTCAAGTAATTTCTGAAAAGTAACAGAAACCATGTTGTAGGTAGAGGTACACAGTAGAGACTGGAGCAAGACTGCCAAACAAAAAGGTAGTGAGTATGTTTTCTAGGAGGGACTTTGAAGATGGATAGCAGAAGAAAACAAAAACTAATGACCTAAAAGAAAGATTCTAGAATTTGTGAAAGAAATTACATAGTGGAAAAGGCTGTGATACATAAGACTGAACGTTATGGTGAGAAAGTTTCAGTAATTCTCTATGTTAATCTTGTTCAAAATGTAATAAAAGATTAGATACAAATGACAAACAATGCACCCAAATTTGTGACAGTAATCACAGGACAAAAAGATACAAAACAATGTAAAACATACTGTGATCCTCTTCAAAAGAGATCAACAATGTGAACTTTGGAGCTCAAGGAAAGTTTAAAGTGGATGGGTTCTAATGTGGACCTGAACTGGCCTTTTACATAATCTCAGTCCTTCCCCAGTCCTTCAGTTTTCCAAAGGACAGTCATTCTTGGCTACACTGCTGGAAAGCTTAAGAAACTCTGGAACAACCAAAAAATATGGCAGTGCTAGCATTTTCAGTTCCAAGCGTGAATGATGTCTGAAAGACACGTGTTAAAAGACTGCATGCACTCCAATGCTAATTTTGTAAAAAGCAATGGCTAGTAGGTCAAAAATTTTTTTTTTTTTTTTTATTGTTAGTCTAATTTTATGTCCTCATTATATCTGCAACAAGAAAAAATTACATAGTCTGAAAGCAGACTATGATTACAGCTTTGTAATTAAGCAAACTTCTAAACCATGCTGATATAAAACCAATGACAATTTGAAAAAAAAAAAAAAAAAAAAAGTAATTTAAAGCCTTTGTTTTTCGCTTGATATTTTGTCCATTACAAATGTTGTAGATAAATATATATAATTACTATATATAAACACTGATCAAACCCAGACTGTGTATCAAGGCTATGTCTCTGAATGCTGTAGCTTTTAAAATGAAGACTCTGCTCATAACATCTCAGAAGTTCCCTTGGACTCAGAACAAAATGACAAAAAATTAGCAAGTCTGAGAGTGAGAACAAGTTCTCAAAAAAATTAATATCTTCCTTGCAGCAGTATTAAAAATTAAATTCCTTGGCCTCTGACAGTGCTGTTTTGATAGGTCACATGCTATTACATCAGTCATGTACTGTTATGTTAGTATGTTGAGATGAATCATAGTAATGCCATGGCAGCCAAGAAATGTCAAACACCAATACCTTGAAATTAAGGCAGAAACAGGCCTTATATATGCTTAAGCCTTTTGACTCACCACAAAAAATATTGCGCTCACTATGAAGCAGAAAATGAAGGATGCATTCACCATGCACTCACTAGAAGCAGAAAACATAGCATTTTTCCTTCCAGATGGATCTTTCTTTAAGTACAAGTTGTAGAAGTTTAAATACTGTAAGGTTTCATCTTCTCAGAATGTCAGCTTCTCATTTTAAAGACAGATAAATTAATTAATTCACCTCCTTGTCATTAAAAAAGTAAATAATTGATTCGGTAAGAAAGAATGATGGAAAATCACTGAGAAGATGCAAGCTTGTTTTGTATCTGTGATTGAAGTAATAAAACAATAACAACAATATGGATTTCTCTCTTCTGTTTTTCCTAATGGATTATCAACACCTAAACCGGAATTTATTTAAAATAGCATACTCAAATTTAGGTTACAAAATATCTGTAGTCTGTAAATATCTACAAGTCAGGGCAGTGACACAGCTTTAACTTCTTTTAAAATATCTGTAATTAAAAAATATATAATTAAAGATAAAATTAGACTAGCAAACATGTAGACCTCTGGTTAATTTCAGTAACAACTATTATCTTTACATATTTAGCAACTCCACCAAACACAATGTTACCTGATATTACAACAATCCTATATGCCTATATGCACTACTGACACCATTTTTAATTTAAATATCTATCAAAAGGTCTTTATTTGTCAGTTTGTCAGATGATTTACATCTGTATTTGAACCTCTTCGTTTTTCTTTAGAGAATGAACACATTTATCTATATTTTCATTTCTTTTTCTGGTAGATCTTAAGAACATTTTCTCTCTACCCAATTTAAATATATAGACATATAGATGTTATCCTCCTTTCGTAGCATGTCTTCCGAGAAACAGATTAATAAGGAGTCAATGGCAAAGACTCTGCAATAGCACCGTCACAGACTCTTTAAATTATTCCACTGCAAGTGTTAACCTCCCACTGCATTTACATTTGGAAGGTTAGTCCTCTTGAACTCACTCCAGGCATTATACAGACTCAGAAGGCTAGATTTAATAAGAACAACTTGGTCAGAGTAGCTTAAATTTATACATGTACAAAGGGAACTCATTAGAAATGCAGTTCACATAAAAGCCATGCATTTATGCATTCAGATTCTGGCCCTTTTTCTACTTTGGCAGAAGAATATGAGGAGAAGAAAGAAAAAAAAAAAAAAAAGAAAAAAAAAAAAGAAAAAAAAAAAAGAAAGAAGATCAAAAGCTATGGAAGTTTTGCAAGAAGCCAAGTTAGTTCATAAGACCATAGAACAAAGTAATGTTATTTCCTAAGCTGATGTGGCCTTAAGTGTCTTAAATATGCCTCAAGCATGCTGGAGGCAAACAACTACTGCAGACCATCCTACTTCTCGTCTACTTTTTGTTCATTCATTACAGAAAGTCGTTCACATTGTGTCTTCCCCATCCTAGCCTTCCCCTTTCTTTGAAAATGCATTTAGTTACTTTGAGACTACATCTGCAAAATATACTCTTACTGTCACATTTACTTCATACAAGTGTGCAAATACATGGACATACATTTTTTGCATAATTTTTTGTTTGTTTAATCTTTCCTTACGATCAGTGTTGTTGTGATATCCTTTGCCTGTATATTTGCTATGCTTAACAGAATTACCAGCTGTCACTAAATTCATGTGCTGTTCATAAATATAACTAAATTTTTTGGACAGCTGTTCATCTGGGCATAAACACACTCATTCTAATAGCTACATTAGCTCTACAAGTATATGTTTGTATGTTTGTTTTTAACTTTCACTCAATATAATTAGTTCTGACATTCTCCCATGAAATAACTTTGTATGTGTTGAGTTTGCTTATTTTCATTTGCTTTAAGCCAATCAGCTACTATATATATATATTATATTTATTTATTTATTTATTTCCCCCATAACAAAACTGTAACATGATGGACTTCAAAAAAATCCATCCTGAAAAATCTGTCCCATTACAAATGAAGGGAGTAGATCTGCTGGGAACATCAGTGAATACTCTGCATACCTTCCCCTGACTTTTAGTCAGCACAACTCCTGGCTGAATTTCAAACAATCAAAAGTGGGTGCAGCAGTATTTTACCCCAAATACAGAAGTCTGCTTACCTTCAAGCACAAGGTATCCTATATTGTCGAACACTGATAGTATAACAGATACAGCCTGGAGAGATATAGGCAGGTTAGTATGAGAGGGAGAGAGCAGGTAGGAACTAGATTTGAATCGCTATAGTCATAGGGTAATTAATTCAGTAAATTATCATGGAGTCAGTGGAGACTGGCCTCTGTTTCATGTACCAATACATTCAAAGCCAGCAAGAAATGATAATCTGTATCTAGCAGAGAAGACATTCCTCTTGGTGCTAAGTGGAAGGGGCCAGATCTTAAGCCCATGACTCACAAGTGTTTCTGGGAGCTCCTGAAGCAGGTTTCCTTTTGCTTCTTCACAGGTGCTGCTGTCTTTCACTGTGCACCAGATCAGGAATGACTAACTGGTATCATCTGTAGACAGAATAATTAACTATTGGTCACAGTACAGTTAAATAACTTACTCATTTTGAGAATTCATCAGGAAATTCACTCATTTTTTATTCACTGAGATTTGAGCAACTTGCCTGTACAGCATCCACATATTTCCCTGTTCCTGTGGATTTATTGGTGCCCTGAGTATCTATGAATCAGATCTGATGTACTTTAACATAAGCATCTGAAACACATTCCTCTTTATGAAAATTGGTTAACTTGTCTGTGAGGATTGATATCCTTCTGTTTATCCACTTCTATAAAAATAGTTCAGATTCACAAGGTAGCAAAGTTATCATTATTAATGATTATGGTTGACTGCAGCAGAATGGTTAGGAACTCCTGGTTTGGTACATCGTCTACTTAAACTAGAATGAACAGATGAAAGGATGCAGGGGAAGAGATACAGCATTTGAATGAAATTTTTGAAGTATGAAGACTGGCTCACATTTCTGTGTACTGGCTTCAGTTTTACGACAGAAGCATGTATAGTTTAAAGAAAATTGAAAATGCAAGTAGGAGAAAGGAAGAGGGCAGTGAAAGAGATAAAAGACATGCAGAATTGAATAGCAGGGACAGAGAGAAGACTGGAAGCAGAAGATGCTATGAGATTAAAGTAGCAGAACAAAAACAAGGGGTAATAAGGATTATTCATCACTTATACTGCATTCAGGTGATATGGGCCACATATAGAGAACTGCAGTGTCCTTTACATCAAAATGTATTTGCAAGTACTCAGTATATAGCCTTCCTAATAAGAAGTGGTATATGAAGTTCTATATAACCACCAAGATTTTTGAAAATCTAACAGGATTCATTCAGTAAATGAGATTCCCTACTTGTCTTATGATGCCAGTAACCTGCATGAAAACCAGCAGCATTGGCACTCTGTTCCTTAAGATGCTTTTACTAAAACTAAAAATGGTCACTAGATTGTGTGGATTAACCACAACTGACCAAAAAGGCCCCACTGTAAAATACGTATTTGTGATTTGATCCAGATAAGAACAGTCATCATGCTAGGGGTGGTTGTGATGTTGCAGGAGAGGTCACTTTGCTTACTTGGCCTCTTTGGCCCCTAGAAACAAAGAAAAAATGGTAGGTGAATGACTACTGTAACCTAAAACAATGAAAGACCACATTTTTTAAAATCTCAATGCAAAGAAAAATAGCATTATGTAAAGTTTATACTTCAAAATTCAAACGTGATTGATCAACCTGCCACTGCCACTTTGAGAGCTGGAAACACTTCAGGGAAGAAAATGGACAGGGGGAAAGACAAAAGAACAAAAAAACACCCTGTTTTCTAGAGACCTAAGAAGTAGTGCATTCAAAAAACTTAGACTAAGTAGTACTTTTTAAATTCTTCCTTTTAGCCTTCCAGAAAGGTTCTGTTTAGTAGGTAGATATCTGAAAAGATCTCTGCAAATGGCTTGCATAAAGCCAATGAAACAAAAAGCCGTAAAAGCATTCCTCAGGTATTTCATGGACATTATCGGAAAGAGATGGTACAGAAAAAAAGCAAGTGGATTTTCCATTATTCCAATGCACTTACTATGTTCTGAAGGACTGTTATGATAAGGAAAGGAGTCACAAATCAATTTGGATTTTACATTCCATTTAATCGCATATATTCCTAGTATTATGAGTCTTTCTGTGCAATCTGTAAGCTGCCATCAGCACAACAAAGCTGTTCATATCTGTAGCACTACCATAACCAATTTTTCTAGGAAAGATGTATCTTTATGTCTGGGAATCTGAATAGAATTTTTGGTTGAAGATTGCTAGGGCTTGAATTAATATCCACTAGAAATTATAATTATAGCCCTTTTTCTAATCTGACAGAATGAAATGCCTTAAAGTGGGCAGAAATTTTCCCATATCCTTTCTCTTACAGAGATACAGACATGAAGTAAAAATACTGCATCAGAGTAGGATTAATTTTGCAGTATTTCAGGATTGCCTGCCACCGCAGCTATGCTTTGTTTCACTCTCCAGGACACAAAGCAATACAGAATCTCCTGTTTTATTGGTGAGGGATCTGGCAGCCATCTGCACAGTTCCAGAACGGAGTATGACTCATACATATGAGATATATGTTATTCATGAGATGTTCCAGAGTTGCTTTCATTCTCTTGTGTACGAGGTGAAAAGCTGTGTCAGCGAGGAGGGCTGCTCAGTAAATTGAGTTCTGTGTAGAGAGGCACCTTTGCAGAGAAACCTGGATCCACAGATCTGGATGCTAACAAAGCCTGGGAACTTGGCAATACACAGCAGGCAGTGCTCAGCTCCATAAAGTGGCAGGTTGTACAAATAATCAACATCAGCTTTTGCTGCAAGGTACTCCTAGAGCACTCTTCATCATTTGTATGCTTGAGGTGTAAGCATCTTGGGAGTCTTAATAGTGTTTTATGGTGTTTGTAGGGTGCAAGAAGATTCATCACCAATACTGCAGATTACTGAAAATTTTAAAAGAAATTGAAGAGGCAGGCAGAGATGAGAATCATGCTGTCTGTTTCTAGTTGCTTTTTTAGGTTTCTCAACAGGATAAAATGCAAAATAGAATGACTATGTTCCAAAAATAAAAATTATTCATACATGGTAAGTGATACAGTGAATTCAAAAAGCCACAGAAGGAAGTTCTGGAAAGCCTGCTTGCCTCTTCACTTGAGAAACTAAGACAACTGCTCTATCTTCCAGAAGTAGCTTTAGTTTTTGTAGACTCCTGTCTCTCCCTTAACGACACCAGCTACCCACCATGTTCCATGTGGAAACTAGTATTTAATGTCAGAATATGCTTTCCTAACTACCATAAGTCCCCAAAGCTTCTTTGGGAGAATAAACACCCTTTTCACGAAGTTCCACCACAGCACTACTCTAAAATATCTCTGGGTGACTGACTTTGTCAAATCTAATGATCTTCATTAAGACAACATAGATTTCAGTTTATTTATACCTGGACTGCAATTTGCTCAGGAATGAACTTCCAACATTAGAAAAGACTGCATATAAACCGTGTGTTGACTGTAAAGTCTTGTTGATCAAATCACCTTCTTCAGAATAATCACCGGCTTTGTCAGTGAGCCTCCCTAATCAGTGATCCATGTAATTACTTCACTGTGTAGACTGAACTTAAGAAGTGTTCCCTAATGCTCTAAATATATGGATACCAGTATTTATATATCCATTATCATAAGTGCTGTTCAAGATGCATTTTTTTCCAATGGATCTTGATTGGATATACTGGCATTAAAAGTACAGGATTATAAAGACACCAGAAACCAGAAAGCTCTTCTAACATAGAGACCAAATATTGGTGGGAATAGCTACAGTGCTCAGTTTCTAGCGGGGTCTTAAGGTTGATGGCCTCCCATATATACACTCAAAGGAGTGCTCTGATCTAAAGATTACTGGTTGTTCATACTTCAGTGCTTTCCAGTGAAGCAATAATTTTGTCACGAGCATAACCTATAGAAAGTAAACTACCTTGGTAATTCCAGGAGAAAAGTGTGTAGATACAATAGCATCAGCAACAAAAAAGTCTAAAACCTTTGGGTCATTTTTTTCCCTCTGCAGACAGATAGTTCCAATGCATCTCAGAATCACTTTGCTCAGCACCAGAGACAGCATGGTCAATCTGACAGGCCAAAATGGTAGGCCTACAAAATTCTTGTGTCTTATATTTTAAGTCATCACTTCTGAAAAATCAAACACATCTTTATATGGATACAAGATTACATAAAAATGTTAAAACTTTATGAGCTATACTTCTTTTTAAATATGTTTTTTCTTACCATCTCAGTAGAAGAAAGAGCAACTATATGAAACAATGGTAGAGTGTAGTACTGCTGATATACCTGACGATTACATTTGTTGTTTTTAATTGCCCAAATAACCCATTCACCCATGTGTCCACTATTTGTTTTTATCTGTATCTAAATAACAATTTAATTTGAAAACTAAAACCCTCTACTTTGGATTGGTCATTCTGTACAAGGTTACCAACTGGTAATCAGTTTTTTCACGCCATACATCAGGCAATGATCAAGGTGAGACCATTTACATTTAAATATTAAATGAGGTTACTTCTAAAGCTTCATATATTTTGGTGTTCGCTAATTCGTGGGTTTTGAAACAAAATACGTGGAAAGTTTGTACTCCTCAAGAGAGAAAACCACATTGGCTCTGGTCACAAAAACTGTAGAGGAAGTAGTGCACTACTTTACCCAAGCTATTTAATTGTAACTCCCAAGGCTTCCAGTTCTCTATGCAAGCTCAGGGATAACAGCATTACATACTAAAAATACCCAAAGAACCTAAAAGCACCTGCAATGTTCTTTATTTGAAGGTCCTAACTGTACTAAAATCTGCTGACCTAACAATTCTCTGACTGACTATTAACTAATCGCTAAGGAAATCCCACAAAACTGTTACTACTTCGGAAATATGAAACTTTGGCGACCCAGCTTGACATGTCTCTGAGACCTACAGCAGAAATATGTGATGCTTGCTTGTAAGAACACTGACACAGTCTACTGTGCACCCACACTGGCACCTGCTGCGGCTCCTTCCACACTAGCCAATGCCTCTACCTCCATGGATATTCTGATTTAACAAAGGTGCTAACCACCACCATTCCACCAAGTCATTTAACTGCCATCTTCTTGTCCCTTACAGAGGGGTGAGAATTTCACTCCCAGATATATTTCACTCCCTGATATATTGAATTTGAAGAACAAATTATTGCTTCAGAAGTTTCAGCAAAGCCTTTATTTGAGCTTCTTGTCTTGGTCTTGTTGCTTTTATGCATGCAAAGTAATAATACAAGGACATCATCAAGTGTAGCTCTAATATTGCCTTGCCATTATGGCACCAAGCTCTAACTACTTTTACAATTTACTGTCATTTTTTAAGATAAGAATTCCTCCCCCCTCCCCATTTCACCCCCTCTCCTCCTTTTTTTCCCTTTTTCTGAGTTTAACATAATAGGAAACCACACAGAAAAGTATGGTTATGAATTTTAGTTGCTGAGGTTTAATCACAAAACATAGTGAGAAAGAGAATTAGCCAAATACAGTATAGCAGAAAAAAAAAATATTCATAGCTATGCAGATTGCCATAATGACATCTGGGACTGACAAAACTGGCAGTTGAGACTCTTACTTCAGGATGAAGCCCTGAACAATATGCATATTCTAAATTCCCATGAAGTTTAACAAATTTAACTCTCAATGCCTTTTAACCCTCAATACTGAAATCATTGCAGTAGGTCATAAGATAAAACAAAAATCCAAAAAGTAGGCCAGAATTTCAGTTGATGGAAGTCTCCACTTTCACCGACTTCAAAGACTATTGTAAAAAAAAGTAAAGATGATCAGATATGAAGTTTAAAAGATAACGTTGGCCTAAATTTGAAATCTAAGAAGTAACTCAGAAACGACAGTGCTTGTAGAAGAAAACACGTTCCCTTTGCCAGACTTTTAATTCATTAAATAAGGCTTAAGAGCATTTTTATTTTCCCATGTTCAGTTTTGTGAGCTGCTGCTTTTCAGGAAAACCACAACCTGAATTTAACTGTAGTTACAGAAATACAAGACCCTTCTCAATAGTTCCATGCAGCATGTCACTTGATACTTTTTCCCTGTTATATATCAAACTATACCAAAATTAGTTGTAGGACTGTGCATGTTTTTGAACAACTTTATGAAATCTTAATAACTGATAGCAGTTATTTAATTTCATTTTCATATATTCTAAAAATGCTACGGAAAATTTAATGCAAAGTCCGTTAACTGCACACTACACCATTTATTTTTCTTATAAGTATATTTTCAGAAGCAATTTCCTTCATGCTGTTAAGAATTTCCTGTTTCAGAGAAATCTACATCATTCTGAGCAGGAGGTTTGTACAGTACAGATAAGGAGGAAACAATAAAAACATGAGCCAGAAAGTTATAAAGTTAAACATTATACATTATACAAATCACTATACTTCCAATGAGAGATACGTTCTCCAGATGGTTTAGTATTGAAGGCAATACTCTGTTATTTTAAGTTTCTTCAAGTTAAAAAACAAACAAACAAAACAGTGTTCCCCATCCTGTATTGGCTGTCTCCCAAGAGTACTGCTATGAATGGTGGTCTTAGGAGACATGTAGAATTGATCCTCCCCTCTCACACTTTCTTGTGTTCCTCTTCCACACCACACATTGCCTTCCTAACTTGCAGCTATTTACTGACTCATCAAACATGTTGTCAAGACTTGTAAGACTCTCTAGAAGTAAACTATTTTGTTAGTTCAAGCTCATTCAAGCTTTATCGCACTTTTTCTTCTTTTCTTTAATGATTTGAATTTGGAGACACAGATATTCATATTATCATAGTATACATTATTTCTGTAATACATTTTGTAGTTAAAAGGTGATTAACTGCTGGAACAGTTCTACATGAAACCACCAATAATTTATTTGCAAGCAACTGTTTCTATTATAACTATAATATTCAGGACAAAAATACCTTAAGGATTTTTTTTTAGTTATTTTTTTCACAGAAGTCCTGGACTTATTTATTATTTTGCATAATTGCATAGCATAAAATAAAAAATTATGACATGCATTCATATATTTTTCACTAATAAAGTCATTAAAAAGGATGTTGTTTTTATTAGTAGGTTGGCCCCTTTCAAAGATTAGCAAATACTGAATTTTTCATGGAAGTTCTTTTTATCATCCTATAGTACATTAATAGATGAAATATTCATTACTTTCTTGTCCTGGTAAGCATTCTACATATGAAAGACAAATATAGGTAAAAGAGACAACCTGGGAAGTCAGAGATGAGGCAGAAGTACTTGCTGATGATGCCCGAGTTGCAAATCATTGTCTGGTCTGCTGCTATCTACAGTTCAGTGTGATTCTGGAATAGTTTAGCCTTCCTTACTGTATTTTACATGCATAATTTATTACAACTATTTCACTGTGAAAAAGTCACAAATGCTGAAGTTTTCTGTCTCTAGCAGACAGTGCAATCTCTTACATACAATCTTTCCTAATGCTTAAAGTTTAGTCAAGAGATAAACCACAGCCTTGGTGTAAGCAGGTACAACAATCCTAAAATGAAATCCGTCTTCAGCTGCTTATGTGAGAGATGAATTGAAATCCAGGTGTACTAAAGTGCAACTAAAGTATGCTTGCTGGGCAAAATGATGGAGCTTTTTTTAAAAAAAAAAAAAAATAATTTTTATTTTTATTTCTTTCCTAGATAACTTTTCTAGTGCACTATTTCTACACCAACTCAGTCCTTTGCAACACATACTACACTGGTCTGACTTTCAAACAGAATTCATTCTGTACTTCTATCTTTTTTTTTTTTTTTTACTTTTGTCTCTTCAGAATGGTAAATAATAATTAAAAATATATTACTGAACTAGATAAGGATCTACTTGAGCTTTTATGTCATCTTCTGCATTTCTTTCTCTTCTTCATTGTGTGAATTTAACAGTGAGCCAAATGCCTTAAGTTTCAAAGTTGTTACTCATGTAATTATATATCAGAGCATGACAGAAATCACACAAAGATCAGAAGAAAACCTCAAAAGAACTCATCTGAAGGAACAGTTTCCAAACTTGGCAATATTTTACATTACAAGACAGTACATTAATAATATGTCATGGGTGAAGTTCAGGTGAAAAATTTAGACCGGAGGGTTAATAACATCATTTCCACATCATATTAGGCAACCTCAGCCAACTTCAGCTGTGCTTGTACAGCCACAAGAGGTCAAGTATTTCAGTTTTTACAAATAATGAAACATAACTCACATAGTGCTCCTTCTTATTCTACATGGGAAAATCTTAAATGAGAGGATGAAGTATTTCTTATGGCTAACTGGCATACTGTAAAAACACAAAATTCAAATATCCCACCTTGTCTTTTCTCATCCAATATCCTAATGAACTCCCTGGTGCCTGGATTCCTGTGGTGGCACTGCCTGGTGGCGCCAGTCCCTCAGCACAGCTGCTACCTGATATGTCACTCGGCTGTGCTGCAGCTCTTCTGCTTCCAACAGTGGAATAAGGCAACTGGTTTGCCTTATCACAATGACACATTACCAAGCTATTGCATCTAAATCTTAAAAGCAAATAAAACTAGTCTCATGGCTAACTTCTGTATTACTGTTCTTAGGCTGGTGATTAAACCCTGCAGGGCTTTTAGACTGGGAGCTCTCCTAGCTCACTTTTCTAAAGAAAACTGTAAGCTCTATCAACGTTCTAAATTAATTTCAATATTTATGCTGCATTTCTTAAAAACAAAACAAAACAAACAAAAAAAAAAACATGCAATATGCATTCTGGCTCCAATGGACAACTGTCAAATTTCAGACTCTACTAATCTCAGCACAATTTATACCTACTTTAATTCAAAATGATTTTATTAGGTCAGTGGAGCTGCAGTCATTTACATCAGCTACAAAATGTTGAGGAACAAAACTAGGAAACAGAGCTGGAAGGATCTTCTGTAAATACATGGCCTGACTGCATTTTGACAAGATGCAAAAGAAAGAAGCAAGTTCAGTCATTTTAACATATTTAGCAGCTCTCTATAAAGAAACTGAAGTAAAAATAACGTAGAGGATTACATTAGAAATTGTTGAGCAAGAAAGAAAATTGAAAGACTACCTTTCCATTAGATTTATTATAACATGGCACATGGAAAATGAATACAACATCAAATGCTACCTAAGAAAACTGGGGCAGATGTAAAACAGTTCTTCAATCAAAATAAGTAAGCTATACTGTTTTGCTGAAAGTATTCCAGCAGTCATGGTGGGTTTTCCTGCTACCTGATGCCATAGCAACAATAATCCATTTTTTAAATTGTAGTAAGAAGGTAATATATTATCATGACAGCTGCGTTAAATGACTGCCTCTCCTGTGTTATGCTCTTGACTTTACACAACAATGTTAAGATGTTTTTTAACCAAGTTTTCAAGATGAAAATAACATGGTGTCAAAATATTTTTTCTAACCAATCAGCTCTATTGAAAAACA
The DNA here is from genome assembly GCF_964211825.1 of Aythya ferina. Classification (NCBI taxonomy): domain Eukaryota; kingdom Metazoa; phylum Chordata; class Aves; order Anseriformes; family Anatidae; genus Aythya; species Aythya ferina. Next base: position 4,328,245 of record NC_140311.1, read on the forward strand.
TCACTGAGCTTTATGTTTCCATGACAACTAGTCTCAAATGTTACAAAAGCGTTCCAGATTTACCTACAAAGGAGGGTTCTTATATGAAAAAATGGTTCATGTAACACTGTACCATGCAAACTTATGTATGTAATATATGCTTACAACAAAACATGCTGATAGTTAACTTCTTTAGATTTAGTTGTGGGAACTTTTCAGATATATGAGGGACATAATACACTTCATATCATCTCTGTTTTAATAAAATACAGATACAGCAATGAATCTTTGGTTAGAACCTGTAAACACAAGAATCTAAAACTGTTATTTATTTATATCAGACAGAAAAGGGGCAATTGATGGACAACTGTACAAGTATAAGAGAAAGTTATCATTCTGTGGTTTCCTTTTATTTTACTCTGTATACTTGCACCAACATCAACAGCTGAGAAACTCAACTTCGTTGCTTCTACAGCCAGCTCATATTGTGATTCCAACAAACTGTGGCTATGGAAAATAAGCCATTTTACATACTAGTGGAAGAGATGGGAGATGGCTTATCAAACACAGCCTGCTCTGGGATTAGCAATTCATTATCATATATAAAATCTACCCAGATTAGGGGGATAGTGTGATTAACTACACTATCAGTTAATAAACAACATCAGAGTATGATAAACAAAAAATGGCATTACATTTACAGTAGATTTGGAACTTAAGAATTGCAATTTACAACTCTGTAGATTTTTATCAATGTTGTGGATGGCGAAAAAAAATGAATTTCTAGTACTGTTGCACCCACCATTAGTAAGAAAAAATAAAATAAAATAAAATAAAAATAAATTCTTAAAGCACATACTAAAATAACAATGACAGTGCTTTAATTAGGTATTCTTTGACAATTAACTTGAACTTTTAATGAAGTAGTAATATCCTTTCTCAGTAACACTGCTATATGCATGTTCAGGAACTCTAAAAACTACAAAAGGAATGAAAAAAGAGGGGTTATAACCTGTATGAAGTGAAATGGAAAGTCAAGGATTTAGAATAATTATTCACTTTTAAATGGTTGTAGAATATTCTTTTAACTCACCTTTTCACAAAAGTGACTTTCTTTTGATTAAAAAAAAAAAAAAAAGGAGAATTTGGATGTCACTAACAAATGGGTTCAAAGTTAGTAAAAATCTTAGTTTTAATTGGTTGACATAATTCAAGCTAGTACATTATTACAGTATGGAATCAAATCAAGAATAAAAGAGATGTCAAAGAGGAGTTACATACTTGATTCTTTATTAATAGACTATTACACCTGTCATTCTTGTGACCTCCACTAGAAATGTTAAAGAAATCAACTCAGAACAGTATTTTTCGTGACTAAAATGGAACGAGGAAACTGAATTTTTGAGCTTTATCCAGATGTTCATTTTATTACTGGTATTGCTTTGAGTACAGTAATCAATCTTTCAGCAAGTACTGTTAGAAAGCGGAGGTTACATTTTACTTTGGCTAGGAGACTCAGGGAAAGATTGCTTAAAACCATACCCTACCCACACCGCCAAGCAAAAGCTCAGAAGGGTCATTCCAAATGATTTCTATGCAAGACCTTAAATGAAAAAATATTCCCAATTCCCCATATTTTCAAGTGATTTGTCTGCCAAGCTAGCAAGTTCTGGTCATAGATAATTCTATGGCAAAGTACAAGATTCAATGAAGTGATCAATCTAAATGACGTGTGAAACACAAAATGTTTTTCTGCATTGATTTCACCACATCTTGCAATAATCATTCCAGCCTTCTTGATTGACTCTTAAAATTATAGCATACATTTTTCAGAGTGATGCATCTATAGCATCAAATCAATATATTCTTGTGTTCTGGCACAAAGTACCCATTATTAAGTACCTTTTATACAGTGACATTAAACCCCCATAAAAAAGACATATTCAAGTTCTGACTGGATGATAGCAAATAGTAACGAACAAACAAACAAAACAAACAAAAACACAGAATGAGGAATTATATTGTTTTGTAAGGATAAAAGCACGAATCCGCTATCATAATTTGGCCTGACAGTTAACTTGACAACTGACATTCTGTATATCTTCAAGAGCATGCAGTTTTTCATTCAGCAATGTGAAAAGCCCTACTTTCCTTCTGGAAACTGGAAGCTAAAGATAGCCATCAAGAAGATGCTCAAATCAAAAGATATGCTGGTCGCATACCTTATCTACTTTTTTGGTTGCTTAAATTCTTATTCTTTCATATAAAATTTATTAGCATCTGTATTTTACTTCAAAACTTATTTTACTTAAAACTTTATATCCATCTTATGCTATTCTTTTTTTCTTTTAACACAATTCTTCAATTGTTTATATTGTCAAAATCTCTGTTTTAATTTGAAAAAGGCTTTTCCCGTTGAGTAAAATACATTCGACATTTTAAGCATGTTATACAGATTTATAATAAAATTTCAGTGTCTTTTTTTTTTCTTAAAAATTAATGGTCTTAAAAATAATTTCCAAATTAAATTCAAATATAGGTAAATGTACAATAGAAATTAGAATTGTAAGAAGCAGTTATTATTATGTATTTATAGTTTTAACTTACAAATAAAAAATGTAACTCAAATAACTGGACAGGAAATACAAGTAATACAATAGCTCTTTGCACGACCTTTTTCAGTTGACATTGTCCAAAAAACTGTGTATAAATAAAGTTTATCTTAGAGACCAGAAACTGTATCAAACGTAAGGGTGGAGATAACTTTTAGATGAGACCTGTACAGAAAAATCACTTGTATGATTTCTATTTTAACTGCTTACAGTTCCAGTAGCTTGATGCTTTTGAGAAAAAGGTTTCAAGAACTGTCTGTTTTTGAGACACTTAACCTATGGCTAATGGGAATACAGTCAGAGAGAAATAATTTATATTAGAATATTAGAATTGTGTCTAGTATGGCTTTTCACTTCTGCTACTTGATCCTGCACTGGACAGATAGATTTCAGCTTGGGGATCTCTTATTTGCTGCATTTTCACGTTTGGATGTATTTGTATTAGAAGAAGCTGGAAGGTAAGTATTTAAAATACATATATCTATATATATATACTCACTTTAGGTAATATTCTTATAATCAAGAAATTGTATGAAAGCCTTTGTATTTAAGCTCTTAGGTCTACAAACAGTTCGTAAATACCAAGCACTTAAGTACCACAATGGTCACTGAGTTAGCCAAGTGCAACTCAATGTACTCTCGAGATGGAAGAAAAAGGCTGAGAAAAGTTAAGTAACCTTTTTCAAATGATGGCAGCATCAGAGAACAGTGAACTTGGCTTTGATACTCCCCAAACAGAAAGAATTGAAGTCAAAACAATTGTGAAGTTTTACCTTTTTTTTCCTAAGTGCTTTGGATGCCAGAAGCAAATGAGCATGGCTTTTCTTTGACTGTTTCCTTGCGACAGAAACCTCATTCACTCCCACATATGGGAAGTAGCCAAGCCAAGTATCAACAGGAATCGTTCAGTAAGAGTTCCTGAGTCACTCTCTCAGTTTCCATTTTGGGGTTTGAAAAGACAGCCAATAACTTCTGAAAAATCTTTTTGAGAAAACAGGGTTGTTTGGAATGAAAAACAAACAAACAAGACAAAACACTGCATCTCTGATAGCAACACAGAAAACTTTTAATCCTAGAAATGTATACCAATCGAAAAACTGGAAAGCCAGGCAAAATAAATAATCAACCACTGAATATGATACAAAAGCCACAAATAGTTCTGCTGATCAGCTCAAGTTTCTCACTGACTTTCTAGCTCATTTGTTGATTGCATTAAAACACACTCAAGATTGTAATATAAGCACACAAGTCCTGAGCCAGACAAGTTCCTCTGTTCTGTCCTCAATGGTGGCAAACTGTGGATACGTACAATTATTTGATGCTGTGGCTGAAGACAAGGTGAACACACAATGAAACTTCTCTAAATCAAATAAGTCACCCAAACTCCAGGCATTTGCAGCACAAGGAGTTTTTCTGCCAGCACCAGGTTTATAATAGTTAGCTCTGAACGTTTTTTTGTATGTTTGTGTACAGCATTTATGACCTATGAAAACTTTCATCATGTTTTTGTGGCAGTTTCCTAGTTTTAGCCTGCTCTGAATGGAGAATTTCTTTTTTTCTGAGCCTGGCACCTTTCAGCTGACATGCCCTAGTTTTTGTCTGAAAAAGAGACAACAGGCAGTCATTCCCAAGAGGTCTCCTTCACTTTATGTATGGTTTAGAGACCTCCACATCTCAGCTATCCTTTCTCCTGGCTGAAGTATCTTGGTGTGTTTCATCAGTCATTGTATGGAAGCTTTCCATATACTTGTACATCATTTTCAGCCTTCTCTGCAACGTCTATTATCCTATCCTCTTTTTTAAATGGCAGAGACAGAGGTAGTATCTAAACTATTCAAAATGTAACTACACCACAATTTTACAGAAAAGCTTAATAGTGTTCTGTGTTTAATTTTTTTTATTCCTTTTCTGAAAAATCCTAACCTTTAAGATACTTTTTTAGACATTCTTGAGAACTGAGCTAGAGTATGATGCTTCCAATCAGTTAATTTGTTTTACCAGGCTAATGATTTCAACAACAGAAAAGTCATTCTCCTATGGCAACATGGCACTTACTCTCTGCTTGCACTGCCAAGAACAAGTGTGTTGTTGGGTTCGTTAATGTTACCTGAAGCAATCTGTTGGCCTCACTGCCTCTACCAGTGGGCATGCCAAATTCACAACAGAAATAATTGTTTTAATGTCTTTGTCTTGTTTGGATGTTCATTTCAATAACTGCCCTCCTCCTGTCCCCCATCTGAGAAATGAATTGAACTTCCTGGTCATTGCTGAAATATTAAAGAAACAAAAGAGAAAGGGATATATTCTTACTGTTCTTTCCTCAGCCTTTTCAGTAAGGTATTTTTTACCTTCACCAAATATACAAGCAAAGTAACAGCAAATTTTATCACACCTCTTCTGTATGTAGGGCATTTAACTATTCTTACATTTCTCCACATCAGCCTCACCTGCACCCTTGCCAAGACACTAAGACAAATTAAAGAGGGAGGGACAGATTTTCTAGGAGACAGTTTAATATATTCTCATCTTTGCCCTGTGCAAGACTTTTACCGCCTTCTAACAATTACTCTTGGGAATAAGACAGGAGCAAAAGGAAGATTTTTGTCTTTACAGAACAGCACTGCAAACTTTTTTTCTCAGTTTGGCTGGACAATCTGGTCTCTCTTTGTTCATCTGCATCTAGAATTACATTTCAAATAGGCCAACTAATTGCCAGAATTACAACCACACTGACACAGAGGTAAAGCCAGACACTGCCTTAAAATCTACACACAGGATTACATTCACGGCTGTCTACTGCCCACATTTTTTCAAAGGTCTTAGGAGGAATACACACTGTGGTGACTGCACACTTCTGAGCTACCTTTGTAAACTTTTGTAGCATGGATGTCATTCTACAAAGACATGGAAGCACACATGGAATAGACTGAAATGAGCTCAGTGCAGAAACAAATGTGTGGCAGTTGAAGACAATGACTGTATAGCATTTCATGCAAATTTAGCACTTCTCAGGGTTGTTTAAGACTGCATTTGTAGAGGATTCATAAAGACATTCAAGAAAACAAAAAAATATTACTTTTAGGACCTTGGTCTAGAGTAATTACCAGGTCTCTGGAGAGACAACTCCAACAGAAGTTCAAATGCTTCTGGAGTATCCTACCTTAACCATCTTCAACATTTTAAATCACTAAATATTATTAATCCCACGTGGAGAATGAGACTCATGCTGAAGTCACTCTTCTGCTCCTCAGGCCTTTAGATATAGCCAGACAACTGAGAGAAAAAAACTTTCAATTGGAACAATTCTTTAGGCCAATTATAAATCTCTGAAACCAGGAGCTTATAATAGCAACACTGACTTAATACAGCCTCACTGTAATAAATCGGTTGCTTGTCTTGTAAGTCACATGTTCTATAAATCAGAAATTTGGAATGTAAATCTCAGCACTTGTTCATAAATCAGCAATACTGATCAACACCAGGAATAATATTTTGGCAGTAAGTCACAGTTGGCAAAGATGTTCTCCTGTGTTAGCTGACTTAAAAAATGCTTAAAGCTGTATTTCAGGGATTCTCCAGCTGAGTCTCCCGAATGCATCTGGTACACCCTGTGTTAGCGCAGGACAAGAACACAGCATGAAACAGCCCTGATCATTCAGAGCAACTTCTGTTAGTCCGGGGGAATGTTTTGGAAAGACATTTCTGCTATTAATGTTTGTACCATAAAAGCAGTTAGTACCTAAGCAGACGTCTGAAAGGTAACACCCCAGGTTTCTGCAAGCTGTGCGTGCCTACTTCAGAATCCAGCAATCTTGCTGATGGATGAAGCCCATGCTACTTTATTCCACTACACTTAGTGCTGGGGCAGGAATGGGAGGCACAGACACAGATTCAGTGATACCTCCGTCAGTGCTAAAGACCTGTCCCAGAAAATAATTTCCACCTAAAAGGCTTACAATCCAAACAGGTAGGAAAACAGGCATGGCATGTAGTGGGAAATATATCCAACAGAGTAAAACAACAAGGCTGAAAGAAATAAGCTATTTTTAGTTTGGGCTCATCAGCTACTATCCAGCTTAATGCTACAGCTCTTGGAACCTCATCTCATCACTAACAGCTACACTTTTCAAATACATATCAAATGTTTTACCTACAAGGGAAGAAAACATAGCATGAATTCAATAAGTATTCTGTTTTATTTTCTGGCTTGTCAGTGCAAGCTTGCCAATGCATTTCTTAAAAACAAACAGAAAAACAACAAAAATGGGCAAGTGAATTTCAAACTTTCAGGTTCAGTGAAAATGGCACAAGCTAGAAATAACACTTCTTTCTAACATGCATGTTTAATGTGAAGTACATTTCTAAGTGAAATCTATTTATCTCTTCAGTGCAATCAGTACCGAAAACAAACACACATACATAAATGTTTATTTAGAGCAGCGTGAATGGTCAGTGAGTGTTTACTGAAATTAGGAAGGCTAATCAGGGTTCAGGCTTAATTCTTTTTCCCTTACATCCTTCAATACATAAGGAAGAAAAAATATAAAGGAAAATATATTTGCTCTCTATCACTGAATTTTGAAGAACTTGTTGCTGGAAAACACCGTTCAAAATCAATAAAGAGCAATACTGAATGAAATAAGTTTCTTCCCTCACTAGAATTATATACTGCCTTTAATTTATTATTATTATTATTTCTTGGTATTCTAATGTAAATCAGTGTAATTTCTGAGAGTTAGACTAAGTTTGCTTTCTTTCCTAAACTACCCCTAATTCTGCAGATTCTATCGATTTGAGATCGTGATTTCTCTTCTGGAAACCTGTAATCTCCAAGGGGCACACCTGATATTGCTCTATCAAATACTGCACCAGAAGAATCCAGCTTCTATTAGAAGTGTTGTTCCCTCGGTTTACAGGAACAGCACATTGTCACTGATGTGACATGGTAACTCAGCTCGAACGTAACTCTTGGGCTGTCCATCTACTTGCAAATTCCAGTGGTTGAACATGAAAATAAATAAATGCCATTAACAACACTCCTCCAGATCTCTCAGCAACCTTGTACACACAGAGCAGGATTCCACGAACAATCAAAGGTTTGACCTTAAAGAGCATTCTCCAAACATGACTGCCACTGCTTTTTCCCACAGCACTATAGATGTAATTAAATGACCAAATTAAAGGCGGGGGGCAATTCCATGGGGTCATTAATCACAACAAAATGGTCCTGTGCCATCAACCAACAACTATGAAGGCCTGATATATACCTTTTGCTCTAGTACCTTCTTCAGAAGCCTCTTGCAGAAACACGTATTGGACATAACTCACAGCAGCTATCAGAAACGAAGAATTCTGACAGTTTGTTGCATCTCCCCCCTACCCCAAATCCATGTAGATTCATGCTCTAGAGGCAGGAGAAGAACATTTCTGTGTGATTATGGACTATGAATTACAAAACTGGTTTATTCAGAACATTATAGCAGAAAATAGAGGAAGATAAATATCCTGTATAATTCCCCTGTAATTACAAATTCAGATAACAAGACTGACATAAAGTCCCTATTTAAAAAGTATTTTAATATTGTGTTCATGAACATTGAACTACTCTGGTATGCTTTATTAAAAATAATAATAAAAATTATCTAGCAACTTTCAGAGATGCAGTTGAGGTTCCAGTTTATTTTTGTGATGTTTTGTACTAGAACATCCTTACATAATGCAGATATCCTACGTCTGAATGCCTTTACCTTCACAAGTACCTGGAAAAAGGGAGTTATAATGGGAAACATTAAGCAAATTTAGTATAAAGTTTGCTACCCTATCATGAAGTAATTATGGACTATCTGTCATTTGCCTTCAGAGTAAGCAATAACGGAAGGATTAAATTTTAAATTAATAACTATATAAAAGATGACATTTATAGTTTAGCATTTAGGACATTTAAAATGATGCAGTGATTTAAGTGTGGCATTTGGCACATGGGAACAACTACAAAAAAAAAAAAAAAATCATTACAGCATCTTTAGCTTTTAATGAAATAAGTAAGTATCAGTCACCTACTTCATTTTCGCTTGCACTTTCTATGTTAACATTTCCCTAAAGAATTTGATTAGTATTTCAGAATTTTTGACCAAAGCGCAGTACTGGAAAAGGTGTCATCGAACATACAAGACATGAGGAGACTGAGGTCGCTTCCAAGCCAGATCAGCGTATGTCACTAAATGCCTACATGCTCATGTTACTTAGACAAAATCCAGTACAATTCCATGTTGTAGCCTGAACTGTACTCACGACATTTGCAATCAAACAGTGAGACATTACTGCCTATTAAGTGCTGAGGGATGTTTTCTCTGATGCTCCTGGAGCTTCTTCCTGGTTTATGAAACATGTAGGTGGAGAGAAGTGGAAGAGTATCAAGCCTTGTAGCAAGTGAATGCTTATACAGGTTCACACAAATTTTTATGACAAATAGGCAGCTGAGTTTGTGTTTTTGAATCATTTCAAATATTTTGAAGTGATATTAAAATCTCCGCCAAGCAATACATTTTAAAGATTCACACAGACTGACAATCTGTAAGAAAAGTATTCTGAAACATAACCTTTGATTCCAAAGGGATTTTGTAACTGTGCAAAATGAAATTGAAAGTATTTGATAGTTATTTGTAAAGAATAATGTCCAGACTCGTGAAGGATTTTAATAGCGTGTTGCAATGCAGATAAAGTATTTCTGCCATACAGGTATTTCCAAAGAATCTCTCAAGGATTCTTGACCAACCTTCAGTAATTTAAAAGATTATAAAACTGTTTCTGAAGTACAACTGAAAACTGTTAAAAGTATGCAACTATAAGCAGGTAAGGTTGTTCTTTTTACAAGCTTATTTCCCTAACAAAGTTTACACTGCTCCATCGCATATATTTTGACACTCCAGAGAATAATTTTTTTATGTCTAGCATCTAAATGTTCTCATGTGTATGAAGGAGGGGATTAAGAGGATAATGAAGGATAGGTAGACCCATCGTCTTTTTTCTTGTACAGGTCATTATTTTTGCTGACTATTCTTCCTGTGGATTAAAGACATTAAATGCAACTTACAGATGAAAGCAAAACAAAACATGGAGACACTGCAGTTTCTCAAAATTCAGCTATTCATTTCCTGTCTCTCCATGGCTTTCTTGTCCAGGATACACTGGTTTTTGAAATATTATCCTCACAAACAACAAGAATTTTAAGTCCTATTCTGGAAGTTCATTTTTGAATCATAAATGAAACTCTGAGGCAGATGCAACTCACCTCCTTCTGTGAATGTAAAGTGGGATAGGTAAACATAGGTAAATGTTATGTATTTCAAAACACACAAAGTTTAATCAAATTAAAGCTCTGTTTCACATTCTTTGGCTCTACTTCCAAGGAAACATTTCTATTCTAACTAGCTGAATATTTACTTTAATACACAGCACTGCAAAATATCATCGTACTTCTGTTATTTGCCTGAAGGAAATTCATTTCAAATATGAAACTTTTACACAATATTTACTGTTCAAGTATTGCGGTTTTTATTAAATGGGACTGTAGAGGATGCCAAGGGATTTAAAGAGAGAATTAATAACAACCATTACTAATTTAGGCTTATGCACTACTTTATTGCAAAAGGAAGGATGAAGATAGGAAACCAGGGATAATCCAATTGATACTGAACATTTTGAACCTATTAACTTTATTTGAACCAAACATTTTTAAAGGCTACAGAAGGCTACAGAGCTAAAATAAGGCCCATAATCTATCTGAGATAGCATACAAAATTAATCTTTTTAATTTTTGTAAATGTGTGATTTCAGTATGCAGGTACATCTTCCTCACCTTTATATAATCTACAGTGATTTCAGTGAGATCTCCAATATATAAATACAAAGTTAAACAACAACAACAAAAAAAAACACTATTGTAATTCATCAACAAAGCTTAAAAAATATTTCAATTGGCAGTTCTTTTTTTAAGTGGGAACACTGGAACAAAGAAAGGACCACAGGATAATTCTGACTGGAAGGGGCCGAAGGAAAAATCTCCAACCTCCTGCTCAAAGTGACAGAAGACTGTATAATCTCTTCTGGGCAACCTGTTCCAATGTTTGATTGCCCCCACCTTACATAATTTTTTCCTTAAATGCTCTCAGAGGTAAGTAAAGATATATAAGGATATCTAAGTGCAATCAGGACTGCAGTACAAAGAAAAGGACTATACATTTAAAAATATGATATACCTCATTTATACAATCAGCCAGGGTGAGAAATGAGTCTCTGGTTTAATTTCACAATTAATGAACTGGTCTGCTATTATAGTATCTTTACAGACAAAACAGAAAAAGTGCAGAGAAACCCCACGTTATTGGAAATCCATACCATTAGAGTCTCTCTTTCTTTCAGTAGACAGGGTGGATGCTCTCCTTTTAATGCAACATGAGCATTCTAAATTCAATCTGCTCTCTGTTGGTGTTATATAGCAACCATTTTGAATTAACTTATTATTTCCCTAAAGTTACCTATAATATGTTAAGTGAATAAACAATTCTGTTTCAATTGCCATCACCGCAAACCAACAGAGGTCAATTGTTTAATCTGATTTAAGTATAGATGCCAGCAGAAAAAGAAACAACTAAACCTCACATGAGTCTCAACAATGTTCTTTATGATGCAGTAATAAAATTTCTATCTGTAAATAAATAGAAAAATGTTACATATAATAGTTTTAATGAACATTGGGCATTTATGTTTCATACCCAATTGTCTTCTTAGTTCTTCGGTCTGTCTGTAAAATCTAAATTTCAGATCAGATAGTCAAAACAAATATAGAGGACGAAGAGGAGGGAGTCTAACTGAAGCATTCAAAAAGCATTCAGGCATTTGTAACATATAAAATCTAAGCTGCTCTTTCTTTTATGAAAATATTAATGTAAGGATAAAATGTTTCTCATCCAGTTGCCACTGAAAAAAATTCTCCCTGAGTCTTCCTATTTAAAAAGTTAATATTTAATTTAAAACATTCAAAGCAATGTGTAATAGGAAAAATATGGATATCTTAAGTGAATAATAACTGCCAGTGAATTGCCTCTTCTGTGTATGGTTCACATTATTCTCATTCTGTGTATGGTTCACAGCTAATCTAGCAGGCTCAATTCTACCATCATAATTTCTAAAACAGTATCTTCTACATACCTAATTCTGGGTATAAGTACATGTTTTACACACACCTTCCACTCCTCCTCCAAAGTATGTTAACCAATTAGATCTGTAGAATCAAGCACTCAGAAATTTGGATGTGACAGAACTGCATTGTTACTACAAACTTAAAAGTAAAAATTACGTAATTCCAATTCCATGATCACACAACATTTGTCTCCACAGAATCCCTGCCTCACTGAATATGTACTTTGAGATTACCACACAATTCATACTCTCATTTCTAATGAACTGCTTGCTATTCAAAATCTTCACTTAAACACAGGAAATACTTTCTGTCCTCTGGGATCACAGAACATCCGAAGTTGTGAGGGACCCATGAGGACCATCGAGTCGTTCTCACAGGACCACCCAAAAAACAGACCCTATGTCTAAGAGCGGTGTCCAAATGCTCGTTGAAGGCTCAGTGCCATGACCACTGACCCGGGGAGCCACTGAATTCATCTAATCCAGAGAATGTTAATTCTTCCATATATATATTATTGACTTACAAATAATTAGTTTGTTCATCCTGATAGCACCTTTCTAGTCTATTTTAGGAATAAGAAAGTGAAACACAAAAGTACTTCAGTTACAAATCCCCACAGATATTGTGTGCAGCATTTGTGATATCTACCTGCATAGTGCTGTCGTTATGTGGAAATCAGTTTTCATGGACTCGCACTGCAGGAGAGCCCCCTCCGCAGAGCAAATGGAGGAGCCTCCCAGACCAGTAGTCCACTATCATCCTTAAATACTCTTTCTCTAAAGAGTCATGAAAGATAACTGCTGATGGGAATGGACTGTTCAGACACACAACCATAGGTTTTCTCTGCAGCCCTGAATAGCAGTGCTAGTTCAGATTTTCTTTGCCCTCCCAAATTTTTACCCCTTTGCCACCTCGTTGCCCTTCTTTGTTTAAGCCAAATCCAGCAGAATGAGTGTAAACTCCTTCCTTTTAGTTCACATACATGCAACCATGAGAGTCTTCCATGTGTAATGGCTTCAGGAGACAATGTACAGACTATCCAGCTGGCAAGCAGGAACTTTGCAGGACTACAATGTGCTTAATACACGTTGATTTTTAAATAGTAATTTACTTTTTGCTCACCTGTACAGAACGTGCATATGATGAAATGCTAGCAAACTTGCATGGCTTCTTATAGGAAGAGCCAAGAGCATGTCCCCACACTGAAATAATCTTATGATCAGGTTTCAAGGTCATTCTGCAAATGATTATTTTTTTTTCTCCATGGATCACAGTATCATACCACCATAACACTGCAAACTACTGAAGATGATGCAATTCCTCAGTTCTTAGTCCTTACCTATCCTATCCTCCTCAAAAATGTCAGACTAAATTCCTCAAAATTTTTCATTCCTAAACAGAACCTAAATAGAATGCAGCAATTACATTATTCCCTTCTCATTCTTTTCAAGGCTTTCCTATGATGAAAAAATAATTAAATTCCTGCAGAACTTAAAAATGACCCTCTATGACAGACTCCTGCCATAAAAACTTTTCAGCGTGAGTATTAAAGCCAGCACTGAAAACAGGAACCTGTCACTGAAGCTGTTAGGGAACTTTCCAGGAAATTAAATTACAGCTCCTTTACAGGAAGCACATGAATATGGCAGCACACATATATGTATATTAATCCAGTGGCTATTCTGTTGGTGAATTTTGCATGAAAATTTATGAAATCTGACTGGAATTAATGTCAGATAAGCAAGACAACTTTCCCTTCACTTGTTTATTCCAACAAGGAACTTCCATGAATTTATCAGTCAAAAAAAAAAAAGGTCAGAAAGCATACATAATCCACCAGTGTAACGTGGTAGTGAACTACACGGTCAGAATCCAAAAACTTTTCCTCCTTTTTATTAATTAATTAACTAAATGGGAATATAAGTGGCCATGTTTCTTTCTTTCTGTCAACAATCTAAACAGATTCAGTAAGCGCTCATCGCTAATCATTTATCTGTGTTTTTTGTTGTTACTTATAACAAGTGGTAAATAATATAATAGAATGCAAAAATATGCAGAAAACATACAAATATCCTTGCATCAAGTAGCTTAAAAATTATCCCCATCACAAGTCTATACAATGCTGAAATAAGCATGGAGTTAACTTTGTGGTAAAAATCCTTTATGGAAGAGATAAATCTTATGCATTGAAAAAGAACTGAATGTTTTATGCTAAGGTATATAAAATTAGCTACAGCAAATCAGAGTGAAGTACATTAATTATTATGGTTCTGATGACCATTAGCTGGAATTATGCATGAAGCGTTAATGAAGATATAAAAGATACCCCAAACAATTGCAAGAACAGGAGCTAAAACACCTATGCTTAGGAACTGGTATGAGCTTATTCTGCAGAAGAAAAACTGCACTGCACTGCAAGCTGTCATAGTCCTGGCACAAAACCTGGTATCTCTGGAGGCCTCCGATCTGTAAAACCTCAATTCCTGCACTGCTTTCAGGAACCTCAGTTTTTATTACTTAAAAGTCAGATTGCTTTTTGTTGCTCCCCTCTCGTATAAAACTCAGTGCAAGGTGATTTTTCTTTCCCGTACATCTTTCCAACTACCACTCCTATGTTCTCATTCCATCCCCTGTGTTCACCAAATGAACTGCTTGCGTTTGCTCTCAGGGAAACGACCTCTCCAGCTCCATTCCAGACAGCCTCCAGCTCTGCCCCTGCTCCCTGCACTGCACGGACACTGCTTTCAGCAAAGTCTCTAACTACATCTCACTGGTTACAGTTCAGAATCAATACTCGTTTCATCCTAACCGACCTGCCAGCCACTTCTGACAACCATCAGCCACTTTCTTTTTCATGGCATCTTACCATTATTAACTTGTGTGTTGATCCTCCGCTGATATTTTTCAAGCATTCCCAGACCAGCATCCTGAGGGCAGTGAATACAACTCTGTATGACATCCCTACTTCTTCCCCGTACCCTGGCTCGGGGTAATCTCTCAAACAAATTCACTGCTTTACAGGACTACAATAGCCCCAAAATCTCACTCCTGTGTAATGATGTCAGCTCAAATCCCATCATCTCTGCATCACTTACATTTAGTTACACGCATTATTATCTTTATCTACTTAGAAAAATTCCAAGCTGCCTCTCTGATATAACTTTGTGAATGTCTAGTCAAGAACAACTTCAGATTTTCTAAAGCAGAGTTTTCATGCTTCCCAAAGCTGCTCTAAATACTTATCTTTGGTGGCAACCATGATTTATATCACCATATTCCTGTTAGCCCCCTGGTTAATAGTAACCTGTTCCACAGATCCATAGCACGAACACAGTATTTTTATGACTCCGTTCCCTCTCCTGCTGCAGGGCCATACTGACTTTCCTTTGTGGCACTACAGAGAAACCAAGCTTCACTAAAAGTCATGCCGTGTAGGAATCACTCCCTATCAGTACGCTCGTCATTCAGCCACTAAAATGGGGAATACTGAAATGGGGAATTACTGAGAAGGATGAAACTATGCTCATGCCCACTGCTCCACAGAGAGGCTAAGTTAAGGCAAAAATAAAACTTTTAATACTCAGGGATCCACCGACCTTTCAAAAGATACACACACCCTCTGTCATTTTTCCTTCCTCTTGATTAAATGGCAGGAAGATAAGATTTTTATTTTTTTTTAATATGAACAAAAATTATACTAACGCTTGAAAGTACATAAAAATGCAGTGCAGGGAGGTAGTTTTCCACTAAGATAAAGCAAAAAATAAAAATAAATTAGATAAAATAAAATGCCCATTACCAAATAGATCAGATGACTCCATTCTCCCCAGCAACTGTTAGTTCCAAACACTGTAGGGAAGTTAAAAAGACCGTGGACTTTGTTGTGTGTGTACATAGATGCCCACACCGATAAATAGTCTAGCTAATATTATGATTGAATGATGTAATCAAAGCAATTAATAGCAATTACAAAACTCTTGCATTATCACCCTCATGCCATAGCCTCTCTTCTTTCTCTTTTTGTTTTCCACCAACTACACCAAAAGTAGTTCAGTCAGAAGTCTTCAACTGTTCCACCATCCCCCTCCCAAAACACTGACTTCTGGTTTTGCAAAAAAGAATTAAAATCTTTGGCACAATTAGACATTTTCCCTTAAAAATGTAGTTTTGCTCAGTGTTTAGCTTCCTTTAAAAAGTTTTGGTCATATTTTAAGTAAGTTGTAACTGTATCTAACACAGAACATGATGGGAACAAGTTCAGTAAGACTAAAAACCTCTTCTGCTCAAACTTTCTTAAAATAGGCTGTCAGTTCTCCCTTTACAAACACTAATTAAACGACAGATTTGCATTTCTATAAAGATAAAAAAGCAATTCCAGTCCTAAAATATTTTGCTGACTAAAATATTTTGAAGAGGTAGTCATTGCAAGCATAAACTTTCCTTCATTCATGATCTTGTAGTCTGGCACCTTGTATAGATGTCAGGCCAGGCAAAAGGGGTGGGATCATACTATACTCGTTTGAGACATTTACACCTCAGATCATAAATCAAAGTGCTGGTGCTCTATAACGAAAGATCGATGGTGTTTTTGTAGAAAGACCCTATAGAATTTTATAAATAATGAGAGTTTAGTGGAATGTGCAGGCAACATAGAACAAACTGAATTTTTTCCAGAGGGGTTTTTAAAACCACATCTCAAATATGATAAATGTGGTGTGATGGGAAAAGCCACCTATGTTAATGTGTTGTGCAGCATAAAGTGTTCAAAAATTAGAAGCCAGAGCATTTACTTTCTGTTGTTTAATGGTTAAGCGGTCATTTCATCAAGACATTTTTTCTTGTTACAGCAGCAGTGGGTCACAGCTAGCATTTCGTAAGATTTTATAGATGGCACCAAAAGATGATCTTTTTTTATTAGCACAGGTAATTATTTTATGAATATTTTAACATATCTGTAGCTCACTGAAATGCACTGCATGTGTAACATAAATATTTCTATAAATTCATTGCACTTTACTCTTAAGCAATAGGGTAATATAGTCATCAACTAGGGCACTGTCTGGGAGTCACAAGAATAGCTTTTATTTCTGAACTTAACTTTCTAATCATAGGCAGGAGGGCGTCATGAAGCCAGCTGCCTCGTATGTCAGGTGTGGGGTAGCACCGATTACCTCCAAGCCTGAGGATTTAGGTTGCACAGCCTCCCTACTTCCTTTTTTCCAATTTTCATTGCTCTCTGCTGTTGACATGGGAGGGAGGCGGCCGATGCTGGGGATGACAATGCAGACCGTGGGCAAAAAGCTCTTCCTTTCTGCCTCTCTTCTACCTCAAGGACCTCACCTCCTTTCTCTCTCTTTCCTTGGTATGAGAATCAAGCCTTGTCTCCTTTGGTGCCTTTCCTCTCCTCTCACTAATAATGCAGTATTCCAGCACAGAGAAATGAGCAGAGCTCAGCAGAAACAGGGATATAAGCAACAGCTCAATTACCTCTTCACAGGTAGAAAGTTCAAGCAGCAGTTACTCCGATGCTCTTGAAATGATCCCATGAACCAAGAATACTGTCAGGGAGCCTTGACAGTAAGGTATTATGGCCCAGGGCTACAAAACAAAGTATGAGCCTCTAGCCTGGGCAATAGTGTCTGCCTGAAGACTTTTTCTTTTTGTGTTTCCCATACAGCTGTCCCAATGTACCAGTGATGCTCTTAAAACTTGCTTTTAGCAGACCCTTTAAGTCCTCAAGAGGAAGGGGATCACTTGGGAAATAAAAAGCTCTTCTACCGTTTCAGTATCTAAATCAAATTTAAATCAAATACCGTTATTACTCTGGAAAGTTTCCTTATATTCCCTTCTGTGTTCTCCCTTGCTTACTCTAGAAATGTAAGGGTGTTAAAAGTGACAGGCCACTTGATAATTACTACACGAGATCACTACTTGTCACTTGCAGCTTTCCAGCCTGCATGTTTTTAACCCTCTACACATGTCTGGTTGCTGCTCTCTCACAGTCTGCCGTAGGAATCCTGGTTCAGTCAAAGGGAGAATTGTTAGCTGAGCACACATCAGTACCAGATCACTGACTCCACAAAGCTCTAAGTTCATGTTTTCAAATGGCATTTGGAAAGAGGTACATGTTCTCTTTGAACATAATTTTAGTGAGTAGGTTATGTGAGGCATGACGTCTTTCTAGAGGTTCTTTTCAGAGGTATGTTGCCAAGCATTTTGGGTCACTTTACTATTTTAAAATCTGTCAAGGAAGTTCAGAGTAAATAATGGTTGCCTTTCTATGTCATCATAAACTATAGGAAATAAGGAATATAAACAATGTTCCACTTCATAAAAGTTCTTTTTACTCTTCTAATGCATTGTAACTTAGAAAAATATGAATGCAAAGCCTATCTCTAGGTCTAATGCATACAAAAGATTTCGGTGGGGGAAAAACAGTGGTAACTGATAAACAAGATTTACCTGATTACTGCTTAACAATGTTATGTAACGAGCACCTGTGTTCACAAGCTTAGAAGTGGTGGTGAACACTGAATTCTTTTCTTGGTCCTTTCAAGGTCACGATAGCCTTTATGCTCTAGACAGTGGTAGCCCAAAGTCATACAGTTAGTTTTAAGTTATTGCAAAACATTGATGTTAATTCATCTAAAAGAACACCTATTCATTTTGATGTATTTCTAGAAGGGACTTAGCCTACTTGGAGGCTGCAAGAAGTCAATAAATTTCATCAGTGTTTATAATCTCTTGGCAGGGACTGAAAAGAAATGATGAACTGACAAAACAGAGAGAATCAGTAAAGTGAAAATGCTAAGCTAGTCCTACAAACGTGCACACCTTCTTGCCTCAGATAAACAGAGATACAGTGCAGTTACAAATGCTGATATCTGCTTTGCTAGTCAGCGTAGCTCATTGGACCTTCTAGTCTACTTAAATTTCAGAAAAGCCAGACATAAAATTCAGTAAGTTAATGAATTTTAAAATCAACTATCCCTACCACGAGTGTTTTATATCCATCCATCTCTATGAAGAGAGACAGAGAGAGATGTGAGCATGAACACTTAGCACTGTAAATATTTAAGTTCATAGTTTTAGTCTGCTTATGTGAAATACCAAGTCTTCCTATTGCCTTTTACTTACAGAATAAATTACCTGTTATGCAATGAACAGTATTAATGTACTTGGGAGTTTCTGGCCACTTATTGAAAAATGCAACTTTTTTCTTTTCCCTTTCCCAACTTTCTAATTATTAAGACCAACTGTCTGCCCATCTTAGGACTTCCAATCTAAGGACAAAAAGTCTCTTCCTATAAGTGGCAACGAGCTGAACACTCTGGTTACTTATGCGAGTATTTTAGTCAACCACTACTCAACTTGCTCAGTCTGTTTTGCTTAGGATCTCTTTGGGTCAAGTCTTCATAAGTTGCCTCACAAATACACAAACAATAAAAATCAAGTTGACAACAGTGCTCAGTGCTATTCTGTGACACTCAAGAAACCAAAATATCTATCGTATTTTCCTAATACATAAGGGTGAATTTAAAAGTATCCTAATAGATAAATAAGAAGCAAGCTTAGCTGTGATAGCAAGAAGAGTAATGAAGAAGTTCAGGTTTTAATGAATGCAAGATTCAAGGTCCCAAACACCTGGAATGTGTATTTGAACAATTAATTAACTTCTGTGATTCTTCTGTTTACTACACAAACTGCACACATTTATGCAACACTGCATGCTAAATTACAACGAAGAAATCCATATAAGATACTCATTAGAGCTACATATCGATAAAGACTTTCAACTGTTGCAGTATTAAAATGTTAATCCGTGCTCTGTGACAGAAAATTGACTTTACTGCCCATTAAGTACTGACACATCTATTAATGTTTTTGATACTTAAAATACTGATTCTTAAGCAGGTAACACATGGGTATGTTAGACAGCTTAGTGGAAACTAAGGAAAGCCTTTAAGAAATTGTGTCTTCAAGACTGTCATCTTCAGTGAAATAGGAAATCTTTATTTATTTATTTATTTTAATGACAAATGATTACTAAAGGCACTAAGGAAGCAGTATGGGAGTGTCTTTTTAAAGCTGCTTTTACCAGAACAATACTCAAAGAATCCATGGAATTTATTTAATTATGTCCTGAAAGACATAAGTTCTTCAGTTAGAAGAATGTGCTCATAAGCACGTGCAACAAAACATTTCATATTTTTCAACAAAAGTAACATGAACAAAATTCTGCACAGGAAATTCTTCTCATTGTTATTACATCGTTTTTGATGTATTTTATTTATTTTATCATTCTAAAGCGCCTGCAGGATGAAAATAATGTAAGAAAGAGTAGAACGGAAATTAAACATTTATCATGATGGGCAATAAAATTCTATGTGGGAGACTAAAATTCCATTATTCTACAGAACAAGATTGTTGTTTAACCTAAAAAACAATAGCCGTTGCATATCTTCTCTCTTCACTATGATCGCCAAATCTAAAAGATCTTTACATTATGTTATCAATAAAAGGGCCAGATCCTTTGCCAACTTAAAGCACTTTACATCTATTTTAATCACTTTATACTAAGTACCTTTCATATTTCTTACCAACAGCAATTGAATTGAAAAACCCTACTGACATAATTAACTTAATTTACTGTAACAAGTTACTAAGGTTGAGAAAGACACCTACAAATGGAGGTTTGTAAATTCTTTGTAAAGATTACAAGCTGTTGTACTCAGTACACATAAGGAAGTACTGGAATTATACCTCTGATAGGCACAGTGGTTTATCAGTGGAAACAGGTCTCGTAAATTAAGACAGTAATATACTACTTGTCTACCTCTGACTCCTCCTTTCTCTTCCTTGTTGCAAGCAGCCCGCTAATAAGTGGACCCAGGGAAAAAGTAACTGGAAATTCATCTGAATTTTGTGGTAATGTTGTGGTTTTATTGGCTGAAAAAGTAGCCTTTCTGCTATTTCCAGGGAAACTGTTCCATTGAAGAAGTGACAATATTTTAGAAAACACTACATGTAGACAGGGAAAGCTTCCTCTCTCAAACAAAAATATGGCTCACATTTCAAAGCTATATCTCTCCCTGAAGTGTTGAGTGCATCCGTCGCTCCTAAGAGTACAGTAAAATTCAACAAAATCTATGTGGCTTCATATTAATAGTGGAAAAACAATAAATACTCTCCAATTACTCTTACATGTAAGAAATATATTCCTCCAGGATATACCTTATCACTTCAAGCTATGAGAGAAAACTTAAAGACATTTTAATATCTGGGAGAAATAGACTTATAACATGCATGCAGTATGTAGAAGAGTTAATATATAGTAACTATAATAGCCAGACACTAAAAAATTATCTGCTTAGAACAGGTGACTAACCCAGTAATTATACATACATATTTAGGTTGGACATTTAGCTTTCAAGTTAATTACCAGCAAAAAAAATTAACCTGGGGTGTCAGCAGGAAATTAAAAAAAAAAAAAAAACTGATGTGTTAGAAACACAAAGCAGAGCAGTCTGCTTCAAGGCTCAGATCAATTTAATTTTTTAATCACTCTCTTACACATTTATTCTATTATTCATACTCATAATTTATTCATCCCAAGATGCACCTGTAAAACTGCTAGATACTGAAATTTTGGTGTATTAGCTTTGGAAAAGTTGGGATATATTTACTTCTGAAAGTACATGAAAAATAAGAAGTTTACCTCTTCTGCTTTGAGTGCTCTTCATGCATGAACACGTAGTTTAGTTTTAGCTAGCTATAGTGACACTAGATGTTATACATTCAATCAAAGCATTTAATTGTGGAAGCTGTTTCTGAATACACATATTCAAATTCACCAAGGTCCAGATCAAAAGTTCCTGAAATTAAAAGTTTTCAGCTGGCCTTCCATCAGTTCCTACACTCCATAAACATCATCTACACTTAGCCAAGTCCCGCTCTTTCTTAATTCTACATAGGCACTATCTATTTACATTGATTCAAGCTGAAACAGATTCCTGTGATGTAGTCACTTTTCTCTTGACAATTGGACAGAGAAAAAGAAAAAAAAAAAAAAAAAAAAAGGAATAGATTCTGGGGACATATACAATCATCTTGAGCTGTAAGTTTGCTCTAATTCCTTTGCTTTTACTATCTGTGTTTGGAAAAAGACAGGTGAAATATATCCTGCAGCCCTTCATTTTCTAAACACATTATAATTAAAGAACCAGGACACGAGGCATGTTAATAAAGTTAAAAGACAGACTAATTGGGACTTTAAATCAAACCAACCAGCTTCAGTTCAGGTGACATTTACTTTTAGTCCCTAGATTTTCATGCAAGGTGTTTGCACAGCAACCACCTCCACCTCCTCTGCCTGCCTATACGGCAAGGTTTTCAAAACCTGTGCTACCGTAGCCTGAATTTGGGATTTTCTGAGGTGTTCAGACAGAAGCTTTACAAAAATCAAGGCAAGAAGAGGCTGAATGCTGAGAAAGGGCCTTACCAAGAATTTATTTTGCTGCAAATCATGTCTATGAAATTGCCTTATTCCCCCTGGAAGTATAGAGCAGACTTCTTCATACACGTAACTAGTTCAACTGTCCACTAAAAATAACTTAACCTTTTTTTAAAACACTTTTTTCACCATTTTTTTTCTCTAACAACAAATTTGTGAAGAAAATAGAGGAAATGCTTATGGTTTAAATGTAGTAATTTTCATACAGTTTGTAAATAAAAGCATTAAAATGACCTAATTACACAGCAAAACTATACTCAGTTCAGCAAATGGAGATCCATCTGAGATCTGAATTAGGAATTCTTAAGTTTCTGATCTTCTTATAAAATATTTTGATCCCCAAAAGGAGAAATAAGTAAAAGCTTAGAGCAATTTGAAAATGAAGAAAGATTAAGTGCAGTTAATGAAGTCTGGAAATAATTTCATTTAATTATCACATCTTATATTTTGTCATTTATTAATCCTGTCAATGAAGTGAACCAAATTATCACTTTATCCTTTTTTATTTGAAATTAAAATATTTTTGTTATGCTTATGTGTGTCTACTGAAGCAGATAGGTGGTATTTTAGTTTCAAAGCATTTATGAAAAAAACAGGATGAAGAATACTGGGGAATGGCTTTAGTATTTCACCACAGCCCACAACAAGAAGCAGGAGGAGGGAGTGTTATCTCTCAGATTATTACTTTAATCACATAGAATTGAACAAATAATGGAAATAGAAAAGAGGATGTACACAGTGGCATTATCAGACACTGGTGGTAGCAGACCAACTGACCTGGGCGATGAATTGGGTGACTGCAGCCCTCACACCTTGCGTGCGAGGGAGTGGGCATTGTGGCAGCTCTACAGGGCCTTAGATACCACAACCCCATGCTGCCCCCCACATGAAATATCAGATTTTCTCTCTGGGAACTTGAGCCAGTTCCCGTCACCTTTCGCCCTTTCACTGGCATCTTACCACTGAGCATTCTTGCAGAATATGCTGACAAAGTTTAAGATCATTGACCTGTAAGTCATTAGGTGCCATCACTATAAATACAGAGGAGTCTCAGAAGTTTCAGGAGATTCTGCATCATTTTCTGAGTGGTCAGTTCCCAGTTTTTGTACCCTTGCAAAAGCCTTCACGTAAATAAATATAACTACATCTGACTATTGTGGTGGCCAGATCTACAAATTCCTCTCTGGGAAGAAAGGAAAATAGAAGAATATAAATCGAGATATTCCTTCACCAACTAATGCTACTGGTAGGTTCACCAGAAGAGAGCAAGGCACAGAACCTGAAAGACCAGTGAACTTTGTGAAGGCAGGGTGAAGAACACAACAAAGCCTCATGCTTCCCTTTGTGCAAGTTAGCACCACTCTCCTTGCTAAAACTGTAGAGGCAAAAAATGTGAGCATTTCAGTTAGTCATTTCCACTTTCAACAGATTCTTTACTGAAGTTACAATGTCACTGACAAATCTGGTTTTACATCCATCCTTCCATTTCCTTGTTTTTTAAGAAAACGTGTTATACTACAATTTTGATGACAATTCTAGATCATTAAAATATGTTACTCAGAAACCAGGGTTAGCACCCAATTTGAAACAAGATCATGAAAACAAGATGCAAAAGTACAAGTCCTACTTCCAGCCATAAATACAATGCTACATACAGATACACTGAGAGCACTGAAAAATGTATGTGGAAAATTAATTACTGACTGAACATTCAAAAATGAGATCTCCTACATTTTGGTGCATCGCAAAAGGATGGAATAACTTTTTCTCACATTGTGATGTTCTTGTAAAGAAACTTCATATTAATCTGGGGAGGAAAGGGGAGTCAGTATGACAGAGGTATAATTGTCTTTCTTCTCTTTGTTTACTAAATGTTACCCACCTTAATTATTAAATTTCTTAAATGCAATATGTGCTTAAAAAAAACCAAACAAACAACAAAAAAAAAAACTAATACATTGCTGCATTAATCCAATGCTGTGTAATGATACAATTAAAAACAAATTGAGAATTACTGAGTTACTATTATCCAGAAATGCATATTAAGGGAAAAGTGTGCTTAGGATTATCACAGATGTTTAACGTACATGTTCATCATTCACACTACTGGGTTCAAGAACAGTTCAAGAGATACAGTGCTTATTCCACCTTCTTAACTGACTTGACTTTTGGGTGCTTTTTAAAATCTCATCCTTGTTATTCTCTGGATTCTTTTTATTTCATAACGGCAAACCTCCTCATGAATCAAAGGACTGAATCATTCACTGCACAACTCAATCTGACATACAGCAAATTCTTCTGCCCATACAGCACTGGATAGAAATAGGTCATATTGAGGTGAAGGCTCAATATTCCATTATAATAAAATAATGGCAATACTTAGTATGGCTTTCCATCTCAAAGAATTTTAGAAACTATTATTAATCTTCATACTTTGCTATGAACCTGCACGGACTAAGTGAATAATTTCCATATTTCTTCCTTTTTGCATTCATATGTCTTACACTTAAAAATGGTATCACTCTGGTTGAAAAGCAGAGACTATAAACTAATAACGGACATTATTTTTAGAGGTATTTTGGTTCTTGCAGCTTTTAAAGCAACACTACTCTAAGGCCAGAGAAATTATAAGGTAGAAATGGTGTCCTGTATCGCTCACCCAAATGTTATATAATCTTGATATTAAACATAGAATTACATGGAAACAAATCATTTTAAAATGCCAGAATGCAATATACTTTAATAATCCAATAAAGAAAGTAAGTTAAAATCCTGCAAAATTACATTCTTATTGGCAAGCTCTAAAACATACAGATAATTTTTATTATTTAATAACTAGGAGACTACTAGGAATATCTTACAATACCAAAATGATCAGAGCTTTTTGTATGAGTTTCCAAAGATACCTCCCATATTTTAAAAATAATTAACTCAATTTTCTCCAAGTGACAGAACAAGGAGCAATAGTTTAATTTCCCTGAAATGTAACAGACACACACCCAAGTACTGTATTGCAAAGAATTTTAATTAAATCTGTATAACAAAACAAGGAATGCTTCAAATCTTAATTGAAAAATCACCAGCTAAAGAACTGAGACAGTGAAACAGTCCAGAAAGCACTGAGATACAATTGACGAAGAGAGTAGATGAGAGCATTTCAAATGGTCTCACTAGTCATCAACTAGTCTAAGTACTACAGTCCAAATAACAGCATTTTAGTGATTAAGAGAACTAATTTCTATTTGATTCCTCCTTTGCTTTGAGAATTATACTTCATCCTTTGGCTGAACACAAAACTTCATCAAATACCCTACCAAACCAAAAGGCTTAGTGTTGATATAAGCATTTTAGATGTTAGATACCAGCCTATAAGCAATACAAGATAAGTAGGTATTTATCATCACTTCTGCAGCTTTAACATGTACTACAGAAATCACCACCTTCTTGAGGGTCCTTCTGAATGTATTTAGAAAGACTGGCATTTGTGGGCTTTGTATCAGGCGACTTGTTCTGTGCAGTTACACCAGGTGAATGCTGGAATGAACAAGGTAACAGTTGAGCTTTAGTCGATGATATGAAATGAAGCAGTTAAGTTCTAAGATTTTGACATGGGAAACCTGCCAAGGCCAGATGGAAATCTCAGCTGTCATAAGCAAAGGTCATTCTGTCCTTCTCAGTACAAGGTGTTGCTAAAATTCTGGCTGCTGTTCATACAAGTTCATAATATCTATCCCTTTTAATTAGGAGCTAAAATTACTTGTTTATGTTATATGTGATTTTCTTGTCATTCATTGTTCTGTCTGTAGTTAGTTCTACTTTTTAATTATAGAAGCCCATCAGATAGCCCTTGAGGTAGTGCTGATCATATAGGTTTATATTTCTGAATAATTTGTCTAAGGGAAGCATAAAAAAAAAATTCCTGTGAAAAAGTTATCTCCTGGTCATTGATGATGATACATGTTGGCTTGATATCTTCGTGTGAAATCAGAGTGTAACAAACCATGGGTTCCAGGTACAAAGAACCACAAAAATGGAGGCAAGGATTTTGAAAACCCAGTGGGTCGAAGAAAAAAAGGCAATTAACCTATATTGTCTCTCCTACCACAAATTCGTTCAGCCCAGAGCAGAGCAGGCTGAGGGGGGGGCCTCATCACGACCTGCAGCTTCCTCAATAGGGGAGTGGAGGTGCAGGCGCTGAGTTCTGCTCTCTGGGAACAGCGACAGGACCAGAGGGGATGACAACAGGGTGTGGGGTCAGGCTGGGTATTAGGAAAAGGTTTCTTCACCGAGAAGTGGTCAGGCACTGGGACAGGATTCCGAGGGCAGCAGTCAGGGCACTGAGCTGCCAGAGGTCAAGCAGTGTTTGGACACCGCTCTCAGACATAGGGTCTAATATTTGGGTGGTGCTGTGTGGAGCCAGGAGTTGGACTCGATGATCCTTGTGGGTCCCTCCCAACTCGGGATATTCTACGATTCTGTGATAAAAGCATGTAACTAACTGTAGTATCAAGTAAGTCTTCCTATTGCCACGAGAGAGGGAGAATGAAAAGCATTCTGTAAAAGTTTAAAGGTACACACAGTATGTCCTCCTATCTTTAAGCGTTCTTTTACCTTCTTACTCTCCTCAGTCCTGTATCTGCAGCTCACCCAGTTAGGAAGTTGCATAGTTAAGTACCTGACTTAAGCATGTGAATTACTGTTTGTGTTAATAAAATGTATGGCATTTTTTCAAAGGCAAAAGTAAGGTTTGAAGCACACTATATTCCACCTCCTAAAAAGAAGAAAAGCAAACCACCTGGGTGCAAAACCTTCCATTAGTATTATATTTATTGCCAAACACTTCATATCCTTAAATCCAGCCTATAACAATTTCAATATGCCTTATAGCACATCAAATGGACATCAGATAAAAAAGGTAAGGAATTATGCCAATGATCATAATTATATATATTATAGTCATCTGCAAAGCATCATGCCAGAATTGGAATAGGCTATTTTTAATGTTAGCTTAATATTTTAGAAATTATTAGTTTCCTCTTTCTCCTTCATTTCCCATATGAATACATCTATCAGCATTAGTATGTGCAAGAAGAAGTCACCAGTCCTCCTCACAAACTAGCACAACCTAACACTCTGCAGAGGGCACCCTCGTTACAGTCAGAACACATCACCTTTTTCCACTGCATCTCTCCTTCTCAGTAACTTTAACTACATCATATCACATATAAAATTGCAAGAAACATACAATAGCAAAAAGGCTTTCTTGATGGCAGCATTACAATGCATCATGTAGTCCTGTGAAAGAGAACAAAGTATAACTATACAGAGTACAGTCACTTTTCTTTTCAAATATCATCCATGCTTTTAAGCTTAATAACTGATCGTGAATTAATTTTCTGCTGAGAACTACATGCTAATACTGGATACAGCATATATCTGCTATTGTTATTTTTACTCCATTTTCTCTACTGCCTTGTTCCTTTGAAGGCTTCAATCTATTCAAAGATACAGAAAAAGCTTCTATCCTAAATGAAAGGGGAAATTCAAACAAACATAGTAGCACAAATCGTATATGACATAACATTAAGACTTTTTAGTATTTTAACAATGATTTCTCATAATTGAGACAAGCTACTGTCTACAGTAGAAGTGCAAGGAAAAGCTCATTTAAAGCGTTAACTAAAAGCATATTTTCTCTGCTTTGTCCTACTGCTCAAACAATTCATACCCAATACTCTATTTTTTCTGCTGACACCACTGCTTTTATAGTTTATATAAATTTTATATCATTTATGTAAGTTTATATCATTGCCATCTGACAGCTGTTTGCTGGCCTTTGTGAAATTAGTTGATGGTCTCAGTTCATTTCCTAACAGGCAGGTGGTCACAACTTTAAAAACAAAGCATCACCTCCATTGGCACAAAGACTTTTACCCAGGAAAGAATGTAAGCATATGCTCACCAGTGGGTGAAATATATGGTTAGAGTACAACACATTTATAAGTGCTCTTTTGTGATGGAGGCTGATCTTTGAAGACAGAGTGAAACAGCAACAGAGAATGATCTCTGGTAGGTAATCGTACTGCAGAAGATCTCACTGGCATTGGTGGATGACTCCTCTTTACTACCGTGAAGCCACAATTTCAGGGAACTCTCTCTGATGACAAAGCTGTGCTTGTACAGCTGGATCTGTTGATACACAGCAAGGCTGCTTGTGAAATTGGTAGAAAAATACATACAGAGGAAACCAAACTTGAATACTCAGCAATGTTGGGAACACTTAACTTGCTTGCTACTCTAAAACCGACACTAAGTGCTGCAGTTAAGAGATGTCCTACTACAAAATAATTTGTGAGGATGTTACATTATTCCCTGTGTACATTTTCCTTACTAATTTAAAGATCAGCCTCAGAGAAAAAAAGGAAAATGTTAGTTAAATTACTTGAATTCACTGTGATAAAAGCAAAAATTATACAATATCTCTATAGGCAGCTTACATATGGGTTCAATATAATCATTTGCAATTAGGAAACTTGCTAACCAACAAAAACATGTGCCAATTACTAAGACATTTATTAAGAATACTGTAATCTGAATCTTTGAATCCAATTAAGACATGATGTTTATTCAAGAAATAGTGAGAAGCAGAATGTATTATCCCTAGAAAACTGGTAGGATATGTGAATTCACAACCAGCACAATTTCCTCATGAAAAGCAACCACTTAGCACTGTATCCCTGTGTCCTTTTCATTTGAAAAGGAAAACAGATCTACACTAATGGCAGAGCATTCTTCTGAGAGCACCTACTGCTACTTAGTCATATTTCCAGTGGAGAGCATTTTTTTCACAGATTCCAGTAAACTGATTTGCTCTTCCTTTATGTTGATTAAATTATGTCAGCAAGTGTTTTAATTTATATCCTCTAGCCAATGAAGTAGAACGTTATTTTCATTTTGGGGCAAGGATAATAGTAATTAAAAACATTTTAGCTGATCATACCAAACATCCATTCTTAAAATACATATTCTACAACTCTACACCATGAGTTATGATGTTTTAGCTAACCCAGTTTGAAATGGTACAACTTTGTAAGCTGAAAGTTGGTTTTGATAACAATAAAGCAGCTACTGAAAATGGAACACCTCAGATACGCCAGCAATAGCTCTGAAGGTTTTATGGTAGACAGGTCAGGTCAGGTTACAACTTCAGACACAAAAACACTTCCTTCAACACACTAAAATCTTAGCTAAAACCTTCACAAGAATTAATGAGAAACCAAATCTGACATTTTTAATTTCCATTAATAAATAACAATTTCCTGCATTTTCTACAGCTATTGTTATGAAGTTTTCACGGAAGAAAAATATCTTGAGAAAAGAAAGCCTTCCCTTTTGAATTTTGAATTTTTGGTTTTTGGTTTTGGTATTTCAAACAATTTTGGACTTCATTCTCATCTTCAGCTACAATTCAACTCAGAAGCTTTAGAACAGACAATTTTGTCATTGTGCTTTGCTTAATATACTGCATTCTGGTGCTTGTGCCCACTACAGCGAACAAGCTGGGAGAGCAGGAATCAAGTCTGTAACACTGTGTTGTGCCATGATGCAACATCAGATCTCTAAATATCATAATTCACTAGGTTTCCTGAACATGCAAAGTTATTTAGCCACAATCATCTTAGTGATGTTTATGTAAAACAAAAGATGAGAAGTAAATTTTAAATGACTACTTCTAAAATAAGCCTTGAAATACTTTTAAGCTTGGGTGGTGTTTTGTCCTCCAAGGATGAAGGAAACTTCTCTAAAGCAGATTCAATATTTTACATTTCTATATGGTAAAAATATTATTGATATAATTGGGAGCATGCTATTTCTTCATATATCTACTCACTTAATCTTATCTTTAAGTTTTTGACATCTCCCATAAGTAAACATATCCCATATAGGACATTTTGCCTTAGCAGGTATTCATTTTATGAGCTCCACTATAATTTGTTAGTCTTACATGATGCCTCAAGATGTTTCATGCATTCTGAAAAGGAAGCTAAAAGGGAATAATTTGCATATATTACTTAAGTTGTACATGTTGTAAATATTGATCTGCTGATAGAGGAGCAAGGGAAAAAGTTATTTTAAATTAGCACTTGAGTTTATAGTTCCTAAGAGTCACTTTCCAGGATCAGTTTTTAAACTTGGTGTAGAGGTTACAGCTTTGCTCACCACTGAAGCTACAGCTTATTCAACACTCCAATTCTAGTCTGTGACATTCAGTATATATCATGGCAATCTACAGATCATGAAAGCTCTTTTTTTTTTTTTCTTTTGGAGTTACTCCACATTTATTACAAATGGTTTTTATCTCAACTACTGCTCTTTTTTTTAATGCAGACAGTGAAGATACATTCCACAATTTTGACCTGATATTTCAGCCAACTCCCACTGACTCTAAAGGATGATGCACAGATATTCTCGCATAATGATTTAAATAACTTTGAAGCTTTTTCTCCCTGCAAAAGTGTGGGGCTGTAGTTTATCTAATGCCTGAGAACAGAAAGACATCAATAGAAAAGCCCACCTTCATGACAACCTCCACAATAACTATCCTTCTTGGATAAATTCTGGTGGAGAATTACAAATCTCAGGAAATATGAATAAACATAAACAGGAATCAGTGAGATAAAATGATCACAGTATATATTAGCTCAAACTAAAATGTCATACATGAGGCTTGGGGGCACATCTTTTGCTTTCACAAGCTCACAACAGGTAAAACTGCCATGGCCAATGTACCATGCTGATTAACAATGTAATTGCCACTATTCACAAAAACATGCTAGATAAAAGGTATCAAATATTCCACTGATTGCTGACACCATGTCAGTATCTCAGTAACAAAATATGGAAGGAGGAGCTAAGAACATATTGTCAGGATAAATGTACATCTCACAATGGTTCCTGCACCACTAACTCCCTACCAACCTTCCCATACCCCAGCCCCAGCGCCCCAAACTGCTTCTTGTTGGTCATTCTTTCCTTCTGTTCTTTCTGTGAGTGAACAGCCAGAATACTTACTTTTCTATGCAAGACTCTCTTCCTTAAATGACTGCATATACTGAACTTCCCCTCCACCTTCCTAACTCTCCACAAGTGCTCATCACCTTTCTTCAGTCTCTGGTAGGCTCTTTTAATCACTTTCACTCTCCTTGAATAAGCAGTTGCACAGAGTAAGAGCAAAGCCTCCTAGATGCCACCAGGAGAAAATGGTTTAATTTTGAATTTAAATTTAAATTTCAAAAATCAAATTCAAGTCTGAATCATGATAGCCTTACTCCACCTCTGGCAGGACAACTTTGAAAAGTAAAAAAGAAACAAAAAATAGACCCTAGAGAACAGAGTGCCATTTGAGAAGCAGAAGAAAGTGACGCTGTCCTGAATCCAAGAAGTTCACCTCAACAAATAGTAAGAATGTGACTAAGGTTCCCATAGCAAAGCTTAGTCCTTATACAGCTATTAACTATATAGAAAGCCCTGGAGAGGACTGGGACCTTACTGGCATCTCTGGTGCCTCAAATTAGGTGGGATTCTGTATCCCTCTTACCTCTTCTAAGCAGACAGAGAAGTGGGGACTGGAAAGCCCTGAATTGTTTACCTTCTAAGAATTATCTGGATGCTGATCTTTCCTAGACAGAAATCATACTGCTTTCCTCTGAAAACAGTTCCATTCGTCCAACTGATGAAAATTTTAACATTATGTCATACATTACCAATAATGAAACAATCCTAAAAATAACAAAAATCTATGATGGATTCATCTACAGGACTGGATTGCAGAAACATACAACCATACTTGTGGGTTTCAGTCTTTGTTCAAAATGCAGTGTTTCTGCTGAAGTTGTCTAATGTACTACTTCATGTTACAACAAACCAAAACACTTTCTTCTAGCAGAGAATACTGTTGGGCCCATTTTTTATTGCTGGGATTTTTATTTTTAAGGATTTTCCAGACAAGCAAATGCTTTTGCTCTGACAGCATTTAATAACAGGTTTGACCTTGGAGTGTCTAAGTTTAAATGATTTTACAGAGTACGCTACAGCAGAAAATCAGGGGCCAGGGATTCTCTTCCTTATTTGAATTTTATTATTTTGGGAGAAGGGGGAATCCCTTGTTTCACAGAAGAAATTACTTTTGAGCCATAGTGTAGACTTTTTGCATGAGTGCATTAAAAACCACAACTTTTTTATGCTTACTGAAGTTGATATATGACTGTCACTTTTGCCAAAAGTAACCGTGCTACCTCCTCCTGGGAATATCCCTGCAAATACAGTACAGAAAACAGAAAAGAATTGGTTTGTATTTAGAATGTGTTGGAGAAGGAATATTATCCTAACAGGTGGGACATCCCTTCCTGACAGCCCCATGGGCTGATACACTTTATGGGGTCTCTTTGTGAGACTGCAACCCAATCCTTCACTTTTCTCATGGTTTTGTGTCCAACATTACTTCCCTGATGCTGCTCATCCTCATCACAAAGCATCACTCCCAATAAAGGCATAGGTTATAATGCAGAACTATCAATGACTAGTTTGCTGTATTTTACCTACAGAGTAAAACATGTACTGTTCTTTATATCTGAAGGGACAGATATGTAAGTAATTAATTTAGAAGAGTAAAATTCCAGAATTAATCCCATTCACATATTTGGGGCTTTTTCAATTTATTAATTTCCTATATATACCACATGAACTTTCAAAAATAGTGAAGACACAGACACATACACAGAGTAATTAGTTCATTTTAATGCTCAGTAAGAATGAAAATTAACTTCTGATGCTGGATAGAAAAAAAAAGCTAATGTGGTGCAAAAATATTGTTTGTTATGTTTGGCTTAGTCATTACATAATTAAAAGATGAAATTATCTTTGGTAGAGCTGCATTAATCTTTTTTTCCGCCTGAAATAATACCATCCCAACTACAACAGCACGGATAGAGCAGTGGGACATGGTCCCTAATGGTCTAATCATTGGTTTATCTAAAAACACTCACAGGGTGTCAAAGTGTTGTTAAGCCACTGCCCTTCCCTGTTCTAAAAAGCCACCAGGTGAGCCGTTGCAGTGAAAATAACAATGGAAAACAGCACAAAATAATTCATTGTCAACAGATCTGCAGAGAAAAGCAGACAGAATATTGATTGCTGTAGGTAAAAACATTTCAGATGTACTCTGCATCAGACTTATACAAACCCGCTTAGGTACCATGGAATAATGTTACATTTTATGGACATTTCATTTTCATGAAAAAAAAAAATCTCTAAACACACAGGTCATTAATGTTCTGTACTGTTCTAAAGGACTTTGAGTGCATTTGAAATGTTCACTGTGGTAACAGTTATACAATAAAAAATGTGCTTCAGTACTGATCTCTGTATAAGATTACCCTTTTTAAGAGTAAACACAAATATAAATATACAAAAATTCTGGAAAAAAAAATGGCTTTCCTGGTACATCACACAATTACACTATTTCACTAACAGTAGAGGAGAGAAAACAAAAAGGACAAAAATATATTGAATCACAAAGACAATTCAAGTGATTTGACCACTTTGTTCTCTGTCCTGGAAAATAAAGATGTTGACAGAAATTACACTCCTTTACTTGTTCACAAGTTATCTTCTGTTTGCTAATGACGTTTCCCATGTAAACCTCTCTCTGTATTTGTGATTTTGGTGGGGATGTGTATTATATAATTTACATTCGGAGTTACAGAGATACTTGGAAATGGCAGAGAAAAACATCAAATTTGCAGTGACTGTCACTGGAGACTTCTAAAGCAGGTATCATTTAAAAAAATGAAAATGTATGTGCAGCTAAACATATTAAAATAATTACAAAGTAAAAACCATAAATGAAACCGAAGGCATCAAAAGCATTGCATTAAAAAAAAAAAAAAATATATATATATATATATATACACACATACTTGGAATTGTGTATTTAACTCATGATCATTGCAAAACCCATTAGATTTCACAAATGACAACTACCAATTCTTCTCTAAGGCCTCACAGGGAAAGCCGTTCCCAAGCAGGCACCCCCCACTTATCACCACCCTGGGAGGATTCTTCCCATTTGTTATCCACTGTCTCCCAGACGTTATTCAGATGTCTCATCTCAAGCTAAGAGACCTAAATACGACCCTATCACATGTATCAATTTCTTTGTCCCCCATTACTAGGCTGTAGTCTCTTTCAACCACAAGCACTCCAACTGAATTTGTATTTTAGAGCAAATAGAGGTAATTGAAAAGTCCTTAAGGACCTTTGGGTGGTCCTGTGCAGAGCCAGGAGTTGGATTTGATGATACTTGTGAGTCCCTTCCAACACAGGATGTTCTGTGATTCTATGAATAAATTATTCTATTGAACCCACATATAGTTGCAGACTCAGACTAGTACAAAATGAGTTTCTCAGATTCCTTTAGAATGCAGAATAAAAATAATTTCTTCCTTCTTTCTAAGAGAAATTGAAATTACAATTATTAGGGAATTTATACAAGTAGAGCTAGTATTGGTATCATTTACATTATATCAGCATTCAGAAGCTCAAGCCATCATAATGGTCTCTGTATTAGACATTCCTTACTCACAAAGCAGGAGATAACCCCTTATCTTGAAAGTCACATGACTGAATGGTAGAAGACTGCATTAAATACTCCCATTTCCCAGCTGGGGAGCTGAAATACACCACGTACTGTGCTGGTGGTCACACAGCAAGTCTGCAGATGAGATGCAGTCAGTCTTGTTCTGCACCTTGGGCCTTAGATTGGTATATGGGCTTACCACAAACATACTTTGTGGAACAGGGTTGAACTTCATTAAGCCTCAATCAGGTCAAGAACAGTAGTTGTTCTTGAACTGTAGAAGGATACCCTGAAATTAAGTATCACCTATAGTTTCTCCTTAATGGAAATTAATGTTACATACAGGCACTAAATGCTCCCATCTTCAGAAGAAAAATAAATAAATAATTAATAATAATAATAATTTTAAAAAGAAAAAAAAAAAGAAAAAAAAAAGAAAAAAAAAGAACAAACAAAACAAAACAAAACAAAAACACAACAGAATTCAGCTCACTATCAGTGCAGAAAATATACAGTGAAAAATCATTTATCTCCATTTGGCTAAAATTCTGACATTTATTTACAATGAGTAGAACAGGGATAGCCAAGCAGACTTTATATCACTGGTGAGTATCTGCTATGACTGGATGTCATTCTCTGACTGGCAGTTTCAACTTCCTAGGTGGAAGTACATGGGTACATACTTTTAATTGGATTAACCCTAAAAATAAATTTAGAACTAAGCCAATAAAAGCTTTTCAATGTTCTTGCTAAAAGCATGAATTGGTATAGAGAGAGCTCATGCCAAAATAAAGTGCTTTTAACTTCAATGTGATTTAAGAATTCAAAAGTGACAACCTTTCTAAACATCATTATTATAGCAATCAGGACACTGGACTGTTAGGACTCTGGACAGATAAAGCATCACAAGAATAATTAAATTCTGAGACTTAGAACACTCTTAAAATACCAGCTAAAGAAGAGATCCGGGGAAGGTGCAGAGCAGGGAACTGTAAACATTCAGCACAACTAAAATTGTCTGAAGACACAAAAATGTCTCTCAGGTCACACTCCCCATTGCTCAGAGCAGGACCAACCAAAGCAAGTTGCCCTTGACTGTGTCTTGTCAAGTTCCAACGATTTCCAAAGACAGGCAGCTGGCTGCTTGAATATTTTCACCTCAAAAAAAGTTCTGTGTTCTGTTCAAAGGGAATTTCTTTAATTTGTCTTGTCTCCCTGCTTCATCAGCACCATCCTCTTTTCCCAATCTGGTATTTACACACACTGACAAGACCCCCTCATAGCATTCTCTTTTTGAGATTAAGCAACCCCAGCTTTCTCAGTCCCTCCTCATAGGAAAGAAGAAATTAGAGCACACTAGATGCATCTCACCGACGCTGGGATGGGGGAGGAATCACCCCTGTGATCCACTGGCAAGGATCCTCCTAGGGAAGCCAATGTTGCTGGTGGCTACCTCAACCTCAAGGGCATGGCTGGCCCACAGACAGCCAGGATGCTGGGGTATTTATTTTTTTTTCTGCAAAGCTGAGGAAAAAAGTTGCCATACCCTCAGCCCCAAGCTCTGCTGCTGCATGGGGTTATTTTTCCCCAGGTGCAGAATTTCACATTCCCCTCTGCAGAACTTCATAAGACTCTTGGTTGCCCATTTCTCCAGCCTGTCTAGGTCACTTGGAATAGCACCACCACTACCTGGTGTATCTTTATTTCCAACACGATGGAGGACTGGCAAGTCTGTGATAGCAAAGGATCTCAACTTTATGAAAAAGCTTTTCATCAAATAAATATTACTTTCTGCAATACAGATAATTTATTCTTTGTGTATAATTGATTTGTGCCTGCACTTAAGAATGTCTTTTGAAATCCATATTATAACTAATAATGCCACGTAGTAAAAAGCAACACTTTTAATTTAAAGTTAATTATTTTCCATTACTCAACATTAGTAGACAAGGCAAGAACTTTAGCTTACTGCCAGAATGTAAAAGAAGTTATTCTGAACTCATAATACATGGGTTTAACAGCTTAATGTCAAGGAAAAAAACTGTAAATTAAAAACTAAGGATTATACAGTATCACATTTGGAAATTCTGCGTGACTACAATAATTAAGGAAAGCAAAATATTCTTGCAACATTTTCCTGAAACCTGCAATTGTAAATAAACTACTTTTATAGCAGCAGCACAGCATTCTGTAGTAACACTAGCTGTAACATCAGTACAGCATTTGAGCCTCTTACTGCAATATACTGATTCAAGGCTTTGTAGCAGATATTTCTAATTCTTCCTTTTATCATTAGTACACAAAAGCCCACTTCATATAGTTTATCTAACCACAATTGGAATTGGTAAATCCCAGGTATGACAGAGAAAGGGAACCTCACTCACTGCAGATTTATAAAGGTGCAACATTGGAGCCATCTTTCAGAAACAGAAACCACGTGTCTGGAACATAAGATTCTTTGCAGCTAACTCAAATTTGAAGAATCAACAATCTTCATAAAACATCTGAAATAATGACTGCCGGTTTTCTACAAATGAAGAAGTTTTTGAAATAAACACAATGCCTGGGAATGACCACCATCTAATTTTGAATGTATTCATCTTCCAAAGAAAAACACATTCTCACAGTGGACTAGAAGACAATACTAAACTTTAGAGATAGTGAACTGCAACCCTTTATGGAGAGTACAGAGTAAATACAAAAGATACTAAGAACTACATGAACCATTCAGTAGTTCAGTCTAACTGACTGCAGAACTTAATTCTCATTTTCAAGAGAGATGCTTTAGCTCTAGTTAAGGTTGTGAGTAGGATTAATTTAAAATATGATTTTGCCCTTTGATCTTTGAAAGAAGTAAATTCCACTTCAAGTCTCACTACTACTTTTTTGTTCTGATCAGGGGAGAAAGTGTTTGAGCCTGCAGAGAAGGGGCTTAGAAACGCACATGGAATTGCCTACAGCTGGATACACAGCAAGAGGCAAAGGAGGCAGTCAAGCCAA
This sequence comes from Aythya ferina, assembly GCF_964211825.1. NCBI lineage: Eukaryota > Metazoa > Chordata > Aves > Anseriformes > Anatidae > Aythya > Aythya ferina. The sequence continues at coordinate 4,366,188 of NC_140311.1, forward strand.
GACATCAGTTTTGTCAGCTTACACTCTACTGCCAATTCTTCGTGCCTCAATATCAGGCCAGAACTTTTAGATCTGTTCCATTTAATTGGCCTTTGTGAGGGATGGATACTATAAGAAATACAAAAATATCACTTTGGGGGCACATCTGAGAAAGCAGTCTAACTTATGAAGTCCTTCCATAGACCGTTCAGCATTATATCATTATAGAGTTTTTCCACATAAAAATCTAACTCTTCCCACATTGCTGTATAACTCATATCATAGAAAAAAAAATGGCACCAAAAGAATGGATGCAGAATAAAACATTTCAGATGATGGTATGAAATTCCAGTTTGGCCTGTAACAATTGTTGCCGACACAGCTTACACACAGCATGAAGCACTTTTTAACATACGAACTTTCTGACTACAGTGCTGAAACCATGATTAAAGCTTTCTTTTTAAGGAATAAAATCAACACCTTTTCTCAGCACGTTAACCAGGTAACAGGATCTATCTAAACAGGTTCTAATTCCCTTACATCAGTGGTGAGACTGTGCCTTTTACGTTGTGTTTCTTTCGTCAGAAGTGATGCGGTCTAAGCACAGATGGCAGGTGCAGTGTAAAAAGTCATGCCTAAATATACTTCAATATGTCAACAAAAATTGAAGTTCTGTGTTATGTAAAAATTGAGTCTTAAAAAAAAAACAAACAGACTTAAAGTATCACATCTATCACATTATTTAAATTACGTCAAAACAAACTCTGAATGCACTAAGATTAAACCCAAATCTGTGCTTCCCAAATCCCAGTAACTACTCCTGGAAACAGACCTCTCCCTTCTGAACAATTTTATTTTGTCCTTGAATTAATTTTGTTAACAGATTTTTTGGCTGCACAAATCTTTATGCTCTCCCTCCCTCTACACAAACTCACCTTGGTGGGTGTACAGGAAAATAAACTGTTGGGAATACAGTACCATGTGTGTATTAGCCAGCTAATAGACAGCATATCAGGAAAAAAGAACAGACTCTCATCTCTTCCTTCCAGTTCCTTAGATGGCAGCAGGCCGAGCTGTTTTCCCTCATTAGGGAAAGAAATAGACATGTAATTTTCATAAAGGTGAAGTTGCAGGGAGAGGGAAGAGGCAGTCAACTGCATTAGAAGTGGGTAACTGAGCCTTGTGCAGGCCTTGTGCACACGGTGTGAGATGAGGAGTGCCTGGCCTCTGGTCACAACATGCAGAAAGTCACTGAACAGCAAGGGCAAGCTACTACAGAGTCAAGTGAATCCGTGTGTTTTCCATCATGTGGGAGGAATGCGTCTGTTACAGAATGGCAATTTGGTCATGCGATGACTTTATACTCGATGGCACGAGGACACAAAAGCTGAGACATGGCCTGATAGGAGTGCTGGATACTCTTGTCTATAGGTTGTTAAACCACTCTTACGGTGAGCCCCTCTAATCAGGTATATGTTGAAGCACCTCAGTGCATCAACCCAGACAACCTGATTTCTGTGGTGCCACCTCAGGCAAAAACACAACATAGACATTCTCTTCAACACTCAAAAACAGCAGAGGAGGGAGCAACAATACTTGTTAAGGTGCCTGAGAGCCACGGTTTCATGGGATTTACTGAGTAGACACATGTTGTTTCCCAGCTAATCTCTCTTAGCTTAAAACAGTTCAAGGTAACATTCATTCATAAACCCCCAAACAGACTGCGTATGCTGTTTACTATAACCCAAGCAGGGACATTTTGAAAAACTTGATGTTTTACCTATTTAGGTTAATACAATTGACAAACTTATTCCCCTGTTTTGATGTCTCTCATCTGAAAAAGTAGCAGTCTGATTTTCAGTCTCTGTGTATTCCTTATGCACCAGATTATGTTTATTCAGAAGTCTCTGCCAATACAATTAGAAGTACTGCATGATTTGCACGCTAATGTAGACTGGATTTGCACTTAAACTCTTTTCCCTTACCAGCTTGGAAAGTATTGACTGTCACGGCTAGTCTTCAGTTTGAAGTCTTTGGAATAGTCCAGAGGGCTTCAACATCCCCAGCTTCGACAAAACTTACTCTGTTCTCTCCTCAAACAGATTATCCAGCACTTTCCTAATTGAAAGGAAAATAAATAAATAACATAACATAACATAACATAACATAACATAACATAACATAACATAACATAACATAACTAAAAGTAGTTTCCCTGACTAATTATGTCTGTCATGGTTAGATTCCTAGCCGTGCACAGCCACTGACCAGCCCCTTGTCTCAGTAAGGTGCACCATGTCGCTGGTCCCTCCCTGCCCCAGCCCACCTGTACTGTTCAGCATGCTTCACGATGGAGCATCACTGGTGCCTGACGCTGCCGGTCAGCCTGAACACTGAAGCCACACATGGTGTAATTACACAGGCACCTCTGTACCAGTTCTTGACTGAGAAAAGGCATGATGGCAGTTAAGTGCTCCGGGCCAGCTGACTGTGTAAGTCTCCTAGCTTTAAGCAATATTAAAGAAATCAGCTCACATTTACTTCTGCCAAACTGTAAGAGCACAAGTCCACAAACCCCATGACACAAATTACTACAGTCATGGCATACGATTGCTTTTCAGAAAGAATGTGTTCATATCAATTCAGTAACTCCATCAATTCTCCCTCTGTAGGGCACAGACTGTAATCATCTGATATCCTCGTACTCTACATCTAATGCAGCAAAACTGTTCGATAAAAAAAATAACTCCAAAAGACTTCCGTCTTAACAGTATACGCACACATATGCAGCACAACAGACCACTGCCAGTGTACTTAAAGAACTTCCAATCTCATCAATTAACAACAAATAAACAGTACTGTTATAGGCCCACGGAAGTCGTAACATCCTTGCATACAGACAGATGCGCTATTGCAACAAAGTCCCTTTTGCAGGCACAGGAAGCTTTCCAGATAATCTGTCCTTTAGTCAGTACGAGATTACTTTTATTTTAATGGATGCTGGTGTGTGAAGGAGAATATAGAACCAAATTTTATTTCTGAAATGTCTGCATCAATAAAGATGCCTAATTAAGGTATTCATGAAAGTATACAAAGTTAACTTAACAGGAAAAAATCTAGAGAGTACTATTACATTTCCCCATTAAACTAATTTAATTTGGTTATAACGCAAATTCTAATAAGATGATATTATTAACTAGTTCAATTTCAAAATGTCTTATCTTGTTTATTTTTATTATGTTACTAAGCAGAGTAGCAATTGACTTAATTTATTTTATTAAATAACATTTCTCAATCCATTTTAAAAGGGACAATGGCCTATTTCTGTCCTTAGGCAGTTATTGTGCTGCCATTTTAAACAACACAATGCGCTTAAGGATTTTTTTATTTTTGTTTTTATTTTTTTACTGGTTTCAGAAACTAGCATTCAAAGCTGTACGTATTCGTTTTGCTCAAATCTGACACTTGGCATGCAGTTTAATGAGTATTAATATTATTGCTACTAATGAATAGGGAAAAAATATATTTCAGTTAGTTAATTATTTCTTCCTTTTACATTCTACGGACAATATAGATTAATTTCCATTATATTTAAAGGAATTATTGATGAAGAACTACATAGCAATGTCTTAGCATTCTTCTAAATAGAAACAAAAGAAATTCCTCCATAACATGTTAAGGTGCTTTCTGAGTTTCTTCGGTTATGTTGTATCCAGTATACTGAACACAGAAAATGTAATATTTAAGGTTCCAGTGACAAATTCAAAACTTCACTGTCTAAAATCAGAACATAGCTGGCTAGAATAAAGGCAATTATGTGAAGTTATGCACAGTTTGCTAATCCTCTGGCTTCATGGCTGCTGCATTTCACTCCATGGATTCTCAGCATATACTGGGTACCACCAACAGTGTACAAAGCAGCATTCAAAGCAGAGACCCATGAAGACAGCATTTCAGGGACTGGAAGGAACCAGATATCCCTGTAAACACTGTCGGTTGCATTACCTAGTAAAGCAGTCTTTAACCTTGGCTAAACACCCTGGAGCAGGAGCCTAGTAATACTGAGACTACTACAAAGGATGCACAGAAAGGCATAATGTTGGCAAGTAAAACAAAATAAACACATCTCTGTGCCTTGGCGGTGTTAATTATCACTTCTGATTTCTCTTCGTCTTCCCTTATTGTTATCAGGGCATTCTACTATCACTTCACCTGCAACTTTGTCCTTCTCCCATCTAGTCTTTCAGATAACCAACTCTGCATGTTGAAGCTTCGTCATGTTTTCCATACTTAGACTCATTTGATCTGCTAAAATATCGATATTAGTTAACATGGCATATGCATTAGAAAAATCAATAAAGACAAAGTTTTGAAGTCCACTATATTGATATGGTTCAAAATCCAGAGTGTTAGCAAGAAGGTTATTCACTGTCAAACTAGGATGAAATTGGAGAGAAAAAAAAACAAACAACTTCTGTTAGTAATGGCCAAATCATTTTCCACTAAAGACCTTAATCAAAGTAAATACCGTTCTAATAGATAATATAACATTATATGTATATGTAAAATAATTATAAAAATATAAATAGATACTTGCATAAGCCAAGATTGTCCACTAGGCACATTCCTTTTTATCTCAGAACAAAATATTCCAAAACTAAACATTCTGGTCATAGAGGTCAGACTAGTTTAAAAGCTTCCATCTGCTCTGCCACATTGATTTTCTAATGCACATAACATGTTAAAATGAATATAGTCAATAGTTCAGCAGACCAGACAAATCAGAGTCCAGAGATGCTGCAAAGACTATCCTGATGCTTCACCAATCCCGAGTATGGCCTAATGTCAGGAGAATAAATGGATTTCATTTAATGTCAAAGGATTAAGTTTTATACTAAATTACAAGTAAAGTTAAACACTTCATAGACAATTATAAACATTATAATATGCCAGAAAATACATAAAACTAAAAATAATAGTTTGGAGAAAAATGGTATTTTAAGTCAGAAAGTGTGAATCAATTAAAATTTTGGGAAATGTTACGAGCACCTCCCCTTATGTGTCAGACAATATGGGAAACGGGTAATAATTTGAATTGTAAAGAAGAGAACAATAACAGATGTCATCAGACTTGTAAGAAAGCTTCTCTGAATTCTGTTCATCCAGTCAGGTACAGTATTTCTTGATAAACCGGTATGTTTACAGCAATGTACTTTTTATTTATTGTAGGGCTGATTTCTGTCAAAGAGGGTAAAAAGCCAACATTAAGAACATGAACTTGTTTTAGCATAAAGTCACAAGAAACAAGTTTTCTGTAAAGAAATTAAAAGTGAATTTTAAGTCTTATTAGAAATGCTACTCCAAATAGGTGCTTTTTGTTGTTTTTATTTAAAAAGATAAAGAGGCTTCTGGGCCAGTATACATGAAAACTAATGTGCAGCCCAGGATGGGCACTGGGATGTGAAGATCCAGCATACCCTTGACGTCAACAGGCTTTATCAGCCTGACTCTGTAAACAATTGTCATGGCACACTTACACATAAAAGTCGGAATAGGAGATTTCATGGTGGCATTTATTATCGATTTAGTCTTGTAGCTGTGGGAAACATTTCAGATTTTTTTCACGCGACGCAAGCTGCACTTTTTAGGTTTCTTTCCCCTACCATTACCTAGCTCAGAAAAAACATTATAACGTAAAACATTTTTCTGAAATAGTAGTTATCTGATTACACAAACTTCCTCCCATAATCTTCTTTAAGCAGGAACTTGAAAATAGCAATAAAATACCCTAGCCTATAAACAAACACTGAATTAAAGTTTTTGGAGACCACAAGAATCTGCAGTTCCACAGACTGTGTCCATCCAAAAATGCATTTCTTTGATCATATGGTTCTAAGCTGTAAATTTGGAAAGAGTTATCACGACTTCTTTAAGCTGAAAGATGATTATACTTCAGGAAATATAAACCGCTGTTTCCTATTAATTGACTCTCATACTGTATGAAGACTTACAGTACATTCCTGCAATTTTTTTATCTACATATTACAGAGTAATGAGAGGTATTTGCTTGTTAATCCATTTATCTAGTTCATTATCATCAGGGTGAAAATATTAATGACCTTCATGTATTAGGAAACTAAAAGAACACTAGCAATACAAAGCAAATGCTAGTAACTACTGTAACAATGATGAAGTACGTGGATATCAAGTGAAACAGTCTCTTGCTTCGCTGACACATGGGTAATTATTACAAACTAGTACCTAGTTACCGAATATAGAATAAAGAAAAACTTAAATAGTATTAAGTTAAAATTAGAAATTTAATTCCCTGTCAGTGGCTTATGTTATATAGGGGGTGGCTGCATTTATCTGCAGTGCAAGCATTTGTTTCACTATTTCAAGGTATTATTTCTGTAAGACTGGTATTTCAACTATGAACCAATAATAATTGATATTAAATATATAATAAAAAAGTCATGGAGAAATCTCTCATAGTCGTGTGTACCCTTGGTTCAAAATGATTATGCCCTTATTTTTCTAAATTCTACTTTTGTCCTCTGCCTTCCCTCCCCCTTCCTTCATAAATAAAATATTACTGTTGTTACAATTTGTCAGGTAGAAGTGTAGATAGAATTTCTGAAGTATTTGCTGTATCATTCCTACTACAACTGACAAAATATATAGAGAAATAGGACATTAACAGTACCACATTACCACACACAGAGGCAAGAATAGCCCTAGCTATTGGCTACTTTGAGAAGAAATCAAGTTATAAAACTTTGCTGTCGCTCTTGTCCGTAGCAGATTCTGAACAGGTTTGTAACCATGCATTGAACACTCAAACTCTGAAACTTCAACCCAGCCATGGGCCAATTCCTTCAACAGTCACATGCATAACACAGTTTTTTGCCATTCACAATTAAATCCATATAACTTAGTGCTTGTATGCCTGTGAGATAGCTCTTTTGCCACATGGTAAGGCTGCAAAAGTCTAATATTTCTCATATACTAATAATATTGCCGTCATAATGAAAAAAAAAAAAGTGGTTTTCCTGAAGGTATCAGCATTTGTCACTGCACATGATCACTACTGCCACTCAGGATGGATATCACAGAAAGTGCAAACATAATTTCAAGGAAATGTGGAAAGATAGACAGATTTAGTCCACACTGCAGCAAAGATGTGCCTATGCATAAATTTATTTTCTCACTACTGCTAACAAAACTAGAATACAGCTACTTTGTAAAGCTCAGGCAAGTCATTTCAGACATAGGCTGAAGGTGCTTAATGGATTGGTAACCTCCACACTTTTAGCTTTGGCTGAATGTTGTGGGTTGGCTTTTTTTCTTTCTTTTTTTTTTTTTTTTTTTCAATTTAAGTTTATTCAAAGACTTTCTGCAGAGCTTGTGAAGCCTACTCCCATCTACCTATCAGATATGTCAGAGAGCTGCATGTTTTTAAGCAGGTGTCTCTCAAATACGTAAACAAAGAAAAGAAAACAAACAAACCAAAACAACAACAACAACAACAAACCAAGTAATTCAATTATTAAAGGACAAACTTCATTTATATTTCTGGATATTATTACACTTGGCAGTAAACTTTTGCATACTTCCAGGAGAAAGATTATTTTAGCTGCTTTGAAATATTACTGGAGTCTTCATTTTTATTCTAAACTCATCATTTAGAGACAGTCATCATGAGACTTTCATACCTTCCATTTCTTTTAATCAAAATGTAAACTGCGTATATGTTAGGGTATATGTTAAATGAGTAGAATCTTAGTTCTAACAGAAACAGCCTTTTTCAGAAGCTGAACTGAGTTCCAGTGACTTTAAGTATTATCAGCCCACTTCTGCATAGCTTAGCAGTAGCTTTTCTTGGACATTTCCCCCTAGATGTTTACCTTGACTAATGCTCACAAAGATGAAACACTCCCTTTCAAATGTTTAAATGATGTGAACTTAACCTCTTCAGTATCTACAATCTTTTGTGACTTCAACTGTGGCTGTGGGTGATGGGGGCTGTTGCTTCTTTTTGTTTGTTTGTTTTGTTTTTTGTTTTCTTTTTTAATATGATGATCAATTAGTACTTTTTTTTTTTTCTTTTCCTTGTAGAAGGACTTCACATTTATAGCTAACACCCTTTCCTGCTACCGTTTGACATAAATACTCATCCTGTGGCCACTGCAGATCCCATTCATTTGTAGACAAACGTTTCTTGGCAGACAAATAGATTAAGAATTCAGATTTACTGCAGAACTTTACGTTATATATCAGAACACAAAGTGAATAAATTGCTGGTTTATTCTGTTGTCATTGTTGAACAAACACGTGAACCACTGTTCACCTCTGTGTACTACATGAGGAGGACTTGTTTTAGTAATCTCTGGTAAGAAAAGATAGGTTTATTTTGATATCGTCTGTGATCAAGACTCCAATTAGTTTTCGCAGAAGCAATCTACATGCTCATTTCCAGGACTGTTGAAGTGAAAAAAATTGCTCACAAAAATTAATTTGTGTGAGCTAGTGATGGACAACACCCATCCATCACAGTGCTAGGTACTTAAATCCTTAGAAACAAATGACAGACTCTATAAAATATAACAAAGTACTGATAAACTTTAATTCTAGAATGCTGTAAATGCTGAGTTATTTCCGCAGAAGGCAAATTCAACACAGAGTATAATTCATTAAGTAGGTAATTCTAAAGCTATCTGAATGCCAGCTTTCCAAAATACTGCAGAAAATACCGAGAAAAAAAAAAAAAAAAAGTACTAACCACCAGTGTGTCTTAATCAGAAGGTCAAAAAAGTATCAGTTCTACTCAGACCCCTGCTCCTAACTCTCAGCAAGCTCCAACTCTCAGGACAGGCAGAGGAACGCTGCCCACTGCCTCCCCACTGACCTGTGCCTCTGAAAGCAATCCCCAAAAGCCAGAGAAGAGGAGGGCCAACAGATTGTCTGGAGGGTAGAGACGAAAAGGCTAGCTATTACATAATAAAACAATAGGAATAATAATAACAGTAATAATAATAGTACTTCATTGCTAAGCTTCCTTAGAAATTTTGCTTTATTGAATACTGTAAATCAATTCTGATTCTGGAGACAGTGCTGTAACTCACACACAATTTAATTACAGGACCTGGTGTAATACAAAGGCAGTTTACAAAAGAATCTGATTCAGTGTGTTTACAGAAATTTTAATGTCTTCATTGTTCTTTTATATATGAGAGCTCTATTCTGCAAGGCCAGTAAATGTCTTGGTGGCTCACGCTGATGGATGTTGTTTAGCAAATCTAGTTTCTTCCCAAAGTACTTTGACTCATTGGATAAAAAACATTTTAACATTCAGTTGTTGGTTGTGCTATTTTTTTTTTCCTATAAAGCGTCTACCATCTAAAGTGTTGCTGTTTTTTTTTTTTTGTTTTTTGTTTTTTTTTCCCTAAGCACTTAATCCTAAAGAAAAAAGACCAAAGAAATGGCTCTTCTTGCAATTGAAAAGGAATGATCAAAACATCAATTCATTTCCCCAGCATCTGCCCTAGAATTTTGCCTAGCCTTCACGAGTACTGGGAAAATGAAGCATCTGAAAATAGTAAGAGCACAGAAAAGATTTCTTGTTGACATAGCTGTCAACATTTCTCAATAAAAAACAAAAAGAAATAATTTTATCAAAACAAAAAGTGTCTTTAATGAAGCTATCTACATTGGAAACTTGCTTCTTACCCTTTAATGAACAATTTGTTACAGAGACTTCAATGCTCCTGTCTTCTAATTGACACATTTTTATACCCAGAGTGCTTTTCTCTTTCTTTGACTATCTCCTGTCAGGCAGGACTTAGATACAAAACAAAATTAATTTGATTCTGTTGATTAAAAAAAATCTGTCAAATGATTCAAACCATTCTGCCAACAAAACATCTCTGGCTACTTTCAGATCTTTGCAGATGCAATTTACGAAAGAGTATGTTTTCTTGAAAATTTATTCATAATTTTAAAATGTATAGTTCAAGAGCCTTATCTCCTGATGTGCTGAATGCCTTTGTTAACATCTTCAAATCTCTCTGAAGGCACAAATGTGAAAAGAAATTGTGTACATTGCAAATTCATATTCAAAGCCATCACATGTATTACAATTTACTCTGTCACAAACTATTTCTTAGTCTGTCTCCAGCACTTCTAACTTTTATTACTACAGATCCTGTCAAAGGGCTTATTAGACAAAACAGACTTCAGTTATTTATTGGTGGCATTAAATCAAAAAGCCAGATTTGCAAATCAGATAAAATTTTCTTCCTGATTTTTGTATGAACTCAGCATTCTTATGGAATTTCATATGCGCCCATTAGCTTTTCAAACAAACTGTTGACCAAGAAAAATTAGCTTTGGACAAAGCAGAAACCCTTTGGTATTTTACTATGATAAAAAAAAAAAAAATACAAACACGCACTTGCAATATATTTTTTGGAAAGTTACATACTTTTTTTTTTATTATTATTATTATTTTGGCTTTAATTTCTGCATCAAGAATGCCTATCTAAGATAGAAAACAATAGCTGAGATCAGTGTTAGAGTCATTTCACAGATCCTGACTGTACTGTTGGAAGTAGTAAACTTGCTTCCTACAGAGGAAGAGTCTGGAAAATGAAGCAAAATCACACCTACTTATGCACAGCTATGACATCTGTTCATGGCAGTCTCATTTAGTGACAGTCCTCAATTATTTTTTTTGGGGGGGTAAGTTTGAAGGAAATTGAAAAATTGATTGCACAGTGCATTGAAAACCTCTGTGTACAACTCTTTTAAGAGATTCAATATTCTTTATTTTATGTCTATATGACTTTTTTGGCACAAATAGTAGATACGACATGTATGTAGATTAGTTTTCAAAATTATTGTTAGAGTATAGTTAAATGCCCTGCTGTTTTTCCACTGTTCTTTAGCTTAAAGAACAGCAGATACATCTTAATTTTATCATGGAAAGGACGATACATTACCCTCCAATAGAGGTTAAACTCTTAAATTAAAGATGTGCAGTCAATTCCTATCACTAGGTATTATTTTTCCTGTTTAAGAATAAAAGGCCCCTCTACACAGTATAATGAAACTACAGAACACCCATGTGTATATCTCAATACTGTAGCACTGAATATTCATCAGCATAGAGCCTAGATCGTCAAATAATTCTCAATGCCAAAGTCACATACAAGGAATAAAAGAGTTATTTCAATCAAGGTCATCTTGGTCTTGAAGCCTGTTTACAATATGGATTATATACATCATATTACTGTCCAATAATAATAACAATAAAGCCTGGATATCTTGATTTTAAAAGTTTTTTTGTTTTGTTTTGTTTGTTTGTTTGTTTGTTTTTGGCGTGGGGTGGGGGGTTACAGTCCTTAAATTATTAGGAACACAAGTGCCAATGATTTCAATAAGACTTGCAGTCATAAGTCATTTAACTGCCAGTGCAAACTGCATGTACTAGAAATTTCACATTCCTATAAAGCTGTTTTCTGTCAGCACAGTGAATACTTCACTAAAAAAGAATTGCAAACAAGAGTCAAGAGAAAAAAAAAAAAAAAAAAAAGAGCTGCTGAGACAACAGCTCTGTGTAAATCAAAGTAGTTCTAATGAATTCAGTGGAGCAAAGCCAATTCAGGGAAGCTAAAAATCTGTCCAAATATATTGAACAATCAGTCAAAATTGAGTGTAGTTGTTTTCATAAACATAATTATATGATTTTAAGATCAGTTGATCTATTCAGTTAATTAATTTAGATATATCTATGCCTAACACAAAACATGTTTTCACTGAAATAAAAAGGACAACACTATTGATCATGAGGTGCTGAGATATTGTCAGTTTGGCACTTCAGATAGAATTCGGAAGGACAGTCTATATTCTCCTGGCTTCATCAAATTAGACATCCCACGCAACCTAGAATATTGCTTCAGAGCTGTATCAAATCCCCAGAAGGCCCTAAATATCCCAGCAGACAACCCTGAGGCTTTGAAGAGGTGCTCACCCCTTCCCAAAGAGACCACTCACGTAATCTCCCGTCTGCAAGGAGAAATAGTGGAAAAAATGCATGTACATACTCTATGGAAGATGGCTGTGCTGTCCTCTTTATCCACATCCTGACTAAGAAAGAAAAGATAGTACATGCAAAATCTGTCAGGAATTCTCTAAAGTGGGATTTTGGACAAAGATAAAGTCTTAAACAACTTAAACTACCTGCTGTTTCTGGCCTACTTTTGAGAAAGTCAGTGACTGTTGCAACATTTCCTGTAACATTACCAGTTCAAGGTAACAAAAATAGAAGCTGCACAATATTTCACCTTCATATCTTCAAGATTCCTTTGGAAATTCAAATTTTCTCACTGCTTTCAAAATGCAAGAAGTCTAGAATTATTTGGTCAACAGTAAATACTGCAGTTTTTACCTCTTTAGCCGATTTCGCAAAATGTTCTCCAAGGACTTACAGAAAATATTGTTTATTTTCATCAGGCTTAGAGTTCTTTGCCCCCCCCCCCCTTTTTTTTTAAGCTATATTTCAACTATCACTGCTGTTAACCACATTAATAATGTATCATCAAACATTATGTATTTTGCAATTTGGGGTAAATTCACTGCCATGCTATGGCACTGTATTTAGTGCTACACTGTAAGTCACTTCTCGCATAAGTCTCCTTTCTGACTGGGGCATTTCATTCACAGAGTAAGGACACACTTATGAGAATTGATACTCCTATGCCTGCAAATGGTTTCAATTTAAAGACAAGAGATCAAAAATGGCAAGCATTTCAGTAAAAATTCACACAATACCAGTCAAGATTTCCCATGTTTCTTGAATTTATTGCTTGAAGCTTATTTTTCTTGCAATTCTGGGATCCAAAGAAGGGCAAGAAAAACTAACCTCTCTGTCCTCTTCATGGCCAGAACACCTTAACCTGATACACAGCAGACAAACTCACTGGTAAGAGAACGAACCCATGTAGAAGAGAACAATTAAAAAAAAAAAAAAAAAAAAAAAAAAAAAACTATCAGGAAAAATAAGAAACCGACGAAGTCTTAATTTACTGTACAACTAAAATGATTTCAATGCACTGAGGTGGGGGAAAAAGATTTAATTACAGTGGTGGAAAGAAAAGGCAGATGAGATTTGATGTTCCATGATACTGAAATTTTGAGCATTTATTTTTGCTCAAATTAAGTGGGAAGCACCCATCACAATCTTCAATGGATCACAGTAAGTGCAGGAGAAACTAGTGTTTCCCATGTATTTACAATAGCACAAATACTGTGCAATCAAGTCAGTTTATTAAGAAAGCATGTCAGTAAAAAAGAAGGAAAAGCAAATGAATGAGAAAGTAAAGAAAAAAAAAGAAACATTAATTTTGTTTTACAATTTAAAAATTCTTTATTACAAAGATTAGCTAGATCTGTCACTGTTTCATTCTGAGTACCAGAACAATACAATTTATAATCATACAGTGATTTTGGATCACATATAGCAAGGTATTTCACGCTCCATGGAGTAAAAAATGTAGGTCAGGACCCACAGGCTATAGTCTAGCTATGCTGCTGTGAGTACAGTATTATAGTATTATTCTTTTGGGAAAATAAAAAAGCATTTTAATTTCACACACAACCCAATGATCTTCAAATATTCTGATTTTTTACTCTTAAAAGGAGACTGACATCTAATGCCTGAATGGTGTGAAAGTCATCTCACCAGATGCAAAAAGTTTTCAGCAGGAAAGCAAGTGGAAAATGTGAGTTTTGCCTTGCTTGTAAATGAAAGGCATTATGATGGGTCAGGAGAACTGTAACTGATGTTGAAACTGGCAGCCAGTTCATTCACCTGTACATTTTAGCATAGACACCTTTCTGCTCTAACAGATTTGCAATAAACTGGTTTAACTGAATGGCTCTTAAAGAATAACAAGGCTTATTCAAGTCTATATCTTATTAAGTGCAAATCATCTATAGTTAAACTCTGGAGTAAGGCTCATTAATTACAAACCTGAAAAAGTGCCTAGCAGAAGACAGCAGCCTTAACAGAGCAGGTTAGGGGCACCATTGCTGAGAATTTACATGCCTATGTGCTGGAGACAGATACACAAGACTATGGGTAAAACCAACATAAAATACACTGCATGTACAATAGCAGCTCAGAAACATGGGGTACCAAACAAGTTTTTGTTATGGAAGATCTATTCAGGTCCCAATTCATCTTCCGCACCTGAATGAAGATGTCCTGCAATCGAGATGAGCCTCCTGCTGGCACATGCCTGCTTGGATCAGCAGGCCACCCACCGGTGGGGAATTGCCTTCAGAACAGTGCACACTAGCTTTCATTTCTAATGGAAAACTTAGGGAAGAAATTGAGAAGTACACCTTAAACTTAACAAAAAAGGTCAGTTTGAATACAGACTTTATAAATTAGGCAGATGTTTTGTGTTGCTAAGTTATATAAAACTTAATAGCATGCAAAAACCTGTGCAAATACTGGAAAACATTTGAGTTCAACATTCTCCTATTATTTAGGAAGAAAATCGCTCTTCGATTTTCTCAGTGGAAATGTGTATAACAGCATCCAGCTACCAAAGTCCAACATTCAACTGGATAAATCACAGTTTTACAGGTGGGATAGGATGTAGCTTTTTTTCAAGGCATTTAACACATTAACAACAGAAAAAGTCACCTTCTACTTGAATTCACATTAGGACTCATGATGAACCTAAATTCCCAAGTTTGTCTGAGATCCCACAGGAAAGACAGAGGAAGAAAAAAGAAGCATCTGAAAAACAGATGGGTCATAGCTCCTCTCTTCAGTTTAACTATTCAAATTTCTTGTTTGCGATTCAAGTCTTTCAGCCACTTACATGTAAAAGTGCCAGACAGTATGGGCTGCCTACTTAGGAGACCATATCACACTAATGTAAAAGGTTTTCCTTCAGTCAAATATTGCAGTATATTCTGGAAATAAAATGAAATTAAGCATACTGCTATTTGACCATTAAGATGAACAAGCTTCCCAATCTATCCGTTCAGTAATTTAAAGCCACTTCATTATAATAGTGCCTTTTATAAAGTAGTAATATTATGAGTGCTTAAACTATTAAGTTTATCTTTTTTTTTTTTTAATTAAATTTAGTTACTCACTTATATAGCAGAGATGAACATATCTAAAACTAAAATTGTCCTCATTCTATGAATATTTATACAGTTTCTTTCCTGAGAACATATTTTAACACCTCAACAAGAAAAATCTGCTCATGTGAAGATAAAATGCAACATCAGAGCAGCACGAACATGTGCAAGGTCACTGTTCTTCTATCATTCAGTCAGAGCACTGCAAATTATTTGTCTAATGTGCAAATTGCTGAGCTGTTAATGGTGAGATTCTTAACACTTCTAGGCACTACCAAAGTTGATCTCCAGCTCTCCTAGTCTAGAAAACAAAATGTAGTCACATCATCTTCATCTATTCTTAAATATTCCAGTTATATGTAGTTTAGTCTCCGAAATACACCAAGTGTTTTGGTCATTTTCTAAAAGTGCAAATTTTAAGAAAGTTTAAAACCTCAATTTGCAAAACAAAGACTAAACAAGAAAAGAAAGAATGGCTGAGGTGCTGCTTTCATTCTGAAAGTCTATGGAAGAATGAGGCTTTTACAGTGACAGGCTATGGTAAGTATGCTTTTACAAATAACAGGCTGTACAGATATCAAATCCCTTTTAAATCTCCAATTCTTTTCCTGCTGTCTGCAGTAACAGAAGTACCTTAAAAATGTATTAAACATATCCAAGAAAAACCTTTGCTTCCACGACTTTTATTAGTCGTGCCTTCAGTCCTATTATATTATGCCAGCCCCAAATGAAATGTTTTTTTTTTTTTTTACATTTAAGAATGCTACTTAATCATGGTTTGTTTCCCAATATAGGTGATTTTTGCACCACATGTATTGTGCTCAACACGTGGACATAAAGGTATTTGTTCAAAATTGCATCCGTGGACATAAAGGTATTTGTTCAAAATTGCATCCATTATGAATATGCATTCCTTTACAATGTCTAAAACAGCTAAAACAAAATTCACAGAATAAATTACTAAGAGAAAGATCATGAGAGCTCCAGAAGTGAATCTGATGGTGTAACAGCATAAATAGCAAATACTGCTTTTCAGAACTTAGGTATTTTTTAATACCAACTTGGAATACTACTAGAATTATGTACCTTCTGTATAGGACAGAACTTTTCTTCATGCATTTTTCAAAGCAGGATTATTTGCTTCATTTTGCAACAAAGGAGGTTACACGACTCGGAAAATTTCACATCACTACTCAGTAAGAAAGACAGAAACCGAATCCAGCTCTTCTGAACTTTAAGCTCCCTATCAAAATGGACATTTATCCCTCATTAATGGGAAAAGTGTAAGAATAGGAATAAAAATAAATAAATAAATAAATAAACAAAAAAAATAGAGCATTAAAATGTAGGTAATAACAAGAGACTGAAGAAAGGATTTCATTTATTGTACAACACTTTTGTGTTGTAAATTTTACATATTGATACAGCTCTAGAAAAGGTTCAAGATACGGATTTGCATCCATACGTGAAATTGAAAATAGTCAAACATACTAAATCATGTGGTCCTTTGACTTTTGTCCTGAGCTTTGTACAAAACAGGTACTGCATGTTTTTAGGGTTCTACATAATGATGAGTAGGTGCCAGAATTTCAAGTCTTAGGAAATTACTAGCAAATGAATTGACAAGTTATGTCTATTAAATTTGTTCTTTCTGAACATGTTACAGTTAAAATGCTGTGGAGATGGGAGATGTGTCTTTTACAGAAAAATTTACATTGGTGTGGCCTGAAAGCTCATAGCCAAGTTACCTGTTGACACAAACAGGAAAGATCTGCTGACTTTATCACAGTTGTCTATTTGCAAATATTAAATTATACAAATAGCTGTTTTTATAAGCAGAAACTGTGATTCTTGGTCTCACAACTCCTTCACTCTCTTATTTTTAGGATCTACTTTCCAGCTAGAAAAGAAAAAGCAGACTGACAATCATTTTATTCCAAGCTGTTCCAATTATGCAGTCACTTGATTTCAAGCGTGAATAGTCTGAATATAGTGAATATGATATAAGAAAAATGCTGGAATGGAAATAACTGTTGACAGGCTCACACCTATGGGGAACAGGAAACATATCTACTGTTTTAGGGTATTGTCATGAAACAGCCACTCGTGTCTCCAGAGTCTCTTTCAGGATTCCAGGGAAAGACTAGAAGGCTCAAAGTTTCTTTCCTCCAAGGTTTTTATTAGCAGAAATTCATTCAAATTCAAAGACTCCAACAAACAAGCAGACAAGCAGTTAGATACAAATCCTCAAGGTACCAAAAACTAGGTGTGTGTTTAGTGTATCTCACAACTATTAAAATTAGCATAGATATATTCTTTATTGAAACATGATGCTCAAATGCAATCTTTTTACAATGCTATAAGTATGTTTAAAGAATATATGCCCCACAGATTTCTGTTACATAATAATTAATATCAAATACTTGCCATTTAAAAGTCTGTTGTAGCTAACCAAAGATAGAAGAACTTGATCTGCATTACGTTAAATCATTTACTTCTCCAGACATGACCAACAGTAATTTAGGCAGCTATATATGAAACAAGTATGTTTAAACAGATTGCCTTTAACAAAAAAAAATGGTAAATGTTAGGTATGTTTTGAAACCATCTAGTTTCTAGGCACACATTCTAAAAAAATACCCACCAAGCAAGTATCTACACGTCAGAGTATGTTTGTACTGAAATATGAACATCGTCCCCTTTAACACTGACATTATTTATTTTATTTCTCAGTGGAATTTTATTAAGTGGGAAAATTTTAGTAAATTAAGTAATTGGCTGCCACTTCAACTTTTGTTTACACATTATAAGTGCAAAACTTATTAAAATTAATAATCACCATTAATATTCCTATTGGAAGTGAAGAGGAAGATGATGTTTCTGTTTCCTTATAACCAAAAGACATCTGAAATAGCTAAATGCTTCAAATCAGAAAAGATGTGCTGTAGAAATGCCTTTTAAGTACCTTTGGTGTTTCTTCATAATGGACTCCAGCTGTGGATTGTGCGAGACCCATGAAACACCTTGCAATAGAAACATTAAAGGGCAATGATCCTCTTGCCCATCAGGTAACTATGCCTTTGTAGGAAGTCAACTGAAGAGCACTGATTGCGGCCGCTATCTTTTTAGCTTCTTAAACCCCAATAATGCCAGCAAGCAAACAGCAAAGAAGTACCTTAGCTGAATGTCACGGTGACTTTACTCATTGCATATTGTATGCTGAACTCCTTTAGAAGAAGTGTGCTGGGCAGCCAACGAGAGCCAACCTTGCGGGTCCAGTGCCCCGAGAACCCCAGCTGGGAACAGGATCACACCTCCCCTCTTCGGGGAGGGCGCCATGGGGCATGGGGACAGGCCAGTGGTGTGGGAGCAGCTGGCGGGGCAAGGCTCTTCTAAGGTGCAAAGAACGGGGAAGAGAAGTGTGGGCAGACATCACGAGGGACGGAACAGATTTTTGGTAGGCCTAAAAGAATGTTTTTGCATTCTGCAAAGCCACTGAGCATTGCAAGAGTGAAAACTGAGAAACAGGCAATTGTTTTTACAAATATACATATATTTCTATTCTGTCTCAACTGTTCAGATCTATTTTTAGACTGTAAAACTTGTTGTTCACCTTGATAAAGCTTGGCCCTTGGAAGTCAAAACCTTTTTGGTATCTTTAGGGAGCTGAAGACAAGGAAAAGGCATACAGCAGACCCCTGGGCAACCTCTGACCAACTCCTGGTCTACTAACCGTTTCTAACTACCATGACATTGTGAAATCTGCTACTACCTTTGAGTGTGAATACATTTTCACCCTCTCATTTAAACTTACTCTAAAGGCCGAAGTTCACCTACAGCCAACACTTCTAACCCCAACAAGAGGGAAACCAAACAAAACTCCACAGAAGCATAGCAACAAATGTGTCAAGAAAACAGCCACACAAACTGAAGAGGAGCCACAGAACAAAAACGTGACCATCAGTACTGCAGTCAGCTGTTTATACAATTTTGTTGCAGCCATTGACATGTCCCAGACATTTGAATTCCAGTTTTGTTCTACAGCCTTCCAAGGAAAACAGTGCAGCAGAGCCATTGCTCTCAATATCAGTGCCCTCACACAGCCAGCTGAGATGAAATGACCAGAAAGCCGTACTTTAAAGTTTCCAGACCCTCACAGCTCTGCAGTGTAGCCTTAAAATGAACACACTGGCCTTAAACATGGCAATGCATGTTACATTCAGATCTCCAGAGGCCATACAGTTGGAGCTTCTGTTTTCATAAATCAAGAGTGCAATGTAGATATAGCAATAAGCCACATTTCAGGAGTACACAACTGTGTATTTACTCATGCATAAGAGGTCCAAGTGGAAGCTAGTATGTAACAGGCTAAATAAGCAACTAAATCACTTATCAGTGTAACATAATAGGGGAACAGCGGAATCCAGGCCAAAATCAGAAAGTAATTTGTCCACACAGAAACATCATTTAAGATACGTATGTTAATTTCTGCTGGTGGTTGTTTAAGTGGTCTCATTTTTCTGAAAAGACAGAAACAGAAGTACTATCCTGCTCGTCTGCACCCCAGAGACTGGTGAGCTGCCAGCTGAGTGACCTGAGCCTGAGAAGGAGGAGGAGGAGGAGATCTCTCAGGGCTGACACAGTGACCACACACCGCCCCGCTCTGACTGCGCAGGGACCTTGGAAGGAGCCTCTGATCTGCCCAGCCACCCAGAGCCTCAGAGGGGGACTTCACCCAGTGGCCGTGACAATGAGGTGACATTTTAAAGGAAAGGGAATATAATTTAATATCTGTGGAAATAAACCACTGAAGCAGGCATTAAGAAAACTGCTTTATAACCAGTAGGATATTTTGCTAATAAATAAATATGCTTACTGTCCTACTGATTACAAAGCATCTCTGCCGGTGTTTCTTCTCGGTTGCTTATTTTTTATTCTACAGTTGCACAATGTCTGGCACAATGGGGCTCTGAGCTCCACTGGGCCTCTCAGCACTGTCATCGTAGCAATCTAAAAAACTGGTGATAGAAGCACTCAATATGAGTAAAAATATAGATATATATTCCATTTTCCTGAACCTTGGTGACCTCCTCACCTTGCTTGACTGAAAAAAAATACAGTTTTAAATGTGCATGCTTATGAAGTAACAAACATGAATTATTTACACTTAAAAGGCTTGCATCCAAGGGACCCAAGGTATCTACAAAATTTATTCTAACAATACAGTGATGAAGTACACTAAGTAGGAACCACTAAGCTCTTTTGCAGGTGGATGAACTTACACAATGTTTCTTCAAATATTATCAGTAGGACATATCCTCATGAAACTGTTTATATTTGCAAAACAAAATGCAAAAAGTTTTGCTTCTATCTTACATCTTATGCCTTATTTTTAAAACCTTATACCAAATTTTAAAATTTGTAAGTATGCAATAAATAAATAGCTTTTAAAATTTAAAATCAAGTTTAACAGGAGATAAATACTAGTGATTAATAGTTCAGACATAATATTTGTTATTTAAGCTATTCATAAAAGATGGTTTAAAAAATTCCAGCTGATAAACACTATACTGTCTAGTGTTTCAATGAGTTTGTTATTAAAAAAAACAGTACTGTCATAGGGAACTGCTGAGGGCAAAGGTAAATAGTACTTCTTATATTTTTAGCCTGAAATCATAAAATCAAAGAAACAACATACAGCCAGAGGATTTGTTAATTAATTAACAATTTAAATTAAATAATTAAGTAAATATGTTCTTTACATCAAACCTCTTCTCTTTAAATGTCTCAATTAAATGAATGTTTATATGTTCACATAAGGAAGTAAACATATGTGTAAATGAAGTCCTTACAGTAAGTATAGGGTGGTTTCATTCACAGGAATATGCAGCCTTGTTGGACGAAACTGAAAAGAATAAGTATTAAGGAAGAACGGGTGCTAGTTCAGTATAAATCTGAGTTGCAGTGTGATGCATCAGAATACTTCATGCACATCAGTTTAAGTATTTCCACAGTCCATCTGTTTGGATGACAAACACTCAGAATACAAAAGAGCTGCCAAGTGCGGAAATCATTGACACCAGCTGGGAAGCAGGTCTGTGCTCAAAAGAGAAAACTAGAAATTCAGGAGGCAAATGCTGATCAAATACACTTAAAATCCAGCAAGTGCTGTTTGCTAGTTGTGCCTGGTTGTTGCCTCTCACCAAAGAAAGTACCGAGGACCAGCAGAGCTATCTGACAGACCATACTGGACAGCCACTTTCCACAGAGCTCCATCTTTACTTTAACACCCTGTGTCTGAACCAGGCTCTTAGAGATAACTATGTCCTAAGCAATTGCTGCTATCAGTCCCCCAAAACTAAACATCTTAATGGCAGTGATATGACACTGCAGATTAGCTGGTGGTGCTGGCTTTTAAGCTAAATCACAGCTGAAACTAGCAGGGGATTAGAGACAGGCAAAATTGTGGTCCCAAAACAATATCCTTACATACAATGCCACAGAAAAGCAGTAATGTGCATCGACTCATGGGTCACAGCTGAACGGAGCACACAATACACTGCAGCACCCAATTTCTCATTCCTCAGATATCCTTTACCTTGTTGCTTCTGAAACCTTAATTCTGTGATTTGGCTGGTCATGAAAGTCTTTATCTTTTTAAAATTTGATAACTTTCAGGCAGAGCCCAAAGCTAACTGAAGTCATTTACAATCCACAAAGACTTTCTCAAGTCTTGAATAATCCCTTTTGTGGTCAGTTATTCATTTTACATGATACTGTTCTGAAGCAACACCAAATGAATGGTATTACCTCCTGATATATACTCGACTGAAGAACACTGCTCTACAATCATTATAAATGATGTTTGGGGGTGAAATTAGATACATTGCTTTGATATTTTCAGGTTAAGTAAGTACACCAAGCTCCGTACCTGACCTGAAGTGGCCTTAACTGTGTTGGTAACCAACTGCCCGTTAGCTTAAAGGAAACTGCTGCGCAAAAAGACAACCTTAGAATTCGAGATGAATTTGAAACAAGAAATGCAAAGTTTCAAAAAGTCCTGTCAGTTACTCTATATGGCAGTAAAACAAACACTTTTTTCCTACTTAGTAGAAATAAAAACCGTAAGATTTTTCCCTTCATATTTCTTCCCCTGTGGCCACATCTATGTTCAGACTGCAGCAAGCTGTCTGACATTCTTCCTTCTGACTGCTCCTTGCTAGGCATCCCTCTAAGTCTAACTCTCCCACTGCTATAAGTAATCTTTACAGACCTTTCTTTATCTTTGGTTACATGGCACTTGTGTATAATGGAAGTTAGCTGAGGCATATTAAGAGCCTCCTGGAACTAAGCAAAACTCACTAGGGCTTGTTTACATGTGAATACTGAATTGGAATAACATAAAGATGTGAATCCAAACAATTACAGCAAAATTAGCTGAAAAAGATCAAGACATTTTTATATTTCATTGGGAGCAGCTTACAAAAAGATTTAATGACATGAAGATTAATAATTCTTATACAAAAATTACTGTGTTCACCCATAGTATTTTGGCTCAAATCACACATTGCAATCCATCCCTCCACAACTGGCGGGTGGTTTCTAGCTGGGGAAAGTGGTAAATGCCAGGCACGGCTGCTGTTCAGATGGATTTCAACAGGCTGGAAAAACACGCCACTTCCATGCAGCTAAGTGCAAAATCTTGTATCTGGGTTGGAATAACCCCATGCATCAGTACAGGGCAGTGATGGGTAAAAAAAAAGGTCTAGGGATCCTGGTAATGGACAAGTTATTCAGTCTCTCTTCATTGATGTGCAGTTCCACCTAACACCTGAATTTTCTCTGCTGGATACTTCTTCTGTTCATTTTGTTGCCTTTAAAACTGGTTATACCCCGCTCTCCAGGTTGCTTTCATTGAAGAACCAGTCTTTGGCTACAGACACGAGGCACTCAGCCCTAGAGCATCTGGTATCACCCTGAGCTTTTAATGGGTAGCCCCAAGCGTACGCCATTAAATGTCAAGGTACATGCAACACCCATGTCCCCAGATAACATACAGCAAAAATAAATCTACCAACCTACAATTTCATTATAGTTCAAAACAACAATTTCATTGACGTTTTTATCATTGTCAAAATTCCAACAGTTTTGGTGAGTCACTCCCGTTAGAAGGGAATTACAGGTCATAACTTTTGGCAATTATTCCCCTTATGATCACAGTAAGCCTAATCACTTTTACTAGTATATCCCTTACCTAATTGTTTTAAATAAACAATTAAACTTCTAAACAAGTTTCTTTCAACTTACAGTTTTATGTATTTCTCCTCAGAATGGGGAAGAGGAAGTCATGGGATAGCCAGGGTCTGCCATTTCCAGTATTGTCATAGGGTATTTATACAAACCTCCTTCAGTCCATCTGTAGGAATCCTACACCAGCTCCTCAAGAAAGGTTGGAACATCTCCATATTCAGGCTTGAGCAACGAAAGTCTAGTCAGCCACTAAGAGAAATTTCCCAGCCCACAAAATTAACTTCCTTTGGTATAATAGTTGAGGTGATGCTGTAATCATTCTCTTCCTTGTGTGACGTGTGGCTGGTTACCAAGGCCTGATTACAGGGGTGAGGGAGAAACTAAGGCACAGCCTATCCCCATAGGCCACAGCCAAAAGAGATTTCTACATATGAGCAACACCGGTGTTATGACTAGAAAAATGCATCTATGTGCATTTGCGTGTGAAGTACATGTAAAGCCTTGATTGTCACAATTCCAGAACCATCAACACTTCATGAATTACAAATGGTAGCTGACAGTCTTCTTGGCTGTGAGGGACCAAACAGCTAGCTCCGGCCTTGTGCTTCTTGTGCAAGAAGTTCCATAAGCAATCAGAGTTAAAACAGTAATTCATTCATCTTCTAAGGCTTTAAAGTATTATAAACAAGAACTTTGTTCCACCAAATAATAAAATCTCACTTCTCATATCTGAAATTGTGGAAGAGAGTATTATGTTAAAGAAACCTTTTTTTTTTTTTTTTTTTTTTAGAGTCACATAAAAGCATTCTTTTTTTCTGTCCTACACAGTGACAAAACAGTGGGACATACTGTACACATGAAGGGACACTCCCATTGACACAGTTACTCTTGCCTTCTCAAGCTGAGTGTCTGTCTTTTTTTTGGAGAGACGCAGAATCCAGAGTGAAGTATAGTGCAAGGCTTCTGTCTGTGCCTATTTCAAATGACCTGAATAGCTCATCACTGCTTTGTCAGTACTAAGCAGCATCCCAATTCCAACAGCTTGTTAAAACCCCTCATATTGAACTGCACTATCATGCATTTTGTATAGACCGCTTCTTTTATAGTCTGGTTAGAAGATAATAACTACAGTTTGGTGAAGTTAAAAATGCCTTTTTTCCCTTCATATGTCTATGAAGATAACAATCACACTGGGCCAAATTCCACAGGAAATAACTATGCCACAAATAGCCTCCAAATCTCACTATTTCTGTTCTTCAGCATAGTAGGTTTCTTCAATAAATCCAGAAGTTTCCCACAATTTGTGTCAAATGCAATATTTCAAAGAAGCTTTGCTTTACAGAGTGAAGTTTAAAAAGGAAAGTATACTTCTTTGTGCAGAGGGGAAACCGAACTGCCTCGTATAGACTGGTATTTACTTTGATGTAGTTTTATGCACTCCTCTCCCTTTCATTTACCCGAAGCTAACCAGCTGATAAACAGAAAAATGTATCCTAGAAACCAAAGATTATTCACTGGGGAGAACAAATTACAAAACTGTTCTTCATGCCCAGTAATCACTTAAATCGCAAACCATTAGCAGCAATCATACTGATCACATAAAACAACTTGCATCCCCAAGAAGCAGCTAACCGTAATCCTTCAGAAAGCAGACTATTAGGAGCTGTAAGATTTAGTATTGCAAACAGATAATGATTTAAAATGGCTATTAAAGGACTATAATATCAATAGCCACTTTACTATGAAGCTTTGACCTTTGACTACTGAACAAAGTAGTATTTTAACCAAACTATTCCAGTGAAGCTCTTTTCTTATGCAACTTAAAAATTTAGTGTATACATATAGCAAGGACTTTGAAAAATATATTGAGTGTTCAAGACATTCAACTACAATTTGTAAATGAAACCTTTCTACAAACATCACAACATACCTGCGATCAAATATCTAACTGATTTCCAAAACACATTAACCTATTTAAATGCCTTTCAGAATCCCATCCATTGCCATACAATTCTGTTATAAAGAATTTTGTTGGGATTTTGAGGAATATCCAGTGAGATCCTTCTCAAATATCCTTGCAACATTCAGAGTTTCATTGCATCACTGACGTACCTTTTATATGTAAGGAATATACGAGAGATCCAAAAAGATAATAGAATTCTTAACATAAAAGAAAAGAGAGTTTGTCCATTCTCTATTTCATTCCCCTTTTCTGGGTGCAGATAGCATCCATCCCTGCAGCAGGTAGCTGTTCAAGCACTCCAACTTTAGAGCAATACACTTGAACAAAAAGGAAGGAAAGAAAATGGGGCTTTGCTGAGCTACAGGATGAGCCAACATAAATAAATGTGACTAAAATGAAACACTGGGTAAAAATAAAAGTCCAGAAGAGAAAAGCAGCAATGACTAGTAAGCAACACAGTAACTGGAACAAACTGATATAACTACACAAACAGCAATTTCTATTACATGACTTTGAATACTTTGAAGTGCCTTAAATTAAGGTCTGGCTTTCCTGTAACATGCCAGATAAAACAGATGTAGATGATTATATGTCATTTATTAATATGGTATTTCATTGCTAGATTCAGACATACCTGAATATGAAAAAATGAAGATGATAACACATGAAGCTAGAAAAACATAAATAATCTTTTATAGTAAAAAACTCCAAACAAGAGGTTAGATGTAGGAAATCCTACAAGCCAATAAATAATAATCATTAGAAGCCAAGTTTAATTTAGTATCTTTGACATTTCTCTTAACTGATTCTTGTCCTAGAGTGCTCTACACAAAAATAAAATTTAATATTAAAGATAAAACTAATAGCCTCCTATAACTACATTAAGTCAAACTAAATTGATATTTATATACTTCCTGGTATGCAGTCATTTATAACCGTAAGCAATTACAAATCTATGTGGCTGAATACTTCACAATACTAGCCTTTGTAATGTTGGGAGAATGCATTCATGATGGGCAGTAAAGCCAGCCTGATCTGGAAGCTTTTTAGGGCTGAACAGAAGAATTCCCCATTTTGAAGAGACAATTCTGTTTAAGGGACCTTCAAGCTGGAGTAAACCTCAATGAGAGTGAAATAGGGAACATGGGGGAAAAAGCAAAATACAGTTAAAAGTATTAAATACAGTTAAAAGTTACTCTAATGTAAAGAAAACGCTTTTAGGTATGCAAAACTCTTATGTTTGGATAGCCTGATAATAATCTTTTCATCACTTGCAAGTGATTTACAGTCATTAACACAACTACAAAAGGCAGAAAGAAAACAGATACGTTGGCCAATTCACCCAGCGTCTTCCTAGAGGCACAAGAACTGGTCTGCAGGATGGGCAGAGCACCTCACAAATCAACAGCTCTACAGACATAAATTTGGAGAATTGGCCCAGCACATCAGCAAGTAACCAGGCAAAAAGGGAAGCCACTGCAGGAAAGCAGGGACAGGCTACCTGTCTGCACACCCTGGGCACCAGTAAACTGGATTAGGGTTCTCCTCACCCATTCTTTCCTTTCAGTATCTTAATTATTTAGCTTATGGGCTACCTATCCAGGAATTTCCCTAATTCCTTTTTGAATTATCTGAAATTATCTTTCTCAAAAACCTCTTAGGCCAACAGATTCGCTAAGTTTTCTATGTAATAGTATTTTCTAGCATCTGTTTTACATTTATCTCTTACCAGTTTTAATTAGTGATTCCTAGTTCTAGAACCAAGATTTAGTGATTAACAATTCTGCATCTACTTTACTCACTATCTTTATGGCTCTGTAATCCTCAAATTTTCTATCTCTCAGTCTTCTACTTTGCTAATGTCCTGGTTTCAGTTAGCACAGAATTAATTTTCTTCCTAGTAGCTGGTGGAATGCTGTGTTTTGGCTTAGAATGAGAAGAGTGCTGATAACACCCCGATGCTTTAATTGTTGCAGAGCAGTGCTTATACTAAGCCAAGGACATCTCAGCCTTTGCTCTGTCCTGCCAACGGGCAGGCTGGGGGGTGCAGTAAGAGCTGGGAGGGGACAGACCCAGGACAGGTGACCCAAACTAGCCAAAGGGGTATTCCATACCATCTGACGTCATGCTAAACAATATATAGGTGTGGCTAGCCGGGGGGAGGGGGCCGGACTGCTCGGGGTTAGGCTGGGCATCGGTCAGCGGGTGGTGAGCAATTGCATTGTGCATCACTTGTTTGTACATACTATTATTACTTTCGTATTATCACCATTGTATCATCATTATTATTATTGTTATTATTTTTTTTTTTTTTTCCTGTCTTATTAAACTGTCTTTATCTCAACTCACGGGCTTCACTTTCCATTTCTCTCCCCCGTCCCAGAGAGGGAGGGGGGAGGGTGAGCGAACGGCTGCGTGGTGTTTAGCTGCCGGTCGGGTTAAACCACGACAGCTAACTGAAGAACTCCAGCCTTTTTAGCTTGTACTTGGTAAGGTAGCTTTCTCCATCTCTTGATTATCTTATCTATGATCTTCTATACTCAAGACAGAGTCATAATGTTTTGAATGACATTAATCTTGTTCTCAATATTTTTCTTGACAATGCAAATGACAAAGCTGCCTTTTTGGAGAACAGCTACTCACAGAGCCAAGGATTTCAAAGAGCTCTTAGCAGTGATTCCAAGTTCTGTTATCTGAAGGCTGGCAGGATCTTTCCAGATCTAGGTCACTTTTCCCCAGAGTCATTATTTTAAAAATTATCTACAATGAAATTTATATGGCATTTCTTTTGCACGTTGGTTATATTTTGTGTAGTATATCTGGCACAGCATGAAGACTACCCAAAAGAGCTTGTTTATCTGCAACCTTGGAGACTTCACTGCATACAAACTCAAAATTCATCAAAAATCATAGTCCATTTCTCTGCTAATTTTATGAAAGGAGCCCACTGAAGAGCTGTCATTTTTTTTCAATAATTATGCTTGCAGATTAGCATATATTAAGACTAGAAATGGCATTTCAGCTATGTACCTATTATATAGGCTAATAAAACTAGCCGTAACTTGCTATTAGCTAACAGTAAGTACTGCACATAACCAGGGTATCTTAGAAAATATCCTAGTTCTAAATTTGAACCTCAGATTAGGAAGAGTAATGCAGCAATGACACGTGCTACTTTCACATGGGAATTCTGTAGCAAAATTCTAGTGACAGTGAGGCCTTAAAAATCCTGACGGTTTGGTCAAGGCAGAATCTAATTATCAGACTACCCATATACAAGCACACAGCAAGTGGCAGAAGATGCATCTAGCTTAACAATAACTAATTACATGAGGTTTCCGATTAACAAAGCTCAATAGTAATGTTAAGTGACTACAACCTTATTTATATTGAATCTTAATGAACAGACGTACAGTGGTATGTGTCTTTTGAAAGGACACAAGCATATTCCCCGCCTTCATTTTGCAAATTCACAACAAAGCTTGCTGGGTATCACACAGTGACAGCAAGTTTACTTGCACACTAGGAACAACTCTCTTGATGAGACAATATTTCAATTTGCTCCTATGCATACTTTCATCTTATTTTCAAAGATGAAATTCCAAGCAGAAGTATAGGAAGAGTACTCTGGTGAAGAACCAGGAGAGAGAGAAACAAAAAACAAAACAAAACAAAACAAACAAACAAACACTTCTTTAGAGAAAAGATCCTTCAGGCTTTGGAAAAATTTGGCTTAGTGTCAAGCTGTTGTTTTGGATGGATTGCAATATTTTTTTTCATTGGGCAAAACTTAAGTGATGAGAGAAGCAGAACTTACAGTACTAAGTGCTTTTCCACCTTCCCTTGTAGCTTTTCCCATTACTTTTAATTAGACTTTAAACTATACAATAATCTTTTCAATCTTTATCACTTTTGTTTTCCTTATGTATAACTTTACATTCACAACAAGAAATATCATTTATAAAGCTATAAAGTTCCCAATAAACCCTTCAGATCAGACTATAGAAGGTGTTATTTCATCTTTAGGAAATGTTAACTGTATCACACATTGATTGCTTCATGGATACGATTTTATGGTCAGCTTCATAAGAAATGTAATCGAGTAGCAGTGATGGGCTAGCTGACTTTGTAGAAAAAAAATATTTCCTTGCAATCTCTGCAAGGAAAATAACTCACATAAAGAGAGTAAGTATACACTAGGTGCTCTCTAAAAACACAAGTAAATAAAAATGTTCCATGTGTGTTAAAATCAAAATGATATTTTTAACAACAGGAGCTAGTAACATAGACAGGGAAACCATCCTTCAGCAGAGAGCATCCTGAAAGCCCAGCCTCAGGCTTGGCAGCCTACACAGCGCAGTGCTGTGTCCAAAAGGATCAGCAGCAGTGCGATGGCAGGCCAGTCATGTGCCTGCATCTCCTTCAGCTTCAGGCTTGCATTTTGACACACACAGACACACACACACACACCAGGAACTCTGTAACACCTTGCGTTGCACTGTACCATAGCAGAGGTGAACTGATTTAGGCTCCAAGAAGCTAAATAACAGATGCCAAAATTTACCTTTTGAAAACATTCAAAATTTGATGCAAACTGTACATATGATGGTACATATATATTTGTCAAACTGATATTTCTTCTGAAGGTTTCTACATACCTTTTGAGCATTTAATATTGTTTAGAGGTTTCTATCTGGATCATTAGTGCTGGTAGAGTGAGGTTTATAGGCCATGGATCAGGAATGTCACAAGCAGAGTGCATGCCCTATGATCAAAGCTGGTCTGGTAACACCACACCATTGTGCAGAAGTCGGTGAGTACCACCAGCAACACAATGTAGAAGTTATGAGATAATTAATTAGGTCTAGATAACTATCCAGACCTTGTTAAGAGGCTATTTGAAGACAGAAGAGGCATGATTAATGTCCATCTTTGTTACCACAAACTTTGCATCCCTTTAAATCTCATCATTAAAATCAGGCAAGGAACATGAAAAGGACTGCTGCATAAAACCCAATCAGAGAAAGAAAAAAGTGCACTGTCTTTGTAAAAGCACTCTTCTCCAGCTGTCTTCCCTTCTGTGGTGCTACAGTATGACAGCACCAGACTCCCCAGGCTGGGAGATATAAAAAGAAAAGTGAAGGGCTTGCTTCAGAAGATCGTAATGGTATTTGGGAGGAAAACAAGCACGAAGGAATGTATGAAGAAGACTTCACAATAGTTTTCAGAGCTTAATTTAATCCTCTCAGAATCAGTGCATGGAAGAATCTCTTGATTATGAAGGTGGGATAGAAGGGTAGTTTCTCTCAAAACCAAGTCAGTTTTGATGAATATTCTACTTCTTCAAGAGAAAAAGAGTCTTACTTAAAATTAAGAATTAGGCCATTAACAAGTAAACAGGAACCAATGTAAAAATTGTTATAACAAATATCACAAAGAGTAGGAAGAGCTATTTCATGCGATGCAAAACAAAGACTCTTGCAACCTTGACTTGAAAGTTAATGGTACCATAATGCTGAAGTTTTTCTTAAAATGTAAAAAAAAAAGATACAGCCCCTGCATAGATCACTAGTGTCACTCTTATTTCCCATGCTGGGACCAAATGCTATACAGAATTAGCTTCACAACACTGCAATTCGTAAGCCAGACAGTCCAACTGTGTTCTCTCTCTCGTGCAGTCATTATTTGAAAGTCAAAGCAACTGTGCTGTGACGTAACATGCGAAATGCACCTCCACCAAATCTGTTCTCAAATCTGAAGTGAAGAAGAAAAAATGTGAACTGCCATTTTTGAATTATTATTATTTTTTAATTTGTGAGGTATTAAATAGTAGGAGTTCGTACTGACTCCTATAAGCCACACATAATTACCAAGCAATGAAAATAAAACCAAACAGCTTCAGTGGACTTTATGAACGCTCACTCCTCTTCTCCTCACCAAGCCCTGTTTAATATGCAACTGGGCTATAATGTTTCTTATTAGGGAGACAGCTTAAAATTAGAACTGTGGGAGAAGTGATTGATGACCTGAGTTCCCATAGCCCTTTCAATGAAACATATTCCATTTCCATTTCAAAATATGTTTATTATGAATTATTGGTTTGTCATTGGACTTGATGAAAGTAAATTTACGTGAACAACTCAGGCCTCTGCAAAGGGAAACACTTTAATTAGGCAACCTTTCCCTCAGTCTTTTCCATGCTTTACAAAACAGACACTCCTTCTAGAATTTAATTCTTTGCATACAGAACCAGTTTATTGATTGAATAATGTTTCTTAGTGTGGAAGCCATTTACTCAAAGTCAAAAAATGTTGTGACCTCAACCCCTTACTCCCAGAATAAATCATTAACATCAGTGTCTCAGGCAAAGTTTTATACTACTTGTGTAAAATGATGAAAAAGCATATTAGCACTGAACTAGAGAACAAATATCTTCTCAAGATGTACGCGTAATAACAAGATATTCAAGGACAATGGTCCTTGAAATTCAAACTGATTCCCACCCACACATACGAATACACTTCAACTTCCAGAATTACAATTTTCAGAGCAGTCCTAGTCTGAGGTTTAGTAATAAAATCCAACACAAGGATAGAGAAGAAACCCCTATTAACTGCACAGTCATACCACAGCTTTCCAGT
Organism: Aythya ferina; assembly: GCF_964211825.1. Lineage (NCBI taxonomy): Eukaryota > Metazoa > Chordata > Aves > Anseriformes > Anatidae > Aythya > Aythya ferina. The sequence goes on from NC_140311.1 coordinate 4,398,183, forward strand.
GCTTAAACAACTGGTAATCCCTCGAGCACGAGGACTCCCATCATTCACAATACAGCTGTTATACTGCCTCTGTTAAGGAAATCGAAACCCAGTTGAATATGGTTATTGTAATCGTCTCTCAGTCGCAAGAGGTACCATTTTAACAACAAAAAGTGTTACAGAAATGCTTCTTCCCCTGTCCTACACAGCAGTGGTTATGCAGACAGGACCTATCCGTAACAAAGGAACAATAGTTCTCACTGGCCCCCTGCATAAGAAACCAACTCAGAGGGACATTTGATAGCAGGGTGGTAATAGATTCAATATGCACAAGTAACTGCACCCACCATCTTCAAAGCCCTCAAATTCCTTGGCATCAGCTGTTAAGTCAGCAGTTCAGCTGACCATAGATCTCATTTAAAGTAGAAACTAGTCCTTGCCAGAGTGTGATGAAATGATTGCAAGGCCTGTAGCAAAGGATAAATTAGATTGCAATTAAAGCATACAGGAAACAGTAAAATGCTCCCTATAGAGAAATTAAAGGAGCTTCTGAAGTTTAAGGTCACTGCACAGTGTTGGTTGAAGATGCACGTCAGCACAAACACTCCCACATCCTCATTTTCCTTGTATTTTAACATATGCTTCTGAAATATCCCAATTTACTTTTGACTCTTACCAGAAAGAAAAATAAATCCCCAGGTTTTCAGGTTTTTGTTTTGTGTTTGTAAAGGACAATGGTCTGGACATTTTATTAAACAGTACCTGCGGTACGTCAACTACAAGGATCACAACTTCAAAACAGCACAAACATCAGAGCTGTGGTAAACGGCACAGTATGTTTCATATCTGGGGATATAATTTACATCAGCTTATCAGTATATCAACATTTTCATTGCACATTCTTGGTTAGACTTCAAAGATCAATGGCAGAGGACAAACCAGCAGGCCAGGTTTGGATTTGCTACTGAGAAAAAAATCTCAGTGCTACAATTAATACATCTTCCTGGAAACTGTAAAGTTTCTCTATCCAGTCTACTTATATTCATCTATTTTTTCTAGCAAAAAAAAAATATTTTTTTTTTTCAGTAATATGTCTCTTCAGCAGTCACATTCATTCTCAAAAACATACACACTTCCACCCTAGCAGTGAGTTCATTCATACTTAAATCAGACTTCTGTTTATTTTACCGTTTTCATTTAGTTTGTACTGTTAAATTATAAAGTGATTTATACAAACTACGAGTTACATATTTCTACCAGGGTCTTTTAACGTGCAAACTTCAGAGCAGTAAAAGTGATCTCAGCCAAGCTGACTGTCCACTTCTTTAATGTAACATTGATAATGTAACAGATACAACAATACTAGAAAAAAAAAAAAAAAAAAAAAAAAAAACATACCATATATCAGGTACAAAACTAACCATTCTTTTTTTCTTGTGCTGATTCCTATACCTGAGACAATTTAAAAACTAAACCAAGTATTTCTTGAACCTGAAAAATTATAGATCTCAGTTCCATGTCTCTCTATATATATATTTATTTTTTTTTTCCTTCTTGGGACACCTCCCTAGTTTTGTAAGACAACCTGACAATCACAGACAGAAACCAATTTTACTGTACTTGATAGCCTTCCAAGTCATTCTATCTACCTTTATTTAATTCCTAGATGTGTGTCTACAGAAATATATTATTAAATATAATAAATTAAATACAATAAGAGTAGAAATATACCAAATGTTCATTTTCTTGGGTAAGAAACACTCCGGAATAACACTGCAGGAAAGCATATTTCTAGGATACAGGAACAGCAGCACTATCTGAGCTCCAAACAACAAAGATTTTCTTAAACAGTTCATTTGGACTTTAGTTTCATTAGGACTGCATATTACAGTTTCTGCTTAGGGCTGATTTGTTTAAGCATACACTAGAGGATAGCCAAGCCAAAGAACAGTTTTGAGAGATCTACTAAATGGTTCAGTAATAGTCTGTATACTAGCAAAGTGGATGTGATGGATAGTAAATAGGGAAACACTTATTCCACAGACAGCATGATTTCAATTTTAAAATCATCATCTGATAGGAAAAGAATATGTATCTTTATTCACTGGCAAACAGCTGCTCTCAATTAGCTCAACAAGTAGGTAGTATGAGTCGTCTTCTCCTCCAATGAAGTATAAACATATAATCAAACTGATATTTCAAGGAAATCTACAGCATTCTTAAAAGTATTGAACATTTTCTTTCCTTCCCCCCCCCCCTTTGTTGAAAGCATGCTTCATGGTGCTGAACATTTTCCAGATGAAGCCACATTCACTCTTGGGTAGTTAAAAGGGAAAGAGATGAGAAAAAACGGAAACAAAAATCAGAAAGGTACCCAGATTTTTCTTGTTCCTTTAATTATTCATTCTGATTTATACATATATATATACACACACACACTCACAGATGGGGGTGTATTTTTTGTGTAAGTCCTCTCTCTGTACTACAGGCAAAGTAGAGATTCTGTAATTCTCTCTGGCTTTGCACTATTATCTACCACTAACATGCTGATTTTAGTCTTGTTCTCTCCTGGGTTGTCGGCCAGACAGAGCTTGTAATCTGATTTACTCCAGAAGGCAGTTTGTAGACATCTAATTTTATTTCTTTATCTAAAAATTGCAGGGTGTGTAATTTTATCTTCTATATTGTATGCCAGTAAATGTACAACTAACATGATATTCCATACTTGTATATTAAAGCCAGAATCTGTTAAGATATTCCACGCACAAATACCTGTTCATTTGAACTCTTAATGATCTTGGTTCCAATGTCTATCTTATCAGTCAAGCTTTAGAGAACCACAAACATTAAACCTAAACCTAAATCATTAAGAATACAAAAATATAAGTTAAACATAACATATAAAATAAAGCCATTGTGTATTAGATAACTACATATATGCACAGATACACATATGGTTTAGTTCTGTGGAATTTTCCATTTAAAAGCATCAATTTACTTGGTAAAACACGTCACACTGTAGTACACAAACCTCAACACTTACTGTAAAGTATCTTAGTATTGCCTCCTATTTTACAAACACCAGAGTCAAAGAAGGCTGGACTGATCAGTTTGAACACCAAGCAAGAACAGTGGGCATGTTGTAAAATGCCCACTGGACTTAAGTGTTCAAATTAAGAGCATTAAGTTTCACACTTAAAATTTATGACTTATAGACATCTTCATTCTAAGGACATGTAGTAGCCCAAAGCTGTGAAAAGTAAGGTTACAGATCTCCTAGATACCCCAAACTCAAGAAGAAAACTGTTTTTGCTACATTGCTGTTCTACCTATAATCAGTGGCAGAAGTCAACCAGAAAGAGTTTCATAAATTAGGAAGACAATTGCTCTGCCTCTGTGATTTCAAATTTTTCATATCTGTAAGTATATATGCTTACATGGCTTCCAATATTATAAGATTCCAAAAGATTGGTTTGGCTTCAGATTCAGTATTTGTTTTCAGCAAGCGTTTTTTTCTCCAGATGCTTTGAAGACCAGGTGAGCTACAGTAGAGCACAGAATACAAGAGGAATTTGATATTCACGAGTGTACTATCAATAGAAAAAAAAAAAAAAAAAAAGCGCTCTGCCTCCCTGTTTTCTTCCTCTTCAGCACAGTAGTACAGCTATTAAACAGATTTATTGATGTTATGTATGATTATTTCAGCAGAAATGGGAGGGAGCAATGGATCAGCATTCACACCTCATTTCCCATCACATCCCACCAGAACAGATGACCTCTCATGCAGTACACCCAGCTGATGGATAGTACCAGAGAACATGAGAGAATTGATGTCCAAAACAGAGATACTATTTTTCTGGCTTTGTCACAGATAAGAGCATAAATTTGTTTCCTGTATGTACAGACTTGTTCATTTGCTTTCAATGTACAAAGCAGCAGAGCAACATAATTGCCATCTGCCACTTCATCAAGGGAGAGAGATACAACTTTTAATTCTTTCCTTTTTGTTTTGGTTTGCAAACCTTTTTAATGATTTTGACATAAACTAAACCTATGCAATATGAACTATTACTAAGATGTTTTCTAAGTAACATGGAGCAACGCTTTTACTTTACAAGAAAATATGTATTTTTGGTATATAAAGTTGGTAGTCTCATCTGCTCATAATCAAACTCAAAAGCCTTCAAGTAAACACTGCATCTCAAATGTCTGCATGCAAAAGGTGGCAGTACTGGGACAGGACTATGACAAATTAAGTCTCTAAAGAAACGAGAGCACCTGGTGGTGCATGCATCCAAATATCAATGCAACACACAGCGCTGGCAGAGTCCCATGCACATCAACTAGCAACATGCATCCACTTTGAGCAGGCCCTCCAACACTGCTCTGAACAGCACTTATATTTTCTACAGGTGATAAACATTCTTTAGTGATGAAATTGAGAGCACCACTGAGGCAGGAAGCCTTGGATTTTAATGCACATAAAGGTTGTTTGACACTAGCATTTATGATCTGTAACTTGAAGAATCCTAACCCTTCTAACCAGAAGAGTAAGAAAACACACTGCCAGCGCTGAAACGGTGTACTCCGGCTGGAGAGGAGGGCTCTGGGATTATAAACCAGGTATTGTTGTGTGCTTGACAAGCACATTTTATTTATTTTTTTATTTAGTTTGTCATCTCTGTAGAGTCAGAAAGCATTGCCAATAGTTGCTATGATCTAAGTAGTTAAAGCATGCTTGCAGTACATTTATAAATATGCCATTTCAGTGTAGTCTTCTATTTTATACTTCTTGTGCAGCATGATGATTCTGCAAGTATTGTAAAGTGTTTTTCCACTTTGTTCACTCCTCATTCCTTTCCCTCTCATTTCCCTCTCAAAGTGCTGTCCTGAGGTGCAGCAGCAGGTGCAAAGCAGCATCACACTCCTTACCACCAAGCTGCTACTAGAACCCAATGCTTCCCTCTGTCTTCCAGACTTTCCATCATTAGGGAAAGTTTAAACACAAGATCTTTTAATTTTCCTAATAGGAACTGCAACAATGGAGATAACTAATGTAAACTATATATGTGTTTGTAGACCAAAAAAAAAAAAAAAGACAAAAAAAAAAGAAGTAACTGTCAGGGCACCATCGGTGGCTTTCAAAACATAAGAAATTAAAGAACTATTAAGTTTTATTAAGAACTATTAAGTTATTTCACACATAACTGACATCAGTGAATTGAATTATTTCATTTAGATAAGCTTTCAGGGAGAACGCTTCTCATTCTGAATAGCTTCTCTCCAGGAAAAGCCCACAGGGAAAAAAAGGATGATCTTAGGAAAAAAAATGTATCATTTCCATGCAAGTTGTATCAGTTACAGCATGGAAGTGTGCTCTATCTTTCATAAATATATACACCCACAAGAAGAGTACCTGTGATACTTCAGAATACATATTGTATCATTCCAGCCTTATGCAAGAGACTGAATTAAAAATGTTCTCCTTGCCTGGACACAATGAATGTCATATATTTATACCCACCCTAGTCATGAGGGTGAGAGCGAAGTCATTTCATTTTTTGAGTAGTTGCTGCTCATGATAGATTTCTTCTGCCAAAAATCTTTTCTATTTAAAATAATGTAGAACTACTCTGAAGGCAAAAAGATCGGACATTCACCACAATACTAGGTTCACTTTCACCCTCTTCATCTACACACTTCAGGTAACCCAATCTATTCATTTCTTTCATATATAAACATTTCAGTAGTGCGTATCTCTCATTAATGAAATCCCAAAGCAATGATGAGCTTGTTATAAAACTAACTTGATAGAGATTATTATTCAGTAAGGATACAGCCAGTAAAATAAAAACAGCTTAAAATCAGCACTTGGCAGTGGCTATCAAATCCAGCTTGTTACACAGTGTTACCATCATTTGTAAAAGTGCACTCTAATTAAGGTAAATGAGACAGCAAGAACACAGTGACATTGTTAACTTAATGACCCACAGCCAAATTATTTAAAACTTCTTTGAAGTTCAACTTAATTATAATGGATATAATATTGAAGAATTTAAAGAAGCTCTGGATGCCTCGTACAATAACCTTAATGATCTTCCTTTTCCCTCCCTTTAATTTTTGTGTTTGTGTGTATATTTAGAACATTGCTTACAATCCATGTATTTAGTATGGAAGTGAATTCCAGTTTATATCTGGTGCCATCCTCACAGTAATTGACATCCAAGTTCCCCAAAGCAGTCACCATGCCATATTTTAAACTAACAATGTACCAGAACCTGGAGGTTATTACAAGGGCACTGAGTTTTGATCAGACTCTTGTTCTGTCAAGTGAGATTTTGTCTATACAGAGAAGGATACTTCTGCAGATTGTAAAGGCACTTAAACTTTTCAAATACAAAGGACACAAAGACCACTTCAAATTAATTACCATCATAATTGCATTTTGCCCTGTTCTAGAACGCGGTCTCAGAAGTACCAGAGAGTATTGCGGGTTTCCAACCAAAACAAAACCCATTAAAAATGCAGCTTTACTGCAAATGGCAAGTTTAAGTTACTCTGGAGACTGGTAGTGAAATCCAATGTACTTTTTTTTACCTAAATTATGAATGCACAGTTTTCATCTGCAGAACAAGAATGGATGTCTAATTTGAATGTTAGAAAACAGGAATAGGAATAACATTTTATTATTTTGTTTTATTTATTTAAATTGTTTGATTATGGGATCCAGGAGGAGAATTATTTTAGACCTCCAACATAATGCAGAAGAATTAGATCTGTCTAAGACCATTGGGTACAACTCACTGAAAAGATCTGGAGCATTCAAAGATGTGCATTTCCATACTGGTTATTATGGAGTAAGGAAAGAGTCAAGAGCAATTTAAGGGAAATTTAACACATAAGGGGGGACGTGGGACATTAATCAGCTTAGGCTGCAGTCTTTTGGTGCTGAACTGCTACAGAAATACTGCACACAGCAAGTCCAGCCACTAATGAAGGGCACAGTTAATTAGCTTATATGACTGTTAGAGAGAGTTTTCGGATGCCCTTAATACCTTTAGAATGATCTTTTGTTTCATACAAGACAACAAAAAGACCCAGTAATACTCACAGAATTCCTCTGTTAACATCTTGAGCTAAAAATGCCAAAGAAATTAGTCTGAATGCTCTGTCATCCCCCTGCTCCATGACGCAGGTGATGATTTCATAAGCAGTGCCAGCTGTACTACCTCATCGCCCCCTACTTTGCTCTCAGTGAGTCAAGCACACACGGATGGGGGTGCTGCAGTTTTTACTCTGAGAGCCAAGCAAGGCTCTCAGGCTGCAAGAGCGAGGGCTCCAGAACATGATTCAGAAAGATCAGTGCACTCAGCACTGCCAGCTTCATCGGTTACCTCTTTGAGTCCTGCATCACAGAGCAAATCCCACACACTAGGTCTTGTTAACAAAAATACCTCACTTCTCCCTTAAGCAGAATCTCTTTTCCCCTTTGTTTGAAAGCTTCTTGAAACACCTACATTTTATTTCTAGCTGAATCTTGTTCCTGAATAAAACCAGCAAGGCTCAAACACGGTACCGTGCAGGAATTTCTCCCCTCAGTAACACTGCGGCAGAGCAGGGCAGTAGGCTGTAAGACAAGAGTATCAGTAGTGAAAGGGATGACCCACACAGCCAAGCCCAGGCTGGCTTAGGAAACCAGTCATGTAACTTACTATTTCAATAAGCCGATCAAACTGCATCTTACAACTATTTAGATTTTTTTGCCTCTTCCATTTCTATGAACTCTTGTTCCAGGACTGTCTTTAATTAACATTATCTTCTTACATGACAGAGTTTGTTTCTGTTTCAGCAGAAACAGTCGTAGCCTAAAGCCATCATTTAAGTACAAGCAACACTAAATTTCACTAAAGTGAAATTAGTTTGAATTTGCTTACTTACGCTGTTAATCCCATTTTCTTTAGCAGAACAGATAGATTACAAAACTAAGCCTTTTCAAATGTATGTCTTATTATAAATACATACCAAGAAGGGCAACTGGCACTTCTAGACAAACACTTGAAGATTTCGGTATCTTGCCATTGTCACATGCTGCCTGGGCAAGCGGTCGCATCACAAAGCTGTTCTGTTCAGCAAAATGGGGCTCTGACCTCTTAAGCCTTTATTTCCCACATACACACACACAAAGATCAACCTTCCCATGGACTTAATGCAAGTTTTTAGATTTAACTGCTAATGCTACATGTCCAAAATAAGTATTTAAAAAATCACATTGGCTGAAGTAAAAACTAAGATGACCCCAAGTGTCTTAGTAAACTCATTTGTTCTGTGCAGAATACTTGGCCATGCATAATTGGCTATGCATAATAACTGTAGTATTATATACATGCTGATTTTTGTGGGGGCTCCGCTTTTATCTCTTTCATGACAGACTTTTATTTTGGGACTTTTATTGTTTATTCCCTGAAACCACTATAATCTCTCATTAAAACTGCCTTCCAACTCCTGCAGGCAATGGGAACAGAGGCAGGAATGGCAGATACAGTGAGCAATTGCTGGTTCTTCAAGTTTTGCATGTGTGCATTCTTCACATAATAGGTTAGCTACAAATACGGCTGTCTACTCGTCACTTAATAAATAAATAAATAAATACTGTGGTGTTATGCTATTAGCTGAACCATGAAAAACAGTTATTAGCAATAAAATAGTTCAACTGGTGACCAGCTGGCTGCTCTCAGCCCATGAGAAGTCAATGCTGTTCAGCCACTGGACATGGATTGTTTGCTTTCTGCCTAACCAAGGAACAGAGTTAGACCCTTCCAACAACACTATTCATCTTACAGCCAGGAGTAAAGCTGCTCCTCTGGAATTGGTTACGGCTGACCAAAAGCTTCCTTTTAAACTGCTTCAGTGTTTTCCTAATTGTAAATCCCTTCTCCTGGGAACTGTCTGCTGACCAACCAAATTTGAGTCCTAGCTTTGGCCTCACCATCACTCTTCTGGGCTTCTTCTGCAGAAGCACCTATTTTAGTAAGATTTGAAGGAATCTCAAACTCCAGAGATCTCTGTCTATTTCTCTGCCCAGAAATCAGTTCACAGCTTCAACAGTTATTAGAAGTTCATCTCTCTCTCTCACACACACAAAAGTTAAGAACTTATCCTCACCTTAAAAAACTAAGCTGAAAACAAAATGTTGGAAATATGAATGGTTACAAAATAAAATTATTAATTAATGTATAAGTTACTGACAGTCAAATGAAGGGAACTGAATTCCACTTGCTTATATCTGTCAATGATTTGCCTTTTATAAATAACTTTCCAAAATTCAGATGAAACAAATGGAACCTTCCTGTTGCTATGAATTCTCACTTTATCAGTCTATGATGAAATAAGCTCCAAATCTGATGTAGATGGCTTTCATGTCATTTGAAGATTAATACAAACAATAATAGAGATTTGTGCTGCATTTTCAGAACAAAACAAAAAAAAAAAAAAAAAAAAAGAAAAAAAAGATTGGTTTTATGTTTACCGTTTTTGTTCTTTAAACACATCATTTTCAATCTTTCTACAGTCAACTGAACATCATATCAGATTATCAAGTAACATAGAAGAACAGAACATTACCAGCATTCTCAGAAATGCCTTTTTTCTTTAGTCAGACCAGGTGAATTATCTAAAATTTCTCCATTGGAGAAAAGATACTTTTTCAGAGCTACTTCAGAAACTCCATAGTGACAAAGTACTTTCTGTACAGAGCCTTATTCTTAGAGGTGAAAAACATGACAGCCTAATAATATGTTGGGACTTCAGAGACAAAAGGAAGCTCAAAAAAAGTACTAGAAACTGGATTATTTAACTTTCACATTTTCAACACAGACGGGAAGATGCTGTCCTGCTAGATGGCTTCATTCTCCTTGTAGTCATTTCAGTGTTATTCAAGAAATGAGTAAAAACTGAAAAAGGGATTTGCCTTCTTAAAGAATCCCCAGTGCAGTGCTGTCAGCTCTCTTCGTACTGTCTTTTAAATAGTATTTGCAATTCAGCATTAAAGACTGTCACCTTTTTTAATACAAAGTTTTCTATTATCATAAGATTGGTTTTGTTTATATCAGTAAGTGCTTGCGAATAAATGAGTGGAACCCCAACTTCTCTCCACAGCACAGCAACTTTAGATAAAGAATCAACAACCAGTTTTTGACAGTACTTCTTCCCAGGTCAGAGCCATTCAATTTCTGCACCCTAGAAATGTGTATCTCAAAAGCACTACTCTGAAGTAGCAGAGAAAACAAGTGCAGATATGTTTTGCATTCTTGAAAGACCCTCTCTCCCCAAGGCCAAATCAAATCCTGTCCATTTACTTACAGGCATGGATGTGTATGTAATACAGCAACAACACAACAGGATATTAGATGAAGAAAAGATGTTGAGACAAGAAGAATTTCCACTAAAACTGCTCCTAGCCATTCTCTCCTACAAAGCAGCAGCACACAGAGATCTGAGGAAAAGGTTTCTGTGCTACAACCATCAGCCTGAAATGCAAGAATGAGCCTGCAGCCTAATGTCTCAGCCAGCCACTGGATCTGGTACTGCTGTCCTGCTCGTAAAAAGTGGTTAAAATTGTGCTTATAAAAGTTAAGATTGAAGGCCAGTTACTCATGTCACTGGTTTGTAAGAGCTAGGCCTGCTAAGCCACTGTAGTCACCCTTGGTAGATCTTTTAATTTCAGCAATGTTGTTTCTGCAGAGGTCAACAAACACTGCACACAACCTTTAACAGATGGTGGGAAAGAGTTGTAATTTAGTTCAAAGAGTTCCTATGTTGCATGATGCAACACATTGCACAGACCCTTCAACACAGGCCAACACACCAAATGACCAAAGGAATCAAATTTCCTTGACTGTGATTTCAGACTGGATATACATTATCTTTGAATACTTTGATGTAATGACATTTCAGTCATGATATCCAATGCTAAATATTTATTTCAAATCTGAAATTTTCCAAACCATTAGGCTGATGGTCAATTTTAAGAATCATACATAACAAAGAGTTGAAATGATGACAAAAGCAGAAAAGGCATTTTAGGAATTAGCAATGGAAAAATAAAAGTTAACTGATGAAGAATGGCATCTATGGCCCATGCACCTTGTACACAATAACACTGTTTTTTTTCGGTAGATCCTACTCCCAGATACTACTCAGGTAAGTATGTTAAAGCTCATCAATATTAATTTCTAGCAAGCCTTGGAAAACTCAATAAATTCTAGAAGGCAGGAATGTTATCACCAAAAAAAAAAAATATGCATTAGTATTCAACACGGAAACAACAAAATTGAGGATGTGCATTTAACTTCTGTGAGTATAATATTGTCAGTAACCACAAGTCATAACTTTCTGCAGTTACCATACATGAAAATTTATTGCACTTCAGCTTTTTCTCTTCTATACACAGAGGACATTACAGTGCATCAAATATGCACTGTGGCAACTTATTCCACCGTGATAACTGTCAACCCTTCTACATTTGTTAAAACAAAACTGGTATGAATCAAGAGTTATCTGTTAGTTTGAAAATGCTCTTACTGTAATACCTTGTAGACTTTCATATTCTATAGCAAAATTTACTTCATGTTTGATAATAACTACTTATTCTGCCTCACAATTCATTTTATTAAGCAAGCTAGTTCCCACTCCCATTGCTGGATTTTACTATATCCTTGTAAAACTCAAACACTGTTAAAAACGAAATGCAGAAAGGTTGACAGTTATTACTGTGCAATCACTTGCAGTGCCCAGCTGCTATAAACCTGTACTGTTTTTGTCTGGGATAGAGTTGATTTTCTTCATAGTAGTCAGTATGGTGCTGTGCTTTGGATTTGTGACCAGCACTGTGTTGACAGCACACTGGTATTTTAGCTGTTGCTGAGCAGTGCTTGCACAGCACCAAGGCTGTCTCTGCTCCTCACGCTGCCCCAGCAGTGAGCAAGTGTGGGATGGGCAAGAAGCTGGGAGGGGACACGGTCAGGACAGCTGACCCCAACTGACCCAAGGGATACTCAATACTGTATGGCATTGTGCTGAGCAAATAAAAGCTCAGCGAAAGGAGAGGAAGTGGGGGATGCTTGGGGTTAATAACATTTGTTTTCCAAGTAACCATTAGGTGTAATGAAGCCCTGCTTTACTGGAAATGGCTAAACATCTGCCTGATGATGGGAAGTAGGGAGTAAATTCCATACGTTATTCTGCCAGTATGTACAATTTTTGCTTTCTTTCTTAAACTGCCTTTATCTCAATCCATGAGTTTTTTTTTTTACTTTTGCCCTTATGATCCTCTTCTCCATCCCGCTGTGGGAGTGAGAGGCTGCACAGGGCTAGGCTGCCTTCCACAACTGACGCAAAACAAAACATTACAAACTTTTCTGAAATATTAATTTTGACTTAAATTAATTCTTATTAAATAAGGGACATGAAAACCGATTACAAAAACATCTTGAAAAAATGAACAGCCCAAGCTTTTGAACAGTATTTACACCACAGCTACTTCTGTCTTGAAATCCCAAACTGATGTAACAACATAAAATCAAGCAGAACTATTGTGAACTTAAGTAGTGACTTTTCTATCCATCCTTTTCCATTACATCTTTCACTTCAATATCCCAGAGCAGAAGGGAGCAAAGGGCTCCTGATGAATGAATAAAACTCATGGAGCATTAGTGGTAACACATATGCATTTGCACTCTGATGTCTAACATCACACTTAATCTATTCCTGCTTGAAAACTCTCACCTTGAATACACCAGGGATTTGTTCTCCTGTTTTCCTGAGCTGGTATAAATCAGTGTTATTTGTTAGTTCTAAAATGTTCTCTGTTGTAATACCTTTTAGTGCTTCTTACTGTATAGCAAAATGCATTTCATATTCCACAATCTACCTACTTTTTCTACTTTGCGATTATTTTTTTGTTGTTGTTAAGCAAGCCAGTTCCCACACCCACCGCTGGATTTTACTATTATTTCCTTTTAAAACTCTAATATTACTTAGGTGCATCTCTGTAGCCAACATGTTGTTTCTTTAGACAGAAGATACATTTTCAGCAACTCTCCTTATTAACGGAAGGCCTAAGCAATCTTTAGTCTGTTTCCACAGTAGGATATCAGCAAAAAAAAAAAAAAAAAAAAAAAAGAGTTCAGAGACAGAAATGCATATGGATAACAAAAATAGAAAAGAAAAGGTAAAATGTAATCAATGCTTACTAACTTTCATATAGGATCTAGAGACTTTAAATTTGTTTTACACTGACATTATAATTGGCTTCATTAGTCTTGAAAATTGTCGCTGCAAGTCAGACAGGCTGACTGCCTGGCTCCTGCAGTTAGAAAATAACATTAGAAAATGCTAATTGCTAAATGAAATTTCAAGCTAAAATGTCCTACATGAAAACACATTGCACTTTGAGCACATAGATACAGAGAGTTTTAAAGCAGACAAATAGAACAGAAATTTTGAAATCCAAATCACCGAAGTGAGAAAGGGGGTGCATTACAGTTTTTAAGATTGCAGCTAATTTGAGAAAGGACACACAATATGCCCAGGAAACACCAAGGCTTATAATAAATCCGTGAAGGAACAAACCTTGCATGCTCTGCTAAACTGTTTATTTTGCACTTTTAACATTTTATACACTTCTGAGACATACCACATAATATAAATTTCTAGGAAAAAAATGCTAAAGAAGATATTGCTAAATGGTAGAAACATGAAAAAAGCTCCTTTACATTCTTTGCTTAAAGTACTTATTAGTAAGCCCCACCAATACTTCCATCCGAGGCAAGCTATTTATTGGGATAAGAGGGGTAAAGCAACTACAAGATCTAACTTTAATATAAAGGTTTTGTTGAGGTTCTCCTTAATCAAAAATTTATATTTTAACACATTTCTTCTATTTTATTAAGTACTTAGGTATTCAAGTTTGTCTCTAGATGCCATCATCTTTTGCTCAGTATTTCTTCATTCAAATACCAACATAAGTTGCAAATGTCTACGAAAAATCATGATTTCTCTCCTGCACAATAGTCTTTCTAAAATGGGCTCTTTCACCTGATTATTCTACTGAGGTTTCTCCAGACTGTTTGCCCAACAAACTTCTTGTAAAACAGTACACTAACTGTCTCCACATGAAATCCAGAATGGATAAATCTGAAGAAATAAGCTATTTAAAAATTCTTTTGAAACCTGTCCTTTATTTGGCTGTTTCAGTTGCGTATGATGTAAGAGAGAGAAGATGACTGGAGACAGTCTCCTGATATCTCACACGGGAAAACAGGACCTCAGTCAAGAAGAACTTTGCAGGTCTGAAAAGCCAGCTCATAAATTTCAACAGACCTTCTGAGCTCTGTTTCAAGTTCCAGATGCAAATGCCATGAAGATCTTGTCTAGAAACAGATACTCAAAAATCTGTACAGGGCAAGATTTTATTATGGTCAAAATCAAAAAAGTTTTAGGAGAAATTAGTGAAAGTAACCAAAATCTCAAATAAGAGTCAGCCTGTAACCTCCACTATGGGTAGGTATTGAACTAAACCGAACCGAGAATCAGGTCAGTCAAAATGCAGGAACGTGTTTCCTTATCATCCCTGCAGCAGAGGAGGAAACCTTCAGCAGCTACAGCCAACAGTCCCCAGAGGAACTGTCCAGGGAGGTGTCCTCATTGCCCTCCAGATGCTCCACAGGCTCTGGCAGCTGCTATCATTCAGTTGCTGCCACCTCTAAGATGACAGGAAGAGAGGGGGGTTTGGCTTGGAAATGTTGTCCCTAAATCTTCTTAGGGAGGAGAAAATATGAGTACCACTGCCTGCATCTATTGAGGATGAATTATGCATATGCACACAGACATAGTGAGCTATTAGTTACTGCTTAGGCTTAAATAAAATCATGAGGCATTTATTTACTGGCAAAAGCTAACAATAAGCAGCACCTCTGACACTTCTTTAATATTCCGTGCTTAAAAGATCACAAAGAAATTCGTATTTATATATTATGCAACAAAATAATCTAGCAAGATGCATTTTCTCTGTGTTTCACCATGTGCTTTGTAAGAGATAACAATTACAAATGCTATTTTCTCCTGTAAGGCTAATGTAGTTTTTAAAGTCATGTTTATGTATTACTACAAGATATGTTTTCCTGCAATTGTTCAGATATCCATTGGAGACAAAAAGTAGGTTCTGCTTATTCCAAGATTCTCATGTAAACAATAAATAAATAAATAAATCGGTTAGCAGCAGGCCATTACGACATGCAAAGGAAAAGTTGTCTTTCTTCTGCCTAGCCCTAAGGAAGTAATAACAGCTGTACTTCATCAAATCAAAGTTCATTCTAGCACTGTAGAGTCTGTAGCACTGTAGTCTGTCTCGTTTTCCTCACTGCGACAGAAAGCTGATGCCTACAGAAGAGTCTTAGGACAAGGAAAAGAATATAAGAATTTTTTTTCCTTCTTAGCCTCCCTTTGTATTCACAGACTCTGAACCAGAAATGCCTAGCTCTCCTTTACTAGCTCTCATTTCATTAACCTACTTGACCTCTTACTTTTATATCCAGAACATCCTGCGGCAAGGAGATTCACTCTCAAAGTTTACATAAATTCAAAGCATGAGGGATGAACTCACAACCATTAAGCAGCACTGAATAACAGAGAGATCTTTTCTAGACTTCTGCCAAATTTTTGGAGTTTATTCCCTTACAGTGTTAATGGTATGGACTCCAGGCCTTGACAAAAGTGACTGAGATTCAAGAAGACTGTTCTTCACAAATACAACAGTTTGATGTTCCCATTCCCATGAGATACTTCGGCAGTTGGCATCTTAATTCCCAGGAATTTTGTTTATTTGCTACTACTCTTCATGTTGTATTTGTGTAAATCATTTATCAGTAGACCTACTGGATGGGAATAGGCATTCCTTTATATGAAGAATCAGAATACTGAAATATAAAGTTAAGCTCTGCTCTAACTGCTCTTGACAATTTCACTCTTTGAAGTCTAAAAGACTTATTGAAATACAAGCAATGCATCATCTAACCACAAAAAAATTCTCCCTACTAGATACCTTTTCCTTTTACTACCGCCTTTATTGCTAGCACATATAACAACAGCTGATTTAGCACATGTAAAAAATGACATTTCTCTAAGGATATCATTGAGCAACTAACTTGTAACTTCTGTCTGAATTCTGATTAATTAAATATCAAGCATTAGCGTCCTTTTTTGTCAATGTTTGAAGGAGGTAGGTTTTTAATCTCAAGCACACGCAATATTGATCAACTCTGAAAACAATAACCACACAGTGATCTCTATCTTATTTTACAAATACTGATACACTTCCAAATACAGAAGTACCTTGGGCAAAACTAAATTAAAAAGAGGTTTATCCCACCTATTAATTGCACTAAGAGCAAGAGATTTGTGCTGAGGATTGTTTTTGCGATCTTTTACTGACAACACGCAGGCCACAGTAAGTGATATACATATTCTTACTAGTTTTTGTAAAATTCAGTAGAAGCATCTTGGATGGTTGAGATATTTCACACAAATTGCTCTAAGTGTAGGGAAAAACGATGATGAATTCTGTCATGGGACTAATGTCAGCAGGCAGAAGATCCTGCAGGGACTGTAAATATTTCAGAACCTGGCAAGTAAAGAGACTTTAGTTTTTAAATGTCTGAATACAATAGTATGAAATTCTAAAACTACTAACTTAAGACATATTGGAGATTACTAACAAACACCAGAATATCTCCTGAAGTATTAGTCTAAAACGTTCTGTAGCTTTACTTATTGAATTCTAGCACTCAACTCCAAGGCAACCATTATGATGGAGCTTTCACACTGCTGACATGTCTCAACCAACAGTACCTGCAAGACGAAAGAAGTGTTGATAGCAAAAAGAAATCTGTTTGAGATTTTAAGCAGATTAACAGCTGACTATGCCCTCTGTACTATGTACAGAGAATCATAAAACCAGTATCCTGTCTTACAGACAATACGTATCGTATAGTGGTTATAAAAGTTTGATAGAAGTGCTATTTAACTTGAAGCATAGCTATAGGTAACCATAGTGGCGCAAACCTGAATGCGCTGTGTGTGTGACTGTTATCACGACATAGCGTGGGATGCTTCTGGGGAAAGGGGAGCACTGAGCAAATGGCTTAACAGTCTTGACAAGAAAAAACAGTGTTCCTTGGACATAGGAAAGAAGTTAAGTCCCTACTGCTCATTTACTTTATTTTCTGATTCTGTGCTCCCAAAACAGATCTTGAGGCTACCCTTTATTTAGCCTGGTGTTTGAAGCTTCGATTTGCTTCTAAAATGGCCAATTCTGTTGGGACCTCTGCTGCTACCTGGCTTAGAGGTAAAGGTATTTAGGAACTTAAAAGCTTTCTGAAAGAAAGCTATGAAGACATAAAAGTGAAAGGAATAGTATGTATCTTGTGGTTAGCTGAATGGTCTAAAATATTTGCATGAAGGGTTGCCAAAGATTCCCTATGGTCTTTAGAGGGCCACAGTAATAAGCATGTATGTGACATCAACTCTCAGCAGCAAGATCCTTTTTAATCCACAATAAGCACACTGTTAATCATCATACTAGTTTTAAAAATACCTGTTTTTTTCACTTCTATAATGTTTTCCAGAATAATAATGGTTATGGCTCTTGTCTCAAATGGATTCTGAGGCAAAGTGCTGTGAATTCCTATGTCATCAGCAGATGGATCTTGTGCCACCCAAATGAAGATAAGTTTTGTTCAAAACAAAATAAACAAACAAAAAACTTGTGTTCAAAGAAGACATGACAAAAAAACAAAGAATTTATGAAGAACATTGAAAACTATTTTCTCAGCAAAAGTTGACTGAAGAAAAACATTTTTGAAGTGATACTTCATTTCCTAGAAGGACTTACCAAATTTAGCTAGTAGATAAAGGAGAACACGGCATCAAAAAAGGGAAAGAAAAAAAAAAAAAAAGTAAATCTTAATCTACTAGTCCACCTCTCATAATTATTAACTGCCTTACATGCTTGCAAAGCCATGAGTTCTCTAAATGGGCTTTCTTTCATCTTCTGCACGTCAACGGAAGATTCATAACCCAAAACCAAGCGTTCAACTTGACAAAATATGAAATTCTACTATTCCTATTCTCATCAAGTATTATGCTTCTTTGAAGAGATCAAAGTTGCATCATACAGAAGGCTCTGAATCTATTAAGAGCACTTGGTTCTGGAATCAAAATAAACAAACAGAAATTTATTTTGCACTTAGAATAAAAATATCAACCAGTGATAGACAGAAGCGAATGCATTCAACTTAAAAGGTAATAATTTAGAGAAAAGGTAAGCAGCTGGTACCGTACAATTCACATTGCATTTTTCAACCTTTCTCCATGACATAGATGTTTCAATGGAACAAAACAAATAAAGCAATGTGGAATAAATTAAGAACAAAATCTGGTGGGTAGGTACAGTCAGCACAGTTCAGCTGATAGTTACAATCTCAGTATGTTTTCAGGGGCTATTATCCTCACTTCAGCATTCTGTTTATTGTTTTAGTCCATCTGCAAAGCAGGAACACTTGGAAGTATGCTATTCTTTCCTATCACAGATTTTGTTTGCACTTAAATATTGTCACAATTGAATAGATATGCCCTCTCTTATCAGCCATAGATCAAAAAGTTTATCTTACAAAGGGCTCCTGCCTGAGAAGGAAATACAGTAATTAGAATTCTTATTTTCTGTCCTGACCACATGGCATCCATCAGTTTATTAGCTGTGCATTTTCAACACTGACACTCCCCACAGGATGCTTTGTGCCCTGTTTTGCGTTTTAAAAGACAAAGTGAAGGTTATTGTAACACTTAATCAGAATACAGAGGACTAATTTTTCCACCGTTGCAAGCAGGCTGCAGTTCTCTGGTTGAAAGCAACCACTGACAGTCAGTCGCCTGTTGGCTTCCTACCTCCTCCATCCCTCACGCGACTCTGGCTCTCACAGTGTGGTACATGGATGGGGTAAATCCACCCAGTGCCATCAGCAGTCACACCACTTACTCGCACATCTGAGGGTTTAGATATAGAGCAATGATCTGTGTCTGTGGGCACACGCTATTTGACACAAAATCACTTGATCATGAAAACCCCAAAGACCTAAAAGTTTGATTTGTGCCAACCTTATAATTCTGTCACAGATCTCTCCAGTCAATCAGGCTGCTGTATGATGAAAGGAGAATGCAAAAGAGAATTTTTGTTTTCTTTTAGTTTAAATTTTCAGCCATTTATACTTTAATGAGACACACAGGCCCTCATCTCTTCAAAGAGTAAAAAATGGAAGGTATCAGACTTGACGAAAATTTCATCTCACGTTCAAATGTGGCCTATTGGTAGGATGTTTGATTAATGAGATTACTGGAGAAATAGGTTTAAGTACAAAAAGTAAATGGCACTGGAACATCAGTAGGCATATATAACCTTTTTCTTCCTTAATTTCTTTCTTTCTTCCTTTGTTTCCTTCTCTTTCTCTCTTCCAGTTTTTTTGGTACAGTAATTAAGAAAAACATCATAACTTAAAACTGTCTCATCCAAATCATAAGCCAAATATTCTGAAAGGAAAGCAAACAGAAGAAAGAAGTTGCAGTTTGGTTTAGACCAACCTGTAACAACACCAAGACGGACACAAATAAAGAAGGTTTAAAAAAAAAAAAAAAAGAGAGAGAGAGAAAGAAGAAACAAAAAGGCGTTAAAAAATAGATCTTTCCCCAAGGAAATACTCTTATAAATATAAACCTGTTGCTGTTGAACTTTAAGAAATGTTTTAGGTCATCTTTTTGTATGAGTGTGTTATGTCAAGATTCACTTGACAATAAACAAAACAGCCTATTTATTATAGTTATCTATCCGGTTTTATAATCTGTGTATTTTTGCCTATATATAATTTGACCAGATATATATGTAATTGAGACAAAGGTTATCCATTACCTGAAATGACATCATCCAGAGACCAAAGAGTGAAAGACAAAGATAAAACAAAAAGACAAAAAGGAAGACATCCACACTTTCAGTTTAAAAAACAAAACAAAATAAAAAAAAAAAAACACCACCCTGGAACAAGAACTCCTACCATTGTTCAGCCTTTCCTCAGGCCTTCAACTTCATGGATATCAGCGTCACTGTCAAGCTTGTGTTACAATGACTTGTCCCAAAGGCAAGATTAAAATCAAATGGTATCCACTGGACCAAAAAGTCTGTTGAGAAGCAAACAGGCATAGAAACTCTACCCCACCTTTCACCCTAAGCCAACATATTAATGCTAATTGTCAGCTACAACAGTTGAGGCACCACAGGAGGGATTTTTTTTTACCCTCTTCTAAAATCTAAAATGTAGACTTTTCACCTCCTGCCTCTCACTTGGAGCTCACTTCTCATTAAAACATGACAAAGAAGTCTGATAGCAGGTGTTTCTGAGAGTTGGTATTTTAGATAACTTACAATTGGATTGTGGGTTGTTGTGTTTTGTTGTTTTGTTTTTTTTTTTTTTAACAAAAGAATACGAAATTTATCCAGAGGTCATATAGAAACTGAATACATATATGATTTTTTAAAGCATAATTTGGAGGTAAAAATCAAAGCAGGAACTAAAGCTAAAATCTCAACTACAGCTGAAAATCTTCTCCGTAGTGTTGAATAAAAATACTAAGGTGATTATGTAGTCCCTTAAACTGAAGATAATCAATGCACAGTACAAGTTCTATTCAGCAATTCTTCCTCTTCTGGCAACTGGAATAGTGGTATCATTAATGGCATAAATCATAATCTGCTACTCCAGCAACAACTGTGATGACACAGATCAAAGATAAGCAGTAACTGACAAGGAACTAGAAATAAAAAGAGGCCTATTTTAGATATAAGACTGTATTCCACAGTGAGCACTGAACAGACTGCAGTAGAGAAGGGACAATAGTGTCTAAAAAGGCAGATCAAATCTGTTTTCCAAAGATTCTTCACACATGACTCCTGAAGTTGTAAGGGTAAATTACAACCTGCTGTTTTGAATTATCTGCTCAAAATACATATTTAATTTATTCTTTTCTTTCTCTTCACTGAGAAAGAACTGTGCTCTGCACTTTGCTCATATAAGCAAAGAATTATCTGACATGATCTGAGTCCTCAGCTCTCTCGGTATTACATACACACAGATCAGCTAGTGCTCTGTGCTTCTGTAACTCACCAGTGTTGCAAGACAAGTACTAAAGCGACCCAGGGCACTAAGGAATATCACAACAGAGATCCTAATCTGTGCTGGCATCCCATGACCCCCTCAGCTGCTTTGTATGTGGCGGCTCCCACACATGGCATATGCTTCGATGTAAAAGCAAACACAGCATTCATGGCTGTGTGTGCTTGCAGACCCTTCAGACTGTTTTACCATCACTAGAGCAGGCACACACAACGTTACCATGTTCTCTAGGTATCTTCTAACAGGGGCAAAATTTCACCTGCACACTCACCATGAAGTCACCAGAAATGGGATAACAAGCAGGAATTCAACTATAAGCATATAATCTATGTTTTATTTTTGTTTCAGCTAGTGTTATGCCTTAAGTATGCATCAAATTTAACATTACGTTTGGGGGTTTAATATTTTTTTTTCTTTTTTCTTTTTTTTTTTACATCTTTGTAAGGCAGACAATAAAGTTTCAGGGAAGACATCTATTGATTATAGCAGGCTGAGAGTTAAGGAAGCTGCCCAGTTTTTCTTGACGTGGTAGCTTGACAATTCATATTGAAATTTGTCATTAGTTTTGCAAACTGCATGTGATTTTAGGTATCTATCAACACATTGCTTATATATTCTGCATTGATTTTACAGCTTCTGTCTCTATTATTGAGACCTTTGCCACCACAATAGGGAGGGAGTACAACAACCTGAAAATCCCGTGGCACTGCATGCCACAAGCCCACTAGTGGGTGGGGATCACCGCTGCCCTGGGTACGGTGCTGCTGGTATGCTGGGGATCCATGCAGTGGGCAGGGCACCAAGCGCGATGCACTCTGCTGCTTTACCTGACCTTGCGGCCATTAAGCACTGGACTGGGAACAAAGCACAGCTGTCAGCTTTTCTTTCCAAAATGTGGAGAAAAGCCAGGAAGCTAAACCTGCTCTTCACATGAAGTAGTTTTGAAAGTGAGGTTAAAAACTCACGAAGGGCGTGTAAATTAAGGAAAAAACTATTTCTCAGCATGCAATGTGTTAGTTAAGCACCAGGATGAAAATTCCTATCAGGATACTGACTGCTTTTATTCAGCATATCTTCTCACACACGCTATTTTGCCACAACTTCACAGGAATACTCATTCTGCAGGTTAGGCTGTCACTGGCGAAAGATGCAAGGACAGGCAGCATATCTGCAATGTTCAGTCATATAGGGTCCACAGGGCACCACAACTGCCTCTTCAAAAAGAGAAGGGATATTATATTTAGGAAATAAAAATAAATGGTTTTGTTGTCATTTGTGGTTTGTTTTTTTTTTGTTTGTTTGTTTTTACTTCAAACATAATACATTACATATGTCCCTGTTCTTTGAGGATAGCAGAACTGCATTGGTTGTACCTGAGGTACCTATTTGATCAGTGTACTTTCAGTGTAAGACTTGATCACAAACAGCAAACTCCTAATTCTCTTGCAGATTGTATCAGAGACTAGATGTGAGTATTATCGATGATTTCAGCAAACCAATTAAAAAAAAAAACAACAACAAAAAAACACACACAGGCAAAGCCCCAGTTCTTCAAGTCCTGTATACCACTTGGAAATTCCTGTGGAGAAGCAGTCAGATGCAGCTGTAGCAAAACATCGATCCAATATCTGCAGTCAAATGACTCCTTTAGTTCAGCATCTGAATTGCAATCATGTTGTTATTCCTGGGTTCTCTCTGCTGTTGTGTTTTGTGTTTTTTTTAAATGATATGCTAGTATGTCTCCAGACTTAATTAAGCAGAATGCAAAACATGGAGGATGGAAAACACACAGCATACAATCATCAACAACCTAACCCGAAAAGTATGAATCATTACTACTAAGACTAAATAATTTCCTCCTGAGAATATCAAAAACAAACTGCAACCCCAAGTCCTTTCACTTGCAAAGTCAATTAAATGCATTTTGCAAACAGATCCTGCATAGAAAAATTAAATAAAAATTAAATAAATAAATTTAAAAAAACAGTTACCGCTTCTCTAATTAAGAAGTTTGTGCATTAAGTTTGGTTTGGATCTTGGGATCTTCCTAGAGTGAGAACAAAGAGGGGGAGAGTTCTTTCATATTTATAGACAGTGCTTTAAAGAAATTTCTAATAATGGGACAGGACTTGATACAGGATGCCATGGCTGTCCCACTCACTGCAATTCTCTTCTTTGTTTTAGAAATAATGAATTAACCACCAGATGTTTCTTCCACCCACAACATGTATGTGAAAGGAATAAACCTCTACATAACAAAAAATCATTTCATGTTCTTTGTGAGTCATTCAGAAGGATAAAAGATGCTTCTGAAAAATAAAAGGTATTTTTGCTTCCTTTCTAATAAAATATAAAATTGATTCTAAACTGATTTACCCAAACAATTACACAGTTGACTTTTTTGGTGATTTCTCCCATTGCCAAATCTCAGCTTGAGGCTCTGGACAAAGTAATGTCTTGCACAAAAATCAGACCTCAGAGGAACTGTAGCTGTGTATTCATCATGCTTTAGAAAACCAAAAACATATTTCAAAGATTTTATTTTTTTTTCCTCAGAAGAAAGACATTTCATGTTAATATTCTTATGTAAAACAGTAAATGGTTTACTATTTTCATTTAATTACTAAGGGCTTCCATAAAGCATTATGGAAGAACAGTAACAAAAATACTGCTGTTCAAAAAGTGGAGTTGGCTTTTCAGTCATTTTCAAGATTTCTGCACTGGTGCACTAGCTGAACAGTAAATTGTCAAAGTACTAGGCAGATAAAGCTATAGGAAATAAACCTGGGAAAATCTAAGAAGTATGCACCTTAAAATACAATGCTGCAAAGTACAGATCTACAGATCACAGCTTGTAGAAAATATATAAAGCTTCTTCACAAAAGACTTAAGTTCTTTTATTTGCCCACTGCTTTCTAATGCCATCTTCATAGTTACATATCAGCTCCTTATCAGATTTGAGAACACAGTTCCTGCTCTTTTCAACACTCAGGATTATCAGTGATCCTTTCACTTCTCAGTGCTGCTCTCACCCACACCAACTTACTGGCGGCCCTGAAAACTTGCCTTTGCTCCAGGACTGCTGGAGCTCAGCAGCATAAGTCTTGCCTGGCTGCCCTTGCTCATTACCTGTGGAAAAGTCACAGCACAGTCTTTTGTATCGTGAGACCCAGCAGATGACACAACCAACATTTAACACCTACACTGTGGTACCGCCTTGTGCCACCAAGCCTTGAATTGGAGCCACGCTGGAAACCTGTGTGTCCACACCTTCACGCACAGGAAGGCAGCCAGTGGTCTCTGCACATAAGCCACATCCTATGCAGAAGGAACACAGCACTGCTTTCTTACTCCAAAATGAAAGAGACTTGCACGAATGCTTTTCAGAGGGGAATGATGGAACTGATGGTGCTATTGCACTTTTCCTCAATGCCACAAATAAAATATAACACTAAAACCCACCAGTAGTGTGTTTGGTCCGGCTGCAGTACCTGAACATGGGGCTGTAATTGAGTCCCACCATTACACTTGTACTGCCAGAGGCACCACCACACCTGCAGACGAATTCCAAGCACGGAAGTAAAACTGGAGGAGGGGAAGGGGCAGGGAAGATTAAAACATTCCTATGTGGTGAAACCTTGAATCAATGCTTTGAGAAGCCAGTGCTAGAGACAGGACATGAAGTAGAGACACTACATGTCATAGATTAGTTAAGCTTGAACAAAGACATTTAGGTATGTTAGAAAAACAAAACAAAACAAAACAAAAAAACAATCATTATTTTAACATGACAGAGTATTTCTCACAGCAGGACATCTACTGGCAAAGGATGCCAGCTAATACCTGGTGGTTGTATAAATCTCCTTTTGGGATTCATTACAAACAGCTGGTAGGTAGATGGGTAAAGATGCTCAGAGTCCTGTAAGGACAGCAACGTGCCAGGCTGACAAGGCTTTGTTGCTGTCTCCCATTGTCCTTCCTTCTGCTTTTATTGCACTTGAGTCTCATCATTAATTTTTTTTCTCTCTCTCTATTATGGAGAGTGCTTCAGTGGTAATGGTAATGTTATTTTTCTTCCTTTGTTGACGTATGCTGGCAGACACCTGTATTTGGCAAATAATCCATGCAAGGCTCTTAAACACCTTGTCAATGGCCAACTTGCTTCTCCAATCACTTCAGGCTGGTAGGGAACTGCTACTGCCACAGGCAATCAGATTTACTTACTCAGCATTATAGGAGAGAAGCAGATTTGTATTTCTTTTGCTACTTACTTTGCTTCCTAGATTAAGGCTTACATTAGGATCTTCCTCTGAATCTCACATTAAGAAGCTAATCATGCCAATACTGAGAGGGCTTACACAGCCATGAATTAGAAGGAAGCAGAATTCAAGAATATAATCTGGAGTCCTGTCCCCATCCCCAAAAGGATACATAAAACACTGTTAAAGGGTACAAAATATATTCCTGGGTGCAGAAGTAAATGTGAGAGTTACAGATATAAATACTCCAACGTAGATTTTCTACTGACAGAACTATTGATTTTTATAAAAACTGTATATACATGCAGTAATCCAGAAAAGCACACCGTGCGTTGCACATGAATTTAGAAACCACAAAGCAATGCTTCACTCTGACTGACAGAATGGATGGCATACTGGGTAGCCCTTACACAGGGGTTACTGCAATTAATCAGTAAAAATGTCTGACAATCCTAGACAAAAGTAGAAATTTGTTTTAATAATAATAATAGTATTTAAAAAAAAAAAAAAAAAAAAAAAAAAACAACTATGAAGTTTCCCTTTAAACTTGAAAACAAAATTTAAATGTTATCGATGTTTTTACCACCAACCATGATAGCATATGCAGTCCCTACCCTCTGGGCCAGTCTTTCCTTATCATCTTCTCATTGTAGTTGATAACAAACACAGTGTATAATTGGACTCTGATTTTGTGTAAACTCGTTAAGATGTAGCCAGCGGGTGAGTCAGTCACAGTGCTTTTAACTCCTTGTAATGTTTGAAAGCATGAAAACTTTCTTCTCTGCTATCAACGAAAAAAATAGGTCATAAAGAGGGAAAATAAGCAAAACCCTTAACGTGCTGAAAAGGAATGCCAGTAACCAACTAGAATTTAAGGATGACCAAGAAATTAATGCAACCATTATGAAGAACGATTCCTCCTATGCCTTAATCATTCACAGGAGGATTGTAGAGCAGAAATCTGTGCCTGCCTTCTCTATGAGAGGGGATTACAATGTTGCAATTATTGCTCACATATTTTTGCCAGCCAAAAAATGAACGTTTGTCCAAACTCATGTCCTGGATGATTTCAAAGTCTCATTTCCCCTCACCTTCCACACTTCCCCCATCCCCCCCACACTCATTTGACACAAGTGACAGACTTAATGAAATCTTTAATAAACAAAACTGGTGCATGGTGGGGTTGGCATTTGGAAAGTTACAAGCAGTAGAACAGATCTATCTAAGTCCTCCAAAACACCTTTAAAATGCTGGATGAAAATAGAAAGAATTTGAGAATGAGAATTACAGAGCTAGGACAGGGAAAACAGAGGAATGCCTTTAAGACTCTGATCTTAATTCCCAACATGCCTTGAGAGACTTGCAGTGCGGAGCCCACGTATTGTTTCTGCTTACATACAGAATGTACGTCTAGCCTGAAGAAAGATGAGAGGAATACAGAAATCCACGTGTCTGTTGGTCTAACACATGCTTAGAAAAGAAGGAAAATAAGCTCCCTCTCTGAATAGAGCATAGGGAAAAAAAAAGAAAAAAAAGATGTATTAAAATTGTACTAATGTAGAAACTCTTCAGCTGTACTGTGAGTACAGGCTCTCAGGAGGCAACACAGAGTTTTGTACCACGAGTCCATCCAGAAGCACTGAACAGCAACCATCGCCGGCCAGATTCTGAGGGACCGTGCTCGTCTGAAGAATATGGTGGTCTGACAGGTGCCACCTGAACAAAGCTTAGCAAGGAGAGACATCTTCAGCACTGTACGGGTATAGAGGGATGGCATTTTTCCCCAGTCTCCTCAGTATATCTTCGTTGTTCTGTAAAATGAAGAGTTAGACCAACAGCTTACCCAGTATAGCTGCTATGTGTTTGAGAGCAAGGGAAGAATTTCTCTTCTGGTGAAAAACTGAGTAAAACCACCTAAGAAACTCCCTGGAAGGTAAAAACGTGTAGGGTAAAGATCCATTAAGCATGAAAATTGTTCTATAGGTGCAGACTTGACGGACCCAGGGACAGGGACTTTAAAGGCACAGGGAATAAACCAGCAGGCTTACTCATCACAGTACAGAAAAGAAATAAAATATTAAATGAAGAGACTATGTGCAGTTTATTCCATCACAGGGAACCACTGAAAGCTCCTGTGCCAAAAAGCAACACTAGAAGGCAAGGCTGCTAGAATCTGCAATAACCCAGGTTGATTGCTTTATTTCTCTCACACATCAGTTTTCTCCTGAACACCTACAAAACATCTAAATTTTAGCTACTTAGGGAGTTTATATTATTAGAAAAATGATTAAATAAAACTGCTTAAGACAAGGAAAGCTTCTGACATCACCTGGCAAATTAATACCCATTAAATAAGGGTCCCAGTTTCTACGTGGCCTGGCAAGGTCCTGTCACACTTCAAATCTACTCTAATAAACTTTCATACTCTGGGAGTTAGTTGAAAATGTGAATTTGCACTGCTTTTCTAAGTATATTTAGAGTTGGCTATAAAGTATGTTCTTGTTAGACTGTTATGCCCTGATTCCAAGCAATGTAAAGATTCTGATGACCTCAAAATATCAAGCAACTTTCAAAATAAACAGCGCCTGGAAATTAGCCAGTAAAGGTCTTGCTTATGGGCTTTGCCTTCTTCCATTTGACTCCAGCTTAAACCACAAAAGAGTCAAATAACCAAAAATCAACTAAAAATGTTCCTATACTTTTACTGATATATCATTGTAAAGGGAATGTTTAGAAGTTTCTTTTCTAACTAGCAAACATCTGTGCTACTTGTCCACTGCTGGCTGCTGTCATCTGGCAGCTCTATGAACTGCATCATACAGGTCTGAATTCTTAAAATGGCAGTTAACATACAAATTTTTTTACATCGATGCTGCAAGAATTAAGAGTATATTCACAGTTGTTTACCCATAAACAATACCTTGTAAACTTTGTCAGAGTTAGAGATGCGGAGTTCTGCCCTTTGTTGTGTTTTTCTTTCTTTCTTTCTTTTTTTTTTTTTTTAAAGGAGAATTTGAAGCTTTTGTTCCTATGTTGAGACGTGATTCAGCAGCACTGTGTAAAGCTTTTCAACAAGTAAGTCAGAATTCTTCCATCCATTTTTAGCAAAAGAAAGAGGCTGTGTGGGAAGGTATGTGGAAATTGTGGGAGTTCAGAGAACATTCATTATGTAACTCAGCAGGGAACAGGAATTCAAGAAGAAGAGGAGAAGCCAGCAGACTGAGCAGTCAAGTCAGCAGTATGTAAGAGTAAGCTACTGCATCTTCAGAGGCTTTAAGTTACATGTCCTCCCTCTTCTTCTTAACAAAGCTGTCACTTCTTCAGATTCAAAGCCAAAAGGAATCCTTAAAAATCTTTAAGCCACCACTGGAAAGTTCATAGTGTCCAAACATCAGAAGTATATAATAATCTTGAATATCTTGCATTAATCTTTTAAAGTAATCTATGCTTCTCTAGTCTATCTGCTCATCTGGAACTCATTTTAGCTAGATATGAATTTACCCAAAATCCAGGATGTCCAAAAATCTGAAGACAGTTTCAATACAGATACAAGCTTTATGATCTGAACTGTCTTAATTATATAGCAAAGTACAGTAAAGCTAGGGTGCATATGGAGCCCTCACCAACTTGAAAGCTGTGCCAAGTAAAAAAGCAAACGTTACCTAACTTTGCATAAAGTGGAAGAAAAGTCTATTTCTATTCTGGAACATTTACAGTGAACCCAGCAACGTTCCTGAATTAACAGACTGAAAAGCATTAATGATTGATCTGGACAAACCCAGCAGCCAGTGGCTGCTCAGCTACCCAGTATTCTACGCTTGAGCACATCAAAACCTCACTGTGATAAAATGAAACCAAACGAAACCTAATTTCTCTTGAACCATGGTATGCAGTGTAAACATGGTGTGTTTTATAGCTGAAGTAAAATACTTTCCCAATTAAATATTTGCAATCACCCACAGAAATGCACTTCAGGAAAAAAATGGTAGAATAGGTCGTAAAACTTCCTCTATAATTCTTGCTTGTAATCCCGGAGACCTACTCCCTAAAACATTTCAGGAGCTTGTTGACTTCACACTTTCATAACTTGAATTGAATATATATATATATATATAAGTTTTTCTCCATTTTGAAAACGGAAAAGACATTTACAAAGAAATCAAAATGCTAGTGCCTTTTTGGGGGGCTATATGATGATGGAAATGCTCCTGACAAAATTTTTCTTCTTGCTGATGTTTAGCACACACCTAAGAAATCTCAGCAGAAATATTACGAAGACAGAGATATCTCTTTAAGTGACTGTTTTCTGTTAACTTCATTCATCCTGAAAAGCACTAGCACCTTTTGCATACATGAAAATTCCTGAAGCTATACTCTTTCTGTATTCTGACTGCTAGAGTAGGACAGGCAAGACCTGTACACATCTCTTACGGTACTGCAAATATGATATTATCAGGATTGCACAGAAGGAGATATAAATATTAGCAGCAGAAGCTGATGTGTGACATTTCATATTCAGTGGGAATACTAAAAGTTTGGTTTGGGTAAATACCTTCTATTTAGGTAAAATGGTGAAACTGTCTTGTCTGAATGTAGGTTCAGAACAGCAAAAATGGCCTTTCAGTGAATATCTACTAGTTCTGTGTTCATCCCAAAGTGTTCCTCTTATTTTCTTCTCTGTACTTTTTTGCTTCTTGGATAAGTTTTGGCCTGTTGTCTGTTTGTTCACTCTCCTACTGTCACATACTGACAGCCCTCCTACTCCATTCTTCCTTACTTCATTCTGGGGCTTCTCTTCCCTTTTAAACATTCATGCATAATTTCGTCTTTCTTCCACTCACACCAGTTTGCACACAACAGAAGGAGCTGCATAGCAATCAATTGGTAGCTGTCCTTTCCTACATATTCCTAATAGAGATGCATACACCGTGCTACTTAGGTTTCTCTGACAGCTTCCAAAGAATCAGAAAATGCATCACAGGAATAGTCATCGTTTAGTGTTTCGGCCACACAGGTTTCACAGTCACTCTTGTTCTTACAGCTCCTAACAGAGGCACATTAGCACTAAGACTGTTTATTTGCCCTCTGGCAAATTGTAAAGCCTCAGCTGTTGCAGACAATGATTGATTTGGGTCTGATGCAGTGCTCTACGGTTGAAGACACCCAAGCGTCAGCTAAGTTCTTCCCAACAGGCCTTCTGCAGATCTTTATATAGAAACCACTCCATTAGTGGCGCAAATGTGATCTCAGTGGACAATGATTACACAAAACAACAGCACTGCACAAGAAAACAATCTAAACATAACCAACAAAGAAATTTCCCACAGTAATCTCCTCAACTGCACAAGAAGTTTTTGCTGAAAACTTCTGTACATCAGTCATGTTTTTTTGTTTGTTCTTACTGCCACCATGCAGTCATGTGCAAAGGGCCCAGTTACCACATCTTTTTTTGGCAGCCTTCTCTCCAGAGAAGCAGCAAGGTAACAGGGAAGCCTTTCGTGACAGGTTGCTGCTCCTAGGAAGACTCTTCTGTGAACTAACCCACCACAACCTCCTCTTAACCACCTGTATCACTCGTCATGGAGTGGCCGATCTCTAAGAAACTGAGGACTGTAACCAACTCATTCTAGGGGTGGGGGAGTTTTAAGGATTCAGACAAGTTTCATTCTGTCAGCATCAGTAAGCTGTCTGATGATGATAATGAAGTTTCTAAGCACATAGCCAGCCCCACTAATAGATCCAAATTGTTATTTCCAGCAGTTCGCACTTTTAATGCATTTATTACAGACTCAAGATGGGACATTGTGCTTTTCTACTACAGTGATTCATCTCATGAAGGACTGTATGGAGTTACTTCTCTGGGTAACAAAGCTTCTGTTAAATTTACAGTTAGTATGACAATATCTTATCCTTTGAATAAGTGTCCCTGAAATTAGTGTTGTGTTTACCTTTGATAAAATAAAAGAAAATCCTGTAATGTTTATCTTGTTGCCTCTACCCCCCCCCCCCCTCCATGGACGGAAAGCTATGATTTAAGCACTTCGCTACTGCCTACACTGTGAAATATACAGGAGCAGATGAATTCTTGGCCAAGTACAGCTTATTTCCATTTTGTGTAACAGGGATTTCTTTTTAAGATTGCAGGGATAGGTTTCTTGCACCTACAGATGCACACATAATGGGTTTGGTTGTGTTGTTGTTTTAATTTATATAAAAATGGGAAAGCAGGAGCTGTGTCTTACGACTGTCAGCAATAGTTATGTGCTGCTCAGCCATTTGGTCATGACAATATTGTGATGAGGATTTTTTTTAAATGGTGAAATACAAGTATGAATTATCTAAATCTGAAGGCTGAATTTTAGTCTTCGGTACTCTGGCTAAGTTACCTGAAAAGGGATATCCTCTCCTTTCCTGCAGGAGCAGTCACCTCTGCGATCTGCTGAGGCTGCTATGGCAAGAGTACATTTCCCAAATCAAGGAGAATTACCTCAGTCATGGCCCTCAGCAGAGGGGACATGTTGGCAGTGTTGTGAACACCCCCAAGAACTGGTTAATCCTATGTACGTGGGAAGGGATAAATTGAGCTAATTCAGACACTTACCCATGGAAATCATCTTCAGACACCTTAGGTAGTTGACTGTAAATTGTATGTTGTGAACTACCCTATTTGTGGTTCCAAGACTCCATAGAAACTCAAGAACTATTAGTTTTAGAACCAGAGCAACACACCAGCACCAAGTTAAAATATTTTGAGTGTTTTCCTTCTTTGCCTACAAAATAAGAATAAAACCACTTTTCTGAATTCCAGTAATGATGTCAGGTGCCAAGATACTATGGTATCAAGTGTCATGGAAGTACTGTTCTGACACGTGCAAAGATGAAATAGCCTACCTGGGTGGGTGGGTATGTTTTGTAACCCTCCCCACAAAGAAAGATAAAAGTATTCACTCTTGATAAACAACTTCCTAATGCCTGGATGGAAAACAAACAAAAAGCTATACAAGGCAAAAGTACTTATGTGGATATACAAGAAAAAAATCTGGAAAAATTATATGCTTTTGTTTTCACTATACACATTGCTGTGAAAAAAATTATGTTCACCTAAATCTATATTCATACAGTATATTCATTCTTTATATATAAGAATGAAATTTTGGTTTTTTTGCACATATATATATATATATATATATATATATATATATATATAAAATCACTATTTCAGCTGGGGAAAAAAAAGTGAAATAATGATTTTAGCGTAAAAAACGCCCAAGTTTACGAAAAGTTGCTTATAAAAAGTTGCAAAATTATAGGCCAAACGCTCTTTCTTGTCAAATTAAACCCTACTTCAGTGGAAATGTTTTCATCTGCATCAGTACAAGCAGTTCAGGACCCCAGTCTTTCACCGTTAAGACATTTCTTTATTGAATTTCATAGTAGAATATCTGTCTGAATGCATTTGAATGAAAATGATCCAGCAATCTAGACTGTATGGGAAGAATACCGTGAAGCATAAATAGTTGCAGGCAGAAGTAGCAGCAGTCATTGTTTTGCTGTGAATCCATTTGTGCGCAACATTTTACTAGACAGCTGATTTTGGAATTTCAACTTAGATTACAGCAGTTCACTGGCAAGCCACAAAATGCATCTACAAACCAAAATACTTAAGAACAAATTCTTATAAATTAATAACAGCAAAATGCAATCATCCATATTGCTCTTTTGGGGCAGAGAAGATTCAGTTAACTGAAGAGCAATTTGATATGAAGGTGCCGCAGAACTGGCTGTTTTCTGAAGAACAGAATTTTATCCAAACAATATAAAAAGAACAAATTGTACACTACAGTGCACTCTATTCTTCCTTGTATTTGAGAGCTGAGTTCTACTGTTATGGTCAAAAGTACACCGGCATTTAGGCATCTAACTCAGTTGGCTTCAAAAGAAATTATGTACATAGTGCCCCTATCAGTACGAGCTTTTTGCCTTCATCTTAGAGGTATACACCTTCGTGGGGAAAACACAATTTAAATACAAACCAAAAATAACGACATGGATGTTTAATTTAAGTTTTATTCACATATTAAACTTAGTGTTTCTTTAACAAGGAGCTGAGTCAAGTCTGTTTGAGCTCTAGGAAAAGGTATTCCTTCTTAGTTTACTAGATTCGCAGGTCAAACGCTTGAGGAAGAAAACAAAAACACAGGAATTTGTTTTCCGAGTAAGGTTTTTACAAGTGGTATATGCTTCTCCTAAGCACAAGTTGAGAAATGTTGATTTAAATATTTACAATTAAGCAGGCAAAAGAAGAAAAGCCAGATTCAGCTCACAGTTACTGAGTGTGTTCTAACCTCAGAGTTTCATCTCACGGAAGGAGGAGGAAACAGAAGGAAAGAGTTCCAGCATTTATCTGGATTTACCCCTGTGTTTTTTTTTTTTGTTTGTTTGTTTGTTTGTTTGTTTGTTGTTTTGTTTTTGTTTTGTTTTGTTTTGTTTTGCATTTGAAGTGCTGAAAGAGAAGTATTCCATTTTGAACAGAGCATTTTGCTTCTAGTAACACTGTTCATTTTGGCAAAATAAGCCAGAACAACATTTCTGTAAAGTGCTACATCTTTTGTACACTGTTAGTAACTCAAACAGAAAATCAGTTATTAGATGTAATTTTCTATCAGCCAAATAGGAATACATTGAAGTTCTGGCTTTGCATGGTATCAAGAGGAGAACAGAAAGTGCGAGATCTATGATTAGAGGAGGATTTTCCTTTATAATGCTATTAACATCAGTTGTACAGTTTGGGGAACATAGGTTTTCTTTGCTTTCATTTGTTGTTTTTTGTTGTTGTTGTTGTTTTGGTTTTTGTTTTTTGTTTGTTTGAAAGGCTCATTTCTGTTGGAAATACTAAAATAATAATATACAGCGTCATTTACAGATTTGGGTGCAACTTTTCTTGTCACCTTTAGAAGCTAGCAGAACTCACGAAGGGTAAGAAAAGCACTGCAAAGAACTGCACAGTAGAGAAATTTATCCTAACTGTAAGGTGCTACTGAATAAAGACATCAAAATACAGAATAAATCAAAGTAGGAGGCAGTAAACAAGAAGAAAGTCGAATTTGTTTATAAGGCATTCACAGAAAGATCACTTTCACAAAAATGATTTTATAGAAGATGATTGCTATTATATGTTTGCTATTAAAGCTAAAAAAGCTTACCACCAAAAATAAATCAGGATCCTTTGATTCAAGCGTAAGAAGAGCTTTACATTCCAGAAGTCAGTCCACAGTGCACTTTTAACTATAACTATTATTTGTCTCCTCTGTGTAGTTTCAGGAGGTCACTAGCAAATAGTGGATTTTAACATGTGCATACAAAAATGCTACATCATCACAACAATTGTTTTGAAGATCTCAAACTGAGAATCCTTTTCTGTGTTGAACTGCTGCCTAGCCAGTATTGCCCAACAAACACAGTAAAATGTAAACACCTCTAATTTCTTGCAATGTGTATTATAGCTTTAATTACTTTGCTAACTTTTCTCACATTCTTCCAGGGGGCGGGGGAGTAGGGAGGAGGGTAATGTTTGAAAACAAACCAAAAAACAAACAAACAAACAACAGAACTCAGTATTGAGACCAATATTTCACAGTCAGCACTGATTCACAAATCTGTAGGCTACTTGCATGCTACTTGCAAGTTACTTTACTAAGTTGTTAAACATTTCTTCTGTCCCTGTTTACCTTACCTTCCACAAGTCTAAGCATCCATATTTTTTTAGGTGCTTGTGCTAGTTTTGGCTGGATGTATTTGATTTTCTTCATAGTAGCTTCTATGGTGCTATGTTTTGGATTTGTGACCAAAACCGTGTTGCTGACACACTGATGTATTGGTTATCACTGAGCAGCACTTCCCTGCCAGCAAGTAGGCTGGGAGGTGTCCAAGAAAATGTGAAAGGCCCAGCCAGGACAGCTGACCCCAAAGGGACATCCCATGCCACATGAGATCATGCTCAGCGATAAAAAGCTGGGAGAAAGAAAGAAGGAGAGGGGAGGTGGGAAACACACGTTCAGAGTATGTAGGTTATATTCTGCTTTCTTGACAGCAGCTAAACATCTGCCAGCTGATGGAAAGTAGGGAGCAAATTCCTTGTTTGCTTCGCCTCCACGCAGTTTTTGCTGCACCTCATGAACTGTCTTTGTCTCAACCCGTGAGTTCTCACTTTTACCCTTCCAATTCTCTTCCCTGTCCCATTGGGGAGATGTGAGCAAGTGGATGCGTGGGGCTTAGATGCCTAAACATAAACCATAACAGTGCTAAAATATTCCGTAGCAATACATCTACTAGTAAATGACAGTGTTAGCAGCTCTTATAAAAGACAATAATTAGATATGCAGGAAAAGGAACAGAGAAGAGTGGATAGAAAAAAATACATATAATGACAATGACATCTCAAATTGCAATTTTTCATCAATATCTATTTTTCATGCGGTAATTATAATGCTAATCTGTTCTTTTGTGACAAAAAGGCACCTCCAAGTTATTAATGACAACTAATATCTGTAATATTAATTTTATATAAATAATTAATGCAATAATTTATATACTAATAATGTAATTAGACCAAGGTTATGATCTCTGAAGAGTAGATCAGTACTCAGTTCATGTTGGTATCTACTTTCTTCCAGCACAATGTTTCTTGAGGCTTAATTAAGGCCTGCAGCATTTTTCAGCCTTTATTCAGTATATACATATTCTACTCTCTCTTTAGTCTATTCTTCCTCCCTACCCAAAAGGACTACATTTAACTTTACATTTGCACAATTTGTAATACTGTAGAAAGGCAGGTGGACATCAAGGAGTTACACAGATGGAAAACACCAGCTGTGTGCAAGCAAGCTTCTTCCCACAAATGCAGTGTCTGGTCCAGAAGCCTTTTTTCTCTTGACTATTCAAGCCTACTTCAAAGTTACCCACAGTACAGATAACCTGCCTAAAATCAGACACATACCTACCGGTATTCCAGGAGAAAACAACTTGTACACCTGCAGTTACTATCCTAAACCCATGTGCTCTGCAAGCACCATGAGCACTTGCACCAAGCTCCATTTCACTGCCTGGGCTTTGGAAGGGCACTAACTGCAACTCACAGCACAGCAAAGTAACAGGACAGATACCTGAGCTACCTCCCAGTACCTTAGCAGAAAACCTGTGTTTAAGAGAACTGAAAGGAAAATACATGATTAGATGTGGATTTGCTTAGTATGATTTAAGTGCCAGGTAATCAGCCAGAAACACTACAGGGCAAATTGACAGCTAAGGATGAGAACTTGTAAGTCTAAAGACGTGATTGGTTTTTCCTCCTCATTTGCTCTCTGTTACTCAGAGCATGTAACATGCTGTCCTGAATCTAGAACATGCTTTCTTCTAGCTCTATTTTGTGGCCTGTGCAGTTAGCCTTCATGAAAGAAATCTTGAGTTTAACCTACCCAGTAAAATTCCACAAAATAAAATAAAATAGTTCTTTATTCAGATTTGGAAAGGAGGATTTGAAAAGCCTTATGTGAGTTTTGTATCTTTTTCTTTTCACTGTTACTAAATGCCACTACACAAGAATTCTAAATAAACCTAATCATGTAGTTTAGAAATACAACAACTATGAATGGGAAAAGTATACATGAGACACAGTGATTAAGTCAAACAAATTAATCCTTCCGTTCTGGTTCTTGTTTACCTCTTTTCTGCTGTGCAGGGTTCTAATATAAGGGCCTAACCAAAGTGCTCACAAAAATCACTCTAAACACATGATGGTTCCCAGTGTCCATATGCATCTGTACACAAATCTAGGCAGACCAAATGACCTCTCTCACTTCGCAAACTGAATCGGAAAGGTGAAGCAAGTACATCAAAAGGAGAAAAACTGAAAAAAGGAGAAAATGAGAACTATCTCATTTCCAAAACACAGAGGGGAGAGCTGGGACACAAGTATGGACTACAACAAAGCCTGTAAATTACCTTATCTTAGAAAAGCAGTTTAGATTTCCTCTGCTCAGTACCCATACTTGTCCTTTGGACAAATCACATATCTACTTAATTCAGACTAAGTTTAGACACATGCAGCATCATAGTGAAATGTTTTCTCCCTGGGCCATAATGGTTGTTGTACTGCTTTACCATTCCCAGACTATTTGGGTATCATCTAGCTCTGCTATTTACCAGGGCCCATCTATGCAACTCAGACTGCAATAAGCGTAAATGAGAAGGGAAAATACTGCACTGTTTTCTATCCTTATCTGTGTATCATTCATGTGCTTACTGGATAGCTCTTGGCAGATTATTCGCCTCCTGGTTCCCCTCAACAGGAACCAGATAATGCATCTGCTTTTCACCCTATGGACTGATTGGGAAAAAAAAATTGGCTGAGAGTATCCCATTGCAGTCTAATAATAGTCATTTAGATTAATCTGAAAACATGCTTTCTATTACAGAACTCCAATTTCCTAGAAGAAATGTCTTAAATGCATTAGTAGTATGCTGTTCAAGTCTGCTTGGCACAGATTTTGTCTTCTTTCTACAACTCTATTACATGAATTTATGAGGGATATATTTCATCTTTATAAACAGTGAAACCTAAATAGTAAAGTCAGATATTCAGAGTTGCTTCTCATCTAGTACCAAAGGACAATTTCACTGTAGTGGCTGAACCACATCTCACAGGAAATTGTTTCAGCTGGGACCCCTGCAGTTATGTAACTCCTGAATCACTTCAAGTTGTCATTCTTAAAAATTCCATCTGTTTTTCAAGACATGCTATGTCTTCTGGCAAATAATTCTCCTGGACTAGCAACCACTGGCAACCACTTCTGGATGTTTCTCTGACCATCTTGTCAATGCTACCACCACCTCAATCCTAGAACCATTTGCCAAAACTACTAGCAATTAAACAAATGCAACTACACCTAAAAAATTCAAAATTGCTGACAGACACCTAGTTAACATTTACATGTACATTGTTAGATTTGCTGATCAGAAAGACAGTATTCAGTAGATGAAGGAAAACAATATAAATGCTCTAATAACTTTTACTGAATTAGTATGACAATGTCTGGAGAGTACAATTCATCCAAAATACTGTACATTGACAAAGTCTTGATTTTAGGAATGGTTTAAAAAATAGCTATTAGTGCTTCTGAAAGGTGGCGACAGCCTATGACAGGGAATTAAGTTGTCCATTTTTCCTCAGGACAGGTAGTAAGCAAACAGAGCAAGTAAGTGTTGAGGACAGTTCTGACACACCAAGAAAGGGACAGTGATGGAACTAGTGAATCCATCAATGACAATTACTGACATTGTGTTCTGCCAGATCACTACAAGATATTAACCCCCCACCTGTGATCTGAGATCAGCTCTCTACCACCAAGCCATGGAAAACAGAAAAAAATTGCAGCCTGCTAGAGTAGGAAGATAATCATTTTGACTAGACTTGAGATTTATTGAGTCACTGAATGAATACTGAGTGCACAGCAAAAAGAAAAACCTGAGACCTCTGAAATCCTGCCTGTCTAAACAGGCTTTGATGAAAGGTGTCTGACAGGAGCAGCACTGATCAGGATGTTCTGTCACATCAGGTACGTGGCAAATCGGCAGCACTCTGAGGGCCGTCCAGTCCGCAGCTCCCTACACCAACAGGTAAGGGACTCTTGTCGATGGGGCATTCCTCAGAACAGGAAGGGAAAATGAAGTGGTATGCAGCAATACAGCCTACCGTATGTACCCAAAATTGCTACGTATCTTAAAGATAACTCCAATTTACTACTTCTGTTTAGGAGACTGCCTGTATGAAAAATAAAAATCAGAACTTCATGTACTTTTGAGTAAAGCTTACATTAAGTTCTGGGAGCCAGCTTACTGTGCTATGATTGTGGAGCACGATTCCAGGGTTTATGACCCTTCCTGTAACACAAATCATCTTCACAGGAATCACGAAGCGAATGAGGAAACCGAGCAAGATAACTTGTGCGTGACCCACTCAAGATAACTGGCCTTGACATCTATTTCATGACCAGACAGTTTGGGAGTTAAGAGCCTCCCACTACCATTCACCTGAACCTGGTTCTACTGAGACACTTTCAGCTCTGCAGAACTCAACTTCTACCAGCAGAGCTTCCACAAACTGACCCGAGCTCGTACCTCTTTCTAAGGCAGAAGGGAGTGCTGAATCTTGCACAGATGGTAACTGATGCTGTACTCTGCAGTACTTGCCACTCTAAGGCCCTTTGCTAACTCAGAGCATTTCCAGATAATCCAACACACCTGTACCTTACAACACTGCCCTTTAAACTACTTAGTTTGTTGTGTTCTCAGCTTATCCTGATACTATATTGGACTCCAGGTGCTGGCTATGAAAATCCATAACTAAATGCTTAATTTCTGTAGTATTTATCTTTTATTTTCTCAAAGTTAGCAAGCAAGCAGCAAAGAAAAAAAAACTGTAAAGCTTTGTAATTTTCCAATCCAAACACGTTGTCATATGGCAGTCTCTTTCCTGACATATATACTGCACAGAAAAGAGGCTGCTAGAAACTGTAAATGCCATTGTTCAAACAGGATACTCGGAACCCAAGAGGAGAATCTTGGCAGCTTACTGAGAAATCTTCTGCTCTAAACAACAAAATCAGGGTGAATCTCACATTCTCAATTAGCTGAAATATTTTAAAAGCAAATGAATGAAGGCAAATTCAAGACTGTGCCATCTTCTATAACAAACACACTTCTATAAAGGTAACTTGTGAGTAAAACAAAAGCTATCTCATAGTCTTAGAATTAGTCTGCTAGAATTAAAATCAGGGTAAAACTAGAAAAAAATTGCCAGTTAGTCAATGAAGAGTATCAAACTTCCAGGTAGTGTTTTCAACCGTAGCCACTTCTATTTGAAGAAGCAACAATGCTCTTTCACATTAAGATGGAATCTGATGAGCTGTTAATGATTTAAATCCTTTTTGTTTAGTTTATACTTCATGAAATGTCCATTCTACAGTCATGGTTTTAGGTTTATGTTGCAGGCAAACCCCCAAAAAACAAGCTCCCTAACCCACTCCTCTTGTCAGGGGGGACTAAACAAACTGAAAAAGAAGGGACCTTCCGAATACCCACTGCAGCTTCCCTAACGCTTCGGGACTCGGGGAACACAAATGCAGGACACTTTGGAGAATGCGTCTGCTCAGTGGCACAGCCCCAGATTCCAGCACTGCATAGAGAGCTCCAACCCTGCGGGGATCAAAAGCTGCATGGGGCGATGGCAGATCTCAGCCAGAACTGCTGATCGCGCTTACCATCCATCATGCTCACGTCGTTACAGAAATGCTTTCCCATCTTTCTTAGTTCGAGCCAACAAGCCAGGTCCATTGCAAAGTAAAATGATTCCATCTAGCAGCTACTTTTCTTCCCTTTCAGTAGCATTTAATTTTTAATGTCAGAGTATATTCGTCTTTCTCTTTCCAAGCAAAATGTAACCCTTTATCTGCCCTCCAGAATCCTATCTCCAGTTTTCTCAAGCCAAATAAAAATAACTTATGTTTTGCAATACTACTTTTGGGTAGCTTTTATTCTTGTATTCCATTGCTATTAACAAATGCATTGATCTGTGTTATCACTGAAGAAATCTGCTCCATCAACAAATAACTCAAATTGTTTAAATTCCAAGGGGCTGGTAGACGTGCACGCACGCATGCACGCGTATATATACGTGCGATTAAGGGACAGGCAGAGAGTTTTAAAATCTAAGTTCTATTTTTAGAATAGAAGTTATCCTCAGCGAACAGCCAAGGAGATAACTGCAATACCCTCAAGTAAGCTGTTTATACAATTGCAGAAAATGCATGTGGCTTTCGTGACAGGGCCTATTCCCATTCTGCTGTGCACGGCATCACAGAGGGAGCCGGCAGTTCGGGGGCTGAGGGCACGTACACCTCCTGCAGTTGCAGAGGCACTCTGAGGCTCCTGATAGACTCCCACACCACCAAAGGTTTTCAGATGTTGATAAAAGGAGTACATCATGATGCAATGAATAGAGGGAACAGAGGAAAATATTCTGATAAGCAGTTATCCTATTCACTCTCTCTTCTGCTGAATCCCTTGCTGAATGCAAGGAGCTATAAAGATGCAGGCATAAAGCAGTAACACTATATGGGAAAGCACACTGAGCCCTACTAAGGGTGAAAATTTTGCATTCTCTGTATCCTTGGTATTATTACCTTAAACCAGCCTGAATTCAAAATTAATCTGGAATCAAAACATTTAAACGTGTGTTTTTAAATAAATAATATTGAACAAAACAGTTTTCAAAATGGATGATGCAAATACAAATACAAAGAATCGAGGTGGAAAGCAGGAAATGAAATCCGTGTTCACTCTACTCATTTGTAAAATGCAAAAAAGGCAAAAATTTTCTCTCTTGGATAAACTGAATGGAAGGAGGAAAAAGCACTGAAGTGTTTTTACTACATCAGGAAACCAAGCCTAGATTTCATTTGTAAAGCTCCTGTCAGTTACAATATTCCTTTCATCACAGTATTCTTATGTATCTAAGTAAGCATAAATCACAAGGAGGCAATAAATTGCTGATTAGTTTGTGATTCAGTTTTCATTTATGCCCTTAGCAGAAAACCTGAATTCAAAGTCTTTTATGAAAGCTGCATATCCAACCCTTAAAACACTTTTTAGTAGGGAAAATAATGAAAAAAAAGTCACATCAGTCACAACAAAAATCACATGGGGCAGGGTGAGAAGATCCCAGTTACAAAATTATGGTTAAATGACTATTAGTTTAGGAAAACCTACTATATTAGAGCATTTGAAGATTACTTGGTTTTAGGAATATGTAGTAGCTAAAGATTTAGAATAGTGAATTATGTTGCCTGATTAATTATAGATTAAACATGCTTTCAGAAAGGAAGCAGAAGTCACTCTTGTGCGGGTTTGCAAATACAGGTATATACTTCTTTCCCACATAACAAAGCTTTCACTTCAGCTTCCACTTAAGAAAATACCAAGAGAAAACAGGGCAGTTGAGCAAAACAGTACTCAGCAACCTAGGTAACCTTGCATCATTACTTACAGGCAGTGACAAGAACAACATTACGGGTAAAATATTACATATTTAAGTAACAGGAGTAATTGCTGTACACATCTATTTAACATTGCCGTACACATCTATTCAGGAACAAGGTGAACAAGAGGTCTCTTTCTTCTAGCTAAAAAGTCTATCAGCCTCATTTACAATTAACAACACACCAGAAACAAAGCTGTCAGAGCATGAAAACTTCACTGGTGACAGTTTACATGACACCAACGTTCGGATTTCATTCGAACTGTTAGCATCAAGTTACAATCAACTCAAGGAACCACAAAAGTACTATAGCTGTAATAGCGGAAATCTATCTTCCAGTCATTGCAAGTTTTTTCTAGATTTTTAAAAAAGAGTGTAAAAGGACAAGATAAAGACACGCAATCCTAAACTATTCTGTTTTTAAAAGGGAGTCTGAGAAAATTTACATGTCTTCTTGGTTTTAAGTGCTAGAGTAAACATACCGTATCTTGCACAGGCAACTACTTATAGAAACATTTTTTAAAACAAAGTTTTCTATGAGGTATTCTGAGAAAAAAATATATATACTGAAGCTACAAGTTCCATTGTAATTTTGGCTTTACAGAAATGCCCAAATCAATGA
The DNA here is from genome assembly GCF_964211825.1 of Aythya ferina. Classification (NCBI taxonomy): domain Eukaryota; kingdom Metazoa; phylum Chordata; class Aves; order Anseriformes; family Anatidae; genus Aythya; species Aythya ferina. The sequence continues at coordinate 4,441,407 of NC_140311.1, forward strand.
AATAAATGCCTATTTAGATAAATGCAGTGTAATGACATTTTACTGCTTCCCACTTCTCATGATTTGCTTGCTATAGTTAAATCTAATGATCATGTTTTCTGCTTGAAAATACTGATTCTTTCCAACCACCTGTGGTAAGACAAAGTTTTTCCATGTACATGATGTAAAATAATAAAAATATTGTAATTTTTTTTTTATCAGGTACACTTTATACCTCACATTAGATTCTCAACAGGAAAAACAAACAAAACATATGGCCTGATCCTGTTCCCAGCAAAAGTACAGTGACATGATTTAAGAGCTCCTTGCAAAGCTCAAACTAACAATAGTGACAGCCAAACCAGGTAATCAATAACCAATATGCTACTTCGCCACTTTGAAAAGATGTCTGTACAGTTTATACGTATATTTGTACATATATTACAAAGAATTTTTAACAGAGTGAAGAATACTTTAAAAGATATGAATACTTACTGAAAGTTTAGTTACATTTTAAGTCCTATTTTAAAATTTCCTGAATTACAAGGTGAAAGTCAGTTGCCAGAGTCAGTTCTCTAGTGGAAAATCACTTCTAATTTTTTTTTTTTTTTGCTTTTTTCAAGTTATTTAAGAAACTTTGCAGTGATTTAGCTACTAAAATTGTATTGCAGCAAATACTACAGGGAGTAAATTAAAGGCAATTAAGTTTCAAAACACAGAACTCATTAAAGCAATGCTGCTATACCTGTGACTAGAAATAATCAAAGAAAAGGCCAACTCTGAGAAAGAATTGGGTTTGTGTTATGGGAGCCTTAGAGTTACTCTGTTTTAATCTCTTTAGATAAATATGATTACAGAAAAGAAGTAAAAGTTGACATACTGTAAGAAAAAATAATGACTGTGAAGGAGTAAAAGAACTTGATCTGCAGAGTAGGGAAAAGTGGTAAGAGTGCAAGCTAAAGGCTTTATAAATTACCACCAGTGGAAACTAATTGTCATTGCAATTGTAGACTTCATCAAAACATATCACGAGATAATCACCTGAAAACACACCAACATCTCAGTAGTACCTCATACGAGGCATACTATTTTAGACAATAAAAACATTTAAGGTGATGTTGTGTTGTTTGTTTGTTTGTTTTAAAGCACAAACACAAACATCATTTTTTCTCCCTCACTTTACATTCTCTATGCTTTTTTTTTTTTTCCCTTCCTTTTTGGCCTCTTTTCCTCAGCTCAGCTAAAAAAAAACATTTTTCATCATTCTGAATGCAGGTAAATGGTTAAATAGTTATTCTGATCTTTGATAGCAATATATAATGTCTCAGCCCTGTGGATATCTGCCACTCTCAGGACTATAACCCTTAACAGCTTCATTGATCCTGAAAAATACAGCATTTTAGGAAGTCATTAGCACAAAGATATTTATAAAACACCTGCTACCTACTTTGCAATTAACATGTAACTGTCGACTCAGCATTGTAGGAAGCAATACTGTCTCAGCAAAGATTTGAGCCAACCCAAACCATCACAAAGTTCAAGTGTCTCTTCATACAGACTGGTTTGGAAGTCACAAAGAAACAACTGCTATAAATAAGTCCAGGTATTGCTTAAGAAGAGGAACAATCATATAAGGACAAACTCTGCAAGAGAAACCTAGACAAGGGAGGTACCTATCACAGGTAAGTTATGCAGCATCCAGCAATAGAGAAACGATGATCTCAGCACACACAAACACCACTCAGGATTTTTGTGACACTCCCTCACTTGTACACGGACCATAATGCAGAACGCAAGGTCCCTCACTACTTGATCATATTTGTTCCCTTACTCATCAGTGACAGGTGATCAGTGACACACAGTGAGGTCACAAACCTACCATAGCACTTGCTGCCCTGCCCACCCTCTGTATGCACTGTGCCAGTAGCTAGGGCAAGGGTGTACAAGGGATGCAATGAGCCCTAAAGACAGCTGCTGTGGCCGGCTCAGAGTGTCACAGATTCTGGAAGAAGTACAGCCAAGGGGACATTCGGCACTTCCAGGCTCACTGCAGCTGCAGAGGCAATGCTTCCCTGCAAGTCCCTCCCAAAGCCTGCTCCCTTTCTTTCAGGACAGAGAACAAAGTGTATGTTTTTCCCTCAGAAACAAACAGCTATTCTTGAATTTATTAATCATGCTACCTGTATTTATATTTAGAAACAGTGTGTTCTTCCTTCCTGTGAAGAGGTGTTTGTGATCAGAATACTTCGTGTTTCCTTTATTTTTCTTATGGAACCAGCGGCCCCAGCCCTCAGCCTGAGGAAGGAGGAGCAGGGAAGCATCGGCAGGCAAAGCACGTGAGCCATGGGGCACCAGAGCACAACTGCAGGGGCATGCAGGATGACAATGAAAATCAGGAAACAGTTTTTTAAATGGAAAACTGCAACAAAACTAGATAGATTGGAAGTCTTACAGTGGGATGAAAATTAAGCATTATAGCCCTGTACATGAAAATCAAGACAGTAAAAGCCCACTAGGCTTATTTATTTATTTATTTATTTATAAATCTAAAAAACAGTCACTGCAAAAGCTTATCTAAAATGGGGCATTTGTAAGTCAGGCTATTCACAAGTCCTCTACAGCACTACCTTTTCCTGTCAGACTGTACTGACTTAACTACTGTTGACAAAGTATGCCCAGCTGTTTTCCCTTCAGCTGTTCCTATCTATTTTCTTTATATTCCTGGTGCACAGCTCCACTAAATAATATGCAGTGATTACTTGTTCAATGTTGTCTACAGAACCCTGCTTTGCATGCCTGCCCCAAGTTGAGCAGCATGCGTTTGCCACAGCGTTTCTCTGTCCCAGCTGCCCAGCCATGGGTGAAAACACTGGCTGCAGTGCCAAGGGAAGCTGCAGACCCCATGCATTTGAGGAATTCAAAGCAGAACTGAATATGAAAATATTTTTTTCCTTCAGTCAAACACAAACGTGTGGAAGATGGGGAACTAACTCCATTTGCCATTTAATTATAAGGAAGGTGTGTGCATGTCATCCTCACAAATTTACCAGCATAATTAAGCCAGTGTTTTCTAAGTGACTTTTTCCACAGTGAAGTGCATATTATAAAATAAAATAAATTAGCAGTTGTGTGTTCTGTTGACAGCTTTTCCAACCTTGGGAACGGAGATCAACACTGACTGGACTTTCTGATGAGGCAGGGCTTTATGCTGGCATTAGAGGGACAAGCAAACGATCTTGCTTAATCTCTAAGCACTAACAAATAAAAAATAAAAAATAAAAATAATTTTAAAAAATCAGCACATTAGACAGAAGTAAAAGACAAAAGATCATGCCTTGAGGAAGTGCTAACACACTGACTGGTTACAGTTGGCCAGTATTAGAAGGGCGCTGTATCAGTGGCTATATTCCCTCAAGACACTTTTTTTAATGCAACAGTTGCCAGTTCAACAGAGAATAGGACAGAGCCTAGGACTGCAATTCAAAAATAACAATCACCATTTCAATTGTAGTTAACACTCTAATCTCATTTTATAAAAAGCCAAGAAGTCTATCCAAAATAAACTGCGTGCAAAAGTATGACCTTGACTAGAACATAAGGACCTGGTTTTGCTTGTTAATACTTCAGAGGTGTGCAACAAATTCAAGGACCACCATAATCTTAGAATAATCAGTGACAGAACTTGTAGACACAAGGTTTTTGCTGTCAAAATGTGTGAAGTACATGTACAGAATCCACTGAGTATAAGTAAAAGCAAAGCTGTCTTTCACTTGGTGAGCGTTTTCACAAAGCAAGCACTGCTGAAGAATACCTTCCATTCTGATTGACTCATACAATGCTGCTGGTGCTCATCTTTGTTCAGTTTAGGCAAGTACATTTCAAAAGAATGATCAATAACATAACCCTACAAGCAGAACTGTGCCAAAATGTCTAGTTGATCACATCCAGGAGCAAATCTAGTAAAAACAGTATTTGTTACAGTCACAAGTTGGTGATCGTTTCATAACTAATATACAGAAATATGTAAGAGTACATATACTTTTAGGAAAAAAAAAGAGACCAATATTTATGGCTCTGAAGAACAGCCTGTGCTGCGATACATCATCAAGATATTTTGGCTCAGCCTTCACTTCTGAAGAACCCCTATCATTTTGACGGAGTAATACAGAAGCAGTAAGCTGCTGTTGAGTATTCAAAGATCATTTCTTCCACATAATGGATGTCAGGAATCCTCCAAATGAAAGATGAGGTTTCAAGTTCAGATGGTGTAACTATGAGATTTATGTTAGTTTTTAAAAAAAACACACAGTAAAAAAAACACACACACACACAAAAAAAAACCATATTAGACAAACTATTAGCAAGGAAAAAGAAACCTAGAGGTTTGTTTGTGGTTTTTGCTGTTGTTGATTTGTTTTGTTTTGTTTTGTTTTTAAATAAGCTGTTCTGTTATCAAGTTTTCCCCCTTTACAGACAGCAAATGCCTGCAGTGTTATGCAAGGGAAAATGTTCTGCAAGGAAGACACCAGGTTGTCATCAATACAATTGGCAATGCAGTCTGACAGACTGAATTCCTTCCTCGCAGTTATATTAATCATACATACTATATCACGCAATTGGGTTTTTCAGGACTTCAAGTGTGTTCACAGAACTACATACGCTTTGCTGACTTTCTAGCACTCCAGTATTGGCAAGAGTGTTCAATGAAGTCTTGAATTACTTGCAAATGTTTCTGAAAAGAAAATTTGGAACATGCATCTGCACCAGAATCCTGATAGGAGGAGTTACGCTTATCCAGGGAAGGAATGTTAATGTGGAAGCCTGTCACCAAAGTCTCCAAGTAAAACAGCTAGTTTGTTATTCTTGTCACTTGTTAACAATATCACCTCTGAAAGCACAAGCAAAGACTTCAACATGTAACAATTGTTAAAATGTTTTTACAGACAGTTTACAAATTAAGAAGCAAGCCATCCAAAAGATACCTAACACAAACTAGAATACTAGCATCTTGTTTCAATCATTTATTCTTACGATGAAGTTTAACACTTTGTTAATTAAAAGTCAGTCATTATGATGACATGCCATGGTTGTCATCTTCCAAATGTTCTTACTGCTAAGAAAGCAACTGCTAAGTATTCTAGGTCTGAAATAGAAAGCTTGTATTATAACTGTGCAGTAATTACAGGAACAGACCTTCTAAACAACCATTATTATTATTCCCATACTGACATACATCACAGTATTATATGAAAGGCTCCCTCCAAAATAGCAGTATTAACTATACACTATAAACATTTTTGCTTATCAAGAGAACAGAGGCTGATTACAAAGAACATTTCTTGGGAAATGGAAACATTAATCCATTATTATAGTTTTATTATAGTTCTTGCTTCGATAATATTTATGTATGAATTTACATAATCCCCCTCTAAAATCCTGCTGAACAATCAGAAAACAAACCATATATATATTTAAAAAGACAATGCATTAAAAAAAAATCAGCTCAAGTTGTAAAAATTACTTACAAGCATTAGAGGACAAAACCACATAATGGCAGACATTAGACAAAGCGTAGCTCAACTTTACTACCCAAACCTTTTGTTGCTTAGCTGTCCATTACATATGACCAGAAATGTACAAAACCAAGCTGTTCACTTGACTCAAATTGAATACACTGGAAAAGTAGAAAAGGGGTCCTGCCTTTTAAGGCTCTTAATACCGATCATCACCCAGACACAAAAGGATTGTAAAACGAAAGGTTTTAGAAGCAGAACATTAGGAGTCCTTCAGAACATTTTAAGAGAAAATACTATTTTCTACAGTGTTCCCAGTTTCATCACCCACTCCCAAAAGAAAAAAACACTTCCTTTTGGGAAGTGTTTGTCAAGTCCTCATGTACTGCTTGTGAAGTAGCAAAAGATTATGTGTCAAAAGACTAAAAAGACACCAATAACTTTAAACAGATTGGGTTTTGAACTCTAATAAAGCTAAGATGATCTTCTACTACAGACTACAGTCTTTACTTTCACTTTATATTACATAAATTACACCCACTGTCCACATTTACTGAGCCCTATTAGGTTTGTCTTGGCTTCTTCTCATTGACAGTGCATACCAAGGCTGCTCTTGAATATAAGACTCCCTTAAGGTACAAATTCCTGAAGTTTTCTTATTTCATCATACTGTTATTCCCATCTGTTCATCATATACTATGAACAGCTAATCGCTTTACACTCATTAAGGCTGCAAACAGAAGAATTTATCTGTTGTCAAGGTACATTCTCTTCTTCTTCTTCAGAGAAGGGTTTTCAAAAGGAAACAAGAGTACCAGTGATGCAACCCCATACCTGCATGAGCAACAAGCTGAATACTTGCAAGGGATTCAGCAGTGGCCTAGTACCTCGGGTACATTTCTGACTGCTACTCTTTGGATATATCAACATGAGCGACAGATACTTTTTTTCCAAAGGCTTTTTGCATATAAAAATGCACCATTATTATGGGGCAATCTAAGAATCTAAGGAACTGTCTTTAGATTCTTACATCTATGAGTAACTATGAAACAAGATCCACTGCAGCTTAACTAAAGCTGGACACGAAGGCTATGGAAAACCTGATTTTAATTAAGTCTCCAGAAATTACTAGTTCTCTCTATCCAATCCCAAGTGAAGCATCACAGCTGTAGAAGAAAAGGAACTTCTGGACTGAACAAGATCCTAAGACAATCAGTGCTCATGACAGGACCAAGACTATCAGACCATTCTCATAGACACCCCTCTTTGAAAAGAAAAGGTATAAACTCATTACTTCTTCACAGCTGTAGAAGGATCAGGTCAATTGTACCTGTCTAAAGAAACATGTTTTCTCCCAGCTTTTCCAGAGTTTATTGGCTCTGGAAAGTTTTTTGCGCACTGCAGAGGGATGATACAGTACTTCATTGTGACAGGCAGAGCAAAAAGGCCAGGGGAAGGCAGACTTCAGGAGAAAGAGACTTAGACTAAAGAACAGGGGAAAGGAGTAGCCCACCTGCTGAGGCCTTCTAAAGCACCCCACTGGTCCTGGAACATGAATCCATTTTATTTCCCACTAACACTGATGGAAATAACCTCTCTGATACTTGACTTCCACAACAATAAAACTAGCTTTTGCAAAGATAAGCACAGAGCTTTACTTGCTAAATAAAAACAAACAAACAAACAAAAAAAAAACAACAAAACACTTTAATTGAAACAGATACATGTACATTGAAGCTGATAAGATGGTGGTGTGACCAAGTACTCTACTACTGCTTTTAGTTATGCTATTGCTTGCTATTGTGCCCTGCGTTGGGAAGTAGATAGCTTTCTAGGTAAGAAAAAACACACCACTTAAAATCTTTTGCAATAACAGCTGCAAAAACAATGCCAGAGAATAAGATAGAAAATGAAAATATAAATGTAATTACAATGTATACTTTAACATTTAATAATTCATAATTAAGATCATGAACATTTAAATTAATATCCTCTCTTCATGGACAACGTATCATCCTCTCAGATCTCTATAGTTACTCAATCTGTGTATTCCTATCTTCAGTCTATGCATTTCTAATTATTCACTTTAAGTCCAAATGTCACTCTTCTCAGTGTTATCATTAAATAACTACAGGGGGCTTAGGTAACATTAAAGACTATAATGAAATGGAGGGGAGAGAAAGTAAAGTCAATAGAAAATACACAGAGACACACAAGATAAAACAATACTGTTAAATATGCATATTTGTAATTTTGGTCACCTGCAGAAAGAGTTATCTACATATTAAGCAACCATCCTCTTTAACTGAATTTTGTATTGCATGCTTCCTTTAATCTCTGTCAGGTAATTAACTGATCAGTTGCACAGCAGCACCCAAAGAAATACCAACATTTTACATTAAAATGCTACAAAGCATTTGAGCCTCCAATGGGCAAAATATGGGCAAGAAAGAGGCAAAATAATGTGGGAGGGGAGAGTCCGTATTGGAGACACTACAATTAGTTCTGTTAAATGGCTACGTCATGTTCAAAATAAATATTTAATTAAATTTCACTGAGTCGATACAACTTTTATCATGAAGTCTGCATAGAGTCTCAGCTGTAAAGTAAAGGATTTACAGGTCTACCAAAAACAAATTAATACTAAAGTCAAATTTAATTGAAGTCTTATGGACCTAAGTTCCCTCTTATGTACAAGGTATGAAGCACCCCAGAGCTTTGAAGGAAAAAAAAAAAAGGCAAGGCAGTACCTTCCTGATGTGCGAAAAGTAAGGATGAAAAGAAAAAAAAAATTACTTCAGACTGAAATCTAATGAAGGTATCTGAAACATTTGATACAACGGTAATTAGATAATCCAACAGAAAGGTATGCGTAAACATATTTATGCGTAAACTTATTTATTTTACCTGCATAGCTGTCACAGATAAGATGATTCTGTGGATTGATCCCAGAGTTCTTACAGAGCCATTCCTTGTGTGGCTCTAAAAAAAACATATTGAAGTAATATTAAAACTTTAAATATTAATTCCCCTTCTGCTCTAAAATTCTCATTCTAAGCTGGCTTCTCTCCAGAGAGATAAGCCAATTCGCTTAAACAAAACAAACAAAACCGACCAGGACAAATGCAGCTTTACTTGGAAATCAATGACCAGGTCACCTAAAATGGAGGTTTGCATTTTCTTCATGATCTTAATCCTGCTAGGAATAGTTTAGTATTTCCTTATGGAGCTTCCAGAAATAAGAACTTCCAAACATTGATTCATTTGTTGAAATAGCTTCATATGTCTCTCACGGGAACAGAAGGAGACAGCACAGCCTAAGGACCAACACAGCTGAGCCACTGGAGAGCATCAGCAGCCTACCCGTCATACCACTGAGGCCTGAGGATTTACACAGTTTCTGTCACCCTGACACCACATTTGGCAGTCCGACCCACTTAGAGCCTGCTCTTCCTCCATCCTTGCCTCCCAGACTTTTATCTCCCATGTATTTTTATTTATTTATTCTCATATTATTCTGTTGCTATATCAGCATAACCATAGGTCACCATAACAGTAAATTAATAATTGAAGATGATAAAACTGATGTTTGTCACATGATAGTTGTGGCCTCCCAAATACTATTCTTAAGGATAATGCTAACACCCTTCCGTGATCTTTCATTTTTGGTTCTTTTGCTGTAGGACATGCTTTTTAGTTGAAATAACTTAACCTACAGATTAACACATTGATATAACAGTTATCTGAACCCTTAAACAGGAGCAGTAAGCTCTTCATCAGTACGCAACAGAGCTCTGTCAGTCAGTATCAGATGAAGCCCGACAAGAAAGATTCCACTGTATGGCCAAATACAGGGGGAAAAATTAAGGGTGACCTGATCTAGCTTTGCACTTTACCTGCTTGAAAAATAATCATAGAATCATTAAGGTAGGAAGAGACCTCCAAGATCATCTGGTCCAACCATTAATAACAACTTTAAGAACAAAAATTCACTATTATTACAACTGTGATCAGGAAGTTCATGAGCAGTGCATTTTAAGCCTGATAACTACTTATGTCATATGTGTACTTTCTAATTCAGACTCCCTTGCTCAACAGCCTTGCTACTTAAAGTCTGCCTGCCTGAACAAATTACACAAATACTATAGACGCAGAACATTTGAGAGCTATCTGTAGCCATATATTTTTATCTTAAAATTATAAGCATCTGTTAATTAGAGCAGTCACAAAAATTAAGCTTTAAAGTGATCTTTTATTTAATTTTGTCTGAGTCCCAGTCCTACTGTCAGATAACGCTTCTATCACATACTTTTATTACTTAGGGAAAACCAGGATTTGCAGGGGGCAGGCAGTAGGCAGTTGCAGACTCCCTAATGGCTCTGCTCATCTTTTTTTTTCCTTGCCTCAGACACATAGCTGTAACTGTGCGGTATTATCAAAAAATTAAATCAAAAATTAAAACTTCAGGGAGCCTGAATGTCTGGTTCTAGTGACACAACACCTAGTCAATACCTATCTTTTCAATTTGCTAGCAGAGCTTGCTTTTTAGCTCAGCATTTAATAGTTTCCATGTTGAATTACACCTGAATTATGTAAGGCCAGTGCAATAAGGCTGCTTTGCATCTCTACAACCCGTGTTCCATGCTGATCAATTAGGCCATCTATTAATAATGTATTAATTTTTCTTTCTTCATTAAAATACTTTGGGAGGGGTGGGGGCAATGGCATTAAAAAAAGCTTATGGTACTAAGAAAAAAAAAGAAGGTCCACACAGATGCAGATATTAAAAACGTAATTGACTGACAAAAGTACATTTAATAACAGTAATAAAAAACAGCAGAAGTAGCTGGCATTACAGTTTTCATAAACTAGTAAAAGCCAAGGTAAAACAGCATGGTTCAGCCCTTCCACTTGGGAGCTGAAGTTGGTGGCCACAGCTGCCTCGCCAGTAAAAGAGACTTTTACTTTCAAATCCCTAAACATGCCAAAGCACACAAACATATTATCTTTTTCTTATGTATAATGCCATATGACTTCAAATTAGATCTATAAAGAGCAGTAAAATAACCTAATATATATTAAATGTACTTTTTCAAATACAGAACTTAGAAGGTCTAAGGCTGAGCTTAAGTATGAACTATAGCCCACAGAGGCATTTCCCACAGTTCCGCGAAGTTAAAAGGATCACCTGGCATTAAGAGAGGAATAGACCTTTTGCAATGGACTTCACATTTTTCAGGTTCTCAGGCTTCCTCCTGTCATGCTTTGGTTTTTGTTGCTTGGTTCTGGAGTGTTTTTGTTTTGCTGGGGAATGTTTTGATTTTAAACAGGAATTGGCTGTGACTGGCAGCAGACAAGCTCTTTCAGGCAGGATTTGATCATTAGCTTTCTCACTTGTGAGTGTTAGAATTCCAAGTGTATTGTAGGTTTGCCACTTTTCATAATAACCACTGAACAGGGTTGGTTCAAAAGTAGGTTTTCTTCAAAACTTTTTACTCTGGCATGCACACACACCTGTTTAACAGGAATTCACTCATGAATGTGATAGCTACAAATTATTGCTTTTGAAAACTACAAAACACAAAGCTACAATGAGATTCAAAGCAAGTATGAAGGCTGCGTGCTGACACACAATGATGATTAAACCTTTCAGCATAGTATCAGTAAAAAGAAATATCAAGAATAGAAGCAGAGAACAGGTATTATAAGATTATTTTCCTTTTGTATTACTATGAGCAAAAATATTCCTGACAAACTTTATTCCCCTCCCCCCCAAATAAAAAAAAACAAATAAAGAAAAAAAAGTGGTTATTATTCATGGCATATGTTTTTGCCTGAACTTGTCTTAGGTTAAAAGCATTTTTATTTATTTTTACTTCTTTTCCAGATTACAGCAATTAGGAGGAATTCTACCTATTAACAGAATACTTTAAACAGTATTAAATAGTAATAACAAAATATATGTTTTGAGACTTTGCAGTTATTAGGGCCTACTTAACTTTAGGCTCCTTTCTTTCTAGTCTTAATTTACTATTTATAGAAATGTAAGTAAGAGTTCTTCATTTCACCACTGCTTTTTGCATATGGCTGACAAGCATCTAAAGCAAGACTTCAGTTTTACAGAACAGTGCCTTCTGTAGCTATATATTGTGCAAGCACTTCACACATTTTAAGCGCAGACCCTAGCTCTTCTGCTCTGCTATCATTTCTTTGTGGGAGAACAGATCATTAAGCAACTACACTCTTTGCTGATTACTATTCATCACTTCAAAGAGTGCAGCACAATTTTTGATGCCATCTGAGAAAGGAAGACAATCCTTTCACTTCGTTTCCTCAAATTACACTATATATACACTCTTAGTAAAAACCTTATGACAACTTAGGTTACCTAGGTCACTTAAGAGGTGTTGAAAAATGTAGGCTGGCTAAGTTACCAGTAAGAATACATGATTACCTCAGGTAATGATCACCCTTGCTTAAAGGAAACCCAAAGAAACCAACCATATATTCTAGCTGAGAACAAACAGTGCAAGACACTTCATGTTTCTCTTGCAGACAAACTCATCTAGCCCCCACCAAATTACTTCATTAGGGCACTTCTTTTATAATGCAAAACATGCACCCTGGGTGCTGACACCAGACACGAGGTACATGTTGAAAGTCAGTGCCCTCCTAAGGGGTCACAGCTGCTGAGCTGAAGGGCCCACATAAAAAAATAAAAATAAAAATGGCTTGACTCAGCATCAAAAGAAATCACATTAGTTGAAAAATCTCAGTTCTTCAGAACCCTGAGCAACCACTCAAAGATTTAAGTACAGGGAATTACAACATTCTTGCTGAGGCATGCATTAATGTTCAAAGGAAGATTGCTCTTTGCACTGAAGAAGAAAACAAAGTGTTTTCTAACATTCTTAGGAATAACTTGCTTTTTTACATGTCAGTGACCATTTATCAGCCAAAATAATAGATGCATCTATCTGGTCTCATGCTGGATAAAAGTAAAAACTGCTTTGTCTTGGATATGGCAGGATGGCCCCACTTCTGCATGCACAAAGATGCTGCAGACCCAACGTCTGGGATTTCTGTGGAATGCCCTGGGCAGACCCTTGCCTTTGCATAGTGTTCCTTGGGTTTCTTTCAGTCAGCCCCTGGCACACTTTGTAACTGCAGAGCACAGAAAGGAGGGAGGGATTCCTTTGAGCGTTTACTGGCTGTCTCCAGGTGTCCAGCAAAGTTGTCTGCAACATGTCTGGATCCATGTCTGGATAAAGACCTTACCCTTTTCAAAAGGAAAGTTAATGTTGATTACAGCCAAGCATTCAATTTTTCCTGTACAAAAATTAGCACATAGTGGTTATCCAGATTACAGATGATTAAAACAATGAAAAAACTATTATTTTCATCAGTGAATAGCCAGATTATTCTTTCTTTCAATCCATGCAAGATACCTTTTTTTTTGCTCTAATACTTAAATCTGTGTTTCTTTATGTGACTTGTCACTGTGCAACAATAAAACTCAGTTTGCAAGGGAATGTGATGTGATGAAGAGGGAATGAACCAAAAAAAGATATCAGATGTCCTTTAACTGATATTTTAGCTATAAGTGATGTGGGAATATGTAGCCCAAAACTTGGAAAGATGCCCATAGGGAATGTCAAGATTAGGACCACCAAAATTCCTTAAGTTAGTATTAAAATCAAGTATTTGATACCTTCTCAGACCTTGGTCAGAACAGTTCCAGCTTCACAAGAAAGCCAAATTGCTACTTGCATACTACTGTACTTGAAATAATGCTTTGATTTTTCTTTTTTTTTGTATTCCTACAATTCATGGATTTTAAATGTAGGTCCAGCCTAGAAATTGTTTTCACGTACAACCAGCTATTTCCCCTAAGCTATAATACCTCTTATAATAATTCAAAGACTATTGTACTTTGTATAAAGTCCTTTATGTAAAAAGTCCTACAATATGCAATATAAATTAAACAAGCATTGAATATATTGGACAAGGTGGTCCACTATTTTGAGTTTTCCTTTGCAAATCAAGACAAAACAAAGCTACATGGAAAAGGTTTAGCTGTATTCAGTTTAATCAAAATTTTGGTTCTAGCTATTTAACTAACTTTCAATGTCTGAACTAGGAATATTACCAGAACACTGCAGAGTCCCAACATCTGCAACATATATCCTGGAGAAATTAGGAATTTTGCATATAGATAACAAGCTTCATTAAACTCAGATTTAAAATCTTCAGATTAAAAAGTCTGAAGTATAGCAAATTAGTAAACGTACAGAACCCCTTGGTGAGTAGCCTTATTATGTTACCTGGTATTTTCTCCATGGAAACCTGTATTTCTGAGTAATCTCAAAGGACTGAAATTGAATGTTGATCTTGAGTGTAAGCTAACATTGAGAATACTACAACTAAGAAGTTGTGTTATCTCACCTCATTTATTTGTGTTTTCTTCCAAAATGGTATATCAGCATTTCTGGAATAACCTCAGAAAAGGTAAAGAAAAAAATGTTTGCCTTCTTTGAGTTAACCATACTTATTAAAAAGGAAAAAATAAATTACAAAGAACAGCCAAAAAAATAACCCTTAAATGCTTTGATTTTCTCTTCAGCTGTGAATAACAGGTGAGTTATTTTTGATGCTTTTGAACCATACTGCAGTCCTTGGAAAGCATGAGAAAAATGCTGCAATTCCGTATTACTTCATTCCCTTTGTGTAATACCAACAGTTGGCTGGAGAGGGGGAAAAAAGTGGGGGGGAGGGGGAGAGGCAGGGGGAATGTGGCCAACAAAGGTTCTGTAGTGTTCAGACAACCCCTGGCATCACCAATCTAGCAGCTCTTAACCAGTCTCAGGAGCAGACAACTCATGAACGTGGCAAGCTGCCACTTCCCCCTTTCTTTTACTGGTCCTACACTGAATGGACTTCAGGCTTTAAGAATCTATCCCTGCAACTGCCCAAATCAAAACCAGATTATGATGAGAACCCATTTGAGCAGTTAAATGCACATTTTGCTTATTCAAGCCTATCTGCCAAGGACCAGTTTCAATTGTGTTATGTTGGTGCAAGATGCCTTAGATAATATAAAAGGACACCACAAGGCACTGACTAATAAACAGGTTATAAACATCATTTAAGAGTCCCATTTGCAGAGACTTGGCAAATGCAGCAGGAGCTGCCTGGAAGCAGCTCAGTGATGTCCGTTTCTAGCTGGAATTTCTGAACTTCCTCTTTGCTACAACTGTATCATGCCAAACTGATTAAGAACATGCCACAGGAAACAGTAATTTATTTTGTTTTTCTTTAATGTAAGACTATCTCATCATTATACTTGGCAATACGTTACTCAGCAAGAGCTGTCACTGCAATCAGCACAACATTCACGGCAAGAGACAAGGAGGAGACAAGCAGCACGAGACTCTAGTTGCAAGTGAGCATTGAAAAGGAGTCTCATGAAACTCAAGACTGAGAAATGCTTAGTTTTGCTCACCCCCACCCCAAGGGCATGCCTGCCTCTCATTAGAGTCTCGAGGAATTACGAGCACCCACACTGAAAGCAGAACATGGCCCTAAGTCTAAAAATTTTCCAAGTAATGAGCTGCAATGTGAAAGGGGGGCAGCAGAAGGAAGAGGTAGCTATTGGACAAAAGTTTGCCGTAACAACCCCTGCTTGGCAAATTCTCTGCCAAGCAATTTATAGCCACAAGAGGTACATTCCATTCCCTTAGCCTCCAGTGTCTTTAAAAGTTAAAACTTCTTTCTTGCTGTAGTTTATGGCACATTTTTACTATGTGTACTTAGGAAGCAAGCAAGGCTGACTAAACAGATTTCCTTCATGACCTTTACTACTGTCGGCTGAAAACAATTTAGTCCATTTTAAGTCATTTGAGAGCACTGTAAACATTATCCAAGGGGCTTAGGAATGACTGCCTAAACCATGACCTTTCAAGCTGACAGATGACAAAAAATTCTCCACTTTAAACCATTTTAAAAGATATGATAAAGGTCTCTTATCCTGCTGAAACAAAAAGGAATTTTCTTTTCACCACCACAGAGGTAAAAATGCTTTTTGTTCCATTTAAGAAATAAAGTATTTTTTTTGAGAGGAGCATGGAAAAATGAGGGGAATAGCCTCAAGTACCTCCGTCCTTTCTCTCTTGACTAAAAGCTCGATTCATCCAATTAATATAAACTTGGAACTGAAAAAGGGGTAAGCAAGTGACCAAGAAAGTTAGGCCATGCATAAAGGAAAAACCTTACCATGAAAATACCTCAACTGGAAAATGAAAAGAGAAACTATTCAAGCTGATTTTATTAAAATTTTGCTTACATATCCATGTTTCAACTGATTCATACTCAAAGCTAGATACATCTCTATTTCTTGTCAGTCTCATTTATATTGGAAGTCAAGACATTAGTCATCAGTAAATCCCAGGCCACAATAGAAAAGCTGCTATATTGTGCTATATTTAAAAAAAAAAAAAAAAGAAAATTTTGAGATGCTGGTTCTCAGTCTCTTGGTCCTCTAACTTAGTCCCTTGGCTCTGGCAGCACTCTTTCTAGGACTGCAGCTCTCTCACTGATAGACAAAGCACAGATGTAGCATGTTTCTTGGGCAATGACTACATTTTAAACTCTGTGAAAGTGCTCAGCTCACGAGACCCCAGATGCCTTGCTTCCTGGCCTTCGCGGCTGCTTACACATGCTCCGTCCCAGAATTGCAGCCACATAGGTGGGTCGTGGCTGCAGTTTCTCTCTTTGGTCTGCACCTTGGTTAGTCCTAATGTTATCTAGGACCTCATCTCAGCCAACCTACAAAAGCAAATGGTCTTCCCAGCTGTTACCCAACGTGTACTACCTGATTTTTACCAAATGCTTATATCCTTCCATTAACATTAACCTTATTTATTCCATGGCCCAGAACTTTGCTGCATTCCCTAACTTGTAATTCCCGATCTGCCTAACTCTGACTCATATACTGACAAAACAGAGCACAACCATCTGCTCTCTGTTGTCTCAGATCTAGTAAACTGGGACCAGAATTTCTTTTCAGAGATGTACAAATAACTCATTAATAATCCCAGTTACTTCTACACAAGCAATCCAAAAAGGATGCAGGGGTCTTGTTACTTCTATGAACAAGCACCACAGCACACACTTAACAGAACTTTCTAAAATACTCTCTATGAAATACTTGAATTTACTGTCAGACTTGACTGATACATTAGTCTACTTCTGCCTTAAAAAGGGAACTGAAGAACATAAGACAGACTTAGTTAGTATCTTGGTAGAACAGAGCACAAGCCTGTACATCGCTGTATACAGAAGCAAGGGAGAGTACAGCCAAGAAACCCCTCTGGAAAATTTAAATACTGCTGTTCAGCATGAACATGACACTTTTCAAGTGGACATCCATCACACTGTATTAGTGTACCACTAATACCGCCTTTATGTCTGCAGCTTTCCTAAAGTACCCCAGTCGTGCTCCTGATGACTGGAGTTATTGTTAATTGGCTTAAGTGCAGAATTGGCCAAAAGGTTACACTGTCTGTACAAAAATGAGGTTTAGTGAACAGTAATGTCAAAAAAAAAATGTAGCTCATCAAAGCTGTAGCACCAAACACTTCAGTCCTCCTTCAAGAGTACTGGAAATCAGTCTGCAAAGCTAAGTGTTTTCTTTCTTGATTTAAATAATCAGAAATGCAATAGGGCATTTTTTTTGACTTTCATTTTTGATGCTCATTCACACAGTCTAACTGGTGGGTTTTCCTATCCAGCTAAGGGATGCTGTTCTCCATGTAAAATCTTTACATAAAACAAATCTATGTTATGTGAAGATGATAGATTTTGATATTTTTGCCTACTTCAAAACTAAAGGAACACACTGCTCGGGAACCCACTTCTATTCAGAAGGCCTGACTTAACAGAAGAATCAGAAGATGTCCAGAGAAGAAAACATATCATGTATGATTCCATTTTATTATTATACATTTGACACATTTAAAGTAGTATCCTCTCAATGCCTCATAAAAGAACTACACAGGATAAGATCCAGTGCCTCATCAAGCCAGTAGAAGTTAGAGAGGCGTATCAGTAAAAATGGAAGCACAGGATTTCTAAAGCATGAATTGCATCCAACATACAAAAGAGGAGATAATAAGAGAAGTACTTTTCTGCTTGAGGACATGAAGAATAAGATGGCTAAAATACAGAAGTCAAAAATCACAAAAGTTTCACTTAAAAATAATGAAAGAAGTCGGAACTTGAGAGAGCAAACATTGTGCTTTAACACGTCTTGTCACTGAATGAATCACAGTAACGGCAGATTGACGCAAGGGATTAGTGCCCAAAGACAGCATTCAAGCACTCCTGTATCTGCCCTGAGAGTGATCCAATGGCTCTCTGCTCCTCCTTATGCTTTGGCAACAGCAACATACACGTGTAATTGGATTTAGTTCTCTACTGCCACGCCCAGAGAACTGCAGTTTCCTCACAGCATCACGGTACATGCACTGTGCTCATCTCCTGCCAATACAGAGAGCACAACTGCTGGGGCTGGACCAGTTCCAGCAGACGGACGCCTGCTCAGGATCACTTCCCGTCATGCTGAAGGGTTGATTCCGTCTCCTCCTCTGAAATTCAGAAATGGAGAACGCCACCATCTTGGGCACCTCCAGCACCACAAATCACAGAAGAGCTCTTCAAGTGAGGAAAAAAAAAAAAATCTATTGAAAACAGATCCAGCTTTGGCCTCACAAATTTGCCTGCTGCCAATGCTCAGCCAAGCCATCCCAAAGCAGGAAAGCGCACCAGCTGATCTACTCCTGGGAAAGGCTGGCAGCCCCATGGTGGTGTCAGTGCAGCACCTCAGCCATTCTTTCTAGCAATCTGTCAAGCACTGACAGATGTGGTACTGTGGTAGCCTACTTACAGCGTGCTATACTTCGACACTGTGTTCTGTTACCTCTATTACATGGAGCTACATGCTTCAAAAATGACACCCATTCTCCTCTGGCAACCCTCTTGACTTTTAGTGAAAGAGCTGAACACTTAAGAAACCAAAATATAATCTAGGTATTTTTCCAACAGTTATAACTTACAGATTATCAGAAATAAAGTCAGAAGAGCAGGGTAGTTAATGCACACATTTACCGGACCCATATATATAACCATTTAAGTTCATGAATTTTGATAGAATTGCTCCTTTTTTTAATAGCCAAAAATTTCCAGATATAGATCTCCATGCAATTTGCAAATATTACTACTGTTATCCAGCATGTCATATTTTTGACAGGTAAAATACAGAAAATGAATCATACACTGCCTGCCTGCATAAACAGTTGTAAACACATTACTTGAATTTTTACTAGAAAAATTGCTAGATGTCTTCTGCAGTTTAGGAAACGTGGTGAACCGATTAGGTGATTTACTAGAGCAACAAAGGCAATGCAGTAACTCGAAGAGAACAAGTTTTCACATTCCCACCCAAGCGTGGCGACAGCTAACCAACTGCTCCTCCAAGCTCTGGGATGAAGACCATTAAGACATACAGATTCACATGCATCTAGCGCAAGAGAAAGCTACATACATTTTCAGCAGCAAATTAAACACTATAATAGAAAAAAATCCTACTATGACATTAAGGCAAATTCTAAGGAACGTTTCAACCGCTGCTGTCCATTTACTTATTGCATTAACTAATTAGTCTATACAAGACCAGTTGTTATCTTTAATAGATACCAAGTAGAAATAGTTCACATCAATAATAAAGCACTGAACAAAATGTCATACTCATTATTATACTAGGTGTCTTATTAAGACATTGCTGAGGTAGAAAATTTAGATACAAAAGACAAAATTTTAACTTTTCTGAATTTTTCACTGGTATAATAGAAGTATTTTACAGCCACCACTGAAGACAAATGATAATACCTTTTGCTAATTACTGCAGTTTGCAGTTGCCATGGAATATTACAGTGATACCTTGGGACATAAAAACTGTAGGATGCAGATTCTGTGCTTCAGGGCAAAGTGGGAGAAAGAAGCTTGAGATACTTTAGTTAACCAAAATATCAGACGGAGTTCTACTAGGTGCTGATGGCACCAAGCTCTTACCTTTGAATTCACTACACTACCCAGGCAAAGGTTATCAAATCAAACTGCTTAACAGAGCATTAGGACAAGTGAGATGCACATGTAGGTTCGTAAGGAGTCTCTCCTCCATTTCAGCAGGGAACTGTTTTCATGCAGACACTGGCAGGTATTGATTTTATTCAGTGTGCAACTGTCATTTATAAAATAATAAAACTAGGGCTTCCTGATTTGATATAATTTGTAATATTCTGAATTGTTTTTTAGTTGTTTGTTTTTGTTCTTTTTGTTTTTCAGTTCCTGACTAGTTCAATTAGCCATTCTCTACTCTGTATACAGACTTTTGGTAACATCATACACTTAATGTTAATTTTCCTTTTTCTTCACAAATGTATACTGTTTTCTTTCAACTGAAATTATTTAAAACATAAGCCTAGTAAAATCTAAGTACATTTACACCATCACTTCATTATATTACAAGCACAGTTGGGTACAATAATTGTATCCTGAGTGGGAGAGATGTTTATATCGCTTGCTTCTGGTTCATATCAAACCACTGGTAAGCGGACAATAGCCCAGAGAAACATTCTACTCTCATTAAAAATAAAAATGTTACAAGAACAAATGAGTTATTGAATTCCATGGCATAGCTGTTTGATCTACCAGGAATTAGTCTGCCAAAGTTTGACCTTCTTTTACCTTCTGACATGTAATACATAAAATAGTTTATTTATCCTTTCAGCCAAAGTCTTCTGTATCCAACTCACGAAGAATCAGAATTGTACTGTGGACCTAATCACTGAAGAGATGCTTTTCAAGTCAAAGGGGAAAAATTTCACAAGCTCTTCAGTCCAGAAGTGATGAAGTCATCTAGCCAGATTTTCAATAACCCCTCTAAGAAACTAAACCAATTTAAAGAAATCACAGTAAGCGATGTCCAATCTGCATTCCCAGAAATATTTTCATAATGCATACTTAAGTAATCAGCCAGTACTGAAAAAAACATTTTCAGCAAGTCTTGCGGCACAAAACTAAGGATAGAACTCCCCACCCCCATCCCCCCCCAAAAAAGACAACTACACAACAAAGCTGCATACACAGTATGACACAGTATGCATGATTTTGACATCAGAGAGAGACGAGACCTTGTTATCTGACAGATAGCAAGGCACAAGATTTGTTAATGAGAGATTTGACTTTGTAAGAAAACACAGGTAGTTGTCAGGATCGCCAATAAAAATACCACTTACTACAAAGTGTTACTACAAAGCTAGTGGTTTCACATTTAGTGAGTCTTATAACAGTTCCCAAGATCTTCAGTGTAATTCTGAAGGTGGTGCAGAGAGTACCCTTTAATCCTTTTTATGCTACCATACAAGAAATAGACAGTCACAAACATTTGAAGAGGACCACATATGCCCTGACATGTAGAAGACCAAAAATTTCAATAAAAGAGGTAAAAGAAGAAAAAGGCATTTCCATTTCTGACATTAGAGTAGCTTGTGCACATGGGAAACAAGATGATAGGGAGTGACTGCTGCAGCCATATGAACTTGAAAGTTCTAGGAAGCACCAAAAGCAGATGATGCTCCCTTTTGCAAAAGCCTGTCACTGCCAGACACCGAGCTCTACCCAATATAAGTACAAAGTGATATTTAAGACTATTACTCCATGTGCCTTCATTCAAAACTTCAACAGATGAGCAGAATGTGGTTGTTCACTGGGTTACATCTGGTCCAGGTGTTTGTCTAATGCTCTCTTCATAAAGAAAATTACCTGATTTTGAACTGCATTAGAAGTGCAGAAGCAGAATACTCATGAAAATTAAATAGACACGATTCAAAGGTTCAAAAAGATATCAAGTCCCAAGCTAAATTATTTTGGTAGGGCCTTCAGTAATCCAACAGAATGGATTTCCATAGCTATGGCTTCTAAACTGTGACAGCTCCGTGTTTATTCAAATTAACCTTCTAATGCTTTTTCGGTTCATTTCCCGAACAAACTTGCTAGTATGAACAAAGAGAAAAGGACTGCAGGCTACCTAAAATGCACTGAAAAACCTTTAGCATTTATTTGGTCTTCTCACCTCACAGGAATACTACTGAGAAATTCTTAAGAGGGATATATTCTAGCACCAATAAAGAAAGTATAAAAACTTCAAGACTACCAGTTTATAATCAGCATGTCTTCTGTCAGTATATATATATACATATATGTATATATATATACACACATATAATTCATGATTGTCACTGGCTACATTCAGAACCATACATATTTTTTTTTTAATTCTTTTTTTTTTTCTTTAATGTAGAAACTTACTAGAAATTTTGCTATGTAGATTTCCTTGGTACTCTGTGGTACCACATAGTAACACATTATAAAATGCCTTAAGGGAGAGCTGAAAAAAAAATCCCTATTTAAATCATCTTGTTCCTTTTAATGTCACTTAGCTTGATACCGTAACAGTCTTTGTAGTAGCACCCTGTGGTGTCTGCTGTCTAAAATATTCTACTGTAGCCTAATCAGCTAAACACTCTTTGTTTAAGTCCTAATCTTTCCCAACTTTTTCCTAACTGCTGAACACCTGCAGAGAGCTCCCATGGTTATCTTTGTGATACAGAAACATAAAAGATGAGACATGGTGTGAGTTAGAGAAGCTATGCATACACGACAAAAACCTCAAAGGATTTCCAGACTGTCCATTTACCGTGGGATTTTTCCTGTAGCTCATCTTTTATGCAAGTAAACTCACAATATTGCATTGAACTGTTGTTTTATTAAATGACGAGTGAATAAAATTCTGTCTTATTTACTGAAACACTGAACACCCCTTAAGTAGCAGTTTAAACGAAGACAAGTAGGGAAGAATCTACATCTACCTGTCCCTCACTCCTTCCCTTACTTAATTTCCACTACATCACTTATTTTATCAGGTGTTACTTCCATTATCTTTCTAATAGTGGTCACTGTTTCTTCCCATGCAGAGAGCCAGCTACTTGAATAAAAGTCTTCTAGACTTTTTAGAAAGTACACTTCTACCATAAAAGAATAATGAAAACATGCACTTTGTAGAAAAGCTTTATCATCTTGCACATCCTCCACACTGCAGTAGATTTTAACAAACCAGTTTGTTAAAAAACATTCAGTTGCTTCAGGGCTTTTAAAAGCATATTCTTTCCTGGTGCCATACCACTCTGAGCTATTTTGTGTCATTCCCTTTCCCCCCTCTTAGACATACCAGCACTGCTAGAGCCTGCTTTTATCACCCCTGAGCATGTGAGTGTTGCCCTGCACTGCTCTTCACACTGGTGCAGAAAGCAAGAGAAAACAATGGGAGTGCACTGGATCCAACTACAAGAGCACCAATACATCAAAGATGCTGCAGAAGACTTAAGGCACCATGAGATCTGTTTCGTACCCTACAAAATAATGTCTGTTTCATAGACAGCTTAAGACTGATTTAATTCCATGATAAGGAATCAAAATGAGATAAAAGAATTATGGTTCCTTTGCTAAGACTCAGATATTATAGCTCAGTGCATATTTGTTTTTATTTAAGAGGAAATATTCTCACTCAATGGCCTAATTTCCTCTAAAGCAAATTCACAGAATCACAGAATAGTTTGTATTGGAAAGGACCTTAAAGACCATATAATTCCAACTTCTAATTCTTGATCCTAAATACATTCCAGAACTGGTAGGCAAGAAAATCTGTCCCCAGGATGTTGAAGATTTCTACCAAATATCAGCAATCTTGCGAGCAGAAAACACATTGTGAGCACCATTATTTTTTTTTTCTGTCCTTCTCCAATCTTTCTTTTTTGACCAGGTATTTCATGTCTCTAAACATATTATGTACATTTTCTCTTTAAACTATATTCACAAGCTTAGAGAAATCAAATGAACTCCTGAGAAGTTCCAGAGTACAGATAGCAATTGTCGATTTTGCCTTGCTTATACTACTTTTAGGGAAAACATTCCTTACAGTCCATTTGCCTTGACCATTAAGTCTCTGAAATACTGATTTGGAAGTCACCTGGGAACACTGCTGGCAGGAAAAGTTCCTCTTTCAACTAGACAGAGAATTATTTTTTTTAAGATTTGTTGTGTTAGCCATGCAATACAAGATTACACTTGATGACAGGACCTTTATGGTGTTTTTTAAACAATATTGCAAGACATTGCAAAGTTGCTGTTACAAATTCTCAGGGAACAGCAAGGAGATGGGGTACTCTAAGAGCAGAGAGAAGCCAAGAAGTGAGAGTGGTCCCACCAAACATGACACAGCCCCACAGGGTCTGGAAGGGTCAGGCTGGAAGAGGGACAGCTTCCCCTGAGAGGCCCAGACAAGGCACGGTCCTGGTGCCTTCGGGAAGCAGCAACAGAAGACAAGGTCAGAGGCAGGCCCAAAGAGCAGGCTACGAAATAAATCCAACCTCTTGTGAAGACAGAACAAGAGATGAGACTGGGGACAAGCTTCCCACAGAACAGGGCTAAGGCCCATCCAGGAAAACCACACAGTAAACCGCAATGGCAGGGGACACAGCTGGGACACATGTGCCTGTGATACACACCTCAGGCAAGGCCAGGGTGTCTTGGACCAATGGACAGACTACAGAGGGGATCTGGGTGGAAGGAATCCCCAGGCAAGCAGCGAGGGATCCCCAGGGCAACAAAGGCCTAGCAGTGCAACCACAGCCCTGCCTCAAACCAGTCTATGTTCTAGCAGAGGCTGCTGCATACTTCACCGGCTAACATGCTAACATCTGTTTTACTTTAAGTCTATATCAGCTTCTATTAGAAGAATTTTAACTTGAAGCCCATGGTAAGGCTCAGCAGAGGAGTCAGAAAGGCATGAGGAAATTCTTCACATAGTTTTGAAGAACAGACACTTGATCAAACAGAAAATTAAAATACGTTACAGAACTTGGAAAACAAATTCCAAGCTTCATAATTTAACCTGAAAAGGATCTGTAACACTCATCATCACGTGCCAAGTAGAACATAATTTGTTCTCCACAGATAATATCTGAAGCCCCCCAAAATGGTGAGAATGCAAATTGTACGAAATTTTAAACAGCCATGCTATTTTGAAATGATAAAATATCAACTGCAGTTGAATAGCCATTAGACTGCTTGCTACACATATTCAGTATTGGTTTTTCTACAGTATTTTCCATTAAATAACTATCTGCAACAATGAATGAAAATGGAATGAAGTAGCACAGGTATGTGTCCTGTTAAAATAGCATATGTAAATCAATGAATTTCTCTTTCCTCAGGCAGAAAAGGTACATGAATCGATTGACGACCATTTTAAAGCATACTTACTACACTAAGACAAGAATGAGATGGGTGTTAAAAAACAAAGAAAAAAAATCAACATTGTCAAGAGGATATCTGGGCACAGATAACCAACACTGGATGTACACAGAAAGCATACAACACTCATTAGCAGCTACATCTGGCTTTCATGTCTTCTCAGCAGAGAAGGCTGATGACTAACTGGGCTCCTAGTCACAGCACAAGTGTCAACAAAAACAAACAAACAAACAAAGAAAAAAAAAAACCTCAGATCTCAGATTCTGTGGTTCCCAGCTAGATCCCTTTGCTTCAGATCCTTGCTGCTCAGTCAGCATTAGCTGTCTTCATGTAAAACAATCTCTGAGCTTACTGAAGCAGGAGAATCTTCTTAGCAGAAGTCCAGCACCCTGTCCAAAGCCTTTCCCATCACCAGTTTGGTTTCCCTACCTTTTACAGCATACCATAGGATGTAAAAATACAATAGCCTTTCCTCACAAATTGTCCAATTTCTTTGGTCATTAATAAAGGAACACAAAGACATTTTGGACACTTAAAGGGAAAAAAGATATTTTAACAGTAAAGATGCAAGGATATAGTTTGTATACACTTTTGCAAAGCTTTAGAGAAATTCCTGTACAAAGATCAAATCTAAAGAGTTACTTTACAATATCTGAATTACTGAGGTAGATTAATAAAAGCAGATTTCAAATCAAAGCAGACTTGCAAGTGGGAATAGTTTTGAAGGAGTACAGCAAGCACAGGACTGCCATGAGAATCAATATTATGATGAATACTGTTCTTTTCACTATCTCTTAAGATTTATACAATGCCACATGGACTGGAGTGACAATATTCACTTCGAGTACGAAGCAGGGGCAGTCAGCATTAAGCAAGAAGGTTATACAATTCACATGCATAAAGCGATCATGCTACTATGAAGAGGACAGTGATGAGAAACAAAAAAGAACATAACATTTTAATGAGTTATATCCTACAGAGATGGGCAGGGGAAAGACATATTCTCAGAAACAATTGTATTTCAGCAACACAAAGAAAAGCTTTTCTTTCAGTCTGTATATTTGGTAGAATTACCACCAAAGGGAAAGAGCATTCTGTGATAAAGTTGTGAAGCTGCATTTATATAACTTGTTTCTTTGTTTATAATAAATAGAAAGTCAGAAGAGCATAATACAAGAATAACAGGAAGTAGATCAATTTTGTATGAGGACCTAAATTTCCCAGATGAAAAGAAATAAGGTTGAGTATTCTTAATGGGAATGTGATTTATTTATGAATACAGCTGAAAAAATAGAACATATGGACAATATCAGGTCCTGCTGCCAAACATTATACCTTGGGTTTAGTAGGAGTTTGACTAACAGGATCATTCAGGCCAGGATTTTTGTTCCTATTCACAGCTTCTGAAAGCCATGAATTTACACCCATGTTGTTCAGTATACTGAGGTGCCCATGTAAAGACTTCTGAATAACTGTTTTAATTACATATTTAACAAACATTTTTAATACACATACAGAATAAATACGTGACATCTTCACCTTTTAGAACTGGAGGCGTATTTACTGTTACCTAAACTGTCTCCCAATACATACAATCTCACTTTCTACCTTCACGCGTTTTCTTACACCTTCACTACTCCTTGCTCACAATGTCAAATAGTCTCACCTGTTCAGCATAAAATAACGTTAATTGTCAGCTCCATCAGAAAGAAGTATTTAAGATCATAGGTTTCGTAAATTCAGCAGTAACATGAAAAACTAAGTTTTAAGCTCACTAATCAGTAAGCTCTCTCCAGTTTCTCTTTGTTACAAGTGTAACTTCAGTGGCCAAGGTTTTTAGCTTTATCATAAAATTTCAATGACCCACTGGCCTTCGTTAACGAAGAGCCCAGCATGCAAGCTTATCCTCAAGCATCTGTTTAAATTCTACCAAATTCAACAGTATTCAAATATGTAATAAA
Organism: Aythya ferina; assembly: GCF_964211825.1. NCBI lineage: Eukaryota > Metazoa > Chordata > Aves > Anseriformes > Anatidae > Aythya > Aythya ferina. Next base: position 4,468,288 of record NC_140311.1, read on the forward strand.
TAAAGACACAAATACACAGGCCTACAAAACAAACAAACAAGCAAACAAAATAAAAAACTACATTTTGTATGCAGTGAAAAGTACATTTTCAACATCATTACTTCACAACGTAAAAACTTAGGCAATCGTTCAGATGTTTGGCACACAGCACAAATGGAAAAGGATGTTAGTTTAGACATTTTGATTGTGGGGAACATGTTAAAAGAAACATCCATCATTACCTAAGGAATGTTTCAGAAAAGACAAATAAAAATTCTAATTAAAAATTGCTAACTCCCATTTCAACTAATCTAATCCCGTTATTTGTCAACCTTTCAAACACTACTATCAACCACAAATGACACCTAAGCTTGAGAGAAAGCTGTAATTACAGTAGTGATTTTGTAAGGGAGTTACAAAATGCAAGTATTTCAGTTTTCAATTAGAATTCAGGGAAAATGACAATAATTCTACAACATGCTGATGATCACGACATGAATCTTCAGTTGTGCGTTTTTTTTCCCTCTTAAAATTGTCATGTTTTCAACTGGTATGCTGTGAATGATAAATTAAACAGTGCTAGCCCCTTCCCTTCCCTAAATTAGGGATTTAAGTGCAGCACAGAAGCAATCCCACTAAATAAGAAACAAGTATATTGTAGTCTTGTAGTTTGCAAACTCAAGTAGGTGCGAGACACCATCTTCTGAAATGAGAGTAAACCTGATTACAAAGACCTCATGCTCAGGGATCTTTACTGCTTCATTAGCTGAGAAGACAAGAGGGAGCACCACCAAAAATAAACATGGTGGAAACTTGCCAGCAGTAGCTAAGCAGGTGTCCCACAAAGGCTTTGGCCTCCATAAATGGCTGGAGTAGCAATGGCATCAAGAGGTCTATGTACTTATGAAAAAAGAAAAATGAAGTTTAGTGGGTGGGGGGGGAAGGCCCTGCTTTAGGTAGGAATGAACTATTTAAAGTTAAACACACATTTTAAAAGCTTAATTATATATATATTTAAAAAAAAAAAAAAAAAAAAAAAAAGCCGTATGTGGATTTCTAACAACATGATAAAACATTCTCAAGAAAAACTTTGTTTCATCACTGTTTAAAAGTCTTGGTGCCTCCCAAATACAGCATACAAATCGAGCAGAGAAGATAGACTTTGGAGACAAAACACACCAACTAAAACGTATCATCATGCACAAACATATTACCAGAAACACTAGAATAAGATCAACAATAGGTATTAGAAAACTTTTGAAACTGTATCATAAGAACAACACCCAAAAGCCCAAGGCATCCCTTTCCTCTCAGCAATCCCAGGGCAATCAAGGGAAACTACTTCCTCTTGATGCTCAGGCTGAAAACAGTGGTTCAAATAAGATTAATTCAAACAATTTTTGAACAGGTTTATGCTAGCCATCTTAAACTGCGATAGCAATGGAGGGAACCGTACCACTTGAGAGGTCAACGACATTGTGACACGGTGGTGCCAGTCCCAACCACTCCTTGCAGCACATGGTGCCCTCCCCCTCACACCACGCCACTGCCGCACTCTTACCTTACCAGTGGCCACAGCTGTTGCCGGATTCTGGAAGATTCAGCCTCAAAAGAAAGCACAGCCCAAGCCGCTGTTCACTTCACCTCGCTCTCCCTGCAGACAGCATAGTAGTCAGTCACAGCCAAGTAGTGCCAGTGCTGGAAGCTTCCTGAAGCTGGGCGGCAACAGGGGCAGCACAGCGCAGCCTTGCCTCACAAAGGCCCCACATGCTGTCCCTGTGCTGTGACTGCCCCGCTGCTGGCAGGCGTTTTCATGGCTTCTACAAGCGGCTTGTGCGGGACTTGTGCACAAGTGAGCATAAACAGGTGAGCTCTAAAGCATAAACGTGCTTTATTGCTGCATATGGCAGTGCTTGGGCACACCTGTAGGCATCTGTGTGTCAAGCCACCTTGTGCCCCTTGTAGCTGCTGTGTTCTGCCTCCTGTGATCACTTGGCAAAGCCCTCCTCTTCTCCTGATCCCTTACTTGGCAAGGTAGGATGACAGAGAATAATTTAATGTGCGTGTTTAGGATCAGTAAGTTTCCTGTCAATTAAATTCAAGCATTCTGAGTTTTTCTAGTGGTAGACTTTATGTCTTTTCATTATTTATTAGAAATGAGCTAACTAACCCAGATATTAACGAGATCTGGGGCTTATGAACTGTGATACCTGCTAGGTTGTGAATACACAACATACTTCAGCGCATCCACAGAGAAGTGAAGGTAACTCATAAAGTTGGTCTTGTGCTTTGCTGACCCTAGACTCGCTTGCAAACATCGTGCCCTGGCTTCACCACAGACTGGCCTCCTTGTCACAGTGCCTGACACGGCTGCTGTCCCCAGGCCAGCTCTGCTCACTGTACCTGGCCCCGCTGCTCCTAGCGCTGCTGCTGCCTTGCGTCCCCCAGGGATGGATGGTAGAGTGGCAGGGCCCCACCTCACCTGCCTCTCTCGGCCAACTGAGCACCACAACCTCAAGTTCAGCCATCTATCTACTGTGATCCCACCTTGTGGGATCCGACCTTGTGATTTATTTATCCTGTAAGTATTTCCTGTATTTTGGGTCCTAGACGTGTGAAGTTTTACCTGTACAGTTATACACAGTGTTTGCTGGAATTCACCTCAGAGATCTGTACCAGCCACCTGCCCTACTTGTTTGTGTAATCCATGATAATTATCACAGAAGATTTGATGTTTTCTTCTAGCTCATTGATGAAATGTCAGGCAGTGAAGGACAAAAAACCAATTACATTAAGACCCTATCAGAAGGATGTCAACTAGATGACAGTTTCCCTCTGACTTCTCAGTTATTAATCCCTTAAATGCATTGTTTTAATTTCTTAATACGTCATTTCCTAGAATATCAAGATTCCTAATATTTCATGTCCTGGAATATCAAGATTCCTTGCTATAGTTGGCTTTGTTTGTTAGTATTTGGTTTGTTTTATTCAGCAAATAGCTAGTTCTGCATTATTGACACAAGGGCATGATATTAAGTGAAGCCAAACAATAAGGTGGGCCACAGCTCTTCCCTAAACAAGATACTTGCCCTAAAGTTGTACATGAATAAAAATATCCTAAAATTCATTGCTTAAGGGTATTTTCAAAGTTAGCAGTTCTGCTTCCTCTGAAAGAGTCTGCCAATGTTTGTTTTTTTTTTTTTTTATAGAAAAGCCTACTACCCAAGATCTTTTAAAGAGACAGAGAAGTAGGAAAAAACAAAAAACAAAAAACGTAGAAAATCCCAAACAGAAAAAAAAGTAATGATCATGAGCACACCAATTAGCCTCACATAAAAATAATGGGGAATTAAATAAGGTTTACGATTGGCTATATAGTTTCACATGGATTTTGTAAAAATTGATTCTATTTACTTACTATGTTAAAAAGTGGTAATGAAAAGTGGTAATTCCTCTGGAATTAAATAGTTATTATCTTGTGTTAAGAAGGGCAACTCTGACGTTGACTTTCAAGTTAATCCTGCAGATTTCTTTCCAGATTAGGGTAAAGGTACTTGGGGGCTGGAGCCCTGGTGCTGTTGTTCCAATTCATGCAGTTGACCTGACCAGTAGCTCTCTGATACCTTCTAACAAAAGACACACAACCCACATAGTGCATACAGATACAAATTTTACCTATGCTTTCATGTTGTGAATCATTTATCAATGAGTAACATGCCATGGACTGTTCTGTAAATAAACAGTACGTTTAGTCTTTGACCTAAGAAATTGCATTAGAAAACAAAAACATTAAGTCACGGTGCTTCCCCTACTTCTTCCTTACTTACTATCCAGTTATTTTTTTAATCTTTAGCATCACAAACCTTTAGGATTTTTTTTTTTTTGTACTGCACTTACAAAATTAAGGAATGGGTTCTTGATAATTTGGTTGATTTTTTTTGCTAGTATAAACTATTTTTAACTACTTTTCGATTTTAACTATAGTTGAGTGAATGTTGCTTTCCTGAAAACGCAGTTTTACACCAATATCGAAATACCTGTATTTCTATTTTTCTTTTATAGGGAGCTGTGAAAACTAGTAATTTCTTTCTTTTTTCTTTTTCTTTTTTTCTTTTTTTTTTTTTTTTTTATAATTTTTTTGATCTAGCCATACCATGTAAACATTTTAAAACACATTTTTCTGTCTAGCACATTCAAAAAGTATGTGCCTGTTTACAATAGCAGGAAGCAGAAGTCCCTGATGGACTGATGCAATTGCTCAGTGCCTTCCACAACAATGATATGTGGAATCCTATGTAATTGTTCAAACAAGAGCAGGATCTAAAATAGTCTGTTTTCTCTCAGACATCTGTAACTTGAATTTACACATTCATCGTCCAATATTATATTCCAGTTACTGCAATAAGATAGGCAATGTACAAGTGGGTAAATAGACTTTCAGTAACAAGCCATCAAGTAAATGCAATAATACATGAATTCTTTCTTTTGTTCTGACATAAATCACTTTTAAAATGTTTTATTTATTTTCGTTAGCCAAAAATTAAAAATAAAGCAAAAGAAAAACACTGAAATTAATAATAAAAAGGCCATGTTAAATATTGCAACTTTTAGGTCTTAGCTAACTGCTATTTCATTCTACCTTGTAAACAGATGTTAGGCATAGCACCTGTAAGTGCCCCATAGGCTGTTTTCTCAATCACTTCCCCATAGAAACCACTCTGCAGATTTTCATTGGTATGGGTAGGTTTTTATTTAGGCCCAGAAAGCCTGAAGGATCAGACCAGTTGTCTGCTCAAAAATGGCATTTGGTTTTTCATTTACAGGGACAATCTGTCATGAAAATACCAGGAGACAGAAACATACCTCTGTGCAGTCCCTTCAATTGTTCACTGCAGACACAAAGGATAGAGCAAAGGTTGGCCAACTAGCATCTTTTCCTCAATTCTCAACCATAGAGCAAAGAGATGTGAGATTTTGTTTCCTACCCAAATGTCTCAGCCAACAGAGAGGGGAATAAATACAAATTTAATATGCTTCTGGTCAAAGTTCAGCACAGAATCTTGTTCTTTGCTGACTAATACACACTGATCTCAGGGTACTCAGCTGTGTAAAACAGAGAAAGAAGAAATGAAATGTACAAAGTGTTATGGCTTTGTTCTTGTCCTGGTACCTGGAATAATTTCTGAATTAATTTCAGTGTCTTTTTCATAGCATCATATTTCATTTTGCTTCTGCACTTACCTTGTAATTAAGCGTTAACCAAATTACTTCCAAAGAAACAGTGAATTTTGATAGAGAATTCCCTTCAAAATCCATTATAATTCATTCTGTTCTTCTCTGAAGACTATATATTAGTGCTTACTTCTTTTCTTCTGTGAACAAACACCAGTGTTTTTAATAATCAACATATTTTTCTTTACATTTCAAAGTGCAAAAATACACACAGTGACAGCCACAAAGTAACAATAACCTTATTCCAAGAGAGTGGTGGCAAACCAACATTTTTTCTTGCTGTTACGAGCCATACAAATTGCAGGTGTTTGTATTGACATTTGCTTAATATGAAAATATACTTGCAGGAAAATATACACTATCTGGCATCTTTAGCAGTCATTCTCACCATTTTCTATGAGATTGTAAACATGTGGATACAAGCAAAGAAAACATAATTGAAGCCATATTAGTAATCATTTAAAAATGGTTTTAAATGATGATGATATTCTTTCACATATTCTAGAATAGGTTGTTTAGTAAAAAACTCAAACAGTGCTGTTCACAGCTGGCTTCTCTCTCTGTTTCTGTTTTCTTTATTCTTCCAGTCCCTGCACACCTTTTACACAGCCCCACAGCAGTGCTTCTTCACACCAATATGATGCGCCAAAATTCTCTCTTTGTTTTACAGCACACAACCTGTCGTTCTGCTGCACAGCCTACTGCAGCCTTCTCGTTTCCCACATAGACTGAGATTCAAGTCTCAAATGATATCAAAAAGCAAAGCATTCCCACTCCAATTTCATGCAAAGCACGGGATTTCAGATACATTTTTATGTGGAAAGCCAAAGTTTACAGCAAGATTTTACTGTCATTTCAAGTAGTAGAATATTGGGAGTTTTCTACCCATTTTTACATTACGTGTCATGATTAAAATTAAGTAGTATTTAGTGTAATGACATTTTAAAGTGTTAACCAATGTATTGTTATGCTACAAACAAGTATATCTGTATGATCAGAATTGTAAATACAATTCTTGGTAAACACAAAAATCTCTTTTCTTGTTTTCCCTTTTAATGCTTTTGTTTATGTTTTTAGAAAGATTACTAAATGAAAGATAACTGAAAAAAGCTACTGCCAATGATAATGGAAATTTACTGTGTTGTGAAGGACTCTTAGTTTGTCATTCTTTAATACTATTAGTCATAATATTCATATTCATGGAATTTTTAGGGTGTGAGCCAGAAAAGTAAAATTAATAGTTTATTGTGTAGCTGATCTAAGCCAAACTCTGAGAAATCCATACACATCTAGTTGCGTTAGGAATTTTTAATGCATCCTGCCTAGCCTCTCTAAAGTCACCTTCAGAGCTTACAATATTTACCTTCTTCTCCTTTCTCCTTTTTTTTTTTTCTTTTGGTACAAATTTTGCTTCGTTTTGTTTTCCATGCAGCACTGTGCATCTTGTGTGAGCATATCTGTGGTTAGGACATGATAATGCTGTTACAACACTGGAACTGTTTTCTTCCATGCAGTCACAGGGCTAGAATAACCTTCATGCCAGAGCCTGAGGCTTTACTAGGCCATAGTGGTCCTGACCAGCCTCCTCTGGGGCCATCTGTGCCCAAGGACCCGGAGCCCTTTCTAGGTGAGCCTAGAGCCTGCAGCCCCAGCCTGAGCTCCTGAGCAGAGGAAGCAGGGAGGGAGATACCGGGCTCTGCTCCCTGCAGACAGCATGCGGGAACGGCACGGAGCTGTACCTGGGGAGGGTCAGAGCGGACACGAGGAAAATTCTCTTTACTGAGAGGGTGGTCAGGCACTGGCACAGGTGTTGATGGCCTCTGCCTGTCAAGATGGATGAGGATATTTGGATAATGCCCTCCCTACTGTGCTTTAACTTTTGGTTAGCCCTGAAGTAGTCAGGGAGTTGGTCTCAATGATCTTGGTATGTCCCTTCCAAGTGACCTACTCTATTCAATTCCATTCCATTCTAAATATTTGATAGCTTAATACCAGCTCAAACTCAACATCAGCTTTCATGAAGCTGCATCATTTTTCTTTATTCTTTTTACTTGCTATTGCAGAAATTAACTCTTTCCAGTTCGAAAATATGGTACTATAGCCATTTCTTTTGTCCTTCTATTTTATAAGCTGCATGTCATGCCTCCAAATATAATGAGGTCTTTCTATTTTTCTAATCTCTGTTTAAAATATTTACCTGCATTCTTTTTTGTCCTAATACTTTTCCACTACCTGCTTATATAGCATTGCCCCTTTTCATGTTTAATTGATAACTCTTCCCTACTTCATATATATAGCTGAAGCTCTAGTGGCCACCTAAGGAACAGAAACAACAGTCATACAAAAAATACATGTACGATAAAGCAAGGAATTTCTCTAATGACTTTGAAGTCCTTCCAAATCTTGCATTTTTTTTTTCTCCAATTAATGGTAGGCAGTATAAATGTAGACTATTCTTTGCTGAAAGAAACTATGATCAAATTATTACTTTTTATTTCTTGGCTGTACTCATTTCATCTTGATTTCTGTACCTCACTCATGAGTCTTTCCTGAAACTCCATATCCCTCTTTTATCCTAGTTCCTACTCTATTCCATTTACAATCTATCTTGCTTACCCCATTTGCCCTTACTGTGTATTTTCATATTCTTCATGCTCTTTACATGCAGTTGCTTAAGTTCTAGCAGTACTTTCCAGCAAGAGACCTGGACCCCAGGTATGTTTTTATCACTCTTGAGTATAACTATTTTTCCTCTGAAATGAGGCATGTGTATTTTGCGTCTGTCTTTGTTCTCCTATCATTCACATTTTTTTCATGATTACATGTAATAAATATCATATACTATAAGGAATCAAATAGAAATACCATTTCTGATGCAATGATAAATCACCCTCTGTTTTTTTCAGTCTGTACCTGCAGAAATACACACCAGTCAACTTCTCCTTCACAGAAACAACTGGTAAAAACAGATCTCCTTAGTGCTATTTATCTTTTAAGATCCTTTTCCATAACAGAGTTGTGGCAGAATTTTCTCACAGAGTCAGTGTTGTTTTTGCAATAAACAGACCTTTATTAGATTGGGGGGAGGAGAAAATGTGCCTGACGCACGTGATTTGGAGATCTCAGTGCTCCTTTCACAAGAATGGAGGCTGATAATGATGAAGGGACCTTTGAGGGACTTCAGCACTATGTACACCTCTTATTTTATGTTAGTCTAATAAAAGTGTAGCTGCTTCTACAATTCAGCTGTCTAGTTCTGTTGGCAAGAACTATATTTTTCAATAAATCATTTTCAAGCCTCTTTTGATATCTAATCCCTTGTGTCGATGATATGTTTCTGAAAAAGTAAAAGCAAAAAACTCTCCTAGGCTGGTTTTCAGTGGCAAGTACTAGACAAAATGCTGCCATGCACTTATAAACAATTGTAACTATATAGTATGTTTACAGTAACAAAACTCCCAGTACTGTCTTAGGTAAGTAACATAGTATAGTATTTGAGGTACTAGTTAGAGCCTGGAGGCATGAGTTGTGTTCTCAGTTGTTGCTCTCCCCATCTTGTGTGTGACTTGAGCATGTCACTCTGGGCCTGTTCCCCATCCTGCTCCTCACCTACTTTGCTTGCAAGTTCTTCAGAGGCAAACACCTCCCTAATATGACAATCCTACCACTGTGAGGCATCATTATTAGAGAACTGTGTACCACACTATTACTAGGTGGATATAGGTAATTCATCACTTGTGTACAACATATACTTATCACTTAGAAAATAAAATAATGAAATAACTTACAGTTGGCCAACTGCCATTTTGTCATTATCAATTGCCATTTGTCAACATTTGTCACTGCTGCAAACTTCCCATATTATCAGTGGTCATAGAACTCAGGAGTGATGTTCTGATGTTCTTTGCAACGTGTTAGTTTTTCCTCCTAGCTTTGGAAAAAGGTTATAGTGACGGATTCTTTAATAAATAGCAGGATGTGCTTGGTTTGTACACTTCTACCACTGTGGTATCATATCTGGAAGTATGACCCAAGTGTAAGGATCAGGCATGGAGCCCTTGATCATCTTTCTTCAACCATGTTTATTGCCTATATAAAAAACACCTTTCATATTATGTCCCTTTCAAGAGTATTGTAAGCCTTAGTAGATCATAAACTTTCAAAAAAAAAAAAAACCAAAAAACATAAAAAGTAATTATCATTGTTGATAATTACTTTGCTTGGTCTTCTAATGTCCCTCATTTATTCCATTTCTGGAATTTCTTTTACATCTAAATGTAACTGACCCAAATCCATGACTTAGTAAATAACTTGACTGTCTAAAGAAGAGGATGTAAATACAAGCATACAATATTTTATATTTAGAATAACATAATTATGCTCTCATCTCACTTGTCAACTAATATGCATATACTTTTCACATGGAAGCTTTAATGTGTTAGGCATTTTGCTACTTTCGCATGCTGGCCAAGGAGTACTTCCACATGCATTACATTCCACATTCATTGCAAGCTAATGCATTATACAAAAATATTTTTTTTTAAAATGAAATATTTACATTCCTTTGAAGGTTTAATAACAGATATCCCAAATGGCTGCATTTTCTCATTTCTGCATTTTACAGTAATTGCTTTACTCACTATGTAATCTTTGGTGATTTTCCAATTAATTGCCAACCCATCTGACTACCTTTACTCAGTGTTTTATTTCTGGCTTTTGAAAAATTTTAGCAGCTGTAAAAAACATCATGGTAGTGTTTTTGACTGCTTATGATCTGAAAATGCTACGCAGACATTAATTAAGTCAGATAATGCTATTTATCACACACTACTGTGATTGATGCAAGTACTCTGTAGACTGTGTATGTGTAAGCAATTCAAAGCACAGTCATAGTTTCAGTCACAGGCAGAGTTTCATTGGTAAAGTCCTCTTATTAATTAGTGGGAAATTTAACTCGCAGTATCAGCAACATGACATGGTAAATTGTTGCAGTAAATAACAGCAGCCTGAAAAATTTTAAATGGCACCAAAATCTACTCATTTCATTATTCAGTCTTCATATGCTTTGTATTTGTATAGACTTTACTGTACTGAGTGTGAACTACTTGACTCTCCAGAAAACAGGAATTAGGATAAGGATGGGTGTCCTGTGCTGCAGTGCCTTGCTGAAGAAAATAATAACAATAATCATTGAAAAGAAGAGAAAATAATACAAGACTTAGCTGTGCAGGCTCTATTTGGCAGAGTTTCCTTTTAGGCCCTAATCGCAGGAACGAGGTTTGTTCTAAATTGTTTGCATTTGCTTCCGAATGTCTGGAAATTTGCTCGTTAGGTGTTCAGGTGGAGGAAAAAGCTTTCTCAGGTGCAGAAAGAAGTAATGCTGTGCAGCCAGTGGAAAGGAACATTCAAACAATTATACACCCTACTGCTTCAAGTCATATTAAAACAATCTATAAGCTAATTCAATGCTAACACAATGTCTCATAAATGGTAAGCGGGCTGGATGAACATCCTGGCTGAGCAGGCTGGATGAACACCTTTCCAAGTTGAGAAATAGAGTAGCACTGCATTGTTCAGCAAGGTTTTAACTGCCACTTCAGTGTTTAAAGCAGGTGTATATAATCAGTGTTTCTAACACAGATTTATTTCCAGAATGTGTCAGACAGTTCAGAAAAGATTATATTCTCCAGCACTTGATATAATTTCCGTAGTGGTCCTTTAATTTTTGTAAAATGTACATTTTGGGATACATGTGCCTAGTTCTAAATTTATTGCTTAGAAGAAAAGCTAACAACTAGCAACTAAGATTCTGAAGTTAGATGATCTTTCACCTGTCTGATTGAATTCCAAGATTTTCTAGTATGACCTGGCCAGGGAAATTTAAGCAAAAGCAGTCAAATAGAGGTTTAAGCCAGTTCTAATACAAGCCAGTTCACCACCACCCCCAGCTCTGACCACAATTTATAGCTAGTTCCATGGGTATGGTGTCAGACACAAAAAAATGTGCTTAAACAGTGAATTTATAGTAGAAGTATCTGGACTTTTTTAAAACTCTCCTGGCTTTGTTTAAAATCATGTTCCTGTACAAGGTAACTAAGTAATTTCCACTAAAACACAAAGCAAGACAGTATCAGTATCATTAAACAGGAGGAAACTGTAAAAGACATTGAAAAAACATCATCACTGAGGTGATTTTCCCTGAGCCCTAACTACAAAGAGGTTGCAGCTCATAATAACATGGAATCCACACTCTGATCTCTTCAACTACCACTGTCTAGCCAGTTTAGGCAAAGAAAGAAAACTCTATATAAATGATAGGGGAACTTGGACTTTGAGAGTCTGAGGTATCTATCAATGAAGTAAAGACCCATAAAAGAATGGGACACCATAATCCAGAGGTTAATAAAGCTGTGCAAGGTGTATGAACTCAACTGACACAGAGATTTAATGTGTTTAGTTTTTCTAAGGAGGGTATTCTTGATTTACTCTCTCTTTCCCCTCAAATAGCAGGTGGTCAGTTACGTGAACATTTGCAATCTTGTTTACAGTAGAAATACATGTATCTATGTTTGGAGACAAAAGATTGAAAAGGTGAACCCTGAGATCTCCAATCACAACTCAAACAAAGTCACAGTCTCTTATTTTAATAACATTTAGCACCCTAAGATATGATTTTGATTATCTGGCAGTGGCTGTAGGATGTTGTTGGATTGCCTGTTTTAGAAAAGGCTTCCTCAGAGTTTAGCAAGTGGCTAATACAAAGATCTATTAAAAGTAACAGCATGTAAATCAAATTTCTGCAGTCACTACTAATATTTTCTTTTATTTTTCATTTGATGGACTGCTGATTGACTGATTTCCTCATCTCCAAGTGCCCATTTACAGCTTGAATCTCCCTTTTGTAATGTAACCATGCTACTATGAGCACAAATTGTTAGGTATCATAGAGACAGAAAGATTGTTTTTATAACTGGCAAATCTTTAAACTGATCTTGGAATGTGAAAATCGCACTGAGCTTTTTTTGATATGCCTCGTGCTTTGTTATCTCTAATACTAGAGCAGCCAAGATGTCTCATGAAGCCTAGTTAAAAATGTGACTGTAGTTACTCTTTCCATGTACCTCAAACGAAATGTTCTGCTACTGGAACTCATTTAATTCATCAGTTAAAATAGTGGTTAAATACGGTGTCTTCTCCAGTCTGTTTTGATTCTTCAAGGTGAATCAGGAAGATTAAGTATTACCAACTTTCTAACTTTTTTGTTCTTCGTTTCTTTTTTTTTTTTTTTTTCCTGTGGAGCAAATTTTTGGCTCTAAGCTACAAAATTTTTCCCACTTCAAGGAAAAAAAAAAATCAAGAATATAACAATTATCTTAAAGAACTGAGGGGCATTTTAAAATTTGAGGAGGATGCTTAATGCAGCCTTGAAGGCTGTTATGAGGACTGACAGGTCTTTCAACTGAAAATTCAGTGGCTGCCTAGTCTTTCAGATACCTTTAAATTTTCCAAATACTGTCTTGAATAACTTTTCATAGTGATTCTATCTGATGAAAATGTAAAGCAAAGCAAAACAAACAAAAAAATATATATATGGAGAGAGTTAAACATGAGAATCATGAATGCTGGAAACTTTACTGGATTACCAGTAAGGGATCTCCATGCAGATGGAATGAAAGCATCATCTTTCATATCCTGGAGTATCAGTAGCATCAGCTATAGTATTTATTAGCTGGGATATATTGAAGAGAAGTACTTAGAATCATGCTTATGGTACTACTTGCATTAAATTTATAGCCTCATCTTCGTAAAAATGGAGTGGTATTACAGATCTGAAAACCTACAGATCTCATAAATGAAATATTTAAAGATACTGTTGAAAGTGTCTTTAAATATTAGAAGAAACTTCCTGCTTCTTCTGATTGCTGTCTGCAAGCCATAGTAAGTTCACTTATCTTTTTTTTTTTTTTTTCCTCCTTTCCCAAAATTACTTTATGTCTGGAATGTATCTGAAAATGCAAGACAAGAAAAGACTGCCCAAAAAGACAAGGTGGTACATACCATCTGTCAGGCATCCCCAAATGTTAATTACTTATGAGTACAATTTAAGATCAAAATGGAAATGAAAATGATCTTCAAAGAGTATCTGAAGAGCCATGGCTGTAATTCAGATCTCTGTATGTCTTGATCCTTTTTTTCTACCACTTCAGTCAAAGTATGATACTTCTTTTTACAGACTATGTATTTTAGCATATACTGCTCATCTAGTAAAATCTTTCAACAGCAGTAAAGGGCAATGCCTATTGAGAATGAATATTACAGGAAATCTTGTATTTATACATGACTCAGACTGTAATTAGAGAGAGGTGCTTAAACAGCTTTTTTTTTTTTCCTTTTAGGTATTACGTAAAAAGAAACAACAGCAAATTTCTTCACATTTCATTGGTATTGTTAAAACTACAGAATGGTTGGGATAGAAGAAAAGATCAAACTATTAATCTAATTTTGAACGTATAGATCTAAAGTGTTAGATCCAAAGCAGCTCAGTACTTCTGGTTCTAAGTTACATCCAAAACTGAGCAAAATATATTATTTTACCCTTAAGATATAGAAGAATTTTTTGTAATAACTTCTGTTCACTCAAGATTTTGCCCTGAGAGGAACAAAGACTGCACAAAAATATCTAATCTTCAGAGGTTTCTATGCTTTACAACGAAAAATTCCTGCACAGAGAATAATCTCTTGAAAAGAACTTATTTACTTAGCCCTCAGGTAGAAGAGTTTATGCACACATAGAAAATCCAGATAGTGTCTTACAGGCTTGTGTATCTCACATGCAGCCCCTATTCACTTCTCTAAAAATGAGTAACAGAGCTTCAAAACAGCTGTATGCAGGCTCGTCTCTCGGATGAGTTGAAGCTAAGCATATCTATAAAATGTTTCCCAAAAAGACTAATAACATTTTACAATAGAAGACTGGAAATCCTAATGCTCAAATTTTCTTCGAAGAACTGTTTCTTTATATCCTTTGCTCGGAAAAGGAAAACTGGCTGTTGAAAGCCCCTTGTTTTGCTTAGGAATGTTTTTGTTGTTACTGCCCCACAGTGGCTCATTGGAATATGTATGCAGGGTGGTTGTTTTTTTCTGCTTGAGCAGGCATTTGAAGAGGGGGAGGGTTGCCACGGAATCTTTTATTTTCACTCAGACTGCCTTGCTAATGATCTACAGTTATAGGCAAATACAGCTATAATCCAAGATCACATTTTTTTCCAAGGCCTTATTAGAGAGTTAATGTATTCTTCTTTTCAATGTATAGATTACATTTTCCTCTTGCAAATAGTTCTTTAGATTGTATGTAATAGAAGGATTTAATAGATAAATGGAGGACTGATTCAGAGAACAGGCATTTCATTGAGTCCTAATAGTGACAGTGAATCCTGCAGGATGTCATGAATGGTAAAACCCTCAATGAGTGTAAATACACATCCGTGCGTGTAAATACTCTTTCATACACAGTTCCTCTGTACATACTTCTCTTTAATAAGACTTATTCTGAGAACAAAATCAAAACGTATCCAACAGTCTCAAAAATGTAGTTTTGTATTGTATATTTAAGACACGTGTATCAATCAGGATTTCATTTTTAGTTTAGTGGTCTGATAGATTTGCTAATAATTTGTATTTGGCACAGCTACCACTTTGCACAATAGACCAAATTCTCCTGCGCACTGTGGCTGTGGATTGCTCTGCAAGCGTCATCCATCTCCCAAAGCAATGAGGCGGCTTCTGTCACGCATATTTTCATACCACTTCAACTCTCTGCTGTGACAGTAGGCAGTAAAAAGGAGGGTTAGCCTAGAATGTTACGGTGTCAGTTCAACCTTTTGGCCCTCCTTGCCAAGTACCTTCATTCTGTATTGAGACATTGGCCTGTGTGCACAGCAGCAGTAGTGTCATGGTAGTTTAAGCATAAGTATCAAATTGCTTTTTTGAATGATTTTCCTACCTCTTCTTGCGGATTTGTGTTTAGATGCATTTAGTCCAATACTCAAATTGATTTCAATTTGAAAATGTGATTAAAAAAAGGAGAGTACACTGAAATTCAAGACTGTTTTGAGTCAGTGAAGCAGGGAGACTTTCAAAATTCTGAGTCACCCTTCATTCTGACCTTGATTTGCAATATATAATTTAGTGAATCTCACATCACATCAGATGCTCATTGGGTTAAAAAGATCAGTGAGCTTACCTGCCAGTACATATGTAGCTTACCTCTTTGTTTTCAGTTCAGCTTGTCAGCATACTAGTGATCTGCTTTCCATCTGCACATGGAGGGAGAAATGTTTCTTCCTCTTACTACATAGGCTAGCACTGCACTGTAGTTCCCTTTTCAGCTGAAGAATGTTTATGGGGCTGAGCATACTTCTGCTGTCATCCTAATTTCTCAGCATTGTTATTGTACCAGCACAAAGTTCTTGAAATGTGTTGTTTAAAATGCTGGCTGCTCAGCAAATGATCTAGTGCACACAGCATTGTAATAATACAGAAATCTGCATGTTGAATTTCAATTATGCTTTAAAGCTTTTTAAGCAGAGTGCTTATACTTTCTTTTCAACATGCAATGAAGTGTTAGTTTGGCTTGGGTTTTGTTTTGTTGTTTTGTTTTCTTTCTTTTTCTGGAAACATCAGCATAGCAGGGCACTGGAGAGCTTCCTTCTGTTTAAGTGATTGTTTACTTTAGCTCCTGTGCCCTGTGGAAAGCCTGCCTAGTGACTGACCATATTATAAAAGAAACACGCTCTGTTTTCAAATCAGTTAATGCATTATATCTCTCATGAAAGAGAGGAAATTAATTCTGTGAAATGCTTTGTACTTTCCAGTGTTTAAATACCCAGTGCAGTAATGCATTTTGAGGTTGGTACAGAGTAGGAGGGTGCCCTATTACAAGATTTATTTGCAGAAATTTCTCACTGGTGCATGCAGACAACATTGATAGGGATTGACTGCTTAGGTCATGAAATAAGAATCATTATTTACTGCTTTGGACTGAGACTTGCAACTCGCTAGCAATTATCGACTTTGTTATGGGAAACATTTGGATGCACCACTCTCTGCCAGGCCAGATTTCATTGTCTTTCTCACAGACCGAAAAGAACATCTTTGATAACTTTAATAAAATATACAGGCGATATAGTGCAAGGCTTGATTCAGCCATGGTGGCAGCAGAGAGGGAGCAGAAAAGGATTTGTACAGTAGCAGAGCATTCTCATTGTCACAAAACATGGTCACTATAAATTTAACACTGGAATGCAGTAAATTCTCAGCGCCTAGACTACTAAGGCAATCCAGAGGTCACCAAATAAGGTGATGCCATAATGCAGCAGTGTGCAGAAATGCCGGCATAGAGCCTAAAA
Source organism: Aythya ferina (assembly GCF_964211825.1). Classification (NCBI taxonomy): domain Eukaryota; kingdom Metazoa; phylum Chordata; class Aves; order Anseriformes; family Anatidae; genus Aythya; species Aythya ferina. The sequence goes on from NC_140311.1 coordinate 4,484,907, forward strand.
GCAATATAATCAGGTTAGTGTGGCTGAATATAATTTTATTAGCCCAGTTTGAAAGGCAGAACTAAGCTGCTCAACTGCAAATTGTTTTGATGAAGCCATAGTGCTTCAGGGGTCTCTGCACTCTACTGCACTGGTCTGCGTAGTAAATCCATGATCGGTCAGAAGAAGGTGAAGTTGGATTAGGGTAATGGCATCGTCCTCATTAGCAGCAAAATCACAGACTGCAAAAGAAAAGCAAATTTATTTATTTATTTATTTATTTATTTATTTATTTATTTAAGTTGGAGGTTGGGATAGGCTAGAACAATTTGAGGTTTGAAAAAATGTAAAATGAGAAATACTAGAAGCTTATCTCCCTTCTGTAGGAGCCCACCTAATAGTACACGGTTCTTCACGGTAATGGACAGAGGAATGATGAGAACCAAAGTTCTCATTAACAGCATCTGAAGAGGAGAAAGAAGCCATAAACTCTGAATAACCACTTCAATAACCTTACTTACAGAGGAGTGCAGTTTAAACAACAGTTTATAAAACAACATAGGCTTAAAAAGAAGATACAGCATATAAAAATATTGTTGTAAATAGTTCTAAGAAAATTGAAATACCATGGGTAGTTGGTAACCAAGAAGACGAGCAAAACATGTAGGAAAAAGAGAAGGGAGTACGATTTTAACTTGCTCCTTGTGCAACATAAATTAGAAATGTGAGTACTATACTATAAAAAAAGGTTGTAAGTACATTTCAGGGGCCCTGGTGACAGAACAAACCACTTTAGCCCTATTTTTTTTCAGTTTAGTACAATGTCACCAGAGTCCCTTGATGTGAATAACTTTATAATCCACAGAAACCTCCAACACTAATTCTCGGTTTACGCATGCATGCATTTTGCTTGTAGAAGGCAAGACATCCAAGAATAAAATTTCAGATTTTTCATAAGTAATAAATCCAACTGTAGTCTTCAAATACTATAATGACCTTTACCTTTTCAAATTTTGGAGGTAATGTATTTAAAATTCTTTGCTTTATGAATCTTGTTATTTTGAAAAATTACTTCAGAGGATTGCTCAAAAAAAAATCAGTAACAAAACTTTGTTAGTTGCACACAAATTAATATATGTATTTATTATAGTTTAATAACAAAAAATATTAATCCATTGACTCAACTATGATGATGATAAAGGGGAAAGAACTTCAGTGCAATACCCCATGTTCACAAGACCTCAGATATTTAAAACTGAACTGTGATAAAGCATCTTCTCACAGCCAAGAAAACAACCTCAATACAAAAATCATAACCCTAGTCACCAGAATTAGGATTATCTCATATTTTCAAGTAGAACTTGGCTTCCTCTAGAACCATTGCTGTGTTAAAACAAGTGAGACAGAAAGAACTCCTTTTTGGTAGCTGCCAGCATTTAAGTTGAAGTGACAATAGAAGAACATCCTCTAAGCGCACACTTACACTCCAGACAAAAAAGGACTAGTCTACATGTACATCACAAGCAGGCGGGTGAGAACAGAACATGGTCTCCTGTATCTTGTGAATATGCTCTTAACGCCAGAGCTGCTTATGGCAAAAGGCCATGGGGGCATCATCCCTCCTTTCTTGTACATACCATCTCACTTCGCAAATTGTATTTTTGGAAGGGTTTCCATGCCTTAAGTGCCAAAGGAAGGGAAAACCTCATGCTGACACTAAGCCCCAAAGAGGGGCAGAAATTCAAGATAAATTACTTTCTGTGTTTCTTCCCTTAGCATGCTAATTTTTGTCGATCCTATTCTGCAAGTATAACCCCAGCAAAAGGCTGTGTAAGAAACCTACACTTAGCTTTACCCTTTACTTTTTTTGTTTTGTTCATTGTTCCTCTTATCAGAGGTAAAATTAAGTTCAGTAGTACTTGTTGGTGTTCTGTGCTGTTCTAACAATGTAAAGCTGCTTGAAATTTGCTCTTTGTTAAGCCAGATGTAGTCTCTATCAGCTGAATGATATAAAGCAGCTAGAGCTGGTGAGTCTGATCTGAGGACTGTTTCCTTCTGAGACATAACTCTGTTTTGCATATTTGTGTAATACATACAAGCATCTTTGAATGTATTATATTACATTTTTATTTTAAAATAGTTAAGGTTAAACAAAATATCTGTAAGCACATAGTATTTCTATGACTAGCTCCTACATCACTCAGCACTAAGAGAGAGCTTAAAATGGATGGGAGCACCTGAAGAAGACTGTATCTGGCTAATTTGTGTTTGTCACTACTACACGTGTATGTGTCAGTGGTTGGTGATTCATGTTTGAGGAGATGACTGGCAAATACCAGTCCAAATTACTGCAGGAAGTGGATAGACAGAAGGCTAGCAATTTCACATGTATTACAGGGTTACAAAAGAAAGTTAATGTTAGGGTGCTTTGAGCACTGGAAAATACAGTGATACAAATAGGCAAATATTTGTTTTTGTCTTAATCACAGGCAAATACTGAAAACATTTCAGAAAGATACTGAAATAACTGTAGAGGAAACTTAACACTAGTCTGAAAAACACTCAGCTTTGCTTTCATTTCGCATTAGTCATTGTGAGAACTGTCTTCTGAGATACTGAAGGTATTATCATGGTTGACTACGTTACACTTAAAACCCTCAGGGTAGCACTACACTTACCTGTGCATAACCTGCAATCAAATATGAAAAATAAATATTAAGGCACATTTTGGAATCCCTGAGGCCTTTTTGAGTGGCTTATGCTGTCGACTTTAGTTTATATCATGTTTTAAATTTGGCAGATACATCAACAGCAATGCATACTTTATTTTCAGTTCAGATAAAGCGTTTTGTTTAACCATGGCTTGAATATGCCCTGAATTACATGGCAGTACAAATTACAGGTTGAGATTTTTTTCCTTCATAGACTAAAGCGAGACCTTTTGTAGTTCAGGTCTAACACAGATCAGAGTCTCTGTTCTTCATTTACGACAGATTGCAAGCAAATTAATAGAAGCAGAAGGAAAGATGGACTACAGTACTTCACCTTTGCCTTTTAGTGTGCTGACCCATGACCCATCAGAAAAACATATTCTCTGAAGAGATCTATAGTCTATGTCACTGTTTCACATACTGAAAGAAGGCAGAGCTCATTGGGAATTATAATACATGGTGATATCTAGTTAAAATATAGTTCAACAATGCCATAATGTACATGTTCAAGTGGTAATTGTAAATCTGGAATTTGTTGATGCCGTACCTGAGTGTTTTTGGATTAGGACATGACTGTCCATTGTGTAGCTAGACAACTGGATAGCTCTGACTTGTGTTGGAGGATAAACCACATGAAACTGAGGAATGTTTTACTGTGGTCAGCTTCTGGTCTTACTCTCCTCTCACACCCAGTAAGCCTGACGCATAACAGACATTCCTGTTGTCAGAGCTAGATAAGATTTAGGCTTGATCTCATTTAAATTTTATCAGCATAGCTGTTGATCAGCTGTTGTTATTCATACAAATATCCTGATTCTAGAGTTATCTGTTTAACTGCTGTTGTACGGATGCCAGGGTATGCCAGTAGAAACACTTTTATACCTGTGTAATTGGATCTACACTAAAGCGATTGAAATAATGATAAAAGCAAAAGCTGGTCTTGTCTGTGCAGGGATTTTTATGAGCAGAAATATATTGCTATAAGCAGGGGTTCGGGCACACCAGTGACTACAACAGCAATGCATTAAAGCATACTATCAGCTTAACCATGGCAACTACAACCTGTGTGGTCTAAACCACAGTAAATGCAGGATGGGAGTGTGTTCCGAAGTTTAAGTTAATGTATTTTACCAGGCCTTTGCCGTGGGCAGAGGGCACTGACTTGGTCAGTTACTTAAGGTCAGCTGATGAATTATCTTGTTAAGCTTCAATAACTTGTGAGCAAGTCTGAGTTCCCTCTTTATATAGTTAAAGCAATTTAAGTCACTTTGTGGTAATGTTATGAAGAAAGAGCAGCTTCGGCCTAGTTTGCCTTGTCCTGCCTTTACATTTCTTCAAGGCATGCAAACAAAACCATCAAAATCATGACAGTAAATTCTTTTCAGTAGATGTCTTCCCTACAAATATATAGTAAAGAATACAAATATCAAAATTTCCCACTGCTGAAAAGCCAAAAGAAGTGTTCATGATAGTAGAAGGTAAGTAACTTAAATATAGGCTCTGTGAATAATTAGAGCAGTAATTATAAATCCCAGCTACCTGGAGTTAGGTAGAGATTGTCCTGTTGAGTTCTGTATTTGAATTTATTAATAATGATAATGAAAAAGATGGTAAATATTTATAGATGATTTTCAACTTTTATTCATAAATATGAAATTTGGAACCGAAAAAGTGGCAAATTTTCAAGATTTTGCCCAAGACCCATTGTAGGGCAGGAAACAGAGCCCATCTTATACCCCTTCAGAGAACTAAATTATTATTCTTCTCAAATTATGTTCATTCATAGTATATATATATACATAAAATATATATATTATTAGGTCTTATTAAGATCAAGTTTAATCAAATTGTGTTCCATTATATATATATATCTAATATCATAAATAATCATAATTCAAATGATAAATATTCTGGGCTATTTACTGTTAGATTTATCAAACTTTATCACACTAAGGTTTTTGGTCCATGTGCTTATTTTGTAGAAGAAGATTCAAAATATCTTTAGAAGTTTTGATGACATCGTTGTGATAATAACCTGAGAGATGTAGTCTTGAAAACTCATTCATTCTTAAATCCATTTCATCAAGAATAATTAAAGTGTCTTTAATAAGAAGTGCAGAGTCCTGCCCTTGGGGAGGAACAGCCTCAGCACCAGAACACACTGGGGGGCTCCCAGCTGGAAAGCAGCTCTGGAGAAGGGCCCTGGGGGATGCCAAATTGAACATGAGCCAGCAATGGGCCCTTGCTGTTAAGGAGGCTGACGATACTCTCAGTTGCATTAGGCAATCCAGGGCCTGGAGCACCTCTGCTATGTGGGGTGGCTGAGAGAGCTGGGACTCTCCAGGCTGGAGAAGAGTGAGGCTCATGGGGGATCTTATCCATGTGTACAAATAACCTGAAGGAAGGATGCAAAAGGATGGAGACAGGCTCTTTTCCATGGTGCCCAGCACCAAGAGAAGAGGAAGTGGGCACCAAACGGAGCGCAGGAGGTTCCTCTGGCCCTCAGGAGGCACCTGTGTGCTGTGCAAGTGCTGGAGGTCTGGCACCGGTGGCCCAGAGGCCGTGAGGCCTCCTCTCTGGGGTGCTGGGTGCCCAGGGCAGGGCTGGGAGCTGGGCCCTGAGGGCTCTGCCTGCCCCAATATGTCTGTGGTCCACAGTTAAGATTATGAGTGAAAACAAAGCAACAAATAATGCAAATTACAAGGAAGTATTTTTTTTTTTTTCCCTCTAGAAATGTGTATTTTAAATGCAGAAAGATTAATTGGACTTGTATAATATACAGGATTAACATTTAAAACTCAGATCTAATCCACTGAACACCAGTGGAAGAGTTGAGAGAGGTTTTAGCCCAGGCTTTGCCAGTCAGTCACTTGATGTCGAACTGTCCAACAATTTTGAACATCACTGATGATTTGTCCTGGAGCTCTGTAGACCCATTTTTGTTTCCTCGTTAATTTTCAGAGAACGTTGATGAAATTAGGGTGATTACATGCTTAGAGTGAAACTAGATGCTCAAGTTTTGCAAAGTATACTGATACAGCTGAAGTGACAAAACCTAAAAATCTTTGATTAGTATCAGTTTAAAAATAGCTCAAGTTCAGGAGTTGAGAGAAATCCTTTTTGCACCAGAATGCTAGGGCTTTTATTACCCTGATTATGTCTGTAAAAAAAATCACAGCCATAAATGCCATAGTGGTGCAGCTAATTACACATATTTTTAAACTGTATACCTAAGACACTTAAGAAAATGTCACTTGTATATTTTTTGTCTCATGTTCTTTTCAAATAATGGGCATAAGTAGCTATCTTTTGAAAGCAAGCTGTGCTTCAGTATTAAGTACCATAAGTACAAAGTTGTTTGTTTCTTTAAATTGCATTTATTATTAGACTCCGGAAAGAAGTACATGCTAATTTCACTGGATGAATGCTAATTTAAGACCTTCAGGCTATGTTGGTAGCTACCAGTTATGAAAAAGAATAATCATGTGTTAAGAAAAACAAACAGTAGTTTGTTGTTGATCATCTTACTATAAATCAAATGCATCATCTACAACTGTTACTGTGTAAATCAGAATATTACTTCATTGCATTCAAAATTACCAAGATTAAGACCATTTTTTTCTTCTAGTTTTTCAGTTTTTAGAAATTCTGTGAACCTACAGCTTGGCTTCAACATGGGAATTGTCTAGGACAGCAAAAATTCAATTCTATTTTTTTATTTTTTTATTTTTCCCCAAGGAGCATTTTCTTCTTTTGGCAAAACCAATGCTATATAAAACTTAAAATACAACTGATTTTCTTCTACTGGTTGGAAATCTAACATGGAAATTTTAACAAAAAGCAAAGGAAGCCTAGGCAAAACTTAATTAGACAAAGGTGCAGAAGTCTTGCTAAAAGTGACTGTCAATATACTTTTAACTGATTTGTATTGATGTTTGATTTTTGTTTTGCTCTAAAATTCCTGTGCGTATATTCTCAGCACCGTGTCTGTGTTTTTAATATTAACTGAGAAATATGTTGATTTAAAACCTTATGTGGTACATTTATCTTGCTGGTTTGTTGTGGCTGTTTGTTAAGCAAGATCATGATTTGCTATAGATAGATGCCTTGTGAGGGTAAAACAGCTTCATTAATAATCAGTAACTAGGCAGTGAAATTAAATTACAGTGATTAAAATTATCTGGTATTTTTTTCTGCTAAATATTATCCAAAAACGTTTTCTAATTTTTTAGTTGCAAACCTATTGGAGATCCTGAAGGAGTATCATTGCCTATGACTCCCTCTAGTGATTCTGCTATGTGAAATACAGCCATCGACAGATAACAGCCATATGAAGTCACCCCGAATTCTTCACTAGATACATTCTTCAAGTCTAGAATAAAGTTTTTTTTTCATAATGGCAATCGAATTCTCAATAAATTAAATTGTTTTTATAAGCAGTGAGATAAAATATTCTAGAACACACACTATTTGGGGAAATTGATATTTTGCAGCAAATAAATAGTTTCAGATGCAAGGAGCCTGTCTTCCTACTATTTAATGGAAAACTCTGAATAGAAATAGAAATACAAGCTTCTAGGTTTAAAATGAATAGTGCTAGCGCGTTCCTAGCTTGATACTATTAAAGGCAATCGATTTTCAAAAAATGCTGAGAATCCTTTATGGGATAATTGGAAAACTTCAACACAAAAATCAGTCTAATTCACTTATGGCATCATTTTGTATATCACTTTTTGCACCAGTTTGTAACACAGTCAGACAGAGTGTCATAATATGACAACGTACAGCCACCTCATTGTGTGTACCTAGAATTTATGTTTTCATTAACAATCTCTCATTACAATTTTACAGTTTTCTCTCCACTTCAAATACTCGCTAACCACTACCATCAGTTGCTGGTATTTGTATACTATCTCAAAAAGCTTTTACAAACACATCTTCAATTTTCACAATTTTAACAGGATGTGAGCTTTATTAACCTCAAATATTCTATATTTTTTCTGTATATAGATAAACTTTGGCACAGAGAAAGCTAACACTTCTCCTTGCCATAACTGTGTATCACATTTGTGGTCAGGTTTGGAAATACTACCAGTCAGCTCTTTATATACAAGGGCCTACATCCAGTTTGGTCTCCAAAGAGAGCTCAGTACATCTTTCAATAGGAAATGATAGCCTGTTTCTCTCTATTCAAGAAGATAAAGGGAGAGATTGCATTTGTTCATTAGTCATAGAAATATTTTAGGAATGGGAGGAAGTTACTACCGAAAAATCACTTGTGATAATGCAATAATAATTTTGATTTTGGATAGGATTTTTTCTGCCAGCATCTTGTGGTTTTATTTTTCTGGGTATTTCAGTAAAATACTAAAAACAGGTGAAGTTTAGATAAAAACAAAAGCAAACAAACAAACAAAATGCAAATTCATATTTTGTTTAACAAAAATACTTTTTTAGGTGGAATATTTAGTGTCCACACCTAATAGCAAAGAATGTGATGATAGACTATAACGTCCTATGAGGTCAAAGCAAAAACTAGGCAAGAAGGACAGATTAGGCTATACTGAATCCTTAGTTTTCTTGTCAATAAACCACTTTATGCTCTTGGCTTGGAAAGGCAAGTCCTAGTATGATACGTAAACCTATAAAAAACTTAATAAGAAACATTTTGTTACAAACTGAAAGAAAGGAATCCATATCCAAGTGGTATGCATTTCTAATAACTCTTTTTTCCAAAACAATTCCAAGCATTTTCAAAATGAACAACCTCCCTTGCTACTATAATACAGCAATCTTTGGAATGGGAATTACTAACCACTTGGTAGCAGTACCCAGTGAGAAGAATTTATACCCATTCTCTGCTATTATCGTGTCCCTGGATCAGTTCTTTATTCAGAAAGTCCTATCTTACTATGTTTCAAGACTAAATGTTTTTATTTGGTCCAGGTCTGTGTTCCATTCTTGGAAACTATTTGCAAAAACAGTTCCTCTGTCCCCTGACACAGGAAGGATTAAATGCTTCAAAGTTAGGTTCAAAGATACCAAGACAAGGGAAACAAATTCCACTGTTTCTTTCTCAAGTCCTCTTATAAAAACAGATAGTGATAAACACTTCTGAGATTCAGGTGACAGGGCACGAAAAGCCAGGGCTCATCATTCCCTGCAAATCATGCATCAGAAGGCAAAGTAATAACAGCATTTATGCCCCGCTCCTGCTTCCAGAAATCTGAACTTCTGAAATATTTTTTTTTCAGTGAGGATTCATCAAATCACTATCTCATTAGCAGACTTTTTCTAACTACTCAAAGATTCTGCTTACTGGAAGAGTCTCCTAAAGTTTCATTCTTTGGCTATTAATTTGAAAGGAGGCCAAATTCTATTGTTGCTTGTGTTACTGGACTTCTTTAGTGATGATGATTGCTAAATAATATCATTGCTTATGTGTGGTCTGGACATGCCTTACCTATCCAGTGGGAACATGCTCAACTGAACAGAATCTATCTTCTGAAACTGTAAGGATGCTGTAGTTTCTGATTCTAAAAAGGGCTGTGAGCCTTATTTCTCAGTTTTGCCCTGACTCTAAGACAGAAGTGGTGAGTCCCATCTGAATCAGTTCCTAGTGCACCACTTCAAAAAAACCAACTTTTTGTTTATTTACTATCCTGAAGACACCTTATTCTCATAATCTTGGTATTCTATACATGATAATTTCAGTCAGCAAAATAAAGTAAAATAAAAATAAATAAACCATTAAAAAATTGGAACATCTGAGTGCACACTGGGCTTAGTACAGAACGCAATTTGATTTAGATGAGGTCCTTAGTCTCCTCAATGTATGTACTTCAAGGAAATTTCAGCAATCTAATTTTTGGAAAGGAACTCTCTTCAATATTATATGGACTAACAAAATTCTCTTACTAAAGAGAAATGCTTTTCCCTTTTGTGAAATACAATGTACTTAATACTTTAAGAAATCCAAGTCTGATAAAGATTTAAAGGCATTTTATTTAAACAGGCCTTTGCTCCCTCAGCAAGACAATACAAATAAATCCAGCACACTAGGCATACAAGATACACGTGAAATCAATGGCATTTTTGAATGTGAAAAGTTTGAGCTATATTAAGCATTATGCTCATAAAATTTTATTCAAACGTAATTTGTGCAACATTTAAAATACATCTATTAGAAAAGTATTACTTTTCAATTTTAATAAGGATCTGACAGGCACAGAAATTAAACAACTTGACAAACATCAGGTTGGAGGAAAAGATGGGTCTTCCCAGATCCAGATCAGTTCCTGATTTACCCAACATTTCTTGTTCTGCAGCTACAGGTGAGGCAGAAAGGCATTAGAATCCCTAGAAGGAGCAAAGGAAGGTGCTGCATTTATCCCACTGCTTGTCAGATGAAAATGGCCAGGGTATTTGAAACACCTTTCCTTTCCTTTCAATCCTTTCCTTACAATCTTACAAAACTCTGCTGTCACGATGGTGGGGCTTCTCTTCACCTTTGTTATTAGCTAAGGATAAGTAATTAATGTTTCATAATTGATGTGACAGCTGAATCAAGAATACTTTTTAAAAAGTGCAACTGAAATCTTCAGTTTATGTTCAAAGTTTGTCTCCGTAGCATCATAAAACTGTGTCTCTTGATGGGTGGTTTTGGTGTCATAGAACTGCCTCTCTGTCCAAAAGCCACAGGAGCAGTTACCAGGTAGGTGTGACCTGCTTCACTAGTACCCTGCACAGCCATAGTCCATATAGTTCTCGCATAGTCCGCCAGCTACTTCTATTGCTGCTCTCCAGAATAAACAGCTAATTTCTGTACTCCTGGTCATAAATTCAAAATCTCAATCAGAACTCCAGATGATTATTCTATAATTGCATACACAACTCAGCTGAAAGGAGAGTAAAGAAAAAATATTTATTTAAGATCAACCAATATTTGAAGCCCTATAATGAATATTAAATAGTATTTAATGATGTTTATATGTTAAAATGGTTAAACAAGCCACTAAAATAAGGGAAAAAGAGCCACCCACGATGTGACTTTTCATAATCCCAAGTAAAATAAGATGAAGTTATTTGGAAATAAAGTAAGTTTTTTTTTTTTTTTTTTTTTTTTTTGGGGGGTTGTTTTTTTTTTGATTTCTTTAATAGGAAATCACTTGTAAGTACATTAACTCTTAAGGGAACTTATATTTATAACAGCAGGTAACAGAATAGCCTTTTAGTATTTTTTGTTTTGAATATATGAGTAGATATGCAATCCTGTTAGTGTGCATGATTCTGAAATTTATAGCTTTCCAGTACAAGCTAATTTAAAATAATGAAAAAAATATTGTTTATTCTAGCATTTTACATGTCTAGACTGCTTCTTAAACACAAGCTGTGCTGTAAAGTGCAGCAAAAGACACAATATATTTCAGTTTTCCTAGTCTGTTTCTATTTTGCAAGACATAAATTCCCAAACACCCTTAAAGATGCAGAGAACAGCACAGACTAACACTTGTAAAGTATATAAAGTTAATTTAAATGAGCACTTTCAGCAATATTATATTCCTAAAATAATTTCTTGTTATCAAGGACACAAAACAAATATTTATTATACAAAAGATATCCAGGAATTCCTAAGCTAAAGACTTGGTCTGATTCTTGTCTTAAGTCAGCTTCATACAGCACCTGTGCTGGCAGTGCCATAGCTCCTGGCCAGCATGCGTGGGGAGCTACTCCCTGTGTGTCCAGCTCCCTTCAAAATCTTTCCAGGCTCTCGTCTCGTGCTCCCACTCCAAAGGCATGCCCTTTCAGTATGGGTGCGTGAACTCTCAAAATGTTCACTATAAAAATCAAGGTATTTTATACATTATTCATGACATTTTAAAAACATTGTCACTTGACAACTGAGATAATAAAGTTAGTATGTTCTACCTCCTGCTGTTGGGGACTGGACTTCTAAAGGTCCATACTGTAATCATTCTGGCAACAGCCCTGCAAGACAGCAGCCACCTCTGGTGCCTGGCTCTCACTCAAAAAGGCATGTACTTAGAAATCATAACCCTACTCAAAATAATACAGTCTGAACTTCCTGCATATTATCAAGCAGGGTGTAATGTCTTCTCTCTTGGAATGAAAGGAATAGATACCATTTCATCACATGACAATTGTCCATCTAGAGTTGTGGCTGTAGTTTTGTATGTCTGCTGTTTCTAATTAATACTGTATGCATATCATCACGGCTAGCAATATTTCCAGTGGTATAAAACCACGATTGCAGCAGAATGTTTTATAGCAGATATGCTCTAACTGCTCTGAAACTAGGTTTTCAACTAGCTTGCATTTCAGACATTTATGAATCTGTGTGGAAAAAAAAGGTGATTCGTCATTTTCTTGGCAAAAATGTATTCCTACAAATATTTTAGAGAAGTTGTTCAGACATTTTAAATTACAGATCACTGCAAAAGAGGGGAGTCTAAAAGAACCACTGTATTCAATGTGAAGTCCAGATACAGTATCAGCTGGCAGTTAGGAAGCATGGGGCAACCTAGATAAATAATGCTGCTACAGAAAGTAAAGTGAGGGAATATCCATTATCGAAAAGCAGGAGTAAAACCAGTGCTAGTGCTCCAGGATCCCAAGTGAGATTTGTTTTACATTTCCAGTAAATGGGGATGAGGGAAAAAGAAGAGAAGGAAACTACTGTTTAAATAAGTATATGGAGAATAACTTGGGATTGAGGCAAAATCCTATTAAAAGATGTAGTAAAACATAGTTACAATTTGTTTTTTGAGTTCTTCTGTTGGCTTGAGAAGAAAAAGAGAAACAAAGCAAAACCACACAAGGCCTTCAGCAGAAAAAGACCTCCAACCGTATTTGTCACTCAGTAAAAGTAGCTCCTTTTCATTCCTTACACCAGTCTCCACAACCACCCCATTCCCAGTAGCCAAAGGAAGGCTTGTGTCTCGTATTTTCATGCATAAAAGTGAATTACAATCTTTCTTGGAGACTGTCATCTGCAGTGGCCTCTCCATGACTTATCTGGGTGACCAAAGTAAGGCTGCTCAAGCAATATATTCTGTATGACCTTTGCAAAAATGCTGAGAATTCGTCCTATAGCCAGTGCATTTTTAAGAGGTTATTCCGTAACAACTCTAAAGCCAGTAGCTGTATAAGATCTATGAGACTTTTCTCCTTTTGTTTTCAGCAGTTTACAAAAAGGCAGTGTCTGGGGGAAGAGAAGCCATAGAAATAGCAATCGGGGAAAGGCGGGGAGAGCTCCCCTCTTCTGCGAGGCAGCCGCCTGCAAGGCAGCCGGCGCCAAAGTCGGGGGGACCTGGTGTTATGTAAATTGCTCAAACTCAGCCACAGCACATGCAGCATCCAGCCCAGCAAGAGGGAGACAAGAATCAGCTGAAGTTACTGTATGGAAACCATATTTCGGAGAGTTTTTCTCTAAAGTGGAAGGCTTAGAAAGGAAGCAAGCTTGACCTTCACAGTATGCAAAACTTTGGCTCTGGTCCTAGCTCTTTTCACATGTGAATAGTTCCTGTGGGGCCTCTTCATGTGCTTAGAGTAACAAACAATTTCAGGATTTAGACCTTCATCTGAATCAAGGGTAGCAGCAATACTTTCTGATATGAAAAAATATTTTTTGTTCTTCTTAGTAAAGTGATGCATTCGCTACATAGACATAGTTAATCCTACTCTGACCCTTCATTTTTATGACATTCTTGGTTTGATTCATGAAGGGGTTTTGCCCTTTTGGAGGGCACCAGTGTGCCTTCCGGATCAGTTAAATAAGCCATCAACTTCTTGAACTTTTTTTTTTTTTTTTTTTTTTTTTTTTTTTTTTTTTTTGGCAAGGGAAACGACGATATTCACTTTTGGCTGTGCATTTCAAATATAGTTCAAACAGAACTGCTGGATCCATTGCAGCCCATCCCTAGCCACCACTCTGAAGAGCAGGATGTGCTGCTACCTGTCCGTGCTGCAGTGGCTGGTGCTGGTGGGCTCAATCGCTCTCACGCAGGACAAACTGGCACATAGATCTGTATGGCTCCCAGTAATATTCAAATACCTTTCAGGAAAATGTTTTGGTTTGTTGTGTTTTCTTTTCAAGTTATAATCTTTATTTTAATGTAATCCAAGGCAAGGAGGACAAGTGTCCAAATAGTATCACTTGCCTATTTTTAGGTGCAAAACTGTTGTCTGTTGGAACATGCCTCTCATGGACTTGGCTGTTGTCGAAATCCCTTGTCACAACAGCTCAGCAAAACAGGTATGAAAAGGATTGACAGACAGTCTTAAACCGTGTGCCATCAACACTACGTAAACCAAACTGCATGCTGCTTTTGTATTTTGTCCCTTTGTTGCTTATGTACACTTTATTTCACATTTTATTAAAAAAAAAATGTTGATGAGTAAGTGTATTAGAGTTGTGGGCATTATCCTCCTCAGCTTTGTGCTGCAGTGCGGCTGGGACACGAACCCTCTTTGTGGGTAATGTGCTAGTTTGTGCATAATGAGGCACCTCTGCTGCACGGATATATATTGGACCAGGAAAACGAAGTGACAACTTATTTCCCCAAATTCCTAGAATTTAGTACCCAACATAGTAAAATACAATGGGCGATTGGTCAAACTCGAGCAACTGAAATACGACGTGAAAACGTAACCTAGAAGAAAAGGAATTACACCTGGTCTGTGGTATTTTAGCATGGTTAATGGCCATGCAATTGCTCATTCTGGTCCATGTTCAAAGCCTCCCATTGAATACAGGAGTTAACAGGTAAAAATGGAGGCAGTTCACTGAATGACTGGGGATTTTTACAAGGTGTTTTTAGAACTCTCTCATCCTCTCCCTACATACCTTTTTCAGAGAGATTGCGGTGTTTAAACTATATTTAGCTATAAAAGTGAGACATTACCTACATCCTGCTATAGCGGAGAAGGTAAATCAAGGCTTTCACATGCATTTCCAAACTATTTTTAAAGGACACATGCGAAAGATCAGGCTCTTAGGGTGAGTGTAAGTTGTCTCGTTCACCAGAACAGAGCCTAAAACTGCCTCCTCACCCAAGAGCAGAGTAGAGCGAAAACGCTATTTACCAATAATTGCTGCGTTCACTAAGAAGTGCCTACTGCAGGCATCTGGCAAAGCGCTGCCAGTAACTCAGGATCCCCCAGTCACTAAACCCAGCGCGGACGCCGAGCTCTCCCTGGGAGCGGGTTTCCTCACGGCCGCTCCTCACCGGCCGCTCTGCCCCACGCAGCCCCCGGCCGAGGGCAGCCCCGGGGCGCAGCGGAGCCCCGCGGAGCCTCTAGGGCCGCCGGAGGCTCCCGGCCTGGCCGTGGCGGGGGGCGCCCCGGCCCCAACCCCGCAGGGGCCGCCCCCTGGCGAGGCGGCGGAGCGGCGGCTCCGGGGGGATCCTGCGGGAGGGGGCGCCCGGCCGGGCCCGGCGCCGCCCCGCCCCGTGGCGGTGATGTCAGCGGCGGGGCGGGCCGGCCGGTAGCGGCGGCGCGGGGCGCGGGCGGCCGCGGCAGAGCCCAGCCGGAGCCGGAGGAGCCGGAGCCGCCGCCGCCGCCGGGACAGGGCGGGCTCGGGGCGCCGCTGGCAGCGCTGCCCGCGCCCTCCAGGGCCGCTGCGCCCGCAGCTCAGCCCCGGCAGGGAGGGGAGAGCCCGGCGGCGGCACCGGCGGCTTCCCCGCGGGCGGGAGGCGGCTGCCCGCTGCCCTCGGGGCTCCGCCGCTCTGCGCGGCCGGGCCGAGCATCCCCGCGCAACTTGGCCGGGCGGCGGGACCCCTGCGGACCCGTGCGGGGCCGCCACCGCCGTCCCTGCCTCCCGCCGGCTGCGAAAGCCAATAGGCAGCAAAACCCAACAGAAATAAAACAAACTCAGGCTTACCTAAAAGTTAGGAACCCCCATTTTTTTTTATTGTTTTTTATTTTTTCCTTTTTTCCCCCACTCCTCCTCCTTCCCCTTTCGGCCTCGCTCCCTATGCGGGAGCCGCCTGCGGCCGCTGCCGAGCAGGAGCCGCCGCGCTGGGGAGCGAGCAGCCCGTGCGGCGGGGCAGCCTCCGCAGCAGCCCGGCTGGAGGGACGGCCTCGGCGCTCACGGCACTGAAGGTAAGCAGGGGCGACAGAGGGGTTTTCGCACCCTTTTGTGTTGTACCTTCTGTCCGGCACCCTCCCCCCAACCTCCCCCCTCCCTTCAGCAGGGCATCGGCGGTGCCTCCGGAGAGGCGTGAATGGCACGGAGCCGACCAAGTGAAATGCAAGTCTGCTCCCTTGGAAAGCACATGGAGCGCACAGGCGATCGCAAAGATGTGTTTATTGCTGCTCCGCTACCATAACGCTGATGGTCTGTGCTCGCAGCGACGACAGGGAGCCAACTTGCACGGCTCAGGAGCGGGGAGACCCGCGGTCTGCCTCTGACGGGCGGCTGGCACTGGCTGCTACATTTTGTTGGATGTGTTCCCCCCACCGCCTCCCCAGAGCATCTCAGCGTCCTGTTTGATTTGCTGGGGTGTCGGATTTTTTTACGATTATTTTTTTTAATTTTAATTTTTATTCTTATTTTTTTTTTTATTTTCCCCCCAGATAGAGTGTCTGGTGTTAATGAGTGAGGGAGATGGGGAAAAGGAGAAAGAGAAGAAAAAAAAACCATATGGAGTATTTTATTGATGTGATCATAATCCTGTAATGGAGATTGCATTAAATGAGGATTGCATCAAAATGCCTATCTGCTGTGGGGAGACGGGAGAGCAGAAACTATGCTGGATTGTAAATGAAGTTCTTTGATTGAAGGATTTTCTTAAACCATGGAGAGATATCTGTAAGCTTAAAGTTGCTGTATATATGAAGTACTGGAATGGGATAAAACACAGATCAAGCTGAAATATTTTAATTTACTCGAGCTCCGGATGCAGTTAGAATTGGTTAGAGAGGCACTGCAGTGATGTCCAATGAATACTTGGTTTCAGCTATGGAGACCACAGAAAGGCAAGGGAAGAGGAGAACACAGAAAGGCAAGGATAAAATATTACTTAGCATTTGGGGAAGGATGCTTCATTTATGACTTCTGACATAATGGCATGAAGCCTACAGCCTGCTGGTTATGAGCAGAAACCTTGTAGGCGATCTGGAAAGCAGAGGATTTATCTCATTTTCCTTTTTGCAACCTTGACATAGTTGCCTTTAAGAAGTAGCTCCAAGTTATCTGACAGGAGGCAAACAGGGACTTATTTGCCCCTTCGGATATTAAAAGAAACTGTAAGCTTGAGAGAGAGGGACTTGACTCGTCTGATCTTGTCTTTCTGAGCTTGAGTTGATAATGCATTTTGAGTAATTGTTGTTGCTTATCTCAATTGGCAAAGGAGGGGAGAAGATGTTCAAGTTTACTGAACCAAAGCAGAGCTGAGGACAGTAGATAATATCAACTTACCCTTGCCTTCTTTTTTGCTGAATTTTATTCTGGCGTAGAAAACTGAGCCACAAAGAGCACCTTCTTCAAGCCTTATTGAAAGGAAACCAAGGAAACCCAAAGAGAACAGAAAGATTAAGCCAAAGATAAATCTTGACTTTTCTCTTTTCAGCGGTGGAAGTAGCGTTGATCTGTCAGGTTGCATAGGTCAAAGGAGATAAGAGATAAGTTGCTTATTTATTTACTGCTATTTTCACGCACACAAAGAAAGTTGTTGCACAAATAAACATCATGGACTGGGAAAGAACCAATTCTTAGAACCACCTAAATAATAACTTAAATAAACAAAAGAGATAAGGATACTGTAGGGATACTCAGTATCTCTGTAACTGCAGAAGAGCTGGTTAATGATAAAATTATGTAGAACAAAGCAAAATATCTGAGGTTTTAACAAGTAATTTGTTTTCCTGTTTGAGTTGTCTGCAAAATCAGAGCTAGTATCTCCACTGTTGAATGTCTCTTGTGCTGTGTATTTAGCGTAAAAAAAAAAAAAGTGTGAATTTATTTATTTAAAATAATGAAATAAGAAAAGCAGCTTAAGTGTATTGAATTCCTCTTAAGCATTTTTTTTTTCAAAAGGAGACTTCTTGTGAATGGTATGTAAGACATGGGTTTAGAATGTTCATGGATATACTCCAGGGAGCTTCGTGTTAGCTCAATAGGCAATAGGATCTTCTTCCAAAGAGATACGTGGAGAAGATGTGCTTAAATATCAAGCCATGTTCAGGTGAGACTGGTGGTATCTACATTTCAAGACCAACTGTTAGGCTGCTGAGGGGAATGATGCTTAATCTGGAAAATAAAGCAAGTATTCCTAGCTCATTTCTTAATGGGAATAATTCATTAAGTCATTGATTAATTTTACTTCTGTATGAATGTTCCAGATGTGACTCTAATTTTTACCAAGTAACAGCTGAGGAAAAAATATCTTTTGAGAAGTGTGGTTATCCATGCAGATCTGGATCTGTATATTTTTTATAGAACTCTTTACTGCTTCATGGCTGCATTGTTCATCCTTGCAGCGTTTCTTCAAGTGTGAGCCTTGCTATAGTTAAAGGATAATTTATATTCAGTGTAGTACTGTCTGCTCAGTGGAATTGGCTTTATACATCACAGCCTCTGCAAAAAAGGAGATCAAAGATCTGAACCTGTGGTCCTGTATTGCATTTGTATTCTACGTGGACTTGTGTAATCTTATACTGGAGCCATTCATGCTCCCATAGTTAAGAATTATGTCGGTCTTTCCATTAAAACACCCATTTGTTTAGTAATTTAACTTTTAAAGACAGGCTCTAAGCTCAAGTTAAACACATTCATATAGTGTAAAAAAAAAAAAAAAAGTAGATATACGAAGCTATGAAGTATAACAATTGCCATTTGCTAACGTAGCACAATTAAGTTGAATTTATAGAAAGCTTAGTAGAAAGTAATGCCCTGCCTGAAAAAGGTAGAGATGAAAAGGGAAAAAAAAATTCCTTTCAGATCTAGAAACCCTTTAGAACAAGGTGGGTGTTCATACCTGGATTTTAAAGGGGTCTACGATCACTAAGCAGGCAACAGGGTTTTCCAAGTAGAACGGCACTGGCTCAAAACAGGAATTAGTTAGATCTCAATTTACTGGTTCAGTCTGAGGTTGTGTTAGAACTGATGTCTTTGGCATTATTCCAGTTACTTCTTCTGAGTAGTTAGAACAAAACACAACTCCAAACCCCTTGTCTTGGTCTGTCAAGTTATGCTTTCAATAAGCTAAAAAGGACAAGATGGTTTTGATTAACATTGATTGTCTGACACAGGTAATAAAAGGATTTGGGGAATGCTGGTGCTAAAGTATGCTTACCAGGTGGTTCACCTGAGAACACCACTGCAGAAATCATGCCCTTCCATCACATGTGCAGGAAGTGGTACAAATGGTCAGCTTACACTTACGTGGAGCCCCCTTTCTTCCAGAGCATCCCAGAATCTTTTACAAGTGCCTGTTTCAGTTGGTCGTCTTCCAGCAGTGAACTAGTTGCTTCATCTCTGCAGACAAAGTAGGTGAATGCTTATAACCTCTTCATGTGTATTTTGGGTTAGAAGTGACAGGCTGAAAATACACATGGATTCAGTGTTATAGTCCTGTGTTCTGCGTAGTACCAGTGTTCAGTGGGCAGGTTCCAGATACAGCTTGCTGTAGTCCAAGTATTTTGGAGCGGATGGAATAAATGGTGTTGTTTGAATGAAAGACTTTTATCACTTAAAAATTGATAAGGGAGATTAATAGTCTGCTGTCCCAATTACCACTTTCTGCAGTGACATCAGTAAGAGGGAATTTATAGCAGTTGTTTGTTTTCAGCGTGGTGAAGTAGTGGTGACTGTATCTTTCTTGCCACTTCTGAAAATTCCTGCTCCCTGCATATATAAAGGCAAGTAATATGAAGCAGGAAATTTAGGGTGGAAATGGGAATTTGATTATCCCTTAAGATCTGTGGGGGGACTCCCATTCTCATTATCCAATGGTAAAATAAGGAAAATAGGTTTAGAAGACAGTCTTTTTCAATTACAGTCTCTGAATTAGTGGAGTGACTTGCCAGGAAGCATAAAAGCTCCTATAGCTTTGCATGTTTTTTCTTTTTTTTTTTTTTTTTTTTTTTTTAAAAAAAAAAAAAAAAAGCTCCTGTAAGAAGAGTATAAACTATCCTTAAAATTGTCTTTCAGGTGTTGTATTGTGAGCAATAGTCAAATACGTGGAAAATACATTTTGAGTGACAATAATATCATTTATTTTGTCTGGCAGAAGTGAATGATTATAATATTAATTTTTAAAAAACTTTTTAGAACAAAACTCTTGTCTAAATCGAGACAACAAATACTATTTTTCTGTAATTGTGCAGTAAGATTTCAGATCTGAATGGAAAGGAAGAACTTACCCCACTTGCAGGGGAAGTTTAATGGAAGTCCAGTAAAAATTAATATAAAAAACATAATATAGCTCTAAAAGAGCATGGAATGTAGTCTGTAGATACAATCAAATCATGGTAGTTTTGACAGTAAATAAGAAACTATAAAGGGTTTTCTGAAGTTGTGTCATAATTAAACATTCTTTTTATTTGAAGTCCTGCCTGTATCATTGCTTCTAATATCCTGTTGAATATTGCTATGTTTCAGGTACACTTAGAAAATAAATTTCTCCCTTAGATAACGTAAGACTTAGTCTTCTTGATCCAACAGAATCTGAGTCAAAGCTTCTTGCAGTCTGTGAAAACATTTCTGTTGGAACAGTGCCTTGAATAATTGCTTCTTACATTACAAAACATAACATACTTTAACTTCTGCCACTTGCTCAGAAGTTAAACATGTTAATATGGTATCGAAGGTATTGCTGTATAGGAGTTCTGCTTGCAAGGATGGCAGAACTTCAGCTGTTAAGCAGCAAGTACTTTTCAGGGGAAGTTCTTTTTAAATTACTGCTATTTTCCTTCATGTAAGTTATGACATACTCCACAAGGATTATTTCATTGCAAGTGGACCTAACTAACCTGATCAGCAGAGAGCTAAATATGTTCTCAGAGAGACAAATAAACATTGAGATTATTGCAGACTTCGGATTTCAGTAGTGAAAATGTAAGCGGAGGTGGGCCATTGAATTTAAAACCCATCACTCTGGGGTTAAATACAGCTAAGAAACTTGAGCTCTGCTAAGAAACTTAGCCTGCTTCGTTTACCTGCCAGGGGAATGTTTTGTGTTGAATACTGCTTTGATTTGACATGGCTGTTTAGGGAATGATTTTCTTCCTCTGAACTGGTCTAGAAATAAGATGTCACTGGTGATGTAGTTTGCAGTGTTTATGTTGCATCCTTAAGGACATAGGTTTATTATTTTTGCAAGAATCTAATTAGTAATTGCATGAGCTTTACCAAAGTAGCAGGAAATACATACTAAATAGAAAAAAATCCATGTAGAACTTTGCAATGCTTTAGGCACAGAGTATTTCATTTAACTAGCTACTTACACCATCATAGTTTCTGCTCTATGCTAGCTTGTTAAATTAACAGGTGTACGTATGGAAAGCTATGATCTGCTGGGTCTATGATCATGATACCTGGAAAGCCACACAGTCTTGTTTCCAGCATTAGTTCCTGGCACATAACATGCATAGTTGCCCACCAGAACAAAAACGGAAATTATTTGGGGGATGACACAAATACAGGTTCCATTAAAATGCAGGGTAGGGAAAAACTTAAGATACCAAAATAAATAAATAAACAAAGGCACCTGCCTACCTGTTAGTCTGTAGTAGATTTCATTAGATGCTAATCTCTTTTGATATTCCTCCTAAGAAAGGAGGCTTCCTGACTTTGAGAAGGAAATGAGTTTTATGTCTGCTAGTGGAAGTCATAGTTTAAACTCTTGTTTAGTCAATTGTGCACGATTTGTAATTACTTCTATAATTATATAAATACGTTTCTTCCTGTCTCTTGACAAACAATTATGAAACCATGTGTCCTGACAGGCTTACAGGTTGCTTTAATAGCTGGTTTTACTTTGGTATGTGGTAGGGTTGGTTGTTTTTTTCTTCCTGCAGGGGAGGGTAGCTTTGATAAGAAGCATGTGTCATGGGGAATGCTGGAATCACAAATGGGAAGGAGGTGTTAATCAGACACTTATGATGTTTACGACAAAAGTATTACAGTTGTCAATGTTAAATAGGGGAAGCGTGTGTCATCACATTCCCTAAATCTTAGTAGAAAAAATGCAGAGGAACTTCACCATTAAATCATGATGTAATAGGAACTGCAACATGCGTATATAGTTCTGGACTCAAATAATTTGGAACCTAAAGCTTGCTGTAGCAGCTTGTTCAAATTATAGCTGCTGCAAGTAATTTGTAAATGTAAACAAGGTGTAAGTCATGAAACTAAAGCTACCATTAAAGGGAGTAACGGCTTTATTTTGTCACTCATTTAATTGACCCTTAGAAGATGTATGTTGCAATGTACCTTATGTTCCAGATCTTAATTTACAACAGCAAAGTAATAATTCTGGGGATGAAAATTGGGAATGAAGTGCATAAAACTCATTTTCTGTCCATCTTTCTGCCTTGCCTGCAAGTGAGACTTTACCAGAGTGAATGGACATCTACTAAGGGCTTCAAGTTAGTTTTCTGTTATCTGAATTCTGCTACAGGACATTAGTTAAGTGCTTGTATATATGCAGAAGTATTATCATTAAAAAGGAATTATTACATAAAAACGATAATTCTTTTTCTAATAATAATTCATTTTTAAAATTAATGTTCAGGAGATGTGTAATTTCATGACTTTAAAAAAAAAAAAAAAAATGGAGAAAAAGTAAACCAAACAGTTTGTGTTCTAGTTAGTTTTTGATAATTTAAAAAGCCAACTGAGAATGGCCTTTTCCTCTGGCCAAACAGAAGTTGAAGTATCAGATATTGCTGCTTTATCTTCTGTGTTTCTATTGTAAACTTGAGGAGGAAAAAATCATGTGCAGTTGAACAATTATTAGTTAAATCAGAGGAGTCTTTAGGTAGTGGAAAATGAGTGTAAAACTTGTATATAATCTAGAGTACTGATGACTTCAGAACAGAACTATATATAACATTCTTGGTATTTGCATGCTGTTAGGTAATTCTCACATTCTTCATATATATATATGCCCTTTGAAAAGACAATATGTCTAGGAGAACACTAAACCATGCTTTCTTAACAGAACTTGTCTTTAAAATACCTCTAAAAAGGCTACAGAATCATGGCCTATCAGTTTTAAGAGTTTAGCTTTAGCTACATATTAAAGAAAAACATTTTAAAGAACTGCTCTGAAGGTACACTTAAAGCATAACACAAAGTATGTTTGAATGAGTTTATAACTCAAAGTGTTTCAACTAAGAAGAAAATAACCTCCAAACGATGTTTGGCATATCGGGGGAAAAAAAATGACCACTTCAAGCAAGTGCATGTGAGTCAGAAAGAAAAGACATTAATAGTCTTTGTCAAAGAAATGTGTTGCTAGTGTGTAGTCAGAAACTGTTGTTTTCTTAACTGGGGAGTGAGGTTATGATGTGTCAAGCATCCATGGTCTTATGATGAGAAATAAACCAGTAATATCTTCCATCTGTACTTCTGTGTCAGTACTGAGACATATGAGCATCACTGAACAATCTGAACCGTGTGTGCTCAAGGAAGAGATTTTCTTGGTGACTAAATACAAATGATTCTCAAAAGAGTTTGGGTGTTGTTTGCTTTTGAATGTTTTAATGAAAGAGTTTAAAAATTCTTGCTTTCTGAAAAGAAAATAAATTTATGTGATGTCCACTCCTTTTCACTACTTTAACATGACTGACTTGTTTATTTGAGCATAATATTGTAAAAGTATTAATTTAATATGTTGGTGAAAGCTTTTATGTTATTATTATATTTACAAATAATCTCAAACTTTTTTAAAAACAATGAGGAAATGACTGTAAGATAATAAAGAGTTCATACTCATTAATGGTAAAGAAAGAATCTTAGTTTCTCTACGTTGTTTGAGAACAATGTGTCTTTGAATTAACTTTCTTAATGGAAGTTGAGAATCAGGAAATTAATGAGTTTTATAATGCAACTGAGGCAGGTCTATTTTTCAAAAGGATTTTCACAGTTTGGATACACAAAGTCCTATTTTCAAAGTGAATTTGCCTCTTAAACAATCTAAAGCTTGTTTATTTCAAAGATATTTTTTTAATTGCCATTTTTGTTGAAGACTAGTTATACTAACAACTTGCACCTCACTCATGTTTTCTTACATTTCTTCAGTATTAACGATATTAAAACTAGTCAGCATCAGGTATTTAAAATATGGTGTAACTCAAGTGCAATAATTCTACTCAAAAACTAAAAGCAAACTATGCACATAAGGTAAACCTTTGCAATCTTCACCAAAGTTGCACAGAATAAACATGTGAAGTGGATGATTGTCCTTTTGACTCTTTCTGTTCTATTCAAGTAGGTTTAAAATACTTCAACAGAAAAGAGGAGAAGAGGGAGCAGAAGAATTAGAAAAACTGTGATAGAAATGTATCTCTTTTATTAAGACTATACGGCATCATGATTTGTTAGATTGGGACCTATTACTTTTCACATTCTGTATTTCATGGCTCACCTAACAGAGTTCAAGCATTGAACAGCCTTTAAAGTTGTGTTAAACTTGACCACAGCCTTCAGAATCAAGTTTACAGAGTACCTGAGGTGATTGTACCTAAACGGGAACAGTTCTAAACAGTTTTGTACCTTCTTTCTCCTGCTTCCATCCATTAGGCAATTTATTTCACAGTTTTGGACATGGAAGTGCATTTGTATTTGACCATTGTTTGAAATGTGGTTGGATTCAGTTTAGTTTCTTTGTGTGCATTGCTTCTCTTAACATCTCCATGAGTGATGGAAAGAGGTGTGATAGCAGAAGATTCACCCTGATTCACTGTTACTAAGCTGAACATCCAGCACTGGAAAAGATGATCACTCTAAGCATGTGTTTCAGTCAAAAAGAGATCACTTTTACTTTTTGCTTGTCAGAACTTTAAAATCCAGTTTGTCTAACTGAGACGATAAACAGAAGTTAAAACAGAGGAGGAGGGGTTGACTTCTGTCAGTTCTTTTACTTTGCACTAAATGCATATAAATTTACAATAGCTCAAATAGTTCTTATTTATTATAGTCTATATAGGGTGGACTAAACCTGAAATCATTTTTATTGTCTTAAGTTGGAGAAAAAGGTAAACGTGCTTGTAAACTTGTTGCAATAAGACGGTACTTTTGTGATTGTATTGCGTTACACAGCTCAAATTCACTAAGAAGTTTATGACAAAATGAATTGAATTTGGTTCCCATTTTGTGTTTGAGTAGTGTTCTTCTGAATCACAATGTAGGTTATTTTAAAATTGCCAATAAACCTTTATTAACAACATATTAATGCTATGTGGGACTGCTTATTTTCTTGTAAGGTATTACACAATTTGTTCAGTAACTGCTTGCTATAGGTACTTTTTTCTCTTGCTAACTTAAAGCAAGTTTCAGGTTTTGTTTATTGTTGTTTAATGTCACTGTGAAAATATAAACAAATAGAATGCTTTCCTGTTAAGTCTGACAAAAGATTAAAAATGCTGGATTTTGTTACGAGTCTCCTTAATATATAAAGGTGGCATTTTCATTGCACTATACTTAACAAAAATAAATATTTAAAATTCATGGCTGAATCAAAAATAGTGCAACATCAGTCTGCAAAAAAAAAAAACAACATTTACAGTCTCAGTTCCTTATGTGTAATTCATTTTGGCAGGTACAGTAAGTTTTATTGTATTATAAACACTAAAAAAGCTTTAAATCGTTGAAAAAAAGTTTAGAGTAAGTGAGTTAGATGAAGCTGTTGTGAGATTAACTAAATTCTAGAAATTCAGTCACATCAGAGAATTGGATCTATGTCTTTATTTAGTCATTGCTGTAATAAAAGTCATTGCTACTGACCAAACTGCAAGGTAGTGGTTGATGGACGTATCAAACATGAACAGAAACTACTTTCTGAACAGTTTAGGACACTTTAGTGGTTAAAGTGATAATTGTATCTGAACATCGCTTTAAATGTTGTCCATGTGGTTACATGTATATATAAGAAATATGTATCGCCATGACCTTACAAATTTGTCTGAATTTGTAAGGCAAAGTGTAAGAAGCCTCTAATGAATAGTGAAGTCAAAATCTCAGATGCTTTTGCAAACGGCATCAGAAAGCTACTGTTGTAGTAAAGTACCTGCTGAAGAGCCAAACACTTATTAGACATGCTTAGATATTTCTTTGTTTGATTGCTGAGACAATTATAAATTTTAATAGAATATTTTTTGATCTGTAAGAAGGGGTTAAGGATGGCATCATCTTGCAGACCATAGTTGTCATTTTCTCCTCTTTCTTTTAATAAATAGAGCTTTGGCTCTTGTAGTTCTTACAACCTCAGCTGTAACTATTTTGGGGGGAGAAACATGTCAAGTCATTTCTGTGTTGGCAACAGCTAGTTTCTTTCTCAGATTATAGAGATGTTACTCAGCTTTATGATGGGAGCCCTAGTTTTATTGAGTTCTTCTTTCAAATTGAAGAGTTGCATTCTGTCCTTGATGCCAGTGTGATTTCAGGCTGGGTTATGCATGCTAATTTGCACTAGATCAGTTTTCTATTTTCCTGAATCTAGAGCAGTGTTTTCAACTGTTTCTTAGCAATAAAATTCATCCTGGGTTAGGTGTGAATTATTTGAAGCTCAAAGAGAAGGTAATGTTGGTAGTAAACCAGAAGAAGTATTGAAGTGCTTTCTCCTTTGTTTTCGCATTCTAAAAATAAATAATAATATTAAGAAGAACTATTGGAAAAATTCAGACCTAATGAAACTAGACTAGGCCACTAAGCAGCTTAATGTAACTTAGAAACTTTGAGCAGGTTTGGCTAGACTGTATCTCCAGACAAGCCTTCCAATCTGAATTTTTCTGATTCCATGAGAAAGCCACTAACTCTTCCATGTAAGACATACTTTTTCCCTTTGTCTTGATTGTTTTTTTGCTCAAATCCAGTAGCTTGCTATATCCTGTGGATCTCATTGTTCAAGGAGTAGTGAAGAAATGAGGGACAGGAAGAGGAACCTGCTAGTGAACGGGAGAGAGCTGTTATTTCTGTTCTTGAACTTGGATCTTAACATTGTTTGCTATTCCTGTCTCAGAGTGTGCTATCTGATGTAATTTTGGAGGCCTCCTTGAACTTAGGTTAAAGACAAGCTCGCACTTCAGCAAGTCATCTGTTCACTGCCTTTCTAGAGTGCTGTTCTAAATACAGTTTAAAGTACTGCTTTTGATCCGTGAAACACCTTTTAGTTTTATTTTGATTTCTGAGGAAGACTTGCTGTGTGATTTTATTCTTCTGTAAAAAAAAAAAAAAAAAAAAAAAGTAGAAGAGCAGAAGCTTCAGCTTTAAACATCTGAGCTGAGGGCAAGAAAACTTGAGATTGATTCTTTTCCCTTAGTCTTACAAGACCTAAGTTAGTTGACATTCACAGCTGTAAGACAAACCCATTAATCTGTATTTTTCTGAGGGTTTTCTGGAGTGGACACATTAGATGGAGTGTAATTTTGTTTGTATTTGTGAAGAGTATTCTGCTGATGCTTCATGTTGATGATTTAGTGCTCTTTACTAAAAGAGTGTCTGGAGGTTGACACATTCACTACAAAAATGCACAAAATTAGGTTTCTGGAGAGGGATTTATCCATACAATCCATACAATATGCTAAGAGAAGGGATGATAAGATAAGGCTGAGAAGAGATGATATTTTTATAGAAATAAATTTTATTAGTTTCCCTAGACGTAAGATAAGACCGCTGTAAATGAAGCTAAAGTTCTTCAAAATTCTTATCAAAAGCTGAATTTTTAAACTCATCAAAGGCCTGCCATTTTCTGTTGAAAAGCGTCCTAGAAGCTACCTCTTTAGTTCAGTGTACTCATTCTGCTTAAATATTATTACTTCACTGTATTGAAGCTCCTAAATAGTACTCGCTGACGGTAATGGAATGAAGGATCTGGGTTCAATGAGGTATGAAAAAAGACCAGAACAAGTTGTCTGGGGAGGTATGTGCGGTCACTGTTCTGGGATGTTTTCAGCACCAGAATAGATTAAAAACCTGAGGAACCTGCACAGACTTCATGGTTGACTCAGCTTTGAGAGAGATCGGACTAGGTCGCCTTAAGAGGTCCCTTCTGACTTGAATCATCCTATGATTCTAGGTCTTATTAGCTCATAATATATTTAAGGATATCTTTGACTATGCAAAGAGCCTTCCATTTTTTCCCTGAGTATGATAATGTTGTAGGCTGTTATTTACATGTCTTAAGACAGATCTGCAGACAGATACGCTGTGCTATATGGCATTTTGGGATTATGGTATTTGGAGACTGAAAGAGACTTTGCAAGCATTTTCCTAAAACCTCAAAAATGGAATAGGTATCCCTGAGGGAAGAAAAGGAATTTTGTTAGATAGCCTTTTCTAAATTTGTCCTTTTTTGTCTTCTTTTACTCCGGTGTAACAATACTTTGGTATGTGACTGTATAAGCAGTTACCTTTTAAAGAATCCTTACTCTTTCAAAACCTCCATTTTATTTTCTGTTTCATCATGGAATTATTCGTCAATGCACGCAGTCAAACCAAAACTGGGCACTGAGAACTAGTGGTGAAGGTTGCTGAGTCTGAAGTAGCTTCTTTTTTTTTTGCTTGTTAAAACTAGATTAGATTGTCTTTCAGGTACTTCCACTTATTTTCCGTGCTGTCTGTACCACATGGTACCATTGGCACATTTTTTTGGTAAATGTCTAAAAGGGACATAATAGTGCATATGCTAAATCTAGCTGAAATCTACCTTCAAAATTTACTTCCATGTGTTTATGTTTATATTATCCGTGTGTTTATTTGAGCCAATTTTAACTGAAAGCTCAGCAGAACACTGAATGCACTCATTTAGTGTTTTCTATCTATGATTCTTGCTGTACCATTTAATTATCCATTTTGTTTCTGCTTTCTGAACAAGAATCCTTTCCCTTCCTTTAAAAATACTTAGGTGTTAATAAAATACTGTGATAGATCTCTGCTGTCTGCAGTTTATTTGTAATTGCTTGGTCAGTAAACACAGTTGTTACATAATGATGGACTGTTTCCTGTTACATTGAGGAAAGTGTCTTAATTATTTGTTTGTCTTAATGAGTGTAAAAGACTGCATTGCATTTATAACATAGATTGTCTCAGACTGATATTTTGAGGACCCCCTTCCCCCCGGATTTTAAGTAGGCAATAACAGCAGGTGGTTTATTGAAAAATCTTTGGAAGGCCAATAGGCTCAATCGAAGTTTCCTTGACTTCCAGGAAGTACCCTACAGTGGGACTGTTTTTCTAACAACAGGAAATTTAATAATGAAGCACTAATGAACAGTATGTCTTAGAACTTCATAAATATGCCAAACATTCCATAGAAGAAGTATATTCTGTTTACAAATAAAAATAAAAAATCTGCAACATTCACTATCTGCTTGTTAGCATGTATTTTAGACATGGGACTTAGGCTTGCTTTAAGATGATCAACCTGGATGGTACTGAATATAAAGACGTCAATATAATTACTAATCTCAGCAGAAAATCATTTTTGCTGTTTCTTTTTTTTTTTTTTTTTTTTTTTTTTTTTTCCCCTGTGTGGAGGAGGGGATGAACTGGTTTTCTATTATTCTTTATAATTTAGGTTTTCTATTTTTGCCATCAACTGGGAACAATTCCCAGTTACTTTCCTTCCTTCATATATTCAGGGATGGGCCATCTTACAAGACAAATCTTAATAAAAGAGATGCCCTGATGAGCCAGTATGAACTAGCGGTAATTCAGCAAAAGCTATTCCTTGACTGTTGATCAGGAACATGTTCAGCTTTGGATATGAAGTGAACTACTGGACATTATTCTAATGCTAATCCAAACTGTCTCTAAAGATATTATAAGTATTCAGTTGTAGCAACTTCATATTAAATGCTCTGAATGAGGCATGTGTATATGAACAGATTCTGTTTGTTGTTGCATTGGTGCAACTACAAGAAAATAGTGTTATGCAAATATAAGTTACTATCCACAGACTCAGAACCCTCGCAGCTGTTCTGATCCTTCCCTTGTCTGAATCAGCATAATTTTTTTTTTGAAAAGATACTTCATTGCAATCACAGCTAGGCAAGATGGTGTAATTTATATGTATAGTTACCATCATAGATAATATATTTATGAGCTGCATAACCATGGGGAAATCACAGATTTTCAATTTCTCTTGGAAAATGTTCATTATTAGAAGGTGTTACTGGAGTATTGTTTGTTGTAAGAGAAGAAAATCAAGTTCAAGATTTTAATGAATCTCTTGAGAGAATCATCAGATTTACAGGTTAAAAAAGCTGTAAACATTCTACTGGGAGTAGTCATTAAAGAGAAGATGAATGTGAGCTATCTGTACTTTTCTTATGAAACAGAAATATTGAGGATGATTTACAAACCAAAAATGTGTTTATCTTTAAATGGTCTGTATTGCTGCATTATATAATGAAATACAAAGTAAGGTTAAAAGTAAGTCTTGTTAGCAAGATGAGATGCAGTTTCACTGTTTCGTTTGGGAAGCTTATAGGTAAGTCAGCACGGATTGGAATGTTTATGGAAGAAGCCTGAGAATATTGCCTTGATTTCTAAGTTTGAAAAAACATTAGAGTGGAAAAAAAAAGATCCTTCCTGCATAGTTAATCATCTTGGAGGGCCTTATGTTGAAAATTTGATTTTCTAAGTTAAATAAAAAAGAATTAATAAAAGATCTGTAGATTAAATAAATTCGATGAAAACAGTTCAATTCTCTGGTGAGTTACTTTTTTGTAATCAGAAAGTGACAGCATAGGACTGCAAAAAGACTTGCTTTTCCACAAGGCACTTCATACCTTTGATTATTCACTCAGGCTTGACTGAACCAGCAACATACTAGTAAAAATTCATAATTTGTGATGAAATGGTTTGTTTAATCCTTGCTTTTCTTCTGATGTATTATAGATGCAGTGAAGGGAACAGTTTAGATTTTGTTACTAATAAAAAAAAAAATTCAAATTTTGAATTCATCAAATATTATTGCTTCAAACTTTTAAATTGGTCATCTAAGACTTGTGAACATTTAATTGAAGCTCTCATCTCCTGCTTCTTCAGAAAGCTCTAGAACTGTCATGAAGAAGCCACTTTGTAGTTTGGGTGAATTTTTGGCATGAGTTTTGTTTTGTTAGTGTAACTCTTCAATGGAACACATATGTAATGAAAACTTGGATAACAGCAAAACGTGAACTGTGTCCTAACTGCAACTGTTGAACATAACAGTAGTTTTGAATTCATTCAGCTTTTGAATAGGTCACACCCTTTGCAAATAATATGAATATCAAACTGCTGTATTCAGTGCCTCATCATTATGAATAGTGTGTATTTCAGCTGACGTGGCCATTCCCGGTATGATTTTACTAGTTCCATACATGACTGTGAGTCTGGGCTTTTTGTCATACTGTGAATATTCAGTAGTTCAAAACAAAATCACCACGATAATGAGAGGATTGATGCTTCTTAATATTTTTATAAAGATTACCTGCCACTGAGTACTTGATTTTTTTAAGATCTGTATGTGCATTTTCCTTTTTGTACTAAAAGCATGCATATGTTACTTATGTCTATGCATGGACATGCTGTTGTCATAAGTCTTACTATTATACATTACCTATATCCTTGGTCTGAACTAAACATAGTGCTTACAGGTTTGGGGCAAACTTCTTCATGAAGCATTCCCAGCAAAATTCATTGCTGAGATATCAATGTGCAGAAAATTCTTAAGTAGACTTCAGTCATGGCATTTTGAAGTGTATGATGATGAATGTAAATCAGGACAAGAATAAGGAGATCAGGTTTCTTCTGGTTTAAGACTGAAATATCACAAAATGTAAAGGAATACTGTCATTCATATAGAATCAATTTTGTGATGTAGACTGTTAGTAAAAGACGAGTAACAGTCTTGTGTTTTCTAGTGGCATTATCTGTGTAAAAATAAAGAACACTGAATCTAACAAGCTGCAACACTGATATTTAAGACATATACAATGTTATTTTAGCATGAATTTGCACTTAGACCATCACTTCTCCAAGTGACTGGAAAACATTACTCTAGTTCTCTTGTATATACTATCTCCTACCTGCTTGTCTCCCACTGACTCCTTTTCTGCGGGTATGGGCCCTAAAAGCAACATCTCTTTTTATGAAAGCAGTAGATATGAAAAAAAATTATTTGAAACCCTGTGACTTTTTTCCTTCAAAAAGGCTTGCAAGTGTTTTTTTTTTTTTTTTTTTTTTTTTTTTTTTTAATTATTTTATTTTATTATTATTATTTCTTAGGAAAAATGCCAGCTAGTGCACAGTTTGGCTCTCAGAGCCTAGTGTTAAGGTTAACAAGTTGTCAATAGCTGCATGTTGCCATTATCTCAAAACCCTGCTGCTTTCAGTTCAGGATGAGGGGTCTAATAAGAATGTTCATTGTTTTCTTTTTTTTTTTTTTTTTTTTTTTTCCCCATGCTTCTCTCCCTCAGCAGTTACCAAAGAGTGTGTTTTAAAAGTTGAATGGCTTTTGATGGGGGTGTTGATTAAATTGTTTTATCTTATTGGCCAGCATGATGCTGAAAGAACAGCAAATAGTTCACTGAGATGGGGAGCAACTACTCCCCAGACCTGCCACTGTTTCTTAAAGAACTATTTATAAGAAGAAATCTAATTTTAGAGTAATTTTACTCTACAAAATTAAATTCAGTGTTAAGAAAGCAGAATATATTTACATTATGTAGCACATGCACTCATGTGTAAGACTTTTTATAGCAGTAAAACTGTGCACATGTTAATGGATGCCTGTTGAGACATGCTGACAAAAAATGGGTCTTATCTATCATGTATCATTCAAAATTACAGTATCTGTTTTTTCAAACAGAGAAAGCCTATGTAAAGTATTTAATGAAACAAAATGTTTTCAGTGCTTAAGAGCCATTTGCTGTTCTTTTGGGATATCCTATGTATTAGCTTTTTGATATATTGCTCAGTGAAATGCCAACTTTGGGAAAAGGCTGGTAAATTAATCCTTGTTAGCGTATTCTTGTCATCAAGCAATCAGTGTGAATTTGACACTGATCCAGGAAGAGTTAATGTATTGAAATTGAGTTCTACATGATCATTTTTTTCCAAAAGAAAGCGCTAACACTGACTATTAAGAAACCCTAGACTTGTGTGTACTAAAAAATCTGAAGGTTGATGTCATGAATATATAGAAAAGCATCATATAATTTAATTTGAAAGAATTAAAATGTTCCAAGTAGACAAAATAATAGTACTAACAACAGTACAAGAGTGACTAATCTAACAGACTACCTAACCAGGAGCAACAAAAGTCATATGAGACTTCTATTTCCAGGAGATTCTGATGCATCAGAATAAGAAAAGAAAAACAAACTGGGCAAACCTCGCTGCATTAATGTTATGTGTCAGGAGCTGATTTTCAGTCATTAATTAGGTTATGCCCATTTCATGTGGGAAAATTATTAGAGTTCAGGAAAAAAAATAGAGTACATTGTGTTACTCAAGAGCACTGTTATGCCATTGTCTGAGATAATGTTGGACCCTACCTTAATTCTGGTAAATTTACAATGGAGCAGGAGAGGAGGAAAAAAAGAGCAGAGCCCTAGATGAAAACTTCATAGATGTGAAGACATGGTTGCAGATGTAAATGGTCAGCAAGCCAAAGAATTTAGATGAATATGCTGCAATACCAAGGCTAAGTGCCAGGATGAAGTGAAAGTGTTCAAGGAAACCATGGCATCGGAGCTTCATAATAAAGAGAAGCTCTGGAGCAAGACATGCAAATACTGAGGAAAAAATATCCAAGAGCCATGGTACATTTTGCCAAGCTAGCAGAGAGCAAGAAACAAGGCAAAACATTAAATTCTCATGAAGAAGCACCCCAGTGTTCAAGAAAAATGCTAATCTGTTCAGATAAAATATATGGTTCTAATGCAGAGTGCTTAACAGGTAAAAGTTAAGAGTACAATAGCATCAAACTGAATGCTAGAACTGTGGAATTTCTTTGGTGCCTTACACACTGAATAGTTGTGCATTTTTTTGTCTGTATTTAAGAAGTAGCAAGGTGACTGTAAGATAAATAGTATCCTGTAACTGGTGTGGAAATCTGGTGAAGGGAAATGAGGTGCAAGAACCGAAGACACTGCACTTCTAGCTTATTTTCAGGCAAAATATGACAAAACTGTAGAACAAGTGAGATAGGTATAAATTCATGGAGGCTCAACTCAACCTGAAGTAAACTTGTCTCACTAATAATGGTTGCAGAACCAGTGATGATAATTTACGTGTGAAATTGTATCAGTTGTTGTGGTTCAGTGCACCTTGAAAGGGAATACTGTACGTATTATATACATGTTGATGTCCATAAAGCTGGAAATTTGCCATTTGTCTATGCATTTATTTTCATTAGAAATTGCTGTGTTGCCAATTGTATAGACTATAAACTACCACTTTATGCAGGGACTGACTTAGATTGCCAGTGATACTTTTTGGATAGTTGCAGAGCTCTTCATGAAGATTTTTAGTATGATGTCAGTAAAGACAGTTTATTGTTTATTCTTTTCCTTTTCTCTAGTTGTTTTTTTTTTTTTTTTTTTTTTTTTTACAGTTCTGATTAGTGTCAATTATCAGTATGACATAAATACTACCTCACTTGATAAGACCTGTGTTGTTTCACTTCTCCTCATCTGTTTCTTCTGACAGCAAATGACCTACACTTCCAGAGTATACAACACCTTGTGTTCTGTGCAGATTTTGACAGATTGATTGCAACAGAACATAGATATATGCATTTTGCTCACAGATTCAACATGAAATATGGAAAACGTATTTTGATTACCATCTTTCAGAATGTCCTTTTCATGGAATAAAAAGGAGAGATGTCTGGTGCAAGGTTTTTAAAATCTTTAGAGGCTAAATCACACAAGGAAGGATCCTTCAGATTGATAAACAATGGCCTTGGAGCAGCTGATATTTCCTCTTTACCTTTCAAGTGTTTGCAATGTTGTTCTTTAACACTGAATGGATTATAACTCCATAAACATTGGAAATTTGTGGGAGAATTACTGGAGATTCAGAACAGAATTTGTATATAGTCCAAGTCTCTCTTGGGCAAATATAACACAGTGGAGACTTGGGAAGAATGTAAATGATGTAACCAGGCTCAGCTTCACAAGAGATTTAGAAAAAATATTTAGCTTCCCAGAATGAGATCTGGGCAAAGAAATTTTGTCTTGACCAAAGGCAGCAACTCATCCAATTTATGTTCAGTTGTGCTGCAACTCAAGCCTCCACTTCTGCTCTGTTCCGTTCCACCCAAAGAGCTTTCTTTTTTTTTTTTTTTTCTTTTCAGAAATACCATGTGCTTTGACCCAGATGATTAAAATTAATTAAAATATAATTTTGAACAAGTTCTGGCATATTGTAATGACATAAACAATTAAAAATACTTAAATGATGAATCTGTGCTCTAACAGCCAGCTGCAAAATACTTATAAATGGAGTATGTTAAACCATTTAGATAATCCAAATATTATGTACAACAGATCTTGTACTAATTCATTATGAAAACAGCAATTTCATTTAATCATTCATTAGCTATTTATAAGGTGTCTACATAGTAAGTATGCATACAGATTATTGTTCAGCATGATGGCCAGTGTAATGATTGCAAAAGTGTCACCCATGTGTAATCACTAACATTTGTTGGTTTGTTGTTTTGTGGTGTTTTTTTTTTTTTTTTTTTTTTTTTTTTTTTTTACTGGAGTTACCAAAATGACTGTAAGTTATGGTTTTCAAACATGTATGTGTAATAAAGTGAACGAGTCTGACTTCCTAAGGGGGAAAAAAAATCAAAATACTCAAATTATAGCAAGTAATTTGTTATTAATTTCTGGAATGTATATTTACCGCTTCCATCGAGACAGTAAAGCAGGTAGTTGAGAATCACTGTAGACTGTCTGTTCTTGGAGGTTTTAAAGGTCCAACTGGCCACAGCCTGAAGCAGTCTTTCTGGAGCTCAGCACTGGCACGTACAATGCACTTACAATGACTTATATGAAATTACATCATGATGAAACATGAAATTTTATTGTCTTTTAGTATTAATTTGTAACATTAACTTCCAGAAGACAGTTACCTGAAGTTTAGAATGAACTGTTCCTTAAATGCATGACTGCAGTGAATTGTAATACTTGTCCTTAAAATGATGTAAGGAAAAATCACAACTACTGAGTACTCAGCCCTGAGTCCTGAAATCTTAAAAGTGGATTGCATGACAGACCATTCATAGGTAGCAGAATTGGCAACCAGCATCTAATTCAGTTTCAGTAAGCAAGGAAGCCAATAAGCTAAGTTATGATCTTGTATTCTTCAGAAAGCAAATCAAGGAGGAGGCAAATCACATTTGCTAGTTTAACAGACCTTGGAAAGCTCTTACTTTATAGTGCTGCCTGATTCTGTACATCATGTGAATATCCATGATGTACATCATGTGAATATCCAATGTACATCATGTGAATTTGCTACTAACAAACTAATCTCTAAACTACTTTTCAATTTATACTTGACTATGTTGATTTGCGTGTATGCAGAAAAGAGAATGATTTAAACACAAATCTATATTCTCAGAATTCGATATTCATGCAGTTTTTTTTGTTGTTGTTGATATTTGTTTCTTTTTTTTTTTTTTTTTTTTTTTTACGGAATTTCCATTAAGGTTACTGAAATAATTGCATGCTGGGAAAGTGATTAAATTCCCAAAGTTTCATAAAAAAATAAGAAAACTGTATCCTGCTTTTCAATTGTCTGTTAATGCTACTTAGAGAGGCATGCACAACTACACACTTCTATGTTCAAATCGACCAAAAGATTTGCATGAAGCTGGAGTGAAAGCTATAATTGGATAAGAGTCCATGAGTTACTCACATCTCAGATGAAATACTTTTTGGTTTGACTTTTGCTTCAACTGCTGAATAATTTTTGCTTTATTTTTCTGTGGGAAAACCAGCTTTAGTAAGAATGTGAATGCATATGAATGTGTGTAAATTAGATTAATTACATGAACATCAACTAAAATTAGTATCATGCATCCTAAAAAAAAGGTAACCATTTAGATAATTTTTTGTTTTGTTTTTAAGGCTAATCTTAAATTTAAGAAGTTACACCTTCTATTACAACTATCAGTTAAACTTGATATGGTCTCAGTCGCAGTAGTGTGATATAACAAAAATTTCCAATCTCATCTAAATTAAAACACATTGCAGCTTCAACCCACCCAGTTGCAAAATGTATCAGAACCTCACTTCATTTTCTGTTTCTAGGGTAGCAGCACAGAGTAATTTATTTCATTTCAACATTGCTCTCTAACCTGTGGCAAACATTTGGTGCCTCATTTTGTCAGATAAATTATACCAGAGGATTTGAATTAATAGAGACATCTTAGACTGGTGGGGATGAAAAACCCAAAGAAAGATCTGCTTATTTTGTCTTAACTGCTACACAGTAATACACTGTGCACTATACACTGTGCAGCTGTTGAAATCTATATGGTGAACTCAAGCAAGTGTAGAAGGAAAAACAATGGAAGAATACCAAGCAATGGTTATTGAGATTGCAGTACTGAAGCTTGAATGTGTGTATTTTATCTGGGAGAATTAGGGGAAACTTGTTTGCTACATGTTTTCCTCTTCATACTGTTTTCAGTCCTGTGGAGCAACTGCAAAGACTATTTTTTTAGGATGGAGAAAAACCAGTGAATGAGAAGAAATGTTATGTTTGAAGAAATATTTACATGCTTTTCTTTTTTTGGGTTAGATGATTTCTATAACATGGGTTTTATTTTAAAATTACTTTTATTGTGTTTATTTCTTTACTTCTTATGATTCTCAGCATTGCCAATGTTCTGCCTGACAAATAATACTGGCATGAAATAAATCCTTTGGAAATGAGGGTAATTTAAGTTTTAGATTATGGAGAACTGAAAAGTGCTCATCAGGATTGACTGCTGAAGGTGATGTACAAACAAACACGCAATGCTTGCCTCAACAATCTAGGAATATGAAGTGAGTGCAGTGAATACATTTATTCCTAAATAACCAATATGAAGTGAAAATAGGTATGTACCGTATGGACTTCTGTTCCTGGAGTGAGAGCAGTTACTGTAAGTTTCATAATTCCATCTCAGCAAGTTGGAAAGGAAAAAATTGACATAAAATACAGAAGACGACATTACATTCTTAGTGCAGAGTTTGCGCTTTGTTCCTACAAGTGCTCAAAGATAGTATTGGAGACATAGAAGTTTGGTTTTGAGTTTGATTTTATTTTTAAATAGTTGCTTTCATATTGGTGATATACAGGTCAACCTACATGAAACTGACCCAACAGAATCAAAAAAAATTCTCAGAAAGTGTGCAAGTTTAAGTCCCACCTTTTAGTGCCAGTTTTACACCATAGTATGTATTTTTGTTGATAAATGCAGAGGTGCTTACAGTATATTTTCCTGTTTTATGCAGAGTGATCCTATTTTTGATATATACTGATAATTTGAACTAATGCCATGTAAAAAGGTATTTTCTTTTAAAAGGGACTTGTTATTCATTTTCACTAATAAATGCTTTTTAGTGATACTGCAGACCTTATCATTACCTACACAGTGTGTTTGAATCAGTGAACAGGCTGCTGCAGCAAGCTTCTTACTTTTTTTTTTTTTTTTTTTTTTAAATAGTTCTTAAAAGACATTAATAAGTTTCAAGTTATGGTAGAAGTTTAAAAGAATAAGAGGAAAATAAAGATCTTAAAGTTTTGGACTTTTTCTTAAATTACACATGATGCACATGCTGTTCCAAACGGAAAATGCTAACTCTTAAATCTATAGTGTTACACTTTCCTTCATATGCATGCGTTTGCTACTTTGATATCAAAGGGCTTGCTCTGATTTGTAAATGCTGAGCATACAAGCCAGACCTAAGGCAGGGCAAGTATACCTGTGAAAATAATGAAATGCTCATGGTAAAAAAAGATTGTGCTATCAATTTCAGTTGCCAGCTGACTAATAAACTACCTTTCTGCTATTATTTTTATAAATTGAAGCTAGCTTTCAGTACATATCATGCGTTTGACTTCATGTATTTTTCGTATATTAAAGGAACAAACCTCAAAATATTTTGCAAATTTTGTATTTTTTGTACTGTGTTTTGAAATCATTTAGCAAAACCTTTTATAGGTTTTATTGACTATTTCCATTCAGACAAGCTATAGACTGCACAGAAAAGAACTTTTTGATATATAAAAAGCTCGTTAGTTCTTTCCAGAATTCAGATTCCTAATGTAGCTTCTTCTTAGATTATTGTCCGGATTCAACTGGCTAGTGTAGATGTCAGTAACATCCAGGCACACTTTTGTCTTTCTTGTGGGACACATTAGTATACCTTAATTCAGAATTGCCTTGGCAGCAGTATGTCAGGGAGTGTTGTCAAAAATTAATAGGTACTTGTTGGCAGAGTAAGAGAATTTGCTCATTAGAAACATCTTTATTTTCACCTTTCTGTTTAATGTGCACTGCCTCCTGCTTGTATTTTTTTTTGACTTCCTTTAGACTTGTTTCACCTATAAATGAGGGATTGGACCATTAACTTTACGGCAAAAAACATACCAGATTAAAAAAGAAAGAAAAAGGAAATGAGAAAATGTAATTGGTATAAAAGTTGTCTAAATTAAATTTCTTATTATTTTTCTTTAAATAATGAATTATTCAGTATTTTGTTGTTAATAATTAAACAGAACCCAAAGTAAGATATCAGCAGGACATATGTGGGATGGGTGGTAGTTCAAGTTTGATCTAAGAGGCTTGCCTTTGTATTGAAGTTGGGTTGAAGCTTTGATCTATTTATAATGAGTATTCTAAGGGTTTACTAATTATTTTAAACCTGAAGAGAAACTCATGGTCCATTTTTTCAGTTGGAAAGGAACCAAAAATAAGCCCTGCTGGAATATAAAGGCAGAAAGTCATAAAGATCAGGCATGTTT
The DNA here is from genome assembly GCF_964211825.1 of Aythya ferina. Classification (NCBI taxonomy): domain Eukaryota; kingdom Metazoa; phylum Chordata; class Aves; order Anseriformes; family Anatidae; genus Aythya; species Aythya ferina. Next base: position 4,524,804 of record NC_140311.1, read on the forward strand.
TTTAAAGTTAAAGCACGACCGCCTACTGGCTATAATTTCAGATAAGTTTAGGGGAAAAGATGTATTTTCTCTCTCCTTTTTTTTCATTCTGTAGCTTAAGGAAAATGTCTGAGGTAATTCTAACTTTTGACTAGTGATATGGCATTCTTTATTTATTACATCCATTTAAAAAGTTCGTAACCATAAAGTTGAAGTGCTAATTTATTTATTTATTTTGGAATTGCACCTAGATAAAACACACATCAATTTCAGTTACCTACTATATTTAATCTTTTAACAAACTAAATTAACTAACATACTTGTTTATGAGAAATTGTGGGATTACAATTAATTTCTAAAGGGCTATTTTATATAACATGTTCACAACTGCACAGATACAGATTGAAAAACAAATCTGAGTTTACTGCTTAGAACATTGTTCCTGATTTCAGAAGGTTTTTTGGAAATCAGACACTTGTGCCTGAATGTTTAATTCCATCTGTAAAGGCAGAATACTTATTCCACTTTGTTAGAGTTTATTTGTACAATGACTGTGTAATTTCTCAAAGGCCAAGCTTTCTTTAAGGTCTGCAGATACAGAGACCACAATGTCATTTTCTAGAATGATCATTATGAAGCAGCAGTGAAAGTAATAGGTGGACATTACAGGCTCCTCTAGCTGTATGTCTACAGACACTACAGCCTGTAAGATGCATAGCTGTATCACCTGTACATTTCCATTGTCTTTGAGAGTTCATATATACATATTCCTCAAAACACTGGTAACCAGGCTAGGGAGATGATATAACTTGGCATCACAACAAGCAGAAATCCATTTAAAACCATTCTGTAGATTCTGGCTTTGAATCAGTCATTTCAAAATCTGGAATACTACATGAAGTTTATTTTTTTTTTTCTCATTATGTGGAAAATATATTTTCTTACACAGACATTATTTTAACTTACTTGGTGATGAGGATGAATGCTTTCTCTTGCTGAAAATGCATACTGTTATAACAAACACTGAATCATTGTTCCTGAACTGAACGTAAAATGGTGTGCTTAACTATGGTAATAGGTGCTATTTACATCATGTGAGAAATGTTTTTTCCATTTGCTTGGAAATTTTCCATTTTTCAAGGTATGCTGCCTAGTTTAACAAATCCATAATACATACAGAATACTTCTTTTTTTTCCCCCTTGAATCAGTATTTGGGATTAAAGATGAACCTATTTTCATGGTTCAAATCATTTTCATTAGCAGAAAGGAAAAACATGCCCAATAAGTCTGGTACTGCTAAGAATTATTTAAAATAGTTCTGAGGAGCAGTTTTTGCTTTTTCAATTATGCAGAATGCTCATCAAGTTTTTGTCTTTGATAATCTTTGGCTGATATTAAAAAAACTGACACAGACTTTTTGACCTGACACAAATGTGATTCCTGTGAAGATTTTTTATACCTTTACCCTGGCACAAGATTAAAGAAATGAAAGTACTGCATCCCACAAATCAAGCTCATATTTATACCTGTATTTTATCCTTGCGATTAATTTTTTATAGAATTACAGAATAATTCACATCGGAAGGAACCTTGGGAGTCTCGAGACCAATCTCCTCTTGCTCAGAGACATGTCAGCACTGAATTCAGAACTGGTTGCTTCAGGCTTTGCCCAGTCAGGCCTTGAAAACATCCACAGAGAGATTCCACATCTTCCCTGGGCAACCTGTTCCAAAGCTTAATTATCCTGAGTGATTTTTTTTTTTTTCTTATCTAACCAGCCAGAACCTTGCCTGTTTCAGTTTGACTGTCTCTTGTTCTCCTACTGTATACCTCAGTAAAGTGCCTGGCTCCGTCCTGGAATCACACATGTCCTGTGTGTCCTTTTTGCACCCCAGCACAGCTATGGATTCCCCATGAAACCAAACAGGTCTCGTATGTCTGCTCCTTTTCCTGCATTATCAGAATGGAGTCCCTGGCTAAGCTGAGTGGCATTCTTAAGTGTGCTCTGCTACTTGTCTTCCTTTGTCACCTTGGCGTCTTGACTGAGTATCACTTCTCCATGGTCACTGCAGAGAAGGTTGCCACTGATTATCACAAACCTGGTTAGTTCGTTTGTGACTAGCAGACCCAGAAGTGGGACTGTTAATTTTGTGCCACCATCTCTGGTTCTGTCAGCTTGGGGTCCAGAAGGACAAACAATTCTTAAATTATTTCCTCATGGACTAACCACAGAGCTCGATTATACATCCAGCTTTCCAAAGAGCAACCCACATATTTCATGAACCTAGTTCTAAGCAGTTCAGTTGTCCACATTGTAGCAAGAAAAAGAAATGGTCTATCTGCAATGACTTTTTTTAATCACCATTACTGAAATACTTCATGAGATACTTTAAAAAAAAAAAAAAAAGTCTGAGCGGCCTTACTTTAGAAGAAAAAAAAAAGTTTTCAGAGAAACTGACAGTATCATCTTGCAAATTAATATGCTGAAATTATTTTTAGAAACTGAATAACCATGTTTATCATTTTTTTTATCTATAGCTAGACTGCTATAACTCATCTAATTATACATGGTAATATGTCTGTCCATTAACATACTTGTAGAACTAGACACGTTTTTGCCAAATGCAAAGAGGTATAGCTATTTTTTGCTAATTAATTACTGGTTGACCATATAGGACTTTGTCACTGGGACCTACCTGGAATGGATAACGAGACAGCTTGTTATATAGATTCAAATGAATCTAGATCTAAGTGGAAAGTACATAAACGAAGAATATTAGAGTTAGACCTACTGATCACTTAATTAGCTGTACGAAGGAAAAAGTTTATAGCTGAAAAGATCTTTAAGTGTTCATTCACAGGATTTTACTTCCCAGGTGCTACGTTTCAAAGCCATGTAACACACAGAGAGGGTCCATGCAATCTCTAGTTAGTAAAATGAGATTTTTAATGTAGTTTACTACAGTAAGTGGAGTTTATTGGTGTCATCAAATGCAACACTCAGGGGATAAGACTTGCAATGCCATAATATTAGAGATGGCTTATGCCACAGTAAGACCAGGAATACTGCAACAGTGAATCCCTCACACACCACACCAAAATTAACATTGACTCCAATTGAACTAGAGCAATGGGAGTCTTGCCCAAATCAATGGAACATCAATACAAATCAAAATACAGGGCTGTACTGTTCTTTAAAATTAATTATATCTCTATTCCATTAACTTTACTGGGATTACACTTGGGTAGTCTTTAGTTTGTTTTATTTACAATACTTTTACTTAAAAATCAGGTAAGAAATTGGGGGAGAGGGGAACCTAATTTTCTCTTATGGAAAAATATTTTTCTTTCACTTTTCCCATCCTTTCTGTTTTATTAATGTCAGTGCAAAAGGAGATGTTTAAAGCTCATAGCTTCCTGTCTGTATAATGTGCAACTAGAAACCATACGTGATAAACCACAGTGCTGAGAAGTCATAGTTTATTGAGCAAAAAGCATACTTAATTGTAATTTATTCTGGTTAATTTTGCAACTTGTTGGTGAGTTCAGACATGCTGTAGTAATCCATTAGCTAAGGAATATACAATAAAACTGATATTTTTCTTCTCTGCTCTGTATTTTGCCGACACGGTTGACATGCAGAGAGGGACACATGGCTTACAGCTTGTACACATTTTCCTTGGGTTGTGGTATTTTGCATCTGAACAATGATTAAATATTGTAGTATGTAGAAGATAACAGTAACTCGGATATATGCAAAAGCCTTATTCAAAAAATATTAAGCTGTTCTGAGTGTTTGACTTTAATATTTTAAGCAAAATCTTTTTTTCTGTTCTAGTACAACTGCCATTTTATGTAGTAACATGAAAAATATTTCACTGTTTATAACTTATGTTAGTATAAAAACACATTAATTCACATTCAAGGAAAATTACACTTTTTCTGCCATGCTTTAAATATACACTATATACAGCAGCAATACATTGAGCAAGCACAGGAATATTCTGTTTATAAGAAGAAAAGTTTTAAAAACATTCAAAAGCAGAAATTTCAGAAAGAACTGAGGTATATTTTGTTACTTACTGAGGTGTATTCATTATTTAACATAAAAATAAATTTATGTGTAACAACAAAATGAAAAACAATAAATGTTTACATACCAGTGACAACTGAAAGTATAAGCAATGTATACAAATAACCTGTAAAAAACAGCCTTTTTTCACTCTGTATTTACTATGTTTAAATTCCCTGAAGACTACCATAATTAGTTTTCTGCCTTACAAGTAATTATGAGCACCTGTAATTTAAAAAAAAAATATATATATATTTGTGTCTGAGATACAATCCCTTGGGTATTTTTCTTTTAGAACCTTCCTCATTTGCTCTTCAAAGTTTTTTCCACTAACTTCTACTCTTGGGATACTTTAAATGGAAGGAAATGTTACCCTTCACTTACTTTTAATACCAGATGAGGCCTGAGGCAATACTGAGAATGTTTTTTCCTCCCCATGTCATAGGTTCAGGATAGTTGAACATTGCCTGATAAGCGAGGTCTATATAGGGTGTAGTCAGACCAAGAGTAGCCTTGAAATGGTTTTACATGATTATCATTTAAGTCCTCTGAAAATGTCCTAGCAGAGAGCAACAATGTATGGTTCCCTACTAATTGTTCTACATGATTCACTCCATGATGGCCACATTGTTTGAAATAATTACAAAACAAGCAAAAATGTCCCTTGCTGTGAACCCCTGTGACAAAGGATGTCTAACTGATGTCTTGCTGTCTACTACGGGAACAGGATGGTGGTTCCTTTTGAAACTCAGTCTTAATAGAGATGTGAATTTTCCAAGTAGCTGGATCTTAAGAAAGGTTAAGGGATGGTAAGCCAACACTAAATATTTTCTCACTGTTCTGTTGCACCCTTTCTCAAAATAGACTTTTTGGGAATTATGCAAAACCACAAATCAGAGCACACTTCTGACATTGAAAACCCTGGCCTTATGTTTCTCTACTCTTTTTTCTCCTTGGAAGTGTAGCAGGTCAAACTCTAATGAAATAATTCTTCCATACCTAAACACTGGCATTAGCTTGAGGCCAAAAGATTTCCTCAGTAAGAATTATTTAATATTAATCTTGCTTACTGGGAGAAACAGCCAGGATAAGGGACAAAGTCCACAAAGAATTGCCCATTAATTTGACAAACTTACAGTGCTGACTATCCTTGAAAACAATGTGACTCGGTTTCTATTTCTCCCAGTGTATTGATCTTAAAATGATCTTAGTATTCATTTCAGCAGAGTAGATGTACAGTAGATGTAGACAAAAAAAAATATGTGTTTTCTTAAGATATCTTGCAGTTTCTGTTCGTTGTATCACCAATACAATCTGATGGAAATACTTTATGTAAGCAAATTCTCAGTGACAGTTAAAAATCAACAAAAGTGATTTGGTTTAAAAATCACTGTGGTTTAAAGGTTGTCAGATACAGTACATACCCCTAAATTCACATGAGGGTCAGTAAGTGTCCTTAGAGTATAAGGATGTGCAGCCTTAAGATTTTAAAGCTGCAAGTAACATACACAGTACAGGACCTGTCAAGTCTTCTCAAGTCCTAGACAAAATGTCGATCATGAGAAACTTCTCAGCTTGTGCTCATGAAGAATTCAGTCCCTACCACTTCTGTATCCTACTTTTGTAGAAAAAAATGCCAATTGTACAAGCTGCCCTAGTCTTTGATCTGTCTGACTGGGAGACCAGGAGTCAACAACTGTTGTACAGTTGAATAAAAGCCAACTGGTTCTAATTTTTGTTTTCATCCCTCCTTTCTGGAGGACAAAAACATCCGTCCACTGTTTTTAAGCTACAGCGGTTTCAAAATTTCTCTGCCTTCTGTGGCATATTAATAGTAAACTGAGAAAAGGTTAATTAATACCAAATCAAGAAGTACGGCATGCTTCAGAATGCCTTTCGTCTGTCCCACCATGAAAATACCTTACAAGAGCAGGAACAGTATGAAGCTATTTATATCAGCCCTACAGTTGCCTCGGAAATTACCTATTGAAGAAGGTCTTTTTAAGGACTTGTGTTCATTCCCTTTAAGACCCCTTAATTTGCCAGAGACTCAGCTCCACCTGGTAACATTTGACCTGGTTCAAGATTGCATTCAAAGGGGAACTAATCTAGATTCCTTAGCAAGAATATAAAAGAAAGCAATCACAGTCTTTTTAAAACTTGCAGTGGTTGTGGCTGGGTATCTTCACCTTGTGATTGTATTTTCCCAAGAGCCTTTCTCCCAAAGAAGAGGTTGGGATGCTATTGTAATGTCAAATCTGACTCACCGTTACAGTTACTATTAAAAGATAGCAGCTGTAATTAGTGGAGAATTTTGAAGCTGCAGTGTTGTATTGTCAGTTGTAACAGCTTTTAATTATCTTATTTTTTTCTTTAAAGTGATCAGCTTTGCAGAAGTTGAATGTGCTTTTATCATTTTTTACTCTGGAAATGAGCTGACACATTTAATATAATTTAGATAGAAATACTGTTACTGCAGAAAACAATTGGAATCTGTTAACTTTTTGTAGGATTTTGAACACAGGAGACAGCCATAGTGCTTAGAGGGATTTTGCCATCATCCAATTAAAATAGTCCTCCATTCTCTCTAATACCATTCTATCTGGTCTTAAAATGCATAAGACTAATTACATTAGTGCACAGAGGCTTGCATGGCTAATACTATTGGCCATTTCCTCAAATAGAAGAATTAGAAGTGATTAACCACTTTCCAAATAACAGTAGTGTTTCTACTGCAGGACTAGATTTGATACATAGATATGCTGGAATTTCTACGTTCCTCTTGCAGCAGTGCATGGTACTCGAGCTTTGAACAGATGCCACTGTTGAAAATACAACTGCCCACTCCATTGTCTCTCCAGTATGCTTTAGCTCATCAGAAAACCAAAACCTTTTGTTGTTATTCCTAATCTGGTTTTATGCTGAGGATAGAAAGAATAAAGACTGAGCCTTATAGATTAGCCTTCTAATAGGACAAGGCTTGTTGTGCATGACTTAACTCTCCTGAAGTCTTCCCTCCCTATCAGAAAAAGAAGTTTGAGGTTTCCAGGGAAGGACCTCAGTTCTTAAAGATCTGAAAGAATACACTCGGTGCAGGAGATACTTGTGAAAAAGAGTCTGGTTTATCAGACTGTTCAGTGGCATGCAGCAATCTAGGAGGCTGGATACAGCCAAAGAAACGCTGCGTAGTATTGTCATTTTTGGCAGGCAGCATCCTTGTCAATATGCATGAGCACTCAGAAGAATGAGAGAACCTGTCACCCAAGGGATGTTACACGCTGATGACAACAACCAGTCACAGGTCCTCCACTCCAGACACGTGTGTAGATTAAGCAAGTTCCTTAACAGTCATCACTCTTAAAGGAAAACTGCTAGGCAGCACAGGACAGACAGCATTGATAGTGCTGCCATTCCTGCAGCCAGCATTGACATTTTCACTTCTTGGATTCAGCTTCAACGTTGATTTCTCAAGACTGAGAAAAGTAAAATTTCTGTCAGCCTGTGAAAGACCAGCAAAACTGAGAATTAATCCTTGTATATTGTCCACTATAGCCCCATTAGAGATCAATTTAGCCCATGATTTTCTGGGAAGTTTAGGGAATGCACTCTCACTACATCTCATGATGGTAGTAGAGGAATTTAACATTCATTCATATACAATGAAAAATCCATAATGGGTCATATTCATGGTCATGTCACAATCTGGTTCATTTACTCTTTTTAATTATCACAGGTGTTAGTGGCTCTATCATCCAGTGCCCAGATTTGGGGAGGCAGAGAATAAATAGTAGTTCTATTTTTTTTATATTTTTATTTTTTGCTATTCTTAACATTTGAGTAGGGATATTGTGGATCAAATCACAAAAGCAGAAGTTTCTAGTCAAGCAGGTATGGATGTGTTTCCTTGACCCTTCTAACACTGGCTACTGTAAAATCATAACTGAAAATAAGACTATACCGGACTATACCGTTTCAGAAAGGATATTTTTTTTTAATTTTTTTTTTTCTGTGTAACCTTAAAATCTCACAAAATGGTACAGGGGAATTTGATTGTATCAAATGAAAATTTTAGATAGGTTACAAACACTTCATTTTACTGAATGCTTTTCATTAGTTCTTCTTCATGTGAACCATGTATATATAAATGCACAGACATATGTTCTAACTTTACAAAATGAAGCAGAAAGATAAGTTTCAGTGTATTATACTTTCCAGAATAAACAGGTTTTAGAAATAGTATTCGACTTGAACTTTAAGAGCACAGGCTGAGGTAGCCTGCACTGGATACACATTTCCCAGTGCTGTGAGAACCTAAGTCCCACTGGAGCTTAGGAGGGCTAAAGCATTGGTTCTCCCTAAACCATTTGTGATTTCACTTACTTTCACTGAGCCGTATCCAATTAGAATGTTTGAAAAGTAGTTTATAGAATTTGAATAATAAAATATTTTCAGTATCTTCTAATAACTTGGAACATAGTCTTACCACAAATATCGCTGTTCCAGGGAAAGCATAGAAGGTAATTTATAACTGAGTATAGAAACAAAGTCTTTGTTTATGTTGAGGGACTATTGTCTGCTTCTTGAGATTATTAAATTTTCACTCCAGTGAGTGTGCAGGAAGGCAGTATATCACCAAGATGAAATAGAAAGCTTAATAGGCACTGTATCTCTTGATGTTTACACAAACCTTGCCAACTATCTTAAAAGAAGTTGAATTGGTCTCTAAAATACTGACACAAATGAAATTAGGAGGAAATTCCCCTTGCAATGGTAATACCAGATGTGTCATTTACACTATTAAAATTCTACATTGTTCTTCAGTCTATTAGATGAGAAATTATGTGTCCAAGAATAATAGAAAATCTTAGTTGCAGAAAAAGATTTGGCATTTATTTTTTCAGCAAGAGGTTGAAATTGTACAAGTAGCTTGATTACTCACAAAATTAATTTTTAAAGAAAAGGAGTCGATCTTTCATAACAAGAAAAAGGTGTGTATCTATTCCATATTCAAAAAAAATTACAGGAAACTGTCAAAATCCCACTTTATGGGAAAAAATACTGAATTCTCCTATTTTTGCAGAAATGTAACAAAGTAAAATGATTTTGATAGCCAGTCAACCAAGTGTAGTGTTAATTCTTAGCAAACTTATAAGATCATTAGAGTACTTGTTACTGTTAGGCACTAGGTGGCCTGCTTGCTAAAACATAACAATGAAGACTTACACAAAGACAATTTGCAAAAGCACTGGGTGAAAATAAATAAAGAAATAAAGCATCTTTCATTTTTAATAGAGGATGATATATTTGAACTATCACATGCAAAGTCATATGTGCATATATAGGAAATCTAAAGATAGTACAACCTACTTAAATCCAATTTAGCGCACAATTATTTTGCTCTTTTCTTGCAGATAATTAATATTTAGTTCTCTGTACATTTGCTTAAGGAAGAGCAGGAACTCATTCATATTCTAGTGAACACATTCTTCTCTTACTCTGCAATATCTTATCAGTGCTGGTGTTGTTGAGATATCAGCCTATATGCGACCTTTTTCCTTTCCACTACTATAAAAGATCAAAAGTGCCCACAAACAGAGAGGATATTAATCTGTGTATTCTCCAAATCATAAGCTCTTAGTTCTTTTGAGCAAAGTTAAAAACTAGCAAATAAAAGGTAGTTGTAACATTTGTTTTAGAAACTTACTTGGGTTATTGAATTATGCTCAGAAACATGAAAAGGGTCAGTATTACTTAATGCTTCTAAGGAGCAAATGTAAAAACTAACATTTTAAGAATGAGTTGCTCACATACACTCAATCCAATCTCAGCATTCTACAAACAAACAACAATAACAAAATGTAATTAAGTAAACAAAGCAGCATCTTGCTTTTTTTTTTTTTTTTCTTTTAAAATAACTGAAGTCTAGAAGTAATCTGTACTCCTCAAGTCTTGCAACCTCTGCTGGAACAAAACATGATAAACTCTTCATTATTTTCAGCAATTTTAAAATTTTCGTTTTTTCGTTGCTGAGTGTCATTAGTGGAGATAAATACTGACTTGAGGGGTGTTCAGCTTAAGCTTTCAGACATTTCCTTTTATTGAAATAAAACAACAAATTGTATAATTTGCATTACTTTAAATTTAATGAAATAAAATTTTTGATATTAAAAAATAGTTTTACTGTTCAACTGTATTGTTAAATACTTAACTATAGGTTTATTTAAATATGATTATTCAACCTTTTAATTTCAGGTCAAATGCAAGATTAATGAGATGGCTGAATTTCTAATGATTGTTTTATCTATCTCTGATAGAATTCTAAAATATTAGCAGTCAAGGAGAGTGCAAAGCTTTTACTGTTCTCCAGAGACCATGTGAAAAGCATACATCTGAATGTAATCTGCATTCCAGACAACACTATTTTGGTCATCAGCTTATTAGAAATTCATCTTGCAGATATTTTTTAACTGGATTCCCCTAATGTCTCTGTGTTGAAACTAATAAATGAAGAAACAACAGAGAACCACACTGCACTGGTGTCTAATTGTACCAGAAAGGATGCTGTGTGACTAGCATAATTACTTGTTTCCTTTTTCTCCTGAAATCATATGAATTTAAACAATGGATTCTGATAACTGAATATATTTTTCCAGGAACAAACAAACATATATATCTCAAGCTCGTATTTGTGTGTTTTAGTCTGAGTAAGAGTAGAATACACTAACAAATACATGGCAGAATACTCTTGACACAGTAAGTTCCATGAAGATGTCTCATTTTTTCTGCTACAAGAAAACATTGCATGACGATAGAAGAGGAACTACAAGTATTTGTATTTTTGTGATTTGATCAAAAAGTGTATGCCTTCACATTCCAGACAAGCCTGAACATAAACCTCTTGAACTGATTTTAAAAAAAGCAGACTTGTCAGTATCCCTCAGATACAGAGAATTATTCTCCATTTGAAACAATGCAGCATCCATCCACACTGTACACTAAGGAATAATATACCTCCTCAAACTCTGTCAGAAAAAGAAAAAAAAAAAAAGTGATATGTGGCATACAATCAAAAAAAGCAAAACAAAACAAAAATACATCACTAATGCTGGTATTGGCAGTAGTCAACTAATAGATGATATGTATGCTTCTACTGATGCATAGAGACACATCACTGTGAGACATTATACTGCCTCTAGGAAATCATCATCTCTAGATATGAGAAAATAGGTGTCATGTACCAAGTCTCATAAAATACAGTGGAATTGTATTAGACAAATAGGCCTGCAAAAGCCATAGAGACATAAGGCATTATATCACTCTTTTTAATAGTGTCAAGTTTGAGAAAGTTCAAAATCTCTCATAATACTTTACAATATGTATGGGACTACTGTCATTAGGTTCCAGTAAAGTATTCCAATAATCTTGTTAAGTCATTTAATATTTGGGTCCTAATAGTTATTATTAATAATTATTAATAGAAATTGTGGCTACTTTTCAATACCATAATGCTTTAATACATCCAGACCCTATAGCAGAACAGAACGACTGTGTTTGGAAAATTTGCTCTAAGGCTTAATACATACCACAGATGATGTAATGTTTGAATTTTGACAGATTTTTGTAACACAACAGCAAGTTTTCTTTACTACACACTCTGGGTTTGAATTTTGTAAGTTCTGAGCACCTGTAATTTTACTGGAAATCATTAAGAGTTCTAACTGATAACTAACATAAACACCATCAGAGGATAAAGATTTGAAATATTATTTTCTCTACACACTTAATCACAAATCAATATTTCTAATTCTTACACCGGTAATTGAAGGAGCAGTTAATCTTATCACTGTTGTTCTTATACCTCATCAAGCAGCATACAATTATGTCCTTATGTCATTTGCGTTGATCTTGCTTAAGTCATTCAAAACAACTTTTGTGTATAAAGAAAAACATCCATTTTCTTGGTAGGTCTTAGATTTGGAGGCATAATTAGCTGATGAAAAGGAATACTCTTATCTGGTATTTTCATAACATTTCTGTTACAACACTAATACAAACATCTAATCTCCAGAAATAACTGAAAAGCCTTTGGTCATTTCTAGTTGACTGAAACAGCCAGTATTATCATAATGGGAAGCATGAAAACTTACAAATGATACAGTATTTAATACGATCCCACGTTATTCAAAGATTCTCTGTGTTGTGATTACTTCAGCTAGTAGGCTGGTGTGTGGTTTTTCATATTTTTTGTGCTCTTTTTCTATATCTATATATTTCTTTTGCATTTAAATAATAAGCTGTTTTCAATGGGGAAGTCATTCCATTTATATGCAAAATTAGTTTTTTCACTTGGGCTTGTGGAGTACTGGCATGACGTTTAGACAAAATAGGGAAAGACTACACCTCTCCTTTAAACCTTAATAGTTATTCACACTATTCCTTTAAGGCTTTCCTCATTTAATTCCTGCTTTCAAGAACCAATATTCCATTTTCTTCAAAAATGCTCTGTGCAGGGCATCAGTAATGATAAAAAGCATCATGGGTCCATAGTATTCTTTCAGAAAATGTACTTCAATATAATTTTTAAAAGCTTTTTCATGAACATCAATGACCTATAGGACTCTGATATACCAAAGTATGCTGTTCTCATTGTTAATATAGTGGGGTCCTCTTTTTCTCATTAAAAACCTTCAAAGAAGCCATACATCCTTGCAGTATGTCAGAATAACGTAGAAGGAGGTATGATAAATAAGACCCCAAACCTGCCTGTTATAGATTACAACCCTTAGTCTATGCCACATGTGGACATCATATGATTCTATGATCATTGGCTGACCACACTTACTCAATGGACATGTGTATTTCTAGCAAGAAATATTTTGTACATCTTCAAAATCCCCTTTTATTTAATTGTAATTGTTGATAAGTTTCAGTGAGGAGGTAGTGAAGAAATGCAAATAGCACATTTTCCATTATTTCAATATGAATTCATAGGGAGGAGTCATAGTATCTTCAAAAAAAATGTGGATTCCTGTAAAACTTTAAAAATCATTTTTTCTGAGATTCTGTTAAGCATCTACTATACCACAATAGGCTATAGTCAAGAGTATAGCTCATTTTGATATGGCCTGATATTTGTAATAAAATTTAAAATGAAGAATTCAATGTTGACACATAAGATTCTATGTAAATACTGAATAAAGTTCTGTTGTTGAGATATGTAGGCTCTCTCACATTACTCTTAAGATAACAGGGCATTGAAATTCCAAAGCAAAATGGAAATTGAAAATCTGGCAAATTTTGTAAACCCTGCAGAAGATGCATCTGATTTCAGTAGGCTCTGAATCAGTTTAATAGGAAATTGTTTCCCAGATCCTCCAGTATAGAGGTAAAACAAAATTTGAAGTAGAGAATTGGGTCCTGCACATCAATTTGCTAGAATACATTTAATAGTATCTTTATAATTCTGTTCCATCCAATTCTGTGACTGTTTCTATTTTTATTATTTATTCTTTTTTTCTACAAATAGTCCAACTGAATGTTGGTGCATGTTTTCTTCCAAGTCTAAAGAGCTATGCTCCATCATTTCCACTGGATAATTTAGTTTTCAATCCCCTTTCCAGAATCACTTTAGTGTAGTGCTCCTGGCACAGAACTTCAGTGCTTTGAGAAGCAATCCATGTGTTTGCAATCTCTACAGCAGTTTGGGGATCTGTCAGGATGCGAGAAGCTATGCACTATAAAGTATTTTACCAGAACAGTTAGAGGATTGCAGTGGTGGTAGGGCTTTTTGGGGAGTTGGTTGGCTGAGGGGGGAGGGGTGTGCTTCTGCTTTTTTTTTTTTTTTTTTTTTTTTCCCTGTTTAAATAGCAGAGAAAAATAGTTTATATTTTTATCTATACAAACTATAGAATTAAATGGTTTATTATACATATCAATAAAGCAGTACACTTTTTAATAATTAGAGTGAAAATTCTAAAATATTTAGACTAATTCCTCTGATAAATGTTGGCACCTTTATTAGTTGTGCATATGCCCATATAGTCACTAAAAGCTCAGTTCTATACCATTAGTATATAAAGCATTACATTTTGTTGAAATTCATACCTAATTTCCTATTAATCCTCTGATTAAAAGTTACATCAAACAATGTGAAATAACTCAATTTGCAGAAATCACAGTATAAAGTAACCGTTGCTGTTACTACTAGCTTTGATTACTTGCATGGTAGCAATGCATTGAAACGAAGGACACTTTATGCTACAGAGGTATAGCAAGGAGAGAATTCCTCCTTAACATTAGAAGAACAGTTAATTATAGACAGTTGGGTCACAAGGAAATAATCGGATGGTATTACTGAATTTGAGTGATAGAAGAGCATGAGAGATAAATGCATGCTGTTAATGTTGTAAGATACGAATTTTGAGGCTTGATCTTATGGCAATTAACTATCAGTCTTGGATCAAACTCATGCTATTTGTGTCCCACTTAGTAAGTAATGAGAAATCTTATTTCAAACAGATTTCCTTTCTCTTTTATACACTTTTATTTCCTATAGTAAGTAGAGGGAGGAGGGTGGTTCACTTTTCCTCGTAGAGTTTTCTAAAACCACATGGCACTGCAGCTGTTATTGCTAACATCTTCAGTGTATACAGCACCTTTCATTTTGGAAGATCCCTGAAGTGCTTTGCAGCACTAAATACGGGAATTATTTCTCATACCACTGAAAGTCTATACCAAAAGCAGCTGTACCAGCTGTAGGGAGGCTGGTGGCCTCCGCAGGAACATTCCAGAAGAAGGCGGTGGCCCTCACAGCACTGTCCCACCTTCAGGCCTGGTGAGGGGGAAGTGTCAACAGTGATACTGCCCCAGCCTCCCCAGAATTTATACCACAAGGCCTTCCACAGCTAGAAGTACTGCCTCTGTCTGGGCATCCAGGTGAGGAAAAAGGATGGGTTTTCCTAAAAGAGGCTGGTGTGCTGTGGAGGGACCGGTAAGCCCTGAAGCCAGCTGAGCTCAGGCGAGCCTCTCAGGAAAAAACTGGCCTGCCAGGAAAGTTAGTGGAGTGATGTCTACTTATTCCCTATTTCTTTTTTTCTTTTTTTCCCCCCTGTCCTGTAGCAGGTGTGTGATTCTGACATATTCTAATAAAACTTCTGTTCAGGTGGTTTTGTTCTACCCTTGGAAAAGCGCTTGCTGTCTGATGTTATCTTCTCATAAAAGAATCTTTTGTGTTATATACTGCAATGTTCTATTTGTGTTATATATTTAGGTGGGGAAAGTAGCTAAGAATCTGATTACTTTCCTAGCTTTGGACTTATATACAACTTAAGAGACTGTTTTTTCCACTGTTGTAATTTGTGTGTGTGTGCGTGACATTCTTACAGCTTCCAGGGCTGTGTTTAAATTTGTTATTTATAAATATTTATTCTTTTGTATTGCATCTGTGTGTTGCATGTGACAACTTTGGACAAACAGGCTGTTTACTGGTGAGAATTGTACGCCAAAATACAGAAAACCTCTTTTGTGATATGCTTTATATTTTAAACTTTTGATCGGTACCTTCTAGTTAAAATCTCATTTACATTTAAGCCATCTATTAAAACGACAAAAAATCCCATATGAAAATGGATAGCTGCACTGCTAGTGCATGAAAAATGTTTAGTTTCTTATCTAAGTGATTCCATGAGAATCTTAAAACTTTTTTTTTTTTTTTTTCTGTATTTTGTAAACCTTTCCTTAAAGGCAGTGGGTTGAATAGGAAACATTTTGCTGCTGTGAAGTTTTCTCAGGAATAACAGAGTAAATGTGAAATTGCCTGTACCGTTTTATTCTTATGCTTATTTTTGTTATTGTCAGTAATAATTTATTTGATTCTTAGCTAGTTATTAATTATAATTGTGACTAATTGAATATATTAATTAAGGACTGCATAAGCATATGAAGTTTGTATGTTTGAATGTGTTCATTCATGAGCCTTACAGCATTAGAAATGGAACAGAAGTGACCATTTTTACAGACAGAGGAGAAGCTGGAATAAGCAAATCCTAAAATATGTTTTATAAATGCCTTGTTACTGTGATCTCCTAGTCCTACATCATACGAACACACTGAGAAGATAATAGAGGTAAAGTCCAGCACCTCCTTTCCTTTCAGGCTTGTACTCAGAAGACCTTTTAAAAAAATCTGAGAGTTAACTTCACAGGATGCCTGGGCTTTTGGGAGTGTGTTATGCTGAGATAGAGAGAAATTGATGGAAATATGACAGTTTAAGACTAAAAAGAGAATCTACAGAAAGAGTAAGGTTCTGATATTAATTGAAATTTAATACATGAATCCTTATACCCAGGGGACAATTTTTTTTTTTTTTTTTTTCTTTTCAGAAACTTGATGCAACTAGTGCAATATTGCAGATACCTGGGTTTAACAAGGATTTCAAAATGTAAATAGTTTTTCTTTTTATAGTGCAAACCTTAATTGGAAGGAAAAAATACTACTTTTTTCCAAATGTTTTGGGAACAATACATTTAAAAGTGGAATTTTTGAGAAGTTTATGTTAATTCAGTTACATCGTCTCATTGTTTTGAACTGAAGGGGGTTGAGGTAAGAAGTGGTCTGATTTCTGATAGCCTACAATGACAAAATGTCATTATGCATATGCCTGGGCTCTAGTCAAAATCATATTTACTGTGAGTAGGTAATAGACAATATAGCATTCATCTGTAAGCAACATTTCCATTTTTATTCAGAAATACTTGAATCGTTTAGTAGGCACTGTGAAGTGTATTTTTTCTATTCAATAATGAAAGTTATTAACTGGCAGCAAGTCAATAATGCAAAATGCATTATGTATGAAACAGGTGATCTTGACAATCACTGCTTCAAAGGATTTGACACAAATGACTAAAATCAGATTTACTTTCTCTTTTGAATAAAAATGCATTTGAAGTTGAAATACATCCAATGATCACATATGTTCATGTAATTTCTTTTTGTGATATCACATGCCCTTGCCATTAGCTTATGGATGATATTTCTTTGCTTTATTAGAGATTTAATTTTCAGATTTGAGGCATGAACAGATTTTCAAGGAATAAAACTAGAGCAAATTTCACTTAATGCAAAAAGGTGTTCATGTGTTGAAAAACAAAAAAAATAAGAAAATGACATTGCAAAAAATCAAGTTACTAATAGTATGATTCACATTGTTTTTGAAAGTTTGTCATGCTCTACAATTTCAAATATGTATTCACTAAAACTCAGTGCTGTAGCTTTGGAGTTGTAGCATTCGGTGTTTAACAGAATTGTTTGCTTTTTTAAATGGATCATGGTGTTTCTGTCAAAGAATACTTATACAGCTGTGCTTATCATCAGGGAGATCTTCACCATTTTTTCCCCAATATTTCTGTCCTCAACCCTTAGCTTTCTGTGCAGCTCTGGTGCAAACCTGTTTTCAATGCTAATAGCAGGATCTACTATTTCCTAGAGCTGACAGCTCTATAAACTTTATGCCGCATATTCTCAAAGTTTTTTTCAATAAGTTACAGGGTATTTTGATTATATTTGCTGAGTGATTGCTATGCGTTTTCCCAAACATGGATTGTGCTTACCATTTTAGTAAAACAGTTTGACAGGGATTAATTTGGAACAATTAAAAGAAATTACTGTTTATGCCAGATACCAAAGTGATTGAGTTCAGTTTGTCTGTACAGCATAATTACTGCCTGTTGTGTATTTGTGGTTTTGCTCACTGTTTCCAGCATCTTGATAAAAGTTTTAATAAGCACTCCTCGTATTAGTTATAGATTAGTCTCAGGAATATGTAATTCAGCTTCAGTAAGCTTGTTTTACACACCTTGACTGCTTCTTCATGTGGCTGCAGAAATCTGTCCTTTGCCTGTTAACTTGTAATTTCTTTAGCTAAAGAGTATTTCTTAGCGTAGGGGGAAGGGGTAGGGTAGGGTAGGAGGAAGGAAACAAAAATAAACCTAAAAATACTCTGTTTCTAAAGCAGTGAAGGCTGAATCAGGAGAGCATGGAGCAGCAGAAGCAAGTTGTTTCACGGTCATTTAATTCTTTTGTTGACTTCAATGGGTGTTAGGTGGTGTTTTCATCTGGTGATAGGAACTTTCAGTTTCATTTTGTTCATCTCTGGAAAAAAAAACATATTAAAGAAACATCATTGAAGTTAGTACCATCACACTAATAAAAAATAGATCTAAGAATAAATCAGTCCTTTAGTGGATTTAGAGTAAAATCATATGAGGGAATGAATTTGAAAGCCTTGAGAATATAGCAAATTGTCTGTTCTTCTTTGAGGTAGGTCTTTCTCTTTGAATACGATCATGAAGTATATTATGTAGGGAGTGCATTAGGTGGGAAAATACTGATGGCTGCAAAATAATTTCACTTTGAAACAGTTTAGAGTGTGAAAATGAGTTAAGGATGTTTGTTATCATTTGCTTCTTCGGTGTTAAAAAGAAGAGGGAGATTCCTGCCAGGCTATAGCTTTAGAGTGTTTCTTCTTGTCATCAAAAAGTGGTAAGAAATAACAGTAAAAGCTTTACTTTTATTTTTTTATTTTTAAAGGGGAAAAAAGGGGGAAAAAAAGTTAACTGCCATCAAAACTGGTCAGTCCGAAGTAAAATATTGTATGTAAGTATGATGAGGGTAGACATTGCTGTATTCAGCTATGTTAGTGACTTACACCTAAAACCAAACCAACCAACCAACCAAACAAAAAACACAAACTAAAAATATGTGGTACCAGAAAACAGTCCTAACGGTCTATCAGCTGAGAGTTACAGAATAAAATTGAAATCTGTATCAACATCAAAGAGGATTCAGCAATTCGGAACCTCTGAAATACAGAACTGTTTCATTGTCAGTGGGCACTTCAGAGGGAGCCTTTCTGAACTGGAATAGTTACAAATAGCTCAGTCTTCAGTTAGATAATATTATAATTGTGCTACTGTCTGGAAAAAGAGAGACCATGTCACGAGGATCTTTTGCTTTGAGGAATACTCTTTTAACATAGTTATTTCAATACGCCTATTTAAGGGGTCAAGGGTTGCTAGCAGCAAATGAAAGGGATATTATATTGAAAAGAAGTGGTATAATAGCTAAATTAGTCTATGTAATTAAAATAGTTTGGGAATATGAAGATAAGAATGGGAGTAATTTTCATGGTTTCTTCTGTATTGTTATTTTTCAATGTTTAGATACTGTAGCAGTTGTGAACTTCAATGCAGTATTCCCAATTCATTTAACCAGCCTATGCTCCTTTTTTTTTAAGTGTTGTTGAATGTTGGAGCTTACGACAGGTGTTTCAGACTTGAGCAACTCTATTTATTCTGTGTATTTTTTGTTTTTTATTTCACCTCTATGTTTTGGTCATCAAGAAAGGTTTTTTCCACACACTGTACTGTGACTGACCTTCTACGCAGCTCCTTTCTTTTTTCCTTTTTGTATTTTTATCTTGCTTGTCTTTCTCAGTTCATCTCTTTTTCTACCATCTGTTATTATTCACATGCTCTCTTTTGACAATTTCACTTAATGTTCCGTTTTAGTTGACTGTGTCATCCTTATTTGCAGTTTCCTTAGCCTTTCATTTTCTTCCAGGATTTTAGAATTCTAGAAATGCTCAGATTTCGTAAATGTCTTTGAGAATGATGCTTGGTTGTTGGAGAGTACCTCCTGCTCCTCTCTTCTTTGCATTGCTGTTGCCATAGTATTCCCATCAGTGCTATGACACAAATGACAGACAACTTACAGCTATAACTACATAAATAGGTTGCTTACAGAACAACACTTTTCTCATGGCGTAAGGTGTTCATCGTATGTCTGAACAGAAGACTTGAGTAATGTTGCTCCCCCCTGCTCCACAGGGTCACAGGGGCCCACAGGTATAGAATAGTTCTCAGAGGTTCAAAGCTGCTCCTTGAACTGCTTACAAAGGCAGGTAATGACCATTTAAGGACAGTTTATTATCCAGAAGTTCAAGAATGATAAGTCATTGCTGTTTTTTTTTGTTTTTTTTTTTATCTTAAGACCAGACAGTTTTCTACTAAACTCCTGACGTTGCACGTTACATGTCTATGCTATTAGTTTTTCAGGAAAATCTACAGGGATAACATACATTACAAAAAGTTTTGTTAATATTTATCTCACATGGTTTATAATAATGGTGACTGTTATTTCTGTGTTTTACTATATTTTTTTAATACAAAATAAATATAGTTTTTATAGAATGGTTCAGGCTTTGACTCGTTTTAAAAAAGATAACAATATACTAGTACTGAAATACTAGGAAATTCCACCTCACAGTTTTCCTGATTTACCTCTTTGAGTCTTTTTTTGTTGTTATTTTGTAGTCCGTAGAACCTTTACTGTGGCTAAAACTGGAGTTCATGGAATTCTTATTAGTTAATTTTAAATTTAAATTATTTACTGGTACTATCAGGAATTTCAGAATTGATTTGGAAAACTTTTTTCATGAACCCTTTAGAAATTTTGACTTGTGTACTCACCCTGAAATTATTTTCTAAAACTTTCTTGATTAAAAACAAACTTTTGTTTCTAGTGCAATTAAAATTCCCTGTATCCTCAAAACTAGAGGGAGAGGAGCAGTGTAACATTAATAACCTTGTTAATAATCAAAAAATATACTATATAAATTTATTTGGAAGATATATGTACATGTATATGCAATATTTTAATCAATTATTATGATTTATAGACAACTCTATCAATATTATTACAGAATAATTTGGGATAGGGCAGGGAATTTGGTTTATTTCTAAATTTGTTTCATTTAAATGCACAGAAATGAACTGTAGGCTTAAAATATGACTCCACGGACATCAGGATCCCTTTTTATTTTCTTAGTTTAACTTCTAATAGAGAAGGAAAAATTGACACAATTGTGCTTTCTAGTACATGCAGGACATGCTGCTATTCTGAAATTTAGTTTTGAAGAGGTTTAAGTATCAAGTGTTCGCAATAACCCATACATTTTTGTTGCTGTTTTGTCTGAAAACAATGTAATTTATTTATTTATTTATTTATTTATATAAAATATATAATATATATATTGACTACAGTCAATACAAAAATGTACTTTTCTGAAATGAGATACTTCTGAAGTTTGAATGCATGTGTGCAACTCCTTTAGCAAGTAATTGTTAGAGATGTGCTGACAAATAAAATGCACACAATTAAAAATATTATTAGTCAACCTAATATATTTGTACAATATCACCACAGTTCTTTCATTAAACTCATGCTGCTACCATACTGTTACTGTTAATGATAATCAGTATCTGCTGATGACTTCCCTATTTACATATTTAAATTGAGTTTAGTATTGTAATGGATTTATAAAATGCCTGTTTGTAGAACACTGTTTCTTCACTCCTGAATACCTGTTCGACGTATCATGCTGACCTACTGAAGTACTGCAAGTACATGTAAGTCAGTGAATTACTGAAATAGTGCAGGTAATGCAGTATCTATGCCACATAAACTGCATATGCAATTCTCACCGCTGTCAGTAATCTTATTCAGGTTAATTGAATTACTCCAGCGAGTAATGCGTTTTTTCATAAACGAAGACTTGCAGGATTCGATTTTTCTATCATGTTGTTCCTTATGTAAAATCACAAAGCCAGAAAATGCTTTACAGTTAAATCCTGTTGCTGTGGAAAGATACACCTTGCAGATCTAGTTGGAATGTAACAGGAAGTTACTCTCACTGAAAAGCAGGTTGCAGAGTTGAAATGGAATAACTATATTAGTGTTCCTAATCTGTCTCACTGTAAAGTGAAATGTTTTAATTTAAATTACCGGGAAATGATACTGCTGAAAGGCAGTAAGTAAAGGGCGAAGACAATTACTGCCTTCAGTAATTTCTTAAACAACTGCAACTTGGTCCATGGGAGTAAATCACTCTATGCTATGACAGAGAGAATAAAATCAGAAGCAGAAGGGGAAAAGTAATTTTTTTTCACCTGAACGATGGCAAGAATGTAGGTGTGCTAATACAGCTATATTTGAAAAAGACGCTAAGCTGGTAGGAGCTGAAATTTTACTAACTAAAAAATTATTTCTAGAAAGAACTCTTGAATGCTTATCTTGCAAAAATACTATTCGAGATTATTTTAAATTTTGCAAAGGCAGAATGGTTTAAAGATAAGGCAAAGCAGCATGTTCTGTACATGGAGCTAGATACATGTATGTTTTTCTGTAGAAGTTGTCAGCTGAAGGCATTTATCTGTATGTACCTATGTCATCCCCTTCTGTTTCTGTCTTTCTGTAAATTTAAGTTTGTTAACAATCTTGAGATGAGAATATATTGTTAATCAGAAATTAGATTGAAAAGTACAAAATGTTATTTTCTTCAGCCCTAAACAAACCTGTATCTCATTTTAAACATGTTGGTGTCTCAGAGTATTTAGTTCATATAGGAGCAGATTTCACCAGATTTACAATTATATAACATTTCGTTCATTTCAGTCTCCAGTAGATACATTAAGTACTGTCACATACCAGAAGGGAAATTATTCCTGTGAAGTCTGTCTTTTATTTATTTATTTCAATCAAAGAAAGCAAAAGAAATCCCACTGTCTTGGAAATTATCCAAGTATTATTGCAAGTACCCAAGACAGAGATTATTTACAGGTATGGTGGGCTGTTGGAGAACTGAGACTGATACAGGGTTACCCTTGGTGCTAGGAAAAATCTTTTAACCTTATTGCTATGTTGAAAAGTTCCAGCGTTTGCTGTGCTCCTTCTTTGTTAGAATTTGTCCACTGTTGCAGTTTTAGACACCGAATCCAAATTTCAATGAATTGAATGGTAGTATTTCCATTTATTTCCAAAGCTCAAATTGGATCTTGTCTCCTAAGAGAAAAGGACTGCTATATTACTGTCCCTTTGCTAGAAAGACTTCAACTAACTGGTGGCTGAAGTTCAGTATCTGCATTAGGTTTTCTTGCTAGTTTAAGCTCCTTTACTAAAAATAACAGCAAAGAAATCTGGTGAACAAATATAATGAAATTTTGTCAGTGCAAAACTTGGGGGCAAATTAAGACAAGTATTCTTGGTTTCCCATCTCTAAGCAAGTGGTATAAAAAGATCTTCTCAGCAGATGGTTGCTTGCAAACTCCTTTCCTACATTTTTCCTTGGAGATAAGAAATTGAGGATAAAGTGGCAGAGGTTTAGGAAGGTAAAGGAAGAGGTTTTCTTAAGGAGAAAAGAGAAATCTAATGGTGGAGATAGAAATAATGATTTATCTTTGTTTTTATTTATTTGTTCATTAATTCTGATCCAATTCTAAGATTTCTACCTCAAGTATTTAGGAAGCAGATGGAAGTAGAAATATGTGCAAGAGATTTTATATGTTTTCTGAAGGATTGTTAAGTCAAATCTCATTTCACTAATTGGGTTTTCAGTCAGTTCAGTTTATTTGTTGTAGAAAGGGTAGTCCTTTCATATCTTCATCATTTGAAAAGCACAATATTCTGTAATTTTTAAAATATTTTCTCTCTTTTCCTTTTTCCAGCTACTCTTGGTATTCTACACAAAAATTCATTAGTCATTCTGGAAATGGACTTGCTGTCTGGAACCTACCTCTTGGCAGTCTTATTAGCCTGTATTGTATTTCAATCTGGCGCACAGGAGAAGAATTATACAGTGCGGGAAGAACTGCCTGAAAATGTCCTCATTGGCAACTTGCTCAAGGATCTTAACTTAACGCTGGACCCAGACGTCCCCCTTTC
Source organism: Aythya ferina (assembly GCF_964211825.1). Taxonomy (NCBI): domain Eukaryota; kingdom Metazoa; phylum Chordata; class Aves; order Anseriformes; family Anatidae; genus Aythya; species Aythya ferina. Next base: position 4,548,632 of record NC_140311.1, read on the forward strand.
CTCACCGTTACAGTTCAAGCTTGTGTATAAGACTGGGGATGTACCGTTAGTACGGGTGGAGGAGAACACTGGTGAGATATTCACAACTGCCAACCGCATAGACCGAGAGAAGCTGTGCTCTGGCATCTTTAGTGAGAATCGCTGCTTCTATGAGGTGGAGGTTGCTGTTTTGCCTGATGAAGTTTTCAGACTGGTCAAGATCAGATTCCTAATAGAGGATATAAATGACAATGCCCCACTCTTTCCATCAACAGTTATTAACATCTCTATACCTGAAAACACAGCAATTAATTCTCGCTATTCTGTTCCATCTGCCGTTGATCCTGACATTGGTGTGAATGGTATTCAACATTATGAACTTCTTAAGGTGGGTTTCTTCCGTTCTTCTGTGTTATTGTCTGTCTGTGTTACTGCAGACCAACAGAGACTGCCAGTTGCCAACAAACCATTAGAAATATGAAGCTGTTTACTGTAGTAGTGGTGCACTGTAGATAACTGTCTTGAAATGTTAACCTGAGAGCATTATAGTACATCTTACATTCACTTTGTAGAAAGTTGTTTATGTATGTGTATCTGTGTAACAGTGTGAAACATGCACATCTTCATTAGCTTTCAACAGGCCAAGTATTTGTTCAACTTTGGCTAACAGTCTTCTTGAGCCACCAAAAATATGTTCTGATCGCCACCAATGTGACAGACCTGAATGGAACAGCATGTTGTGTCTCCATCTTGTGTGACTGTTAGATCTGAGCAGTAGAACTTAACCAGAAGATTTTGTGATGTGTTTGTCATAGAGAAGGCATCAAATACCAAGACAGACTATTCTATTCTGGAATAGCTGATCTGTATACCAACGAGTTATGCTAGAATGGACCGGAATCCAATTATCAAAGTAGTTTTGTAATGTTTGGTCAAACATCATGTTTGAGTAGGAGAAACTCCAAGATATGCCTAAATGCAAGGATAAGAGTGCCAGTGGCCTAGGAAGAGCAGATATGTCATAGTCTAGCTTTTACCCTTTCTAGCTAATGACAGGAAAACTCTGGAATTAAGGAACAAAAGAACAACATGTTAGCATGTTACAACAGCTAGGAAAGGTTTGAAAAGGTGTGAAGTTTGAATTTACTTAAGTAGAGAGTACAAGGAAGAAATGTAACCTAAAATGATTGTGTTACTATGTGGGAAGCTGAAAATGCCTTTACTTCCCTTGATTTGGAGTAGGAAACTAATGGGTAGTTAGCAACCAGGTACCCTCATCACTGATTGCAGGAATACAGAATATACAGGCCAATATATTGCTTGATTGACTTGACAGCAAATATTCATTAATACAAGTACTTACTAGCATTTTAATAAAAATAAAATGCTGCCTTATTTTAGCTCCTTTAAATTGCTTATAGTCTCAAGTAATCTTAGCAGTTCAGAGGCCAAGTAGTGACAGATTCTTTCAGAACACTGCATGCTGCTCACTTCTGGTGAGCTTTTTAAAATTATTTGTTGGTCTGTCCATTCTCTTTGTAGTCTAGAAATTTAAGACTTTTAAAGAATTTACTTTTTTAAGCAAAGACCTCAGTGCTTAAAAGTTTTTAACCTCAGTTACAATGAGAGTAGATAGACCTATGCATTATTTTAAACAGATCACCAAAAGTGTCCAACAGGATGTTGTCTTCTATATTTGGCATTTTAACTGAAAATCTAGGGAGTGTATAACAGCATATTAAATAAATAACAGTAGAAATAGAAAATACTAAAAAAAAAAAAAAAGAAGCCAAGGCTACAGACAAAATGTGGCAAAATAAAACACTGTCTACATGGACAAAAGTTAGATAATTTATCCAAGGAAAAAATGCCGTTATTGTAGGAAAACAAGAAACACAAAAAATAGCAAAATCATGAGTCCCTAGGATTTAGTGAGCAACATTTTAGGTTACCAAAATAGCAGCCTTGTTTTATGTGTTTGAGTTGTGTGTTTATTCATTTTTGAATTGGTTCAGAAACAGAATGTAAGAGATCAGCAGAAGAATATCACACAAGTGGGAGCTCATCTAAAATACAACCTACAGCTCTGTACATCTCTTTACCAAAAATAGTTTAGGGTGCAAGGCCTTGTCTAAAGATCAAATGTGACATGAGGTGGTCTGCCAAGAGAGTGGTGCAAATAACTCTTCCCCCCCCCCCCCATTTACTTCGGTATTTAAATAATCATAGAATCACATAAAAAAATAAAACCAGTTATGCATTTATTTATGTTTCTTTGCTGAAAAACTGTTCTTAACAAATAATAAGGGAAGGAAAGGTGATGTGGATGAGCATACACACTGAAAGTTGTGAACTCTTGTGCTAGATGTGCTACAACGAAAAAAAAATTGTAAATTCACAGCCCTACAGACAGATCTCGTAAGTGAATTAATTGCGTTTTTCTCTTGCATGCCTGCTTGTCAGGTAATTCATGAGGTACGGATTCACCGTCTTTTTAAGGCACAGCAATAGCTTGGAAAGTATCTCTGAGTCCAAGAAGCAGTTTATGACACAGCCAGACACCATCTGGAATAATAACATCACTGTATTATTCCATTCAGGTCCTAGTAGTTTTTATGATGTTAATGCCAAAACTGGCCACATAAGTAGGAGAACAAAGTGGTAGGAGGGGAGGATTCTGGTGAGCAGGCAGGGAACACAGCATATATACAAAGATCCATTCATCACTGTGGAAGAATAAGGAGATGAAAGAGGAAAGGAAGAGTAGTGCATGTGAATCCTTTCATGGTTAACCCTAATGCCAGGAGGCAGAATGACGAGCACACAAAAATGCTATTGCTTGCCTTTTCTCCCAAAATGCTGCTTGAACATTTGTTATTCCATGCTGGTTTTGGGGGTGCACTGTGAAGATACTCATGTCTTCTGGCCTGTGATATATGTTAACCTTTTCCTTCACTTTATAATCAGCATACAGAAAAGTGAGGAAACTGCAGTGCATAAAACTGCACAGTGTGAATCTAGCAGGGCTGATGTGACAGCTTTGTGGGGTGCTGGGGAAGCACCCGATAGCGAGGTGGTGGGCAGGGCTGTGAACCTGGACGGCCACAGAGAAGTGGGAGATGATCAGGTATGCAAGTCACTTCACAGGAGCACACAGGCTGATGCTCTAATATGCATACAACAACAGAGAGAATGTGTTGATCTGTGCTTTAGAGAAATTAACATCAAATTAACAGGCTGTGCAGTAAAGAGGAAGCTCTTCAGTCATATTTCACTTTTTAAAAAGTTTATCTAAAATGTGCTTACAGTCTGTATGGAGCCAGGCCTATTCTTCAGGAAGATAAAGAGATTTTTGCCATACCTGTTTTTGCTAACTACAAACACATCTGAATAGGTTAGAGATTTTTAGCACACTTTCAGCAACTCTATTTTGTTTGGAAGAAAACATTCACATGTTACAGTATTTCCTCACTCTGTAACTCAGTGCTTATGTTACTGCCCCCCTTCTAGTATGGAAAAAAGACTTAATGTAATTGTTGTATTCTGTTTCTTTTGCAAAACAGATCATTAACGATTTATAAGGTCTTTTTACTTTGTAACTGACTTTATTTGAATCTTCTGCCTCTTTCTAAAAACCCTTTTAAATAGAAGAAAACAAAGCCAAAGAAATTGTGCGCAGCATTATACAAGATCATAATCCTTTGCTGAGGTGCCCAAAGCTGACAACAGAAAGGATAACTTTAAGGGTTCACATGAAAAATGGTAAACAATATTTATTATGAACAAGGCAAGGGAGAGTAAACTTAGTTGGAAATGATTTAAAGATAAAAGAAAAAGCATTTAGAATGAGCAATTGCTCTAAGTCTAGATAGGAAGAAAAGATGGCATAACAGTGATAGTAGGAGAAGGTGATAGAAGGGGCAGCTAAGACAGATGGTGACATAGTTCAGGGAAAGAAATGGCCAGATAAGAAAGCAACGATTTTCTCTCAGTCAAGTGTAAACTGGGAAGAATAGGGAAAAATAAAGGCATGCATGAAGAGAAGTAGTATGTTAAAACAGGAGGATGTAAGAGCAGAATTTAATTTGAAATGTTAATCAGTAGTGACTTCTGATTAAGGATGAATCTACAAACACTACATATTTTTATGAATACATGGCATGTAATACGATACGTATGTAAATATAGTTTATTCCATTTTTTTTTTTGTCTGAGGCCTTTGTTGCCAATGCCAAGGTGATCCAGTCCTCAGAGGTCTTCCATGATGAGTGGGAAGTGAAGTAGGTTTGTCTTTTGTCTTCTCTAACTTTTCTTGATCATCTGTAGTCTTTTGTGTTCCCCTCTCTGCCCCTCTAACTGGGGCTGTTTCCTCTGACATTCGTTACCTTGCTTTGGTTTTGAGAGTGCTTGTTGTGGATTGGGCAGGCTGCCTGGCCTGTTTTCAGTCCCTTCTGCATGTTTGGTTCTTTATTTGTGTATCACTTGGCCTCCTCCCATGTGCAACTAGACAGGTCTACAGGCCTTGGTTCCCGTCTTCCAGGTCATCACATTGCTGACATACCTAACTAAAATGTTTACACATTGTGTCTGGTAATGCCACCACAGTGTTAGGGATATGCGCTGTCATTGATGGTGCTGCTTCAGAATGTTTTTGTGTTCAAGGTAAGCTAATATTTAGTATAACCCAATTAATACACTCAGAATTTACAAGTGTTGCAAGATTCTGCTTTGGTCATAACGATTTTCATGTGAAGCATTTCTTTATTCTCGTAGCTGTTAAAAAGGGGAGCTCTTTCAGAACAGTTTTTGAACAGGATTTCAGCTTGGAGCACTGTAATGGATAAAACAAAGTCACCTTTGTTTGCCTATTTTAAATTTGTATTATTGATTCCTAAACATTTCTTTTTGAGCAGGTATACCACATAAACTAAGTGGTGCATGGTTGCAGGAATACCCAGTTAGCTGCAGACTAGAGTGAAGGCAGAACTCTGCACTTACAGGCGCAGGGCGTTTAATTCTGAGAGCTAAACTTGTGTTCCATCAGGTTGTTGCTTGCTTTAATCTGTATCTGCTTGGGGAAAATTAGATTGGTGATACTGCTATAGCTCCATTACTCCTACCTGTTAGCGTATTATTCTTGTATTTACCTATCGTCAGATGTAGCTGGTGGATTCCTTCTAGAGTTATATAATCATCTTTTTGTAGCTGTCAGTTCATACCTCTGCAAACTGACAAAATAGATTCTTACTCAGTCTCACAACAAGTCAGTCTTGCCTCTGATGAGGAGTTACCTCTTGCAACTGTAAATAATCTCTTGTGATGTCTTTTAGTATAAGCTTTCCCCAATTTCTGTTACAGTTTGTCAATTCCGTTACCCATGGAAAATGGCGATCACGGATCTTCATCAGATTTTTAGACTGCTCTTGAAACAAGGTTATTTCTGAGCCTCATTGGAGTTTGGGATCGAGTAACTGATGTCACTGCTCATCTGTGAAAATGGAGAATGGAAGGAGATGAGTTTTATGTAAAATGAAAGCCGGGAAGTTAGTTAAATTAAAATTACAGAGTGGAACTAGATTTGTAGTTAATTCAGAACCAAAAAGTGGCTGAGTGCCTTGGAGAGAAGGGTGGGAATCACAGTTCACGTCCCTGTGAGCATAGTGCACAGCGACACAAACAGAACCTGTGGATACCTCACCGCTTTGGGACACCTGAACAGAGTCACCGGAACTTCTGCATCAACCCAAGCATCAGTTGTTCAAACCCTCTGGCTTCTGTCCTTTTTTATGCTTTAATTTCTTTAAATGGAAGCTGAAGGAGCAACCCTTACTTTTGCTCTCAAACCATGTTTGAATGAGGGAGCACACCACAGCTAATCACACTGAAATTAATGCAGATGATTCTTCTGTGTAGGCTTCAGCAGCATGAGAGGACAATGGAGGGGTATATTGTCCCTTTAAATAGGTCACAAAAAGCCTGGGGTGGTTGCTATCAACATCTGCCTTCTGTGCAAAAACTGTCAAGATGGAGCTTTTTCTCCATGTAAACTGACCTTTATTACTATTGTCAGGTCTTACTGAAAATTGCTGTTAGTGACTAGTAAGATAAGGTAAGCTCCAACTACATTATTCTGCTGTTATCAAAAATCCTTTGGAAATTTGTAGAACCCACTAGTACCGAAGTATTTTGCACTTTCTGATTTATTTTTTATTAACAACCCTTTCTAGCCATTGTCTAAGGGACTTATGGCCATTATACTTAGAAAATGTTTGATTTAGATAAGAAATTTCTTGACTTCCTGACAAAGCAACTACAATAACTTTTAATTTTTTCTCTCCTGTCAAAGCTAAATGGTTAGTAATAGTTCAAGATTCACTTACAATAAAAAAATCAATTATACACATATGTATATCCCATGTACCAATAGTACTTGAGTATTTGAACTTAAAAATGCAAAATAATGAGAAATAATGGTATTGTTAAAAATTCCATCTTAATTTTGAAAGTACTTATATACAAGATGAAACAATATGTGTGATTGAAAGACAGATTTAGCTCTAAGATAGATTTAGGAAATTTTTTGTCCTGAATGTGCACTCCCGCCAAGCTCTAAGGTCACCCTGTAGTGCCTGTAATTTAATAAATACAGAGAGTTGGATGTGTTGTCTTTTTATGGTAACTTTTAGCTCTCTTTTAGAAGAGAAAAGTTTGCTAGGACAGACTGTGAATGATGATGACTACTTTTTTTTTTTTTTTTTTTTAAGTCTATGGTGCTGATAGGGAATACGTTGGAACTGAAACATTTTACTCTTTCTCTGTCACTGCCCAAGGATCAATATATTTGTTTAATATTATAACACAGCTTCATTTTTTTCACATGGGTAGTTACCACTGTAAGTTACACTGTAATACAAGATGTGCAGACTTTTCCTGTTAGCAGTTTTCTTAAGATATAAAACCTATTTTGAAATAACGAGATGTATTTTGAGTAGAATAGAATAGAGAGTTTATCCAGCTTTCAGTTTAGGTGAAAATTTTTGAGTGGGTGGATAAGAAGACGTGAGCTGACGTAAGCTATAAAATGAGATGCAGAAACTTGAAGGACGCTTATGAGTGCTATGTGACATCCTAGTATCTTGAAAAGCTCCCCTGCAAATTTATGAAAGGGACAAATGACTTTCATTTTGATCTTATTTTTTATTGGTAATCATAGGAAAAGTTGGAAGATGGGCTGTGGGAGGAATTTGATTTATAAGAATCTGAGAGTAGTATTCTTATCCCTTAAGTCTGTCATTAGCCTTGAAAATATAGTGAATGTATTTGCTTCTCACCATTTTCCAGTTACTTAACCTCAGGTATGTAAAGAAATTTTATTAAAAAAAAAAAAAGTCTTCCCTTTATTTAGCTCCCTTTCCTCAAAGCCTTTTAAATTCAATCTTTAATCTTTCCATCAAAACAGTATTTTCATTATTTTGTTTTTCAACATCCACATTCCTACAGAGCCCTCCCTCCATTTACACATTTTTATTATTATATGAATATGAAAATGTATAATCCTTATGAGACGGTTTTGTAGTAGAGTAAAAAATATTGCTCAGTAGTAATTTGTCTAGAGAGATCTGGACAGTTAAGTGATGATCATCCCTGAGCGTTGTTTTGAAATAGTTACTGGATTTTATTTTTAAAGGGGAAAATAATCTGATTTGCATTCTTATAGCTGTGAATTAGTTTCTGTAAGAAGATAAAACTGTACTACCAACTGGTGGTAGTTTGATTCCAGTGAGTCAAGAGTCAAGGTAATTGCTTCTTGTTGGTTGATACAAGGCTCCTTTAGGGTGGTTTATGGCATCAGTACTGTAAAACTGTCAGGCTTCATTATCCTGACATCCCTTTGAGGGGTTGGCTGAAGACTGGAGGAGAAAGTCTTGCTTCCAGGCACAGTAAGTTCAGTGAGCTAGGGTGAGGGACAAGTTGGTGTATCTTTTTGCATTCAAGGCTCTGATTTTCACACTAGCTGTCATGAAACAATAATATATAACTTAGCACGTCTCTGTGTGGGCAGGATGATAGACTCAAGCTGGAAGGCACAAATCTGTCAAATGGAGATCTTCAGTTCATCTATCTTACATGAATATTATCTTTTACTGATGTCCAGACAGATCAGTATGTTAGTTAACAAAGATATGGTGATGCTTTTTGAGCATAATAGACTAGGGATTTGCCTACATAGTCCTCTTGAAACCAAGTGTATAAAAACACTTAGAAATAAGTACCGCATCCCTGTTAAACTCTTCCAAAAAATGTGTAAATACTTCAGTTTCATCTGAAGAGACAGAAATAGTCAATTAATAATGTATAATGCTCTCAAGTAATCCACAGTAAAGCAGTAACAAAAACAAAGAAAAATCAGGTATCTCAGTAGAACTATAGTTAAGTTAGCATATGTGTATGATACTGGAACAGCAAACAGGAGTGTCAAGGAAAATTTTTTAAAGTGTGGCTTACTGTTAAGCAGTTATATTGAATTGTTCTCCTTCATATAGTGAATTTTGCCATGTTTAACATGCAATGGCAAAGTAGCACACCTCTGAGGAAAATATATATATATAAAAAAATCAGTAAATTCATATTTCATGTTCAACTGATTTTCTTCTAAACTTTTTTTTGTTTGTTTGTTTTGTTTTGTTTTGTTTAAGGAATATTGTTAAAATCTCCACAGGTTGCCAAAATTTGTAATATCAGAAATACCTGAATTAACTACAGATGTAAAATACATGGAAGAAATAGTGTTTTCCAAATGTCATTTTTGTTACAAGTTTTAAAGTTAGCCTTTTAAGTGAACTTTTTGAAGGTCTTTGAAAGTTTTAAGCAACAGTATATGGTGCTTTTAACGTGCTTGTTTGTTTTAGATAGCTGTAACTTCCAAGCTACTTTGAGGAAATAAATTGTTAATAGCTCAAAATAAGTTTGAGTTAATGAGTTGAAGGCTTGTGAGGGTCTCTAAAGCATGTGAATATGGAAAGCTCAAAATATTTCTAAAAATGCTGAAGGGTCATTGAAGAGAAGTTTTTCCAACAGTTAATTGCGAAAGACAGTGGCTAAATGTTTTATAAAATACGCAGACAGACAATAAAAATCATGAAGATCTTTCTGAAAGTTAAGTAAGAAGCCATGATTGAGTCTTAGTGATCAACACTTCATTTGATTTTAGTATAAGCTGCCCCGAGTCCTTAATTTGTTTTTGTGACATGCTTGCTGTAAAATGCTGGCCACTCTTCAGTCACCAAGGGTAAGCAACTATTCTTTTTGTTTGACTTGACTTTCTGTGTTTTCACTTTTCTACTGGATGTAAGCAGGAAAATGACAGTTTTAATCGGGTATCAGTACAAAGTATGCTGCTCTTTCAATTGCATGTAGATTTCTTGCTTACAAGTATATCACTACTTGGAAAATTAGTTTGAGTTATGACAGCAGAAATGTGCACGCTGTCTCAACATATTTCATGTTCTTCCTGCTCGTTATATTTAAACACATATGTAAGTTAAAAAAAATAATAATTATTGCCTAGTGTCATTAGCCTTCCTCATGAAAATCTAACAGCTGAAATTCAGCTTTGAAAAATTGTTACTTTCACAGTATGAAAAGAAATAAAGGAAGTAAATTTATCAGTACTTTCTGAAGAGTAAGTGCTTTTATCAGTTATAAAATCAACTCCTGTTGATTGTTTAACCCATAAAACAGAATGGGTTTAAAAGTTTTTCACATCAGAACAATTTTGAAAATTTTATATATAAATAAACTCCAAGTTTGCCACGAAGGAAAAGAAGGATGCTACTGTATACTTTGCTAACATTTGCATTAGGATGCTCTTTGATGCCTTGCATTGTTGAAAAGTGCAAAAATAGATAGGAGTGACAGATGTATCCAGTGGGACTTTTCTTTTTTTTTTTTAAGTTTTCTTTCTTAAAATGTTTGTACTAAATTAGAACCTTATTACTAAAGCAAGCACCATCCAAGTATGAACAATTTCGTTTGAATACCATTGCTTTTTTTAATCAAATGTAGTTATTGCAAGTTTTAGAAGAGAAATAGCTAATCATGCTCTGTATTGCTTCAAGGGTTGTAGAAGTTCTTAGAATCCATTGTAATTCTAGTTTTGGAATCAGTTTGTGAGGATTACTTTCTGCTGCTTTTACTCATTGTGGATGCAGCAATACAAATTTTACCGATATTTCAGATATCTGTCGTGAGAAACCTTTGGTTATATTACAACAGGCTTCATATGAATCCTAATATTATTCCAATTTTATTATTAAAAATTCCAAGTTATATCATGACTAGTCTTCTCCACACATATGTACGAGGTGACCAAAAAGTTGCTACTATATTCAAAATGCTCAGCAAAGAAACAAAACATAAAGGAGAATTATAATATTCACCAAACTTTTAGATTTTTTTTTTTCCCCAGCTCACTTCTCCAACACCTCTGTTTTTTTGCAGGGGACGAAGAATTCAAAGTTTTGAGATATGTTTTGAAAACATTTCTTTCAGTCAAAACTGTCAGTTTTTTCCTGTTTTTTTTTTTTTTTTTTTTTTTTCTTGAAATATAAAATTAAAATATTGAAGAAGCTTATTGAGTAACTATCTTTCTGATTTAAATTTTACTTTTAGCTTTCTCTAATATTGGGTTGTTTAGTGATAATTGTTTAGTGATAGAAATATAAATAATTCTTGTTTTACCCAAAATATACAGTATGCATTGTTTTTCTTCCTTTCAAGAGGAAGTACAGTGAGGAAAAAAGATAGGTCCAAAATTATATTCTTATAGTTGTCAAAGAATACATTTAAATCCACTGTCAGCCATGGATTGTGGCACTTGACTGCATTAGTATGGTTATTTTTATTCCTGGAAGAAAGGTTTATTACAAAGTAATTTATTCCCTGGCCCAGAAATATAATGGGCCTGAACACTGAAGTCCTGTAGAGCTTTTGAAGCTGGGACATGTAGCAAAGAGCATTTCAGACAATTTCAAAGAAACAAAAAAGAAACATTGGTACAAGGAAAGAATTCTGAGTCATCAGCTGTCAGTATTGAAACACATTTTTCTCACATTGTGCTATAATTGCTGGCTCTATTAATGTGATGTGTATTGCTTTGGTTATTGCTGATGTTCCAAAGTCAAATTATTGTAATTTTTTTTCTTTGCCTTATCAAGAAAATTGTCTTTTTTTTTTTTTTTTTTTTTTTTTTTTTTTTTTTTTTTTAAGAGTCAGCTTGTTCCTCTGTGGTTTTCAGGATGAGGTATTATATGAATTCCTCACTTTAAGATTACTTTTTCTATTCATTTTAAACCCAGTCACATAATTTTCATCCTTATTTCCATTATGGACTTTCCAAACCTATTTGTTGTAGCACATTTAAAGGTATAAGCCAAGTAGTGCTTTCCATTTTGTTCCCAATCCTGTTTTCCATGTAACCTCAAAAATAATATGTTGCCAGTTACATTTACCATTGGTGAATTGACCTACATATGGAAAGCCAGCATAAAGTGTGAATACCGTAATTTGAAAATCAGTCATATAAATTGATCGTAAATGATTAATAGAACTCCCCTTCTTTCTATCAGTGTTGTACACCTTTTATTGTTTCACATAAATGAAATAATCATCCAGGGTGAATATCCAAGATACCTGCTTTGCTTGTAAAATATCAGAACGTGAATCAGTTCCTTGAAGTATAGCTAAATTTATGTAGGATTTTACATTATCATTACTTATTTTTGGCCTCTGAAGTAACCCAGTAGTTCTCTTGTGCTCAGTTAAAAAATAATAATTTGAATAATTGAATAATTTAAAGCTGGACATGCTGGCATCACCCAGAGTTCTTGGCAAACATGTTGGCTGACCAACTGGGCCTTTAACAAAGTTAAGGAAATAAACTTGTGAGTGTGTGTTTGATCTCTGCTTTTGAGGCTTTTGTTTCTATTATTACTCAGATTTTGAAGTGCGTTGTGTTACAGCTTTGTGACCTTTGCCGCACACCTTCATATCAGAATCTTAGACGGATTTTTATTTGTTTAGTCCTTTTCTTCATTTTCAGTCTCAAATTTTTCTCCATTTTTCAGTCTCTACCAGCACGATTGGTTTTAAGTACTCAATTAAGTCTGCAGTAGACCACATGGAGAGCAATAGAGTTTTTTTATTTCTGTGATGATCTTTGCTTTCAGGGTTGCTTGTGAGGATGGAGTCCTAAAAGACCAAGGTGCATGCACTTCAATCATACAAACAGAAGAAACAAATAAAATAAAAAAACATTGTTCAAAGGGTTTGAATGAAAAATGAGAAGGACACAAACCATTCCAATGACCTGCCTTTTACCTTTTAGCAGTGTGATATATGGGTGCGCAGTGCTTATTTACAAAGTTCATGACTTCCATAAATGCTCATTTTTATCATCTGTCTTTCTTACTAACCAGAGAGAATAAAGCAAGCAATATAAATAAAGGTTTTTTGTTTGTTTTTGTTTTTTGTTTTTTTGTTTTTTGTTTTTTGTTATTTAGAGCAGGATTGTATAAGAAATAGTGGTGTCTTCTTTAAGGTTGCCTAGGTGGTTTTCTAAGAGACTGAAATCCTGTTTTCATTTTGTAATGATATCTAAAACAGCAGTATTTGTGCTTTCATTGTATTTTCTGTAAATCATATATTTTGTGTTCAGATGTGATTGATTTGTGAGGGTCACTGAACTGGGAGATTCATTGTGGATTTGTTACTGTCTTGCAGAGTAGTTCTGAATGAGTCACTTCTGCTTTCCGTGCCTCAGTTTCCTTATGTGATATGAGTGATATTCACTTGACCTGAGAATGGCCTTGCTAGATTAAGTAAGATTCATTTAATCTTGTATCCTGTCTCTAAGGCTTGACATTGGATACTTAGGAGATACTGTAAAGGATAAGACAAACATACTTTTCCAAGCTGTTCCTAAGCCTCCACCAGCTGGAGGCTCAAATGTTTCTTGCACTAGAAGTGAGGGTTGTAATACCCTTATATGGATTCTTTTTTTTTTTTTTTTCTTTTTTTTTTCCATGTGCCCAGTTTGTCCAATAGCTTTTTGAAGCAATGTAAAACTCAGAATATGGGCACAGGCTTACAAACTGCATCATTTTTTCACAGTCTTATGCAGAAGATCAGAAACTTTGCAAATACATTTTTTCACAGATAAGCATGCACATTATTAGACGAAGTAAAAACAAAATTAATTTGGTTAACATTTGAAGTGTATCTATGCTTGAGCTAAGATTACAAGTACAGGAGGTATAAGCAGCAGTTCTGCTACCCAGTGGCAGAAGACTCTGTACTACTCAAGGAATAAGGTTTTGTCCTAAGTATTCCTATGCTAAGGAGTAGAGAGAACAGTGGAGGCTCAAAAAGCCTATTTACCTTTGTGGAACTGAAACATAGGGATTTTAGATGCCTGCCTATTTATGATGAGCTTTGATAGTGTATTTTTAAAATGTTTTGATGTATGAGCATATAATTCAGTGCTCAGTGTGGTTGAAGATGTCACACCCTGGTGTGAAACTTTTCATAATAAATAATGTTTTGTTTTTGTGTGTGGGGAGAAATCCTATCTAACGTTCAGAGGGCTACAAGGGATGGTTAAGCCACCAATCTCATTGCTGTCGCAGTGTTCAGATAATACTTGAAGCGCTCTCATAAAGAGGAATGAAGTCTTTCAGAAAATTTTGAATATTGGTTTGAAGTTCTCCTTCATATTTATCACAGCATAGCACACACTATAGTTTACTCAGTTTCACAAGCAAGGTAACAAAGAAAATCATGTTTTGTTACTCATTGATTCTAACAAAGATCTGGCTAATTAAACAGTTATGCTCAGGGGATTTTGTTGTTGTTGTTCTCATATGCTTTATTTTTAATCTTTATATTAGTGGGTGGAATAAGTTTATCTATCAGAAAAGGCTGTAGGGTAATAACTTACTGTGATGATCAGTAGTTTTCAACATGGTTTTCGTTTGAAACATGATAAAGCAAAAGATACAAGCTTGTGCTGTAGTGCTGTGTGCTACCTGCCTCTGAAGGGACTGAAAACTAAATGCAAAGAGATGTAAATATGCGTATTCCTCGGGAACGATTGGTTGGCTTTTCCTTCTGGGCAGCTGTTGGAACAAATCAGGTTGTGCCTAAGAGCACGATAAAGAAAAACTTTAATAAAGCGTAGCCCTCCTGGAAGCTCTGTCATTTCAGCTATCATACTTGCTTTCAGTAATTTAGTCTAGGATTTACTGTTTTGTTGGAAGCCATAATGCTGAATTTCAAAACAGTTTTTATTTAAGTTTACATTTTCCAATGGATTCATCCACATATACCCACAGGAGGCCTCTTCTTACAGTAACAGTAAAGTTAATTGAGGGTAGAAGTGGAATTTTAACCGTGTAGGTAGAATGCGTAACAAATAGTGCTACCTTCTGATTCTGAGATCATGCTCTAAGCTGTCATTCCATATAACAGCTGAAAATGATTTTGTTGTACAGAGCGGTCATGTAGATTTCTATGCAATAATTGAAATAATTGAAACAATACTTTTATTTATTCATTTATTTATTTTTTCCCTGAAGAGTATTTGTTTTGTTTTATTTCAGTATCTTTGAATTTGATGTCTACATGATGACACTTAGTAGTTGCTAGAATTTCTTAGGTGTTTTAAGAATAGTAATGTGTCTAAGAAAAGTTACAGTGAACTGTTCATTTAACGCACTGATACATAAACATGAAAAATTGAACTCTTGTTCATAGCTTAATAGCTTAATACACAAGAATCCTAACAATACATTAAACACTTTATTTTAAAGAAGTAGAAATTATGCAAGTGTAAAAATCAAGATCTAGACTAAGTCCTTGGGTCAATGCTAAAAATTGTTTAAGGAGAGTTTGAGATGTGTTTCCTTTTCCTTGTTGGTGGTCAGTTTGTAGAACAGTATGGTGCATGTCTATGTCTACTAAGAGCTGCACACTTGATTAACTTGGTTAACTTATAATTTTGCTTAACTTTAGGTTGTTTTATTTTAGTAGTATGTGTTTGGTAGATTCAGTTGTTTACATCACTGTCTTTTTAGAATGGTTTAGTGGAGGACTGGTTAGTGTTAGGTCAGAGGTCGGACTAGGTGATCTTGGAGGTCTCTTCCAACCTAGTCAATTCTGTGATTCTGTGAATGTGGAAGCCTGAACTTCTTCTTGAAGAATTCAAAGCATGTGTTCATGCTGTGATGGCTCTGTAAGTTGAAGTTACCGTCACAAGGGAGTAGGTGTGAGGAGCACAGCGAAGGCTTTTGGTTCTGCCTTATTAGCAGTGCCACGCTGCCACACTGGTGGTTGCGATGATGTTGGCTGCCGAAAACCTGATATTTAACACTAAGGAAGGAGCAGCAGGTCCAGTTTCTTGGTTAAAAAGTTTTACTGTATCACAAACAGTGTGCCTAATGTTGTTCGGAAACATCTGTCTTAGGGCACTCAATTGAGCTCAGAAAAGAACTTTGGGCTGATTCAGACCAGTGAAAGCTTGCCTTTTCTCTTACTTGGATTACAGGTTGTTACTGGCCAGAATTAGCTTCGATGATCTTCACTTCATTTACTTCTTCTGGAATACTACAGTCTGTCTGAGGCCAGTCACATTGCTGTCATATTGAAGTAATAACATTTCAGCTGTTTGGTTTATTCTCTTGTTACTTTTCCTGTGGAGACAGCAGCAAAGTGAATGATAGACTCTAAAATGAACTGTTTCATGCAACTTTTCCCAGGTACTGTGCAAGAGCTTGTCTCAGCCCCAAAGTTTAGATGGTTTACAATTTATTAGAGAATATGTGTTACCTGGTTGGACTAATCTAGATCTTTGCAGCAGGAAGTGGATATTATAGTTCCCTTCTGATTTTCATGCTTAAAAGCTGTACATTCAGTGTATGTTCAAGACTTAACTGTTAGTAGTGATCAAACACAGAGCAGCAAAAATGGAATGGCATGTTAGGTGTTTGGCATTTCCCTTTTAAACATGCCATTTTAACAGTCTGAATATTATTACCTTTCTTGCAAATCAATTACATCAACTAATATATTTAACAGGACAGCAGGTAGATAGATCTACAATGTGTACAATGGATTTGATTTTTTAGGCTACTGTGTTAATAACTTCATCACTGATTTTAAGTCTGACAAATAACGTGTGTATTCAAATTAATGACAGGTATGTGGAGGACAAGTTGAAGATGTGATAGATAAGTTGTAGATTTAGTTTTCCTTAAAGACCTTAAAAACTACTCCTCTCTATGTATTGCTGTTAAAAATACTAAATTATCCTCTCCTTGTATAGTTGTAATGATTTGCATTGGAAGTAAGAATTAGAATGAAATTGGAATTTGATTTTTATAAGAAAGAATATATTATTGCATATGATTACTTCTAAAAGTGTGTACCAAATATACTTTCAGCCTTAAGATTTTGGATCCCAAACAACTAAGAGGGAGGCATTTTTAGGAATATAACTGTTAAATGGAAAGTCACAACAGTTTATATACTGGAATCCTCAATACACATAAGTATCACAAGATTTTGGAACTGGGTTTCAAGGTGCAATGACTACTGTACAGTAAGAAAATGCATCTTCCTTTATTCTTTTGCTTTTGTTCTATTGAATCACATAAATAGGAGTCAGTAATACTGGAGAAGGAAGATGACGAGTTGGCTTTCTGATAAATCCAGAAAATACATTTTTGGTTTATCCCCAGCATCTCCTGATCAGTATGGTGAGAAAGCACCATAAGATACTTCTGGAGTATTGAAAAATTCAGTCTCTCTGGAACTATTTTTAGTACTTACTGGCACTCTGTATATCTTCTGAGCAACTCTTTCTGATTTATTAATCTGAAATTGCAGTATTATTTATTATCTTCCAGTGTGCAGTGAAGGGGCATCTTGCATTTGTGTTATATCACACACTTTTCTAGTTTAAAATGGTAGTTCCACTGTTATTTTCTCTCAGAAGTGCAAAAAGGATAAGCTTTCATGATTTGGAAAAGCACAGCTTCATTCATTTCAAAAGCAAAAAACTGATGCTGTGGTAGTTATATGTCCCACATAAACTTTCTCTTTTGAGTTTTACAAAACCCTGCAGAGGGTGAAGGCCTTGAGATATGCTAGTTCATTTTAGCAGTGTTTGCACCAGGCTTACATCTGTAAAAACTGGTTGTGAATGTTGGGAACACCTAACTGTTGACAAATCTAATCAAAAAGGAAGATCTCTATTATATTAGGTTATTTGTCATTCAATTACATTTTGCCCACATTAATTGTAATTTTTCTGCATTGAGATTTTCTTTTTTAATGCCAAAAGTTCATAATGCAGTGATAACAGACAAGAAAGTACATGTATGGTCTCTGCATGTGAAAGAAAGTCCTTGTGATTAAAATCCAGAGAAGATATTCGTTTATTTTCTTTGTGTTTCTGGATTTCAGAAGAGAGGGGTGTATGTGAGATACTCATGCCATACAATGAAAATTTCTGTCTACATTTTGTCCTAAAAGTGTTAGCGTAAAAGGAAGATACAGTGGTTTTACTCACAGCTGAACTTCAGTTTAAATGGGCCTCAGATCAATAAGATACTCTTGCTAAGTAACTACCAGTAAAAGGTTAGGATATGGGCTTGAAGATGCCATCTGTTTGAAGAAATTATATACTTTTTCTTAACTGAAATATTTTTTGGGTGGATAAGAGGGAACAAAATAATTTAATGAACATTAGTTTGCAAACATTTGTACTTTTTAACAAGCCAGCCTATCAGAGGTTTTCTGTTTTATTTTATTTTCCATTTGTCATGAGCCAGATCTGTACGTGTCCATCACCTTCAATTCCCACTAAAGTTACCAGAAGCTGAGGATCCTGGACAGTCTCTGCTTGAGGGTAAAGGAATTTTCAGAAACATCTCAGTCGTTCCTATTTTCTTTTGTACAAGTAGTTGTCAGTTTGAATCCCCTTCTGCCTGAGAGTACTGATATGCTTCTAGAGCAGGTAGTGAATAGGAGGGCATTAGGGATTCACACTGCTCCAACACCCAGTCAGTATTCATCTGAGAGCTCTAAAATGTGGGATTAGGAGCCTAAGATACATTGCTTGGCTATCGGAGTGAAATGAGGTGGTGATTTAGGAGCTGTTCTGAACAGCAGTTCAGAACTGTTGCCTGTTACCACCAAAAGCACAGTGATGCATTAGAGAATTATATGACTAAAGCAGTCATTTATGTTTATTTGAAACAGAGTGTGATAGTGATAGAAAAACATGAACAGAACTTATAGGAATCTTGACCCACAAATTAAAAGTCTGTAGTTGTTCTGACAAAGAGCTAGTGTTTCAAATATGTAAGCAACTTTGCATTTGCAGAGTTTTTGCATTGTACAATTTTCTAATCTTTGCAATTTCATCTTCTCTTCTGAGGTACTGTCACTCAGTTCACAAGGTAACTAACTACATTAATTACACACACCTAAGTAGCCTTTCTGTAAACTGTGCACTGATAGGTGTATTAACTCAGCACTCTTGAAACAAAACAGTTAACAGCTTTAATATTCAAGAATGCATGAACATGTTAACTGTACACTGTGAAGTATTCACAGACAAAGGACCTTTATTAGAGCCTCAATACTTACGATATTATGGCTCTGAGTGTAGTAATAGGCACCAGTTAAAGGAATTTGTGTCCAATATTGCCTGTTGTGTAGAATATTTTGTGTTTAGTGTTTTAGCTTGCCTTTGGGAATTCACATTTTCACATTCAAAGTGTCACCTGTGAAAGAAAATGCAAGTTTAATTTTCACCTTTTATTAAAAATGTTGTCCATTATATAGCTGTTGTCTAGTTTTCTGAATTAGAAATTGAAACTCTGCTACTATAATATTTTCTTTGATAATGCATCACAGTAGTTGTGTACCAGTTCTGTATGGCTTGACAAAAGCAGGCAAGGAAACAGAGGCTGAGACCCATCTTTTAGTTTTTAAGGAGCACTGCAAAGTTTTTCTGTCTTGCTAAACATGAAATAATCAGCAGTTGGCAAACAACTGCATTAATTTCTGGACTTGCTTAAAAGATTTTAGGATCCTTTGGATGCAAGATTGTGTTTCAGCCAAAGGTTTTATTATAAAGTAATTACTTTCAAGTAATTCAGGAATTCATTAAAATGGGAACTTGAGGTTGTGGTGTTTTTTTGTTTTTTTTTTTTTTTTTTTAACATATTATGTTAGCTGTTTTTGTGTGGATATATAGCACAATATTCTTTCCCTTCCTCCAATTTTCCTGACTTCTTTAAGAAATTACTATGTTCTATCAACTTATAAGTGTAAGTATATGAGATGTTTTGTACACAACAGACCATATGACTGTAGCTGTTCTTTTTCCTATTTCTCTTGACGATGAAGCCCACTTTCCAATTTCTGTCCTGGAAGAACATTCATTATAATGCAAACGTAGTCAACATCCCACGGATTTTGTGAAATTTTGTTATAAGAGACTGTGATACCTCAAAGTGTACGAGGCAAGTTTATGTGTAGAATTCAGGTGCACCTTGCTACATGTAGTCCTGTCTGTAACACTTGAAGCTTTTATAGATTATTATGTTAGGTGTCCATGTTTCATTGTTTATGTATTTATTAACCTACCTAAATGTTCCATTTTTTTAAAACTCTCTAATTTTTTATTTACTTGGCAGCCCAAAACAGCTCCGAAAAGAACATTTGGATCCATTACAAATGACCAGGTAAATATACAGCAGGCAGAGTTCAACAAGTATGCCAGTTTCATCATTTAGAGATTATTTTATGCATGAATACTCTGAAAAGGTTGTTATAAAAATTGAATAAGGTAACAGAACTTATGGTTATGGCCCTGATAAAGAATCTTGTGATTAGGACTCAGAGCCTCTTAAAGCTAGTCTTGGCTCTGAGATGGGCATAGCTTTGTTCTGCCTCAAATAGCTAGATTACATGGCTTGAGCTGTCTTTTTGGATTTAAAAAGTTAGCGTTTTTTATTTCTCCCATCTTGCTATAGTTATGAAGACAAAGTAACAGATTTTTTTTTATCAATTAATTTAATGGTGAAGGGTACTATATAAATGTTAATTACCTATTATACTAATTCTCAGGACACATAGCCTTCCTAGTGTGAATGAAACCTTCAGATCACTGGGATAACATGGTGACTGAAGTATACTTCAGTCCGAATAACAATCTATCTCTATAGGAAATATTGACTTAACCAATGTTTTGATGATGATAGATCAAAACTTAATCCTGAAAGTTTTCCTTCACATTTCTCTCAGGGTTTTTAACTCTCAATTTCTTTGCTTGTGCAGGAGAGAATTGGATATTTGTAATCTTCAAAATTTGTTTCCCGAATGTTTCATTATTTTGAGGACTGTTTAGAGTGGAAGAATTCTCTCTTCTTAGAAAATGTAGTTGTTAAAATGCAACATATCACCATACCTAATCTTATCCATTAAACAATGTGAAGCAGATTTGTCTAAATTGGGAACAGGCATAATTTTTGTAACTTTATTTCAGTGGTTTAAAAGGGTGTATAATCCGCTTATCAATAGTAAGAAATTCTGCTCAATATTGTTTTTTTCCATATAGAAAAATTAATCAAGTGGTAATAATTGACCTGGAAGAGCTCTTTGCATTCTTTTGTGTTTCTCCAGTAGCTTATTGCTGGTAATGGAGAATTGATGCTATATATTTTATATCAAGTCATATGCTATAATTAAAAATACCTTTCTCATACTTGATAGTTAAAGAGAAGCAGAAATGTGTATGCATATGTATAGCTGTGTGTATTGAAGGTCTATATGAAGTGTTTGTTGTAGTTGTGGGATCTAATGACAGAAAAATCAGTGCCCATCTGTCAAGTTGTGTACAAATAAAAAAAAAAACACATTAGCTATCTTTTTCTTCTTTTCCTCCAGCTTCTGTTATATTTTTCTGGAAATCTATGTTAAAATATAGAATATGTAATTCATCATTTCTCAGTAGTTCTGCAATTTATTTCAACTAACTTCTAGCCAGATTGGGTTTCCTCTTCATCTTCACACTTCACCTTCTTGAAGAGATCGGTGTAGAATTACCATTTGAAAAATTAATCTAATTGATTCAAAATGTAAATCTTACACTTCTTGTAAGAATAATCTTTTCATGTCTTCTGTTGAAGAACCCAAAGTTGTATTTTTAAAAATTTTTTCAAAATGTATTCCAGTTCACTTTAGACTGTCCCTAGTTGCAATGTAATGTTGTCACAAATGCTGTGCCAGTGGCACAGTAACGTTTGAAATGTGGATGAATTATTCTTTTCCATGAAAGAAATGATTACTTATGTAAGGTCAAATTCTGGCTTTGAGAAAACAAATCAGTGAAAGAGTACAGCCTTACACAGAATTAGACCTACAAATGCATTCATTTAATGGTGGGTAACAAGATGCAGTGAATACAAATCTTTTAGCAACAATGAGAAATAAGGAAACTTGCATATTGGGAACATTTTCTTTCACCTTGGTCTGAAGTGTCTCAAATCGGTTCAGAACACACATAATTAGGACTAAAGATGAGACACAAGCACAATAAATGCAGAAAGAACCAGGCTAGAAGCAGTTGTTGCAAGAATGACACATACAAAGAAAATCCTAATTACTCAGCATTTTTATCAACGCCTTCTTCTCCTGTTTATCCCGTACACTCAGCTTTAATGATCTGTGTTTTAGCTCTGCCCTTATGGAAAATATGGCTGCAAAACTGCCTTTACATCCTTTCTTCTTCTGAAGGTTGAGTGATGGGAGAATAGAAAAGAGGATAATTGTGATACTCTTAATCTCTGCTCATCTGAAGACACAGCAGAAGAGGGAATCTAGCTCTAGATTCCAATTTTTGTATTAGCATACTCTGTCAACACAAGGGTTTTTAAAGGAAGCCATGTTTGTGCAATATGTATAGCATTTGCTATTCCAGGGGTGTTATGTATTCAACAATCCCCGTGAAAAGAAGTGATTATTTTCAAAGTGAATGTCATAGTTCTGTGATATTTTTTAAAATGAAAATATGTATTCTTTTCTCACTTGGATTGTAATTTTCACTACAAGTGGAAAATAAATCATGATGAAGAAAGGAATAATTTTAAGGAATTTATGTATTTCTAATAAACTGTTATGGCTTAGTTTTGTCTGAACAATCTAATGACTAAATTGTATAGTGATCCCCTCTTCGGTGATGTGGGTGGTGGTTTTTGCTTTTTTGTTTTGCATGCTAGGGATTTCAGATCATGTCCAGTTTTGTTCCATGAACTGTGAAATAGTCCCTTTATCTTTGTTGTTTTCCTTGAAATTGAGGATTGGATTAGATCATCCAGTGTATGCATACTACTTTGCCTTTGGACATGGTTGAACTTTGGCTACATTTGTCTTCTTAACACTCACTGGTACGGTACAGAAAGCAAATTACATCTGTCCAAGAATTCTAATTTTTTTTTATTTTTATTTTTCTGTAGAAAGAGAGCAATTGGTTTAAAAAAGAAACAAGGACAACAACAAAAAGCAATTTATTGTGTCCCCCTGCCCCCAAAACAATCAAACACAAAACCCCTGTTATTCTAAATTGGTTTCTTCACGTGTTTGCTCTGAAGCTTTCTTAAGGCTCCTGGTCTTAAAGCATAAATGGATATTGCAAACTAGCAGTGCATACACAAATGTGTATTCCTGTATACCTCTACCCCCCACATCTGTGTTTCATGACAATTTCGAAACATTAATGAGATTATTCTCCGCTTAATTATACTATTGTGCTAAAGTATATTCTTTCTGTGTCTTGTAGGGTCAAAATGTGTTTGGTCTTGATATAATTGAGACACCTGAGGGAGATAAGTGGCCTCAACTGATTGTCCAGCAGATCCTGGATAGGGAGCAGAAGGATACCTATGTGATGAAAATTAAAGTTGAAGATGGTGGAAGCCCTCCAAGATCTAGCACCGCCATCCTGCAAGTCACAGTGACTGATGTGAATGATAATCGCCCAGTCTTCAAAGAAAATGACATTGAAGTTAGTATTCCAGAAAATGCTCCAGTAGGCACCTCTGTTTCTCAGCTCCATGCCACTGATGCAGACCTGGGCTCAAATGCACAAATTCACTTCTATTTCAGCAATCAGATCTCCAGTTTGGCCAAAAGGCTGTTTGCCATTGATAATGCCACTGGTCTTATCACCATAAGAGAACCACTAGACAGAGAGGAATCTCCTGTACACAAATTAACCATTTTGGCAAGCGATGGCAGTTCAACTCCATCAAGAGCAACAGTGACTGTTAATGTCACAGATATTAATGACAATGTCCCATCAATAGACACAAGATACATCATCAATCCAGTGAATGGGACGGTGCTTTTGTCTGAGAAAGCTCCACTTAATACCAAAATTGCATTGATAACAGTGATGGACAAAGATGCTGATCTGAATGGAAAGGTTACTTGTTTTACAGATCATGATGTCCCTTTTAGGCTGAAGCCAGTGTTTGATAATCAGTTTCTTCTGGAAACAGCCACATTTCTAGATTATGAAGCAACACGGGAATATGCTATTAAAATAGTGGCTTCAGATTCAGGGAAACCTCCCTTAAACCAGTCTGCAATGCTCCTGATCAAAATTAAAGATGAAAATGACAATGCCCCAGTTTTTACACAGCCTATTATAGGTCTTTCCATCCCTGAAAACAATGCTCCAGGTACTCAGCTAACCAAGATAAGTGCTACAGATGCTGACAGTGGGCGCAATGCTGAGATCAGCTATATTCTGGGTTCTGATGCACCCCCCATTTTCAACCTTGACCGCCGTACAGGCATTCTGACAGCAGTCAGAAAGTTGGACAGAGAAAAGCAAGACAGGTACTCCTTCACTGTATTGGCTAAGGATAATGGGATGCCACCCTTGCAGACCAATGCTACTGTGACAGTGTCAGTCCTGGACCAGAATGATAACAGCCCTGCTTTCACACATAATGAATATAATTTCTATGTGCCAGAAAACTTACCCATGTATGGCACAGTAGGGCTTATCACAGTAACAGATGCTGACTCTGGAGAAAATGCTGCGGTCACTCTCTCTATATTAAATGGTAGAGATAATTTCATTATAGATCCACTTACTGGTGTAATAAGGCCTAACATTACCTTTGATAGGGAACAGCAGGGGTCATACACTTTTCAGGTGAAAGCTGTGGATGGAGGAAGACTGCAGCGTTCCTCAACTGCGAAAGTGACCATCAATGTTGTTGATGTAAATGACAACAGGCCTGTTTTTGTTATTCCTTCTTCTAATTATTCATATGAGTTGGTTCCAACATCATCCAGTCCAGGGTCTGTAGTTACTAAAGTCTTTGCAGTTGACAATGACACAGGCATGAATGCAGAGCTCCGTTACAGCATCATAGGTGGGAACTCTAGGGGCTTGTTTACAATTGACCAACTAACAGGCAATATTACTTTGAAAGAGAAGGTAATTACATCAGATCATGGCTTGCACAGACTGGTGATAAAAGTCAATGACCTAGGACAGCCGGAGTCTCTTTATACTATAGCTCTTGTGCATTTGTTTGTGAATGAGACAGTCACCAATAGTTCCTATGTACAAGAGCTAGTGCGCAGGAATATGGAAACTCCAGTTGGCCAAAACATTGGGGATGGTGAGATAACCCCACAAACCAATGATTATGTCAAGATCATAATTGCAATTATTGCAGGAACAATGACAGTTATTCTGGTAATTTTTGTTACTGCTTTAGTACGGTGCCGCCAGACGCCCAGGCACAAAGTTGTCCAAAAAAACAAGCAGAGTGGTGAATGGGTTTCCCCAAACCAAGAGAATAGGCAGATCAAGAAGAAGAAGAAGAAGAAGAAGCGCTCTCCAAAAAGTCTCCTCCTCAACTTTGTGACTATTGAAGAATCTAAGCCTGATGATCCTGGCCATGAGCACATAAATGGCACTTTAGACATTCCTGTAGAGCTAGAAGAACAGACTATGGGAAAATATAACTGGGCCACCACACCAACTACATTTAAACCTGATAGCCCAGATTTGGCAAAGCACTACAAGTCTGCTTCTCCACAGCCTACCTTTCAAATTAAACCTGAGACTCCTGTACCCCCCAAGAAGCACCACGTCATTCAGGAACTTCCTCTAGATAACACCTTTGTGGTGGGCTGTGACTCACTCTCCAAGTGCTCATCAAGCAGCTCGGACCCTTACAGTGTTTCCGAATGCAGCTGTCAAGGAGGCTTCAAGACCCCAGGCCCCATTCACACCAGACAGGTAATGGAAATTTTAAGGTTCTCTCTTTCTCCTTCACTTCTTAACTTTTTCATTCATATAGCTCTACCTCTAAGCACTGCATAATAACATTCTCTGCAAGGATTAAAAGTTTGAAAGGTCGTGTTTGATCCAGGCATTGAAATGTAAACAATTTGAGATCCATCAGTGTTAACAGGAAATAATTAAAGTGATTAATGGCTGTAAGGAAATGGAGCAGTGAATTATTTCACTGGTGGGTATTCCTGACTGCAGATGGCAGTATGGCACTTCCTGCATTACTACAGTACATCATGCAGCTCTGTGAGACAGAGGGGTTATGATACTGTCCTCTGTAGTATTGTATGCTCAAGAATTGAAGTAATCTAGGCCAGGTGGAAAGCAATAAAGCTTTACAGGATCTGATAAGTGGTTCTTAATATTGATGGAGTCTGAAATTGCAGCCTTCGTTTGGGCACAGCTTTACTTCAAGGTCCCTCAAAAGCAGGCAAGGATTTTCCTCTGAGAGCTTCAGTGCCCTTTTCAGACTAGAAAAGTACTGGACTACTTAAATCTGGTAGAATCAGTCAACAGGCAAAGCTAGGGGAAAATTAGAAGCATCAGTGTAATTCCTCTCACTTTTTAGCTGTTACGCTTGATAAACCAGATACTAGCTTCTCAGAAATTAAGTACAGCATATGAAATGTCTAAAGACTCCTTAATTTAAAATTAAATTAAAATGAGGACCTACAAGACACTATAGAAGGGCTGTAAGTCACTGGAAATTGAATTTAATTTCTATCCATGTTCTGAAAAAAAAACAAACATTAATAATTAAACTTTGCTGTTTGTTTGCTTCTTTTTCTTCATGAATATCACAGAGTATTCAATGAAAATAGTTTTGTAGTCAAGTTTTAATTACTGAAGGAATCAATCATTAAAGAAATCAATCATTAAAGAAACAATATTTCAAAAGAGTTTGTTATATCATTGATAATATATTTTAATATTATTGTTTGAGAACATATCCTCAGCACGTCCAAGTCTGCTAGACTTTTTGCTCCAGTTGAGGTTTTGAATTTTCTTCTGTGGGCTTTCTTTTATTACCACTACAGTGATACCAGAATGTTCCTAAAAGAAACTCTTTATGCACACTATGCATCATATTATTAAAAATTACAGGATGGGTTGGTTATTTTATTTTATTCCCCTTAAGCACACAGTTTTGTATGCTAGCTCATATTGCTGTATGCTCTAAAACCTTCATCTTTTGCTGAGTTGCATTAACTGATAAATTGAGGAAACATACTAGAATTTCTTAATTCTAAGACAGCAGTGGAAAATGTGTAGCTTTTGAGATTTGAGTATTTTGTATTAAAGGTATTTGAATGTGTTAATTTCAGTTGTGTGTTAGAAAAGCCTTTTCCTAATTTATTCATCTTGTTGAACTCTCATAACTCCAAGGAGGGTGGTGCTGTTTTCAGCATCTCTGGAGGCCTGATCCAAGTGATTTTTCAATTGAGAACAGGGACTCCAGTATAGCTCCTCTGAGCCAAAAAGGTCCTTCCATTGTCTGCTCAAAAACACTTTGTAATGCAGTAATTCTGCTAACAAAAAAGGTAAACTCATGACACTCTAGGTTTTTACTAACCTAGTTCTTCCATTTTCAGGTGCTTTTAAAGTAGAATGGAAAGCAATTCTCTTCTGCAGAAGCTGGTTGGGAAAAAGCGTTTTCTTTTATCTGTACCTTAAAGGTCAATGACAGGCGTTTCCTGTCGGGGAGAGCAGGATAGAAGTGTTTGCTTTGCAATGCTCATTACCTGACAGTAGCTTATCTTTATATAGCTGTACCTGAAAATATATATGTGTGTTATATATAATATAATATATAGGTATGATGCTCAGAATATACCATATTGATTTTGTTAAATCTACAGTTATCCTTCTTTTAGGTTTAATTTTCAATATGAAAGTGACCACATTGCTGGAGAAATGATAACTACTCTCTGAGAATGGCCCTTTATGCTAGCTAGTAAACAACATTCACCATTAAACACATGAATTGATATTGTATTACTTATTTAAATATAATACAAATAATACATTTATTTACATAAATTAGGCAAGAGAGGCCATTTCAGTTAAATCCTTTGTGTTGGACTTTGATAACAATAACAGAATTGTGTTTCATGATAAGTGAGAACGAGTATATTTCTTTAACCTCAGTGGATTTTTTTAAAAGTCACTCTTATTCCTAACTTGTTTTTGTATGTTGTGGTCTGTGTAGTTTTATCTGCTGTGGAGCTATAGAAGGTGACTCAGGACAGACTAACTTAAGAGTTGTCGCTGCCAGCTAGTAAAGAAATTAAACAAACAAAAGTAATCTTCTACCACAATACATCAGATGTCATGCTGCCCTCCATCCTCCATCCTTGGAGATTACCAGGATGTTTGTGGTTAATGATGCATTTATGTTATGCACTCTCTGAATTTGCAAAAAAATGTAGGACAGCCAGGAGAATTGAATATAATAAGTTCAGTTAAAAAGGCAGATGTGCTAGTTTGAGAAATGAAAATCAGAAAGATGTTTAATGTGAGAAAAAATTTTACTTTAACAATTACTGTGATGCTTTTACAAGCTTTTACAAGCCAGAAGCTCCCTGAAGGAGGAGACTAAAGAAGATTACACTCACTGTGAAGATATTTGTTTTCATTTTCTAATGGATGTTGATATTAACAGGCTTCACATCTCAACTGTTCTTAGCTTTGTCTATGCAATGCAAGCCTAAATTTCAACTCAGATACTTGAAAAACTGAGTTAATGATAAAAAAAAATGTTTTTTTGTTTTGTTTTGTTTTATAAGCTCTAAATTCTGTGCATGTCTGAATGGTTTGATGATTTGGGTCACTAAAAAAAGGCAATTATTTCTTTACTTTACTGTTAAATTTGTTGAAGTGATCTCTGAAATGACAGAAAATCATAACGATTGTACTCAAAAAACATACAAGAGAAGATGAAAAGGTTTTATACAGAAAAAAAAAAATCTCTTCAGTGGCCATGTGGGCAAATAAACATGGGAATAGCAACAGCTGAAAGTTTTATGGGGAAGGAATCAGAGACTCCTGAAGCAGCTGAGGACACATTGGATCATCGACTACAAGGAGCTCAAGAGAAAAAATGTGTGGTGCTAATGGTAATATGAGGAAGAAGAGAGAAAAAGCTTCTCTGTGTATTTGTGTGTGAGGAAGGCCAATGGAAAGAGATATTAGTATTATTTTAGTCACACAGTAGGAATTAATGAATACTAGTGACAGTGAATTGGAACCTTCAGAATAGCATGCTTTCTTGTGGGATGCTGTATGTAGATGTAATTGTATTAAAGAAACTTTACCATGCGATACATTGTGAAGGGGCTTCTTGTTCATTATATGTTTTTTCAAAGTAGGATATATACCTTGTAAAATCGAGCTAACTAATCAGTATCATCAGGTTGTCATTGTTTCAGTAGTCATCAACCTCTTAGCAGAATGTATTTGTTTGGTAGAAAAACATACAGCACGTGTACAGTTTATCTGTCCGCAAGCTTTGTAAAAGCTCAGTTGCTTTTGACATTTACCTTTGTGAGAGCAGACTCTATGAACTATCACATACTGTCACAAATCTTTTTTTTTTAATTTGCATTGGAATGATGAAAAGAAAGGACAGTTTTTTTCAGTCTAGTTTTCCTGCAGTATGAAACAATTTTTTAATCTGAAAGTTTTGCTCAGGTACTTTCAACATTCAGACAATTCAAATGCCTGTCTTGGTAGGCATCAACCTGTCTAATCAAAGCATGCGTAATTATGCTATACAGTGTTAACTCTGGCAGCTGGGTTCTAAGAAACTAGGGCCACAATGTTTCATTAACATTTCCAATGCATCCTCCTCCTTCATGTCTCCTTTTAATTAATGTGATTCCCAACATTCATTCATTTGAAAATAATATAATGCATATTATCGGAACAGAAAAAATCTCATAAAGTAATCATCTGCTCACTGAAGAAGGGTTCTGTGGCCTTTTTTTTGTCATCTTAAACTTTGACTCCAGGAAAAGATTTATTTGACCTTCTGTTAATGAAGAAGCTTGACTGGTCATGAAGGCAGCAGTGGCACAACTTGGTTCGGTTTCAGTCCACCTCTCCAACTGGTAGAGCTGTAATATATCATCACGCTCTGAATCTATTATTTTGTACTTGGTGCTTCTGCCTGCTTTGCAGTGGACTGTGGTCTGTATGTTAACATCTCCACTGCTAGCACGCTATACCATCTTTGGAAGGTTGTTAAGAGAGTGAACAGGCATGCAGATTGATTTTTCTCATATTTAACGCTGTAAATCATCATTAATTGATTTTATTTGCTAGGATTCTGCATGTGTGAATGTACCCATATGTATGAATGAAAATTTCAAATGACACAGTGATTTCTGCTGAACTTGTTTGCTGGAAATTTAACTGGAGATAGAAATTCTATTTCTTTTAAAACTCTAAATGGAAAGTAGACCTCATTTAAAATACATTGCCTTCTGGGGGCCTACTGTCTCACTAGCAACTGCTTAGACATGCTTATAGTTATGGTATATTTGATCTTCTGGTTCTGCTTTGAAATGTGGTGAAATGTCATTACAGTTTTCCACTTGTTGTGAGAGCAGTGTGCTTAGAATGTGAGTGAAAAGAATAATGCACTTTTCCCAAAACAAACAGCTCTGAAAGCTCACCTGATATGTAAATCCTGATATGTAAATAAGTGAGTTTAATCTACTACTCTGTAATTGTCAATAGGCAGTGCTGATGTGTCTGATATTTGAAAGGTGTATAGGTAACACCAGCGTTTTGCATTGACAGATGTGGAGTAAGTTACGCTCCAGGAACATTTTCTTCTAAGCATCAGACAAGTTTGTTGGCATAAGCCCTTCCCAGAAGCTGTTTCAAAAGTGACCACTATGATTCTGACTATTCTTGTCATTTTCTCTTAACTTTCTGGCTGCTAATTTTTCTGGTAATTCTGATACTCTTCAGAAAGAAATGGAATTCACATCCAGAGAAAAAAGATTTCACTGAAGAATAAGTGAAATTTGCTGTCTCTTAAGTTAGTGAGCAGTGACTTAAATGTGCAGTACTACTGAAGCAAAATTGGTCAAGGAAATTTTTTCTTCTGTGGAACAATTTGACAATTTTTACTTTTTTTTTTTTTTTAATATGTGTTTTTCTCTGAAAATACAAGGGAAAGGATATCTGAAAATGGTCCCTATTGCCTCTTAATAGAAAATAAAAACTGAGCAAAAATGGAAAGAAAACAAAAAAGAAATTAATGTTCTCTTTGAGCAAAAAGTGAATATGACACTTTGAATATGACACTTAAGTAGAAAATTACTTGGAAGAGAAGAAAGGCTTTTTTTTCCCCCAGTAGAAGCTATATATACGGAAGTTGTTAGACAAAGTTCCAGCATTACCAACCAGGCGATTGTTTGGCAAGCTAGAATGATGCTCCACTCCCTCTCCAGTAACAACTTGCCTTGGACTAGTAGCAGTATAAATATGTATGATTTTTCCTGAACTTTAAGCACATTTCACCTTCATGTTTCCAAGGCTGAGCTGAAGCGTTTCCTCTTTTAGTGACCCAAGCTTTTATTTTATTTATTTATTTGTTTATTTTTTAAATGACCTATAGCTACCAAACATTGTCAACAATGAAGTCTGATTTAACTTCAGTTTAATTTTCACACTTCTTTCTTTTCCTATTTTCTCCCAGAAGGTGTTGCATTCAATGATCTGCACTTGATAGCAATTTCCTGACCAGTGAGTGACTAGTGTCTTGTTGACTGTGTTATTGGTAGTGTTTTCTTTCCTGAGAGATAATTGATCTGAATGCCTTCATTTCGGTGAATTTTATGGACTTTAACTCTGTTGATGATAAACATGGATTAAAGATGCAAAATAACTCTTCAAATCAAAATATTTTATGCTCTTTTTAGCTCTTAGGGAATATGCTCTTAAATGAAATCTGCTAACACCCTACAGAACATATTCTAGGTACTGTGATGGATGACTTCTGATGTATCTGTACACTTGATACAGCACTCGGGGTTTCAAGCTGATAAAGTGAAAAGTAGTAAGAAACCTAGGGTAACGTATGTTGAAGCTGTTTCTGTGACTCCAGTTTTAGCATTTTTGTTGTGTGTATATGGAAGTGTGCAGATCTTTGTGTGTGTATAAAAACCTGTAAACACACACACACACCCCAGAGTGGTTGGTTACTTAGAAACAAAATAGTTAGGTACTTCTTAAACCATACAGTGATTGACATGGTAGAAGTTTGGAAGGAAACTTTACGATATATGGGGAAAAATATGCAGGAAAGGGCTTTTCTCATGCTGTTTCTCTGTTTGCCAGCTCTGAACGTCATCGCATCTGATGTTATATACTGAAGTCGTACGTGTACACAATGATGTTAAGCCAGCAAACATGAAAACAAGGAAATAGCACGAGAAAGCCCTTGTCCTGTCTCTGATTGCCGAAGAAATTTATCGTCTGATCTCCAGAGGGGTTTGGAAGTGACGATGAACTGTTCAAGCTGCCCTACTGAAAGGTATCAAGGGCAAGAATTTTTTAAAAGGAAAAGACAAAAAAATTTAGTACATTGTGCTATAGTGTTCTATAACTTAGTTTTGCTAAGAAAAAAGTAATGTGACCCATCATTCCTCACAGTTGGCAATTATGATAAATCTACTGTTCTCTAATTTTGCTTGTAATCATCTCCTTGTCCCAGATTTTTTCTTTATTTATTTTAGTTGAAACAATTAGAAGTTTTAATTATATAAGTATATTAAAAGGGAGCAATAAATTTTATTCATGCTTTAAAAAGAGAATGTAAAGTTCTTTATACTCCCTGCATTAAAAAGAAAAGCAAATGAATTGTTGTCATATATAGCACCATTACACATATTAAGAATTAAGTGGTATTTATATCTATTCCATAATATTTTTAATGATAATATTGCTGCTATGGATCATAAATAGAACTGATCAAATCACTGCTTTCTCATTTTATAGGCACAATAGTAGTAGTAAAAAAGTACTTTCTGCTTTCTTGACCACCATTTTTTGTAAAAAATGATCACCTTTGAAATAACTCAAAAGTATTCACTTAACTTCCTAAAATAAAATCTAATTTGCATTTTTCCTGCTGGAATCTAGATAATGCATAACAGGTGCTGCACACCTAACAGTTTGAAATACTTTTATTTTAGAAAAAATCATAAATCCAGTGGCTTACTTTTTAGTGTGATAAAATAGGAAAGAGTATACATTTGTTGGAACCTAGAACTTTTTGCACTGTTAGCCAGCACGTGGGGGAAAAAAAAAAAAAAGGCTTTTTTTTCTCCTCCAAATTATTTCTCTATATAGTTAACCTCTTTTTTTTTTTTTTTTTTTTTTTTTTTTTTCTCTTTAATTTAAATTTGTTTTGTCATTTAGTATGGCTCATTTAACAAATATAATTTGAGTATCATTGCTTGGTTTGCAGCCTGGTTGCAAGTTCTTGTATATTGCTTCACATTTTAGAAAATAATGCTTAATATGTATCATCTATAATATTTGCATTTCATATGCAATGCAAAATCTCTTAGGAAGCAAAGGAGTATAAAGAACCCTGTTTTCTGCACTTATATGAAGACATGTAATATTAGTTTGCTAGAATAAAATGAATGACACTTTTAACTGGGATGTATACAGTATGTATAACTTTATTTTAAAGGCAAAATTATTAATGATTGATCAATTAGACTACAACATAAAATTACACCTTACTGTATGTTTGATGTAAAGATATTTATAGGGTTGTACTTAATATTCACATTGCCTCAGTTCTTAGACTGCAGAATGTCTACCATGACTGTTGCCTATAGTATCCTCCACATTTGCTATCTGGCTCCTTCAAAAATGTGTATTTGGCTATTTGATCTGTAAAATAAATTCTATTAATACTGAAGTATGTATTGTAATTTAGCATATTGTATTGCATAATTATAGCTATGACTGTTAAAGAAAAATTTTAATTCCTATAATGAGATCATTTTCTTGAGAAGATGTTTATGTATCTGTAAGACAGTTTTGCTGTTTCTAGTTACCATATCCTTGCATCATTTACGCTTCAAATTAAACAACACATTCAGTGGTTAGACATACAGTAATGATATTTATTGACACAATACCACAACTCAGCCAGTTGTTTTGGTTTGAAACATCATTCCGGATATAGTAAGGAGTTTATTCAAGACATATTGTTGAGTGTAACTAAAGATGGGTACTGCCTTTTGCTATTACAGTTGTTTGCTTAGATGCCTCATAGTTGGGTGATGGGAAGCATGTAAAGCTGTTTGTTAAGAGTAATTAACCTTTGGCCTGGTAGAGTTGTTCATTAGGAAGACAGTAGGATTTCATGGACTTCTTTTTCTGCTTTTTCTTTCTTTATTGAATCTTTAGATTTTTGTACTTGTAGTAAATA
Source organism: Aythya ferina (assembly GCF_964211825.1). Taxonomy (NCBI): domain Eukaryota; kingdom Metazoa; phylum Chordata; class Aves; order Anseriformes; family Anatidae; genus Aythya; species Aythya ferina. The sequence continues at coordinate 4,582,522 of NC_140311.1, forward strand.
GGTTTGATATCCTTGATAATAGGTTTGATTTCCTTGACGAGAAAACTCATATATGTAAAATCCATGTTTGATTAAGAAAAGCACCAAATAATTTGAATGCTTCTTTTGTTTTGTTTTATTTGATTTAAGGAATACTGATCTGAGATACTGGACAGGGTTCATCTGCATGCTAGAGGACTGCACGCCCTCTATAAGTGCCTACTTTCTTACACTAAGTATGAAGAGAACCTTTGATAAGTTGTGCTTGCCATTTCTTGAGATGAATGTTAATTGTTCATAAGAAAAATACCTCATGGGACTCTTTATTTCTTTTGTTTTTAAACTACCTGAAGATGAATCTTTTTTTCCTAGCATTTCACTGGTCAGATCATTATATTCTATAAATAAATAGTTCTAGAATAATCTAGGATGATTTTAAACTTTAGAAAAGATATATATGAAATAAAGGCTCATCAGGTGGTTGGATTATTGATCCAAATCAGTAATCTCTCTTCTGGTTCTCTCATGAGTCAGCACAGCCAACTATAATAACCCTTCAAATGCACTAAGGGAAAAAACAGCAACCTCCTAAAGTGGTTCAGTTTCATGTGTTTCTCTGTTTCCATTTCTGGTTTCTTACATCTAAATATCACTTTCTACAAAGTGATTCTTTTACAGACTGGAGTAAGACTAGTTCAGAGAGCTCATTTCCTTCTGATGATTAAATGCATTCATGATAGTCTCATGAAAGGCTAATGTGTACTTAGCAAATGCGTATGTGTGCTGAATATTAATTTATACACTTTTCAAGGAGCTAAAGGATAAATGGAGGCCATTCAAAAAGATTCTATAGTTAGATTTTTATTTTACTTTTTTTTTTTTTTTATTTTTAATGAATATTAGCAGCCTGAGTCAAAGCTAGGCATATGTCAGTGTTAAAAATATTTTTTTTCTCAAATGTTTTCACCTACAGAAATAATCTTTCTGGCGGCATGGAAGTCAGAGTAAATTAAGAACAAGCGTTACTGAGTTGACCACATTTAAAATTGAAAACTATATATTTTCTTTGAAATAGCAAACACACATTCTGTGTTATTTTATTGTGGTTTAGACTGTGATTACTATTATTCACCATAATCTCTGTAAAATTCTTGAGAGATTTATCCTTTTGTTCTCTGCACAATGCCACCCTTGTCACCAGTGCAGAAAGATCTTTGTCTATAGATAGTCCTAGAGTTTGTTTTGGTTAGCTACAGTGCTATGTGTGGCTCAGCAACAAGAATAGCTCTTTATTTGTTGCCAGTTTTACAGTGTAAATTAGTTGCATTGCATTGCAATGCCAGCAGCCAAAGATGGCTCAGATTTGCTGTTCTGCATCCTGTGTCATATTGTCAATGCCTGGATTTCATATGGATGCGTGTCTACCAAAGATCAGTGCCACTCTGTCTCAAACACACCCTGATGTCAAGTGAGTCATTCCAAGGAAAAGCTATGGCACACAATCTGCAGGTTGCTTGAAAGCTGCCTATCATATCAGAAAATATATTGGACTTTTTATTATTATTATTATTATTATTTTAAATTGGGCTAAACCACCATAGGAGGATATCTCTATATCCTTCTGAATTTCTTTGAATAGAGCACTGCTAAAGGGCAGAAGGGCAATAGGGTGCTGTGAAAAGCAAAGCATGTTTGTGGTGTAAATAACTTTTTTTAAACATAAACTGTAATGTTGTTTTTGTTGTTGTTATTACACATGTTGTTATTACACATTTTCAATGATTTCCTAGTCTACCATACTACAAATATTTATGGCATACCCTGGTGTTAAGTATTATTTGTAAAATCTTTTTAACAAATCTTTTTTAGTATATATTTTTGCTTTCATATTGAACTACCAAGCACTGTTCCTTTTATGTCTTATTTATCTATTTCTAAAATAAATTCTGTTTAAAGATTATATTTATATATGTTTTGGAGAAGCACTGTTTTTAAATACACTTTTGGTCTCTTTGATCAGTGCATGCACACTGTCAAATCTATACATATGCCAATATTTTTTACAGTGATTGGAGTCTATAATTATTAAATTAAATTTACTACACGGAGATTACTAGTAAGCATATTCCTTAGCAGCATGTACTTTTTATTGTCATTTTCTTCAAAGAATGTGGTCTAAGCAGGACTTTCCAAGAGTCACACATCCTCTAGCAATGTTTACATGTATGTGTGTGTTTATATAGTTTGTATAGATATATATAGTCTATATATCTGTGTATGTGTATATTTTCTGTGCATGTGTATATAAAAAGAGCATGAAGGTGTATGTACACACACATATATCTCATATTCAATTAGCACAGGTAACAGGTAGCATATTTTACATAGAATAGAACTGTAGCTATATGTGTATCTCAATACCCAATATATGTCTTTCGCTATGAAGGATAGCCAAGCACTACGGTTTTGCTTTACACATTCCTTTGAGGTTTATCTTCTCTTTTGAGAACATTCTGTGTTCTGTATTAGAAAGTGACTCTTGATAACTTGGAGGTTAGGATACAATATGATAAATATAGTTTATATTTCTGTTCTCCGAATATTTCACTTTTCAGTTCTGATTCCATTACTGAGGGCTGGAAAATATTCCCTATTCTAAAATATTTTTTTTTCTTGTTGTACAGGTACTCTCTTAAATCTCACCACTGAAAATGTCATGAAAATGATGTTTCTCTATGTCATTCAAATTGTGAGCCCCTGCAGATTTCATAAATAAACAAATGTAAATCGAATCCAGTTATTTAAGTTCATTTAGATGGATATTAAATAATAATATTATCAGGAGTTTTTCAGGGGTATAACTGACTTCTGCAGTCCTTTACACAAGGACTTTTTTTTTTTCATATTTAGTATATTTTTCTTTTTTAGGGAAGGAGTTCATAAAAGCTCAAACAGCTTATTTACAGTAAAAGCTAAATTTGATATCAAATGTTTGAGGTTTGACTTCCCACCACTGAATAGCAGCTAAGAATTATCAGCTAAATTCCAGTCCTTTTTCTCAGTATATTTTTCATCCTTTTTCTCCTGAGAGATATCCATGGCAATTAGATGGATGAACTGAGTTCATCTTATGTTCTCTGTTTACTGCTGGGCTGTGATGTTATTTGTCTTCCTTTGTGATCTGATCAGCAGAGTTTGACATGAAATTTGAATCTAAGACCTTTCCTCAAAAGAATTTCTTCTTTTTCATTGTCTGGCAGTTCAAAAACTTCCCTTTCATCCTGTACATAAATTACAAATAAATTGTAGACATATAGGCCCCTTGACACTAATATGGATCTGAAAGACTCCACTAACAGACCCTCCTTCACAAAAATATTTTTTCTAGATCCTTATCTAAACCGATCCTTTCTTCCTTTCTCCTCTGCCCACCCCATCTCCCCCACCCCAAGAAAAAAACAGATGACAAATTCGTCTCTCATCCAGACACTAGTGCACATGTATTTCAGACAAGCAAATGACCCACAGACAAATGTACTTCACAGGTGAAGGACATTTGTAATCTCCTTTCCTTTGAACTTTTAAAATATTTGAATAATTGGAAGACATGTGTTTTCCTAAATATTTCCACTACTTGGATGTACTTCATGGAGAGAAACAATTCAGGGAAAGAAATAAATCTCTTATTCTAAACATGTAGTGAGTATCACAAACTCTTTAACTGATATTTTTGTATTAAATAACACATTAAATACAAAATACCAGTTACATATTTTCTGGCATAAATGAAACTTAATGTCTTCTTACAAGGTAAGAATAAATCTGAATGCTTTGTTAATTCTTGATCATTATGTATGGTATGGTATACCAAAAATTCTGTCTTTGGTCAAGTTATACTAGAATATTTGGCTTGAATTTAAGAAGACATTTTGGCTTACATACATGTGATATGTTGGTTTTATTTTTGGGGGGAGTGAACACAAATTGTTCTGAATTTTCGACTCAATTTGTTGATAAGTTGATTTGTACAATCTTAATGCTAAGAAACATGAGAGCATCGTGAAATACTTGAGAGAAATGAACAGACTACAATAATAATATTTATTCTTGCACCCAGCTAAATGAAGAATACTTTTGCCTCAGCTATTTAATGCTATATATCTTTCAATACTGTCTGTCAACCAAAGGTGGCAGGGTCTTCCATGGACAAGGTCATGATCACATTCAGGACCTAGGCAGTGTTAGAATAGAAAGGGAAAAGAAAAAAAAAATCAATAAATAAAAGATCCTGCTAGTGTATATTTTTCCTTGAGGTAAGATAGCTCTACCAGTATCTGAAGTTCTGCATTGGAGAACTTTGCAGATGTAGCTTTGAGTTGCATTCTGCCACATTCAGACATTCTTTCTTAATTGGGTTAATGTGTTTTATTATTATAAATAAAAGAAGCAGAATGTTGCCTTCTACCTAATAATGTATGTGAATGTATGGATGTGTGTTCACATGTGATTTTAAAGCTTGACTGCTATCAGGCTTACCTGGTGATTTTAAGGTAAGATGTCTAAATTGTATTATTTGACTGATTTTTATTGACTGTTAGAAATTTTGTTTCCCTACCTTGGGAAGTTAATGTTGAAGTGAAAGTGAAAAAGAAATGCAACTTAGACTTTTAAAGTGTATGGTACAGTTTGCTTTTTTAACTGGATAAAACTACTTAATTGTTAAGGATATTACAGTTTGCCGCATGATTTACCTTTTTGCCATTTTTAAACTTACCTGAGGTAAGCATATGAAAATGATAGTTAATATATAACAGTAAAATGTCTTCTATCTTTGTCACATTTTATTTCTTTAAATAGGTTTGAAATTAAAAAGGTACTCTTAACCAGTTATTGTATTCCTCTCAAGAGGGGAACAAAACATTGCTTTTTGCTCTCAAGCTTAGCAGAAAGGAGGCAGTGACTTCTGCAGCCTGCTGAGGTTTTGGTTGCTGTTGATTTCAGTCAGCATCCAGAACTGGTGCAATTTATAGAACAAATGTCTCTTCCAATTCATGTTAAACTCAGGACTCAGTAAGAGCTGCAGCTGAGAGAGTTGCTGCCATTTGTAAAGGTATGTCTGATACTGTTATTATCAGCAGCAATCAGCATTGTTGTATTCACTGTCTTACAGTTCATGCAGAGTCATCTAGATCTTTTTAGAATTCAGTGGGAACAATGGTTATACCAGAAATCCTACAAAAAAATCATGCTCTCCTCCCTCAAGCTACTCCTCGCTAAGCTACTCTACCAAATACAAATATCTAATAGTTCTCAGAGGTATGTCCAATAAGACACACTGAACTAAGGTAATTGTATGTGGATCTTTATTCTTCATGCTAAGTATTTACCGTTTAACTCTTACTTTATTCATTATAGGGCTGTAGAAGCTTAAATGCAGACATATGCACAAAAAGAGATATTTTCTAATACTTTCGCATACATGGTTTCTCTATCAGAAGCTATTCTAAGATATTTCTTGCATTTTAGTAGCCTGTCTGAATGCATTTTTGAATGGCCTAAAGTATTTTTTTTTAATTATTATTTTAATCTACCAAAATTATGTCATTAATTCAAAAGCAGGGATGAGCAGATTGGTGTTCTTGTGGGAAAATTGTCAAACCTGCTAATTTCAAATATACTAGGACTGAGGATTCCTTCAAACTTCATGTTAAATCAAAGATAGTAGCTTCTAAGTATGTGACGAATATACTTTCAGAAAGTGGCATTAGTTTTATTATTTATTTTTATTTTATGGCCAAAGTTCTGAAGTAACACATGATCTCTGTTGATTCAATTCCCTTTCTTTGTTGTAATTATTCTAAGGTCACTTCTCTGTATTATTTATTTGACTAGCTTCCTAACTCAAGGTACTTCATATCCCATTCATCAAATATTTTCCTTGCTCTTTCAGGGTTTAAAAGAACATTAGTATTTTTATAGTCTAACACTGAGATTCCTGTTTTCTGCTCTCTATAAAAAGAGTTTCTGCTCTCTATAAAAAGTTACTCCTTACTCACAGTCTAACTTTTGTCTGTAGTTCCACCTTCATCTTCCCTTTTAAATATTGAACCATCTTCAGCTTTCACATCATGCCTTACTAAACTTGTCTTCATCTTTTTCAGTCTTGAGTTTAGTGCATGTAGTATCATGTTGCGTTGTCACACTCTGTCAGTCCATATTAGTACTAATATAGAATCTATGAATATTCACACATATGCATTTTAAATCAGTGCTGAAAACCAAGTATATTGGGAATCTGGCTCCTTGTCAAATCATTAGTTTCAAGAAACTACTTTTTCCTGTTCACCTTATTTCTGGGAACCTAATTCCTCCAGGAGAAAAATACTTAGCATGGGAGACTTGAACATTCTTTGACTTTTTTTGGAGCTTTGCCTATCTTGAACCTTAGGCTAGTATAAATTTATCCCAGAGGAACATAGCATCTAGAACTAAATTCCATCTAGTTCTACTAGTGAAAACATTAATAAGTTGACATAGTCAAGAATGTTTTACTCACAAAGTAATAAATCAAACCTTTTCAGAAACTTGTGATGCTTAGATATTAAAAGCAGATAGAAATGACAGAGTAGTCCTATCATTCTGAAAAGCAATTGGTAAAAGAAGACTTAATTGGAGCCAAAAATGTTCTGTTGATATGTTCTGTGTACAAGACACACAATGGCACATTTATATGTGCTCTTTCAGCTACCAAGAATTATTTAATAGTTGCTGTATTTTGGCTTTGAAACAATAAACATGGATAAGACAGCACGTGCTCAGTTGTATAAGGGTTCCAACATCTGTTCTAACAATCCTCTTACAGAAAGTCCTTTTGGAATTGGCAAATGACAACATAAGTTCTGAAATGGATATGAAAATTTTAATGGGGGTTGGGGGGAATTAGAGGGAAATATTTCATTATGTCATTGCCCCCTTTTAACACATTAACTGCTTGAACTGTTTGTTTTTATGATTCCAGATGGCAGCAAGATGCATAAAGAAGAATAAAATGAAATAGAACAAATCAAATGCTTGGCTGCTGTTCAAGAGCAGCTAGGGCTAAGCTTTATTAAATTCACATGAGGATATGATAACTGTGGAATTTCACAAAATGAACTGCAATAATCTTACTTATGAAGACCATCATTCTTCTTAAGATAGATGGAAGAATATAAAAATTTTGCCACCAAAAAAAAACCACACCCCAAACCAAAACCAAAGCCCTTTTGAAGCTTATTTTCAGAGGGCCTTCACTACTTGTGTGAAATCTGTGTGTACCACAAGCCAAAGAAACATGCACATTTCATTCTTATACATCAAAAGTTCTTAGGATTTGTTCTTTCTCAGCAACAAATTAGAGAATACTGCAAAAGAAGTTAATATGCTCTTCTCTGTGTCATATAAAGTACCTTTAGGGATAAGCATATTTATATTTAAAAAGGAAAAATATAAAAAATTAAAATTATATTAGACTATTAGACATACATAAAAAAATGAAAAAATACAAAGCTGTCTAAAGAAAATATTTTATCTTTTTTTTTTTTTAGGATATAATTCATGTTGTTGATGCCTTTTTTGTGACTGTAGATCCTTTTTTATACTTCTGCAGTTGAATTGAAGTCTCTAACTCCATGTTTTTCAGACATCTGTTTTGTCACTTATAGAAATAAAGTTGAAGCAAAAATGTGTCTGTTATTTTTCCCTTATTTCTTTGCATAGGACCTCTAAAATATAAAATGTTTTCCTCAAACATGTTGAAAAATTTTTTCCTGCCAATACTTGCAAGATATATTTTGTTAAATTCTCCATTTGAAAATCATTCAAATTTTATGTCATTCATAAAGTAAATTGCATCCTTGTATCTAAAAGAAAGGAACAAAAAATGTAGAACTCAGGGCTAAGTTATACTGAGCATTCAAATCTGTTAAGTAGCTGTCCAGGGAAAAGCAAGGGAAAGAATAAATCCAAATCTAGTTTTATATTCTCTTTATGTTTGTGAAGTCTGCACAGGGGAAATGCATTCTTAATCACTCTTAGATATGCTGGTAGTGACCATCTACTATGATTACTGATCTACTCAGGGTTTACTCAATTTCATAGTAATAGGTAAAGAAGGTATGTAACTGGTGGCGTAATATATTAAAAACAATCATATGCATTCAAGTCTCGCAAAATCCGGTATTTTATTTATTTATTTATTTTCCCCCAGGTACAGAACATGTTGTTTAGTAGTCCACAATATGTTTTCTCTTTTTCCTGGACACTATACATACATCTGCTAACAGCTGTTCTGCCATTTAAGGGAAAGTATGAAGTAAGTTAGATGTGCTAAGTCAGCACAGTATTTTGTAATGATTTTATACTGGGTACAGGAACAGTGCAAATATATGTTATGTATTTTGGTGCTTTTATGTAACAAAAGTTACCTTTTTATAGGACCTGCATCCTGTAAAGTGATTTTGAGAAGCTTAGACTAGTGGAATCTTTTGATCTTATGTATGTGTTGGAGACTGACTTCCGTGGTTTTCAATCCTGCATTGAAATTACTCAAAATTAGCACTTTGGAATAAATGGCTAGCTTCATTAAAAGAGAGCAGTGAAATATTTTGAATATTATATGAATCTTATGCCCAAAATATAAACTTCTGCTGTAACAGAAACTTTATCTAATAATCAATTGCTTATTACTTTTGAGTGATCTTAGTATTTACTGTACATTACATATGTTCACATGAAAGTTATCTTTTAGAAATACACAAAACCAGAGCATGGTTTGCAATAACATAGGGAAATAGCACAATAATTAGAATTTTTTAACATGTGACACTCACTAAAATTTATCCATTCTGTATCAGGAAAAAAAGTGTTGAAGGAAATGAGAAATCTCTGTAGAAACTGAGGAATCATTGCTTTCCAAAAATTAGTTATAATTAGAGCGGACATCACATAGAATTAAAATTGAAAACAGTAGAAGGCAAGTGCAATTTCAGTATTTTTATGTAGTCCCTTGTAGAGGGAGTTTGGATAGTGCCAAACATGATAATTTTGTTTGGGGGATTGAATAACTTGTTCACTGTTACTCTGTTTGAAAATGAAGTAAAAGACAGAATCTGTCTGGTTGATAAACTGAAGGTATTCATCAAAGCTACAAATGTAAAACTTACTGAAAGCTGCCTTTACTTATTCCTGAAAATAATAGTGTGATTGTCTCTATAAAAATAATGGCCAGAGAAAAATCTGTCATATGTCATAATAGATAGATAACCTTTTCTCTTTTTGAAACCAGCCCAAATAAAACCTCTCTGATTTAATCAGAACTGTTCTTCCTTTTCCTATGTCAATCAAATCCTGCCTATTGATAATCCAAACAAAATTGCATTGAGAACACAAAGTCTACTTTTGTCTTATTAAGGTGAAAAGATTCTGCCTGGTTTTGATAACATTTGAGATGCAGAGGCTGTTACAAGAACATAATGAATATCAAATATATCTGCAAAAAGAACTTTTTGTCAAGATAAAATCCCAATGAAAAATGCCACTTATTCTTTATTTTCTACGAGATAGGTTTAAAGCTTGCAAATCAAGAATGTAAATCTATTTAATGCATATACTTAGTTTAGTACAAATCATACAAATGGGAGCCTTGAATTTATTTAGTTCTCACCTAATCCAATAAATATATCACAGGAACACAATATCAAAGTATTGTAGGGGTTGGAAGAGACTTCAGGAGGTCATCGGGTCCAACCCCCCTGCCAAAGCAGGTTCCCTAGAGCAGGTTGCGCAGGTAGGTGTCCAGACGGGCCTTGAATATCTCCAGAGAAGGAGACTCCACAACCTCCCTGGGCAGCCTGTTCCAGAGGCCCGTCACCCTCATTGTGAAGAAGTTCTTTCACATATTGGTGTGGAACTTTTTGTGCTCCATTTTGTGGCCCTTGTCCCTTGTCCCGTCCCCACAGACCACTGAAAAAAGATTGGCCATATCCCTAATAAATGAATATAATGAATAAAATGAATATAATAAATAAAATATGAATAAATTAATAAAAAATATAAACTGTTCTTCTGTATTCAAATACAGATAATTAATAAATCAGAATTTACCAATAGATGCCACAATCTTGTGGGTAAATCTTTATAAACTTGTATTTCAAGAGAGTGCTGTAGTGTTTGGACTGGTTTCAATGTAAATATATGATATGTACTCTGGGGATTGTTTCCAGAGGAAAAAGGATCTAAATAGTCACTTCTTATTTACATACCTGAGTAGTACTATGTTTGTTCCATGAGAGAAGAAATCAGATTTTGGATACAATGAACAAAAAGTTGTCACATTTCATATAATATTTCAACCATCCTTCTTTTATTTGAAAAATAGAAGAAGAAGCTTATTAGCTTGTTGTTAAATCTTTAATTGGTTTCTGTTTGTTTCTGATTTTATCTTGCTGTACATGTCCGACACTTTGTTAAGGATGTTATTAAGTACAGAGTGGAGAGCTAGTACAGGATATTCCACTGCTGATCAAAAAAAACCTTACGTGGTGAGAATTCACAAGTAAATGTGTTGTAATCTTCCACAGGGATTGTGGAAGATTGTCTTGTGCTGTTTCCATTCCATGATTGGTGTGTGGTTATAGGCTTTATATGGATTTTCTTTTTGTAATTGTTTTTGCCTTAGCCATATTGTGGCTGGAGATTGGAAGCAAAAGAAAAAAAAGGTCAGAGAAGCTTGATAGTAATTTGGTTTTCAAAAGGGAGAGACTGGTTGATCCAGCTATAAACACTTAAGCTGGATCAACCAATAACCTTTGAATTACAGAGACAAATGCAAACTGCGGAACCGTACAGGGAAGCAGTACGCTAGCTGTAAGCGAGAAGTGAGAAGAAAGGGTGAATAAGTAGGACATATTGTAATAGTATTTTGAGAGGATATCTAAAAACTGATATATAACAATGGAAGTAAATGGCCAACAGATATGATAAAAGAAAACTGAATTTCAGTGCTGACATTCAGTTTTGATGAAGATGAGTTTTTTTCCTAATGGGACAGAGTTCTAATTCACAACATTGTGAAGATGCAAAAACCTGTACTCTGTAGTGTTTTTGCAAAGGGAATGGACTGTATTCAGGTCTGAGTAAGATCTCACTGAAGTAGAGATCATACTGAATCCCTTATACTGCTACAAATGAATGTTCTGTATCCTTCAGTGGGAAAAGTGCTGAAGAGTGGTGATCTAAAAGGTCCTGTTTTTCTTTTTACTGTCTTTGGGTTACATAATTCTCTTTTGCAAATAAGAACAGATTGACTGGCATGCAGGATCAGTAAATATGTTGTTCGAGGCCTAGGTACTCAATTGTCAGTGGGCTGAGGCAGAGGTTTAGAGAGGGAGAAAAAGCAGAGTCATATTATTCACTTAGTATTACATAATGCTTGATAGTGAAGAAATACATCAGAATCTCATAGTGATTTCTTCCAAGTGATAATAGTTTTCCCTTTGAATGAAAGTGAAGGTAGCAGAAATATATTTATGAAGGATTTAGGCTGGAATTTGTTTCTTCTGTAGGAGTTGAAGGAAGAGACACACCTAAAAAATCATCCACTGAGGCTGTCTCAAGTACCTCTCAAAGGCTGAAATGAGTCACTCTCTGTAACTGTTTTTTCTCCATGCGCTTGGGAAGAAACTATACGAACACTTAGCTTTTAGATAGCTAAATAAGAGTAAGATGATTTCTGAAATATAATACAAAAATTACTTTAAAAAGTAGGCTTTCAAAGCTGAGACCGTTTAGAGCCTATGACCGTTGGTGCTATAGGTATACATGTGCTGTGTTAGCAACAGTCAAGGTAATTAAATAATAAATAATAAATACAAAAAGGAATTTTTTAAAGTGAGAGACTCAGAAATTTTCACTTCCATTGACTGTAATTTTAGGCTGCTTATTCCATTATAACTGTATGCATGCTGTTACTAGTTGCTTAAAATATAACTAAAATTTAATCTGTAAACAGAAATAAAATCTCTGATATTTTCATTCATTTTTATAGAATAAACATTTTATATGCTATATTATAAAATCATGTTTCTTAATTTGTATTACCATAATTTGTATTACCATAATACCATATAATACCATTACCGTAATACCATATAATACCATATTTTTTATGTGTATTTCCATTGTCTGTTCACCTCCTTTATTCTTTGCCATAAGCTGCCAGTGCTTTCATTCTGTTGTTGTTGTTATTATTATTAAAACATTTAATTTATCACTAGGATATTTACAAAGAAGGACTTAGGAGAACATGTATTTAGTATATCATCACATGCCACCATACTGCCAGCAATCTGCAGTGGCTCCTGGTGCATTCGTATACTCGAAAAAACGCGTCTGAGGAGAAAGTGAGAACTGTTGTCCTTAGCCAGCTAGTGTAATCGCTTTCTTGTTTGCAAAGTTCACAGGTGTCAACATGCATGTTTTTGTTTGCTTTGATAGCATTTAACCTTTGCAGAAAATGTCATTCACTCTGCTTTATGACAGCAATCACTATCAAGTTCAGTCAATGAAGCATTGGTCAGTTTTGTGAGTTTCTTTGGCAGCACATCATTACAAGATAAAGTTCATGTAATGATGCAGAAGTCAGACGGTGTCTTTTTGAGCTTTATTGCAATACTATATCTTGCAGCAAAACATTTGGGGAAAAGAAGTTCAAAAAAACCCTTATTTTCAGGAAATGCTAGGTATTTTACTGTATAAATACTACTATCAAAGTCTAAATGGTGATTATGGCTTTAAAGAGTTCATGTTACTTTAGGACTATTCCACCAGGACTACTTTCAGAAAAACTGGACTAAAAATAATAGTTCATCATAATAATTCTGAGATGGTACATAAATGGAGAACATCAGACTCAGTGGCCTATGTCTTCTTCCCAGTAGCCTTTGGAAGACTGCAGTGTAGTTAAATCTTTCTGTGAAAGTGTAGGAGTAGAAGCTGGAAACAGAGTGATAGGAAATAGACACTTCAGGAAATAGACAGGAAATAGACACTTCCTTCAAGGGGGAGGATTTTATCCATTAAATTAGTTAGATGCCAGAAACTCTTAAAATGTCACAGGAATTTCTGAAGCAGAATGAACTTTTTGCACAGCTTTTGGTGAAGTCCAGGAATTTTGAGGAGTGTTAAGGAGTTTTTATTTTATCTTTCCGTTAGAGGGAGTACTGTTCAGGGGGAAGGGAACCTTGTGATGTGGGAAAACTGAAGTTAAACTCCACTGCAATAAAATTCTGCCTTTTATATAAAATAATAATAAAAAATAATACAAAGCAACAACAACTATTGTTCTTTTACTTTTACCAGAGGTATACATCCCAAATCTCATAAGTTGCTATCCCATGTCATATTAATTAACACTTTTACTGTGATGCCCACAAGGATTTCAAAGTCTAATTAGGATCTGACAGATGAACTATGTTTTCAGCATAAGTACAGCTCCCAACATGTCAGCATTTACATGTGTTGGAGTGGCATGATAAAGCTGTTGTTAAACTGTGATATGTTTTTAGACTGGAGGGGTTTCAAACCTTCCTGAGCAATCCAGATAATCACATGCAAGATTAAAGTAGAAAAAAAAAAACTACTATAAAAAAAAAAAAAAAAAACAACTATATTCTAATGTAGTTTTCATTAAGATAATTTGACTAAATAAATAAATAAATACCCGTTGATGGCTCCATTTTGGTAAACCTTAAAAAAGAACTTCTATTATTACTCTTTATTATATGGCTGATTTTTATTTCATCAAGGCCACATCTTGAATTCATTTAAATGGAAAATCAAAGGTTCATTTATTATTTGATACTCCATCTCATTTACTTCCTTTTAGTTTGGAGAAATAGCTTGCTTTTATTGTATGAATAAAAGGGCAGGGAAAAAATGTAATAATGAAAAAGTAGAATGATCTTCTGTAAAGTCATCTTTGCAACATTATACATTGCATTACGTTACAGTTGCTCATAGCTTTGCATTGTAAGAAAACTACAAGGGTGTAAGAGAACAATAGAATAAGCCCCACGAAATGATAGCAAATGTTATCAGAGCATAAGGTGTCTTGCTAACCTTTAAAAATGCAATGGAGTCCCATGTTCTTCATTCTTCATTCGAGCAATCAGCCGCTCTTTAGCGGTAAACAAGTCAGTTGAGTTCTCACTTTATATATGAACTGAAATTTAACAGAAAAAAGTATTTCAGAAAAACATATTAATGGGGGTTCATTTTCAGATGTGGATTCTTCCACATAAATGGATACTTATAGAGCTATCTCTGCCCCTAGTGCCGTTCTCTAGTCTTAGTTTCATTTTTTAATTTTTTTTTTTCACATGCCTTGAAATCCTTATAGTAGTCTCCGCTGCCTGTTTCTTCCATCTGACCTTGATGTATTCATTTAAGCTGTAGAACTTTGTAGGTTAAAAGATTGAAACCATCTGTCCTTCAGTGCACTTTGACATGTTATATTTACTTTCTTTGTTCAGTATAAAAAGACTGCTGTCGCTTGATAGGAAGGGATTTGACTGGAATATTTTATGAAACCAAGCATCATTGCATGATCTCACATTCTGAATAAAAAATGAAAAGTGAAGTTAAAGTAATGGAGCTATTGTAATATGTAAACTGTTGAAGTTCAGAATCTGGGTACATTACCTGATTTTAGCACACTCTTTTACTTCTGTTTTTTATTGTTGTGAACAACATCTAGAAGCCAAATCAAAGGCCTTCTCTTTGTTGCTAAAGGTTTCTTGCTTGAATTAACTTATATACAGAAGCTCTTCTAAAGTAAAACCACAGTAAAAGGGCATATTAGTTTCATCACCGTGAAAGGTAGATGAGGTCAGACATATGCTGAGGCACATTACTGAGTAGGCCTAATTCATCTCACAATAAAATGAAAGAGTATTTTTGTCTCACTTTTGTTTTTTGTTGTTGTGCCATGTTAGGTTCCTTAGAACTGGAATGTCTCATGCACACTAACTGCACAGAAGTTAAAAAAAAAAAAAAGTAACCATGAAATCAGTTAAATATTATAACTTAATTTCATAATTTGTCTAAATTATCATCAGGAAGAGACTTTTGCTAAAGGCTTTGTTTGATGTCATTGGTCAATATGAGATTCCAATCAGATATTTTCTGAAACTTTTAAACTTTAAAGGACTATAACATTAATTAATTCAATAATAGCTAATTATATGCATTTATCTTGGTTTCCTAAAAGGATCAAATGTACCATTTCTTGCTGTCTGGCAAGAAGCTTCTCAACTCTTCAAATTCTCACACTCACAATAAGAATTCTCTGTGATCAAGTTCTTCTTTTATGTGAGTCAAAATAGAGAGCCATAAGGATTAAATCCAATCCATTATTTTATAGATTATCTAGATAATTGAGTATCCTTAGTTGAGTAATAATAAAACCAATTTTCTCAATTACTTAAAACATATATATTAATTTGCGTATGTCGATACTGATATACCAGGGTTCTTCATTCCTTCTGCTGTAAGAGAAGTAAGTTAAAAAAAAATAAAAAAAATGCTTATTTGGCAATTTATCAGCATTAAAGACCATTTTCCATCTGTGAAACTGTAGACAATGGTGTATAAATACTAATGTGGTAAGTTATTTAGTATGTAAAATATAATTGAAGTATAAAAATTTGAATATCATACTTATTTCTAATTTGGGAACAAAGATCAAGGAACTGTGAAAGGTATTTGCTATAAAACATCCCTTTGCGGTAGGCAAAGGCAGCTGGGGCTTCTTTGTTGAATAGAGTGGAAAAAAATCATCAAAGAAAGGGAGCATGAGTTTTAATTTTATGGCTTGAAGAACCTATGATAAACTCCATTCCAAAAAGAAAGGGACAGAATTTTGAGATGTGCTAATATTAAATCACGTGCAAAACCTGCTGAATATATTAAATGGAATTTGCATTTTTTTTCTCACAAGTGTTGAGGCTTGGCTTATTGAAGTCTACCATTTAGAATGAAATAACAACCAAAAGGAACACAGTCAGTACCTGTTCTTCCCATTTGCTAATGAACCTTTTCCTATAGATAGTAGAAATGCCATTGAGGTAGTAATGCAAAACCTGGCTGTTTCAAAAATGCCAGATGAAAGTCTGAGTCTTCATTCAGAAAAGTCTATCACTTGCAATTCCAGCCTTACTTGCACTCATTGTCAGATAGTATCTGTCAAATTTTTGTAATTGAGATAAATCTAAAGAGTTCAATCTCAGCTGAGTGATGTTCTCCAAGTTATGGTTTTATCTACCTGCTTATAAAATAAAGATGATTAATAGATACTGTCCAAGTCTTTATAATAGGTACACCATCACAGCTAAATAGATTAATCTTCATCTTTGTTTTTATTTCATGAAGTTCATCTACTATCTGAAATGAAGGCTTACTGTTATGCTCTATATAAAATGAAGGATGCTTTGGCATGCTAGCATATATGATAAGATGCCTAGCTTATAAGTTTCCAGCACTTGTAGGTAAGCAGTGTTTCGTTGTTTTTCCAAAAGGTACAACCATTTATTCATACCATTCAGAACAGGCAATACAATAGCAACTGTTCCTAAAGACAGATTAAAAAATAAAAATAAAAATCTATGTTGGATCTACTTGTACAATAGCTACCTCAATTTCTTTCTCTGCATTTAGCAGAATGCAAGGAATGCATGATTGGAATGATGTACTGAAATGATCCACCAGCATAAATTAACACAGCTGAACAGTTATTTTAATTCAAAGTGAGTAGCAGTGTAGTGACATTACACAGTGATTATAAAACTGGGAACATCTCTTAGCCTGGCCTTGTATTCTGCCAACCCAGGAAAATGTGTCTCAGTCACTCAAGTGAGAAATCTCTAGATCAGTTTATATTTCAGCTGCAAATAAAAGAATAGTTCAGCTGTACACAATGAGCAAGTGACTCACATTCAGATTAGGCACACACACACTTGAGTTGTTCAAGGGAATCGGTCTCTCTCAGTGGACAGTATAGCTGAGGCCTTGTCCTTATGTTACATGCAGGAATGTGACTGATTTAATAAACCTGGTAAATTCTTTATCACCAGATGTTCTTCATTACAGGAGCTATGTTCAATATCTGATTGCATCACTTACAAGGATACTATCTAGAAATATGTGATGCAAAATGCATATCTGTGGCTAAGTCAACAGTCCGTGCCTAACTTCCTGTGACATTTTGAGGCTTTGTTAGTTTTCATATGACATCTTAAATGTGAAGCATGATAGTTAATTTAATATTTGTAATTAACATGCAAAATGTATTTTATTTTCTATCTTTATTTGCAGATAAATTATCTGCCAAGTTTCAAAATGCTAATTTACATGTAAGTTAAATAAATATGTGCAACTTTGCATGAAGTCGACAAAACAAAACATTTCTGAATATAACAATGTGATTTAGCTACATCCAGAATGGAGTAACATACTTGGTCATGATGTCTATAGTCTAGAAAATATACTTGGGAATTTAGTGGTGGCTTAAAAATAGTAAGTGAAACCATTGCATTCTGTTTTTAAGTAAGGTTAAAAATAACTTATTGGAGTTTTCATGGTCTTACTAAAATCAGAAAGCATCTGTTAGTTTTACTGTCAGCCTGGGTCATTTAACCAAGATTTGATAGCACAGAAGAATTGACTATATTTTCTGACTTCAAAACTAGTGTATGTATTTTTTTTTTTTTGGATTGCATTTAGTTCAGCTATCTGAATTTTGTGAAAGCATTTTGCCTTAACAATTGCGGAAGCATCCTTAATTAAGGATGTAAGTATATGCTTATGTCATATGGCAGTGAAGAAAGAAAGGAAAGGGAGGAAGATTGTTTGGCACCATAAATCAATATGCACAAAGATGCTGGCACTGTTTGTATATTCTGTTGTAAATTCTCTCTCTGCTTTCCTGTTTCCATTAGCCATTGCTATTGCTTAGAGAATGAATGGAGCTCAATTAAAAACATGAAGAAGATTCAAAATGCTTGTCTGGCACTGTTGTTCCAAAAAACAGGAATCAGACCCCCTCCCTGCAGATTTTCTTCACAAAAAACTTCCATTAAAAATCTTGCTAAGGCTGTTTTTAAATGTTTGCTTCCTAGCTTTTCAGAAGAATTTTCCTAAGAACATTGTGCCTTAGCACAATGTACATTGAAAACTTACTTTATATGTGAAGATGTAAAATACTATGTTTGCTTGTATTTCCACAGTAACAGATTGCAATAATCACCTTGGCTTACCCTGTACTCTTCCTTCAGGCAAAGTTCCCAGGGAAGTATGACTTCAATGGAAATTATGAGTAAGGATTTCTGAACAGGTTCCATTATGGTTAGATATGTATTTTGAAAAAGCTTTCAATGATAAACTGCATAGTTGCAGTATTGCTACTTTATTTTACATTTAAGAAAGACCAATGAGATTTGGAGTCTTCTGAAGGATGAAAGCTGTTAATAAGAAGGATGTTCTCAGAGTTTTCCTGAAGTCACTTGTCCAATTCTGTCAGGCTCTAAGAAGTGTAAAATATATTGTGTGAAAATTTCTACAAGGAGAAGCTTTTTTTTTTTTTTTTTTTTTTTTCTTTTTTTGTCAGTGTAATGTAGGATGTAGTCTTCTCAATTCATAGGAAATTAGTGGACTAAAGATTAAAAAGCTAGCAACATTACAAACAAGTAAAAGATTAAATGGGGTCATCATGCACACAGACAGTGAATAATTCAGGGTTTTGCTGCGTCATCTGTAGAGCTCAAATATTTCAAAAAGTGTAGAATCATGGTATTCTGTGTTGTGGTAGCAGCACAATTTTAGAACAACCAATAGACGAATATAGCCATTATGTTAGTTAACTGGCTCCAAGTAAGCAAGGTCAGTACTTATGTCTTGTAGGGAGTTAAGCTGGTAGAAGGAAGCATGGAGTATGTAGTCAGGTGCACAGCTCAGCAGTCTAACCTTAGCTGTACATCTTGCATTGGAGTGCAGGGTCAGGTTTATAAACCTAAATCAGACACTTTATACTTTCATTTTACTTTGTTTGTATGATAATTGGTTTTCTCTGTGGAGCATGAGATGGAGGACATTAAATAGCAGTTGGGAGTGAAACTTATCACTAGGCAGTCACTGGATAAGTAGTTAGGAGTGACAATGATTCTCTCTAGGGAATCATGTACAGGGTGTCACCTGCTGGCTGCAGCACAAAGGAGCACCACAAGGAGACTGATAGGAAATAAAAAGCATACAATTAGGAAACACAAAAGTGAAAATTACTTTGAAACTCAGTAGGGGTGCACAGCAATCCACTGCTCAGAAGCAGATGAAAACTACCTAGGTCAGAATCGAGTCGTCCAAGTTCCACATGGCACTACAGATAATGAGTCCATTGCCAGTGAATCAGTGCAAAACCGACTACTTAAAGTGTCAGAACTGTCAAGGACAGTTTGACTCATCTGATGACAGCGTTGAACTCATGTCACTTATAGGCAATCAGCAAATTAAGTTTGAAATCTCAAAAAGATTATCTCAATTTAAGAGACGACGTGTGAATCAATAGGCTTTTGGATCTCTTAGTAAAGGAAGGATATACGTTGATTCAAGTTTACAAGCTATAGACAATGGTCTGTTAAAGCAATTACAGTCGGACGTCAGGCTGGTTGGAAATCAATTTTTTCAAATGTGAGATATTTGCATTTCTTTCTTCACAGGCCTATTGAAAATAATCTAATCATTTTCCCCACTCCAGGCTTCAAGTTACTGCTGTTTAAAATGCACTATACATTCTACATTCAGGATTCTGAGAATCAGGTAATACTATTAAAAACAGTCTAGGAAGAAATGAATGCCAGGTCTTGATTAAAATTACTGTCATGTACACCCTAGGAAAGTACTTAAATATTCTGTGAAATGAACTTGATTTACTGTCAGTTGTCTTTACTTAGCTTTCAGGTAGATTTAAAGCACATCAGTACAGTGATGCTAGCTTATTGCAGATTTTCTTAGCCACACTTCCAACAATCTTGATGGACTATTTTGATTCTTTTAGTTCTTTCTCAGGGTAGTTTTAAAGAAACACTAATTAAAGCTTTTCTGTTGAATAATACATGTGCTTCACCCTCAAAAGTTTAGCTTAGGGGACTCACATTGACAAAAATGCATTATATTCCCTTCACTTAATTTCATTAGTGGGACTTCTCTTTTACTTTGTGGGAACATGCAGATTTTCCTCCAGAGCATGTTAGAGCACAGAACGATTAGCAGAGCATTAGAAGTAACCACAGCCCAGGAATAATGTCAGTGAGCCCTATGGCAGTATGCGAGTTCCAGGGCAATTTGTAGATGTTCTGTTCAATGGTGTATAAAATAGGGATGTACTGTATTGTACTTGAGGCACTTTCTCTAGAATTCCAGCCAAGTCTGATACACTAAATAATTCAGACTTGTACTTTCTCATGTACCAAGCATTAAACTTCATATACTTTATTGACAACTGAAGAACTTCAACTTAAAAAGGGTTGATTTTTTTTGTATGCAAACCCAGAAAAGATGGTTTGATTCTTATGTTTTTGCTACTGAAAATCAGAAGAAGTTCTACAGAAATCAAGAGAGTTTTACTGGTGTGAAATTAGGTTAAGGAAGAAGAGAATCGTGCTCTCATGAAACACTAAAAGGCGAGGGGTGACAGTAGAATAGCATTGGTATTCTACTGTGAAACTAAGCTTCCTGCAATAATGAGTGCATAGCAGAGGCCAAACAGAAAGCAATACATTTGGGTTCAACATCACATTCACCTTTTGTGATCTGAGAGCACACGGGAACAAAAGGAAATACAGGCAGTGATTTCAAATATTTCTTGTTATCCTTTTATTTCTTTACTGCTTTCTATTCCTTTCTGTCAGTTATCAGTGATCATCATTTTAAAACCACTTGTAGTTCTGGGAACAGCTCGTACTCCTTTGTTGAGGCATTTACGATTGTCAGTAAAACTTTTCAGGCTATCATTTTATTTAATGTAAGCCAGTCTTATTCTCTTTCAGGCTAGCAGAAGCATTTTCTTTTTACATCAGCCAGTCAAGTTGCATGGCTGTGCCCTGTGTGTGAAGTTTTGAATTAATGTTCTGAATTGCATTGCACTCATTCTCATTTCAGGGTAGATCTTGTTCTTGGTGATATATATCTGCTCACTATCTGCAATTTGCCAACACTGATACAAGTTTATAGTTACACACTATTACTAATAGTTATGCACTATTATTAATACTATTTTTTTTTGCTATGACAAATCTAGGAAAGTGAAGAAGCTCAAAAAAGCTTTCAGGTCTATCCATTTTAACATTTGTTCTGCCTAGTGCAATTCACAAAATTGCATTACACAGTTACAAACTAGCAGTAATACAGATTTTAAAATTATTTTCTATAATAAATAAATTCCAATTTAAAATGGTAATACAAATAAAATACAAGGCAAAACTGACTGGCATTCTGCCACTTACTGAGTTACTTCACAGTTAATATCTGCAATTACAGCTGCTGTTTTACAGATTTGAAATTACGGTTTCAAAACCTTTGCAGTACTGCCATGACTTTCCCCACTAGGATCACCCACTCCTTCGTTTCTTGGTTGTGTGATCGTTTTTTTATTGTGTTATCCAGCCAAAAATCATCTCCTCTCTTATCCTCCACTACTCTTCCGGTGCATTTTTGTCACTTCCTTTTCTGTCTCCCTCTAGATAATATAGCTGAATACGATGAGTTTAAAGGGCATCACAGTACTGATGATTCACAATTCTACACCCATACTCTAGATCAGATATCTCCTGTAGACATCTAACTGAAATGTAACAGTCAGAATTATGTGTCTAATTTTTTTTTTTCTATGACAGCTGTTATATGTTGCTGGATTGCATCCAAATTAGCCAGCTTTGAGGATGGAATGCCAGATTAAACCTGAACAGTGGAGTACTAATCCAGATACAAGCTATTTCTTTCCCTTCAAATAAAACAAAAGTACTTGTATATGTGGCAATACAGGCTTCTAAAGAGATCAATTCTTCATATCCTAATGTGAAATAAGACAGCAGCAGAACCAGTGTGTTTTTTTTTTTTGTTTCAAACTTGCATACATAATTTAAAGACAAGGCTACTTATGCAATCTGGTATATTATATATACACAGCAAGTATGTGACCCTACACAACAACTAGACAGTGTTACAGAACACGTTCCTGCTTTTTCTTGCCATCATTCAAAGACTTTTTCTCCAACAGAGGAGCTTCATTTTTACTAACAGTCTTTAGGATACAGCTTTCCGATAGTATAACTAATGGCTTCATTAACACAGTTAAGCCATCCACACAACCTTATTTTTGTCATTGTTTTTGTTATGCCTTGAAGCGAATCCTTTCAAGGTTGCATTCTGTATTTATCCACAATTGGTCATCTCCGTTTATATTCCTGTGGCTTCTGGTTTCATCTTGTGATTGTTCACTCACAATACAAAGTTTGTAAGTACTTACTGACATTTCCCAGTACAAAATAATGGTTTATTAAAAGCATATATATTTGTATGTATATAATACTTTTTAAACATTCTGTTGCAGAAATAGTTATAAAACTAGTTTTTAGACTTGTTTTCTTTACATTTGGTGGATTCTCTTCAGGTTACAACACCTATAAACAGACTGCTTCCCATCTGATACTCCAGTCAGAAGCATGTTGTACTTAAATCTTCCTAACATGTTTTTGTGCCCACATCTTTCTTGGTTACAAATTAATTAACAAGATTTTACTAGATGTTGCTTCAACTTGGATATTAAACTTGTCCATTTAGTTCAAATCTAAGATTGTCCTGAAGGGTGGGGAGAAATGATCTTTCACTCAGGGAATTATTCAAATTTACCATGCAGCAGATGTGGCATTTTAAAGGCACACTAGTATAAATAGTGAGTACATTTTGATATAATTTGAATCTTCTTGTTCATGTCAACTTGGATGTACAAGATTCTGGAGACAACAGAACTTTCCTCTCTCATTCTGTTCATGCACTTTTTTCATCAAATTCTTCAAGCTGGGAAAAAAATTAATTAGTAGGTGACTACATATTTATATGAGGAACATGTTGTATTGTCTTACAAATTTTTACTTAAAATGAGAAGTTGATAATAAAACATTAGCAGATGTCCTGAAGCAATGTTAACCTCCCACTTATTTCACTTCTGTGTTGAACAGTGAAAGCTTTTCAATTTTTTAGTGAACCACAGATCTCTCTGTTTTTTGTTTTGTGTTCTCACATTAGGCGATGCATCTGCACACTGTAGCTCAGACTTCAAGTGTTTGAAGTGTACTGCCATGTGCAGTACTGTAATCAATTGCATATGCAGAGCCAATTTACTTTTTGGGCTTGACCTCACATTGGGATTTCCATTTCTCCTCTCACTGTGAATGTGTGGAAGTACATAGCGTTTTTGTCAGTTTATTTTATTCCCAGAAGTTTCTTGTGATGCACAACAGCATATCTCCTCAGACACTTGCTGCCTTTTCTGTCAGGATTTTTTTTTTTTAAACTAGCTTATTGTTTAGCATTGACTGAAACTGTAGAATAATATTATTCCTTTTCAAAGGCAGAGGCCCCCAAAAATGTCTGTTGCACAGATAGTGTCCAAATTTCAATGACAGCAGTGTAAGCACGTAGAAGATACTACAGCTGTTCATTAAAAATAAAAATAAACAAATATTATTGGTATATTTATAGTATGAATTTTGTCTTATAAAAATTGTTCAGCTTTTTAAAGTTACTGTATTATTTTTAGCCATACAAACAGAACTAACGTCTGTGCATATACACATTAGTATAAATTAAGGATTATGGATTTTACAGGCAAACCTTATAAATCAGAGTGCGTTGGCTGTTTTTGAGTAACATCAACTTTCAGTATTATTTAAATTTGTCTTCTGAAAAGAGTCTCTTTCCACATAGCCTACGGAAGTGAGTTTCAATGTATATGTTAGTGCATTACGTACATACCAGTTTAAACAGTACTAAGTTTACTAACATACAAGTAAACTGTGCTGTTGCTAATTTTAACAACCTTTTTCTTTTTTAACTGCAGAAAAACTCAGATATGTCTATATGGAAATGTTGCCCAAGTTCATAAAGAAAACAAAATTCCATCAGTCCATTCTGTTCTTAGGATGTAGGAAAATGACGTAGCAACACAGTTTAAAAAAAAAAAAAAAAAAAAAAAAAAAACATTATAAAAATCAAGCTTATAAAAATCAAATTTAATTTTAGCCCTCCCTTTTACCATGCTTAAACATATACAACCGTACTTAACTGTGCTTGATTGTGTTCAAATTCTGCCATCCTGATCTACTGCTATTTTGAAACATTTTGTACACTTCTTGTAGATATAAACAAGCAAAGGTAATGCTAAAAGCAGTGAACAATCAGGCCAAATATTTTTGTCCTGAAAGAAGCAGCAGTCATTTGAAGTGAATAAATATACATCTAGAATATGAAACTACATTAAAAAAAATAATAATATTGATTAATATCTATCCTTTTCTAAATTCTAGATACTCCATTCCCAATCACTATATGCAGATTACTCCTCCCCAGTCCATAGTTACTTGACCAAATGAAAACTGATGTATCTTTTAGACATATTATGTGATATAGAAGCAGTGAATTACTAGACATCCTCATTTTAGAAAACAAAACAAAACAACAACAACAACAACAACAAACTGTATTTAATTAGTCTTTTTTATCTTATTTCTTTCCATGACAGAAGCTACGCTATGGGAAGTATGTAGTTCTAAAATAATCTTTTCACCCTCTTCCCCTTGAAACCTACACTACTAGACTGAAAAATGTAAATGGCAGATGAAATGGAACACAATAATGTATCCAACTATTCTACTATTGATGGCATAACAGAATTTCTCTTATTCTTTGATCTTTCTTCTGATTGTTACAGGCTAGTTAGAAGACTAAAACTGAGCCTTCTTACCTGGAGAAACATCTAAAAAGATTTTCCTATTCAACCTGTATAATAGGACTTTCCCCCTCCCTCTACCTGAAAATCTACCTGTTTTGAACTGCAAAAACTCTTTAAATCACTATCATAATTAAAGTAAACCCAACTAAAATTTGTTTCCTTGCCATAAAAGAGAATGTTAGGCATAAAATACACTGCCCATTATAAATGAGTCACCTAAAAGGGCTATTTTTATTGATTTCAAGTCTTCCTTTTCATCTTCCCCCAAATCCATTCTCCTGGTGAACTAAAACAAACAAACAAACAAAAAACTACAGATGGCTCAAGATTAAAATGCTGAAGTCTTTTTTTTTTTGCTTCATTTCTTGATATTTAAAAGGAAGAGTAGATTATAATCAACATTGTTTCACTGCTTGACTTCCTAAATACTAGGGACTGGATTATCAGCTTGTCTCTGGATAATCAGGAAAGGCCAAGAATTGCCTATTTTGAAAATCCTTTCTAACCAGTGGGTAGGAATTTGTATCTAGCAAAGCTGATAGTAGCTTTTAATTCCTGATTAGCGCCATTTGAAAAGCTGTAGAAATTAACTGTCCAGACAGTAATCAGAATGCAGAGACAGACAGAGGCTGGGAATGCTTAGTGGATAAACTTCATGATTATTAGCCTACCAGTAGAAATCTCATTGCAGTGCCCAAAGTAAACAAGGATTTTAACTTAAAAATGGAGTAATATGTACTTAGGACTAAAAAAAAATAGATGAAGCAACTTATATATAATGATAGGAAGTGCTTTTTGTGATACTTAGTTTAACTATGTATAGTGGAATGAATTGCTGTAGCACTGGCATTGTTGGTTCTTACTTCCAGTGCCCCTTGGACACTTCCTTGAAGCATACGTTCAGCTGCTTGGCTTGGTTACACTTGTGTCTCAGTTTAACCCCTTCAAGATTTGAATGGTCTTTGCTTGCTTGCACTGTGCACCTGCAAAGGAGAAGGAAAGAATTGAAACCTAAGGATGTCCTTAGAACAAGAGCTATTTTTTGCTCCTGTTCTTGAAGGATTAAGAGTCATGCCCATAAAGCACAGCAGATAACAAACAGATTATTTTTCCCTCTACAGTTTTTGTGTTTGTTTATGCTTCCATGTACCAATGAGGTTCTTGCCACGCCCAATTTCCTATCTATGCACATTACAGAACCAACCCTTTTACACAGCAACCTTGAGATGTGAAAGCGTAACTTTTAAGATTCAAAGCATATCTTTCTGTCACTAGGAACACTTTACTTATGTCTTGGATTCCTTGTTAAACTTGATTCTTCCCACATTTTTCCTTTCCTAAAAAAATATTAAATGTTACACTTTAGAATATGGTGTTTGGAGCGTTGTTTCAATTTGAAAGAATTTTAGCAATTTCCTTCAAATAAATTGACTTAAGGCTTCTCTTCCTTTTCATTAGCAGAACTACTCAGGTTTTAATAGGAAAAGCAGTTTAATGAATTTTTAAAGTTATCAGCTGCTAATGTTAGGGTCTGGGCTATAACAGTAATGCCTGGAAAAATTAATTCATGACATTCTTAAAGATATTCCAAAATATGTTTTTTTTAGTCTCTGAACTGGAAAAAAACATTTTGCAACATATCTAAGAATGCATAATGTTCTAAAAAGAAGCTTCATTTCACATCTGCTATGTGTGGCGTTGGTGTTTGTGTTTTGTTTTATTTTATTTTATTTTATTTTATTTTATTTTATTTTATTTTATTTTATTTTATTTTATTTTATTTTATTTTATTTTATTGTCTAACTGCACCAGCTCTCTATGTGTAGGAATGAAGGAACTAGTTAGGATGCTCAGAGCTTTTATAAGAATTAGTTTGCAAAGTGTCACACAATTCACGATTGTCTGAAATAAATATAATCCAGCACTGCCAGTTAATCTGAAGTGCAATGATTCACCATTGCTCCTTTAGGAACACTTTAACTGACTCAGAGTGTTGTTGTTTTATTGTAATGTCCTCTGAATCCAACACACAGAAACCCACTGGATATCATACAGTAAGAGAATTAAATTGCAACTAAAAATTAAGAAACTTAAGTATCATTAATTATCACCTATCAGTTTTTGAGCTTGTGGAACTTTGTTGTTTTGTTGATTTTCACCTGAACTTTACCCATTATTTAATTTCTTGATCTAGTTTTGGCATGGCTCTGTTTTACTTCCCTTTTTTAACTCATAGCGACCCAGTTGCCCAGCGCTAGTCACAACTTTATTTTCTTCTTAAGATGTGAAAAGAATTGTCATGTGTGACCTTTCTTTTATGAATAATCTTAAGCATTAATGGAAAATAATGCAGAATGAGTGCTCTGAAATTCTTTGCTGGAAATGTCTTTTCTTCAACACTGCAACTGTGAGACAAACTCTTTGTTGTGGCACTGTGTATGTGTTTAGCTTTCACTAATGTGACATTTCTTCCTCTCCTTAAAAGTTGTGTCATTTTTTTTTAACTAAATATAGTACAATGTAGATCTTTCCTGTAATGCTAATATAATTCACTTACTCCTAGCATCAATAGTCTGTCATATGATTATTAATACATCTTCAACATGATGTAAGTAGAAGTATTGGAATTTTCTTGTGCATTACTTGACCAGATGTGTTACTTCTTCAGAAAGGGTAAATTCCTCTTCTTCTATGGCATTTGTGGCACTTGGGATTCCAAGCACAATGAATAACTAACATAGTATCAGTCAGTCCAATTTTTTTCCTTCAGGCCTGCAAATAGGTGGTATATAATGCATGGAGGGGGGACATACTGAATGTAAGACATATTGGACTCTTCCTAAGAGTGAGAGTAAAAGAAAAAAGCAAATGACTGAAACATAATCTAGAATATAACAAGTTGAATCAGTGGTAGAGTTAACAGAATAGGAGATGGGAGAAGTCGTAGTTTTTGTTGAGTTGACAGGTATGTTAAAGCACAGAAACAACAGCCAGGTTAGATGTTACAGTTGCAGGCAGAACAAGAAGACAGTTACAAGAATCATGTGAGCACTACTCATGGAGAATTAATTTAAACAAATGATTGTTTCCATTCACTTAAAGAGTTGTTGCCAATTTGAAAAACAATGAGAAGTAAAAATTGATGGTAAATATCTAAGAAACTGCCAGAAACATAAATTAATTAGTTGAAGTTTAAAAGAAGTGTAATGATCAGAAAAACTAACATAAGGAATAATGAAATAAAATTTAAATTAATATGTGTGAACTGGAAGATTTTTTATTCATGGTATCTCCATGGAACCAAAGACTTATGTACATGTATTATACTCTAAAACAAATGAAATTCTGTAACTTGCTTTGCAGAAGTCTTCTAGTAGAATAGTGAAAATCTGGTCAGTTTGGCATCTTGGTCCATGAGACCAGATATCCTAATCATGCAGTCTTGTCTAATTTTTGTCATGTACAATGAGAAACTTCTAGAAATGCGGGAAAGGAGAAATAGCCAACTGTGCATTTGTGATCTCATGCTGTTATTTGGGACTTGTGTTCTTAAGACTTACAGAATGATGACTTGCACGGTATCTTTCACTAATATAACCATGATTATAGCTAATATAATAATGATTATATGAACGTTAACCAGTAACTGAATTTCAACAAATTAATTAATGAAGAAACACTTTTAAGAACTGGAGAACTCATTTTGATACAATTGAAGCATTTTCTAAGGCTCCAGTTGGAAACAACACATGACAGTATCAAAGCACTTCTCAGGTATTTTAGCTGTTCTCTTGTTAAGAAGTTGGTCATTCTTGGTAGCTTTAATATGAAGGGGACTGTTGTGTTTCATTAAATGGTCCATCCATCTGCAGGCTAAGAGATAAGAGGATCACAGAAATAACTCTAATATCTATCAAACTCTATGGGTTTTACTTTTTTTTTTTTTCTTTTTTTTTTTTTTCTTTTCTTTGAATGGGGTGAGGTATATTTCTGGTTTAGGATTTTTCATGTTAGGATGAGAGGATTTTCTCATTGTTATCAAGTAAATTAAATAATTGGCAGGACTCGATCACTTGAAACATAATATTCCTGTGCAGTCTGGGACATGAATGTGTCCAGAGTGATTGTAATTTGTCCACTGGATCAGTGCATACGTACTAATGTTAATATGGTCATAGAGGGATTTGTTAAATGTGCAAAGTGAATTCGTTATAAGCTAAATGTGAAATCATTTACTTTTGATGAATGTAGTTCTGTTTGAGAGTCTGGAAAACAGGCTGCTTGTGGAATTTTTACTAATCTTATTTTGCATCTCTATTTCAAGGACTTCTAGTAGGAAAACAACAAAATAAAACAACTGTTTTTTAGAAATTATATGATATGTATAGGAAAACATAGTCTTGTTTTTAATATGAATTTTGACAGACAACATTTGACACAGTTACTCCATGGAAGTACAGTTTTAAAAAGTAATTGTAATTGAAGTATCTTTACCTTCTATTTGAAGATTAAACTTCATTTACTGTACTGTCTGTAGGTTTGGGTGCAAATTCAGTAGTTTATTTCTTCAGACAGCTCATCTCACCTAACTGTTTTCTCATTCAAAACTCTAATTTCATTGAATTAAGTTAAATTATGGACTTGTCTGGCTATGCAAATAATGCAGAAAAGCCAAAAAGGTTATCTGAGAAGAAATGGACCTGTGGATTGTTCCACTGCTTGTCGCTTGGCTTTATCAAGAAAATGAATATATATTTTTCTTATTAATTTTTTGTCTCTTCATTTTGTCCTTTTTTTTTTTTTTTTTGCTTTTTTTTTTTATATATATTTTTATCTAAGTATCAATGCTGGATATGATGAAGCACTAGACTAGATAGAGGGAAATTTTGTCTTATTTGGTGCCATCACTTTGGATTATATTATTATGAAATTTTAAGCACCTTAGTTTTAAAATAAAGATCAAAGCCATTGAATTTATCCATCACATTTTTTTTCAAAAGCCAGATAAATCACAGAAGTTAAAGTCACTCAGAACAACTTAATGCAAGTCTACTCACAGTAGGATTGAAAACTATGAATTAAGCTCATAATTAAAAAAAAAAAAAAAAAAAAAAAAAAAGTACTGCAAAGTTTAAATATTGGGTTCTTTAATAGATTATAAAGTATTTGAAAGAAGCATATTTTTATGGCCCATGTTCATTGCTGTTATTAAATACATATGATCTCCAAAACTCTGGTTTGGTGAGATCTCATGTCCTCTCAGTGTAAGAAAATAAGTTTCTGCTTCTGTCGTTGAAGTTGTTTTCTGCCAATTTAGAGCTTTAAGTCATTGTTGTCCAATACTTGTTATATCTAGATGAAACTGTGACTATGTAATGCTTTACAAAATTGCATATCAATTTCCCTAATGAGAAATGTTTTCTCTAATGTTTAGAGAAAGGTCTTTTTCTGCTAGGTACTATTTTCTATGCTTGATTCACCATGCTTGATTCACTTTAGTGAATAGCTGTTCATGTTACATATGTGCTTTAGAAAGCTTTTAAAAGTAGCTCTAATAATATGTTGCTGGTTCATCGTGTATCTTAACTCAGTATTTTACCAATCAGCTTTAATATAAGTGTGCACTAAGCTTTGGTTGGTGTTTTCTAGTATTGTCTATTACTTTGTCTTTTTTTTTTTTTAATTTTTCAATTTGAAAAAACAATAGCTTAGATTAGTAAGAGCATCTTTCATAAAATTCTTGAAGAGTTTATATATCACTCTGCAAGCATCCTGATTGCTCATGCATTTTGCCTGTGCAGTTTGGAATTCGGCACTGATCCTTCTGGTGGGTCTTCATGCTTCTTTCATTGTTACAGTCATTGAGTTCTGTATTACTAATCCAGCATGTGCCTCAAGCATCTGTGCAATCTCCTTGGCAGTGAAATCAAATGTAGTGATTAAAAAAAAAGAAAAAATCTCTCTATATATATTATAAAAAAAAAGGAAAAGCCAGTATCAGTTTCCCTAACCAAGGAGTAATCAGTTGGTGATTGGCTGGAATAAAATCACTTGTCCCTTCATCCTTCATGCTAGAGTTTGCGTCTTGCTCACTGCTTAAGACCTGGGTACCCAGGCCCTGTGCAAATTGCACTCAAGCAGAGCTTCACCTTTGCTGGTGTGTCCATTACTTCAGTCTCTTCCAGGGTGGTAGGAATACCTATCTAGACTTACTCTGATAAAATTACGTTGCCACAAGCTAATCTTTTCATTTTCTTATCTGCTCAGTAT
Organism: Aythya ferina; assembly: GCF_964211825.1. NCBI lineage: Eukaryota > Metazoa > Chordata > Aves > Anseriformes > Anatidae > Aythya > Aythya ferina. The sequence goes on from NC_140311.1 coordinate 4,613,867, forward strand.
GTAAAAGGATGCGCTATATTTTATTTTGACTGTATGTTAGGGGAGTTCATGTGGCAGATTTTCAGTAGTCCATCTTTACAAGTTGGACTGTCCATTTTTTTGCATTCAGAGACATTTTAAAATGGCTGCAGTAGAAAAAAAAAAAAATCCAATTTCAGGGTCAGTGTTTAAAAGTTGTATAAAATTCAGTTAAGAAATTAAAGCTAGTGTAGCAACAACAGTGAGTCTAAAGTACCAGCATTTTAATGCACTGACTACTACACTCATCTTTTGCAAAGATTTGTATTGCTATTACTATTAAAGCTATTAAAATGCTATTTGTTAGAGAAGTGCCTTTCACTTTCATTTTTCACATTAAAAGTAAACTATATATCACTGTTCTGACATAAGTCTGTAGTGAGCTTGTTGTATATATCTGCAGTGTACTGATCTGCTGTTGGAATAATCAGCTTCAAGTTATACAGCACCAAAGAGAATTAATCTTTGGCAGGTTGGTTGAAAAAAACAAACAAACCAAACCAAGCCAAAACAAAACAAAACAAAACAAAACAAATCCTAGCCAGATGGTAAAGGAAAGTAATATATGGTGTTATATTTTACAAATTCTGATTAATTTCAATTTCATTTTATAATCCTTGAGGACTAAAGCTTTTAAAGTCCTGAACTTGATTTGAATAACTATGGTGACACTTAAAATCCCAAACTGAAATATAGCATCAACTGAGTCACTCTGCCATGTACATAAATTTAGAGTTAATTTGGAAGACTGTAATTAGCATAGAGGATGTATAATAATACGTATGTAAAAAGAGATTTATTGTTAAGTGGAAATCAGACTATTGTCTTCAAGATTTCAGTTTGGATGTAAATCTTGAGGATATGACTCAAAGCAAGTATTAGTTATTAACTTTGAGAAGCTAGTTCCATTTATCCTGCAAATTATAATTCTAGCAAATATTAGCTAGCTCCCAGGTTCTTTCTCCACATTCTTTGATCTTCCGTAATAAAAAAAAAAATCAGAATGGAAGACTTGAGATAATGCAACACTGCATATTTATCACTTTGGAATTTTTGCTGAGATTAGATCACTTGATTTTTAGCTATGTATACATTTATTTTGTGTGTGTGTAGCTTTCCTAAGAAGGATGACTTCAAAAGTTACATTTGTACTTTTTCTGCAGACAGGAAAGTAATAGGGTTTTTAGTTCTCCTTTAAAACTGAGGGATACTGCTCTAGTAGATTCCTAGATATGACAGCGACCTATTCAGCTTTTTCACTAGTGGTTATGGCTTAGCCTCCTTTTTGCAATATTTGTTATATTTGTTTCTGTTTATAAATGAAAAATAAAACACAGAAGTTAAGATTGGTAAAGTCTGATAATAAATACAGGAAATTATGTGTGAAATCTGCCGTTTGGTCAAACAATAAAGTGTATGAAGAAAATAAAGGACGCTTATATACCTGCTGAAAAAAAAAAAAAAAAAAAAAGAATCAACAGAACTGCACTTTAAGTTAAATAAGTACATTTTTCTGTGAGTCTGTCTGGCATTAAGCTGAGTTACCATATCTTTTAAGGCACTATTTTATCAAGTATATTGGTGGCTAGGGTGAATGCTGGAGTTTTTTTATTATAATTTTAAATTATTTCCATAGTTCATTTATTTCTATTACAAAGTGTCATTTATTCTGTGCTAGCCTGTTCTTAACACTTCTTAGTCAATTTTTTAACTTCGATGAAGTTCCCACTGTTAAGCAGAAGAAAATTAAATTTCCTTGGATCACAAAACTTGAGAACTTTGACAAATTGTTTCCTTCATTGCACTTTCCTGTTAGTCTTATTTTTCCTTTTGTGTAGAAAACATCTTCCATAAATAGTTCACTTTGAGCATTACTTGCTAAGGCTTTTATTTTAACCTTGAAGATTTCATTTCATTTCTGAACTACTATCAGGTATCTCTGATCATTTGCAATCCCTTTGGAATGAATACCGGAAGCAAGCAGACAATTTCAGAGAAATCTTAGTTTTACAGGAAAAAAAGGCATATTTACATTGGTCACAATTAGGGTGAAACATAAGTTTACTTTATGACCTTCATTTTGAAACCTGAAATCAAAAAACCTTCCTTTTTGTTCTATAAAGATAAAAATCCTCCAAAGGAATTGCATCATTTTGCTAAATGGAAAATTGGTTTCCTGAACTCTTAGAATTTAATGACCTGAGACAAAAGTTAATCCTGTATTTTGTTTTGAAGTAAGAAAAGAATTCATACAGCCAAAATGGAAAATATTATTATAACTTCCAACAATGGAGTTGTAAGCCTGTTAAATTACATCTGCTTAAAATACAGCTGAATTTGTTTCCAAATATAAGGCTATAAGGAATATCTTCCATATACATATATCTATAGATATCTTCATATATATAGATAGAAAACCTCGGTAAATCATTGTAACAGCAAATAAGACATCCTCTTCATTACACTTTTCTACACAAAAATTGAATTCACTTTTTTTTTTTTTAATGTAAAACCTGATGAAAGAGGAAATGATCTCAGTAATACAATTTCGAAAATGGTAGTGTACTTCCATTTATTGGTTATGTAACATGACTAAAAAAGTTACTAGGAATGCAACCCATACTTACAAGAAGATATATGCCCCATGAATGAACTGTCAGCAGCTCATGGGGTCTTCTCAGTCAGGCTGCCTTTTTAATTTTTAAAAGGAGGAGCTTGAACTTTTACTAACTCCAGCTGTTGTTTCACAGTTGTGTTTTAGTATAGAATTTGTCTATTATGCTTCGATTGTACTAGAAAGAATTTCCTCCCTGTACAACGCCATCATCTCTAGATATGGCTTGATGTCAGTGAGATTATTTAAGAGTATAATCAGCCTTTCCTGTTTAAACAGGTATGTTTGAATATTCAAAAATGCTCTTTCTGATCTTCAAATTTTCTCAGCTTTTGGGAATAGTCCACATCACAGGAGCAGCTAGTGTAGAAACTTCTTATTTCAAATGCGACATATCTTTGTTATTTTAAACTATTTTTGTATAAAAAAATAAAATTATCCAAAGAATGTATCATACCAAGGATCCTTGCTTTATGTGGAAGTAGCCACATACCTATTTAAAACTGGAATTTGTTTTGGGGAAAAAAAAAAAAAAAAAAAAAAAAAAGACCGAAGAAGCTTTTTTCCTAACATTGCCAAAAAATACTGGTCTGGATATTGTGCTTTGTAAATTGTTGTCACAGAATAAAACAATATAAGTTGTCATTAAGTCGGCACTAAATGAATGAGTAGTAGAATCGTATCAATAAACAACATCTCTCCCCCTTTTCAATGCAGTTTGAAAAAGTGTTGTCATTTGTACCTCCACAGTTGAGTAGATGACAGTTATTTCTTTCTTTCTTTTTTCTTTTTTTTTTTTTTTTTTTTCATAATAACATTATATTTGTAGCCTCTTATTTTCAGGTAAATATACTGCTGCTCTTTCAGTATTTATTAATCTACTGCTAAGTCTACTATGTGATACGCTTCCTTGGGTCACTTAGAAACACAGGAAAGGCAGGGTTAGAGAGAAAGAACAAATGAATTAATGTTATATTGAACACTGTTTAGTGATCCAAGAGGGAAGTCAAACCCTAAAGAAACAGTGATTATGTATATATCTTTCAGTTTTTTTGCTTATGCCTCCACTGGATCACCTTCCTTTTTTTTTTTTTTTCCCTGATGTAGCAATATAAATACTGGAGGATGTTTTATGATTATGCATTATACCTAGTACATTGATAGATGAGAATCATACGACTTTTCAAAAAAAAGAGAGTACACTTGTGTATCAAATAATGACTTATTAGCAATACGAGTGTTGAATAACTGTCAGTACAGAATTGTCAATTGCAAAATAATTTGAAAATACTTTAATATTTGCTTTCTATATATATACCAGTTGTGTCTCTAATGTTATAAATTCTTCCTCTTTCTTAAGTGACATTTTGTGTAGAATCCTAGTGAAGTGAATTAAATAGAAGTAATTTAGATTAAATGGGAAATGATGAAAAAAATGCCTGCCATTGAGTATACTTCGTTGTGTTAGGAAATGTCTTCCAAGTGAACTTTAACATTTTGATCACATACATCTCTTAAATACTTAACAGTATTATTTGCTGGGGCTAAGCATTTAGCAGGCTTTAACAGCAGTTAAGTACTTTGTGAAGTTAGCAGAGCTTTTAAATATTATTTATTGAGAAAATCTCATAGAATATTCATAAGACATCTAAAAACAGTTTTAAAAGTATCATTGAAAGAATAGCATGTGGGTATAGGTCTAGCTCATCTATTTGAACTACAGTGATACAGTCCATGCTATTCTCAACTCTTACTATGTTGACAATCTGAACTGCCAAAATCTAAGAAGCACATTATTTGCTAGCATTTGTTATATGTAAAGTCATAACGTATGCAAATGTACCTTTATTATTATTAAATGAAATTTAATGTAAGTACATGCAGTAATTGAGATATAAACATAGAAGCCAAGTTATAAAACCTATTTCACATATTGAATGCATAAAGAGAACAAATCTTATATTTGTGTTATCATAATGTGGTTCAGTGTCTGAATTTGTAGATACACTGATAGAAATATAGTAATAGGAACCCTCACTTAAGAATGCAAGAAGACTGCTGCTCAGTTGAATTGATTTTTTTTTTGGAGGTGTGGGAAGTTTATAGTTCCCCTAAATCCATGGTGTATGTTTCAGTATAACCTGAGTTATGAACACATGGCTATGCAGTGTGATTTGCCTTTTCTAGGAGTACAGCTCCAGAGCAAGATTTTTTTTAAATATCTACAGCTGGATTATTGCCATTACAAATGATCAACCATTGATTGTGATGTACTCTTCAATACATTGAAGCTGTTCTTTTGTTTTGTTTGGATCCATTTGAAATCAGATATGCACAATGAAGGCAACAGGTAAGCAAGAAAGTATCTTAAAAGTATGATCAGGGTTCGATAGCATTGGTATCTCATAGTGTAACTTCCTGTACAGATGATTTTGTGTGCCTTTTGTGATCATGCATGTGCATATATGTTCCTGTGTGTGAATAATTCTATCTGAGATGTCACTTTGAATTTTGAGAAAGTTGAAAAAGAGTAAATGGTTAATAAATTTATGCTTTGGGTTGCTTCTCACTAAATAAAACACATTCTGCTCCTGCCATGACATCTGAAGTTAAATTCAAGTTATACAAATCATGTGGTTTTATTTGTTTGTTTGTCTCAATATACAAGTTTTTGATTTTAGGAAATGAGTTCAGGAGTGTAGGGAATATCCAAATCTCAAAACAAAATCTTGTAGTAAATGGTTAAGTGTTGATAACATGAAAGATTGGGGCATATATTTTCTTGAGAGTTAGTATCAACACCTAGTATCAAAGAACATTATTTTTTTTTAATCTTGTCATAAAATCAAAATGAAAATGAAGATGCTTCAATTTGAAGAAGCTGTCCTCTACTCTGATTCATTTAATTCTTCCCTTGGGGTAGATAAGTTGCTAGAGAGCTAAATGCCAAATGTCTTACACTACAGTCCCGTACAACTGATGCTTCTCCCACTCTGTGATACACACCACTTAATTGCTTACTTAGTCTCAATGTATGTTGGTCCATTTTATCACCTAATTAGATTGTGTTTGAAACACCATTTGGTAGGAACAATCCAATCTGCTTTGCCATTTGGTTGTTCATTAATTTACTTCCTAGAGTTTGTTTTTATTGAAAAAGAAAAAAGTTTCTTTCCTTTTTTTTTTTTTTTTTTTTTTTTTTTTTTTTTTCTTTCTTACAAGATAGCTAACACATTAGCAGTCTAGTATTACAAAAACATGCTGAAGAAAGCACACAACTTTTTGGTAGGTCGGCTCTGCATTCCACCTGGATTTCAACTTCACTGCATTTTTACCTTGGGAGAGCAGATGCATATGTATTAAAAAGTGCCCATACCCAAAGTTCATTTTTATTTTATGTTATAACTCAGAACTACAACAAAACTTTTACCTATCCAAAACTCTGTCCATTTCAGCTCTGGAGAACTCTGTGACAGGGTGCTGCTGGTCTCGTAATGAATCACTTTGTTCTCTTTAACTGTGTGCAAAAACATATGTTATTCCAAGCTTTCAGAACAGATATCTGCAATCTGTGATTGTCCCGCAATAGTGTTTGATAACTGAAGATATTCTGTGATGAAAGAAACTGCCTCCTTCAACCTTTTGTTTTTCAAAGCTGATTGCCTGTGGCATGATTGTTTTACCTGTGTCTGAACAAGAGAATACGCAATTTACTCAGTGCTTTAAATCAGGGAACTCACCTTGAATGAAGAATAAAATGTTGCCCTCACTCACAGAACAGCACCATGGACTATACGATAATGTAAATTTAACACCTATAGAATTCTTTGTGTTGTTACAAAATATGTAATGAAACTTCATTTTGTCTTAAATGTAGCTAGGTGATTAAATACTGTAGGCAGCGGACAAAGAACCACAACACCCTTGCAGATCTGTAGACAGTGGATAAGCAGAAAGGAATTCTTAGAGTTCTTTTATTGTACTATGTAAATATATACATATGTATTGTAAAAAAGCAAGGTACAGAATTAGACCAGAAAAACAGAAACTTCTTAATGAACTTCCCACTCACTATAGTGATTTTGCTAACCACAATTAGTCATGTTGTGCAATGAATCATAATTCTTTGAATAATATTGTATTTCCCCTCCCCTGCCCAACACACTTATTTGTCACAAAGCATTTGAGCCTGAAAACTTCACTGGTGAATAATAGTAAAAAGGAAAATGTAAAAGAGAGATGTGACTGATGCATTTCAGGCATTGAAAAGTTAAGAACTTAAGAACTTATAGTCTGAACTCAAATGTTTTTTCTTATGTTTATCTATACCAGCACCTTCTTTCTAGACAAGAGAAAAAAAAGTGGGCAAGGAGGGACTAATTCTTGTCAGCTTGTGATAGCATTTGTCTTAGTTATGCTTTTGATTCTGATAGCCTTTACTGCATTTTACTTTCACAAATTAGTCCAGCTTCTACATCAGTGAATTCCCCATTTTAACTACAGGGTGTCTGAACAACCAATTTGTTTAGTATTTTCACTCATTACTTTGTACTTCCCCATGATGCCCTACAAAAGTTCTTCAAGCCTTGTTCCAGTACAAGGAAAAAGTAAATAGTCATTCTTTGACATCTCTGTGCCTCTCAATTTATGAATTTTAAATCACACTCTTAAAAGTCAACTCTTCTGGCAGAAGAGGAGTTGTTATCTGTCTCTGATACATAAAATGTCCCATATTTTTGATTACGCTTTCTCTTTGTTTTTGGAAATACCCTGCATATTTTTTCAATGGGTAGAACCAGGATTACATACAGTATTGATGTATCTAGTAGTGCCCTAGATGTTTTTCATGATTAACTGCCAGAAAATTACAGCTACAGACTGTTGTCAAGGAATAAAAGTATTTTTAATATTTAGATTGATATTAACTGACAACTAGATGAATCTGAGGTGAAGGTTTGCTTGTCATTTAATGTGTTTTTCAAATATCTGACTTGAAGTGAGAAATAGGTCTTGCTTTAATGTATTTACATCTCATATTTGAAATCAGAATAGCAATAGGACAATTTAGGATCATAGTATCTGTCACATATGTGAAATCAGTGCCTTGTGACATATACTTGTCAGCATTATAAAGAGCTCCATGATATAAGAAGACTTAATGTTGACTTAAGAGGATTTAATAAGAGAATTAATTACATATGTGCTTCTTTTGTACAGAACCATAAAATGACTTGTATAGGCATAACAGCAGATAAATAGTGGCACTCTCTTAAAACTTTCTATAACTTTTGAAGATGATTTTGCTTTATAAATACTTCAACAGCAGGACTAAGGAGAATCTCCATCCCTTACTAGGGAGCCTCATGGCTCTCTAGAACTTTCAGAAAGAAGGCTGTAGCAAGGAGGGCACTGGTGTCTTTTCACAGGCGACAAGTTACCAGGTGGCATGAGGAAAAGGTCTCAAGTTGTGCCAGGAGAGGTTTAAATTGTTGAATAGGCTGCCCAGGGAGGTGGTGGAGTCCCAGTCCCTGGATTTAAGAGACTTGGCACGAAGGGATGTGTTCTAGTGGTGGGACTGGGTAGGTCAGGTTGGTGGTTGGACTTAATGATCTTGAAGGTCTTTTCCAACCTAGATGATTCTATGATTCTTTGTTGCCTAGTTCTGCACTCAGAATACACATTTTACAATCCAGGCAGGAATAGGTACTAGCCATTTATGTTTTATATTCTTTCTGCATGTTTACTGCATTTGCTGAAGCTGACCCTCCAGCTTTAAAACAGAAGAACAGAGAACAAACAGCAAAAACACCTAGAAGAAAAAGCATTGATAGTCAGGAAAGTCAGGAAACTGAAGTGGCTATTTTCCATGGACTACTGTGCAGCAGTCCTGTTACAAACAGATTAAAACAGTGGGGCAGCAGTTGTACTGGTAGTACCAATATCTGTTGGTGTTATTTTTCAGACATTGTGGCTGCTAATCTGAAATTTTCCTGCATGCAATTGACATATCTCAAATTTTGGAAGGTTTACAGACAGTGATTCTAGTTTCTGAGTTTCAGTACTAATATGCCTGAAGTTGATCAATGGAGGGTAATGAAAAACAGTAATTTTTGCAAGGAAGTGATCTCAAATTTATGAAGATATTTTATTTTATTTTATTTATTTTATTTTATTTTATTTTATTTTATTTTATTTTATTTTATTTTATTTTATTTTATTTTATTTTATTATCTCTGATTAGATATCCATTATTAGATATTTGCCTTGAGCAGACCAGGATTAACCTCTCCCTTCATGGTTGAATAATCAAATGGATTTTCTATTTTTTCCAGTGCTTCATTCTTTTGGGACCAGAAAGGTGACAACTGATAACAATCCATTACTTTAAACAACTTCTGTATTTCAGAGAAAAAAAATGGTCATTCAGATCTTTATGTTTATCCACACATGGAAATGTATGAGGAATGTATACAAATCCATCTTTGTTCAGATGTCCACAAGATTAAGCAAGAAATAGATTAAGGGCACATAGAACAGGATAGTTTGAATGTTCTAGCATAGTGAGAATTGAGTTTTGCAATCTATAATGTAGCTCTACAGTTGCTTAGTTGACAGTGGCTAGAGCTGTGAGTGAGGTTTTACACATTTTGCAAGTCAACAATAAAGGAAAGTTAATTTTAAGCTTGCTTGATATATTTTGCTTGTCCTATTTCGAACCTCTTTCTTTTCAGAATTGCTTTCATGAAAATGTATATTCTATTATTTGGACTGGAAGGGAAAAGCTTAGATATCTGTGATCAAATTTCACATACAGTATGAATAGGCTTGCTATATTGAGATCTGAATTTATAGAGAGTGATCAACTGAAAGCACATCATGTTGGTCTTCTGCAGAAGTCTTTCACAATAATCAGAGGGAGGAAAAAATCTTTCTGCCTTTTAATTTTAACGACTCTTCCTTCCCACAAACTGTTCAAACCCACAGACACAATTTCCTTACTTCAGTTTGAATGCTGTTGATTATGCCAAAAGGTGTGATAGGATTCATTCACCTTGAAGTATTTTGCATCATCATAAAGATAAAAACAAGCTGTTTTTGCCTTCTGAAGAACTGTGTCTTTGGGATGTCCTGTCACTGTCCTGATGTATATCTAAAAAATTAAATGAACATAAAATTCAAGTAAATTCTTTCCTTGTAATTATCATACATAGAGTTAAATCACAATATTCACTAATGAAATGGGATGGAAAGTACACAAATATTTGCAGTTCCATGATTTTGTTTGTGTGTCTTGTTATATTTAACACTGACTAATGAAAAAAAAAAAAAAAAGAAAAAGAAAAATACGTGATGATTGCTTTTTATCCTGAATTTTGTGAAACATGCAAGAATATTTCTTTGTGTCAACATTAGACTGTTTCTTAAAAAAAATCTAGGGATGGAGGCTGGAAAGAAAGTTTTCTGCAAATACAGTAGCTGAAACTCATTCATGTCTAAAACAGCAAGAAATTTGGGACTTTGCACCCAAATTTCAGCCTTTAGTATGTACACCTCAAGTTGTTTTTATCTTTATGTTTCAACTCTTAAGAATACTTGTGTGCTATTTCCTATTAAAAGCATATCTATCTTCTCCCTTCATTCCAAGAACAAATAATTCTCTTGTTTGACTCTCCAAAGGATGGGAACAGCTAACCATGACACTAGCCAGACTCTTCAGTGCAGCTCATCTCCTCCTGACTTGTTGCTGACAATAAGGGTGAAACAATAGCTGGTGTTGTTTTGGCAGCCTGAATTGAGGACAAGTGAATCAAGTGACATTTGGGAAGACAAAAGAATAGGAAATTGCTCCATGTGAGGCTGCAGAGCTGCTTTGATCTCTACTTTATCTACATTAGGGGGCCCCCTCAAGTAGAGTTTTATCCCTACTAAATGCACTACTTCTCAAATAAGTGAAAAGATATTATAAAATTTCGTGTTTTTTAGCACATTGGAGCTAATCCAGGATTTTGTGCTAGTTAATGTGTTTATATACAAATATATTAGAAAGATATTTTGTATACAAATGTTTTTGAGGACAATAGCAAATAGAACTCAGGGGGCTGAAAGCCTGAAGGTTGGCTCAACATATTGAAGTGTGTATTGCAACGGGAGTTTCCCATCAGTTTGTCTGCTGGTAGTTGTAAGATATGACTCTTTGTAGCTAGAGGCAGGAATAGTTTTGTCCGAGGACTGTTAATTTAAAACAAATAAGTAATAATAAATAATAGTATAACTACCAATTTAAACAGGATTTTTTTTTACAGTACTTTTTTTTTTTTTTTTACAGACTAGTAATATTAAAAATTAAATCTAAATTGTAACAGTTTTCATAATACAGTGGCCTAAAGCAAAAAACTTAGTACATATTTACTAATTATTGATACTTCCTATCACCCCACAAAGCAGAAGTTCTTCCTACATAAACATATACATTTGCGAATGGTCCAAACGCATAGTATTGAGCAAGTGTAAGAGCAGCTGAGAGACTGGCTTTGTTAGTTGTGGATTAACTCAGAGCCATAAAAGCTTCTGCAAACAGCCTATTTGTTTTTAGAAATGTCAAGTTCTTACTAAAAGTTTTAGTCAAGCAAAATTAGTATTAGAAATTATATTAATTAGAGTATATCAAGCTATATTAATCAGGATTTAATTAATTAATTTATATATATATGTATATTTGGTATTAGAAAGCTTTAAATGGTTACACCTACACTAAGTAAAATAGGTGTACAGAAATCCTTTTCTATTACCAGTCTGCCTCTGTTGTCCAGCTGGTTGACTGCCTTGTATGTCCCTTTCAACTCAGGATATTCTGTGATTCTGATGTCAAACCATGCAGATAGTTATAAAACAGAATTTAGAAAAACTACTTAAATTAAATTTAAATAATGCTGAATATTGCTATATTTCATGGATCATTAAATATACAGCACACTTCATTGTTTCCTGCAGGTCTTTGAACATAATGTCAGATACTAAACTCAAAATAACATGACAATTTTCTGAGCTTTGCCTTAAAATGTGCAAAAAGGAGCATTTAATTGAATTTATATCCATATATAGTAGTTTAAGGATCTTGCAGCCAATTATAAAGACCATAGCAAAATTTTGAATATTGGAAGGACTGCAAAATTACAATTTATTTTTTAAGATTTAACCTTTTTGTTATGTAAAGGTAAGTAAAAGTAATGATCATAATTGTTGCTGATTTTTGGAGTTTAAAATGGAACTGCCTGCCCCTGGTCTGAGCTACAAATCTCTGAGGGTTGGGTACCTTGGCCTCTCTCCTTCCCTTGCATGCTTTTTTCAGACTAAGCTCTGACAAGCTTACTGGGAGCTATAGAACATCAATACAGTATTCCATAATTTTATAATGTCATCTAGGGAGGAGATATTTTTGTCCCCAGTGCTTTCTTCAAGAAGCTTTCAGCAGAGGAGTTCTGTCCTATCATCACAAAGAACACTCTCACAGTTTCAATGATCAGTGGAGCAGGCTGTGGAGAGGGAGAGGCATGTGCGTGTATCAGAATGATTTTGTCACTTAAAAATCTGATAAATAATACACAATGCCATTTTTTTCTGCCAGAGGATATCCAACACACGAACATGGGGATGATGGGTCTTAAACAGAATTTACCAAAGATGTGGGCCTTTGTGATCTGGTATTTGGTTTCCAGCAAAAATGACATAGGGCATCTATAATGGTGTTACACGCTGAAGTTTAGCCAACCATTTCCAACTTGGTGTACTGGCAAATAATAGTCTAACACTAATGAAAATATACTTAGAGGCCCTCAGATGTAGTTAGCATTGCTGCCAACTTCAGGTGCATTCTACTTTTGCCCTGAAATTTTCAAGTGTGAAATCTAATGTGCATTTTCCTAAGGGAAGCACAAAAGGCTTAGTTTTTCTTAAAAGATGGCTTTAAATTCTGGTCCTGAGTTTTCAGGTATGTGTTTCTTAATTAGTGAACTGCACCTGTTAGCCTGTAAATTATCAGCTGTCTCATTGTAACCTAAAGGCATGTACATTCCTGGTTTTGGCAGATAGGTTGGAGGGGATGGGGGGAGTTGAGAGCTGGAGGTGTTTTTGAGTTGATTAGAAAAGTGGCTACTATTAGAAAGAGCTGTTTTGTTGCCTGAGGTTTAGTTTAATCTGGGGAGAAATTCTTTGGAAGCCTTTGGGCTTTTACAAATGTTTCCACACGTCAAGACAGTTTACGTGGTGAAACAGTTTTGAGCTGTGAAATGAGTGACTAAGTGCAGAGACCTGGGTTGTTTTAAAGTGTTCATCTTAGATAATGACGCATTGGCAATTTAAAAATCATTCTTCATTAGTTTCAACTGAATGCAAGCCAGACTGCTTAGCTTAAGAGAAAAAAAAAGAATACTGTGTCAACAAACTAACCACAGGAGGCTCTTGCTTCATAGTGATGCTCAAAAATGTGCTAAAATGTTAGGAGAGTGTGGAAAGCCAAAGAAGAAAACCTCCTTTTGTCTGATCTGACATGTAAATAAGTGTATTGATCTGTCGTAAACAAGTGGATTAATCTCAGTTCTAATGGTTTACAATCATCAATATGCTTTTATTATAAACTGGTACTTGTAGGAGGGGAAGAAAAACCCTCTACCTGCCCTTCACTGATTCTTATCATAAAAGAAAACATTAAAGGAACAGCAGGACAAGATGTATATTTCAAGCAAAACAGAAGAGATTTTCTTTTCTGTTTGATTTTGCACTTGGGGAATTTTACTTCATCTCTCCCTTCAAAGGTAGCAGGGAATTCATTTACTGTAGCCTGAAGTTATGATAGCAAAACAAAGGCTTGCAGCTTAACATACTTCAGAAAAACAAAACAAAACAAACCCAGAAACACAAAATAATTCAATTAGGCTAACTGACTTACTTGTTCCTGGACACTTGTGAAGCCAGGAAGGACAGACAGCTTCTGTTTTTAAAGGAGGTAGTAAACTGAGAAAAAAAGAAGAGTCCGGGAAAATAAAAGGAGAAAAAATGACAGGGGGCACTTGGACAAAAAACATCGCTCGGCTTTCAGTTCTTCACCTGGTGAACAGGTTTTAAAAGTGCAGACCAAGAGGTCAGGCCAAGAGGGCTTGTCAGTTCTACAGGTAATGACTTTAGTCAAGAAGATAAAATGTTCATTAAAGTTGAGGTAGCTGAATATTTTTACAGGTGGTCATATGATCATAAGAGCTATGTCCTAATGATAACACAGCTGTTTCTTCTCTAAAGAAAGTTACCTAACCTTAAGTGAGTAATTTGTCTTCAAGATTTGATGTATTATCCTTTTAAGTGACTTTTTTTGCTGTCCAGAGACTTCATCTGATGAATTTTGAAAGTGAACAGATGTCAGACAAGCCTCCATTATTTCTAGTTTTTTTATTACTTTGGTTAGCTGTACTGGAGATACTTAAGACCTTAATATGGTCGGATATGCTGATGTGAGGCCCATCATATTCCTAAATTTAGTGGCTCAAGACTTTTTGACCTACTCAATGTCATATCTGAGCTTGAAAATTATTTGGGGATAAATTTTATATGTAGAAATCTGGTGGATTTTTATTAAAAACAAGGACTTCAGTTTTTGCAGTAAACCAGCTTTGTATCAATCTGTATCAAATCTCATTGATTTCCTCATTTAAGGAGTGTATTTCTCTAAACTGCACTATCCTTCAGTTCCAAGTCTTCTCTAGCCAAAGTAAGTGCAGCCATTTCTGCCATCTGCTTCTAGTCAGCATCCCATTGTTAAATGTTTTTAAACAACAAATCAAAGTTTAATTTCTTGGCAGCCCCATCCAATCAGCCTGTCTTAGGTTTCCTAATCTGCCATTATATATATATTTTTCTCTATTATAGGGGAAAAAAAGTCAATAAATGGAAACTTGAACCTCTAATAGGAAATATACATCACAAGTATATGTGAATATACTGAAAGATAGTTACATTATTCCTTGTGTCTTTTGCCATCACAGAGGAAGTATATTGGCAGCCCTGTGCACCGTTGACTCCAAACCACTATAGTTGTTTCCCTGGAAAGGGAAGAAAACTTATGTATGCCTGGGCTTAAGTGTGAGCAGTCGAACTAGGATTTATGTGTGTGTAGTGTGATCCTTAGGATGCTTGTGCAAATGGAGAATTCCTTTTGCCTCCTTTGCCCAGCCCTTCTGAACTCGCTGGAGAAATTTCCTACTGCCTTGCTTGCAAGTGTCACCTTTCTGTGACTAAACTTACGTATCCTTTGAAGGGTGAAGTTTTAAGTTCTGCTTCTCTCCAAATGCTATTCTTTGCTTCTTTGACTTCAGAGGAGAAGGAATGTTAGCTGATCTTTGGCTCATCTTCTCAACTTCCCTATTTTTCAGGCTAACAACTTGAATGGACTTGAAACAATTTGTTCCTTAACTTTTATATAAAAATGTCAAGGGAAAAAAATTATTCCCTTCTTCCCATGATATTTCAGTTTGCCTTTCATATACACTCACCCTAGCAATATAACTCATCCTTTTTTAAAGCAAAACCAGATATAAGTAGTACTCTTGGTTTTACCATTTTGTATCCAGCAGTTTCCATGGTGCTGAAAATTGGTTTTTAATCTCCCCAGTTAAAAATAGAGTTGAGTTCAATAAACAAGAAGATGAAATCAATTCTCTCTTCTCTCTCTCTCTTTTTTTTTTTTTTTTTTTTTTCTGGGACAGGTGACTACATCTTTCCCTAATTTGCTACATATTCATTTCTTCTCCAAATCTTGATCAGTAATCCTGCTTTTAAAAGCATATTTAGCTTCATTTCTGGAGATGAGAGTTACAGATGGTGAGATTTTTGTAAAAAATATTTAATCTGGAAATAAACCAAAGAGGATTTAAAACTATGATGGGAAAAAATAGATGAAGAAAGGAAACCTGAAGTGATCCAGGATGTTCAAAAGACAGCTTAAGCCTGTTATATTTAGTATTTTAGGGCCTGTTTACATTGTATTTTTCTTCTATACAGAGTTGTAAGCTTAAATTTCAAAACTTTTTGTAAGGATATCATCTTTTATACCAGTAGAGACCATATGAATTTAGAAGTTCTGTTTCTAACGTGATAGTCCACTAATGGTGAAATAACATTTTTTAATTTAAAGGTCAATGATTTTTGATTGTCTGTACTTTCGACCTTCTTTCTTCAACTCAAAACTTGTGTTTTCTGCTTTTATTAATGAATCAATATTTTTACACTTGTAAGTTTTGCTAAAGGAAAAATATTGGAGATAAATATTGTATTAAGAAATTAAAACAGGCATATGAAAGAAGGTAGTGGAAAATGTCTCTGTGAGATTGCTTTCAGTTGAAGAGCTGTAACATAACAGCACTTATCCCTTTGTTGGCAAATGTAAGATCCGGAGGCATAAGTGGACAGCTGGAAGTGCTAAAAATGCATAGTGCTGTTTTTATAACAATACAAAAAAGGAATTGAGTTTCATCCCACCTGTGGAAGACCTTTTAGCATTTTAGAGAAAGAGAAATGTGTGCTTGTTTCTAAAATGTTAAAAATCACTGAATCAGCATAGCTTACTGGATATTGTTTCAGGAAAGAAACTTTCGAGGCCTTTAAAAAGGCTGCAAAAAGTGAATATGTTACATAAATAAATAGATATCCTTAAGGAGATAGACAGTTCATTACTTCTGAAAAAAAAACACAACTTTCTAAGTATGTCACAGCTGTGAAAGATGAATCTTTGTACTCTTTCTTAAGAAGTGATTCCTTTTCACATTTTATTTTAGTACCCAAAGAGAATGATATAGACCACAGTTAGAGGCTTAAAAATGTTATGTGTATCACGTATTATTTGATTCTTTAAGGAATTCTGCTTCACCGAATAGGAAGATGGGAGGAAAATAGAGTTCTGTTTGGTTTTAATTTTGTAGCAATTTAGAGACTTCTTTTATAAGCTATGAAGGAGAAAAAAAAAAAAAGTTATTAAAGGATCTTTTCATGCCTATGATTGCTAATTTAAATTATATTTTTCTTTTGTCCTCATGGCATTCCAGTCATTCCAAAATGACTTTTGCCTTGGGACCTAGATTCCTTCTGTAAGACTCTTCAGCTATCCTATGTTCATACTCAGCTGTGGCTCTGCAATCTCAAAATAAAATGTGAACTAGAGGAAAAACACTTGAGGTGAATTTTATAGCTTTTGCTAAACAATCTTGTGGTCTAGAAGGTTCTTATTCATATATATCAGCATGCTGTGATACCCTTAGAAGGCAGCAAAATCCTGAACAAAAGTGGATAGCCAGCTCTGCCCTCTGATCCATTAACTGCTCCTTCCAATTTGTCATTTGCAAACTTGCTGGAAGTGCACACCATCACTTTGTTCAGATTGTTGACAGTAGCAACTACTGAGGGTCACCACATGTAACTCACTACCAGTTATATTTTGAATCACTGTCCAACTCTTTTTTTCTTATCCTTTTTTTTTTTGTTTAGACATGACTTCCATGTAGATGTGTTGCGTAGTCATCACTGAAACTGTGTTGGGGCTGACTATACTGGACCTCTTTCTTGCAGTTATGAAGATGAGCATAATATTTGCCTTTTTCTAGTCGTGGGACCTCTTAAAATCATACTGATCTTTGAGATGACACAAAGTAATGACTTTGTTAAGCTCCTTGCGCAACCTTGGATGCAGCTGATCTGATTTTATGCATAATCTTGTATGTGGCCAGCTTATCCAAGCAGTCCCTACCTCAATCCTCCTGTATTGTTAGTAAGTTTTCTTTCCTGCCTAAACTTAGCTACTAGATGCAGGTTTGTGCAGCGACTGCAAGAACTTGCGAGTGAAGACTGAGGCAAAGACAACAGCAAACACCTCAGCCTTTGCACAGCTGTATTGAGATACATAACACGTAAGGCTGTTAGTCTTTCATAAGCGCTGGAATTGCATACTCTTTATTGAACTAGTTTCTAAAAGAAGGTTATGTTTTTACCAGGAGGTGTTGCTATTAATCTGTAATAATACTAACTTAAAGACTAGTAAGAGTACCCCATCGCAGTAAAACAGTTAGAATACAACTAGGGATTTTAACATAATTGGAAACTGAAGAGGTAGTATGGGTTGAACATATGGTCAAGCCAGAATGCTTTCTTCAGATTTTCAATTAAAGTTCTGAAAAGCAGCCACAAACCATAGTGTCTTGTACTGGTGTGCTGACACATAGTACCACCAAAACCTCTGAGGTCATTCATGCACTTTAATTATAGGTGGGAACAAATACCTAGTTTAATCAGAATGCTGTCTTTTAGTTAAGATATACGTAATATATCTTAGTATATCTTAATATAATATATCTTAATATAAGGCATTAAGATATGTGTAATATGTCTTAGCTGCCTCTTATTTCTCTGAAAATATGGCTGAAATGTGTATGCAAGTTTTATCCTGTATCTCATAAAATTTACTCTTTTCAATGTTTTTTTTTTTTTTATATATATATATATATATTTTTGAGTTGGACTGCAGTCAGGTACATGGTTTATATGCCTCTACAAATAGAGTTATTATAAAAAGGATCTAAGCTTAGAAATAATTTTTCTTTGAGTTATCTGGACATATTTGAAATTGCAGCGGCTGTTACTTTTACATTGTCAAGCTGATGAATGCAGATGAACATGGCCACTGGAAAGGGAAGGGATACCTTGTAGTGTAGGATATGTTACTCAGTGTTTGAGATCTGTGCATTCATTAAAGGTAATGAGTATCCCAAACAGGCAGCCCTGTCAATTGCAATGGTAATGAATCAGGAGAGCTGAGTTTTCCATAGATCTGAATGTATTATTCTGAAAACAGTTTTAATGACTTCCTGACAAAACACAATAAAAATGTAGTGCAGCTAATTAGTTTTGTTTATATTCCTCTGACAAGAGGCCCATGGCATGTGCTTGTTATTCCCCTTGGACTTCAGTGTTTGGTTTTACTATGTACACTTTATTTTCCAGCATTTAGTTTATAAAATAAGAATGAGCTTTCTGTTTTAGTCCCTTCTTCCTCTGATCCCTGTATCAACTGTGTGAAAAAGTCACATAACAATTACAGTTCCCTAGAAAGCTGTATTTTTGCTGGAAAACTTGAATTAAGTATCTGGACATTTCTCTACTTTCTTTGATCTTATATGTTTCCATTTTCCCTTAAGGATAGCCATCTTTACATTTAAATAAAATAGGTTTTCCTGTACAAGCATATGTGCCTGCTCTTTTGTAAAGAAGAATAGCTAAAAAAGGAAGAAGAGCAGGAGATAGTTTCATTTATTGATTTAGAAATGTAAGTTTATAATGGTAACGAAAATACAACTTTATCTAAAGTAGTACTGAAACTTCAGTGGTAAGAGTGATCAAACTCCTAACCACTCTTCTTAAAGGATTACCTCTATATTTTTCACAGAAGAAACAATGAACATAAAATTCCTGTGCTGAGAGCAAAAACCAGCTAAAATATGAGTCTTATTCTAAATTTGGGTGAAATTCTTAGCATCTCTTGGGATACTTTTCTGTTAGATACTTTTGTCTCTGTTCCGATTCTGATAAACATTTAGTTTATTTGACATTAATGTCAATCTGGGAGCACGGTTTTACCCAAGCTCGGTTCTTATCTCTTACTAGTATCCATAGTACATGTAAATGTACTATGTAAAAGTACATAGTAAATGAAGTAGATGGGTCAACCAGGAAAAGATTAAAATTAAAAAGAAGAACAAAGTCAAACAATAAATGGAAGAAAAAGTACAAAATAGTATCTTTGATTGAAGTCCCCTAAATGCAGATTCACTGCTTCTTAAGCAGTGAAGTTGAACAAAAAGGCTGAACTCTTCGGAGGTTTATTTCATTTATATATTTATTCAGTTAATATCTTCTGTTATCTGGAGATATTTAGTGATTCTCTAATAATTACATATATGTACTTTTTTTTTTTTTGTAATAAGTTTTTTTTTCTGATCACTTCTAAACAGGACTATTAAAATTCAGGAACTGGATCAGCTCCAATTGTTTTGGAAGTATACAGAGTTTTATCATTTAGTTCTTGTTGCTGTGCATGAAAACTGGAAAACACAATTGGAAAAAAACAACAAACATTTGGGTGTTGTTTCTGTAGTAATAACATCTAAAACCAAAGAAAAAAAAAAAAAAACAAAAAACACTTCTCTATATTCTCTATAAAAAGCAAGGCATAGCATTACTGGAGGAGTTTAGGGTTTATCCTAGACATGAAAGTGGAGTGTATGGGAAGAGTGACCTAAGGAATAGAAACCACTTGAATAAAAGAAGAAACGTACATATGTCAGTATTTTAGAAAGATATCTTGTTCAATATCATTTATAGGAAACCTGTATTTAGAGAATATTCTTCTATTTCTTGGATATTTCACTCTTACCTATATGTTGCTGAACATATATTATTTCTTTAGAAAAGAACATTTTAACTTTGTGCAAAGTACAGATTTTTTGACATATTTTAATAAATGATGGTATAGCTACAACTATAACTACTTTTTTAAAGTTTTTTTTTTTTTTTTTTGTCTTGTTGTTGTTCCTTACAACCTACAAAGCAATTTACTTTTATTTTCCATTTAATATAAACAAACACTTCCTAATTATAGTAATCAGTTCACATGCAGTAATAGCATTAGCTGTGGTAATTATTGTATGCATCACCTGGACCTATTTGGCTTGATAGAAAAAATCAATAATTTTCAAGCAGACAGGAGTGTGATGCTGATTATGTGTTTGAGTGATCAGAGATAAGATTGCATTTGATTAAATGAATTGGTTAGAGATTTTAGTAATTAATATTCTTTGTTAAAGTACAAAGAACTCCTAAATTAATGCATATGCTCTATCCTTGCTGATAAATCATCATGCACACTGAATGCCATGATTTGAAATGGAAAAACAGAGTGGCAGCATGATATCAAGGATTCAAAAAAAAAAAAACAACAAAAAAAAACACCATTCTTTCAGTCTTTCTATTAGTCACTTATGCAATATTGAAGATATAAATTTACAAAGAGTTGTAAAGTCTTACTTTTGGTGCTGTCTCATCTATCAGATAAGCAGTCTTGTATGAATTTCTTTTTCTCTACAATATGAGAACAAGAACGTATTGTTTTCAGCCTAGCTGATTACTGATCTAACCAGCAGATAGTAATACATAGCTTAATTAAAAAAAATAAAAATAAAAATCTTGCAGTCTCCTTTGTGTTTACTGTTTCAGGATAAAACATTTCATGGAAGATGACTGATCATGCAAATGGACAAGATATTCCACATTAATGTAAATCCAACACAGCAAGATAATTGGTAGCTCTTATATGTACAGAAAACTTAAATTTTATTCAGAATAAAGATCTTGAATAGAATTACATAGTTCAGTGCACCAATTTTCAGATTTGTTTTACCTAGCCACCTAAGTTTTTCAACAACAACAAAAAAAATAATCCCCAGACCATATCATACAGTATTCCTACAATGGATGTTTTATATACGGTACATAAAAATAAGGTTGTGCTAATTTTAAAATTCATTTAAGTTGCCTGGATTTTTGTTATCAACAGACTAGTAATAGTTTGAGGAGGAATTACTATCATTTAAAATAAACTTAGTAAAACCTGAAATCTTGATCAATGCGTATCTATAAAGGTTCTCACTCAGCTGCACTATCCAGCAGACTGAATTGAACCCCTTTTATAGATACCCTGATGGATTGTGATCTTTTGAAGAAAAGTATTGTAGATGTAATTTAAAAGGTCCACAAAAAATATCAGAAGTTTAAAATATAAGTGATTACTACAGTTTCCCTGCTATGTTAATACAGTAAGTACTAAAGACAAAAAACTACACTTTGTGCACTACCTTAGCAGAACCTCAGCAGAAGGTATGGGATGAGAAGATGAACTACTGTTTTACTTCCCTTACTGTAGGGAATGGATTGTCCTATAGAGAAATAGACTAACATTTTTTAATTAATTTGAAGTTAATTTTAATTTATTTTAATACATTTTTATTTTAATAAAATATTTTTTAAATTAAATTATAGCTGGCTAAGCAGCAGTGAATCCTGGCTTTGCTCCCACTTTTCAGTGGACACAACTAAAGTGGACCTGTTATGAGGATGAACCTGTTTAAAATGCTGGCTTTACAGAATCCATAGTACAGTATACAGAGTACATACGTTAAAGTCTTCTGAAGCCCAAAGAGTTAAAGGACCCTGAAAATATTTAATGATATAAATTTGTCTCAAAATGAGTCCAGAACACACTCACTAAAGCAGTGAATATACTCACTCATTAAACAGTCTCTCTATATCCAAATTGTGACAGAAGGATATTCTCTGTCATTAGTATTCTTGTATTTCTCTTTGGGCACAATGTATGGAAAAATAACTGCTTATGCAACATTTACCTGTCAACTCTGTATTGGAGAGAGTAAGGAAGCAGTAAAGAAAAAGAAGACTCAGGTTCACATGACATGAAAACAATTGAAAAAAAAAAGAGCACCAGCATTAATTATGCTACACATTAAGTAACATGTTTATGAAATGGCAGCTGCATGCGTGCTAGACAGTTCAGAGAAACGTGAGCTAAATATTCAACTGAATGAAAAGTTGTTCCATCACTATGGTAAAAGCAGAACCAGTTATTTGCTGAACATTGCTGAAGGTCTAGCTCTGCATCCCCAGAAGAAAGTTTCTGTGATCAAAGGAGGCATCGTGTACTCATCTTGGAACACAACTATATCCATGACCAAAGAGGATCAGTGAAGAAGCATCCAAAATACAGGGTTAGAATGAAAAAAGGGTGGAGAAAATGCCAGGAAAATATTATCTACATCAAGATCATTATTATTTTTTTGTTGTTGTTGTTTTGTTTTAAAACTGTATGAATTTACACCTACTCCTCTCAGCAACGCCAGGCTACATGAAAGTGCTTCTCTGCACATTACAAATTATTCTACAACGGCACTAACTTAAAAAATTGTGCTGCCTGAGGTGCTTGTTATTGCTTTATCTGTAGACTTGAAAAGGACAGCAGAATGAGAAGTTGCAGGCAAGTAGAAAGAATGACCAGAGGCCTGGAGATGCTTCTGTCTGAAGAGTGACTACAAGAAACAGAAATCTTCAAACTGAAGAAAGGGCACCTGAATGGGAGATGTGATATGACAGAACTCTAAACCCATGGGTGGAATGAAAAAAGGAGATAGGGAGCAACTAATCACTGGTTTCCAAAAGATGAACTAGAAGGCATCAAGTTAAGCTGTCATCTAGAAGGTTCAGGAAAGTTGAAATTCCCAGTTAAAGTTAAGCTCTGGAATTTTTTGCCACACAGTGCTGTCGATAGCATATTTAACATGAGTTGAAATAATAAGAAAATCCACTGGGAACTTTAATAACAGAACAGTGGTAGTTGTTCAGGAGGTTGCTAAGTCAGAAATTAGAAGAAGCTGAGGAAAAATTCTAAGGTTGTGTGTTGTTGTTTCCATCCCTTCTTGGGGGTGTCAATAATGGGACATAGACCAGAGTTTGACAAATCTGTAATCTATATGGCTGTTCTTTAACATGTAATTTTCAAAGATACATAAAAGTATATTTTGAAATATTAAAACAAGTTGGATTTTAAATTGGAAGATTTAAAGATTGACAACTGAATGAAGTGCCTACTCAGAACTCAAGTCTAGCTCACAGCCACAAGATCGCTAAAACCACAGCAGCTGCTGGGGACAGAACTCAGCCAGGCACTAGTAAAAATCCAGAGGCAGAGCAACAGAGCAAGAACCTCTTAAAATAGATCAGACAGCAAAGAAAATGCTTTGTAAATATATGTTTATGTTTTGTTTTTGTTTTTGTTTTTTCTTTTTTTCTGTGATTAATTTCAGAAATAGTGCCGCAGGTGGAGATTTTTGAAGGACATATCACATTATCTATAGTATTTAAATGAATTGGACTGTATTACAAAAATTACACTGCAGGAGAATTTCTTCACATTTTTGTTATGTGGTAGGAATGCTAAAAAAAAAATAAATTAATTTATATACAAATAGATTCTGTCAACAAGTGACAAGTGATACTAAAGAAGTTACCCTTCTTCTAGGGATAGGATTTAGCCCTTTTGGAGCCTGATTGTTTACAGAGATGAAGAGCTTTCAGGGGTCACCAAGAGAAAGGATAGGGCAGGGAATCTAATATATAACCCTGTAAGTTTAAATTTCCATCAAATGAGCACAGGGAGATCTTACAGTGATGAAGCTGAGCTGGCTTTTCATGAAAGAAATATAGCACCCTTTGTCGCTGGGCAGCACAGCCGACTGCTGGTTCCAGAGCTGTGGCTGTCACTGCGCCAGCCTGCAAGGACTGTTTCTGTAATTGATCAAAGGTGCAAATTGTTCCCAAGCCGGCTGCCACTGTCCTTGCTCTTCTACTTGCAATTCTACCTGCAATGTCTGTTTGTTTATTTTCTTCTAATTTTTACCTGCCCCCTCCTGCCCTCAAAGTTGAAGAAAGCTACAAAAGCAAGTAAACGGAAAGTTTAATTTGGGCATTGTCTTAACTTCAAAAATGCTCAGAAACTACACTTCTGCGCCTTGGAAAGTCATCTGCAGAGATTGTGAATTGTATGCACGTTTGAAAGAGAAATTATGATTGCGATAAACTAGAGTAAGCAATGGAAGAGAAGTTTTTCCTTTCCTGCTACAAACACTTCTTTCTCCCTGGCACCTGTTTAACAAATACCAATTTAATGCTGTGCACCTTCCAGAGCTCCCAACAGTATACAACTTTAATTGATATCAATATAAAACAGATGAGTGATTATCTTACTGCAAGACTACAATTTTTAACTTTTTTTTTCACTCTGTTTACTATATCTTAAATTATCATAAAGATAGGATTAATATAACAAATCCAGAAATCCAGTCCAGATGTTTTGTTTATATTTTTTTTATTTTTTTTTCTTCTTTTAAAGAAGATGATCTCTCCTATTTACTAGAAGCAGAGTTTTTTGCGTTCACTTAACAAGTACTTCCTTTTATTCATTCCCTATTGGAAAAGCTTTTGAAACCACTATCTTTAGCCTATTAAAGCTGAAATATGAAGTCTTTCAGAAAACCATTTCATATTCTAAATTTTATAGGGTGAATTGCTAAATTGTCTTGTTTTGCCACATCTTTTCTGTAAGTAGCGATCTTCAGGCAGACATTTCTGAATATCAAAAATATTCTTGCTCTATTCTTGCACTACATCTGAAAACTTTTCATTAGCTCTAGCCATGTTTTTCATGGAGTTCATGGACTTCAAAGTACCATTAAAGATTGTAACAATTATCCCTAATGCTACACAACCTCACAAAGAGTTTGGTTATGCAAAGCAACACTGACTGAAGAAGAAATCATGATTTAGGAAACCAGATCAAACCATTGTTTTGGTGGAATATATTTAATAACTTTTTCTGTGACTAGTAATTAAACATGTGTCATTGACATAAAACCTTGTTTGTGAACAGCTAAGAAAGAAATTATGCTGGTACACAAAGATTCATAAATTAGTTTGAAATGAGCAGGTGAGATTCAGCCTTCTATTTGTTGGAGAAAAGTGCATATAATTTTTATATATGAATACGCATAATTTGGAATATATTCATTTGGATATTTTCAATATGAATTTACATTTTTAAACTACTATTATCTGATCACACCAAAAGTGTGTATTTTAACCTGACTAAATCTTAGACATCATATATAAAAGTTGGTCCATGTGCTAGATTTGTTGTGTTTTCATGGCAGCAGGGTTTGGGAAAGAAATAGGTAACTATTTGGACAAGGGTTGAAGCTTTTACAGAGTTAGTCTTTCATTTACTGATTTTGTCTGCATGTTGGAGAAGGTGGGCAATAGTTCTTTATACATTAGTTTAAAAAGAGATAGGACTAAAGTACTGTCTCTTAAAATGTCTAGGTGTATTGTGCTTCCAGATTTCCCAGGATTTTTATATAATTTTCTTTATCCAAATGGGTAAGAAGAGTTTCATCAAAGTTCTGTGAAAGCTTAATAGTAAAACGATGTTTTCAGATCATGAAGTGAACGAAAAGATTGGAGCCATTGCAGACATTTCAGTTTGGAGTTTTATGGAGAATCTTTGATGGTCAACAGTAATGGTCAACAATTCACACAGGACCAACAATTTGTGGATCTTCTGCCTGAGAACATTTCTCTTTCCCTTCCCTTCCCTTCCCTTCCCTTCCCTTCCCTTCCCTTCCCTTCCCTTCCCTTCCCTTCCCTTCCCTTCCCTTCCCTTCCCTTCCCTTCCCTTCCCTTCCCTTCCCTTCCCTTCCCTTCCCTTCCCTTCCCTTCCCTTCCCTTCCCTTCCCTTCCCTTCCCTTCCCTTCCCTTCCCTTCCCTTCCCTTCCCTTCCCTTCCCTTCCCTTCCCTTCCCTTCCCTTCCCTTCCCTTCCCTTCCCTTTTCCTGTACTGAAGCAGTCTCTGTCAAAAATCTGATTCTTTTAATATATGCTTCTTGCCTAGGCTAAGAAGTTTCTTCACGTACAGATTTTATTTACAATTTCTTACCTTTGCAGGAATGTAGTTCAGCTACAGTCAACACTTTTTTTTTTTTTCTCTCATATTTTTAAACACCAAAGAGAAAAAGCGAATCTAATATACAATCAGTGAATTATCTTGCATAATTTTGCAGCTAGCCCCCAGATGGGGGAATGCTGGCCACCCTGGCTTCTTGCAACAAACCAATGCATTGGTACCAAGCAGATTTCAAGTCTGTTACCCCTTCACCCCTCTTTCCCTCACCCCTGGGCCTTTCTGAGTTTATACCATTTAAAATCCATGATTTTCCTTTTATATCATTGAGCCAGTAGCTACCACCATTTCACTTTTTTTTACTCTACTCTTCTTGGCACTAGCCTATTTTCTCACACTTTCTTTCTAACAACTTATCAATTTTCTCAATAACCAGAGCCAGGGTCATCCAGCTATGCTGCATCAAAGCTAAGCCTCGCATCACAGACAGCTGAACCCCTGGGTTGAGAGTTATATCTCCAGGACAACTGAAGTGCAACAGGTTTAGGAAATACATTTCCCGAACAGATCAGCCTGGATTGGAACTTAAGTGACTATTTAAATGTTTCCTTTGGCTTTCTAAAATAGAGATAGAATTGTCACAATCTTAAGTTTTTCCTAAATAAGGGTATTAGTTATGAAGTTTGAAGAAGTTTGATTTTGAAGTTATCTAATAGAAACATCTTCAATATCATAAATTTGTCGTCCTAGATCAATCAGCATTAAAGCTTAGTAGTGATTTTTTTGTTGAAAGTTTTCCAGGAAGGTGTATTTTTCAGGGAGCTACATTACAGTAATAGAAAATACTTTTAAAGATTAGGTATATCACACAAAGTAACAACCAAACATTTGTACCACTCATTCTTACTGGATGTACTTAAAAAACTTTTTATATACACTCAAATAATAGATCCTGTAAGATCTTTAGAGAGATTTCTGTGATTTCTGTGGCTAGCAAAGATAAAATCTCCATCCTTGTTTCAGTCAAAACAATCTGTATGGAATATTTGAACTTAAAATTTTAAGAAATTGGGGGAAATAGAGGGAACTGAATTCCTTCTAAATTCCTGTTCATTGCTCAAAGTTGTCAGAAATTAATTTTAAAAGTTGCTGGAAGATTTTTAATAAGCAAGGGTTGTCTTTATTAGTGAATCCTTGCTCCTCTTTCACTGATTTTACTGAGGTCTGTATACAAAAAGCTGATGTTAAGGACTGACTCACAAACAGGAGTTGCTTGACTTGACAGCTGCTGTTTCTGTTCATAGTGGTCTGCTCCTCTCCTTTGTAAACATTTCCATGTTTGTGAATCAGCAGCTTAACCACTATTATTTGTTTCATATTATATTAAGTAATCATTGATTTTTGGCTTTCATTAATACATTTCCAGTAGTTTTCAATGATACAGTGAATATTAAATGGGTGTTATCGTCTACATCATGGAGGTTTTCTACAAGGCACATTTTTAGCCATCTCCATTTGTAAATCAGAGTCCAAAGAATGGTACAAACTGGACATGTTTGTCATACAGTAATATTCACAACTCATCTGTAAACATTTCTTAGCTACTCCTTGGTGATAAACGATGATACAGTCCTTGACCAGAATAAACGACACCCTAATAAGGTTTACATGAACGGTGACAGGAGAGATGCAGTCATAGATAGAATTTTTACATGCAAGTATGTGCTTGCTTTTATTAGTAATAGTTAAAGCGTGAGTAGTAAAGCACTAAATCCTCATTTCTGCTATGGAATTATACTTAGCCTTGTGTGCTTATCCAAAGGAAAGTGATAGTTCTTCACTTCCATTTGATCTGTTTTTTTTTTTTTTTTTTTTTTTTTTTTTCTCCCTCCCTCATAATGAAGAATGATGATACTTTTATATGTTGACATTTTAGAAAGCTGAGATGGTATGTAGTAGACTACAAATGATGAAAGCTTAATGAAAGTTATTTTCTCATAATGGCTCTAAATTGGCTATTTCGCAGAGTGAAGTGAGTCCAGTGGGTTGAGACTGAACTTCTTACCCCTCTGTAATCCTGTAGTTACCAAAAGTAATGTGGAATCCAGAGTTAAGAGAACTGATTTATCTTCAATTTTCACATTACTCCTATATGTAGGAATTTGTTACTTCGAAGACAGGAAGGATTTTTTTATGTCCTGATGTACTCTGTTGTAAGCCTGGAAGTCAAAATTGGAAACTATCTTTTATGAATATACTGAAAGATAATAATGTAAAGCAGCAGGAAATGGGGATTTTAAACTTCTAAACTAGGATAAAGCTTTCTTATTATTCAAATTATGAACCAAAAGATTTTACTGTTCAAAACATTTCTAGGTCAAAGACCCAGTCCTCCAGCATTACTCATATCTACAGAAAAAGCTTGTTTTAAGAGAGGGATATAAACAGTTAAAAAGCTAATTAATATACATCTTTGCATTTGAACTTGCTGAGCTGTATTGCTATATATGGCTTTTTAAGAGCCATCATTAAAATACAATAGCATCTGTTCACTCTGTTCACACCTTCATGCATACAGCTGAATCTTGTCAATGTTCATGGAAGTTATGAATGCTAAATGAGAAGATATTTTTTTCCTAAGTTTTTAATGCACACTTTTGCATTTTGGAAAGTCCATGAAGTACTGGGAATTTAACAGAGAAAAAGGGATGGAATATAATGCTATATATATGTAATCTATGCATACTATTAAAAATATACTGTTTGTGTTAAATGCTATAGTAGCGTTTAGTAAACTACATCATGTAAATTAGGATTTTCCACAAAGTTTAAAAAACAAAGTAAAAATTCAATCTGCCAAGACAAGGGTGATGAATCCAATAAGATATCTGTTGATGATGGTCAACTTTGATTTCTTATAGAGTAAGAAGGTTTAAAAGATACAATAAAATGCTACCAACACATATCCAGCAGTTGCTTACTGTTTCTTTCCCAGAAACTTATTTTAACCATAGATTATAACCTGATGGAAAGTTGAAGGGATATTGGACCAATCTTCTCTTTCCTGCTTGTATGTGACCACCTTCGACAATCAATATACTGTTTACTGTAGAAGCTTTTAATTGTTCTCATTTTAGTCTAAATCTCTTTGCATTCATCAATTTTGCAGATGTTGGTCTTTTTTTTTTTTTTTTTCCTAATTCTGTCAGTTTGAGTAAATAGTATTCTGGGAAAATTCAGTAAGTCAGCCTGTAATCATATAATGTATGTACAGCTTGAAGGCTCCTAAATCTTGTTTCTATCTGGGGAGTTAGGAAGATTGCTCCCCAAAATATAATAAAATGCTAAATTTTCCCCAGTCTCTCTTAAAAAAAAAAAAAAAAAAAAAAAAAAAGGCACAAAAACCTTATTTCAGAAAACATTTTTCAGTACCTAGAATTCATGGATATTGTCATCCTGATTTATGCAGACATTCTGAGGGCACAATGATTTCGCACATTCATGCTACAGTTGGTCATAGATCCAGGATAATAAATCTGAGACATGCTAATAAATTTCTAGGAAGTTGTGACTTTTTTCTGTCCTCAGTTGTCACTGTTTAGATACAAACCTATATGATCTAACAAATATATTAATGATATTTTGGGATGTGTACATTTATAAGAAAGGTTGATGTTAGTTCTTGTAACAGAGTGTAAAAATATGGTGGTAAAATTTCAAAGGTCATACAACATCATCAGCATCCTGGGCAAGCACAGTATCAGAAATAGAAATGTTTTTTTTAGATCTGTTGTAACTCTGTCAGTTTATTAAACATAAGCTTCTATTCTAATCTGTAGGTGATTGGTAGAATTAGTGAGAAAAACCCTGCTTTTGTAAATCTCCATTTTGCAAGCCTGAAATTCCCAGTAAACTGTTTGTTCATCTTACCAATTTAATAGAACTATGTTGTTGAACTTCCTAAAGATATATTCTAGTTGCTTAGTAATGGATTGTGGAACAATTCATTTAAAGTTCAATGAACACAGAACTAGAGTAATTTATTCAAATCCACCACTTATTAAATCAGGATTTGACTTTTTTTTTTTTTGACTAATGAAATAGACTTGAAAAGAATTAGCTAAACCTCTGTGGAATTGTGACAAAGTAATTCTGATGACTATGTTGTCTATTAAAGTTTTTACTGTCAGTAAGTAAGCCAAATAGAGATGAATACATTTTCCATTGTTTTGTGGATTGTCAGAAAGGGATTTATATTTAAACAGTTTATTGTCTCAACATCCTCCTCCTTTCAAGATAAGTAACACAGAGATAATATACTTGCATTTTTAGTAGACATCTGAAGCATCTGAATATTTCACAAGATGTGATGTTTTCTTTCTCTTTCAGTAGTACAGTGAGTTAAAAAACAAAGACAGACTGCATGTGTGGAATTGGGAGAATTTTCTGAAGAGCATAAACAATTTAATTCCTTGAATTTTAAATGTTGCAACAATAAATACATTTTAAGTATCAGTTTTGGCCAAATTTTACAAATGCATGTATTTCTAGTTGGATAGTTGCTTAACCTAAAACATAGACAAGACAAATATAATATGACATATTCTAAAATGTCAAGCTCACCTGCAGTCACTGCATTTTACCACAAATCTCTACAAGCTTTTGATCAGGCCAATAAAATGTATTTTTTGTACAATCTGAAAGAGGGATGCAAGCGATTCTGATGGTTGTATGGGTGTTATAGCATTATCCTCATTGTACCTATAAATCTTATTGTGGTCCAGGGCATGAGAGCCATATGTCCAGTAGCAGAAAACAAAGCAAGTCACATCCATGAGTTTACAAACTTATTATAAAACTAGATATAACTAATGAAAATGAATAAATAAATGCAGTTAATTGTCTCTCTGGTGAGATAATCTGTAATGTTTTTTTCTAAATACCAGTCAAGTGTGGGATCTCCAGCTATATGCAAGTCCAAGACAATTCATCTTACTTTCTTCCTACCCATCTTCCATTTTAAAGGGATCTCAGATATGGACAGGGTGCTGCTGAGAGGACATGACATGGTAGTGTCTGGTTGTGTCTAGCTGCAAGTTTTCTCCTAGGCAGACTATCTGACCCAGGCAAGTATCAGCAAGTACTATTATTTTATAGCAAAAGTGTGTTCTGTGCTTCCTCTGGTTGGTTTCATCACAGGAAAAAGTGGACAAAGAAGGTGTACATGTATGTTGTAGTTCTTATTATCTAAGGATATAAGCTAAACAAAATTTGCATATAAGTATTGAGGCAGATTAGCCCTTCTTCCTGTGGATTTTTGCATGTTCAGTCTGGATTTTTTAAATGTCTTTCTGATAGCATCCTAAATAGGAATCACCAGAGTAGTACTATATGAGGGAGAAAGGAAGAATTTCTGACGGTCTTCCAAAAGAGTAAAATATGAAAATATTACACTGAATTACAAAAAAAAAAAAAAAAAAAAAAAAAAAGGGCAAGTTGGTGAAATCCAAGCGTTACATCTTTCAAGTAGACTTTTCCTGACACGCTTACAAATATTTGTGATCTGCATTACATGTGGTGTGCTCAGATTTAAGAAAATATTAGTTAACGTGTACCTTAAGACTGACTTAATTCTTTCAAAAATCTTCAAAAAGAAGTATGTTCCCTTACATTGTGCAATGTCTGAAATAGATTGTGACTTTCCTGCTTCACTGTACATTGCACCTTGTCTTTTGTCTCTTTCCTGCAGAATACTTTGGTTCCAATGCCACAGAATATCCCCCGCCCCCTTTTTTTTCTGTTATATTATCATGAAAATGTCATATTCTGACTTAATGAGAAATGTCTCTTGTTCTGACTTACTCAGAGTTCCATGACCAAAACCTCACTCACTCAGATGTGTCCAAGAACATCAGAGGATCCTCAGCATAACAAATGATTCTGTATGCTTGTCTTCTGGTATAGATGTCTCAAAAAGCCCATAAGCATACAGCAAAATACTAGACAGCATTTATTGAAAATTTTATGCATCTGAAATACTTTGTGTCTTTTTTAATTGAATAATTAGCTTCATTTATTAGCCAATAATTAGTCTCAATTATTAGCCAATATTTAAATCGGTGCTTAATTTCGCTCTCATAAATAATAATAATAAAAAAAGACAAAAAAAGACACAACTCTTAGAAAATGAGCAAAGTGGATTTAGAGCCTTATATTACAATTCTTTCTTTCTTTCTTTCTTTCTTTCTTTCTTTCTTTCTTTCTTTCTTTCTTTCTTTCTTTCTTTCTTTTCTTTTATTTTATTTTCCAAGCTGAAAATCCATAGAAAAGAACAGTATTTGAGGAAAATGTGCTAAAAGAAACTAGTATTAAATCTCTTACATGTGTATGATCATACTATTTTCTTTCAATTTGTGTGTGTGCTTGCCAAGATAATGGACTCAAAGCATAAAAACACAGATGCCTTAACAAAGGGATTCAGCAATGATGTATGATCTAAAAATGAAAAGCTAAGAGCAACTGCAAACATGACAGTGCCTATCATGGGTAGCAGGGGTGAGATGAGACATCAAGAATATTAATGGATTCAGAAATAGCCAGAGAGTCTCTGAAAATGGAGCTATATTGGACAACATGCGATCATCAGTGATCAGTGGATGTGGAACAGCAATAGTTAAAAGTAATCAGAAAAGTAATCAGATTTTTATAAAGAAAAGTGACATTTTAAACAACATGATTTGGGGATCCTAGTGTTTAGTAAACAATGTGATAGAAAACCTGTTGTTTGCAAAGATCTTAAAAACTAGTAAAACAATTCCCACAACTTCATTAAAATGGTAATACCTTTCAAATGAAAAGGGAGAAAAAAAATGGCAAAGAAAAAGATACAGAATATACTTAGAATTACTGGGCTTTTTTTTTTTTTTTTTTTTTTTTTTTTCCAGAGTTCTGTAACTTTTATTTGTGATTGCGTAACTAGCTGATGATCCTTCCTTAAATCGATTCACTCTGCTACTTGTTTCCATCATAGTTTGGCTCAATCACTGTACTTAAAAATGTAATTGTATAGAGAAAACTTTATAGAAGAGAATAATAAGAGTTTAATCCGCTTGCTGTTTTATAAATGAATTCAGAACCAAAGTATATAAAATGTTAGAGGAATCAAATCAGTTTTGTTTCTTACTCAGACATATGTTTAGATCCTGATCATTATAGCTGATTACCATTTTCACCACTTTTATGTACCAGACTCCTCTATGCCTAATATCTTGCTAAATTTTTTATGAGATTGTGCATGCCTCAGTGATTTCTAGAAGCAATACTGTTTGTTACCTATGGGTTCACTGTATTACGGAACTATAATTGCGTTATGAGCCAGAAGTTAATCATCTTTAAAAATCACTACAAGAACTTGATCGTTATTTTGACATTGTTTAAGTATTCCCTCATTACTGGTAAATAGAATATCTTAATAATAAGAAAATTCTGTCTGTCAATGTTGAAAATCATATAAATGTGGACTCCTTTATGTAAGATCCTTCAGATGTGAACAGGTGCCAAAAATTGATTTAGGTATTCATGACTAAATTTGTGGTGAAATATGCCAGCAATATTCCTGTGAGTGCCATTTCATTTTCTCTTCTTATAGTCATCGATAAGGTATTTATCTTTCTATTTTATATATCTAAGAAATCATTGATTAAAGTGTGTGTTTTACACAATGAATTTTATTCCCAGACAGAAATTCAAAGTATGAAGTTCAGTGAGACTGGGGTTGTAGCAGTCAGCTTTGGGAATCCCATGCAAAATTATATAAAAGAAAATCAAACATACAAGAGAGTGTGATGACAGAAATATAAAAACAAAGACAATGTGCATGCTCTGTGTTTTCTTGCATCTACCTGGACTCTTAAGTACTTCTGAAAATAGCTTCCATAAAAACGACAACAATAAAATATATGCATTCCCTAGTGAAGTCTTTATGTGTTAATAGCCAAATCTAATGGCATCTTGGAAAAAAATCGGTGCAATGAATCAGAGCAGACTGGGATAACAGAATGTGTTGGAAAGAGGTGAATAGCATTGGGTGTTGAAGTAGTGGATATTTCATAAACGCATCGTGTCTAAACTTATTTTCATTTTTGTTAACTGATTAATTACAGTACAGTGGTTTCTAGTGACACTGAAAGAAGAGGAGGATCATTTTCTGTATCTATGGCTTCTGACTTCTGCTTGAGAGAAAATACTTTTGTTGACATGACTTTTAGGGGAAAGGTCAGGAAGCACTACACTGCATGTGTCTGACTGTGTGGGAACAGGAAAGTTTTTGCATTTCAGATGAAATTCAAGTGCTGTTCTCCTTTTGATTAGTTAGTGGCACCACCACAAGTTCTGGTACTTATTTCTGTTCTCTTTCCACATACATTCTGTTATTCCTCAGCACTTCCCCCTTCCAGAAACAAACAGAATCTTTGAGAAAACATACATGCAGAGCAAGTGCTCGTCTTTGGGAAGACGGAGAGTAAGAATACTGCCATAGCATTGTTTCTGAGAAAAAAGGAAAAGAAGAACAAAACCTATGTCAGGTTCAGTACATTCAATGAGAGAGCAAAATACACAAAAATCAAACTGTAATTATGCAAAACAGTGATAAACAGAAAATCTCTTTACTACCTGGAGATCCAGTCTCTAAAAGTTGTTAGGGTGTATCTGTAGGGAGCAGTAATGAACACTGATCAAACTCAAGCATGTCAAAATGTATATCTAACTCTACACTTGTATGTTATTATTAACTGTGTCCAGGTGTAATTCTCTGACTATTCAGGTAATTGGGGAACAACCTTAACCACCAATTTACAAATCCCTTGGACTGATAGCAAAAAGAAAGATGCAGGAATTTGTGATTTTGTATCAAGCTTAATGGATTTCTTGGATGCTACAAGTTTGTGTTCTTCTTAGAGTGGAAGGAGGAATCTTTGGAAGGAAATGCCATCACTTTTGT
The DNA here is from genome assembly GCF_964211825.1 of Aythya ferina. Taxonomy (NCBI): domain Eukaryota; kingdom Metazoa; phylum Chordata; class Aves; order Anseriformes; family Anatidae; genus Aythya; species Aythya ferina. Next base: position 4,649,107 of record NC_140311.1, read on the forward strand.
TACCTTCAGTGGGCTGTAAAATGGATCTGCTTTACTGAATGGAGTGCGAATAGAAAAAGAATACTTACTTTTATTGTTTATTTTTTGCTTATTTATTATTGTCTTTTGCTTATTTATTATGTATCTTTTGACTTATTGTATAGCACCAGGTGAACTTAGCTGGCGTTTGGGACTTCCAGAGGCATAAGTAAAATATATGTGATTATGTAGGTTATTCAAATGGACAATTTTTAATGGGTGATTGTCTTAAATTAAAAAAATCAGACATTTTCTAACTTAAAAAGAATGTTTAAAGAACATGTGGCTATATTTATAGCATAATAGGAATAACTGCTTCTAAAGCTTAATGGCAGAGGTGTGCCAATTAAATAGTTGTTTTAACTTTCCATAGTAATAAGAGTATTGGTAGGTTTCTTTTAAAAGAACAGTACAGAATATTTAAAGAGCTTTAAAAGGAAGAACTGTTTTTGTGCTGTATTTCTGCAGACAGTTTTATTAGATCTTTAAAAACGTATATACAAAGGGCAGCATTTCTTACCAAGAAAATGAGATTTAAAAATAACTTACATTAGTGGTCAATCCTTGTTATGTATGTTTGAGTTCTAACAGCTGTAATGATTTGTTTTAAAGGGGCCATATCAACCTGTGCTGATTTTTAAGCCTTTGCTGATTGATTTGGCTTGTTTGATGTATTATAAATCACACAGCTATAAAGTCACAGTAAAAATTCCATTAAACTTGTGAGGTAAAAAAAAATATCCATAAATAAAACACCGTGAAATGCAAGACAGCAGCAAATGTGCTATTTCTTCTTTTTAAAATTGAGGTTTACTTTTACAGCCAAGGCCATTTTCCTGTGAAGAAAAAACAATGGCAACAAATAAAAAGGTACTCAGAGCCTAGCTCTGGAGGTACCTGAGTTTGAAATGCAACAATATTTCACTTTCCTCCACTGTGCCACTGTAAAGCTGATTTTTGTAATTTCATTGCTCAGAACTGGCATTATTTGCTTTTAGACTCTTGACCTGGAAAACTATCTAAAACTATCTTTTTTATCTAAAAACTGATAAAAGACTTTATAATATGATCTATCTTAATACTAATTCTTTAATTCTTGTGTTTCCACAGTCTATTATTATCCAGACTGTCAAACCAGTAACTATGATGAAACTTGCTCAAGCAAGCATTTCCAGTACGATTTCTTGCTGCTATGTGTTTTGTCTTGTGAATTTTCCCTTTAGATTTTCCACATTTAGGCTGAGTTGACAAATACCAAAGTGATTCTTTAGAACTGAAAAAAAAAAAAAAAAATCTGATCAAGATCTCAAAAAGGGAAAAATACGTAAAGTTTTTGAATTCTTTTAAAAAGTAGAATGAGTTGTTTTAACTTACACAATTGTATCAGGATCTTTGCCATATTCTTCAGACACACACACAAAATTAAACTTGTCCTAAATTTAAATTAAAACAAATGTTCGATTTCATTTTTAATACCATTCTAAAGTAGGGAAATATTGTTTGAATCTGGTGTGTTTTCTTTATTTGTTTTTCTTAAATTCAGGATACTCTCAGATTATTTCATTGTATCTTAGCAGTTTCCTAGATGCAAGGTATAGTACTAGAGATACAAGATTCTCATTCTGGGTTCTGTCATAACAGTTCAACATGACATATTTGGCTTGTTAGTTACTCTAGTCTGCTTGTACTGGAAAGCTAAAGGTGTTTGTGTATGCGTGAGATATATGTTAACTGGCTACTAAAACATCTGAAGTATCTTAAAGCTAGTTGCTACCTCTTTCATCTGCGGGCTTTATTTTTATAAGTAGTAATGCTAATGCTGATGATCTACATGCCTTTTTTTTAATTACTATTATTATTTATTTAATCCATCGTTTTAATGTGGCTTAAGAGCTTCTGATTTTCTGAGGTTCTAAACAACATGGAATGGTGCATTGTACTTTATCGATATTTGCATACTGATTGTTCCGCACTGCTGTGCTCACCCTGCCTCCTGCTGCTTGCATTACTAGAGCTTCACTGTCGGTACAGTGGGTTCTGTTGGTCTCAGTCTCTGCCCTGGTACAGTTTGCATCAGAGGAACAGGATAACCTCTGAAAAATGGCAACCCAGCATTTGATTACCATTAAGTGCTGGAAAGTCCCATTAATAACTGCAGTGATTGAACAGATGAGTTTTCCAAGCTGTTCTGTGACATACATATTTATCCTATGCGTACTATTTCAAACAAATAAGTTTAGGAAAGAATACTTTTCCTACTATACAGACTTTTAAAGACATACCTGTGGAGTCCTGAAGGGCATTTGTCAGTATATATAGCAGGCACACAGAAAGGAGGTACAATACAAAGATGTCCCATGGACCTACTCATTGCTGTTCACATCAATGAAAGAGTTATAAAGAGGGGTCCATTCCTTTGGAAAGCCCAGCCTCTGAGAGTCCAGCATTCATTCTCTTCCCTTTCTGACTAATCCTCATGCTGAGAGAGTTGTACGCCAGCAGGTCAACAACATGTTTAAATGTACACTGAGCAAGAGCTGGCATTGGTCTTAGGTGCTGTGTAGTACGTTACAGTACACAGTTGTGGCTCACCACATAAATCTGTGTTAATGGGAAATCAAGGGGGAATAGCAAGAGAAGAACATAGTCACACCGTTATTATTATTGTTCTGAGACAGCATGTATTTGTAGAAATCAACAAATGTAACTGATAGTTGTATTACCTGGCAGGTGGGGATTTCTGCTCACCTGGCTGGCAGATATATGAAAATGCATAACTGATTGCATATTTGGACTGTTCCTTTCTGTGGGAATGAAAATGCCGATAGTTTTAAAGTAGTGGATATATAGTTGCCTCTAATTAGCATCAGTGCTCCACATATTGCGTAACAAATGTAACTCACGAGTATGAGAGGGCAAATACACACATTTGGAGTTTATTCCGGTTCAGTGTATTGTTTATTGATGCACAGAGTTTCTGCAGTTTCTTTATCAAATCAGTCTCTTTATCAAATTCTTTATCTTATTCACTTCTCACAGGATTACAGCAGAAGCCTTAGAAAGCAGCTTCTTTCTCTCCATTATTGTATTTTTTTTCAATTTCCTTGTTTCTAACTTCAAGTATTTTTATGAATGTGTGGATCACATCTCATGAATCTGTTAGCAGATTCCCTCTGCTGCTGTCATTTTGTCCAGAACTTCAGAATCTTGAAAGAAAACTTGTTTTGTATGTTTTTCTTGCATATGCAGACACTATTGCAATTAAATAGTAATGGACTTTCTGGGGGTTGTTTTACCTAAATGACATTCCTTCATTTTTCATACACATACACACTGAGGTTATTGCTGAAGAAGGATTAGTCAGATAATTCTGCCGTTTAACATCCATTGCAGCTTTACAAGATGTGATACTTCGGATACTACAATGTAAAAGAAACCTGCTATTTCATGCACTGGGGTTGAGACCATCTGTTTTTGCTAAAGAAATTTTTGTATGTCTTTTGACAGTTAAACTGATAAATAACCAAATGGGAATTGCAAGTAGCAGTGGTAGCAGTGTGAGGTTTGTCATGCCAAGAAATCTCAGAGACCACCTGGAATTACTACTGAATGAAAAAAAAAAAAAAAAAAAAAAGTTTTATTACTCCTGAGTACCCTTCCTTTAATCACTTTATCTTTCCTGTACACTGATGTCTAGCCTCCTTATCTCATGTTCTTCCTGAAGCTTCTTATAAACACTTTGGTTTGTTCGATGTTCTTCTTTGTTAAAGTCACGGGTTTTGCTCATGTCAGCTACAAACTGCTGCAAGATTATTGCTCCAAGATTACCGTGAGTCTGTACAAACTTCATGACAGGATTACTAGGGGCCAGTGCTGCTTCAGATAATGAAGACAGTCTAGACTGTTGAAACTGCAAGCAGTATGGATGTGTGAATACTAATCAGTGAGATGTTAAGACAGCCTATTTATTGTATGAAAGTAGAGCACAGAAATGGTAAAACAGCGTAGATGAAAATGGGTTCAGTATACTTGTGTAAAGGTGGGAGGGAACTGTGATACCTGCATTTATTTCAGCTACCTTGGCTGCATATGTTTGCTTAAACATATACTTGTAGCATGAAGACAAATTAGAAAGTCTTTGGTACTCACAGCAGTGCTTGTTTCTCTGTGTGTTGGATAATAATGTGTGGGTAGATATTCACATGTGTGCCAGATTAACACAGAAATTTCAGCATAAAAATTTTCTGTGTTGAAATCATGGCCATTGCTGAAATAACTGCTGCATGACAGAGGTTCAGTTTGTTGTCTCCAGCAGAGCTTCCCTGCTAGACCAGGGGCTATTGGCTTTACAAAGATACATGCAGAATGCAGGAAAACCTGCATTTGTTTTTCTTTTAGATTTCTGCTGTTAGAATAGCCAGATCTTAGAAGAGCAAAGCCTGGGTGGGTGAATACGTCTTGCTGAGCTGAGTAGAGGATGGCAGGCAGCATTTTCTCTTTGATGTCTTCTGCATTTGACAGAGTTTCCCGGGTGGCTAGGCTTCTTTCAGGATGATGTTCCTGTTAGAAATAGCTAATTCGAGAGACATCAAATAGTTCCGAATTTAGCTTATTTTAAAGAAATTCAATATTGAAAGTGAAGCAGATACCAGTGAGATACTAGTGAGAGCAGCGGGTGGGTAAATGTATGTGGGGTGAATAAGCAAAGAAGCCACTTCAGAGTACTAAAAAAAGGACCATTTGCCTTATGCTGCTCTGGCTTCAGAAGCATGTCTTCTGAAAGTGTCTCTGAAATAAGATTTCCCTACTGTTCTTCCATACAAATACGAGTGTATCTGCTTGCTACTTGCACGTGAGGAATGAAAGTTTGGGATGCTGAGACCCTTCATTCAAATACTAAGCCTGGGTATGAAAACATCAATCACAGGAAATAGCACTTGGAGGTGTGATGGAATATAGAGTACAATTTTGAGCTAGTGCATGAATGTGTGCACATCTCCTGCTTGAAAGAACACCTTGAAGACAGGTCCAATATCTGAGGATTTTTTCCCCAACTTGTGATGCATAGTTTATATCAGGCCCATGGATCCAGTCTTACCTGCAGCCTTCTCCTTTCCTGAAATTCTTGGATGTTGTTTAAGTGACTCGTTCTAAAATGCCAGTTGGTTACTGTCTTCTTTTGTAGCCCTTCCCTAATAATGGGATAGATCTGCCTGTGATCACAAAAGCAGTAGTGATCTGGAAAGATCAGGCTTCCAAATCTATTCATCCATTTCACAGTTTGTTCCTTAGTCAGCCAGTCTCAGACTGGAGATGACCTAGTCTGGTAGTGGTGTCTTCCAGTTGTCCTCTCTTCTCTCACCCACTGGATGCTCCAGGAGAGCAGGTGCCCCTTGCTCATACAGAGTGCAGATGATTTATTCATGCGACAAGCTGATGCTTTTGCAATATGCCTGACCAGCTGCAGACCCACCAATTCCTGTGTACTGCATAAGAATGAGTGGCTTGCTGCAGTATGAAGGTGCTCTTTATATCCAGCATCCCCAAGAGCTTGGAATGTTTATTCCATTACACTCTCTGTACTATAAAACTCCTTCAACAGACTTTCTGAAAAGTTAAACATTTGGGGTCTTTTAACACATTTTAGTATTACAAAATTTGCTTGCTGGATAGATAAAGTTTTCTTATCAGAAGTTTCTCTCGGACTAAAAATCTACATGAATTTTTGACACTGAAAAGTTGGTGATAAATGAAGAAATGACATGAGCATTTTCACCCACTTTGGCTGTTATTTAGCATGAAGACTGGCAAGCCTAAATCAGATGATATTTCATATGCCTGAGCACATTTATTTTCCTTTTTCTTAAATCTGGGGTCGTATTTTGAAATATGTTTATTCTCCCTCTGGGGACGCATATGCCAAACCTAGGTAGATCTTCAGTTATATCATCCAGTAAATGCCAGATAGTCAAACGACAAAGTTTTCTGATCTGGGCAGTAGTGTGGTCATGCAGAGGTATTTGGCAACAAAATTAACCATTTAGCTCTTTGTGAAACAGCAGTGGTTCTCATAATGTAGCGTTGAAGGAAAGAGCTTTAAACAATCCTTTAACAATATCATCCTCTTACATTAATTAGTTCACAGATACTTAGCAATATCTTCAGCAAAACACCAAGATTTGGCTTTACTATTGAATTGAGGTTGAGTATACTGGAAACACAAACTGACTAAACATCACTGTTTTCACGTAGGAAATAGCACAATGAAGATTATGCAATGTAAAATATTTTTTTCTTTCGGAAAATATTTTTCATGATTTTTCATATTTTCAACATTACAAATTCACAAGTGGTTGGGAAGTGTTTCTGTTTATAGTAGTCAAACATCCAGTATGAGATTATAATAACATATCACTCTGATTACTGTTTTGCCTTCTTTCCTTTACTAGAGGATTGCATATTGGGTTAATTTGATGATACCTGACTGAATAAAAAAGAAGCTAAGTCTTTCAACATTGACAGCACTATATATCTATTTAATAAAAATGAACTTTCTTGCAGTCTCACCTAGAAATTTAAGTTACAAGCTGAAGCGCAGCAATTAAAGAAAAAAATCTGAATCCAAATGACAATTAGAAGAATCTGATATAGCATCTTGTGAAATGAAATTCTTTTTTACATTTTGTTCACATGTTTTCAGAAGGAAATAAAATCTTTATAATGTTCTTTAATGGCAATAGTATTGAGATCTTTACTACAACTCTTTCTGCTGAAATGCTCAGGCCAACAAATTTATTGAGTTCTTTATTCCTTGCTTACACTGGAATCTCTAAGACATAAGCACATCAACTGAATGCATTATATATGGAGAGAAAGCACTTCTCAGTGCTCAAGAATCAATTATTTTTATAGTTTCAATATCTGTTGCCACACTCAAGAAATGAAACAGAAAAAAAATCAAACAAATGGTAAGTGTTTCCAAGAATACCTTGAGATACTGCTTTCAAGAAATATTCTAGTTTTAGATTACTTTTTGAAGAGGTACTAGATACACTTTTCTTATGTATGATGCTCTGAAGATTTTTCCAGAAAAAATATCTGATTAAATTCAAGGTGAGTTTTTGCTGAATATTCAACTATATCAAAATCCCTGTAATAGAAGTCCTGTACTACATTCAGTAGAGTAGAATTTGTATGTACTTTACTCACAGTAGCAATATATGAAATAATCAAGATTCTCATAAAAGGTATTCTGACTTTTTTCTCTATAGGGTAGTTGCATTTTCATAGGCTATTTCAATATTCTCTCAATTTTGTGAGGTTAAGGCTTGCAGCAAATAAAATAACATTAATAGATCATGACAGATTTTATTGTGCACCCTCAGAAAGGAGATGCAACACATGGTTCAGATACACTTCTCTATATTAGATATTTATTAATACCTCACATCTCTATATTATATATTTGTTAATAGTTTATATGCATTAAGTTGTTATAATCAACCACAATGTATTATATCATAGATATTTATTAATATTATTAATACAATATTTTATTGGAAATATATTAATAAACATAGTGATTTGGGTGTTGTGTTTGTTTTTTGTTTTTTGTTTTTTTTTTTTAAACATAATATCATGGTTTTAATGCTTAACCTGCCACTACAACTGCTATTCTCTAATGGTGCTTAAAAATATATATTTTTCTTGCATTTGTGGTGTTGTGATATAGTTGCATTGCTTTTAGATGTTTGTCTTCATTTTGGAAGAATTGCTGTACTGTGGAGAGATTGGACCATTTTTTTAGCCTGTGTGAGCTACCATCCCCTTCATCATACTTTGTCATTACTAAGTGATACCATGAGAAATTATGTCAGTTCTTCAGAAGAAAATCTCCCTTTATAAGGGAGTGAATAATGAAGAACACAAAACACAGGTTCTAGTATCAAACTTTTAATCTTGGTCTTTTCTCTTTAAAAGACTGTCTTCTGCTTACTGAAGTCTACTTGTATTTTGTCGTTGAATTCAATAATGTGTAATGTTGTAGTTCATTTGTTTCAGAAGCTAGGAGTCAGGTTTTGTCCTGAAGTCCCCACTTGAGAAAGATGATGTCTACTGGTTGATGGAATGGAGTCCAGTTTATCAGATTTATTACTAATATTATCAATCATTGCTCTGAAGTAAAGGTGCTTAAATAAGCTGGTGAAAGGCAAATGCACAGACTTGGAAAAAGTGAACTTGTTTTTATGTGTGCTATTTTACATTTACATTTTTTGCATATTTTCACAGTCTCTGTTTAGTAAGAACCTCTGTCATAATCAAGTTTTGACTTCATAAGAGTAGTAGGATTATCTATTTTGTCGTGCCTTCAATTTATAGTCATTGCATTTGACTTCACACTGGCATGGTAACAATAACAAAACCAATATTTACAAAATCACTTTGTCCTTTTAACCTGACATTATATTGTCTTTGCAGGCAGCAGCATGCTTTCAACTCTGACAAGTTATCTTTGATTACCTGCTAGGTAACCAAAAAACACCACTGTGTTAAACTTTTGTGATTGGTTTGGTGAGTGGTTAGACAGAAGTAATGGACTCGTATATATTTGCATGTTAATGCCATCTTTCCTAAAAGTTTATTCATACTTAGTTAAATATAGGATCACAAAAATTTAAAGTTCAATTTTTGCAGTCCAGTAAGTGTATAAGGTAAGACTTTCTGGTTGGAGGTATTTAATGTCAGAGTAGGCAAATTGTCCTGTTTCTGACGTAATTGTTTTGGCTTTGGATAGTTGCAGATATTGATCAGGAAACCTTCATATTTTTAGCAATATAATATATTCACAGATAAAGTGACATATAGATTTCACTTTGCATATGTGGCTTTAAGTGAGCAGCTTTATTGAGTGTTACTATTGAAGTAAAACCTGTAAAATAGAGAAGCAGGGGAAGACTTTATCAAAGCAATCTGTAATATTTAAGCAGAATGAATTTAACTTGGTAAGAATGAGATCAAAGCCTTAAGTGAGGTTCGGAGGGTAAAGAAAAGACTGCAGTGGTGAATAGCGATTACTTGTAGTTAATTTAAACTCACTGTAACATTTTAAGGATCAAAGTTGGGTCTTTTGAGGAAGGGAATTCATCCAATTTCCTCTTCATATTTTTCCAACCCAAATTAATCTGGATATATTTTATGAGCTGCTTACATTTTTATAAGCAGGTAGTGATGTAACCCCCACATTCAGTACAATTTAAGAACTCTGAGGTAGGTTACATCCATTTATATTCTTAAGTTAATATGAAATTACAAAAGAAAGTTTAAAGTAAGAATAGATTAACCTTGTTTAAGGTTATAATAATCTTATATACCTGGTTGATTGTTTTTAGGCTCAGACTCTCATAGTGATATTTCACTTGGCTGATGACACTGTGAAGTGCTGGTGAATATCTCTTTTCTCTGACTGTGACTGCATGATGAAGCTGGTTGCAGTGATGTTTTAGTGATCAGGGTGATTCAGTTTGTGATCAAAAAGGGAATATGAAACAAATCAAACAAGAAACCTGGCTTCCTTAGCTCGCGTTGCGGAAGCAACTTCGTTTAAAATTTAACCATCAATGTTCTGATGCACGGGAAAGACGGGAAACCAGTCGGTTGACAGTAGTTTGCTGCAGACAGGAATTGTGCTGAGCAGCCAGCCTGTATCTGCTTTCTTCTAGGGAGCTAAGGACAGGTCCCATCAGACTGCATTGCTAATGGTTTTGTGTTTCACACACTGACAAAACTGACCATGAAGTCAGGCGTTCTTCTGGCCTTAATGTAGCATGAAGTGCTGATGTCAGTATTATCTCCCTTTTGAACTAAATAAGAATGTGGCCCTCTGAGTTTGGAGTTGTCATACTTACTAGCCTCCTGTAGCCTTGCTAGTCATGGAAGTTTACAGACACATTGTGTTTTGCTGTTCTGTGCTGGTGAAAAAGTTACAACTCAGTTGATTTCCTGAGAAGAAAGATGGGTATATTTGAGATTTTCTTTCTTTCAGATCCTATAATAAACATGATTTATATCTTTCAGTTTTGATGATTGTGTTATTAAACAACTGTCCAAATCAGGGCATCTATTCTGATGGCATCCTGTATACGAAGCGTACTTGCTGGGTCTACAGACTAGGAATGTGTGAGAAAATATCTTTTCAATCTTCTTACCTCCTTATTTCTAAGTATTATAGCTCATAAAGTTTCTTTGTTTATACCCTAAAACGAATGGCAAAGCTTCAATAAAACATTGGTGTAAGGATTATGAAAGTTTTAGCTCTCAATTCTTTTTAGTCTAATCTTCATTTTCTTTTTCTTTTAAATCTGAACCATGTTTAAAATTTTATCCTTAATTATAAAAATCACAATTGTTATATATTCAATTCATGAGCTTCTTCCACTTTGTAGTAATTACATCCTGGGGGAATAAAAACTTGCTAGTTTCTTTAAGGCTGAAATAGAAAGTCGAGAGTTTATAAAATATTATGCTCTTTCTTGACTAATACTTGAATGAAAGCATTCGTGTACCACCTTCATTTTGGTCCATGAGGCTGCTAGTCATTGTCACAAAACAAGGAATAATTCTTAAGCCTATGCAATGCTCCAGAGGAATTATGCTAAGGTAATTCTTCACTCATACATTAGTCAATGTATTCTTCTGTATACAGTGACCTCAACAAGGAGTTTTAAAAACCTGCTTCTGGTCAACATTTATAGTGTGTAATTTTGCACTTCTATAAATCCAAATATCACATAACTAAGCCTACTTTTTTAATAAAAAAGAATCTATACTGCAAGTTTGTATGAAAGGCTGGGATAACATAAGTGTACATAGTTAGCCTAAACCCAGTCTTACCTTCATTGTGTCACAGGGGATTCAGCTTTTGGAAGGAATGCAGGGAGTTGCATCTCTGAGTTGATGATATCTGATATGTTTAAAGACATGGAAGTGTGCATATCCACAGAAGGCTTTTTGATATTATAAAGATATTACAATATTCCTTGAAGAGAGTCAAATAACAAAACTACTGCCACCTGAAAGTGTCTTCTTCATATCTAGTATCTTCAATCCATATCTAGTTTCAATGAAAAAACACATAACAAAACATACTTAATCATTTCTGGAGCTTGTCTAAAGGACACTATGCACAGGTTGATAAAAAATAATTTTTTGTGGGTACACACACTTTTTGCTATCAGTTTGTTGCAGAATCTGTCTACCTGCAGGCTTTCAATTAACAGATGAGTAAGGGAGATGTTAGACTGTAACTTCTCCCAGGACTATCTTTTAGTCCTGACTCACTGGTCAGTCAGATAAAGAGACATGCATGCTCAGGGAAAACAGCATTTGCTTCTCAATGAAGTATTAGAATAGTCAATGTAATTCACTTATTTGGGTACATTTAATTTTTACCTAAATGAAGAATAAACATGTTTGGGACAGGTGAACAAGTTGGATGAGAGCAATGTGTTAAATCTGTTCATCACAGTGAAGAACTCAAAATAGAGATTAACTGTAAAAGCTAACATGCTCCACTTTTAAATGGGCTTTTCTGACTAAAGAAACTTGACGAAGACAGAATCCCTGAGGGGGTTTTGTCAGGAAAGCATCTAGAAAAAGTCTGTTGGATACATGAAGAGAGAGACCTTAAAGATGTAGTCCTGCTTTGATAGACTGTGTGTTTTTTTCTGTCACTTGCATGTCTTTTGGAGCTATGAGGAACAGTAATGTCTGCATTGGATGTTACGTAAAATACTTTTATTTTCAATTTACTTTTAACCAAGATTGTGTTACAGGAAATGTTAAGGTTTTCCTGGTCATCATAAAACTGTCCACCAAAGGGTGTCATATGCAATCAGGCTACTGAAACCTGAATAATACTCATCTAACATTAACACATCACTCTGAGGTATTTAAAAAGTAATGGTGTGTATCCCCTTAGAAATTTCATAGGCCATTTAGTGATTTGCTTTTGAGGTGTGGAAGAAAAGTCTTTTAGTGAGCAGTTTTAACTAGAATGGGTCTCTGGAAAGCAAAAAAGGTACTAATAGTGGCAGTCCGCAAGGTATCACGATGTTCTTAAAAATCTAAGTTGATGGTCAGGTAGGAAATTTAATATCCATGCACACTAAAACACAATACAAAAAACTTGGGACCCAAGACAAGTATTTCCCCAGTGGGTTCTGGCTTGTGAACAGAGTACATTGTAAATAGAGTAATGTTCTCTGTACGTGTTGGTGTTTGGAAAGATGTGTTCCATGAAAACAAATAAGATTCCTTTAGTTTGAAAATGCCAGAGTATTTACTTGCTAAATAAAATATAAAGAAACCTGTAAATATGCTTCATTACAACACAGCATGGTCTTTAGAGGATTTTGAATAGCTGTTGTGCACAGTGGAAGACAAATTAATCTCTCTGAATCTCTCTCAGCTGAAACATTCTAATGTTAACTAACAGTTTCTAGTGATCAAAGTGATTTAGTTAAATTATTTATTTACATATGCATTTAAAAGTTTTTATTGTTGTAGCCCAAGGGAAGAGAAGGGAAGGGGAAAGAAGAAGAAGAAGGTCTTAAGATAATTACCTGAGATTTAAGAGCAACTGCCCTGCCTTGTCCTACTTTCACAGTAGGGCTGCAGTGTCTTCTAGCTGCCTAAGATCTCCTGGTTTCCACATGGTCCTTGCTGTGGCTTCTCACAATTAGAAGCAAAGTCATATCTGTCCTTTCTCCTTGTAAGTAATAACCAGGGTAACTGATAATCACTATTTTCATACGTTGAAAAATAAGTTGTGCTATATTCTACTCTAGTCAAAATGGTTACTTAAATTGTAAAGCTCTCAGTTTTCCTGCACAGTATATTGCAATTTTATGTATTTTCTTTTCTTTCCTATTCTCCCTATTGATCTCCTTATTAGGAAAATCGACAACTTAAAAATCAGGAATAAATTGTGTTTGGCACACAAGAGAAATCAGTGGAAGGCTCAGATTATAGCATTGCTATATACATATATTTTTTTTCTTTCCTTGAAGTTAATTAGCTACAATTGCATATTGCTGCTTTCAGTTAGTAGTTTAGCTAGTTTCTGCTATGTGGTAGTGTACTGCCCCAGGAAACAAACCAATAAATGCCAGCTAATTGGGGTGCAAATTTGTTTGTATTGGCGTTGGAAGACTGAAATCAATGCTATATAACAAACAAAGCAACTAAACTATCAAATCTTTTATAGCTCAGCTTCAGAATGAAAACAGCATCAATTTTTTGGTTATTAAAAAATATGTGATATAAAAAAAAGATGCAGAGAGAAAATTACCAGTTCTTCGTATTTCAAGAACTGGCAGCTCTTTGGAACGTTGATAAAGTAAAAAATAAAATAATTAAAAACACGTAGAAAGGTCAAGGAGAATGATGTTACCACCTTTACAATCGTGGAGACACCGATTATCAGAACTCTTAGAAAGAATATTATATTTTGGCTTTCAAAAATGAAATAAATGTAAAAAGAATACCATTCTGCATATTCCCAGAAGGAGGAGCCATCAATCTGTATGCTTTGGCAGTCTTTTGTTGTCTTTAAGGCTACATTTTAAATGATTGTCATACCTGTACAATAAAAAGGGCCTAAAGAGTAATTAAATTATTTGTTACATTTTTTTCTCCTGCAGAATAGAAATTATTTATTAAAAGGTTACTGCAACTTCATATTTTGATTATTTTCAGCTATTCTTTACAAAGAATGGTCCCATGGAGAATTATAGAAAATAATTAGCTATTAATATATCATGTTTGTGTCCAGACTTCAGGATGTATATACATATATCTGCATATTATTATGTAGATATATATAGGATTCTGCAGGAGGAAACTTAGTAACAGGTTGACTTTTTATAATTATTTATCTGTTTTGAGATTTTTCTAACAAAAACAATAAACTCAACATTCTGAAATATAGAAATGGGGCAAAAACAGATACACTTTTATTTCAGATGGCAGTTTATAATACTAGCCATGACTAAAAAGACAACTGTAATAGAAAGCATAATCGATTAATTACATTGCCTCGGATCTGTTTTATGCGCTTATCAAATATGAACAAGACTTTTCTTTGTTGCGCATGAATGAAAATCTATTAAATTGCTAATTGTTGCAGTTACCTTTTACAGAAGAATCAGTAAGTGAAATATTCTAAGATTAGTTTCAAGTCTGTGATGTATTATTATATTCTGCAGATAGGACATCATTATGTTAAAAATGAATCATGACTATTTTACTGAAGTTATTTTCACATTACTGTGATTTTCAACGCAGCTGAGGTTTAACCTAACTCTGCTCACATTGGACTTGGCCATTTTATCCTTGTTATTTTGTTACTCTATTTGTGTACAGTGTAAAGAAAACCATAACATATTAAATGGCACTGACAAAATACAGAAATTAAAAATGTTCAGAAGACTTGAACAAATCTCTGTAAATCTACCTGAGATCTCTAATTTAATCTCAGTACTGAACTGATTGACACTTATTTTTCCCCCAGACTACTTTTTTTGATGTTGCCAATTATTTGTATGGGACAGATGAAGGCTTTAAAACAACTTTTCTCTAGTAGTAAACTCCCAGAGAAGGATTAGAGTTAAGGTAGTTTTTTCTTACAATTTTTGTGATGACTGGTGGTTGCATTCATAGACACTGGGAAACTGAATTCTCACACTGATATGTATGATATGTATACCTGATTCTACCTATGGATCCATTTTCAGCACAGTATAAGAAAATGCAGACAAAGAAAAACAAAGGAAAATAAGTAAGTTTTTTCCTCACTTCTAGATCTTAGTACTTACATAACATTACTTCTTTCCTGTGTGTTACTGAGACTTCTGATTGTTTTTCTGAGTAAATAATCATACCACTACACTTTTCTTTTCACCTTCAGATATATTAATTTCATATTAATATAGTCAGACATACTCCCCATTTTCAAATTTCAAGAATACTTCTGCTTTAGAAATTTTTAGTATTTTAATTTTTACATTTTCTCATTTTCCTGTCTGCCTGCATTGAGTTTGGACAGTATGTGTGAGAGATTGTTTTTCTCCTTTTTGTCAAGTTTTAAAAACTTTCTATTTGAATAGCTCCATAATGGTAACTGCAACAGTTCTCTAATTCAAACAGTCTACAAAAGTAATATCTCCCTGGAAATATTTTTTAACCTCATTAACCTGATCTAATGGAAATAAAGTGTTTTTTTTTTTTTTTTTTTTTTTTTTCCCCCAAAAAGACTCACTTGAAAGAAAATGTAGTTTCTGCATATTTCAGTTTTGTTTTAAATAGTGATCCTGAATCTTGGAGGCTTTAAGGATGAGCTTTTAGCATGTAAATTGTTGAAATTTAAGGGTTCTGATTTCAAGGGGTATGCAAGCCATTATTAGAGGGAGATGCAACTCATCTAATTTTACCCCATTGTCTAAGAAGAGTTAAATTATTATGAAGGTTCTAGTGACTGCTGTCCTATAAATCAGTAAATTTTCCTTGTCATATCTATGTGAGAATTCATGCCATCCTTTTACAGACATTTTTAATTATGCTAAGTACGTTAGTTGCTGACACAGATCACTGCTGATAAACAAAATCAAGAAAATAGTTGCAGTAAATGTATGCTAATGCTTATTAGTAATAATGTGTAAATACACACTTAAAAGACTTAGTAAAAGACTTAAAGGCTCTTGAAAGTTGTACTCTTTGTAATGTTAAAGTGCATAGCACATGATACTGGTTTTCCTAAGGACTTATGGTCTTATCTTGAAAGTTTACTTTTTAAAGGTCTCTCTTCTCACTGTTTCAGAACTAACTTACCTAGAAAAATTACTCTGGGATACAAACATCATAATATGTTCTTTAACTGCTTTTAACTCATGATCTATATTAAAGATAATGAGTCAGCTTACATTCTACCAGATTGTTTTAAAACTTAACTTCAAACCACTTTACAGTTTAAGGCACTCAGTCAGGCTGAGAGTAGAACAAAGGGTCTAACTACATTCAAATGCTGAGACACAGCTCAACTGACTTGCAGCATTCATGATGTTCTCTGTCAGGACAAGACCATCATTCTACCCTTTGGACCTCTCATTAAGTTCTCAGTTCGCAGAATAGAATGATGATATATTTTTGGCCATTTTGTTATTCTTTGTGAACCATTTTTTGTAGTGCTTTCTCCTTACCTCACAAAAAATGTGTTTGTGTTCAGCAGAACATGCACTCTTTTCCTTTTCATCTAGCTCTTTTCCTTGTCTTTCTTTCTGGATGCAATTAATTCCATATCTGTATATTATTTGTTTGATCTTGATGTACACATTCATTCCACTGAATTGAAACTCTGAAGTACCCTAACATGTGATAACTATAAATTATTCAAATTTTCAATCATAAATTTTAATTTGATTCTTAGCATACTAATCTAAGGGGATGTTAAGTAACCTTTGCAAGCTATGTAGACATATAAATTGTGGCATTAATGCCATTCAACATCTTGATAAGTATATTTTTATATTGTATCATACATTCTTTATCTCTCCCAGCTCTGAAAGCCATTGTTAGTATTTGTAATTTTCTTTGTGAATTTTCAGAGGCCGATTCTTTACAGAGCTGTTTCTACAACTGTTTTCCATTCATTTTCCTCACAGTAAAATAGTAGAATTGTAGGATTGTGTGCAAAGAGTTTAAGGAACTACTTTTGCCAATTATCATCAAAGAATCATGGAAAGATCTAGGCCATGAAGGGTCTTTGGATGTCTTCTAGTTCAAACTCCCCTCAAAGCTGGGCAAACTTCAATATTGCATTAGGTTACTCAGGACTGTTTCCAGGCATTTTTAAAATATTTCTGAGAATGGTGGTTCCATAAAATCTGGACAACTTTTCTGACTATTTTTTTGAATGTTACAGGGTCAAAACCAAAAATGGCTTTGAAGTATTATGATTATAACATAATAGTTGTCCTTTAACTTCAGGAGGAGCCATTAGTTAGCACAATGCGCTCCTCCATGTGAAATGAAAACACTAACAAAAAAATCTCTTTTTACCATTTTAATTTTATTTTTAGTTATTATTACTTTGTAAACATCTTTGAGTTGTCCTCTAAGAGTAACAGCCCGTAAGATTTCTTTCAGCAAAATGCTGCATAGAAAAAAAAATATATATTTTTTTTCCAGAATGTTAAAGACTCTCATTTGATTTAAGAATCAAACAAAACTTTTTTTTTTTTTTTTTTTTTTTTTTTTTTTTTTTTTTGTGAATTACTGTAAACTGTAAAGAATTGTTTGGTATTTGTAGTACAGGATTATTTGCAGTAAAAGGATTAAACAAACCACAGAAAACAGTAAGTGGCAGGAAGAAGAAAGAATTTGAAAGTTTTATATTTTGGATATTTCCTAAAGTAATTGTTAACTATGATAAGTAGAGGCAGATTTTATAGCACTGCAGTATACCTGACAGGAAGTATGTTACAAACTGTTTCAATTGCTAATGCACTGGTATTAACAGAGCAATCCATGACAATTGTTCTATCAATAATTACTGAGACATGGTAAAAAATAGTGTACATTGCCTGGTGTAGCCAGCCAAATGGAGGTCCAATAATTGTCTGCTGCATCAAACTGTAAAATATAATGACTTTTGAAGGTTGAAGTTTATGAGAGCAGTTCATTATGTGTTCCAAACAATGCTTTATTTTGCTATTGTTTCTTCATTATGTGGATAGGAAGCACTGTAGCAGAAATTGGGCTCAAGGGAACCAGTGTCTACCAGTTGTTTAACCTTGTGACATTCCACTAAAAAGCACAGTTTCTTTTGAAATACATAATACATGAACTTCTCTGATTGTTTAGCATTGATCAGTACTCAAGTAAATTGAGTTACTATCTTATTAACATAAACAGTAAGGCTTTAGTGATCCTCTTCACCCTCCCCTGGTATATCAAGTGGCTTAGGGATTTCTGCCTCTTTAAACTGAAAGTCAATTTAAAATGAAACAAAAAACAAATGCAAACAAACAAACAAACAAACACCAGAAAAAAACACATAGCTCTTTAACAACAGAAAACTATTTTGAAACACCATCCTTCTTATTGCAGATGCATCCATTTTAACTTCAATATTCATCTTCCAGTATAGATTAGTTCTCAGACTTCTTGTCTTCTGTTGTCAGGTCTATCTGTCATCATGCTTTTCTGTCTCTCCAAAACCATACTAAACTATGCAGATACTGCATCAGATTTCTGTAGTAATATTATTAGTGTCCATGCCAAAATTAGCAAAATTTCACCTCTTTATGACCTGATAAAGCAGAACATTAAATATATGTGTCTTGCTCAGGAACAATGAAAGCATATTTTAGAAGCATGTTGTCCTTTTCTTTTCAAACGTGTGCACACAGGTAATTTCTTTGAAAAGCTAAGAGTTTGACACTGAAGATGCTTTGGTGTTGTGACATTATTTTTAATCTTTTCTCCCTCCCATTCACTTTCAAGTTGTAGAAAGTCAACTGGTGAAAATGAGTGGAACATTTCTAATAAGGCTACTTTTGTAATCGGTTGTACATAATTGTAATTGTCAGCATTTATTTTTAACTCTCAGCAAAAGGTCAGGATAAAATAATACGTTGAATCAGGGGAACATGCAAGATTAAGGCTAACCATGTAACCAAGAGCATTTGAACTCTAAGGGAGGTATATCTGTCAAAATTGAAGTTTGATGTTGTGGGAACTAACTTTGATTTCATAGTGTTCTGAGCCAGTCATCCAAGTTATCAAAGGTAGTATCCCTTTAAGAGAGGGAGAAAATACCAAAAAGAACCCTTTCCAAGACTAGCTCCTAGATACTAGATACTTAATTGTTTAGCATCTCTTATAGCTTTCAACCCATCCTTACTTGTCAAACAGCCTGAGCTGTTTCATGTGATGTTTGGATCAGTGGAATCACAGGAACATAAGAATCACCAGGCAGCATAACCACAGTTTTTGTACCTGATTTTTGTCTGCAAGCTGATGATGCTGTAGCTCATTTTTGAGGAAATTAGCAAGATGAGTATCTCATAGATAAGTGAAATCACTGTATAGACATGTGCTATCGTTTGATCAGAATGTAAATATAAAATTTTGCCTTAAAAAAAAAAATATTGCCAGAAGTCAGTAACTGTGCATATCTATTTGATAGAAGATGTTAGGTGGTATCAGATCAGAGAGTTTGGTGTCTTAATCTTTGCTTACCTTTTAATCCTTTTCTCATTCAGTTCCCAAGTATCTTCCGGTTGTTAAATATCGTTCATTCTTCTGTTCACGTACAGACACTCCAGAAACTGGATAGTCAGTAGTGGGATACTGATTTCTGGATGCACAAAGCCTCCCTGATGGTTCTGTGAGATGGGCTAGTATCTGTCATTTGGTGTGTGTCTCTTTGAAGTTAATGTTCATTTACAGTATGTGTAAATTCAAGTTGGCATCTAGGCAAACAGAAAAGAACAAGACTTTGAGAAAAAATGTAAATGTGAAAACTGCTTCTTTCAGTCTACTCCAGAGGAAATGGAGAAACAAATAATGCCCCTTTTGGATTTAGGATTTGTCAAAGAAGCTAAGCAAACAAAGCCATTAGTCTTCACTAGCCTTTCTCTATTGCTTCAGCAGGTTCAGCTTCATTCAACTCTACTGTTTATAAATAATTATATATTTTTTTTAAACAAACAAACCAAAGCTAACAAACAAAAATTGATCTTAAGGTCCTTTGGCTTCTTTAGGATCTTTCCTGCTCTCCCTTTAAAAAGATATGATCCTACTGTTCTTTCTGGCTCATCCAGAGAAATTTATAATGATTTGAGAAGATGCTGTAGCTGGTTGACCAACCAGGCACTATTGTACTTCATGTCTCTGGGCACAAGAACTTGAGCACAAGCTGGTTGCTCTTAGACTTCAGCTGGTCAGAATCTTACAGGTTGCAAGATGGCTCAGGAAAGAGTTACATTAATGGAGGCACATCTGTAAGAAAAGGCTTGGATGCTTTGGAGGCTAGTGGCAGGCACTAGGAGACTTGAAGAGCTGGTGAAGTAAGGATGCTCTTACTCATTGCTGTACACTATAACTATGTTGTTTGTTAACTTTGAGAGCTCCTTAATGGCTGGATATGCCAAAGGATTTCACACCCTTTTACACCAAGGGTACGTGTCTGCACAAACAGTGTGCATAGCAGTGAATTCAGCCTCAAGTCAGTTAGTGGCATGAGGCAGTACTGTGAATGTGAATTCTTACTCAGGAAACTGCTAGAATTGTTGAATTGGCTCACTGTAGTAAGGAATTTAAGAATTCATATATGCATGTAGATTCTTCTGTAGTTAGTGTTTGCACAGATATTGATTCTTGTTGTCCAGAGTTTCAGCAGTTGCGTTTAACAACAGACAAACAGAACATTTTCCTTTCCAAATAATGAAATAGCAGTTATAATTCTCTATAATATAATTCTCCTCTAGGGTACCATCTCTGATTTATCTATCTAGTATCAAAATATTCTATCTACAAGTTCCATTTGTTTTGTTTAAGCCTAGTACCTCTATTTTTTAGTATCAAGCATCATGCCATGTAGTTCATACTTCTGTCTAACATTTATTGCTCTGAATATACTAGGGTGTGTTATGGAATAGGATAATAGCACCAATTTATATAATTCAGTCATTCTGACTTGAGGTGAAAGGTTAATTTACTGTTTCTACAATTTGTTTTCAGACCTGATGAAACATTTCAATTCTGCAAATACAATTTGTTTAGATATGTTTCTTACTTGCTATGTGAAGAAACTAAGACAGAGTAATTTCATTGTAGCATATGTGTTAGGATATAACTTCTGTATAGCTGCATAGCTGCAATAGAAATACATTGCATTTCCTTCTAAATAGATTAATCGCAGGACTCTTGTATTCCATCTGGAAGTGCAAATAAACAGCCAGAATGAAGAAGAATCAAATGGTTATAGTATTTTTACTCTGTAAAATATAAAAATTCTTTGTAACAGGTTTTGTCAACAGGTATAAATATACTTCAAAGTGGCAAGGGAAAGTTACTGATTTCGTTATGTCAGTGTAAATCCTATGAGATTTATAGATGAGCTCTGATGGATGAGTCAGAAAATAAAAACTGTTATTGGGAATGTGCTAATAACAGTTTACAGCCTATCTGACAATGTTTTTCTCATCTGTACAGAGGGAATAATCAGCCTCATTAACATAGTAAGACTTATTAGAGCAACTGACAATTTGCAATCTCTACATGTCTTTTATAGGAAATGCTGAGAAATGCTGATAAATATTGTTTGATTAAGAGGCAGAAAAGAACTTGCCGAAGAATCATATTTTTGTCATTTGTTTACCTGAGATCTCTAGTAACCCATTATGTTAAACACTTTTTAGGAAGGCTAATATCAAAGATTATGAAGGCTAAGATATTATCAAAGATTTTCTTAAGTACTTTGAAAGAATAAATGGTATGAATTTTCTGTCAAAGTATATCAGAACTAAATTATTCTCAGTACTTGCATTTGAAAAGAAAATAAAACTACATGTGCTTTAAAATGTAATTTTAAACAACTGATCATTAGACAAATCTCAGGCCCAGTTCTGTTTAGTCAAGTTGGATTGAAACTCTTGGCATCTGAAGATCTTTATCCACCAATTTAGAGTGTAGTTTTAAAAATCTGAATCTAAATTAAGAGCGTATGCTTTTAACAGACAAAAATATGTTTAATTCATTTTGTGCATAATCTCCTTCCTATTGGAATAGCTGCTGACTGTTTCTGTCTGCCTTTTAGTAGATTATAAGGTTTGAATACCTGAATATCTTTAAAAGTAGCTATAACTAATATTTTCTAGCTTCACTTTAAAAGAATTTGGCAAAAGTACTTGATTTTGGAATTCATCCTTTTTCTTCAACTGACATAATCCGTTAGAACTTTTTTAGCTGCTGTCAGCAAGATTTAATATATATATATTACTAACTTGGACTTTTTTTTTTTTTTTTTTTGAGTGTGCAAGTTGAATTAGTTTAATAGGGAGATTAGTACTGCGGTCTTACTATCTTGAAGCGCACTTCCCTCAAATTGTCAAAACTGAATTCTCAAGAAATCACTAATCACATTCTGGAAACTGACATCATTTTGCCATTATCCTTTGAAAAGAATTAGTGGGGCATTTTTTCAAAAATCAAATGTTTTGGACAGAGCTCTGTAGGTAGTTCCACCATAGTTTCTTGAACAGCTTCTGTCGCATTCAGATTAATGCTGCAGCCTTGCAGTAATTAGGGATTAAAATCTAAACCAGTGAGTTCCCATTTATGCTTGACAAAAAATTGCTCTTTAATCTGTGCTGCGGGGTAACGTAATCAAAGCACCCACATCAGATGCAGCCTCAGAGGCAGCCATTTGCCCTTCGGCATATACAGAGTCTGAGGCAAATTGCTTGAATAATGACATGACTTTAATATTTATAAAATAAAAGAATATGCAGGTATACTATGAAACCAAACTGTAGGAGAGGTGAGGTGGAAGAACTGTCACTGGCCTGGCTGATACCTATTTCTAAAAGTAAGAGATGGCAAGAATTAATAGACCACCTAGTTCATCCTTGCAGTACAATCTAACAAAATCTAATAAGATCAAACCTTCACCTAATTTGATTGAAGATTTTAAATAATCAAAATAAATCAAAATCATGCATTTTAAACAGGAATCCAATCAAAGTATTCTCATTATGGCCATACAGGTATACATCTGTATGCATCTCCGTATGTCAACTGTGTACATCTAGATAGACAATCACAACTGATATGAACACTGACTCTAATAACCTTCAGAGCGAAATACAGAAGTTTGAAGCCTAATTAGCAGTAACGTGAACAGAAAATTGATTGGAAGATAGATGCTAAGACAAAGTTGCTCATACTAAAGAAGAAAATACATGCTAGAGAAGAGCTTTTCATCTTTCGTTACAGAGATTGATAGTGGAATTTCTTTCCTGTAAAAGAAAAATATTTTAAAGTGAGAAATACAGATTTTTGGGAATTTATTTGTTGCGTTAGATTGAAAAACAGATGTACAACGTATGAAAATTTATAAAAAGATTATGAAAATCTGATTCTGAAATGTTTTTATTTGAAGGCAACTTTCACCTAACTCAGTTTACCTCTATTATTATTAGCTAAAGGACAGTGATAATTCTCTGAAATACCACCTGTCTCAAAGAGTGGAGGAAGATATTTGTCCTTTGCAAATCGTGACCCTGTAGAGGTTGTATTTAAATGGCTAATAATGTCTTCTTTACTGACATTGAAGGAAGGGTTGTCCTTAGCTATTTGTTGTTTATCCCAAAGAGTTTTTAATATCCCTTAGACATTTTGCAATACTCAAAATGGATCTATATTCTTCTCTTATGTTCACTGCATTTGTCTACAAAGTTTTGCTCTGCCTGTCTTTCAAATATACAGAATAGTCTTGTATATAAAGCATTAACGGTTCTTAATATTGCATTTTATGTAGTATCTACCCATCTCATAAAGGCTTTCATCTTTCTTTGACTGAAATGAATATTTTCATGCTTTTATTTTTTGTAATTTATATCTGCAATAGCATATTATAGGTTAGCCTCCACAGATTTGGACTATGTGGCACTTAAATTCTAAGTACAAACATACAAACATTCTAAGCTGGTTTTGAATCACTTAATAGGTTAATTTTCTTTTAATTATCTTTTTCTCAAACTGCTAAAGTCAGCAGTCTTTGCCCAGAGATAAGGATATTTTTTTCAGGGAGAAATATCAATAAAAAATAGACTGACAAATCCATATTTATCCACTTTTTCTGGCAGTTTGCAAACAAATAACTTTAGAGTAGAATAGAATTATTACCTGCTCTGCTGATAAATTTCTCATCAAAGCCATATGCATTGAATTTAAGTGTTTTTTCCAAAACTCTTACTCTTCATTCCTTGGACAATATTTATTTGAAGTTCTCACCTAGCAAAAGAACATTTTCAGTATCTTTGTATTCTTAGACTTGTTTAGTACTGCATTTTCAATGGATGAGTTTTCATCGATGTTTTTATTATCTTTGCCCTTCTGCCCTTCTTAAGGAGATATACATGTATGTTTGTTTGTTTGTTTGTTTCCTAAATATGCTTACCACATCATTATACCTTTATAAAAAGAGAATCTTCCTCATGGTTGTACATATTAAAAATGATAAGTAGAATGAGAATTTACTATGGTCTTAGGGAAAAAAAAAAAAAAAAAAAGAAAAAAGAAAAAAAAAAAGGAAGAAAGGAAGAAGAAACATAACATTTATTTTGCTACACTTTTAACAAAACTTAACAAAACTTGGAGTAGAACTTAAAAAAGTTGGCCTAAATTCCTGGCTTTGCCTATATCCCCCTTCTCGGGGCAGGGGGAGATTTTTTTTTTATTGGCTGAAGTAATATTTTACTTCAGCTACCAAGTAATTACTAGAGATCAGTCTTTGTCTTCAGAGAAACATAAGTTCAAATGTAAACCACCAGATATCTATTTAGTTTACTAAACCATGTTCTGTTTGTGTGCATGTAAATGTTTCTATGCAAATGTATGGGTAGAAATGAATCTACATTGTGTGTATTCAGGCCAGTATAATGGTCTGAAATGATTCCTGCTGGTTTTGTATTCCTAAATAAATAGGTTTAACTATGATTCATGTGGCTCCCCATAACTCACTGATGAAGATTATTTCAGGCTTGCATTTCAACTATGGAAGGTATCTCACTGAAAAATAACATTGATTTCTGATAACAAAGGAGCATAAATTTTCCTTGTGCACTTTGTTCCCTCTAGCCATTTTTTTTTCTTTGAACTTCTCCCACTAAGCTTGCTGATAATTTTCATTATCAAAATTTCAAGAAAAATCAACCTAAAATTTTACTTCTGCAAACAGATGTACAGAATATTACATTCCGGATCGGTGTCAATACTGCATTTAGTAAATCAAGCATACCTTTTTATATACAAAAGTCTGTGACTTTACAGAACGAGTAATTTTTTCCAGGTTTATTGCTTTTAGGGGATGCCTGTAGAAAAGGCTACAAATCAGAATGATAGTAAAGAAGAGAAGCTTGATATCCATTTCCTATATGTCCAAGCCACTCCATTCATGCATAGAATTTGATTTCTAGGTATAACTTGCAAACTTTAAATTATAAATTAAGCATAACTATGTGATTTTTGTAAATTTTATACATTTACTTCCAAGAAAATTAAATTCAGCATGGAATTTTATTGAAAAAATGTTCAGTAGTTTGACAGGACAAAACTTTTAGTATTGGTAAGTTAAGGAATTGTGTTTCTTGTGTGTGGCACCACTTAAAATAATTTTCTCAAAAACATAATCTTGATGTGCTGAAATTGTTATCAAAAAGCATACTAAAATACTGGGATGCTTTTTAAGAACTTGCCCTGCCTGAAAGATTGCTCCTTATGAAATTGGAAGTGAGAAGGGAGATGATTAATAATGAAAAAAAAGAGAAGATGAAGAAAATTAACTTGTATTAACAAATACTGCAAGAACAGGTAAAATGTCAGCATCAGTATCTGTTACTAGTAATACTTCTGTTTTCCTCAGCTCAGAAGCTTAACGAAATACTAGAAGAAAAAAATCATTTGCTTAATATTGAAAGAATTCAAGTAATTGATGCAACTGAATTCTCTCATCTCATGGGTCAGTTCCTGATTCCTCTGCTTCTGTGGGGTGAATGTCTCTCATAAATCTTGGAACTCTTATAGTGAGATAATTGACCCTTGATTTTTATCACACTTAAAACCCTAAGAGAAACAAAGACCAAGACTTTTGTTGGGAAACTAAATTGGCAGTTCTTCCTGACCTGTGAACTGACCCTATCTCATCTGTCTCATTATGAAGTAGAGATACTTAACTCCATTACAACTTAACAGCACAGTAGATAACTTAGTTATCACATAGAAGAGAAGCATGCCTATTTATTTATTTATTTTCTCCCATTATTAAGATTATTTGCTTTTATATACATAAATTACTTGTGAGTAGTAACTTGTTTGTGACAGAACAAAAATCAGATTAGGCTGAGTGAGTAGTGCAGAGGGCGCATAGAGATGCTCAGGTAGGCAAAAAAAAAATGTTTTGTTCTCATTTTAAAATGAAGATTAAGCTGTTTTAAAAAAAAAATAAATGTGTGTGTCAAGCTGGAGAAACATGTTAGCAAGTGGCTTCCTCTAGGCTTTTTCAGTCCTTCCTGTGTTAGTTTATTCACATGTACATCTGATGGTAGACTCATGTCAGGCTGAGTACAGTTCTTTAAAGCCTCAGTATTTTAACAATGAATGTTGTTACTTTTGCTCTAAATTTCATGTCTTTTAAATTTTACTTTGTCAGCTACATCTTTGAAGTGTTTTCATTTAGATCTATTAAGATCTAATTCTGAAATATTTCTATTTTATGGCAACTTTAATGACATACAACTTAACTCAATTAACCTCTATTATTATTAACTAAAGGACAGTGATAACTTTCTGAAATACCACCTATCTCAAGAAGTGAAGGAAGGATTTGTCCTATGCAAATCACCAGATAAAAGTGACCCTGTAGAGGTTGTGTTTAAATGGCTAATAATGTTTTGAATCCTGACACTGAAGGAAAGGGAGAGCCTAGCTATTTGTTGTTTATCCCAAAGAGTTTTTAATATCCCTTAGACATTCCAAAATACTCAAAATGGATCTATATTTTGGGGATGTTACACTACAGGTAGGCCAGTGGCCTGCATTTTAAGGTTCCACACTTTTGCACAGTCATTAGGAGTAAATTGATTAAATAGCTACTGTAACTCTTGTTAGCAAATTATTCAGTCTGTCTAACAGTACACAGAATTAGTTGGTCTAAGCATTCATATTTGGTGGGATTTGTTGTAAAGCCTCCTGAAACCTTAATTTATTTGAACTTGAAATGACTCAAAAGGCTAATACCTTGACTGACAGTTCATTTTATTAAGTTACTGGTGACTTTATAACAGCATTACCAAAGATAGATTTGTCTTCGCACTTTTGCAAACCTTGAGAGAAAAAAATGAAATAAATAACAGTGAAAAGATTACATATGCAGTAGCACAGGATATGCGAACATCAGACTTAACTGAAAAATTTAGGAGGAATTTACGCTGAATTCCAAGGACTGTCTTTCATGACACCATGAAGTTCTTCAATATTTTAGAGTATTGTGTTTACCTGATATTTTTCTATGTCCTCCTTTAAGTACTGTGGCTCTGTTATGAATCACTGAAGTTCTAGAAGTAATTTTTGAGTTCATAAAAGTCATTGAAGTTTTATAATTAGTTTCAGAGAGGAGCAAGACTGGAAAACAGAAGATAATTAGCTACAAAGAATACGTCCCTATTAGCAGCTGAAGAATTTGGTAGTTTTGCTTGGAAATCACTCTGGCAGCTGTATGCCAGTTCTGATACAAATTATGCTTCTGAAAAAGGAAACTCTGGCAAGTGATTTCCATAAAACAGCCAACCTCAGAGCCAGCTTGGTCCAGCTGGACCATATGGAGCAGTGGCAGCCCTATCCCACTCTCCCCTTCCTTCTCAATCCGTATGGAATAGGAAGAAGCCAAGCACCGGCAGATTTGGCAAGCTAATTTCGGTATTAAGCAAAGTTGTTCCTAGGAGAAAAAAGATTACCTGGGGCATTGCTGTTTCTTATGAGTTCTTCCACAAGTCATTGCAGTGGTTCTCTGGAGATCAGTGCTTTTGAAGTGGCTGGAGTTATATTTTTGGCTTGACAAGTTCCAGAATAGGGTAACTGCCAAAACAGCGCAACCCTGCATTTCTCTACCTCTTAAAAATGATGCATCTCTCTGTTCCTACCAGTGTATCTGGAGTATGTCATATAAGATGCAGTTACCATGTAAATTATGTAATGTGTGTCAGGAGAAATTTTATCCAAAAAATTGAAAGATACTGGTCTACAACACCTAGGTTATTAAACCGCTGTGTATGCTGGGAAGGAATTGTGAGAAAAGAGATTCTTCTACATTATTTTAGGATCAAAATTACATGTTGATAAGGCATGAAATTGCTGCTCTGAAGTCTCAAGTTACATGATAACACTATGAGATTTTATGAAATCTGAAGACATTTGTCTCATCTCAAATGGAATATAATTGTGCAATATATGTCAGATAAAGGGGTTGTATGCTGTCAGGTAGTACTGCAAGACTGCTTTTAATGAACAAATATACTACTTTTTGTTTCTGTTGCTTGTATTTTACCTTGTTGAAAACAATATTATATCTCTTTTCTAAAAGAATAATGCTACATAATTGAAGAAACGTTGCTGTAATGGACAAAAGATCAGATGTAATTTTTCCTAATTTACTATTCATCTCTTTTGCAGAAAGTAGCCTAACAGAAGAGGCGTTTAAAGAGTATTAGTTCTTAATGGCTGCATCTGTACTGTTCTGTATAGAGGTCCTCAGGGAAAACAGGAATCTAAATTTATCTCTACATATTTCCTGTCTAAAGACAGCTTTTGGAGTTTGATCTAGAATTTTCATGTGGATTTTTCTAAAAAGAAACCTTGTTTCTAACCCCTGCTATAGAGGCCACTCGAGGATAGGATACCTGCTATTCCGTCTTTACAAAAATAGTTCTGGAAAAGATGAAGGAGAACATATGGGAGTATTTCCTAGACGGGCTATGGCATCAGTGAATGTAGAATTTTCAACTAGGCACACTGGTGAAAGTGTGCAGAAAGAGGAGGGATATTTGCTTCCTTCAACTTAAGAGGAATCAGAAAGAGCAGACAATTTTTCAAATGAAGAAATCTATGATGGGTTTGTAATCACTTGGTAATTGTTCAGAGTTAAATGGCTAAAAACATTGGATTGAAATCCAGAGGTGGTTTTCTAACAAAAACTTGCCTGTTTAGGCTAATCTGCAATGCGGTATCGGTATTAACCATTTTGTCCATATGAGCTTTTATTTATGGCTCAGAAACTGTGATTTTAAGAAATGTATGCTCTGAAAATTTCAGTCAGTTCTAAAAGAAACATAAAGATCAGAGAAAATGTAGTCTCTGAAAATCAGTCTAATTAGAATATCAGTAGCTGCATTTTCTGTGTAACTGCAATAAACATCATGGGAAATTAGCAAGATAATTATGGGAATTGTTGCTCAATGAACTTTACTGCTTATTTGGCAGATAGTCCATTTGTACTAAAATGCTTTGTGCAATGTGAAAGACATTCTACTTTTCTCTTTGGAAATAGATTCTGTTTTATACAAAAGTTTTCCAAGCACTATAGTCCGTTTAAACACTTATTTAAAGGGGAAAAATATTGAAAAGTGTAAAGTTCATTTTTAAGCAGGTAATTTTGCTTAGTAAGATACTGACAAAGAATACCAGGAACTTTTTTTTTTTTTTTTTTTTTTTTTTAAATGGTCAGTGCATGATCTTGATTTTTAAAGGACCATACTCCTAAATGAACATAAATAATCTTTTTAGTTATTGTTACTTTTTATTTATTTGCTGCTGAAAGAAGGGTTAGTTTTGAAATAGACATTACAAGTATTCTAACTACGATTTCACAAAAATGCTTAGCAGAAATAACTCAAGACAAACTTTCCATGAGAGATTTAGCCGAAACTTGTCATCTTCTTGTTTTTATTTATTTTATTATTTATTTATTTTCCTGTTGTGCAGGCATGAGATTAGGTAAAATATTGTAGACCCTGACTTTATTATAAACAATTTAATAACTACTGTGTACATTTTTTGTTTTACCCTGTGCCTTTTTCATGCTTTTGATTTTACAGTTACTGTCAATACAGTTCTTAACTGCTTTCTCTCTCACGCTAAGAGAAGATCAATAGTGTATGTAAGATAAGAAGAGATGTACCGTACAAAGTTTGACTCAAAAGAAGTCCTGTAAACTGAGCTCTGACAGAAGCTTACACTTATTGCTATTGTTTAGTATTTATTTAAAGCTGCCAGTCTGACAGTGAGGTTGGTACCATCCCCGGAGAAGAGAAGCTTAATGCCATTGCCAAGTAGCATCTCTTTGATTAAACACATCAATTAATTCTGCTGTAATCTAACAAAATGGGGTCCTTTTGACTTTAACCTTTCTTAATGTGGCATGTCTGTTGCAGACAGGAATGCTTGTAATTGATGAAATAATGCTGTTCATGCCAAAGAATGCTAATTTTTCTAGTAGAGAGAGGCCATAGCTAAACACCTAGATATACCTCTGGAGTGCATTTAGATAACATCATTAGCCAGTATTTTTTACTTATCATGAACAGCCAGTATTATTGCAAGAGTTGTAATACTCAAGTTCTGAAGCTTTTGGGGCCTTTCAAGACTCACAATAAACCTGAAAGAATGGTGAGTGCTCCAGTCCAGTTTTCAGTTATGTTCTGCCAAGCTGATTTTTTTTTATTCCTTAATCCACAGAGTTTCAATTTGTATAATCTGTCCTTGCACCACTTGCAGGGAAGACATGGCGATTTACACTAGATACTAAAGCTTGCTGTATGGTATTACTTCATCCATATTGTTCCATGTGTATGATGGATTTGGGAATTGCTAAAAAGTTACTGCGCAAGTCCATTAATTTGTGTGGTATCTGAAGCAATCTTAAATGAGGTTGTCCCATTTCTCAAAGTTACGGAATCCATCACAATGTAAGGAGTAATATGCATGTGCTTGTGTAACCATTGTAAATCTGTAATAAAGGGATAGGAAAATATTTTGCCATTTCCCTTTTTCATCTAAGCAAGTTTTTTAATAGAATCCAATAATTACTTGACAGCAGAGAGAATTAATGACTGAAAGAAGTCAGCATGGAATTTATAAATCTAAGTTAATTTTTTATGTTTCTGCCATGATATAGATTTTTTATTTGTGTTTTTGTTTGACTGTTTCTGGTTTGTTTTTCACTAGGCTTCCCTGCAGGCTAAACCTGGCTCAAGAAAAGCTCAAAAAATGTTTTAAATATACAAGGCAATGAGCCAAATTAAAATAAATGAAATTAATTGAAACCCCAATACTCAAATTCTTCAGTATTTCTGTTCATAAAGTGCTACAGTAATAAATTAAATCTAGAGTGACAGAGAAGACTGTAACATAAAATTGCCTTTTTCACTGTAATCCAAAGAAAGAAGTAATGAAGAAGAAAAAATGTAAAGTTACGACAATACTTTTATTTTTAGTTAGTGATGAATATCAATAATAATCATTCTTTAAGCACTGTAATAATCTGCAGCATGCTAATATGTGTTGATTACAAAAATGTTTTTGGAGGCCCAGAAATAGTGCTGTGACTCCTGTCTCTTTTAGGTTTTCATGTATAGCTCACTGCTTTCATCTGAATTTGTACAAATGTGCAAATATCTATGATGAACTAACAGAAAAATGCTCATGACTTCTGCTTTTGCTGAAGTGAAGGTCAGGATAAATATCTGTCTGACTTCATTTTCATTTTTTTTTTATTTTTTACCTTGGAAAGTCACTCAAAAAATCCTACATTTATTAATCAGAGAACAATGTCATGTAATGAAAAGTATATAATCCCATCAAGTAGAATTGAGATGTTTTATAAACTACGATGATTGATTTATGATGATGCTTACTGTTCCACCACCCACTTCTGATTTTTGGCATGATTATACAATCTAGCTCAGAGTTTTAACCAGGAATTCATGCTGATTATTTTTCTTCAGCCATTAACACAGGTTAACTCCTCTCATGTGAGGCTTATTGATGTTTTTGCCCTTCTAATGAATGCTGCAGTTCATCTGGTTTTATCACAAACTTTTTTTTTTTTTTTTTTTTAATAGTCATGAACCTCTGTGTGAAGACTTTATCTGCAGAATCTAAGATGTACTTTTTATGGTACATACAGGGAAGACGTGCCAGCAAGAGACACAGAGTTGCCTGTTCCTTTTTTATGTTTTATCCGTACTAAAAGGCCATACACACATTTGGAGTGAAAAGTCTGAGTCTTTAAATTGCAAGAGAATGGGATCTGGTTTTAGACTGAGTAAGAAAGGCTCTTTATTTTTTGCTGGAACTGACAAAATAATGAGTTAAATGCTGATAGTGCAGTGACTTGGCAGGCAGATGGTACAAATATAGTACACTAAAGAATAACTCACTTACTGTCTTGGACATTAACTATAGAGTATTCTGTTGAGAAAAGACATGTTGATTGGTGGGATGGATTCTCCTTTTTGTTTTAGCCCAGAGGCCAAAATGTGATTTTTGTGAGTGTTAGTAAATGAGTAAATAGTTTGAGCAGATTTGGGCCTGCAATACAGATTAGAAGCAATTAGAAAATTGCATTCCTTATTTTAGTTTGTTCTGTTTTGTTTCCCCCTTTCATTTTTTATCTTTGCATTTTCTACTTTCTTTCAGATTGAGTAAGCCTCTAATGTTGAAGGTCCTCAGCTGCTCTGTAGTAATAGGACAACAGAGCTCAATCCAGTAAAATGCTGAGCACTCTGAACCCTGTGCAATAAAACAAATAAGTGCATACTTACAATTAAGATTATTTGCTTAACAATGAGGTTTTCAGTTTAACTGCATTGTATGTTTCTTTTTGACTTTGAGGAAAAAGCAAAGTAGCAACTTCTAGGGATAAACTCCAAATAATATGTTTATTTAGTGGTTTCTGTTGATGTTACTAACCTAATACATATCCATGCTAACTGCATTACTTCATTATTAATGTTAGATATATGAAAAATATTGTAGCTTGTCTGAAACAAGTTTTGAATGAAATCCAGACTTTGTCAAGTTTTGTTATACTCTGGGCTGTTATGAGTTCTGGAGTTCTGCATGCAAAAATTGTTTGCTGTTTAAAGCAATCAAGTCTCATCTATGAGTACTTGAAATACTTTTATGCCAGTTTAAACCATTTCTCATTAACATTTTTTAGTTTTTGTTTAAGCATGTAAAGATCCCTTCTATCCTTCTGTGTAACTCAGTGAAATGCTAGGAAAGGCAATCCTGTTCAGACTTTGTTACAGGAAGACTTAGCACATAAGCCTGGACTTTCTCATTATAATGTCTTGATTTTCTGCTAGTCTGCAGAGCATCAAATTAAACTTTTACAATCCTGCAACTGAATTCTTGTAGACCACTGCAAAAATAAATAAATAAACAAACAAAAAATATATCTCAGAATTACTGCCCGATTTGTGATTCAAATGATATTAGGAAGAAATACTATCCTTTTCCTAACATTGAAGAAAAAACTGTATATTTGACCTTATGTTTACTGAAGACAATAGCTTCTACCTTTCAGGCCAAGTTGACATCTCGGGGATTTATTATAGATTTGCCTTGAGGCATTGGCTCTTTCATTTTGCTTGATTTAAAATAACAGAAATGTTTTGATTAAAAGGACCAGCCGAAGGTAACTTCAGTGTTTACCCTGAAGCATGATCCCTGTGAACACATGGGGTTTATTCATCCAACCATTACAGAAAATGGTTTAAAAAAATTACTCTTACATTCACTGATTTCATTGTAAATGAAGGCCCACAGCCTTCCCTGAGGGCCTGCCATTACAAAGAAAGGTATAGATTGAAGAGGAGGGGAAGACTTGTGTGTCTAACTCAAACATGTCAAGCATTCACTTCTTTCCTGAAGAAGAATAATGCATTTAATTAGACTATCATTGTGACAAATTGGTTGTGATGAGGCTGTCTATCTCAGGAGAATGATGCTAAACTTTCCTGTAGTTTAAAGGCTCTCCTGGGCTGGCATAAGATAGATAAGTAGTCTTTTGGGGGGCTGTGCAAACAGAAGAAATTCTTACAATTAAAATAATTCAATTCTTTGATTGTCTTATATATGTATTTGTTTAAATGAAAAATGGTTTTGAAGACATAAAGTTTTACAGCAGTAGTTTCCATTAATGACTTAAGCAATTCAGAACTCAGTTTATGAGTGTATAAAACCTCTGCCCCTGGTGTGAAAGCCTAAACCTACAGTTTAACCTCACTGTACAGTAAGAAGAGAATTATGTACCTGAGGAGGCTAGCCCTGAAAGCTACTTACTGACTAAAGGACCATTCCAAATGGAACTGTATGGCCCATGCTTTTCAAGAGACACTTTTGAAGACACTGTGTGCACATGTTGCTATTTTTGCTCTGCAAAACCAAGAATTCTTTCGTAAAAAAGGTATCAACAAATTTATTTCTCAGTATTAAACATGCCTGCTTTCATTTCAAAACATGGCCTGTACCACATCACCTCCAAAAATTTAACAATGAAAAAAAACCAAAAAACTCCACTAATCTTTACAAATATTTTCTATTACAGGGCTTTGTGTAAAGAGCAACAAAGCATTGTTCTGCAGTGCTTGATGCAAATTTTGAATGCTTGCTTTAACTTGATATGAGTGGTCTTTTAGGATCTTGTGAAATTCAGTAAAAATAAGCACTACTGTAAAGACTATTGCAGATAATGTTGAATTGATACAGTTCATCACAAAAGGCAGAAGATCAAATAGGTCATCAGTCTTTGGTGAAACACTTAAACACTCCTGACCCATCACCATTACCTAAGGACAAATGTTTTGCCATTTCTGGCGCTGCACCTTAGCCTTTTGTAAAGGATCTCTGCTTTTTTTTTTTTTTCCTTTTCCTCCTTAAACTTCTTGTTTCATGAACTTTTGACCATTTTGTTATTCTCTGGCTTCAAGGCACTGTGAACAAGTACATGTATTACTGTTCCTGAAGCCTCATTTGAGTTGATTAAAGTAATAGCTCGCTATCTTTCACATGAAGTATTTCAAAAATAAAAAATAAAAAATTGTACTTATGAACCTTTCTGTTGCAAATAATCGCATCTTAAGTTTTTGACACCTATAATAATCTCTTAACTTTTTGAGTGACAAAGTTTTTTCTTAGATGTAGTTCTCAAAAAGTCTTGTGGCCTGTCAGCCTGGAACAAGCTTCTCTGAGCAGGCAGCTGCAAAAAATCAACTAGAAAATTGAAACAGTATAAGCATATCAAAGTTGGCATTGACTAACAATTGTGAGCCCAACAGTTCGGCTGTTGATCCAAAAGGAACAAATAGAACAGGAGGAGATTGGGGATGGGGAAATAGCTTGTTGCTAACACCTTGGAAAGCACAGACACTTCACTTTGAAATGACTGGACTTACTATCCAAGGTATTCTGGGTAGTATCCAGCTATTGCCTACCTTTCATTTATTTATTACAAGATGCAAACACCTGTATGGTACAGCCAGGATGCATGAAGATGAGTATACTTTGTTGGAATGCTAACTAGCTCTTTAAAGTAGCTAAACTCTATTAAATTGACAGCCACGGTATTACAGCATTAAAGGTCACAGGAGGCTGTTAGATGTGTGGTAATTATTTCCCACTGTTACATACTGAAGTATCAGCTGTATCTCTCGAATCAGTGAGATATGTTTTTAGAAAGAGCTGTTTCCTCTCTTCCTGCAGGTTTGCCCACAATAACAGAACAAATAATCTGCAAGGACTTTCACCTGTTTACAAGGTGACTGTATATTCCTTTAACTCTCTTATGCCAGCCAGTTGAAATGAGTCGTAAAACTGAAGCTTATATTGATGAAGAATTAATAACATAAGTACTGTTCTTGAATAAAAGCTTAATGCAATAGACTTATGGGGAAAACATTGATAATCTAGACAGTTGATATCACAGAAGGAATCTACTTATTTCTTTTTACTGTAATTGAAATAGAACCCAGGACATAGTAAAGATAAGAATGCTTATGTGAGCTGATCTTTATATGTCCACTTAAATGTCACTTAATTTGTCCATTTATTAAGCTGCAAATGTGGAGGCTCCAGTGCAAGCATTCCACACTGCTTGACTAACAGTGAGCTGCTGAAAGAGAGAAACAAGAGAAGTTGTCATATGCTTGCAAGATACGAGCTTAACCTCAGCTGGGTTGTTTGTAACAGGGAAATAATGTCATCTTGTTTCAACCCATGTTTGTTAAATATAGTGTCTGGTATAATAAAAAGTAGGAGAAT
This sequence comes from Aythya ferina, assembly GCF_964211825.1. Taxonomy (NCBI): domain Eukaryota; kingdom Metazoa; phylum Chordata; class Aves; order Anseriformes; family Anatidae; genus Aythya; species Aythya ferina. The sequence continues at coordinate 4,685,284 of NC_140311.1, forward strand.
GAGTTTGTGTGTGTGTGTATGTGAAAGTAATAAGCTTGAAACACCTTTTTACTTCAACTGAAGGATTTTTTTTTCCTCAAAGATCAGATTCAGGAGCTTGGCTAGCTTTGCTGGCTGACTAGCACAACATTGTCATTAGTTCTAGCACCAAATGAAGTGAATGTGCTTATTAGAAAACAAACTAAGAGAATTTAATTTCCCAACGATAGTTCAAAAATCATGATGTGGTCATATCTAATATGTTTAAAGGAATTCCGCTGTATTGTTTCCTCCAGCACATGTTGGGATTTAGTACACTCCAAAATGGTTGTTCATTTGCTGGAATCAGAGCTCAGCTGATACTCTGTAATATGTAAACATCTGCTTGAAGATATCCAATTGCTGCTACGTAATTTCAATGCCTGAACTGGGCTAACAATTTTTATGGTGTGGTATATCTTGATGTTAGTCAAGTTATGATTGAAGATGCACTTCAATTCTTCTAGGAGATAGAATCACTATCTAATAAAAGCTAGTTATTTTTCTTGTGCCCTTCCCCTTTCCCACATCTCTGGCCTTTCTGCTGTGTTGAAGCAGGAGAACCAAATACAAACAACTTTAACAGAAAGCTATGAAGCATGCCTCAGAGGAAGAATTAGGAAAACAAATGGTTACTTAGAGACTGATCTGTAACTTGAGATGTATTTTATTTTATTGAAATAAATATGGGGGGGGGGGGGAGGGGGGAGGGAGAGGGAGACACCTATCAACAAATTTTCCTTACATAAGAAAAACAAACATTACCATGGAAGAGTGAAAGAAACATGGAAGCAGCAAGGGGGGAAGCATGGTGGAGATTTGCAAAAACTTTAAAAACAAAAACAGCAACAAAAGAACAACCCTACAAACCCAAAATCCAAAGAAAAAGCCCTTCTGGGACTTGCTCCAAGAGGTGAACAAAAATAGGGGTTGGCAGCTGCAAGCAAGAGCTCTTCTCCTTTTCATTCACATACTGCAGACATGACATTTGTCTATTGTACTTGCTGATAGCTGCCCTGATTGATTCATATATTCTCTGTATTCTCTGATAAAGCGTCACTACTATTTCTTGTCACGTGCAACATCCCTATCTTGTTTGCTTATTCTGATTTTTGTCTTGAGTCATGGTATAGTCTACTTGACACCTTGCAGGTGAGTGGATAGTTATCCACCTACCACAAAAGTACAGCAGATGATATGCTAGTTTCCAATACGTGTTAAATAAATTGTAATGATTGCCTGGGAGTTATTTAAATTTGCAGGTAGACCCTGTAAATATCCCTAAATCTCTGAGTGTAATGTACTGCTGCAAATATGTATGAATTGGGACAGCCATCCTAAAGCAGTGCAGCAGAGGACTGCTTTCTGTTGTGTTTCTGTATGGCTCCTTTTTTTGACACAGTTTGAGACTCTTTTTAATGAAGTCTGTTTCAGTAAACTTCACTACTTGCCTTAAGAGAAGACAGTAAAGAAAGATGTGCAGAAATGTGATCCTAAATATTTTAAGCAGTTTCATGATGTTTTGTCTATTTTTTATTTTTATTTTTTTCAATTTAAACTGAATAATTGAAATTGCACATGAAGCTTATCTTTGTCTTTTTGAGAGGAATGTCTGGGGACTCTCTTAAGCATGACACTGGAAGTTAACACACAGGGTGTTACAAGTTTCTGTCACAACAACAAGCAAATTATAGTATGGATTGCTATGTTAAAGTGTCAGCTGTTAAGCTTTTTCTCTGTGATTCTACAGTTTGGGAAGCCCAGTCTTGCAGGCTGTTTGTGGGGCACAGAGTAAATTTCAGTCAGTTATTTCAGATAGGACTGATTTTTGCACATTTACAACTAAATACTACAGGAAATTCTCTTTGCATAGGAAATGGTATTCATGGGTTTTTATACCAAGGGAGAAGTATCATCCCCTATTTAATAAAAAATAGATGAGAAATGTATGTATTGCTCCTATGTGCAAAGGATGAATTGTTTTAATACATGGATAGAATTTGATACACATGGAATAATAGCAAAGCCTGGTCTTCTGCCCGAGTTTGAACTGTGCTCCCAGAGGTATATCCTGAATCTTTCCCATCTGAATAATGATTTAGTTTTGTGATTTAACACAAAATGTCCGTGTAGATTAATCCAATAAGAATGTTTCACTTTGCAATATTATGATGACTTTTGGGGTCACTATTTAAATAAATATATAAATTACTTCTTTTGAAATTGTGAGTACTTCACAAAAGAATTCCCCAATCACATCCTACAGCTCATTAATGACAAGTTCTTTGTTTTTTGTCCATTTAACCTACTTCTGACCCTTTCTGCCAAAGGTCACGTAATACTTTACTGCCACATGGCAGGAGTAGCGAAACTGGGCATATTTTCTCTGCAATTTTGAGTGATTCGTATCATGAATAGCACAACAATTGTAATGAAAAATATTCTGTTGAGTGTTTTGCATTAACTTCCATGGCTTTTAAGTGCTACTGGTCTTACCTTTAGCATACAATTCAAGTGACAGGATTTTTTAGGTGGTATTGCTTTATGACATGAACATTTATTACTTCTAACTGGGAGCTTCTCAAGCATGGCTGAAGTCCTTACTAGAAATGTCTTTCTTCCAGGAGGAACTGCCACAAATTAAATTTTTGGTGACACAGAAGCTTACTGGTTAGCTCAGTTGTGCTTGGATCTACTATAAATTTTAGTCATTCATTATGGTAGGTAGGCATTTTGGTTTATTTTGCTTTTTTAAAAATCTGTCTTGGGAGCCGACAGAAATGTAATAGTAAGCCACTTCCCTGCAGCAGTGAGAGACACTTCAGAAGAGCTTTTCTGAGTTTATAAGCACTGCCGTGATGCAACACCTGCACAGTTATTTTTCAAGAGCTCCTTATATAAACCTAATGTACAAACAAGCATTGTATGTGGCATTAGTATGTTAGAATTGCCACCTCTACAGTGCTTAAGAGCTGTTGTAAGATTGAGGCTTAAAGTACTTTGTTTTGTGTATTGTTGATGGATTCTACAGAAAAATTGAGCTGTTGTTATAGATGCATTAGATGTGTTCAACTGTTTGAGTTACAGTGTGACAAAGCACTACTACTAAAATTATACATTGGGAATTTTGGAGCAGAAAGTCAAAGGTTGGTGACTAACAAGTGCCTGTAGGGATTCCCAGTAAAGTGTGTTTTGTTTTGTTTTAATCTATTGACAAGGCTTCTGTTATGTTAGAGCCAAATTTGTGCTTTAGGAATACAATAGATGGATTTTTTTTTTTTCCTGATCTCTGCTGGGTTTTTGCTGCTCGTCATGGAGAAGATGTTTTTATTAATGTTTCTTGGTTTCGCAAACCCTTTTTCTCGATATCTAATTTTGATGGAGATTTCCTGACTAGGTCTGCTTACAAGTTAAGTTTCTCAATACCAAAATATAAAAGAAGGCAATAGATAGGTGCATATTAAACACTTATTAAATATGAGTATCAAATATTGGGGAAACCTTGTCAAGCTTGAGCTGTTTCTTCAGCTTGTTTCTTCCAATTCCTAATGTACGTACTTGTATAGGCATGTAATACATTTCTTCTATTTGGAGTGGCAGGGTGGGATTTACACTATCCAAAAATAAAACTACAATCCTGGGTGCAGTCTGAATGTAAACTGGAAGTTGTGGGAGATATGGAGAAAATGTCAGACCAAATCTTTCTTGTACTTTGCAAGCCTGTAACTGGTAGACTGAAGGAAGACTATTGGCTTTAGCTCCATTGTGATCCGATGCTTTAAATGATTTCTTGTTCCTGTAAGGACTGATGGAACCCCCAGCTGGGGAGAGAGCTTACACTGTTTTTATCAGAGTGAGTTCTGCAATTTAATTTTTCCTCAACAGTCCTTTATTTTTTTTCCCCTGGTTGTTAGTGGGCAGTCCTTTTCCTGGGTCTTTCCTGCACTGACCTTTCTTTTGGGCAACATGAACTTTGCCAAGGTTTGTCTAAGGAGGTGATATAGTGCACTTGTCCTAAAGTCTCCAGCCAATTAAAGGTTAATTGGTCAGAAATGGGCCAAAGCTGCAGGGAGAGGATGAATGCACACACAGCCTGTATTAGGTGATAAAGGGACATAGATATAGGGACATAGTGCTACTGACGGTTTGTATAATGTTGTAAGATTTTAAGATTGTGCTGGGGCATTTCAGAATCTAGGGTATGGTAATTCTTGGCAGATGGTGGACTTTGAAAAGAAATCTGTTCGTTTAGAAATAAATCATCCAGAGAGAAAAATTACACTAATTTTCTTGACCTGGAGAGGGTCTGGCAAAGAAGTTGTCAAAGGTTCAGTTTGTTTGGTAGAAGGTCTATTACAGTTTGTTAGAAGGTTGTTTGTCTTGTTCCAGACAGAAATGCAAAGGAAAGATTTCAATAAAAGCTGCTTATAACTGTCATCGTGACTCTATGCTAGTATATAACACAACTCTTATTTTTTCCTTCTTTTGTTTTCCCTTTTCTTTTTAATGAATGCTAATCACCTGCTTCACAAATAATTGACCTCATCAAACAATGTTCTTTTAATCAGTTGCTTTCATCTGGTCTGAAACATTTAAATTAATTTAAATAAATATAACTTATTTTTCATTGATTTGAAATTTTTAGAATAATTTTCTTTTCTCCAATTAACCTCAGCATGATACCTTCTCATTTACAGTGTTTGATATAATCACAAAAATGATATATCTCTGTTCTTTTAATTCTGCATGTTGTTTTGCCAAGTAGACTACCAGAAAATAAGTTAGAGCTGCTTTCAGATTTTTATGGTGCTATTGTATAGTCCATTATATATTTGTATCATATGTGTTGGTTACATCTCTGCATGCAGACTTAGCTTCAAAGGTTTACCTAATCTTTAAAGTAAATAAAAGTCCAAGGACTGGTCTCATCCTCTAGAAATACTGGGCCAGTGATAAAATTCAGTCTTTTCATCATATTGAAAAAAACAGTGCTAGGATTCAAATCCTGAGGAGGACTATCAAATAAATATGTCACATAGGTATTCATTTCAAAAGCGAAGTAAATGAAGTGTGTCAGCAATATCTGCCCTTTTCCTGTTCTTTGCACATATTTTAAAGTGACCCAAACTCCCAGCTTCAATCCCACGGAACTTCCAAAGCTGTTCTTGTTCTTTTTAGTCAATAGCCCTAGATTTGCCTTTGCTGTCAGTTTTCTCTTTTTCTACCTATCAAGAGTAGAATTTAAAAATGCACAGGTTATCTACTTGTAAGAGCTTCTCTTCAGAGATGAAAATACAATATTTCTTATGATAAATAGGTCATTGTCCATTCTTGCTACACTGACAGGTCACCAGCATGAACTGAGAAAGTTTGATATTGCTTCTGTTTTCTATTTTCCAGATTATCTACAGCATACATCTGTACATCATTAGTAAAGTAATCTGATAATATTATGTAGTCAACACATGTAATCCAAAAAAAAAAAAAAAAAAAAAAAAATTATTTGACTTGAAGATTCTCTTAATTATTCAAGAAAGCTACCAGAGCACAGTAGCTGTGAAGCATTGTTTCTCTTGTTGTTTTTTTTTTTTTTTTTTTGCAACAGATAATATGGGTTGGTCAGTCTGGATACAGCACCAAGAGTATTTTTTGGTTGTGCTTAATGCAAGGAAATCTACTTTGTGTGATGGCATGACTGAAACAGGAAGCAAACTTATGACCATTTTGGTATGTCAGTAAAGCCCTGATCTTAATTTATATTTAATTTCTGTCCTATCTGTGAATTAACTGGAAGGTCAGAGCAAAATACTAAGGATGATTTTAGTGATGTTAATTATTTTTCTTCATTAACCTGTACGTTTCAAAGATACACTTGTGTTTGTTCATTTTTATATCTGTATTTTGTTTTATATTGGTGATCTTATTACTGTATCTCTGGAATTACCTGACATGGAAATGCCTATTGCTATGATGTGCCTTGCCATTGTTCTGCTTTGTCGACAAGTACTTTAAGCCTAGGGTTAGTTTTCTCCCTAATAAGCAAAAAAACCCTGCACAAAATTAAAAGCCACCATTAAATTCAAATGGACAAAGCACCACTATTAATTTGAATGGAGTGGTTCACTGAAATGGGGCCACAGGCTTAAGGCCAAATGGGTGGTTATCCAAGCGTGAAACAAACTGGCAGGTTGAAATCATTGTCAGTCCTTATCAACTGGTAGAAAATTTGGGGGTTCTTGCTTGTGTGTCTGGTCATGGAGTTGTTTGGGAACATGTGGGTGGGAGCCTAGCCTGTTTTTCTTGCCACCGTTGGATGCAACAGAAATGTTTCCAAAACAATTTTCTTTAATAAAGGTATTGTATATAAAAGTAATAACACTGAACAAATCATAGCACTTACAAACCAGAGAATGCATTTTTCTTCTGTCAAGCTGTGACTTAATGCTGAATTATCATGTGTACACAACTTAGACTTATTTTAGTTTAGTTAGATGGTATCAAGGCCTCATTTGACCTGGAGGATGATGCATTAATAGAGTAAAAATGTGTCTGTCAGCCATATTCAAAGACAAATCTTTTCTTTACTCTGAACTAATCACAGTCTGGATTTATTATTATTTGGGGTCTATAACTTCCGAAGTGAAGTTAACATTTACAATCAAATGTTCTAGAACAATTTATATGGCTGCTGTATTCAGCTGTCAGTAGGCTTGATAACAGAATTTCAAGATTATAAATCTGCTTTGTTTAAATATTGCAGTTTGGAAAATTCTAATGTTCCAGTAAGATACTTTTTTTTTTTTACTTTTTTATTTTTTTATTTTTTAATTTAAACTTGATCCTTTCATGTTTCTTATGCAATAGTTTCTGCATGTAGTTCTGTTTTCTTCTGCCTCCCAACCCTTCTGGCATTGCAAGTCAGTGTGATTTGAGCACTTGAATAAATCTTTCTTCAGTTTCTTCTATTTTTCTTCTATGTGCACTGCGGTCATATTGGAGGAGGTGATGTGTATATCCCATTCAAATCAAATAGAAACTAAACATCGATAAGATTATGACATAGTTTAATAAATGCAAGTCCTGATATTTCGGGTAAATGGTGAGTAAAGGAGCACACAACTTTACTCAAGGAAAGGTTTATCTGGGAAAATGTGTTTAAACTTAGTGGGGAGAGCTTTGTTTGCTCATATTAAGCTGCTGGAATCACTTAACAAATGCTCTTGAGCCTGTTTGATCTAGAACTATATTTGTTTTGTTGTTGTTTTGGGGTTTTATATCTTATTACATTTGTCTGAGTTTCCATGTTGTTTGAGCAAGGAGCTAAAAGTCAGAAGGCGGTATTCAGAGAGTGAGACTGAGGCTGCAGGAACAGAATTGTTCTCAGGAGACCTAGCAAAAGCCAGGCCAAGTCTCCCATGTCAAACAAAGAAGATTCATGTGTGGAAGAAGAAAACAGGCCAAATACTAACCACACACTGGCTGAGATAGGAAAATGTAGGTCTTGTTAAACATCCTGCTTCTTTTGTGGAGATAACAAGCTGACATGAAAAAACATTTCTTCCTCTAAACTTTATTAAAATACATGCAATTTTGTCTATGTAAGAAATAAAACATACATTACAGTTCTGTACTGCAGATTAATGAAACCCAGAATATAATTTTTAATGTTGAGCTTCTACCTATATAATCGCATGCCCACTTTTTCAATGACATGAATTTACTATGGTCCTGAGTTTAGACTGAATTTTACTGTTTAAAATATGGACTTCTGAGTGTTTTATAGCATGAATTTTATTTGAAGGTGTTTTTTTTTGTGTGTGTGTTTATGTGCCTAGTTTCATCAAAAGTGTTTTGAGATTCACCTGTGTGCCCCTGAAGGTAAAAGCTAGATACTTTCTTACACTTTTCTCATTACTGGGAACATTTGCATTGAAACAAGATAATTACAATACCTTCAGCTTACAGTAGGCTCCCCATGTACTTTTAATTGGATATGGCCTCCTTGATTTCATTTTGTGAACAGTTATGTAGCTTGCTATGCAATGTTAAACAGTTTGTGTTTCACCCTAGAAGTGTGTGAAGTGATTCATAAATATGATAGGATCATAAAATCACTTTGTTGGTATAAAGGTGTATGCAGGTGGTGAAAAGCAATCCAGAAACACCATGAGCCAGCATAGATAGTCAAGGAGGTGAGTACTTTCAGGAGAGGGAGGGAGACATGGAGCCACACTTAGCAGAGCAGAGGATTCATCTACTGCAGCTCCTCCTCTCACCTTGCCTCTGTCCCCCACCCACAGTGGAAGTGAGAGGAGCTTCCCTGGTAATTGCAGAAAATTATTTGCAGATTTCAAAAGACATCTGAGGAGAGTAATAATTTTCTGTAGAGCTAGTGGTTATCAGTGGGAAAATGAAATTTCTTTTTTATGCTGTGGTATCCTAAAACTCTGAAGATTCTGTTGGTGTCTTGCAGAAAGACAAGTATAATGCATTGAGCCACTCTTCTGTTGCTTTGTTCTACTATAATTGCTGAGTCTTTGCTCATGTTCATTTCTTCACTATGGGGTGCTTACAATTAGCTTGTTATATGCTCTCAGTACCTTAAGCAGGGCACTCTGCAAGCGCTTTCAATGTGTTCACAGGGCTAGAAAAGCCTTTTTTTTTTTTTTTTTTTTTTTTTCCCTGTTCTTTCTGAGCACTTTCTGTGCATCTTGCACAGGCATCTTGCCTGTCTCGGGTGTCACTCTGCATTCTCCCTACTGGATTTGTGGCTACTTCGTTGTACATTTCACTTTCTTAATCACTGTGGGCTTGAGTTTTTTAGTCTTTCCCCCTTTCCCCTCTCTTTTTTCCCCCTCTCTTCTTTCCCCTTGCCATCAGTTACTGTCAATATGCAGTAGAAAAGAAGCTTGTACAAAAAATGATTTTAACACACTAGCCAATCTACATCTGTGCCTGAGGACTTACCTTGGTGCTAAGCCTGGTCTCTAAGATGTCTCAGGTATCTCTAGTCCCTTTTGCTCATTCCTTTTTCTTTCATGAGGATTCCATGTCTCTCTTGTAAATATAGTTTTAAATATAACGGTCGTGTCATGATCACAGTTTGTGTTCATGTATTTTGTCAAAAATAAATAAATAAATAAAAGCTTCCCATGCATTTACACTGTACTTAACAGCATTCAGAACAACTGAATAGAGGTGTTAACCTTTAGGCCTAAGTGGAGTTGGAAAAATGAGCAGTGTCCAACCTTCTAATGTGTGGGTTTTTTGTTTGGTTGGTTGGTTTTTGTTTATTTGTTTTCCTGGATAGGCACAAAAGTTTAAAATTAGTTTCTGAAACTATTCCATTTCAGGGCAGGCTTAATGCTTGGATTGGCAGCAGCAAGCAATGTGCTCACTGTTTCACCAGACAAGCCACAGGTATTCCTTCACTCTGTAGTAGAGTAGTGCTTAGCAGCCCACTCACCAGATAGCAGTCACTTGAAAATAGCTGGGAGACTATCAGAACCAGTCAGTTTTTCCATTTAATTTCCAACTAGAGTAGGATAGCCTTCTAAAGGAAGGCTTAATTAGAGGTAGAAGAGCAAAGCCTGCATCTGAATACAGATATTTGTTTTCTTTGATAGTAGCCAGTCTTAGCCATATCAGCAAAAAGTTCACAAAGATTATTATGCTTTGATTCTCAAACAAGTTTGTGGTTTTTTTTTTTCATCAGATCCTAAAGAACAGACACAAACTTCCAATCCAGTGACTTTGTACTGTTACCTTGTTGCATAGTTCTAACAGCTTTTTCATGCATTTTGATGTTTGGGATTTTAATTTTTAAACCAAGTTCTTTATTACTGATGAAAAGTCAACATCAAAGATACTAATTTGGAGGCAGGTCTTCTCCTTGTCTAAAAGAGAAACAGAAACATTCTAGCTATCTGATTTCCAAGGGAATGCTTAATTTTATTATGCCAAATGCAGGTGCTACATATTAAATGATAAAACTCAGCTAGCAACAGTCACTCAAAGGTAGAAGGCCACAGTATAATGTAATTTTAAAATGGGAATGTGGGGTTTATACATATGGAAGAGGATAATAAAAATTCTTGATTTTTGTATTACCATTTGCATAGTTCAGAAACAGAATGTCCCCTGTCTGTAGTTGACTGGAAGGTCAGAGGGTTTCTGGTTTTAATGAATTGAAAATCTCTTTGTTATGACAAATCCTACTTTCTTGAGCAAATGCATTTTCATTTTGCCCTTGCTACAGTCATTCACATTTAATATGAAATGACACATACTCCTTCCACAGACATAATGCTGCAATATGTTTGGGTTTAGTGTCCTTCTGCATTGTGCTCTGTTCCTAGGCATGGTATCCATACCCAGTCCTTCATAAGGATACCAATGTAAATATGACATTAGCTCAGATAAAAGCAGATGCCAGCTGTCTATATCTGAATGTTATACCTGTTTTACTGTGATGGTACTGTCTCTCAAGCCTTCACATCCAGACTTGGGAATGGAACTTGGAAAGGAGTTGTGGGATGTTATGCAGTCGGCATCTGACAGTATACCTTAGTAGGTGTAAGAAGTGGTGTCTTCTTTGCAAGGCTTAGGGAGCATGCTGAGTATTTCAGAGGGCACAGGTATCCTGAGATGTTACACTGGACAGCTGTTGTGAGAGGATGTCAAGGCATTATTTCTGTGATGAGCGTTTTCTGTGATTTCAAGAACTTCAAGAAGAGTGAGGCTGCTGTGTAGGGTATTGGGGGAGGCTCATTGACCATGAGCACTTTGGTAAGACAAATGTGATACCTTCCTGGCACAGAAGGGAAATGTCCTCCAAAACCATATTTTAACAGACAGTCCTGTTTTTTGTTTGTTTGTTTGTTTGTTTGTTTGTTTGTTTGTTTAATACTTCAGCAGTATAGTGGTAGGAAGTAATACTATCTAGTTCTTATGAACTGCTCATTGGCTCTTTCAAACATTGTACCTTCAGAGTTTCAAGCAGAAGTGTTTTTTCCCCAAGGTTGTTAAACAATATAGCAGATTTATATTTGCTTATGTAGCTTTTGTTACACTTCATGAACACTCCATGAATCCTTTGAATACTGAAAATGTCTCAGACAACTTAGGGAAAACTGGTGGTTTTATTTATTTATTTATTTATTCCCTGTGATGTTTTGTTTTGGATCTCATTGCATGTGGATTGTTCACTTATCTAAAATAAAACTGTCACAGTTCTTCTCAATCTTACATTTGTTATTTATCAATCTAAATAGATGTGGGCTAAATAGAGGACCAAAATGCTTTAGACAAGTTTTGATAAAATTATTATTATTATTATTATTATTTTCTAATTCATTGCTACAAATACATTTCTTAAGTTCTGACTGTCTTTTCAGTAGCAATCGTCCTTGCTGTTTTTTTTCGTAGCAATTTTCTTTGGTACATGGAATATGTATGTTGCAGTGTACATTTAATAGCACTCTGAGAGATGTTTCAGATTGCTACAGGGAATCTTCTGTGTGGATAACTGGCCTGAGTTGTTGGGGCTCCCAGGAAATTCATGGGCTGAGTGTTCTGGCTGTGCTCACAGATGCAGCCCTGATAGCCAGCTACAGCACATTTGTAACTCAGGGGCAACCTGGGCGTTGATCCTTACAACTCCCTTATACCTTAAATCCCACAGCTCTTGCCACAAGAACTAAAGACTTCCCAAGTAGAAATTACTAGTTTTAAGAGCTGATGAAGTATGCCTTTGGTGGTTTTCTTTGAGTCAGATTTTATCTATTTCTTTGGAGACTTTGATCAATGTGATATTTATTACAGTGTCCATATTATGTAAATAAGTACAGATTTTTTTTTCTCATAATGGCTGTACAAGGCAAAAGTAATTATATTTGAGGAGGTGCAGAATACGGAGTCTGTTAAAGTGTAGAGTTCCTTACACCTTGAAGAGCAGTAGCAAAAATTAAGTGCTGGCTGAACAACGTTATTAATTAATGTTGATACAGAGGCAGATAAAAATAGGTCTATTAAATGCATGCTGCTTAATTAGGTCTTCCCTTTAAAGTCATGCAAAACGTACATAATTATACTAAGTATTGTATGCTTGCTCTATAGAAATAGCACTTTGTGTTCAACATTCCTTCATGTTAATAAGTCCAGTAAGTTATTTCACAATGCCAACCCCTGAGAATGTGTTGGTACTTGCAAAATACTGAGTACATGAACAAAACAATTGACAGACACTTTATTCGGTGAAACAAAGGAAAGTCTTCTTAGTGATCTTATTCATAGCCACATGTAAACTTTTATCAATTTCTAAGACATTTCAGAATGTTTTAAAATATTTATTCTACATCACAATTAAATTGCCCTTGTATTAGAGAATGAACAAATATTGAAAATAGGGCTAAGGGCTAAAATGTTAATGCTAATATAGACACAGTATGTTATTTAGTTTATGCAGTTGCATGTAACATAAATTGCTTTTATTATTTTGCTAGTATATTCATTTGTGTGCTTATGTTCAGTTGTACATACATATAATACTTACACTATACCAATATTCTTTCTTATACTAAACAAAACACTTTCTCACAGGGCTTTCAAACCCCCTTCTGGCTTCTATTTGTGAGTCCTCATGATATTGCTTCTGGGAGCTTTAATATCAGTAACAAATAACTTGTTGGAGGCAATCATTTGACTCTTATAAATAATTTTGAACATTTTTTTCCTAACACCTAGCATATCTACGGAGAAGAAACTGTTTTTAGCATTTTGTTTGTTCATAATCAGTACCTATTCAGGAACTTAATCAGTGTTCCTGTTATAAACCTGCTTCATGCATACCAGTTCCTGTATTTTTATCACAACCAATGTATTTATTTATTTATTTTATGTCTTAAAATACCAAATTTTTAATGAAAAAAATGTGCCTATGTCTTGATGGGATACTGTTAATGATGATTAAGTATAGTTAAGGAAAATACTTTTTTGCACATTGATGACTGGAATGACATAAAGACATTTGTGCATATTTTATATATATTATCAGAATGATAAAGTATTCCCCTTATGAAATATAATGTAGCATACAGTGAAGGCTATAGTGAAGTTTCAGATATGTGTCTCCCTCGTGCAGTCTACTCCTTGATTCTATGGCTGCAAAAAGTCATGTGCAAGGCCTTATGCTCATGCAGCATAACTGCACCTCAGTAAAATTTCATACTTACACTGAGCTCAGTGGTTTTGCATCGGTATCTTGTTAAGCTATGTTTCTAACTCTATGTAAACAAGTAATTAATCTGAAATCACAGGGATGATTGTTCAGGACTTGGAAGAACACAAGCAGGAAAGCCAAAGTGTTTCTGTATTGGAACTGTGACTCTTCGTGCTTTAGTAGGATTTGATATAATCAAAATTACTATCTTTAGGTTTTTAATTGGAGTCTTTACATATATTTTTGGTGAATGACTGGCAAAGAAAATGCTGTCTTTGTTTGGAATTGCACATCTCATAGTACAGAGTGAGCAGCACAGCATGCAAATGGTTACTCCAATAAGGGCTGGATACTGCTTTGGGCACTGGAGAAAAGCTTGATCAACAGTACTAAAATCAGAAAAACATTTACTTGTTTTCATAATATCAGTATCTCATCATGCTCATTGTAATCGTAATATGAGTATGTGAAAATGGAAAAGAATTGTCTCTTCTAAATGCATGAAAAACATCTCTCTCCAGGGAAAATGATTCCTAAATACTCCTCCTATTGAAAATGTTTCATAGATTGATCACAGCCATCATGCTGTCCACACTTAGGAACAAGAAAGGAAGTAAAACAACTCTCCTCCACATCTCAAATTAACTGTGTATCTAAATTAGGGCACATTGTGTACACTGACAAATTCTGTTTTCTTCTCATTTTGAAGCCTTCTGATCAAATCGTGTTTGGAAATGGCTTAGACTCCAAAGTGAGTTCAGTAAAGCAGTGCAGTGAAGTGTAAAGTAACAGTAGAGAGATTAAAAAAATCCTGCATGTATATTTGGAAAACAGTGAAAACAGAAGTTGTTAATAATATATATATATACACACACATATAGTTTGAACTAAATTAACTACATGTTATTTACTGTGTTTTATTAAAAGCTGTATAAATACAGCTGAACTAAACTGTGTTGTGCTCGTAATTGCCGCTGGTGTATTTGTTAGGAAAGTCCTGGTAACCTGTGTCATATTCTGCTGAAGTTTGTGGGTGATTTATTAAAGTTTTTTTTGTTTGTTTTTTTAATGTGGTAATATTCCTAAGGGAGCTTATGAGAGCTATTGTTTTAGCCCTCTTTTAGGATGTGCCTTATCAAAGTCAAGGCTTAACAAATTTATTTTGAAAATACACACAACTGGCAGGTAGATGAAGTTTTCATGATAAAATTCCATAAAAAATATTTCATTGAAAATAAATGAAATATATGTTTCTGAAATAATTCTACCTAAATTTGATTCTCCAATTACCAGTAGGTATGTGCTAACAGAGGAGATGCTAAAACTTACATATTTAAAGTAAATCCTCCTCCACATGGAAACAAAAGAACAAAAGACACTTTATATTTCCTCTGAGTGATTTTTGTATCTTCAAAAATGCAAAATAAATGTTAGGTTACTGATTGTAACAGAAGAGATGGTATGGGCAATTGCAGTGAGTTAGTAAGCTTAAATCCATGTCAGTTTAATTAATAACTGCTTGAATTTGAAAATTTTGTAATCTGATGTGTAGAGTTCAGTGAGTGTTCACCCTTTATTTAGTTTGCATTGATGACCATGATGTTTTCAGGGTTGGGATTTGATTTTCAATATCACTGGAGGAATTTTATCCATCTTCCAGGCTGAAGCAAGTGCTTAAATTGGTGCTTACTGAAGATAGATGTCAGTTTTATTCTTATCCCCACTTCATGTAGTTTGCTCTTTTTCATTGTCCACTTTTTCACCTGGACTACACGAGAGGTGTTTTAAAACATTCGTGCTTGTGTAGTACATTGGCTGGCAGTATGCAGTCTGTTCCACCACATCTGCTGCTGCAGTGTTACAACATCACAGAATATTATTTGATAGATAGGGCATATCACTATAGGTAGCTTCACTGCTGTTAAGAGACTTACACAGTGGCTCAGATCACAGTTCTGATCTTCCAATTAACTGTCATTACTGGTAACAGCACATGAGCCTTGCAAATAGAAGGGGCAACCACTAATGTGCTCAGCAACTTTGCCTTCTGGCCTCTTCTGAAAAGATACATAACATTAAGATTTTGTTTCAAACTTTTTCTTGAGGCTGGAACTATTATATATGTGATGTTAGAGATATTCAATCTAATAGATATTTTGAGCATGAGAGAGTTTTTTGTTTTGTTTTGTTTTGTTTTGTTTTTTGTTTTTCCAATAAATGCATATGCTGTTCCTATGTAAAGCCCAGTATCTGTGATGCTACTCTGTAATACTACCATATAGTATTGGTTTTTAAGTAAGAAAAAAAAAAGTCTGTCTGTTCGATAGCAATACTGAGATACTGTGCTTTACTGATTTAAGTGTTAAATTCTTGAAAAAAAGTGTTTGTTTGTTTGTTTTTTTTTCAGTAAATTAATGTTAGGTTTCTAATATTAAGTTAGAAGCGTGCATCAGCTATTTTAAGTACAATCAAAACTCTTTGATACAATTCCTATTTGCAGGCTGGTAATTTGATGCATAGCCTGGTAATCCAAAATAAGTAAATCCTGATAAATCTAAATAATTTTACCCAGCTTGATCGTTCAGGGTTCACAGAAGGTGCTTCAGTGTGTACCTACAAAAATTCAGGAAGATAGAGACTCTCTTTCCTAGAGCTGTATATATCTTCTAAATGTGGACTGTTAGAGTTAAGAAGAGGATATGCTAATTATGTGTTTATCACTTTGTTTGGATGGAGTAACATTGCTCAGGAAAAAAAATATTCCTAAAGTAGGCATTGTAAAGTTAGAGGAATTTGCAGAATTTAGCATAGTAATAGGATGTGTATATTTGCTAGCATTTCTGCTCTTTGGAATAGCAGTTTCATTTCTGGAAACATAAAATACTTTTTCATTGTGACTTATAGGAAGATGCTTCAAGTAATTCAGTTTGATAAGTAGGTTTTTCAAAGAATGATTAAATGCTTCCTGTTCTCTAAAGAAATAGATACATGCTTTAAGTTATTATATACAGGCT
This sequence comes from Aythya ferina, assembly GCF_964211825.1. Lineage (NCBI taxonomy): Eukaryota > Metazoa > Chordata > Aves > Anseriformes > Anatidae > Aythya > Aythya ferina. The sequence continues at coordinate 4,701,535 of NC_140311.1, forward strand.
GGCAAATTGCTTCATAATGCTTTCTGTCTTATTTCTGTACCCAGTTTTGAAAAGCATGAACCCTTTGACATCAGCATAAATGATAAACAAACTTGAAAAGGAACTTTAGTAAACAGGAGAAGCCTTTAAGAATCAGAACATCTTCCTGGCCAGGCACCATTGTCTTTAGCATCTCTGTTAAAAGGAATTCATACCTGACAAAAGAGGCAATTAGTTTGCTGAATGACAACAAGAAATGTCACCACTGGTAGTAAACTGATGACTCTATTCCTTATTCTGTTGGCAGGTTTTATTATTATGAACATTAAAGTAATCAGTTCCCTGTCACTTAAAATCTGTACCTGCCTCTTTGTCTCTTCAAATCCAGTTGCAGGCTGTATTGTATCATTTATGTACTGTTTTTACTAATCCTTGCTGGCCTGAAACATTACAATAATCTTGCAATCTTGGTAGAAATATGGTCTGTAATAAGCATGAGGAAAAATGACAATGCGGGCATATAATCATTGTTGAAGTGCTGTTTATAGCTTTGTAATGACACAGGGGACCTCCACTGATTTCAAGACAAAAGCAAAGAGGATGTAATTCTAAAATATATTATTAGGAAAAAATTATTTTGTAATGAAATGTAAATGAAGTAAAGTAATTTTTTTTTTTTCCTTTTTCTTTTCTTTCCTCATGTCTGCAGCAGCTCAATTCCTTCTTGGTATCCTGGCACAGTCTTTTCATAAGCAGATTCCTGTGAACATGTTATTTATGAAATGACCAACCTGACAATGGTTTTGCTCCTTGTTCTGGTTTCCTCTTTCTGGGATTGCTTAACCAAAAGTGGCAATTACAAAATAGCAATCAGCTGGTTTTAACTGATCAAAAATCAAAGCCCTGTTTACCATAATTTAGGAGATATTAGATAGGACAAAGCTGCCTCTTGATATTTTGCATAGCCCTATGGAACACTTGGAAAACAATCCTGAATTTCCCAGTTGGCTGGATGCAGAAGATGTATCTGTGTAATTATTTTAGCTCGGATAGACTGATTACTTAGTGTGCTTCACTTCATTTTGTGAAATGGTTTTGGAAAATGCAAACTGGATTTAGTTAAAGTGAAGTGAAGGATACAGTTTCAAGAGGGCCCTTTCTATGCTTCAGTTCAGAATTGTTGCTAACGATCAGGTTGGACTGGAGCAAGAATTAAGCTCCTGAAACACAGGACAAACATCCTATGTGGGTAAAAAACCATTTCACTGTGCAGATTTCACTCTACAGCAGACTCCAGTGTCTTCTAAGATTTGATCTTTCTCCTTTGTGTAGGTATCGTGGTTTAAACTTTGTCTAATCCAACTGTTAATTTGAAATATGCTCAGTTCAGTCTTAGCAACTTAAATGTTAAGAATGAGCTGGCTGGTCTTTTCTTGATCTTTTGCTACGGTTGTTGCATATTGTTTGCCCTCAGCTGTTGAGTTAGAGCAGAGCAATGGTTGCCTCCACTAATGCTCATTGAACTCTGAGCAATTACTTCCCCTGTATAAAGTTACAGCTATGTTATATTTTTATTATCATTTTTAAGTAGGTTCAGGAATGGATGTAAAAAATAAGCCAATATATAGTCTAGGAAAACCCTATCAAGAAAACGAAATAGAGATTGCTGGTTGCAAACTTGTTTGGCTAAACTGTGCATTTAAAGAAAGAAAACCCTTCATTTCACCTCTTGAGTTATGTGGAAAGCACTTCTCTGAAAAACTGCTGTTGCTCTGGCTCTCCTGCTGCAAGGCGTGTTAGTATGGAGAGAGAATCTTAACTTAATGACATGATTCATGGCAGTTTCAATTTTGAAATCCATCACTGGTATAGCACATTAATGACTTACCATAACATCGCTTATCCAGCAAGCATGCAGTTCTGTTTTTCAGTCTTGTATACGTGGATGGCTGCTGGCCATACAAACAGTCTGAAGTGTGATTAGCTAAATACTTTGATGATAACTTTCAAAAAACAGTCACAAGGTAAATGGTGTAACTCGTTTTTGGCAGTTGGTGATTTACAGGGACATTAACTTTCAAGCTCAATTGACAGCCTCGGAGCTATGTTTCATATAAAGTATGTGCAGTTTGGAAAGAAAGTCACAGAGACAAAGAAGTCATCTATTCCATTAGAGGAAGTACGCTTTTAAAAATAACTTTAGCATTATTAAAGGAGACATTAATGAACTATTACTCTCCCAACGTTTTTCTTGATCTAAGCAAAAGCCAGACTTGCTGTTACAGACACTTGCAAAATGTTTTTTATGCTGTTATGACAAATCAGAGATCTCTTCTGTGGAGATCTTCCACAAAAGAATCAAAAGCAAAAAGATGAGAAAAAACAAACAAACAAACAAACCCAAACAAACAAAAAAGGTTAGAAGTCTTGGAAACTTAGGTAACACTGTTAAAAGTGGTCTTCAAAATAGATGACCACTCTGAAAATGTGTATGCTATGCAAGCGATCTTGAACAGAGTAAAAATATTATTTTAGAATTAAGTATCTCTTCACAGAAACTTCAGAGACTTTCTAACCTTATAATTTAAAGTAAACTTTGTACTTAAGAGACTTAAGAGACTTTCACTTTTTTTTTTTTCTTTCTCATTGGATCCACACTTCCAAGATGAAGTTGATGAAATAAGTGTTGATGAAATAGGCTCGATCCTATTGGCTTTCTCTGTTTTTCTAGTTTAATTTGTATTTTGTACTTTTAATGTACTTTTTGCTACTTTGGTGAAATCAAGTGATATTTAAGAGGTTGAATAATTCTTTGTGTCAAATGAAAAGAACAGCAATTTTTAAAGTTGTTTACCACTGAATGAGATAATATATAGATAGTGTACAAATTTAACTTTCGTGTCTGTTGTGTATCAAACTGTCATAAAAATATCATATAACAGTTCTCAGTAACAAAAATTATCATCTGAATTTGCTTTAGGATGTTACGTATTTTCAGATATATCTCTTCAAGAATTTAATCTGAGACCTAAATGCTAAAATATCTGCTCTGGAAATATGTATCCCTGTCTAAGTAAAATTATTCATGGGAATGAACAGGATGGTTTCATCCTACTGTTCCACTGTGCAATATCTGACACTTAAGAGGGGTCATTAGCATACTTGTAGCAGGTGGGCCATTGTATCTTTCATTTTGTATTTTTAGTCTGCTAGACTAACTGTAGGTATTGGTGTTAGGAGCTGCTACTTCAATTTAGTCCTTTCCTATGAATTATCCAACATACCACCTTGGACAATTTGTTTAATCTCTCAAATTATTTTTCTGTCATTTAAAACCACAGTGTAATAGTGCTTACGTAGGGTGAAAATTATTTAATTCATTGATATTGTTGGAGTCTTTGTGCTTTGAATAATTAATTACTTAATTACATTTGAAAGGGCTATAAAATGTTGCCAAGTATATTTGTTCTTTACAAAATCCACCTACGCGGAAAGAACAACAACAACAACAAACAAATACATCAGTATATAGAAAAAAAGTTATCAGCTTTAGGACTGCTCAGTTAATATTGCAGATGCCATCTTTTCACTCTGTGCATAAAACTGAGGGCAGTGTGCATACATACTCAAATTTAAATAATGTTCACACCACTTCCTAAGATTTGGGATGACTATTTTATTTCAAGAAATAACACTCAAAATGAGGCTAGCTTCTGTGGCAATGATCTGTGATATGTAGCATGATCTACATATCACATATAAGGTAGTGCTTACATTTTCCCATGGTGATACTTTCAGATTACTTGCATGGTGATACATAAGAGCATTAACAGAAATCTCTCTACTTCAGCTTTAGAAATGTCATTGACATCTCTAATTTAAAATACTCATATCTTTGTTTAATTAACACTTGTTGGGAGAAGTGAAGTGAAAAAATTGCTGCCTTATTCTACCTAATATTCTATTTAAATTAAAACAGTTATATGCACACTTACATATTGTTAATTTGATCTCCTTGCATGTTTTCCAAACAAAGCATCCTATGTTTAAAGGAAAAGCATTCATTATTTGTCAGTAAGGATGAATTAGCTCTGGGGCTACAGTGTGTAAAGAGAAAGGAAAGATGAAAAAAAGATTTCACATAAAAGCAGACCTGTAAGGAAACCAAGCTAAGTCTGTCACTTCCACCACATTGTGCTTTCAAATCTATGAAGTCTTTGTATTCTAGGGACCTGAGCAGGGGGAGGGGAAATTGGGTATAAAACAAAGCTTTTGAGACAAAAGAGGAATTCACATTTTTATCTTCCAACTTCTAGAATGCATTTACTGGAGGCATTCATTCTGGCATTCACTAAAAGTGCTGTCTGTGGGTTTCCAGTTGCCTTGAAAGCTTTCAGGGTAGAACTGTTGTGTTAGCTTAACAATCATGTTGTATTCTTAGTAATCGTGATGTGTTCTCACTGGTAGTGTTTCAGAAGGCTGTATCTCACCGGTTAGTTTGTAGGAAGATCCAGGAGATTGTTACTTTATAAATTTAATTGTGTTGTGAATTCTCTCTTCTGTGTCTGATTTATTGCTTGGCTGAAATACAGCTCTGCCTCTCTGGGAAGGAAAATGTGGCATTGAATGTTCTGCCACCTGGAATGAAGTGCCTGGAAGGAAGCAGGGATGGTGAGAGCAGCTCTGAGGTGCTCAGAGTGGTCTGGAGGTCATTCCAGGTGGGAGCCCTTGTGTGAAGGGGCCGGAGCTCTGCCTGCATCTCAACTGGTCTGCTGTGCAGTAGTGTGCTGTCAGAGGGTGCTGTTTTATGGTTTACTTTGGGGCTTGGGATGGGCATCTCTTTAGCTGTCATGGAGGTGTTCCTCTTATCTCAAAGAAACAAAGCACATAATGAAATTCAGTGTTAGGCTACAGGTTATAGCATTAGCATATGGATGTTATGTGTTTCACATTGTAATTGTAAATCTTATGTAATTAAGTGGAGAGTCTTTTCAGGATGCTGATCCCTGTCTAACAGCACAAAGCATTTTTTCTTCATGGTGGTGGTCCAGAATGCTAGTTACAGATAAATAAAAGTATAGAAGAGCAAGTGAAATTAAATAAACATTGGAAATTCAACTCTTACTGCAAGAAGGTTTAGTTAAGTAATTTTAAACGCTGGCAGTTCAGTAGAGGGCCTGCTTGTTCTATTGTGTTTGAAATAGTGAAGAAGTTTTTCAGCTTAGAAAAGAAGAAAACCTGAGAGGAAAGTACATGAACATGTTTTTAAAACAAACAAACAACAACAACAAAGAACATCTCTAACTGCTGACAAAAAACATACAAACAAACAAACAAACAGAAATCACAAAGGTGCAGAAAGCTTTTTATCCTTTCTTAAAATAAAGGAATACCCACAAGGACTAAAGGTGCCACATAAGCCCTAAGGGATTTTTGTAATTTGTGGCTTCTGCAATTATATTTTATCTACGATATTTAATTATTTTTGAGAGACTGAAGAAGGTTATTTGATTGAATAAGCACCCTCCCCCCCAAAAAAAAAACAAACCACACTATCAAAACTAGATACTTTGAGAGGTGTTAAAGTTCAAAATAGTTGCATAATTGAAATGGATGAAATGGTTATTGTACACCTGAATATTTTAGTAAATTCTTTTACTTTGCTTATTTACCTTTAAGAGATTGTAGCATTGAGATAGGTAGCACTGTTTGCTACCTATCTCAAATAGGGACATATGCATATATCTAAACAGTACAAAAGCAGGATAAATGTTAATTGTAAGTAGCATTTTTATTAATGTAATAAAAGTATATAAACTTTGATAAAATACTTGTAAATTGATATGCAGCCTGTATTATGCCCCCTAGGAAAATGAGCATACTCTATTAATTACTGTTAATATTTTATGGTATGCTGCAAACCAGTGTCAGCTAACATAATATATACTAACAGTTGCACAGACATTTGTGGTCATTTTGTTTTTCATAAAGATACAGGGCACAAAAGACAACTTTGAGAGTTCCTTGGAAAAAGTAGATCTGAGCTCAATGAGTTTTGCTTTTATTCCAACATAAACAAAGCTAGATTGAAAGTATTCTTACTTTCTGACCACAATTGATATTCAGTACAGGCAAAGTTATGTTGCTTCATACTGGTGGGACATCCCTGCACATATCAGTTTGTGGTAATCAAATTTATTCTCGACGGGGCAAGTCTCTTGGTGACAATTTTTATAAAATGTGTTTTTTGTGCTGCTAGATCACACAGTGTCAGTTCCATAAAAATTGACATGTTTTTCTGTGAAAATAGGATTTTCACAGGTATGGAATTTCATAGGATTGTTTTATATTGGTAGGGATCTTAAAAAACAAAGTAAACAAAACAAAATTATACAGCCTGACCAGAAAGGGCTTGCTAGAAAAGTCCAGAAGACTGGGTGATGAGACGCTGGAGAGCAGCCCTGCAGAGAGGGATCTGGGGGTTGTGGTTGACAGCAAGTTGAATGTGAGCCAGCAGTGTGCCCTGGCAGCCAGGAAGGCCACCCGTATCCTGGGGTGCATCAAGCACAGCATTGCTAGTCAGTCAAGGGAGGTGATTGTCCCACTCTACTCTGCGCTGGTCCAGCCTCACCTCGAGTTAAGTACTGTGTGCAGGTCTGGGCACCACAGTACAAAAAGGACATTAAACTGTTGGAGAGTGTCCAGAGGAGGGCGACGGAGATGGAGAAGGGCCTAGAGGGGAAGATGTATGAGGAGCGGCTGAGGGCACTGGGCCTGTTCAGCCTGGAGAAGAGGAGGCTGAGGGGGGACCTCATTGCGGTCTACAACTTCCTCGCAAGGTGAAGTGGAGAGGCAGGTGACCTATTCTCTGTAAACACCAGTGATAGGACCCACAGGAATGGTGTTAAGCTGAGGCAGGGGAAGTTTAGGCTGGACATCAGGAAGAGGTTCTTCACCGAGAGGGTGGTTGCACACTGGAACATGTTCCCCAGGGATGTAGTCACTGCACCAAGCCTGTCTGAATTTAAAAAGCAATTGGACTGTGCACTTAGTCACATGGTCTAAACTTTTGGGCAGACCTATGAGGTGCCAGGAGTTGGACTTGATGATCCTTATGGGTCCCTTCCAACTCGGGATGTTCTATGATTCTGTGATTCTATGATTCTATGACTTTCCCTCACCTAATACATGGCTTTTTACCATGGACTGATAACTTTAAATAAATAGTCACTTTAAGTGAAAAAAGTCGAAGCAGATTTTTCTAAGTATGCATGTACATGTATATGCATATAAGCTACAACTTAACTCCAACAAATCTCCAGACTGGGACTCCAGGACCAAAGAAGCCAAGGACAACCCTGTGTGTTGGCAGTTGTGCAGGGCGACCCTTTTAGGTGTATTTCCTTTACTTCGTCTATGCTCTAACAGTTAATGATTCTGATGAAGAACTTAGATGTAAATTTTAATATTTGGCTGACAAGGTCAACATCCTTGCCTGTTTTTTTGTTTGTGCAGTGCTCTTAACACCATACATTTGTTGCACCTCTAAATGTGCACAGTTATCACAGAGGGCAGCCTCAGCAGTTTCAGATTCAGTACAGTGCACAGCGCTGTGGATGTTGTGTGTGATAGCAGACTTCCCTAGATTTACTTGCACGGCCAGTTGGTGCTTGCTGATAACAAACTGGGTGATTTACGCATGCTAAGGGCATGGTTAGAATGGACTTGTTGGCATCTAAAAGCACAAAAGTACACGCTGAGCCTCTGGAAACTGTAAAACCTTTTTCTTCGAGTGAATGCTTACTGTGCATTAGGGAGCTGACCTTAATGCCCCACAACATTTAATTTTTTTCTTTTCTTCTAAATTCCCTGAAATACTCTTTTAAAACAAAACAAAAAAAAAAATTAAAAAAAACCTTCTCTCTGTTAAAACTATTACAACCCATTGCTTTATTGCATAAAGCTTGTATTTCATTCTTTTCTGTACAAGTCAGAAACAGATTACTATATTAACACACAGGATTGGAAAACGACTATCACGATACGCTCTAGCAAATACAGGACAACATGCCTTCCATTAATGTTATGATTTTCTCCATAAAGAGAAAATTATTATAAAATATAATTTCTATTATTGCTAAAACTCCGTTTACCACACTGTAGCTTACTGAAAAGATCGTTGAACTTGCCTCTTAGAAAAAGTTCACTTAGATTTTAAAATGGTTTATTAAATTCACAAATTCCCTGTTTCTCCTTGCTGTCTTTTGTCGTGTACGATGTCACAATTTTCTAACTGTGCTTCTGTACTGAGAACTTGTGTTTTTCTAGTAAATTAATACTAATATTATGATAATGTTTAAAACATTTACCTTCTAGGTGAATTACTGGGTGTCCTATATTGGTACAGATATAAGGTTCCTTTGAACTCTCAAATACAGTTAACTGAATTAAACTTTCAGGAATGTTCCAGCTTATGAATTTAGCCAGTATGTATTATTATGTCTTTAACAGCAAAATAAAATATTTTGCATGTTTTACAGACGATTACACAGGAACTGTGTGTGTGGTATGTGGTAATGAAATCTCTTCTGTAGATAACTTTAGAGGCTGCTGGTGCATTATGCTTGCAAGTGTCTGGCTTGAGAGATTCTGCAGAGACAATTTTTCTGTATTCGTGTTGCTTGCTTTCTTAACCCTCTTATTCCCAGGTAGTAGTGTGCTATGGTGTAAACTGTGATCTGCAAAATAGGTTAATGTAATGATAAAGTAGAGGTTTTGCTGGCACTGTGGTCATACAACCTGTAGTGATTTGGTGGTGGGTTGTAATAAGAACCATGAAATTTCCTGCCTACACCAGGAAAGTTGTGTCATCAGAGCTCTGACTTCCAGGTGCAGAAGCGAAGTCACCAGAGCACACACATAGAGATATCTTGGCACAGACTGCTTGTCAGCAAGAGAGCTCCTGTTGTGCAGGGGTTGTTTCACTCTGGAGACAAGCTATGGTTTGCCAGCTTGTATCAAACGTGTGTGGACAAATGCAAATCTGCAGAAACAAGAAACATCGTGTTGCTAAAACTGTAAAGTACACCAGAATTAACATGGGCAAATGTGAGTTGCTTACAAAAAATGTGTTAGAATTGCCATAGGGTGGAATTATCACTTTGAAAGATCTCACTCCCACAACTCAGAAAGGTGTAGAGGTGCTGGAAAATGAGGTTCTGCACTGCTCTCTGGAGATCATGTCTATTTTGACTTCATTATTACAGCTCTGAATATTGTTACTCTTTAATGCCATGTTGTCATATTCATGGTCTTACTGTTGATGTGCTCGGTGCTCTCTAACCATATATTGAATAAGGTATTTTTTCATTCCATTAAAAACTAATTTGACACACACACTCCTTTCCTGAACTATAATTTTGCAAGCAGACCCTGTATAAATTACTTGATCTGCAAATAGACCTGTGTTTACCAGTATACATCCTCTTACACCATGCTTTTCTTTTTCTTTTTTTTTTTTAACTTGGAAGATGAACCATACCATTCCTTTGAATATTTATGTAGGAGTATTTGATGAACTATCTAATAATGTATTGGTTTTTTCCGAGATAAATATCTCATGTGAAGTTGAGTTATTGATTTGCTCCATGTTGTCTGGAAATTAAAAGTAGCGAAGGAAGTATTTCCAAACTGTAAGCTGGAAAGGCATATCCTAAGAGAAGCTTTGACTTTTGTGCACATTTGTGTGTGTGCGAGGGTGGAGAACCCTTACTGGTTTAAGCAACATTTCTATTTGCAGCAGCATATTCACAGTGCTCCTGCCATCTTCCAGCTCTGATGGACTGGGAGCATTGACTGGTCCACTGGCTCTCTAAACTCATGTATGATGGCAAATGCTTAAGGTACAATGAATCTTTCTCCACTGCCACGAAGAAATACACAAATGGAGAAGAAGGATGATTCCAATTTTCCTCTTGCAGTCCAGAGATAAGCCTTCAGAAAAGTTGGAGGAGTCAGAGGATTGATTTGTTGTGAAGGATAGTTAGAGGAGACAGCAAATCAATTTACTGAAGTGAGAAGTTTGTGGGAGGGTCTGCTAGGACCTGCGGCTGGGGAGGACTAAGTTAAACGATGCCCCAAGGTAAAGTGATGCAGATAAAGGCGGACATTTCTGAAATGAATGAATTCAGAATGAAATGCAGATCTCAAAGCAGCAAAGAACCTCCTATTGTGCTTGAGAATTTAGGATAGAGGTAAATTAAAGAGGCCAGTTGTTGGCAGAAAATTGCTTGAAGAAATTTTATGAACTAGAGATACTTTCATAAGGTTTCTTAAGGACTGAGAAAGAAAGAGAAAATAAAAATCAAATCCAAATATGCTTCTGGGAAAGAAATTACAATTTTTTAGAGTAAATCTGATTTCTGGTTGTGATATATTATTAAATTTTGTAATGAGATGAGTATTTAACACTTTACTTAAGCTCTGTAATTTCCATTGTAGTCATTTTAGCTTTTTATTATAAGATTCTTCCACACTAAATTTTGCTGAAACAAACTGTTTTTCCTAAAATGAATCATTCATGTTTTATGTTGCAATAGAATACTTCTCTACAGTCAGAGTTAAATGTAAGAAAGTCTTTTAAATAGCGAAGTGGAAAAATGATTTCCACACTGCATATTTTTGGAAATCTTGTATTTTGTAGCAGTTCATGCATACTACCAATGTCACCCACTAAACCAGGTTCCTAAGCACGAGGTCCAACCTTTCGTTGAACACCCTCAGGGACAGTGACTCTACCAGCTCCCTGGGCAACCCATTCCAATGCCTGACTACTATTTCTGAGAGGAAAAGTCTCCTAATTTCCAACCTAAACCTCCCCTGGTGCAACTTGAAGCCATTTCCTCTAGTCCTATCACTAGTTACCTGTGAGAAGAGGCCAACCCCCAGCTCCCCACACCTTCCTTTCAGGTAGTTGTAGAGAACTATGAGCCTCCTCTTTTCCAGACTAAACAACCCCAGTTCCCTCAAGCCACTCCTCATAGGACTTGTGTTCCAGGCCCCTCACCATCTCTGTAGCCCTTCTCTGGATACCTTCCAAGGGCTCGATGTCCTTCTTGTACTGATGGAAATTCTGAAATCCCAAATCTGTTTCTATTTTTTTTCTTTTTCTTTTTTTCTTTTTTTTTTTTTTCCTATTTCTAATTTGTCTCTGTTTCTTTCTTAGTCCTCAGTTCTCCTGATAATCAGAGATTTATGAGGATGTACTTGTTTGTTGCCTTACAAGTGTTTTCTGTAAGAAGTAATGCAACAAACCCACACATGGCAAGTTATAATATGAACGAATATGTGGCAGCTAGAATATGAAAGAAGGTGAATAAATTGTAATAAGAAGTTTGTGACAAACTTCAAAATAACTCCATGGAAGAGAGAGCTTTGTTGATATTTTAATAACTTCATCACAGCATAATTAATAATAATTAACTAATTGTGTAGCATTACTATATAGTATTTGGCTGAGATTTTTCCCTTACTTTATGTGTGTTTTCCTATTCTTCTAGGAGAAAATGTTACTAACTTAAGTTTTTAAACTGCAGGAATGGGACTGGCACTTCATCTGGAAGTAAACAGATATTATATTATGACTTAATGTGACTTTCTTCTATCTTTTTGAGTAGATTAGAAATATGAAGCTTTTTATTTATTTTTTAAATGACCTGTTTTGGAATGCTGAACAACACTGACACAAGCAGTAGCCCTTTTGCAGGTAATAATGCATAAATGGGTCTGCTGAGGATTTAATATATCTTTTGATGACCTGTCAGCACATAGCATTCTGTTACTTACACAAACTGAGTAATCACCATTCATGTAGCACAAACCCTTTGGTACATTCATATCACTGTAGGAAGTATACAAAGCAGCAGTTACTGATGACAAAAAGGGTAAATGCTGAACAATCACTCATAAGATCATTGATTATAAAGTATTCATTATTATTCAGATTATAAAGTATTCTGTATTCAGTAAAAGGAACTTTTTTTTTTCTTTTTACAAATTTCCAAGGCTGAAACCAGTAAGTTCTCTAAAATTTAATCTGCTGAACTATGTATTAATTTTAGTAGTGTATTCTCATTTTGGTCTGTTTCTACCTTCTGTTATTTTTACATAACTTTCAATCAGTTGGAAACCTTGCCCGTATCTGACCACAGGATTGTGCACTTAACATATATATACCATTGCAATAAAAGACAAAATCCAATATTGCTAGTTCATAAAGCTAAAGATAAAATATTGTACAGTTCTAGTACTCATTCACAGTGAAGGGAGGTTATGTAAAATTCCCCATTCAGAGGATTCAGGACAATGCAGGATTAGGTCTGTTTGTCTTAAGGTTTATATTTATCATACACATTTAACATAGAAAACAGTTTTGCTTTTTTTTTTTTTTTTTTTTTAATCTTAAGTAATTCAGAAGTCTTTGTCCATCCCTGTTGATGTGTCCTTCTACCATCAGTTGTGTGATACACACTCGTTTTGCTATGTATCAAAGCATCTGTGTTTGAGGGAACTTTTATGTATTTTTTACATGTTTTACTGCTTAATATTAATTGTTTTACCCGTGATTTACAAATTTTCAGTTGATAAATTTTCTTAGTATTATCTCTTTTATTATTTTCTTAGTATTATATTTATTATGTCTATAAAGGAGAAGAAATGTCTTTTAATTCCCTGTTTTAAAAGATTTATCTCTAGGTTTTTCAGTTCTTTAGTATCTTAACCTGCAGTGTCTCTTAGCATCCAGTGACTGAGCAGCTGTAATATTTTTGTTCCTCTCATACATTTTTATTCAAATGTATTGTTTGCTAAAGAAACAGAACTGGATGACTGTTTCAGGATGTTCTCAGAATAAATTCCTTAGGCTGGCCAATGTAGGTCTTGCTGATTGTGCTTGTGCCAGGCAGCCTTCTGCACCAGAAGGGAACACAGACATTTTGAAGAACATAAAAAGTTTATGGTGTTTGCTTTCTGACTTTCACTCTAACAATATTGAAATGTTTTTTGTGCTCAACTATTTGAGTTGTTTGTGCTCAACTATTTAGAGAAGGAAAAGGAAGAAAAGTTGGTGCATTTGTATAGTCAGCCTGTATGTTCTTGCCTGGAAAATTCCATTTGGTTCAGCTGACAATTTTTACATGGCCTCTTCTTTCTTTCCTGCTGCTGTCTTTGAGATTAGTTTGGAATAGTACAGAAGAGAAAAATACTACTTTTACCTTGGACTGCTGAGGCTGCATATCTCTATATGTATGTACATGCTTGTTCTAATAGTGTTTTATCTTATGTTGCAATGGGACTGACACGAATATTTAAAGGTTTGTGGGAACAAGTGATTTCCATTTCCCTTTTTCAGAAAGAGATAAATTAAATAACTTCTATTTGATCTTTCCTGTTGGTAATGTTTCAATTTACACAAAATATTAAGCTATACTTGCATTTACAAAATAAAATTATCTGTAAAAATAAAGAACATTGACCCAGGATCTTTTTTGTTAGTTGATGTTTTGTTTTGTATTGTTTTGCTTTGGTAGTAAGCCTTGGACTAATTTTGCTCTTATAAAAGTCATTTGGAGTGAGTTCAGATCTTTGGTTTCAATAGTATTACATGGGGTGCAGGAATCTGAATAACAAACAATATAATCTGAAAAGGTCTAAGGGCTCCTATCATGTAAATTGTGAGAGTGTTCCTTATTACTCAGGATGTTGAACTTACACTGGCAAGTTTAGTGTAATAATCCTGAGATAACTGAATGTTTGGTCTCATACATAAATCATGTGTATTACAGAAGATCATAGAAGACTTGCACAACCTTTTAGAAAATTATCTCAATCTTTGTAAGTGACATTTTGCCCAGTCTGCTGCATATGGACAGAAAAATGCACTTTCTAATAAATTAATAAGTGGCCACTGTGTATGATTTCACTCCCATATATTATTTCGCTGAAAGTGTGCTTAGTGTAAGACAAATAGCAATTCAATGTTCAGAAATGCAGTGAGGGCAATTCTATATGTTTTCGACATTGCTTTTCACATTCCAAATGCTTATTTGCAAATCTCTTCTATTAAGTAAGATGTGCAAACCCCTCAACTTCCATCAGAATGATTCTCCAATCATTTTTATCTTAACAACTATTCTTAAAAGCTCAAATTATGTGTGGAATGCATCACCTGGAAGAATTAAAGCAAAACCTCTGAATAACCAGTCTGCCACTTAGCTTAGCATGTATAAAAACTCCGTTCAGTAGCTCTTTTGATATTTTCCCTTTTTTATATATTTTCCTTAGTCCACTGTGATGTACTTTTTTTTTTCTACAAAATAAACGAAAAAGGAGGACAGTTTAACTGGGGTTAAATATCTGTACTTCTGTCAGCATGGTACCACAGCCTGAAAGATGACATCCACAGCCTGGCAAAGTTTCTGATAAATTGTAGGTTCCCTTCTTCCAGAGTGGCATAGCAGACAGATTTATGTAGGTCAGCAAGAGAAGTTATTACTGTTATTATTTATTATGTTTGGCTGAAAAAAGGTTACAATTTCAGAATACTTTCTGTAGTAGAATTATTATTCCCTTGACAGCATTCTCTATTAGCACAGCTAAACAAATAATATGAAAGTAGGATTTTTCTTGTAACTTTAGAAGGGTTTCCAGACATAGGGTGAAGATAGGGTTCATAGCTGTGGATACTAGTCTCACCATTGGAACAAGTAAATATATATTTATGTGTTGCTTATGTTGTTGGAAAGCCAATGTGCATAGTTGTACAATAAAAGGGAAGGAATTGTAGAGGCAGACAGGGACTGGTTTCTTTTGGTTAACAAGAGTGTAATACAAATTAAAATAGATTTTACTGTAATAATATTGACATTTCAAGCTCTATCCTGACCACAACTAAAGTAACAAAGGACAGAAGAATACGATTACATCTGTTTATGGTTGCAAAAACACCAGTATGTATTTTTCACAAGTTCTGTTGGCATAGCATGCAGACATTCTTGACTTAAGCTGGGTGATGAATCTACTTTGCATCTATCTGCTGTAGAGTAGATGGATGTATGCCTACCTATAATTATCTTTGCTGACTCCTACATGCGTTTCCCTCTTCCTCCCTATTTTAAAAGTTACACTGTGTAACTTAATCTGAATTCTGTGCCACCGGTTAGGATACATGCTGAATAATTTACTTAGAGAATTGATAAGAGAAAAATTTATTTCCAAACACTTTTTTTTTTTTTTTTTTTTTTTTTTTTTTTTTTTTATCTCTTGAGGGATTATTTATTGTACAAGTACTTGTTCTGGACATTCTTTTGCCACAGTCTGACTTTTTTTTTACTTAGTATACTAAGAACTACAATATGCACTAGAAAAATCAAACACAATTTATAAGACAAATAGTCACAACTGGGGATAAAGAATATAAATAGGATGACATCAAATGAAAAAAGCTGATGATCCAACAAGGCTTCTATAGATGTTGTTTCTAATGTCAGGAGAATTGCAGATTAGTCTTGCTATTCTTTATAAGTAAGCCTATTTATCAACTTTCAGGAAAAATCTAATTTAAGGTGGCACATTTTCCTTAGTTCTGCCACACTTCAAAGCTTAAAGTACACAAGTTTGTCAGCCATTCTGTCCTGGCTGTAATCAGCGTGTGAGATTCCCATTCAGGCCTTTCTTCATCAGCCAGGTCCTGGCTAGTCCTGGCTGCCTCTGATAATGTAATTTTAGTTTGCTTGATTAGTAAAGTTAAAAAAAAAAAAAAAGACTAGAAAGTCTTAGCATTTAACACCTTTATCCAATTCAGGCTTTATGTTGAAATAGAGAGAACAATTTAAATTGCAAATGTTCTCTATAAGAAGCTGGATTTCTGTAAAGTAGAACTTAGTCACACCATCAAGAAAAAAAGATGACAAACTGTAAAAAAAAAAAAAACAAAAACATTTGGACAAGGTGGATACTGGCAGAGGTTATGCTGTGTTTCCTGGATAACTTACAGAAAGAGAAACTTTTTCTGAAGAGACATAGCAAGAAATGTGAATTTTAACAATTTTGGAGAAAATATGCAAGAATGTAAAAATTCACAGTTATGCTAGCATGTATTACATTTTTAACATGATGCTTTATAACTGAGTCACAAAATGGATTTGTGTACATTTATATTCATTCTTTAAAAGCTGAGTAGAGCTCAAGCAACTAAAACAAGCTGTTATATATTTTCCTCTTTTTTATCCATTTCACTTGATGTAAGAATACCTTAGCATACAATGTCACATTAGTTTTATATATGTAAATACTTTCAAGTCAAAACATGTCGTGTGAGCATATTTTATCAGCTATTATCACTGAGATATTTATATATACAATCTGAAAAAAAGTTCCATGTTTATAAAAATTTAAAGTAATTTTGCTCCTTTAGGATTTACTGTATTTGCAGGAATACATTTGTTCTTACAGTCAGAAGGAATTTAGCTATGCATTGACTAAGAATTTTTTATCATTTCTGAAATCGGGGAAACTTGTTTAAATATGTTAGCAATGATGTGCAAGATAAAACAGATGTGAAACAGTATCTGATCGCTGTTTAAATGTAATAAAATCAGCTGAACAACAAAGTCATGAATAGCATATTATCATAGATAAGAAATTTTCTTAGGCATTCCAGAATGCTGATGTTCTTACAGAGAGCTTTAGGATAAATCCATATAATTCCCCTGTGTGACATTTTGAAAAGCCCAGAGCTGTGAATATCACACCTGATTGCTTTTAAGTCTAAAGCTTTCATGTGCAGGAAATAATGTTTCAATTAAAAAGAGAGGGAAAGGGGAAGTCATTTGACATTACTCTATTGCATTCAAAATCATGTACAGAAAATCATGTACAGAAAATGAAAAGGAGAGCTGCTGACTCAAATCAAACAGACTTAAATATTTGTATCAGCTGTTCAAAAGGTTTTTAGGTCAAAAGTGTAAGGATATTACAATATCAGGTCTGTAAACCTGATGGTTTCAGTGTCTTGATTATTGAAATTTTGCTATAACTAGTTACCAAACACTTGTTTTTCTTCTCCATTTCTCCCACTTCAACTCTGCCATCATTTAGTGCCTACAGTCTATAAATTCCCTCTACTATAATTTGTAACTGAGCAATTGTGAAGATACTGTCTAAGATTACAAATACTGACAGCAGGTAGAAAGAATTTCTACCCATTACTAGACTGACATTGCTTTGTGCTTTTCCATGTGAAGTGTATTTCATTTACAATTAAAAGTGTATATGTGCACTTGTAAGATTAGTGAGCATTTTAATTTTTAATACCACATACAGTATCTGACATTTCCCTGGGGATTCAGAGGGAATCCTTTCTCCTTGCATAAAGACAATAGGATGCATTTACCCTAAAATTGCCCTTGAAATAGATACTTTTTCTAGTAATGTTTGGAATAATTTCTCCCAAATGACCTCTCCTTTCCTGTAAGATGCTTGATCATTAGATCTTGAAATAGAGATTTGGCTTTTGCTTATGGATGGTTTTCTTTACAGAACACTAAGAAAAGAATTTTGCCTTGTGAAGATTCCTCATGTAGGAATTTGCTGGCAGTATAAAAAGCATTGTTCTTGTATGGATGACCTCCTTGCGCAGAATGATAGTTTTATCCTTCTCTACATCATTATGTTTGCTGTACAAAAATCCTGCTGTGCTACATCATAATAACATGTAATCTTCTTGCTCAGTTTAGCTGAGATTTAAGGAGCTGCTGTTCATGGAAGCAGTTTTCTAAAGTCTGATCTATAATTTACCAGAATCAACCAGGCAAAAGAGCAAGAGGCTTTATAAGAGGGATACAGCCCTTAAAACTCTTAAATGAAGATTAGTTTAAAGTTTTACAATCCGGTACAGAACCATCTGGCAAATCTCATGTCAGGCTTTGTTAAACCCCTGAGCTTTCCTAGGATGCTGTAGTCACTCATCCCCACCCCACAGCTGGCCCTTATCATCCATTTCCCTGTCTCCTACCAGACACCCGCTTTACTCAAAGATACATTGCAACAAAAGAAGGTAATAAGTGAGGGGCTGCTTTTTCTAAAGTAATAGTATAACAGCTCTAAATAATGGAGGCTGTGGGTGTGCAGCACCTCTGGAAATCATGCCCTTATAATTGCTGTCTGGCTGTATATGCACTAGGTGATTTATTACATCTTTGAAGAGGTAATTGCAAGATAAAAGCTGCCTGTTGGCAGAACCATTAGAGACTTGCTGGGTTAAATTGTGGCATTTGAGGCCAAGGAAGCACGGGGAAGACATACAGCAACATCAGAAGGCATTTTGATATTTTCAGAAAGGGAATCACAGTTATAGCCAAAGCAATGTAGAAGTTGCATAAATTCCAGGTGGCTGTTTGGCGTGGAAAGCTGATTGTTCTCGTTGTGCCTAAATCACATTTCAGAGATCTAGACTGTGGGTTCCCTGCTGATAGCTCCACAGTGGGTTTAATCTGTAGTTCTAAATTGTCTTTTTGTTCTTTGGCAAAAGGCACACCTAATGTGTTTCTCAGACAGCAAAAACATTCCCATGTGAATCACTACTATCATATTGATTTCAGCTATAGCTTTCCCACATACTTCTATCTCATACAGATTTATTTTCATATTTATCTAAAGCTTGGAAGTATGGAGCAAAGTGTTTGTTGTTGTTGTTGTTGTTGTTTTTGTTTGTTTTTTTTTTCCTATCAGTATGTTCCATCAAATTAAATTTTTCACTCAAATTAACCTGTCTGATCACCTTTCACGTGAAGGATCACAGGAGGCTGAAGGAGGAGATTGCAGGAATCCAATTACCTGAAATCAACTCACAGGCAGGAACATGGCATTGTTAATGGAGATTATCTCCTTCTCAGGCTTATAGCATTTCTCTCTCTCAATGTGATGACAAAGATGTTCTCTCTGGACAATGAAATTAGTATACATGATTTCTTGATTATAATGTGGGGCAGAAAAACACTAAATTCTGCAGTTCCTCTTGAAGAATTGTTGCTTTTGTCTGTTTACTTTAAACATAAGTGCAAAAGACAAAAGCAGCCCCAAAGAAACATATGCAATCCCAACCAGACTTTGATAATGTAGCAGTGCTAATACACTACTTACAAAATGTCTTTTGCTGTTTGTTTCCTAAATCTCACTTTAAGCGATAGAGTATTTCAGCTTGAAAGACAATTTCATAAAGCCTTTTTTTTTTCTTCTTTCTTGTAAAGTGCCAGAGTGGAACACTTTGACTCAGACAATCTTAATGCTGCCATAGCAATTTTGTAAGGCACCAGAGAAAAATGCATCGTATTATCTTTGAATTTCAGTCTGCCTTTGCTTCTCACAGCAATCAATAACCATTAGTATTATTGGTAGTAGTATCTGTCTAGATAATTTTAGGGCTTTTCCAGAAATCAAAATACATAAAACAAAATTGTCATGTCGTAACTTTTTCTTTACTTTTTAACTCTAATAAATTCAGCTTTTCTCTTAAGAAAAGCAAAAACCTGTCAATACGGAAGTGGAATGAAAAGGAGCTGACTCCTAGCTGAACAAATCCAGTAGCTAGTACTGGAATAAAAAGTTTGAGAGCCAGAGAAAATTCCTTTGTGGACTGGAAAAGTGATAGTCATTGAAAAATCAGTCATATCCATGGGTCAAGTTATTATTATTTTTTTAATAATTATTTTAAAAGCTATTTGTGAAGCTGAGGCCAACCAATTGAACATCATTTAACTTCTTCCTAGCTAAAGGGGAAGAATTTTCCTATGGTTTCAGAGGACGCATTTTGCACCAGAGGTAAGCCTGATGGCTCAGGAATCCTGGCTGGAGAGGTGAAGGGATGCAGCCGGCCTCCAGTGACTCCCAAGTAGCAGGGTGTTGTTCCCACGTGCAGATGGACCTGGCAGCCTGCTCTCTTTACTGCTTCTGCTGCGATGTGCTGTGTGAGAGAGGCAGGCGAAAGGGAGAGCTCGTTAGGTGGCTGTCACACAGGATGATGTGGAATGGGCCTCCTTCTTCCTCAGGCAGCTGTATCCCACCTCCCTAACCTAGGCAATGGACTGGTGGGGCAACGTCCAAGGCAATAAGGCAGAGAGCACTGGAACTGTGCCGCAGGGCAGAGTGAGCACAGGGCTGAGCCTGCTGGAGAAAATAGGTTGAGGAAATTAGCAGTGTCTTGTTTTGGCTCAACCTAACCTGTACGGACACTGGGAGCTGAACAGTGTAGGGGGAAGGTACCATCAGAAGGGAGATCTCTGCACATACAGTTGTAAAATTAGTTTGAGAAATTTCAATTGCATAAGAGATTACCCCCTCGTATTTCAGAATGGAGACTGTTAGTATGGCAACTTAAAGATAAAAATGAATCCTGTCTTAAAATGATGACTTACATGACCTTTAGATTCAAGTTTAAAATTTATTTTCTCTTGTAGATTTTGTATGTGTGGATATTACCTGCCAAGCTGTCATAAGTAATTATATGTTCATTAAGTTATTGTTCCTAATAAACAACAGGAAATTTTCATGATGAATTTCATTTTTGCCTAAAGAAAAGATTAATAATTACATTGATTGAATGTTAACACTTTGTTTTGCTGTTACAAATAGACAATTCCAAATATCAGCAAAATATTTTGTGCACAGTGTTTTTACTGCCTCACCGTTACACTGGACTTTATTGATTGCTGACATAGTTGATCAGGGTAATTTGTAGGTGGTCTTGTAGAAGATGACTGATGTGGTTGGCCATGTGATAACTCAATAAACTAAAGTTTCTTTCTTGCTGTCTCAGTGAAAATAACCGAAATCTGGACTTTCTGCAAATGGACAGGATTGCCTGGCCTTGGGGAATAGTGCATTTCTCACTAGGCAAAAGGGATCCCTAAGATAGAGGAAACTTTTAAAGCCAGTGAGACCCTTGGTGGTTGGTTGGTTTGTTTGTTTGTTTGTTTGCTTCTACTAGTGCCTATAACAGGGCAGCTATACAAGATATCAAGTAATGATGAAGAACAAAATGAGTCTCTGTCTACTCAAGAGGACGGGTAAAGTGTTGAATGAACGGTGGGTACTGAATCAGATGTCCAGATACGCCCTGTGCTTGCGGAATGGTAGCTGGCTGTAGCAGAAATGACAGGTGTTTCATCAAAAATGAAAAGAACCTAATTTATTCTAGAAGTCATGCTTGCCTGCTAGAAAAAAATCTAATCTGTGCATGTACAAGAGCTAAGGGAGCTTTAATGGCACTGCTGAAACCATAATGTAATATCCAGGTTGAAATCATTCCATCTTTATCTCATTATGAGTACAATTTTCTTCTATGTGTGAAACTTAAATGTCAAATTGAGGAAGTAGAGGGAACATAAACAAAAGACTGTGGGCATATTCCTATTGTTTCTTTTGAGAAATTGTAGAAACTGCAGAAGGTTGTAGGAAGATGCTTCAAGCAAAATGGGGGGATAAAGGCTTCCAAAAGCTTCCTGCATTTAGTAAGAGCTTTTTTATCTGTGCTGGAAGGAAGACGCTCACAGGAGGATTGTCTGTCATTACCACATTCTTCCTCTTATAAACGGGAAAAGAGAACTTGTGGATAAGCACTACTTACATGATCCATGAAGAATGTGTGTCTCAGCGAGCTGTAAGTAGGCAGTGCATAGACTGAAAGCACAGTTGCTAGAGTAGCATGTAGTTCAGAACAGGTATTTGCACAATTTGAGTTTTGCAACATGCTGAGTTTGAAGCTAAAGCAGATGTGCTGCTTGTTAGCAGCCCAAGTACTGGTTGGGAATTGTAAGCTACCTTGTGTATAGCCACAGCTCACATGGATGTCATGTCTTTTTTTTTTTCTTCTTCTTTCTTTTTTTTTATTTTTTCTTCAATGAAAAGTAGCAGTGCAAAGAGACTGCCTGGTTCTTTGTGGAAACCAGACTGGTATCGTGGTAGAGCCTTTAATTTCCTGAGCTTTCGTTCTTTTAGTTCTGAAACATTGTAAAAATGGAATGAGAGCTAGAAGGAAGATGTTTTACTGAATCCCCTGTTGTGATTCAGTACCTTGTGTGAAAAACCTCAGTGGGCTGAGAGCAGTGACTGCTTGGTTGGTTTTGTTTGTTTGCTTGTTTTTGTTTGTTTGTGTACTTCCTTACAGTGTTACAGGATGCAGGCTACTGACAGATGGGTAGTTGCTCCAGAATCTGCTTTATCTGTCACTCTTGCTGTGTTGTGTACTTTCTGATGCTTGTCTTTGGAGGAATGAAAGGGTATACGTGGGTGCTGGGCAGAGGGAACAGTAGGAAGCAAATGAAGAGAACAAGGTGCTGGTCTGTAAGAAGCTCGGCGTTAAGAGGTGATCAAGTCTTCATTAAGTTGTATCTAACATTTAGAGCATTGTTTTAAAGTGTTACTCAAGAGTTTTGGGTATTGTCTCGCCTAAGTGTACTTCAGCATCCTTTATGATCTCATTTTAGGGACGTGGTTTACTGGTTGATATTGGTGGTAGGGGGACTTTTCCAAAGTTAATGATTCTGTGATTCATACACTTGCTTCTTGCTTTTCCCCTCTGCTCTAAGTAGTAAGTAGTTAGTAAAACTAACTGGACAAATGTTCTATTTAAAAAAAAAAAAAAAAAAAAAAAAAGAAAAAAAAAAAAAAGATGTGCAATTCCAAGAGAAACTATTTGTAAAGAAATACTCAGATTTTTAATGTCAGTTCCTGGCAGGCTATTCCATATGGAATTATTATGGTAACTTGGCACCACAATTGGTATGTTTAATAATTTTCAGTATGCGTTTGGGTCCCTTTTATGCTTGATTATTACATTTAAAGAAAGATTATAAGGTAGAATACATTTGCTTTTGAACATATGAAAAACACAACCTTCCCTTTCCAGATGCATTCATTTTAACTTTGTATAGCATTCACTAAATCTGTGGTTATTTCTTTTTTCTTTTGAAATGCACTTATTGTTCTATTTCAAGAATGAATCATGTTCAGTTGCTACCCCAAAATATAACACAACAAAAATGGTAAAAATGATTGTCTGTAATCTATTATTACAGGCAACTGAACCTGCCAAAACAAAATTGCCATTTAATAAGGTGTGTTTTTTTTTTTTTGAAATGAGACCTGTGAATGTTCCATGCTAACTGAAGTTGCCCACAAGTTCTGTATATTAAAAAAATGTTTCCTTTTAAGTGACTGTATTTTACTGTATATGACAGAAAATCCGCTGGCATATCTCTTCTTCTCTTTGTCAATCTTTGAAGTCTCAATGGGCATTTAGATCGCTCTCATGTGAGACCTGGATAAGATGCTATTTATATTGAATATTGTCAAAGGCCTTATCCAACAGTTAGCATGTTAGAGATGTATTTCTGGAGGAGGAAGATCCTGACACTTAAATAGTTTATTTCAGCACAAGACCTGTTCTGTGAACTTCATTGTTTCCATTTTATGACTGAAAGAAATTAGGTAGAAAGAAAATATAGTCAACTTCTTTTTATTTATGCAGCAGTGTGCAAAGTTCCTTCCCTGGGAAATTCATACAGAGAAAATTAAAAGGAGCTGACATACTGTTCAGTGCTTAGTCCCAGTGCTTTCAAATCTCACATATTTATTACTGAAACAGAGCAATTACATATATTAACAAGTATTTGCAGAATGCTTTGGTAATATTAAAAAATAAAAATAAAAATGGAAGTATGAAGGGTCAGCAAATCTAATTCTCTGAAGATCACTTTAATCTATTTGATTATACAGAGTTCTGCTTTATGGTGGTCGATCTTGAAAAAATTCCAACGTAGTGAAAAGCTGGAGAAAACAAGCTATTAACTGCTCAGTCTTCTGGGCTCCAGCTAGGAAGAGCATTAAGGAGAGGCAAGGGCTATCATCTGAAAATGTGACTTGTCTGCACAAATAATGCAGACTTGAAATCATTCTTCCATGGGATTTCTTTTAATTCACCTACTTAAGTTTAATTCAACTTAAATAAGTGGATTTTTAAATTTCTGTGGAACAATTTAAATTCACCTATTTTAGTTAAGTCTCTGTCCTTCTCTTAAGGTGTGCATTCAACACAGCACAGCCTAGGCAGGAAATGGCAGAAAAAACAGAGCTGTGTTCTCTCTGAAATTTTGCTCCTGAATCTTGCTGTGTTAACAGATGACTTCAGGCTTTTGTTTGAGGTTTTCCGTCTCTACTCACAGATGGAGGTGTGCACCCCCACACCTGGAAAGTTAAAGGTGCTCTATGAAAATTAGGTTAATTGGCTGCAAAAATATCAGACCTGCAGTCTACTCAGAATGTATGCAGTCGACAAATGTTATGATTATTTTGTATGAATTTTGTGCCTAAGTGTTGTTTTATTCCCTCAAGGGAAATTAATGCTGAATACTGATAAAGTAGTTGAACGTATAACCTAATACATACTTTTCTCTCCTAACAGCACACAAAAGAAATGGGAAGACCACAAACTCCTTTAAAAGAAGCAACACTGGAGCCTTGGACTCAGCCACAGGTAGGCTGGAAAAACTTTTCTCATAATGCTTTTTTCTTCAATGGTGGTTTCTGTATGTTTTAACAGAATCAATCTAAAGAAACACTGGAACAGGTAGTTTTGCAGTTCTTAACATCATATGCCAAAATGATTTGTTTTGCTGTTAACCGTTGTTAATAGTGTCCTTTTAATTAAACTTTCAGGATCCTAAATCAGCTTTTGTTCTAGGGTACAAATGCCAAAATTGTATTTCCTTCAGTTTCTGTTTTTGACATGCTTAAAAGACTGCAAAACTTCACAAAACCAAACCAGTTTCTGAATGGTGTGTCAAGAAAACTGTGAGCATCCTCTGAAGTTTGTGGAGTGCTATTTTGAAAGGGAGGTTTGAAAAATCAACCTATTAAATTGTAATGATTTATCCAAAAAGACAGCAATACCTAATCATGAAAAAAAATAAAAAAAAAAATAAAAAAAAATTAAGAAATTGGGAGATTAATATGCAACATATCTGTTCCTTAGCACAAAGCGGTTTGGATTCTTTGGTCTTGTATTTGTGTATTACGCAAAACAGTTATAATCTGATGACACACAGAAGTTCAGATCCACCCTTGCTATTTGTTCCCTTTCTATCAGTGTACTGAACCATGCATTGATGTGTAGCTTCTGAGTGGCTCGAAGGAAGGAAAGAGCCAGTTCATATTGTAGGTGATACTGGACGTTGCTGTTCCAAGGATAAGGGTTGGGACTGTACAAGAAGAGGAGCTGGAGCAGGGTTGAGGTAAAAAAAAAAAAAAAAAAAAAAAAAAAAAAGAGGTGGGAGGATAAACCTGGAGGATCAGTCTTCGTTTGCAAATTCTCAGGGGAAGATTGCTGATGCTTTTTATGGATGTGGGGGCATGTTTCTTTCAGCAGCAAAACAGTAATTTATTTGGCACAGTACCTCTTCCTGACACAAGAAACTACCTCTGCTTTTCAAGGTTCACTTGTTGCTAAAGGTGGCAGTGAATCTGTAATGCCAAAGTTGAGAGTTTTCTGGCAAAGATGGAGAGAACCAGGCAAAGGTTACAACCTCTGATCTGTAATTATGGTGTTATTGTAGTCTAGAGTAGGCTCTGCCATGTATTTTCAGTCTGTAAGCAATCTGCCCAAATAAAAATTCTCCTGTTTAGTCTCTAGGTTTAAAAACTAAATATGTGTGATCCTAGCATTTAGGCTTGTTTTAAAGGCATGTTTACTCCAAAAGCACAAGGCAAACACAGCATAGGGATTTTGAAATAGAAATGAAAAAAACACACATCTCTATTATTGCTAACTTTGTTCATGTTTTAGTGTTATTATTTTTAAATTAGTTGTGATGCTAACTGTGTAGGCTTTTGTAGTATAATCTGTACAGCCAATTACAATTTGCTAACATTGCTGGTGGTTCTTAAGAGGTAAGTTCTCTGTAGTTATACTTGCACGGTATTTATATCCATGCAGAGAGAAAGCTGCTAGTTGCAAACATACAGGCCTTGTAGTGTAGTGAAATCCCTCAAGTGTTACTCTCAAACACATAGCCTTTTACGTCCTTACTATGCAAAACGTCTCCAGACGCAGCGTGTGCCCGGCCTGTTTCCAGGTACTGCATGGCCCAAACTCCCAACGCCTCTATCCAGACAGTTGCTAATCACAATCATTAGGCATTCATTGATCTGTGTCTGCAATCAATAATGTTTATGTACAGGACCACAGGAGCTTGCTATGGTCCATAGTTACTAATAGACAGTAACTCCTTGTATGCAGGCACACAACTGTTGAGGAGAGTGTTTTGTTAAGTCTGTTACTGCTGAACAGCTAATGAATCATTGTGGAGGGATAGGCTCCTCCTGTTTTGTTGCTTACGGCAAGTGTTACAGGGAGGCAGAGAGTTTGGGTTTAGGGCCAGATATCAGCTTATTGGCAGACCTGAGTGAAGTTTGGCTTTTGACTTGCAAGAGGAGGAGGCGAAGCAGCTTGATGCGGTATTCGTAGTATAGTGGAGCTCTGGTGCACGAATGGGGGTGAGATAGAGGTGATCTTTTGCAGCCAGTTTTCTTTCATGCTTTATGTGACTGCTGCCAGTCATGTTGTTGAAGAAATACTCTGTTGGACTCTCCCAGTGCTGAAAAGAATCCTTGTTCTTCCTTGTTCTTCCATGTCACCTGATCACTTCTGAAAGCTGCATTTGCCACTACTGTATTTAATAGCTACCCAGATTAAAACACAGAAAACGCTTTTGTCATTTCTATTCATTTTGTGAAAAAAAATAAATAATATTTTTTAAGTGCACACAAAGAAGCTAAAACCCATATGCCTTATTGTTTCATGGAGAGAAGAAATGTAATCAACAAAATCAAAAACTGCTGGAGCCATTATTGTTGCACAAAGTTAAATTAGTTGTTAATTCTTTCACGGATGTAATTCTGGCCCCTGCAAATCCCTCCTTAGATATTTTGTATAAAGTGAGTAAAAATTCATGGCATGGATAAAAGCTTTGTCTATTTTATGAGCAACAGGCAAATGATCCAAATGGTGCTCATAAAGCAAATGGTTCCCAGCTCTAAAAGGAGGAGGAATATATTTAAAAGCTGCTAGAATGAACCATGAGTAAAACCAACTCCTATTTACAAGATGGTGTTATTTACATGAAAGCTTTTATTTATTTATTTATTTATTTATTTATTTATTTATTCATTCATTCATTCCCTCTGAGGGAAAGACTCTCTACTTTTGTCTACTTAATAATAACAGTAAAAAATCATTACATTTTCTTGGGCTATTTACCGCATTTTCAGTGTTCAGAGTTGCTGTGGGATACGTTTTATCAACAGAGTGAGTGAAAGAAATAGCTGAGCGCACAGCTTCAGTGTTCAGGGCCAAGCAGTCAGTGAAGCAGAAAGCACCACATCTGTCCCCTAATACCAGGAGGTGAGAAGCTGATACACATTAGTGGTTGGACAATTTCACACAAAGTCTGATGGAAACAAAAAGCAGCTCTTTCCGTGTAGAAGGAGGGAAGGCTGTATGTTTCATGCTCTATCACAGTACTATTTTCCTTACAGGCTCAAGGTTTCATCTCAGAAGTAGCCAGTTAGCTGACAATTTTGAAACTGAACTGATCAACGAAAGAAAAAGTAAAGAACTATAGTGCTTTGACAGGCTAATTATTTTTTTTTTTATATATTTTTTTTTATTATTAATATATATATATATTTCTACTTCAAGGTGCTTTTTCTCTGTTTGGCCATAATTTAATAAATTCCTAAAGCAATATGACTTTTCTAAAGTACAAATTCTTTTTCATGGCCATGCCTTTTAACTTGCAGTTTTCTGTATCTTTTTCAGTGCACTCAGTGCATGGAAACTGATGTTGCTGCCTGGAAAATAAAGTATGAGAGACTCATTCTGATAAATCTGGGACAAGACCTTTGCAGATAAAGAATGTGTGCTAGTAGTTGCTCAAATAGACTTGTCATTGGTTTACAAGCTTTATTTAAATGCTAAGTAGCATGTATTCCTGTGGTTATATTTTTCTGCTTTGCCTGATTAAACAGTTAGCTGATAAACCCTGTCAAGGCTGTTCAGAGCTGCTGCAGTTAAGAATACCTATTTATAGCCTCGATGTTTATGGTCAGTTAGACATAGGGCAATTTATAATCAAACTAATCTGTGATTGTTTAAATTCGTGAAGATTGCTCATACTATTTTAAAATCTGAATTTTGTATGGTAATGCCATACAATTTACAATTTCTTACAATTTACATAGATACATCCAGTGAGAATACGGATTTACTAAAATAAGGGAAAAGAACAATGAGACAGTTACATTGCTAAAAAGGCAGCAGTGGCAAACAATGAGTTTTGCCAGCATGGCAGACACAACAAAATCTCCACTGTTCAGCTGCAGTTTTGATTTAATCCTTTTTGTTGTTGTTGTTATTTTGACACTCTTAAATGACTATCTATTCTGTATCTATCTAAAGTACCATCTATGAGTTATTCCTAGAGGTGTTTCACAGGGTAGAATGTGAGAAGGCGGTGTTATTAGTGCTGGAACTTTGTTTATTAATTCTAACTGCTCCAGCTGCTCTTACTCACTTAAGATAATGGCTAAAAAGCCGGGGTACTGTTGCATTAATTTTCCTGGCCTAAATTTAACATAATTACCTTAATGAACACATTAATTTATCCTCTTCCCTCACACTCTTCTTCCTTCACAGTGCTGCCAAGTCCCAGTTGTCACAGGGAACCCTGACCACAAATGTTTCTAGTTCTCCCAGGAGTTCTTAGTGAGGGATGAATACCCAGGGATTAAGATTTGGCCATCTCATGTTGTGCGCGTCCACATGCATCTTATAAATAAGCAACATCCAACATGGCTTTATTACCACTTGGTGTTTTACTACAGCAGTGAGCGTGACAAGCAGGAGCAGTAAGATACAGACTGGTGAAACCATTTATCTCTCAAAAGCAAAAGAGGAAAATTATTTTTTTCTTCTTTTGCATCTCTGGTTTTGCTTTCTCTTTCTTTGTGTGCAGTGTACAGTTGTTTTTTTTTTGTTTTTTTTTTTTTTTGATGGTGTTTTTTGTTGTTTTTTTTTGTTTGTTTTAAACGATTACTTTTGTGGAAAGGCAAAAACACTCGGACTGAAATCTAATTACAAATGATAGAGCACAGTATTTTTCTGCTCAATTTTAAAGAATCACTTTATAATCTTGGAACAGTGGATAACAACATCACTAATCCAATATTTTAACAGTAAATACGTTTGATGATGGGAATTGCTACACTAATCTTATATCCCTCCACAGTATATTTAAGAAATCCACAGGGGTTTTACTAATCAGTTTTTGTAAAGTAAATCAAGTCATGTAATTCTCGTTCACTCTAAATGCTCTGCAACTACGGGCAGAACTACGTGCATTATTTTTTGTTCTTTTCATCAGTTCTGTACCCTCATTTGCAGTCGAGCTCTCCCCTCCAACATGCAGGAAAGAGACTTTGGTAGAGAGAAGTCTCCAAGTACCCTCCAAGACAGAGATTGCCTTACAGAGAAGGCAATCCTCCTTGTCGCACTGCCTGCTGAGTGGAAGGGAGCCCTGTGGCTGTCACGAGTCCACCTCCCTCACACCAGCAAAAAGCTTCCAATAGCTACAGTCTGACCACAGGTGCTACTACACCTCTCATATATGTTTCAGCTACTTAGACCCCAATTTTACCGACCCTAGAGTTTTTTGCAATATGTCATGTATGACAGTTCTAATAAACCGTCAACAGTAAAACAAAAGATTTTTTTTTCTTTGCTTTCTTAACCAATAGAGCATTTTACATTAGGAAGAAATATTAACACTCATGGTTAAATATTTGAAGACAAGCAACTAAGCTATTCTGTGCATATTTTGTTCCCACAGTTCACAGAAACTGAATTATTCTCCATAAAGTCCTGGTGTGCTCTTTTTTTGCCTGGCTCACAGCTTCAGTTTGTAGGATTTGCAGTCAGTGGAAGTCAGGATGAAAGTAAAGCTTATTTCTGACTCAGTGTCTTCTGCTTAGATACAAATCAGTCACCTAAATATATCTATACATTTCTAGCCTTACCTTGGTTATATTTAGTGTTTTGAATCTCTGTGCTTAAAATAATCACATTCAGTTTGATGCCTTAATAAATTTATGTATGCCTCAAGTATATTTTTTATTTGAATGGAACTTCAATTTTAATCCTGAGTTCTGACACCAAAGACTTTGTAATTAAAAAAAGGGAGAGAGATCAGTGCAGAAAGTGTTAGGCTTCTAAATGCAATTAGAATTGCCCACAGAAATATTCAAACTATTTTTGAACACTCCAATCTTAAAACCTGATCTTTTGTCTCTTAAAATGGAGGCCTCACAAGCAGGAAGCTAACTGGAAGCACTTGGTTGTTTTGGTCTGATTTGAGTACCAACAAGAATGAGGTAGTGTTTCATTCCAAATCTTGAGAGAAAAACATGCTAACTTCTGCACTTTGAAAATAATTATATACACTAATAAAAGTTTAATCTTTCTGGCATGAGCTGATGCAGCTCCTGGCTGCCAAAAAATTACAAATTTAACCTCTCACAGGTAACGACACTATTTCATTTTATCGGTGTTTCTAAGTTATGATGCATACAGTATTCCATTCCTGACATTCTACAGAAATAATGTGTTCAGAAATCAGGCTATGGTTCTGAAAGGCAATTTAATAATTGGAAATGGACACTAACCATTCCCTGTTTAGTGATCAGTTTCCATGATTGTTGCATCTAATATGGAATAGAAGAATAATAATATGATATATGTAAAGCATTATATCAATATATATTGTGGTTGAATTGGTCCACTGGGACTATTCAGCTGAAAATTTGAAAAAGGTTAATTGTGGATGAATTTATGAGTCAACATATTTTAAGGTGCTTATCAAAAGCTAAAAATGCAGTTATTTTCAGGATTATAAATGATCAGTATACTTCCTTAGTGCTTCTGGTTTGTATATTTTGTCTTTGCAATATACTCAGGCGGTTGTTGATAACATTGGTTGCCTTTTAGCTGAAGTGCTAGAAGAGCTGTTTATTGGGGAAAAATAGTTAAGATTTTTTTTTTTTTTAATGTATTTTTGAGAGCTAGTGAGAGTAGCATATCTTTGAAAAGAGAAAGTAGCTACAGTTAGCTTTGAATTTGCTTTGAGTTCTGGAAGATGGAAAACATTTTTTGTGATAATAACTAAAAAATAATAGTGTTCCTAAAAGTGGTGCCTCAAAGTATGATAGGCAATGTAAATATTGTACAGCTTTGAATTTTATATATGTTGTTATAAATCAAAACCAAGAAGATGGGAAAAATAGAATTCCATTTTGTTTTTCTCTGTGTGAAGCTTAATTTAGAGATGCATGCAAGTGTAGTCTTAACTATTAATAATCTAAATAAACACTTCTGTCATAGAGCAGTGCTGCTTAGATAACCTACCCAACAATAATAATTATATTTTTAATTAATCTAGTAAGGTTTTGGGCATTTGACATGCCTTGTGCATATATATATGCATATTTATTATTATGTTTTTTTCAAGATCTAGTGATGGCATAGCATATGATCATTGGAAGTCAGTAGCTGATGTAACTGGAAAATCACTCACAGAAAATAAGAAAAAAAACTCATGATAACAGAGTCTTGTGAGCACTGAATTTGCTATTGATTTCAGCAGGGGACACCATTACAAAGGCAGACAAAAGTCCCTTTTCATTTAAGTTTATCTGTCAGTTTTTCAGAAGAGCGTATGATTCTGATTAAAAACTCTTGGTTTGAACTAAGCTACTGTACTGTTCTGAGTTAATTAAAATAAATGAGAACTTGATAGACAGTTTCCATACAGTTTGCCTTTGTATATTTTCAGACGTTTGGCTCTTTAGAAGCAGAAAGCCTGTCACTTTGCGGTTTGTGTCTCTGAGGGCAGACACTTGCATGTTTGTCTGTGTCAGATTGTTCCATGTATTTTCAGATCCCAAATGTCAAAGCTGCTGAGTGGGAAATTGAGGGATAGTGAAGGTTTCATGTCCTTACTACCTTTAAATATTTAAATCTTTTTTAACTCATTCACTCAGACTTTGAAGAACATCTTGTCCTTTTTCGCCCACCACGACAGCAATGCTCTCTGTCTAATTGCTTTGGCTCACACTGTTAAATCTTTCCCTTCTTCTTGCTTATGACATGTCAGAGCTGTTGTTACAGACATGAACAGTGGTGTAAATGGGGAAAGAATTGTTAACAGGAGAAGGGAGTTCAGCTGCAGAACATTACATGCAAATGCTGTACCATGTGCGTGCAAACTGGTAACCCTGGAATTCATGCTGCCAATGTGCCTCTTACAGGAGCTATGGGAGGGGAGAAGACTGCTTATATTAGGCAGTTGATTTATTCTCATTGTTCTATGATGAGGTGGATGAGATGGGGTACTCAGTAGTGAAATATCCAGTGATATCATTTAAAAAGGGCAGGTAGACAGCTATTCCTTCAGCTTGTGAGGTGCTGGAAAGCCCTGTCAGTGTTTAAGTAAATCACCATGGACCAGCTTTTAGAAAATGTAGATGAGATCTTCAGGTGCTTAGTTATCTATTGTGATTGTCAGAACAGCTTTTCTCCCCACAGTATTTCTTCTGAAATCTGGGCAAGAAAGCAGAGATGTCCCCATTATTTAGGAGAAAACACTGAGTAACAGAATCATTAAGTTGCATTGGACTGTAACTTACGTGCTCTGAGCTATGCCCAACATGCATAAATCTTCAAACAGAAAACATAAACATGGCATGATTCACAGAGGTGTCAATTTTTCTGGTGTCCAGTTCGATGTCCCTCACAGAGCAGTTAACGGTGCTGGAAGGCTGAAGTTGTACTCGGGAGCAGCAACATCTTCCTAACTGCCGCAGCTGACGGGTGTATTGATGCATCGCCGAATAAAAGGAGCAGTCTGTAAAGCTTTAGGAAAGCATGAACATAATAAAAGCCTTCCAGTGTTGTGTTTTAAACCGTAAAAATGGTATCAGCTTCAGAGAGGACCTTTTCATCAAGAGTGGGTGTGTGAGGGTGTGATTCTGGAGGTGTTGGGCTTTTAACTGTCTGTTAATCTCCTGAGGATTTTCTCCCAGTCTAATGCCTTTACAAAACTTTGAACCACTTTTTCTTGGTGGTGGTGTGTTATTGTTATTACTATTATTTGTTTTGCTTGCTTGTTTGTGTTCTATCGACTCATACAAGGTTTAATGAGAATGCCTTCCCTCCTGATGAATTAGCTACAAAAATTTTATTTTCCTGGGTAGCAAACACAGACTACCATAAAAGGTTCCTTATCACAGGAACTAGCAGAAGTAGGCGCTAGATGCATCATGGGAGGTGTTCACATGGAGGTCGTCCACAGTGGTCCTGATCCTGTACCACTGAACATTTTACTCCTGATCATAATAGAACAAAACCCAGTATCAGCTTTCAAGGAAGAGGGGCAAATAGCAGCAATTCCAATCTCAGCAAGGGCCCTTATTGTACACTGATCAGACTGTAGTTTGTGTATATTTGGTGTTGGAAATAATTTTTAGACTATTTTTTTTTTTAATTGAAATAAGGTATTTCACCAGTCAAAAAAATCAATTTCATCATCAAAGTTATATTATTATTGTTGTGTATTCAGAATGTGGTCTGTGCGTCTCCCAGTTGCCGTTGCCAGGTCACTTGCCCTCAGTCAGTTTCTCAGCTACAAAATCAGTTGTTTTTCTTGAAAGATGTTTTGTGGGCTGATTAATTTTTTGGCTGAAAATTATTGCATATAAAGCAGATATGTTCCAACTTGGTGCCCCAGTGGCTATCCAGTAATGGATATTACATATCCATTCAAAGCCCAAACGAGATTAACACCACTGTTATCTCCATCTGCCTTTGAGAAAGAATCCAGTAAATAACGAGGCGTGTAAGGGAAGATTATCATTATATTTAACATTTGCAGTGGCTTATTATAAGTTGTATAAACTGGTATTGTTTGTGTATTAATTATTGAAAGGAGACAGGAGTCCACTCAGAGTAGGTAGGCACCACACCTGTGTTGAGCTCTTTGCCCAGCGCAGCACTACCCTTGCAGGCTGGTCGCTTTTCTCTCCCTGCCTGCAGTGGTTTTACTCTGCTGGCTCCTCAGGCCGTGCCTCATATGCACACAGAAAGAAAAGCTGCAGGTAAATTTTGTCTACCTCTTCAGAACATCCTGTACTGCAGAGCATGGAGAGCCTCTTGAAAACTTATTAAGATTTTATTGGTTGTCTTATCTGCAAGGGACTGCAAACAGGGAAGGGATAAAAAAGCACTGTGGAGATTTTGCCTGTTCTGGTTGCTTTTAACTGGAGATGTTGTGCTGTGACTGTCAAGCCATTTCTGTCTTTCTGTCTGACCTGGCCTCTGTCAACTTCCAGCAGCACAGGTTTTTGTAATAGTATGTGTTTTCTCTTAGAAACTAAAATATTTTAATTTACCATCTAGCCAGAAGATGCTGTGGCTTATATGTGAATGCAAAAAATTAATCCCAATATCTACCAATGCCATCATTTTTTCCTAAAGAATTGAATGGATGTCATTCTTATATAATTTACAGCTTTTCATGAGAATATGTTTAAGTAGAATCTTCAAATTTTTCATACCGACTCAAAATCTGTACTTACTTATAAGATACAAAATTAACATAATAAATTAAAGCTTTATAAAGAAGACTGCAAGACAAAAATGAGTGGTGACAGAGGAAATACTTTGGGTGTATATGGGTAACTTTGATAAAGGAAGTGCAAATTTTATTTTGACTATACTAATAAAAGTTGCTTTGAGAAGAGGTATTTCTCATTAGATATAACTTGCATCTGCACAACATTGTTTTCACATCAAAATAAAGTAACTAAATTCTCCAGGCCATCTGTCCCGTTCCATCTAGGAGACAGGAACTCTTTTATATGATGATGTAAGGTAGTTTTTCAGTCTATATCCTTCTCCCATGTATGAACTCTTGTCTTGCAAAGATCATACAACCTTCTTCTGTACTATTACAGACAAGAATTTTACAAGCTAAGTCTAACTGATCTGTTTATGAAGCTAAATTAAGGAAAATACGATTAGAAAAGAATGCCAGGTTCCAGGTAGTAGATTTAGGTGCTGCAGACTAAGACCATCATTTGGAAAATGATGACCAAAACAGTACTCTATATTTTGAATTTCTTTTGGCATGCTTCTATACTTTCCCAAATACCACACAAGGATAGTAAAGAGACTTGTTGTGCACTATGCTGCTTTTCTAACACCAATGGATATTGGGTACAGATATTCCTTTCAGACACAGAAAGGAATTAATGTTGCAAACATGATGACACTTGTTGGTGTTTGTAGTAGAATTCATCATTTCTGAAAAGATACTTATTCTACTACTTTCTTTTTAAATCCATAAATTTTCACCAGTAGCAGAACACTTGAATTTCACTGTATGACTGCAGGATGCATGGCGTAAACTATGAAACAAGAGAGAAATTGTGCCTTATGTTTAATTTGTCATACCCTCTCAACGTGTTGTTGTTCTCCCTCAGGATTTTAATCTAAATTCCTCTTCACTCTTAGGCAAAACTTCATATTAAATGGTCAAGTTGCCATGAGCGTTTACTCCTGCTGCCATGACTTGTGGAAACTTCCTCCTGAGGTGCCCACAATTAGTAAATATGATGGCCAAGATTAGTTCTAGGTGCTCATTTTACAGTTCAAGGTTTTCAGGGCAGTATCTTCTTAATCCTGAGATACTAACAATTCCTAACTATTTATAATGTGTGAACAATTTTAGTACTGGGTTGTTTATCTGGTAATATTCTGTACTTAAATTTATAAAGTTCAATATTTCTTAGAATTTACCCTCCAGATCACTGTAGTTCTTGGGTTTCTGTTTCAGATAATGTGATAACATATCTTCATCATTCTGTATTCTTAACAAAGAACGTGTGTTTACTAGAGGATCTTGCATGGCTTTCTGGGTATTTATGTGCAACCTAACTATGGACTATGAAAATCCAATTCCTGTTTTTAATGGAAAAGAAATTCAATTTGCACCTGTAGAGGAAGAGACCAGGAAGAGAGTGGGAAATGTAAGGAGCACTGTGTCTGCTCTGCAGCTGAGATGTGTATCTTACACTTACGTTGTTCTAGTGCTGGCTTTTAATCAGGACAACAACCAGTGCTGATGGATCTAAAGAATGCTTTTAATATGGATTCAGTCTGTCTATCTATCTATCTATCTATCTATCTATCGATCTATCTATAAACACCACTATTTTGCTGTATCTCACTTCACAAATATTTGATTGACTAGGCAGGCAATCAGACGAAGGGGTTGTTCTAGCAGATGTGTCTTTAGATGACCAGGCCTGTAACTGGCATAAGTGTGCTTCTAAAATTTAATGTTGTTCTGGTTGTTCTTCTTCTTGCTAACTTTATACAAATGAGTGAAAGTATGGAAGTATTACTTCGGATTTTTTCTATATCTCTTTGTTTTATGGAAGAAAAGGAAGAAACTGTACTCTAAAACTGGTGGTATCTTTATTTTGTTTTGAGAATGTTATTACTTTAGAAAATTTCAGATTATTTTATTTTCTGAAAATTAATGTACTCTCTGTACTCAAGGATGAATGTTGCTTCCTTGTCTATTCTCTTGTATTTCATTGTTTTTTCCTTGCTGTCTTCTGCCAATTTTCCATATAGTGAAGACCGGTCTCTGCAGTGATCCCCTATGAATTATGCTTTTCTTCTGGACTCATTTTTGAATGTTATTGATCATTTGTCAAGATCCATAAAACTTTTCTTAGTCGCGGTTTATTCTTATCATTTGTATCCGCCAATTTTACTTTTGTGTTCAGCAGTTTGCATATGAGGTGAGTGGGACAAGGCAGTCAGGTTTCAGTGAGAACAAAGCTCTTAGTCCTTTTGAATTCTGATTGCTTTTTTCTTTAACTGTGTTCATGTATGTCAAACACAGATCTTTGTCTGTTTAAATAAAAGTAATGATGCTTTGTGAACTATTCCATTCTCTCTGTTTCAGGATTTACAGGTGTTGTGACTCAAGAAGCATTTGAACTTTCTTTTAAAGAGAAGAAACAAAGGGGAGTAGGTTGTTTTATTTATTTATTTATTATCAGAACACTGCTAAAATGGAAGGCTTCTGGGCTTGGCAGTTTTACAGCAACTTGATAAAATAAAAATAATCGTGCCATCACTATTTTATCTTGCTTCTTTCAGATGTGCTTCCTTCAGAATTGCTTCTTTCTTTCGTATATATGGAACTCCGCTTGTCAGAATGGCAGTCTGTTCACAAGCTCTGCCAAGTTGAGGGCTTGAGAAAAAGTAAACAACTCAGTTGGAAACATGGATAGCAAGCATTGCATATACTCTAAGAAGGAGAGATATGCTGCTGTATTACACAAGAGTTCACTTAATGAAAAAATACTGTTTTCCTTTTAGAAGGAATGAATCGTTCTTCCTAACCATGGTAAAGTAATCCAATCGCACTTGACAACTGCACTCTGCTCAGGCAACTTTTCTATCAATTTTTTTATAGCACCTTTCCTGACTTAGAAGAAGATTTTTGGTCCTCTGTTGGAATAGACACTGATGTTTATATGGAATAAATTCTCATGCTAGAACTACCTAGAAAGAACCAAGAGAAAGAGCTGGGAACTACCTATGAGAGCTGGGAGATGAGCAGTTACTGAAGAAGTCTTTTCCTACATATGAAATAGTTGCTCATCTGTTCCATGTAAACTAAGCTCCCTCACCTGGCACATGAAACAGGAATGGTGATGGGGAGAGACAGAATGAGGAGGAGTTATGAAATAGGTTAGGTGATATTGTAATCAGAAACAAGGTAAACTAGTTCCTTAGGAGGGAACACACAAAACAATAGGACAGAAGACTAAACAAGCATAGCTTCAGAAAATAAATGCTTCTGAATAAGATTGTTTAGGTATGATAGATGCATTGTCAAGCTGATGCAGTTATAAACTAAATACCTGAGCTGAAAAAAAAACACAATTGAATTAAATCAATCATTGGGATGTAGGCTATTAAATGTTGTCAAGTGGTAAAGACTGGATATACTGCTCTAAAACTTCAGGAGATAGCCAAGCACCTTTGAGTAAACTTATACTGTTTAAATCTGAAATGAAAGTTTGTTGTTTCTTTCATGGCAATATATGTCAGGGGCCAGTATTCTTAAAGACTGTTTCACAGCGTGAAATTACAGTTTTACTCAGTTCTTTATATTTCTGACCTTGAGATCTTGATCATTACAGTCTATCTACCTGACAACTGCAGAGTTCAGAAAAAGTTTATATTCTCTAACAATAAAAATCTCATGTTATTATAGTTAAATAATGAGCAATGTTGTTTATGCAAAGTGAAAGTCAAGAAACCATATTCATTTTGTTCTATAGAACACATAGCACAGAAAATCCACAGAACTCATTTGTTTTCTTCTATGCTTAAAGAGTTCGCTGCACAATTGCATGAAAATGCAAACTGAAGTTTTAAGGAGGCAATATTTCAGACTATTTAGAATTGCTTTCTTAAAATAACAAAGGTTTCATTGATTTCTACTTCCCTAATATGTTTTAGACTACAGGGTTTCAATTGTTTAAATTTATGTAGAAAATAGGGGGAATAGATAGGGTGTGCTTACACTATGGAGACTCTCACAGGACTTCAATTGCACGTTTCTTTATGCATTGATCTGAATTTGTTGTTTTGTGGTTCTGCCACCTTCCAAGGACTGCGCACTAATTGCCAATGCTGTGGAAGTATGAAGAGGACCTAGTAACCAGATTTAACAGTGAGAGCTTGCTGTCCTCTTCTCTTATCAATGGCTAGGAAATGCATTTATTTTTATGCCAGTTAATACAGGAATACATTGATGAATACAAAGTAATCAATAGTAGTCATGACTTGAAGGTATCACTTTATAGATCTGCAAGGAAGATGCAGTAAAACCACTAATAATAATAATAATAATAATAATAATACAGTGTTGGAGTATCATGATGCATACATTATTTCTGACACACACTTATAGCTGGATTGCACTGAACAAAATGTCAGACACAGTATCCTGAAGGGAAGCTAACTTTGCTCACTTCTTAACCTTTTCTGATATTTTGGTCAGCTTTTATGGGGTGAGAGCAGGTGAGAGAAAAGTTATTTGCTTACAATTATTATATTTGTATTCTTCCGAATGTTCTTCTTAGATGCTTGCCCTAGAGTTAGCTACAGTTTCCTAACACAAAGAAGAAATTGCCTCTGAATAAAAGGATACCAGAAATTATAAATCTTCCATAGTTGCAGTAAGATATTGGAATAGAAAGAGAAAAAGTAATATTGTTTATTATATGGCCTATTACTGACTTCTAGGCATTATTACATAACAATCAAGGCTTCTGTGCGGAGTGCATGGAACTAAATGTATAACTGCTAATTAAGCCTAGACAAAATACATTTTATGTGGTGTTTCCTATAGGTAACATCATATGACTGTGGCAGACTTTACAGGGAAATTAATGCCAAATGAAGAAACTGCTGCTGTGCATGTATTAGTTTTCCTTAGAAACAATTATCAAGAAATATTCTCTGGTGATCTTATCTGCCACCGTGGGGTGTGAGGTTAGAATTAGAATTTTTCAAATGCTATTTTTGGTTTTAAAGATTTTCTAGTTTAATTGTAGATTAATGTAATTGTAGCAAGGACATACAGCAAATATGGACTTTTTTTTTTTTTTCTTGCCTCTGTCAGCTAAGAGAGTGGTAACTGCCTATTTTATATTTGCAATCCCCGTGTGTTGAATGGAAACAAGGATAATTCACAAGACTTTTTAGAAATTCTTTGTTTTTGAATTTTTAATTAGAATTTTAATTTATTTGAATTGTTTTCATTTGACTGTTTTGTTGTTGATGCTCTTTTTCTTAAACTAATCTTATATCAAGATTATTTTTTCTTCTTATAGGGAGTTTGGATATGCAAAAAAAGAGTAAGAAGACTTGCTACTTAAAAGTTACCAGAAGGCAAAGACAACAGAAAGTCTAATAGTTCCTTAAGTTCCTCAGGAATTTTTAGGCTGCCTTCTAATTTAAAGAAGGGAAGTGTGAAAGTTTAAGAGTTTGTTTTTACTGGTAAAATCTTTACTTTAGAATAGTCCCTTGATGTCATGCATGAGATAAATCATCACTGTGGTTGTTTTGACACTCTGGAGTGTAGTTATATTATGCACTGGTTTCCCAAGAGATCTTAAAATTTAACAAGCAGAGGCCAGTGTGAGTGATGAAATGAGGCAGCAGCAGAGCCATTTCAATTATACTTTTATTACACAGCCATTCTTTGTGGAGCACTTCATACTTTTTGTAATGCTTACTAGAGTATGAAGCGTTCCTTGTAAAGGAAAGGTAGCTCCGATTTTATGACTAAGTGGACAGTGTGATTTCAACTTGCTTTGACAGCAGTGCTGCAGTTGTAGCAGCAGGAGTAACACAGGAGAGAGCAGGGAAGAAAAGGCTGCTCTGTGCAGCTGTCATGGCTGA
Source organism: Aythya ferina (assembly GCF_964211825.1). Taxonomy (NCBI): domain Eukaryota; kingdom Metazoa; phylum Chordata; class Aves; order Anseriformes; family Anatidae; genus Aythya; species Aythya ferina. The sequence goes on from NC_140311.1 coordinate 4,742,231, forward strand.
GGCCCTCTGCAGAGAATGCTAAGTTTTGAGAATTCAGAAATAATCTAATGAACTGAGGTAATTGCACAGATTTTAGGTTTCCCTTGTTTCATTTTGAAGATGATTTACTGTTCCAAGGCTATGCTTAACAGAGTTACCTTCTTTTTTTCTTTTCTTCTCCAATAGGCAAACTCAATGGTTATACTATTAAACATGTTCCTTATTATACGTTTTTCATGGCTGGTTGCATAGTTATCTTGTACTGTGAATTCTTCCTGAATGTTTGTTTTTAATATATGTTATCATCTAGAAAGCCTATTAAATATTTTTGAAGTGTTAATAGTGTAACTTACACTTTAGATTCTCAATAAAAGTTCCCTTTACATGTGAAAACAGTAACAAGTGTTACACAGATTACATGTGCATATATGTAGTTATAGATCTGAAAGTTTAGACTGTCTTTCTCACTACATTTTAAGGAGAAATTTGGAGTTATCATAAGGGAATATGTTAAAGTAACTTCCCATTTAAGACCATAATAACAGCATCAGGCACTGAAAACCCTGTTGGGTTACCCAGGATATTCAATTTTATTTTTTTTTATAGTAAATTTATCAAGTGCCCTCTACTTGCTTTAGGGTGTGCACCTTTTTGTATTATTTCCTGTGACCCTTCAACCCTCAGTATGGTCGAGTTGGCTCCACTAAATGCACAACCAATGCACATGTAACCCAGACAGAGAATCACCAGGGTTTTTTGGGACAGCACTTCAGGGAGGAGACAAAAATCATGGCTGGTTCTTTCATGATTGAAGTGTTGCACATATTCTGGTCAGGCTACCACTGATTGTGGTTATTAAATTCCCATCAGAATATACTAAATTTCATTCTAATACAGTGTTATTAGACATCTCCCTCAATGTCTAAGGTAATTGTTAATTTAGACCACTTGTGTCTTTCTGAGATTAGCGGGAAGGGAATCTATTTTTTCTCCCTTTACAAGCAGACCTGTTAAATCCTTTAGCTGAATGGATAACGATTACAAGTCTCAACTGACAAGCTACAATTTTTTCAATTCCTGAAAGGTCGTTTATAATAACAGAAATGACTAGCACAGCACACCTACAATATCTGTGTTGTGAGGGAACTCTGATTAGAATTTCATCTAGTACCAGGGGATACACTTTTTGTATGCAGAGGGAGGCTGTTAGACTGCTATTCATGTCCACAGCCAGCCTGGCCAGCATCAAATGCTCACATTCCTTTCTTAGAAAAAAAAAAAAGAGAGAAAAAAAGTGATGGTATAAATGCAAACTGCTCCCATTGATGGAATGGTATTAAGTTCTGATTAGAAACAGATGTGCAATATTTCCTGTTACAGAAAGTATCATGTAAATAAAAGCTGTAAAGATACAGGGCAGTGTTAGCATAAAGGAAAAGAGAGAAAATTAAATTTCAGAATGTGCAAAGGGATTTTTTTTCCTTCTGTTATATTTGTGCTCAAAATTACATAGTGTTTGAGAGCAGAGCTCTATCTCTTTGACAGTGTTGGGAGAGAGTTTTGTGCTTTGTGTTATTTAATTATTTTTCTTTGTTTCTGCTATCAAAACTCATAACAATGCTGGAATGTGCGTGGAATTTCTGGTGTAGGTTGAATAGTTCTGGTATAGTTTTAACTCTCTAAAATTCAGGAAGTTTGTGAACATCACCACTGGATAAAAGACTGCAAAGATTCTACAACTCTGCTTTAGTATATCTTCCTCGGGTTGTAGTGAAATTCATACAGTTCATGTCATGATGTTCCTTCTTTTGAACCTTCAGACCCCAAATCCAAGTATCTGTAAGAGCCCAGCAAGCTTCTGTGTGTTGATTCAGGAGTGGTAACTCATGCTCTGTTCTTTGCTTGAACCTTCATATACTTTAATATCTGTTGTGAAATCTTGCTTTCTCTTGTAATATGTGTGATCTGAAGTTAGATACTTATTATGCACCCTTTTTTACTTTGCTTCTGAGCTTAAAAAGGAGCATTTTTTGGACAAAATGAAGTGAATATCCTGATGCAAAGAAGTTCAATCAAAATTGCTTCTCAGCAATTTAGCCAGCTATTCTGTTCAATTTTGGACGAATGATGTACTTCTCTGTTTCATTTTACTTTTTTTTTTTTAATCCTTCCCATATAATAGACTGCCACAGTATAAAGAATGTTCCATCTGACAATATGCATACATATTTTCCAGGAATAAATTAGAACATTTCCCAGTGCTCCAGGCCATCACTGTTTAATATAGGCCAATAGATCAAAGACAACTAATGTAGTTTCCCTCCTGGGTCTGTTAAAGCCAGTATAAATGTGACCTTTTATAACATGTGCTGTATTATTTAGAAAGCCACTGTTTCCCTAGAGTTAATCTGTTAAGTTATTGAATTTGGGCTTCTTTTTAAGTACATCTTTCTATGGTACATCTGCTTATATAGCTAGTTAGCTTATTTTATATAACCAGTGCACCTACAATACCATGTTGCATTTGAATTATGAACCAGCAGCCACAGATAATTTCTCCAACTAGTAACTTCACATTTCAAATATCTTCAAAAAGTCTTTACGTAGTTAATGAAACAGACAATTACCAGTTTGCTAAGGAATCCATAAAGAAGTATATTGAGATGATCTCAATTCTTATTTTTATATATGTGATTAACCTATGCAAAGTAATTTCTACTTGCAAAGAGTAAAGTATGTGTTGTGATATCTGTAAAATAGCTCTGCTATTCTTGTGAAATAAGTCTATGCGATTTCCTTCACAATACCAAATAAGTGAAGTTGCTATGTTCATGTGTATGTAACAGAAATGGAGAGTATGTGAGTTGTTTGTATGATTGGTGTATATGGACTTATTTTCAAGAAATTCCTGTGTAATATGTTGCTTACCGTATTAGACACTGACAGAATATTTTTCAGAGTAAGACAATTTGTGAACTTTACGAGAAAAGAAATTCTTTAAATACTACATCATTAGGCTAAATATAAGCGCAAAGAAATGTCATCTTACCAATAGAAATGAATGATCACAACCATAATATGACTTGAAAATCTCTCCTAGCATTTAGGTGATGCTGTATTTATTACCTGACTGTGAAGCAATTATTAAACTACAACTGGGGAAAAAGGAATAAAATGCTTTGTTCTCCTATGGAAATCAGAATAAGGAATAAAAAAGCTTGTCATTTTTTAGAAAAACTCCAGGTTTAGAAAGTCAAAATCTTTCTAGTATCTACTCAGTATTTGTTTCTCAGATTATGAAAGGATGCAAGAGCAACTTTTTATAATTTGTAGTAGGAGAAATCTGTTATAGCTATACCCAATTTATAGATATGTATGTTGGTTAGCTTACAGATAGAAACTAGAGATGTTAGTGTCCAATTTCATTATTAGATATCATTGATGCTATTTCATAAATACTATTCTAATACAAACAGTATTAATATTATATATGTAGACTTTATCACTGGTTTATGGGGAATAAATGTGGAGATAACTGACTGATAATATTGCTCATTTCTGTGAATTTCTGAGATGTTTTTGTTTTCATCCTCACCAAGCTGAGGAACCATGAGTTCCTGGGGGTCTGGATTGCTGGATGTCACGACAGCTGACAAGATTGATGTTCCAGCCTTGAGCTCATACATTAAGTGACCCAACTGCCTGATTGAGCAGTGTAATACAGCTCTGCAGTGCTTTGTTCTCACTCTGTCACACACTGTAGTTATTTATTATCCTCTCTTACACAATTTAGCACACTTTGTCATACGTTCATATGAATTACATCAAAGATCAGTAAGGTCTTTTATTTTCCCTGTGAGAATGAAACTTAATCCTATGAAAATTAATGAGCATTATTGTCCTCACCCAATCTGTGTTGTAAAACTCACAAGATAAAAGTTGAGCATTGCTTGCTTAATTTTGCACTGAAAAAATGGTACAAGCAATAAGAGTTTTAGACACATTAAAAAAGTCTGGTCACAGAAATCATTACTTTCTGCAGATAGACACAGAGTTTATATGCTTTGGATGTTAATACACAGAGGACATATGTGGCAGACTTGCTGTTTCAGACTTAGCTAGACACAGTCTTACAAGTGATTTTTTATTTAATGAAATTTCAAGTGGCTGAGGTAAACCATCAAGTTCACTATAAACAAATCCTTTATTATATAAACAAATGAGATTTAAATTACAGTGATTTTTCACCCGATATAGATCAGTGCAAAGTAAATAGTCATTTACATTACACCTTGTAGCTGCAGTGTATGAATATGTATTGCAGTGCTGATGAGCAGAGGCTGCACAGGAGAAAAGGATACAGCCCGGTTCCTTCCTCCGCCTGGCTTCTGTCTGGGAGCACGGGATCAGGGGTCTGTGTGCATCCAAGGGAACCTCCCTTTCTGCTCTTGCAGCTTGTGTGGGAGGGTGAGGGCAGTTGAACCCTATGATCCTAAATAGCAGCTCATGTCAAAAGAGATAAAGGAGCCTCAGTCATTCTCATCAGTCTCCCTTTCCCTTTCCCTTTCCCTTTTTCCCCTCCCGTTTTCCTTTTCCCCTTCCCCTCCCCTCCCCTCCCCTCCCCTCCCTCTCCTCTTTTTTCTTTTCTTCTCTATTCTTTTTTTTCCCCTTTCCCCTTTCCTTTCTTTTCCTTGCCTTGCCCTGCCTTGAAAAACTAATGATTCTTTCTGTAAAATCTGATCATTCAAGAAGAGGAAAACCAGATTGGATCTGACCTTTCCTTACATTAATGATACAGGGCTAAAGCAGTTGGATTTATTTATTCTTTAACAACTGTGTATTTATATACATAAGTATTACTCGCTTAATTCATAAGTGTTGGAAACATGTTGGCCATCTTTGGGAAATGACCAGGCTTGGAAAACTTGGCCCAGGAAATATCCAAGAGGCAGCAGCGAGTAGAAGCACTGGGGCATAGGGTGGGAAGGGGGCGGCTGCTCTGCTGGGTGGCTGAGCAGTGTCCGGAGGGCAGGTCCACTGGTGCAAGACCGGCTGCATGCAGACACACATACGCGATGTACGTGGTTTCTGGGTTGCATGATTTTAAAAGAAAAATTCTTAATTCTCAGAAGGGAATCCTATTACTGGGTTTGATCATTACATTAACTGACAGGGTAGCTACAAACTGCTTTTTCTACCTTGTTGACCAAGTGGTCTGTATGTGTCTCTCAAGTGCTTGGTAAGGTGGTAGCTGTTGTTGTCATCAGGCAGAAAATGATTCCTACCAGCAAGTTTGACCTTCACTTGAACTATCAGTACTGTTAAGTACTCTGTATTAAGTAATACACATTTGCTCCAGCCTGGTGCACTGGAGAACATTTTCCTGACCCATTTATGATTCTCCCATGTATCCATAGTATAGCACTTATAAAATATTTTCCTTTCTCCTGTGCTTTACCACTAATGATTAATAGTAAACCTAGTGATGAATGTGAACCAAAGGGTAGCAATTATAATTTCATTAATCACCTAATAATTGGGGTCCGAGGCTAAACTGTGACTTTAGACTTTTACATCCAAAGGAATTAAAGAGAAATTTCTATTAATCACTGTCCTAGCTGCTGACAAGGCCTGCTCTAACAATAGATCTAATCACTTCAAGATGGGCTACAATTAGAGTGAGGATGATAAAGGAGTTCAGCATCTGAGCCAGTGTCTGATCCCAGGAGGTTACAGGAAGGAGCCTGTCTATTACACCAATGATTTGACTTTAAATGTTATGCATTAAAGTCATGTTTCCCTGGAGATTTATAAATGTTTAAAGCTTTTAATAAACTTAACCTGACTTCAGGAGTATATTCAAAGCCAGATGGTTTGTTACAGTTTGATCTCTCTGTGGTGATTTGGCATTCCATTTGCTGGGTCATACATATCCCTGCACCCCAACCTCTCCAATGGAAAAAAAAAGTATTGAAGTTAAGGATATAATATGTTTATTCATTATTTGCATGGAAAAATGTCTGGTTGCAATTTGCTCATTGTGCCTCAGCTTATTGATAAAGTTTGAGCAGATGTGTGATAAAATGATAAATAGAAAATAGTGCTGTACCTGATTTTGTATAGCCACAGAGGAAACGCGTTGTAGTATTAACAGCAAATATGCCAGGCTACTTGAAAATAGGGAAATATATCTTATGCTGTGTATTTCAGACCTCCATCTGGGAAGACCATTTTTTGTGTAAGTTTTCCGGAGAAATTCTTCAAGTTCACTGTCTCTCTCTTATCTGGTCTAAGTACAGAAGTAAATGAAGCCATCAATGTGCAAGCAACATTCTGAAAATAAAGACTCCATGCACAGAAAAATAACAAATTTTCTAAAATCTATATGTAGTGATAAGCCAAAGGTATCCATATTTAAGATACTGAAATGATGTAATTAAGGCAACTGGAATAATAATTTGACATCACAAGGAAGCTAGTATAAATGGGATTTCAGGGAGTTGTATACATCTTCTAGAGGTATATTTAAACTCTTTTAAGCAAAAATGGCTTGTCAAAAGCATGAAAATCTGTTGGAATTATCAATGCTTTATGTTTATGTTTGTCAATCATTAATCTTTATAGTAAATCTCTTCAATTTTTTTTTTTTTTTTAAATAAACATTATAAGTAATTTTCTAAAAAACAAATAGAGCATTTAAATGTTTGCAAATTAAACCTTTTAAGGCACAAAAAGTATGTGATTTTATAAGTGGTTCTGAGTTTTGAGTATTGATAGGATATCACTTAGTCTTATAAGTACCAGGGTATAAATCAGCCTTGTCCATGCATAAAAAATTCACTTAAGGCCATTCCAGGGGCAAGATTATTGAAAGCATTATTAAAAGAAAATGAGTTTTGGATGTCGATCTGATATTTAAAGCAAGCTAATCATACATGGGATAATTCATCTTGTAGAACAATATAATTACCTTATATATACATAAAGTACCACTTGGATCCAAATTGTTCATTTCAAGGTAGTGTTAGAACTTTGCTCTTTCTAAATCACGCTTCTGTTCAGAAGAGTGGATGTCTTCCTGTTCCTAGTAACAATCTAAAACAAGAGTGTAGGAGCCCTTCTTACAACAGTTACTTATGAACAGTGCAAATGAAATCAATGGAAAAAAACGCTTTACACCTTGTTCATGAAATGAACAAGTTTTCGAAAAGTTGAGTTCTAGTCTTGATCAAGTAATTAGGTGAATCAGATCTGATTGAGGTGAGGCAGAGTGTAGTTCAAAGACATAATCTGAGGTAAAAACAGCACAATCAAATACTTTGTTATTAAAATTGAGCTTTGAAAATAATTGTAATTTTCATAGTGAATTTAACTTCCCTTTCAATTCAAAGTTTGTCTGAAAGCAAGTTTTGTTGTTTTCCTTCGTAGTGTTTGTATTCCTTTTTTTTTTTTTTTTTTTTTTTTTTTTTTTTAGTTTAATTCTGTGAGGCAGTGAACTGTTTGCCTTGGTTATTTGCTTCATCACATTCAAATCTGAGCTGTTCAGCTCAGTTGGTGTTGCTGCCTGTACTGCTTGGCGAAGCATGTGTCTCAAAAGGAGGATTAGGTAGAACTTCTCAAGCTTTAGGTGCTTAGAATAAGCAAAGAGAAACTGTACCTTTTGTATCTAAGTTCACTAGAGCTAAAAGGGGCTATACCTCTTTGTGCAGCTCGTTTAAATCCCTGGTTCACTTCAGAGGGCTTTAAGACCTTTGTCCTTTTCCTGTGTAAAAGCACGCTCCTTTTCCTTACGGTATGCTTGTACTGAAAGGAGAATTTGGAAGTCACTGTCCATGGGAATTTTTACACACAGAAGACATTGCTTGGTAGCATGGAGAGAAGAACTGTCTTGAAGACTGGAGTAGATGTCTTTTAAATTCAACTGAATTGGATTTTATGCAGCATTTACTCACCTCTTACAGTATGTTTTCATGATTCTGATCAAGGCTCATTCTTCCACAAAGCCTCTTAAAAACAGAGGGAAAATATGAGTGCCAGAATCTTTTATGAGCAAATGAACTCCACTTAAAAGCTGTGTTTGTTGTAATAGTACTGGATTAAATTATATGACCTAATTATTACATGAAGAAAAGGTGACTAGCATCCTTTTTAATACAGCCATATTATGACATAACTGGAAATAAGTTGAAGATCATAAAATTAAACCTCAGCTGCTGTTATTACACTCCCCTTTCTCCTTTCTTAGTGAAGTTTCAGATCTGTCAGATATGTTATATTAGGCTGTACAGCAAAAATATAAGGACAATTTACAATTGTGATGAAATCTTGGCGTTGACTGAAAGTTTTCTTTGGCTTTACTAACTGAAAAAAAAAGTATTTTGCATTCTTGTTATTTGTCAACACTCACCACAAAATGATTGCATATAGAATTTTGAGAACTGTAAGTGGAATGCAAAATTACTAGTCTGTAAAGAGTCTACTCTAGGATGATGTGCTCATTTTAAATGATATTGTAAACAATGGAAGTCTCAGCATAGACCAAATGAATAAAGAAAGCTAAATTTATATAACGGCATGGAAACAGAACACAAAGAACAGAAATATCAAGATGAAATGTTCCCAGAAAACAAATTACTTTTAAAACTGTTTGCTAACTATTACTGTTAGGTTTTTGACAGTGCTGCAAGTTCTTAAAAGGCTTATGTAATATCTTTTTACAAATATATATATTTTTTGTCTCTTTTTTCATAGTGTTGATAGTATTGATAGCACTTTGTCACACAGGAGGGTACACAAAACACAAGTTTGTCTGCATGTGTTTTGGTGCAGTTCCAGTTTGTTGGAATGGAAATGAATAGATATATACTGTTTTCTGTTAGTAAGGGCTTAATAGTAGGGCTAAATAGTAACTGAAGGTGTGGGCTTTACATATCATTTAATATTCATGACTATGATTTTTTATACACTTATAATCTGTATTAATATACTTGGATATATAAGGAATTTATAATATAGAAAACACATTTCAAAAGTGATCTTGCTTTGCTGATCATACTGAAAAGCAGAGCATGAAAAATAAAGAAATGAAAAAAGCTCTATTTGTTCTTGGAATATTTGCTTCCTTTCCTCTCCTAATACCATTGCCTTCACACTTTCTTTCATACTTACGCAGATTTTTATATATACTGTATAATGAATAAAATAGTATGATGTTATGCCCTCAGATAAGGATACTGTGGATCAACATACTTTAGAATTACTCTGGAATGAAGTTTCTCTATAAGCAATTCTATATATTGTAGTGAATGCTTGTATATGTGTTTTTATTGTTGTGCATTTGAGATGGTACATCTCAGGGCAGCCAATTTCTAGAACTCCTTGGGTCATGAAAAAGACTTCTTGTGCTTTCTTCCATGAGTACTACAAATAATAAAATTTCCTTATTTGTCCTTTTCTCGTAAGGACTGAGAATAGCAGCAGCAGCTGTATTGAGGCAAGTACTGCCATTTGGGATCCTGCTGGCAAATAATATAGTGTAGCAAAAAGGTGTCATTATGATGACTCATTTTGCCCAGGTTGTGAAAGGCTGTGATTCATTAGAGCCAAATATATGCTACAGAACATGATATCTACTGCAGCTTGAAGTTTTACAATAATGGAAAGGCAAGAATAAAGTAGATTTTAAGAAGAAGAGGGGAGAAGGAAGTCCCTCTACCATCAGTTGAACATATTAATTTTCAATTGACATTGATCAAAACGAATATGCAATAAAAGCAGAAAATAAAAACAGTAAAAATTTAAAATGGTGGAAGAGAGGTTATGTAAAACCACTATACATTTCAATGTTAGGAATAGTCAATATTCACACACCTTTGCATAAAATCCTTTTATGTTCTTCATTGTTGTTCTTTCAACATGTCTTCCCAGTTATGGGAATCTTGGCTTAGAAAAATATCTGGCATACTTATTTGACATTTTAAGATAATCAAAAGATTTATGTTGTTCTTTGTTTGTTTCTATGTTTGTGTAAGAATACACTAAGATCTGTGGCTTGAAAACAGTTACTGATAATTTAACTATACTCAGTAAAGGCACTCTCATAAGTCTTGTTGCAAAATTATGATGCGAAGTTTTTATTAAAAATTCTGTGAGGAAGCTTTTTTTTTTCATTTACATCAATCCTTTAAATCCCTACTTTTTCCAACAAAGGGCAGAAAGAAAATAATTGCTAGATAGATGGAGATTTTGTTTAGACAAACAGTAGAATATGTTTTTTGTATCCTGCATTTTACACTAAAATTAATTTTAGATTCTAGAAATTCTCAGATTTTCAGAGTATTTAGTTTATTCTCTCAGTAAATTTTGTTGACACCTTCTACCTTCTGTAATTTAGGACTTTAAATTCACCTTGAACTTGAACTGCATACTAACTGAAGAAATCTTTCCATTACTTTGTTTTAATTTTTGGCAAAAGGTGTATTTGCAAATATGCATACTGTGCTTGTGTTTTGTATCAGCTCTATGGCATTGTGTGTGCAATGTTTTGTTAAATGATTTTTGGCAATAAATGTTTGCTTTTTCATTTTTCCCTCATGGTGCTTTGCTCTAATATTGAAGTTGTCTTATATTTGCTAGAGTTTGTTTTCATTGTAGATGCCATCTGTAGAACAACTTGGCTTCAGACTATGTTGGAGAATATACAACCTCTTCAGTAAAAGTAATTCTTATGTCAAGATATGGGCATGCTATGGATTGTAAATTTTGTTTTTATTGCCAACCTCTGCCAGATTTTACTTGTTGCTCTGTGCAATTCTGTGTCGAGCAAAATATTTTCATTGTTATTCTCTGAACAGTTTAGGACATCATTTCAGGATTAGAAGGAAAAAGGCTTCTCAGTTTTATTCCTTACTCTTTTTTGTTTGTTTTATGGTGTTTTCTACCCACAGTGTAGCAAAGAATGGGTGGTTTGGTACCTGTAGTATTTTATTAGTAATCTCACTATCAGTGGTGGTGCTTTTTTTTTTTTATTTTATTTTATTTTATTTTTTAATGAGTACCGCAATTCAGGCATCAGAGGGAACCTCCCTTACCCAGTCACTGTCATTGTTAACCTGCATACTATTATGATATGAAATGTTTTCATTTCTTTGGTTATAAATGCCATGGCAGCATGGAGTGCCAACTCTGGACAAGATGCGAGAACTTTACAATTACTAAAGCTTCCATAACGACTTTTGTGGACATCAACTTTCCACATCCCCAGTGTGGAAGTTCCCATAAGATAGCAGTGAGGCACCGTAATGCTGAGGGATGTCTTTTCTCTTGGGATTCACCTTGTGTGGCAAGTCCAGCAGCGACACATCTCAGGGCGCCAGGGTGGGTGTGTGGGATGGCTCTGATCTCCTGTGTGTTGCACATCTTGTGAAAGAGACTAGAGTCTTTTGTATGAAACATGACAGGTCTGCCACATGGGATCTCTAAATATTTTAGTGAAGTAGAATGCCTTTAGAGACAGCACAAACATGTATCCGAGTCTGAGCACCCTGTACCAAAAAGTTTCCATGGGCAGAAGTGTATGTCCTGTACCTGTGAATCTGAGGGTAAGGAATGTTAAGGTTCACAGGCAGGGATCTTTGCCTCTGTTCCCACACAGGTTTACTTGTGCTGGATTGTATCTCCTGTCCAGTAGTTGTGCAGCAAGGGCAGGGTCCTTTCACTCAAATTTTCCTGAGTTTGTTTGCAGGTTTGGATTGCAGCAGCACCATTCAGGCACAGTGGTGGGCTACAGCATGGGAGCCACACTTGAAACATCCAAGGCTCAAGGGTGTATTGGCCACACTTAACGTGTTATTTCCTTAGATGCTCTTGCACCCTCCTCCTTTATGTCCTAGTGGCAATAGAAGAGATGTGGCCAGATGGTAATGCTTTATTGGTGTACTGCTGCACTTCATCTGTGTTAGACTGTGAAATGATGGTTAGGTGACCTCTGCTGCACAGCGAATGCTTCAGTTGCCTGAAGTCTGCTCTATCTTACCCAGGTGACAGAAATCTATTTTCTAATTTTCATCACTAAGTTGAAGAGCAGCATAAAGATGGTTCTGCTATTTTTTTTTTTAAATCTTCTGCTGAGTGTAGAAAAAAAGGTGTAGATGCATTGGAGTTTTCTTGTGAGGCTTAACGAGCTAGTATTGCTTAGCGAAAAGTTAAAATCAAAGCATTATGATGAAAACAATAAATAGCATTGGTTGAGAATACAAATGCACAATATGCAGTGTAAAAGATCCCAAAGTGTGGCACGAAGTAGTCTATAGCCCAGTATACCGTGAACAGGGGGCTGGAGCCATGTGCAAACTGCTTTGGTATGACTTGGGGTAGCGCTAAGGGAAATCCTAAGGATTGCAATTTTTCTCCCAAGCATAAAGCCTCTTTGGGATGTATCTCCTCTGCTTCAGATGACAGTTCTATCATTTTACAAAACATACTAAAAACTGTACTTCAGCAGTTTAGGAATGGCTTAGTATGGATGGATGCTTCTTTCTGTAGAAACTCTGTAAAGATAATCAAAAGTCTGCAATTTATATAAAATTATTAAAAATGTATAAAATGATTAGTCATTTGCAAACAGTTGCAAATGAAACTGCACTTAACTTCACTTGAATTCACTGGAGACTCTGTTATGCAAAGCACAAAGGATTATGGGAGGATAAGGATGAACTTTCCTCTTAGCTACCAGCCCTGCAAACAGCATTGTAAATATGAATTATGAGTGAAGTATTTATTGAAGCCAAGAAGGTGAACTAACACTGACTAGATGTTCAAACCAGAATGTCAATCAGTATGATCACTGTGCCTCATCATGCTTCACTCCCAGCAGATGGTCTGATACCATACTTGTAATTTATTAGCTAATGGGAGACACCATATTAATTTAATATTCTGCTATACTGGCTTACTGCTATGTGGTGCAATTTTGTCTTGGAGCATGACCTCAATGAAATCAGCTTTAGGTCTATAACAGCACTAAAATAAATCATGTGTCTCACCATGACATTCTTAAATGTTGACTAGTAATTAAAATTTGCATGGGGATGCGTGTATCTAGCCATCAACATGAACTGTGTTATAGTCTGATATATTTAGTATTTATGCATTAATTAAACTTCGAGCCCTTTGTCTAGTTTTGTAAGGGTGAATGCAGTCCTCACTTGAATTGGTAAGAATCCGTATTTCAGACATATTTTCAGAATTTTGTGACACCTAATTTTATGTGGTTTCAGCAGAGGGTTGAATGTCTAAATACCTTTGAGAAGCTGGGAAGATATATTTTTTTTCTAAAAGTGTTTTATTGACTGTATGAAAATTCAAAACTTGCTAGAATCTTTCTGTTGAGCTAAGAAAGTCTCAAGATATATTTTTTTTAAATTGAAGAAAAAGTTAGGAAGGCACTTTTTCCATTACCTTAGAATTAATATTTTATTTATATTACTTTCATGATGTGTGTCTCCATCAGTCTGAGATATATGGTCAAGTGTATTCTTTCCATTTAACTGCATGTTTTCAAGGTTCTCTGGGGATGTGGTATCCAGTATTTCTATTAAAAGAGAGCACACAGAATAGAGTTTGACTTCCCTAAGGGAAACAGAATGAAGTTGGCACAGATTGCTCTATAGATTCATAAGCAAAAAGGGCAGGAGAAGGAAGATGTGAGATGTATGTTCAGTCAGCAGCAAGACTTGGTCACATTGGTGACATTCACACTGGGTCACTAGTCTTAGGAAGGTCATCTGTACAGGTGAATTATTTCACAATTTTTAACAATAAAGAATCATGTAGGTCCTTGGATTTCTAGCCGGCAAGATTGGGAATTTTATGACTACACTTTGGCTTTTGCTCATCATAGTACTCCTGCAAAGCTATACTGCATCTAGTTCTCAGCCACACCTCTGTGTGTATTTACAACACTGTGTTTTGTCTCTCTGTGATTTGTTTGATGGATAGCTGCCTCTGAGTTATGCTCCATGTTAGTACAACTGTTAAAATAAAGCCATGTAAAATTTAAAGACATAAAGACAGGTCTTATGTTTAAAATCCACTAATAGACAGTAAATAGTAAACTACCCTGCAAGTTACAGTGAATTCACAGCAATGTTCACTGGCTATTGATAATTAGTTTCTAGTAGTTAATAGGATAGATGGAATTAAATCAATGCAGTTAGCTGCATTTCACTTTGAAATATTCTTATATTAAAACGTAGCACACATTGATAAAGTGAACTTCACTGATGTTAATTCTCAGTTTAACCATGTCAAAAATTAGTGACTAGAAGTTGTAAGGTAAGGAGAGGGACTATGAAACAAGTGTGGTGATAAAATGATGATATGTTTGGCCTTTGCTGCAAGGATATGTGGCAGATCTGTGTTGACATTGCCACCGAAAGGACTTGATCAGTCCTAAATTAGGCTTGTCTTGCCTAGGTCCACAGGCTGTTGCCCTTATTTTTTATGCAGAACAAAGGTTTTACAATATTGGCAGCTTTTCACATCCATGACAACTAGCGTATCACTGGCACAAGTTCCTTAACTATGGCACTGAGAGAAAATATCAAATAAAATGTGACTGCAAGATTTTAATGCAAAGTAATCTACATTTCATATTGTTTTTTAGTAACATACTAAAGTAACATGGCCATAAAAAAAGATAAAATGGAACTGTTAAAATCTGGTGGAGTCTTTATAAATAAATATAAAAAGAGAGACCTCAGAACCTGTTAGGCAACCTCAGTAATTGCCAGCCTGACCGGCTCACCTTGTTGCAGCTTTCTTGGAACTGTCTTCAGCCCAAAAGAACCAGATCAAGATGTGCCTGACATTATCACAGCTGCAGGTGTGCCCCTGCAACTAAAATGAAGTTGTTTGGTAAACACTGGATAGTCAAAAACTGAGCTTAAAATAAATGAACTCATCTGGCTGACAGTGGTTAAGGAACACACAGGTGTGAAGGGGGTTTATCAGTGGGGATTGGGCTAATTTATTGGAAAGATGATTTCTTCAGTGGGCACTGTTGGAGTCAGTGGAGGACACAGCCTAATACTTCCAAATTAATAATGTCTGAAAACAGACTTGAAATCCCAGGTGGTTTCTTAGATTGGCCTTTTGTTTAAAGAAGGTTAAAAATGTATTTTTATGTGAGCTGACTGTTATAGAATTATAGTCAGAAATAAATACACACCCAAAATGATTTATATGTACATCTGTATTGAAAAACATTTTAAAAAATTAATACACTGGGAGAGAAATTGTGACTTGATTTCAGAATACTGATTAATTTAGTCCTTGGTGTACATTTCCCCAAAATGGTTAATGCATCTGTTGAACTAATGAACTTCTCTTAATTAATACAAGTTTCAATTTTCTCAGAGCAAGAGCATTAGAGAAGAGAGCAATGAATATCACACAAATAAGCACATTTTCACTACATTTTTGTCAACTCTATGTACTGCACATGCATAGACAATGAGTTATTTTGCTGCATTTATAGAAGATAACTAAGGAATGAATCTGTGCTTGCATATGTAAGCGTACATGGAAATTTCAGGACTCTCTTCAGAGTATTTTTATAGGTAGAGTTTTTGTCTCTCTGAGACTCTTTTTCTTTGTTTAGCTATTTCAAAGAGATGAAGTTCCTACAAGCAAAAATCATAGTTCTTGTAGTTAAATTGCCCTATAGATCCTAAGGTGGAAAGGTTCCTGCTCAGTGTGGTAGCTTTTTTTTTCTTACTAATGTCTAAAATTAAATCGCCCCGAGGCCTTGAGCAAATGGCCAGCCTTGTAAGAGTATGTTCACCAAAGTGCTAAACTAAAGGTGGCAGCAGCTGAACTGACGGGGATTCTCGACGGAGCACATTGCGTACTGCTCCGTGTTTGCCTGAGGTGAAATTACAAAGTGGTTTCTGTCTGTTGAGGCAAGCAGGTAACTGAAATAGTAGCTCAGTTGCTGGGAATGTAAAAGTCGCTGCCTGCCCCTGGCCACTCGCCTTCAAAGCAGCTGTCACCAGTGCAGTTGGTGCGTTCGTACTGACATGAAGGTGTGCAGAACCATCTGAGGGTTTGGGAAAACATATGTTCAAACGCAAACTTCCCTACTTGCCTGCAAGCATCATGCTGTACCTTTTCATCCTCGGGAATACAACTAACCATTTCATAGCTCTATAACATAATAGGAAATTATTTCCTTTACTGCTTTTCTACCATTTCTGACTGAGTTCCCCCTCAGTATGTGCTTTGGACAGAACTGCACTCATTTGCTCCTCGCAGTCCAAACCTCCGTGTTCAACTGGGCTGGAGGCAGGAGGCTGGATTGTAACCTTCAGTTGGTGGAGGGCAGAGCCTTCAGGTCTGACCTGTATTTGGCAGGCTGAGTGAAGCCACCTTTTCAGGTGTGCAGGCTGCATGTTTAACTTCAAATTCGGGAAATTTCATTTCCTCCATAATTATATTAAATGGTTTAATAAAGGAAAAGGTATTAAATAGATCATTCCTATTTATAAAATTAATATTTATACTGTTATTCTGCTAAGTAGCTATTAAGGATTGTCAAAGATGATCTTTAAGATAAGAAGCTAGATCTTAACTATGTAGACTTCTGTCGTTGAAAGAGCTGCCTGTTCGTCCTCTTTCTGCAACAAAAAAAAATTAATTGAGGTAATGCACAGAAGCGAAGCAGCTAGTTGTGAGGGAGAGAGGGAGGAAATACAGCAGTTGTGAAGGTATACTCAGATGGATGTTCTGTTTTATGGGATTTCTTCTGAAATATACACCCTGACACCCTGTGCGTTCAAGAACCTTATATCCAGTTTCAAGAGTTCTTCTTTATTTTAGATCATGGATGCAGCAGCTTAAAGACTTCTCTAGGTTTTTCTATCCTTAAATTATCTTCCAGTTTCTCAGAACAAGCTCTGAAGGATGTCAGTGATGCTTTAGAGTACTCCTGTATCAGTACACAGTCCTACAAAGGAGTTACCCTTACTGATGTGCAGGATTATGCTGAATATGGAAAGAAATCCCTGTTTCTTTATACTTGTTTGCTTGTCTGGTCAGAACCAATCAGTTCTGGCAGGAGAGGAAGTAAACTGCTGTCAACACAGGGCTCAGAAAGAACTCCCAAGGAGTAATGGAGCAGTGAAACTATGCCTGATTCAATTCTAAGGGTAGGCAGATTCCTGCGACTTGGTTGAAACTAAAATTTTAAACAATCTTTTAAATCCTCAAGTTTCTTTTAGAAGGTAGCCTTCTAGTATAGTGCATATGTTTTATAAATGCTTTTAAAATGTTCTAATATTTTAGTACTTAATAAAGACAACAAAAACAATTAACAGTTTAATGCTAATAAATTATTTTGTTATAAAAATATATTTTCTATATTTACCAATGTATTTACCATTATTCTCTAAACATCACATTAAGCAATTTTGCAATTCATGCAAAAACTATCAGCCAAACAAACTTGTATTAATTCTGTTCTCTCTCATGTTTTCTTCAAAACTAGTTTTATTATTACTTTTTAAAGTACTGATGGACCTGATGTATGGATTAAACTCTTCTATTAAGTAACAATTTAAAACGTCTTTGCTCTTCTGTACTTCTCAGTATTACAAATGGATTTCAAAGCTCCTTTTGATAACTTTAAGCTTAAATTAACTTTGGAGAAAAGAAATTCAAATTGTAGGTATGGTCTAAAGAGTAATATATAAAACTGCCCTTGCTGAAAAAATCTTACCCTCAAACTTCATATGTGTATTTAAAAGCAAAAACATTATTTTATCAAGATAATATTATATTAGTTAATAATCTACACAGTATAGAAAATGGAATTGACCTCTTTTCATTTATCAGCAATGTTGTGGTTCTATTTCCAATTCTGGGAGTTATATTATTGATGATGATACATGACTCAGATTAACCTTACAAAGGTACACAGGCCAGAGGGAAGAACTGTTATATTTGTGTATTTTTAGTAATTTACACTTCAAAGGTCTTAATGTATGTTGCTTTAACATACAACCATTCGTGTAATCACTATTCCTTCTAAAGTACCAACACCAGAGATCCATCTATGTTGATATTGAGTTAGCAGTATAGATTGAACAGCTGCTAGATGAGCAATATACACATGCAAACAATAATCAAATGCTTCCTTTGAGATGGAAGCCGTAAAAGAAAGCATCTTTAGAGTAAGAGTGCTTTAAAAAAAAGAGAATTTGTGCTCATGAACAATGAACATATGTAAAATCAATGCCAGGAAACAGGTTTATGCCCCAGATCCTTCCATTCTTCATTCAAGATACTTAGGTGGATGCTTACCAGTAAAAAGATAAAATGTTTTCTACTCCTTGCAAGGCCCAAATATCTCAAGTTGAAAAACACAGAGCTCTTGTTGAAGGCTGAAAGGGGTCTTCTTACAAGTCCCTGTTTTTCTCCCCAGCATTTACAGGAAATCAGTCATATGAGTATGATGATTAATCCTTGTGTTACATTGATTGAGCTGTTTGTACAAAACCAACTATGTTAATATACAGCTCCATCTGTAGATTAATACAGAATGCTCAGGCACTATAGTGAAACAATCAAGAAAAGCAGTTCACATTCTTCCTGGGAGAATACTAAGAGGGTACAATACTAGAAAAGCAAATGAAAATGTTACCTAAATATCAAGTACCAGTATTCCTTTAGTGTTTATATAATAATTTGTTCAAAAATCTGTTCTCTCTAATATTCAGTAAGCTTATTTGTGTTTTGAAAATAAGATTTGGTTTTGCTACACTCATTTTTAACTTGTATAAATATTTGCTTGTATTTTCATATTTAACTACATCGTATTTCTTTTTTTCCACTGTCACAGATGTAGACGATTTTCTATCCCTTCCCCACAGCGTTTTTTGGCAGCTAATGAATGTAGCCCTTTGGATCTCATCTCATCTTTGGCAGGATATCTGGAATTGATGTCCTAGGATGTGCGTAGCTAGCTCAGTAATGATGTTACAGGAAAACTAAACACTCCAAGCTACAAAGCTCTATTCAGAAATTTTATCTCTGATCCAGAGGCAAACTCAAAAATGCTATAGGACTGTGAATCACAAAATGAATATTCAGTAACGCACTCAGATTGCCAAGGGAATGAAAGGGTGATCCTCTAAGGAAAGCATAATACCAGCAAGTCAGAGTGCTTGGACTCCTTGTAAAAGGAATGTGATATATTCTTGAACAAGTTGCTTAATTGTTTCTCCATTGTCTTCAGAAGTAAGTGTAACGATGCAATACAAAGTATTGTTAGTATATGGGTTTATATCTATGTTGAGTGTCAAGATCCCACCACGAGGGACTCTAAAGTCAGTTTACATTTCACCTGCTTAAACTAATACCCAGTTCTATGAGAATAACACAGCAATCCCATCTAGGATTTATTCAGGATGCTAACAGGTGAGAAGAGCTATTAAACTGTACCTGAGCTGATGTGAGACTGGTGGAGGACTCTGTCACTCTTCTCATCTCTTTGGATAATTCATTAAGTACTTCAACCTGTGTCAGTTGCAGGTAAAACCCATGGTGGAATTACTTGTCTCTGTTCTTGTTAATCCCTTGGCTGTCAGGACTCATCAGGCATTATATTCTGCCTGCTTTAGCAATTTCTAAGATGCAAATTCTGTGGCTGATGAAATGCTGCTAGACTGTCTCATATAGGTGTATATTTCGGATTTGGGTGTCATATATTAATCTTATATTAATATTTTTCTTTCTAGTTTGGACACTTTCTTGCTCAGTCTTTAATAGCAAATAATTGAAATCCTTTAAGTTTTTTCATGCAAGTAGGCATTTCTTTTATTTATTGGTTTGTCCTGAAAAATCAAATGCTCAGAGTTCCAATGAATGAATGTGTACTCCACTGCAACTTTTTAGATGCATAGCGTTCTAACAAATTTTACATGATGATGGCTGCATTGACAATAGCAGCCCTAACGCTTCATGGAAATCTAGGTACCTTTATGCTGGGCACTAGCAGTCATGTAAATGTTAAACCTTTGTGTAAAATAACAAGTCAAAAAGATGAAGTGTTATGTATCTCCATTTAACATCTGAAAGGGGACACAGAGACTTGAGCTATGTCCTTAAATTTCAGCTAGGAAACATCAACTTCTTAAAAAGCATCATGGTCAAGCTCCTGTTTAAGTGTTTCTTTTACACAATATTTAGGCTCCTGCACTGTTTCACTCTGACTTGGTACATTATATGGTCTTAGGAAAAAAGACCAAATCATTAGCTTAATTTTCTTGTCTTAACAATAGTAAAATATTGATAAAATAGTATGCTGTATATATTCTAGTATTTTTTTGCGAAGACAGGATGATAAATCAACCATCCACAGATCTTAATGCGGTTAAAGTAACTGCATTTGTATTTGTTTCAGATCTGTGGTTGTTAATGTTTAAACATTTTCTGCTGTATTTGAAAATCTATACATTTTGACTAGGCACTACAATTTTGCTCCTCCATATGACTTGTACCTACAAAGCTTATGTAGGGCTTGGTATGTTTAGTTCTGCTTCTTGCCCAAAACATTCTTCCTGTAATTTTCATTCAGTATAGAAATCTTTTAGCAGCTCTATCTTTAGAAACTATTTATCTTTGAAACTATGGGATTTCATCCCTAGGGACAATGAATATGCTTGTTACGTATAGACCTGTAACAGTATTTATTGCACATCATGTAGAAGGATTATTCCTGTAAGATTACTCAAGTTAAACTGGGATATAGCTGCATGTTTTCTACACACATGTAACTATACATATACATCTACATAGTAAAGAGAACAATTCACTGTGAAGTAGTGTGTACCAGAGAGCTTCAGAGGAGTAGGAATGCTTTTTGTTTTGTTTTAGTAACACAGCTAGAAAGGTGGTGGTGGAGAAGAGCCAATAAACACTGTCCTTGCACCTTGCCTATATCCATTCATAGATTTAAGAGTAGAATAAATTGGAAGTATGATATTGCATCAACAAGTTTAACTTTGAGAGGACAAGGAAAAAATTAATATGAAGCATGGTGGACAGAATAGGAAATGAACAGAGTGCTGTAAGAAATCATACAGAAGAATCCTCTCCCTCTTCCCCCAAAAATGCATGAGCCCAAGAGCTGCCTCACCTCCAACAATCAAGAACAAATTACTTATTACTAAAGAAGGATGCAATATATTTCTGAGTGGAATAACTAATTTTAAAACTGTCAGTTTGTTCCAGTACTTCAAGTGCTAGAAGCCAAGTACTTTCAGTACTGTTATCAAAAGTTGTTTTGTCCACTTTATTAGGCTTTTAGCGTAAAATTGAATCTTTGTGGATTTCTTTCTTTTGTAGAACTGCAAATGTGTACAGAGACTGTTTTGATAAGCCTGAGTGAGCAGTGGCATATGTTTTGAGTACTATTAATAGGTTGGAACCAATGTCAAAGAGAACATATGTATCTCTTCTTCCAGCCACCTCTTTTGGCTTCTGTTTGAGCACTGATGCCAAATACATGAATAAAACTTGTCAGTCCTTTCAGGCCATTCATTAACTTAATCTCTTTTGTTGTTGTTGTTGTTAAATAATTTCTTATTATTCTGAGGGATACCAACATTTGTGGTTTTTCTTTGCATTAGTTTGACTTTCAGATTTATACACTTATTTCCTGTGTGTCAAGCAAAGGCCTTTTCCCTTTTTCCCTAACGGTGTGTGTGTGTGTGCTTACTTAAAAGTAGAATACTCATTTTTTGTTATTTTTTGGAGTATAGTACAATTCTGAAAGCTGCCAATAATCAGTCCCTCATTTGGATATATATATTCATATATATATATATATATATGATATATATGTGATATATATATATGTGATATATGATATATATCATATATATGTGATATATATATATCATATATATACATATATGATATATATATATATGATATATATATGATATATATATATTCATTCCCTATATATATATTCTTCATTGTAATGAAAAGATATCTTTTTCAGGGTGCATACATGTGAACATAGCACAGAGAAAGAAAACTCCTGATTAAGGCAGTTGGGTTACTAGAGAATTTGTATTTTTTTCTAGCGTGCTTGTAGATATCTGGTGTGCATGAATGTGTGTGTTAAACACTAAGACTACCACTTACATTCTAGAGAGGCTGAGGAACAATAAGCAATAAATGAGATTATTGACTTACTTTAATAAATGGCCTGTTGAAAGAAATAGTTTATGTGCATAGTGTTTCTTCTGTGCTACATAAAAATCTCTGATGTGGGCCTCACAGGTTTGTTCAAAGAAAATATGTATTGTATGCTGAGCTATGTAACATGTCTTGATTATTGATGTTTGTTGTTTTCTGGCAGAGAATGATTTTGTTTGTTTGTTCATTTGTTTGCTTTAAAGAATTCCTGGTGTTATTCTTAACATTAAAGAACCAGGAGTTGTGCACCCTTGTTGCAGTGCTTCACATGGTATGCTAACTGTGTGTGTTGTGTGTATCTGTTTTATAACCTATTGAATACTGATAGTCTTCTCTACTCTCAAGGCTGTGTGTGTTTTTATCTTCTATTTTTCCAAGGAAAAAAATGCTTTTTTTTTTTTTTTTTTTTTTTTTTTGGGGGGGGAGGGGGGCGGGGGGGGAGTGTTAGCTAGATGACTCTGAGACAGCATAACACACTTTTCTGCAGCAGTTACATTAATTAATGGGGCTCTTGGATGCTTTCTCTTAAGTTCTCTGCAAGCTCCAAAAAAGCCTCCTGACTGACCACCTTTCTGACCAGAAGGGTGCTATTGGTGGAAGACAACGGCTTAAAATGAAAGACAGTTATAATAAGTTAAAAACAAACAAAAAGCAAACAAACAAATATTCTGCTTTTTGGACTTTTAGAATATGAACCTATACATTATCTGTTTTAAGAATCTAAGATAAGCAGGAACAAGATGGTTCAATATTTTTCTGTATTTTCTGAAGAAACAAATATATCTCTTGTCTGTGTCGTTGTCTGTTAAGAAAATGCTAGTGAGAGTAATATTTGATGCAATATATTCCTATTTGTTTGTATCTTTATGACATTTTGTTAAACATAAAAGCAAATGGGAAAATAAGGTGCACCGGGGGATGTTATGGCTGAGAGGGAAGTTTATCACTGAGCTGTCATTGACAACTGAAAGAATTCATAGACCTAAGTGTCACAAGATAACACATTGCTAACAGCAACTTATTTAAGTATATCATTCTGAATTTAATCTATGTGCTACCTCCAAGGTTAGTAGCTAGAGGATACTTGGATCAAAGAAGACAGAGTATGAAAGAATCTATTAGATTCCAAACCAAGTGCTTAACTTATTAAATGTTAAAATGGGTTTATCACCTGAATCCAGATCAGTGTTGCAGTGTTTTGACTGTCCAGAAAATGGTTCTGTCCTTGAAGACTAGGCATAATGTGTACCCTGATCTTCAACAAAATGATACATGAAGTGAGCTGAGTTTCGTCTTCAAGAACAATTGAATCCCAAGAATCCTCATCTGTGGTAACTCACACTGTAATGTTAGATTGGGTATTTTAAGGAGAAATGAATTTCTCTCAAGTTGAGTCTGAACATTATTACTGAAAAATTAAGGAAAAGAACAAAAAAATAGGAAATTGTTCAATTGCAGAGCACACTTTAGCTTAATGTTACTTTAAAAATGCAGCCACTTCTTATTGGCTTTTTGTGTGTCTTTTTTTTTTTTTTTTTTCCCCAGAGGAATTGGATTATCCACATAGATCAAGTTGAACATGTTCCTATTGATACGGACCTCCAGTAACGTTCTCCATGATCAGTTCAGCTTTGCATGTCTGTATTACTTGATTAGATTTCAAGGAGATCCATGTAGGTACAGTTGTAAATCTGCTTGAATATATAGGGCTGATGAATATGCCTATATGAAGTCTCTTGTGGAGTACCAACCTCAGGTAATATAGTTTCAAATTAATCACATTCATTACAAGTTCCAAATGACTGCAAAATAAACATCTGGATCTTTCTTCTGTATGGAGAAACAAGCTTTATAGTGTGTAGATAATAAAACCCTAAGACATCTATTTCAGCAAACAACAGAACTGGTAGAATTATGAGGGGGAAAAAGAATGTTACACTGCCCTTCATCATCTTAAAGAAACATGCATTTTTTTCTCCCTCATAAGAACCTTGCTAGCAAATTAAAATTCACAACTAGCATTTCCAGGTATGGGTTGAAACATTCTATGTAGTCAAAGAAGGTCTGGGAAGAACAACACACTTTATGGGAGTCTTATGAAGCCTTTGGACAGGAGCAAGTAGGGAAGTGTAAGAACCGAAGAGACAGGTTGTGTTTGTATGCTGTGATTTTGAGGAAGAAGTAAAATATTCCTAATTGCATTATTATCTTGAAATGATCAGGGCAATTGAACTAGTTCTGGATTGAATGGTGTTGTGTGGAGGGAATTGAAGGAGAGAAGGGAAGATGCTCATGGCAGATTTCAATTGCAGTGAGCAGGTATTGTTGTCCTGTGACTTCCAATAACCTTCAGTCTTCATTTTGAGATGATTTTTAGCTGCCTTTCCTGAAATAAAGACATCTAAGTTGAAAGGCTGGTGTCAAAAGCATTGGGTTGCTCAGTTAACACACTGCCTCTCACCTAAAATACTATATCCTTACTATGGGACCTGTTTTATATTACTGCCTGGTAAGATGGAATCCATGCTTCCAAATACATTTTTCACCATTTACAGCTTTTGATGTGGTGCCTAAAGCTTGATTTGTCACTTCAAGATGATTCC
Source organism: Aythya ferina (assembly GCF_964211825.1). NCBI lineage: Eukaryota > Metazoa > Chordata > Aves > Anseriformes > Anatidae > Aythya > Aythya ferina. Next base: position 4,767,079 of record NC_140311.1, read on the forward strand.
ATATCAAGTGCCATGAATCAAATTATTTTCTAACACAATGGGGTTAGCACCTCTCCTGCTGTGACGAATGGTTTTGCAGAGATACCAAAATAAATGCTCCTCAGCAACGAGGTTTATTCCATATTTCGAATGAAATCTGCCCACTTGTCCACTCTTCAGTTAGCTAGAGAGCAGTACAAGAAATTGTTTTCCTTTGAGATAAATGCGCAACAGGCATTGGGCTCTTCGGAATTAATTGTTCTTGGTAGAAAGATTTCACTGAGTATGTGCAGCAGCTAGCTACAGAAAAGTCTCTGTAAATTGTCATTCCATTTCAGTACCCCTGGCAATGTGAAAGGAAACTAAAAGTACAAAAACTGAAAAGTCTTGGTGTTTCCTTTCTAAGTCCATATGCATATCACTCCTTATGTGTTTTTGTAATTCTTTGAATGGGAAACAATATATATGCTAGTTTTTTAGGCCTTAAAAACTAGAACCTTTTTTGGGGGGGAAAGAATTCAAGTTAATTTCAGGCATCTTCGCTGATGTGTGTATTCTGGCCCTTCAGTGAAGGAAAGATTAACGCATCCATGTTTTTTCCTTTACCTAAATTAGATTTGAAAGATTAAAAAAATAAGAACACTGACTTTCTTGAAGACTTTTCAGTTGAATACCTTCAAACATATAATATGAATTATTTTATCTGTCCATCCATTATATGCTAGCAGAACATTCTAATCTCCCTTTGTTGATGGAGTTATTGAGTCACATTGCAGTTTTATGGAGAATTTAGATCATGATGGAAAGAAAAAAAATGACATGGTGGGGACATTTTAGGTGCAAAGAGACATTCTACATTTGGTGAATCTGGGCACACACACATGAACACACACATGTTTAAACAAATTTTAAAATAATTGTATATGTGTTAGCTTCCAGAGTCTTTGATAATTTTTCCCCCAGTCAAATGCTTTGACATTCAAATGGTGTTTTCATCCCCATAAAATGTTAGAATAAAAACCCTAGGGCTATACTGGAGGTAAACTAGGGTTGCTTTCCGAGTGCTTCTTTGACTGCAGCAAGCACTAGCATATTATTGACAGAACAGTTTTTCTTCACATGAAGGTTCACCTTCATCTAGAAGTTTATGGGATGTAGTTTTGTATGGAAGCTTTTCATTTTTACAAATACAGTTTTATATTTTATACAGGATATTTTCTGGACATTCAATTTTATACTTTTCTTTTGGATTGCATGTTACTGAATCTTTGTAATTTCTCCAAGATGCTGTGCAGGAGGAGACATACTGTTCAATGGTTTTGTATATTTTTATACACAAAATACTAGCCATCTACAACAGGTACTGTATTTCACATTTAATTTGAAATCCCCATTGAGGTATACTGGACTGCTGAAAACAATTTGGGTAGCTGTTGAAGCACAAAATCAAAGCCCATAAACCGAAGCCTTTTTTTTTTTTTTTTGCAAGGATAGTACCATGCTTGTGTTACTTCAACGTTGTTGTTACCTATAGGAAGGAACTATGCACATCTACATATGCATTTATGCACACTTGCTGAAAGAAATATTACAACAGAAGCTTCAAAATGAATAAATGTCTCTGATATAGAAAAATCAGACTTAATCATGTAGCATTTATATTAGCACTCCTATTTTACTGGAGACAAATTAAGGGGATGACTTACTAGAAAAAAATTACTTGCACACACTATAATAGCAATAGTTTAAGAATCCTTAAGTGCTATCCCAAATAATAGAAAGAAAATTTAATCATTTAGCCTCATGAAATCTTGTCCATTTTTGGTGTTTCGTACTTTTGTAAGGCTTTTTGGTAGACTCATCAAAATTGCAGCAAAGTATATTTAAGACATACACATTCTGTGTATAAATACGTGAGAACAATGATACAAGAGTTTCAATACACAGTTTTATAATATGAATTTTGGCATCTGCCAGTTCATTCTTGTCCAGAAAAAGTCAATACCATTTGCAATTCATTTTAAGAGAAATGTTTGGGAATAGTGCATTTAGAGATGCTCAGTGACCTACATGACTTGAGCCTGTACGAAGCCAAGATTCTTTTTTTTTTTTTTTTTTTTTCTAGTATTGTAACTATTCTGTAATTGTGAAATATAAATACATGTGAAATCTCCATTTTTCATAATTTTACATGTGGATGACTATATCTAAATAGATACTTCACATCTGTTTAGTGAAAAACTGGATTAAAATCTAGAAATCCCAATTTTATTTTTTTACATCAATCACAAATACAAATCTAGGCTTTTGGGGTTTGATTTTATTCTAGCAAAATCATACCAATACAATTTAACAAGGTAGGTTCCAGATCATCCTGTTCAATACCCTGACAAGTAGTAGAATGTTTTGCTCCTCTGTGTTCCATGGGGGCAATTTTCGTGTGTATGTATATATTTTCATGTATATATATATATATTAGCAATGGTACAACTTCCAAAATATTAATTCTACATGCTGCAACAACATTAACAACTGCCAGTTTACTAACTCCTGTTAAAGTAATAGAATGTAACAGTATTAATGAAGTCCTTAAAGTAAAGACAATGATTATAGTGATAATAAGCAAACCTTTTCTATGTTCGTTAGTCACAGAAGACTATGTTTTTATTATGAAGCTAATTTCTGTAGAAGAAGCTCATAGTGTGATTGAAATCTGAAGAATCAATTGTATTAAATATGACAAAATTATTTATAAAGCAGGTATATGAATCATGATTCAAGGTTTTACATCTCTGTGACTTCCAATCAAAACTGTATTGTTGCTCTTAAATGCTTGTGACTGACTTTATCTGTGGTAGCACCTTTAGTAACAGGGCAATGTGTTTTTCTGATTGTTGTTGAGTGAGAGCATGAGTATATTTCAAATCAGGAAATAAAACCAACATTGATGCAATTGCAGTAAATGAAATAGGAACGTTTTAATGATGAAAAGAAAATCAAAGGCACTTCACTTATGTAAGCTGAGTTCTCTGGCACTGAATGCATAGTTCAAAAACCGGGCATGTAAAACCCCACGCCCTGAATGGGAGGACAAAGTCAGACTCAGTGGGTGAAAAAATGTCTGTTTATTCCCTGTTTGAGGAGCAGAACTTTGTACTTCCAAAAAATCACTTTTCTATATTTGTAATTATTCTCATTTCCATTTCATTTTTCTCATTATAACAAGAGACTGTGCACCTCTGTATTCTTATTCATCGGTTCTGCAAATTGGATGGAGAGTTCTTATTTTATTTTAAAATAATAATTAAAAAAAAGTGCTTTGATCTCATTATTATCACTTGAGGAAGACTCTGGTAAAAGCTGTAGACAGGCTGTTTATAGCGTGGAATCAAATCCCTTTGGAATCAAATCAGTATAATACTTACAAAGCTTAATGGTTGCTTATCATTTAACATGCTGGTGTTTGCTGTTGCTGCTAGAAAGGGGGCTGGTCCCCCTTGGGGAAGAAGTGCTTTTGCTACCCACACAGTGTGGACCTGAAGCCAGAAGTTACAGAATGACAATCGAGTAAGAAAAATTTTAGCACTGCAGTTTGTGTGAATAGAGACCCTGCAGAGCAGTCTGTGTGAACTGAGACTTCCTAGACATGTTGGAATCCTCTGGAAAGAGCTGAAGTGGCAAATCACCCAATTTTCCTCTTTTCTAGCTAACAAATTTGTCTGGATGACTTGTAACTCTCTCTGCTTATGAATGAGAGCTTTCAATTTAAATATATCAGTCCTGATAAGAAAAAGAAGATTAGGAGACAATGACATCTGCTGGCTTTGGAAAGAGAAGACATCAAACCAGCATATTCTGACTAGGCAAAGACTTTGTTGTTTTTTAGCAGTCCATCATTTTCACTTTGCCCTGAAGCTGTGAACCTGTAATGTAAAAAAGGGGGCACAGAAAATACTGCCAGCAAGAACTGCCACCTTGTGATAGAGAGTGACTGCTGGCTTCTACTGTGATCCTGAGCCTGTTCAGGAGGGCGTTTCAGAGAGAAGTAAGGACCTGACCATCAACTCAATGGCAGAAGTTACTTCTTTGGGGCACCCTTGTAAAACTTTCCCTAGAGACACTTCTCGTGTACTTATTTTTTGCATCAAATAACAGCAATCATAGCTAACTATCCTTCAAGGATACTGCCCTAGAAAACCAGCATAAAAGAAAAAAAATAAGAGAACAAATTTATGTTTTGTTTCTTCTTTGGGGTTCTGTGACAGATCCTCTTTCATATCTTTGTGATGAAACTTAATTAGTACTGTACTACATATAGCATCTCTCATCTGGCAATGTCGGAAATATTTAAAAAATACGTTAATAAGAGATGCCTCTCCTTTTTGCAAAGTTAGGAACTTTTTATCCAACATTTCCAGTATCGTTTGTTTGGGGATCATAAGAATGGATTGAAAACCATAAAATTTGCATTGAAGATTTTAGGGAGATTTTTCTATGTTTGCTTTGCAGTCTTGTTTGATTAAGGCTCATGTTCTAAATCCCTCTGCAATCTCTTAAATCTCTGAGTATCATGTTGTCACATCTCTCCAGAAGCAGAGATGTAAGGAAAATATTAAATAGGAGGTGTTTTAATTTAAAAATTGAGATTTTTTTTTTAAATTATTATTATTTTTTTTTTTTACCATTTGGAAACATTTGTAGCACAGTAGCCACCCAGTAGCCACCTGACAGAAATGGGCATTCTTTGTTTCAAAGATTTCGTCAGGGGCCCAAAAGCTGAATGGAAACATCAGAAATAAAGCCTTCTCCTGGTCTCTGACTACAGTGAGTCTTAATATTTCTCTTGAATAGGTAATCTGAGACAGAGATATAAAAAGTTTGTCTGCAGTAAAATTACATCCAAATGTCTGTGTGGCTTTTTAATTCGTCATTCAGTCTCTGTATAAATGCAATATAAATTGCAATACAGGCAGGAGAATCAAAGTACTTATTATTTAGTCTCTGTTGTCCATTTTCTGTTCATCTTTATTATAGTATCTGTCTTGCCTTCTACCACTTACCCTCAAACTCCAGAATTTGACTTACTAGCTGATAACTACTAAGTCAGCATAGTGTTTTTGTTTTGTTTTGTTTTCTATTGTAATCATACTTTGAATGTGTTTTTCAACCTGCTTTTCCTGTACTAAACTGTACTAAAAGGAAAAGTGGAATCTGTTTTCAACAGGATATAATAGCATAGATTTGAAGTCAAATGGATATATTACGATTATGATTCCACTTCAAAAACAATTGTGCTGTGTCATCACAGTGCTTTTGTATGTGAAATATAATTCACTTATTTCAGAGGGAGAAGTGTAAAAATATTTCTGTGATTCTCTGTCAGCAAGCTGTCATTCACTTTCCTCTGTAATAGGTGGGCTGTTTGTTGTCATTTTTGCTCTTTATGTTTTATTGTTTTGTTTTGTTTTGCTTTTTTTGCTTTAAATCAGGCCTGGTCATCTAGTTGGCACACTGTACCTGGATTTGTATGAAAAATGTGTTGAAGTATCACAAAAGCAAATTAAAAAAGAATAGAGTTCTTTGCACCCATATAGGCATGTTTAAAAACTCTTCTGTATAGAAGAAAATAATAGTTAGCATTCCTGACACACCTCATAGAAATGCATTATGTATTGTTACCACATCAGCTTGTAATATTGGTATGTGGCTTCAATACCTTGCTTGTGTTTGTAATTACATTTAAATAATTTAACTCCCCTATAGTACAATGACTAGTGGAAATACATGATTCTTTAGGCAGACATTTCCTTTCAGACTGATCTAATGACTTCAGAAAATGTCGCTATTATTAAAGCTCGTTAACTATTGATACACAAAAATAAAACTTGAAGTGCAATAGAAGACAATAGTAAATATACTCATTATTGAAAACATTTCTGCAGTGAGTTCTCTGATAACTCATTTGATTTGGGTTCTGTGCCAGATGCACTTAATAGCCTGAACAGCTATATTTTGTAGATCATTGGTATCTTTTATCAAAATCAGTCTAGGACTGCTCCAATGGATGAGTGGTTGAAGTGTTCCAGTAGAGTGCAATAATTATTCTAGAATAATACAATATCCAGCTAAATTCTTGGCTGGGAGCAAGACTGCAACAGTTCACCTGATACTAGAGCAGAAGGCAAAGTACATAATGTAGAGGTTTTCTTGTATGTTTACTCACAGGTTAATTTTTGATGTGTAAAGGGTTCTGCAGCTTTATATCTGCTGAAATTGATTGCACATTTTGGTTTTAATTCACATAAAAGCCACTTTAATATGGCTTTTCAGTCACCTGTTGATGGGTTTAGTTTTTTGATTTGCTTTAATTGTGGAGAGGAGTCTGCCACAAGTTTTGAGTATGAAATAGTACATTTCTGTGACCGAATGCAATGCTGGAAAGCACCTAACTTCATAGAAATGTACATTGGTGGAAAAGTCCTCTTTCTTTTTCTGTTCACACTAAAAAAGCCTGTTTGCAGTCTCAGTGACAGAACTCAATACTAAAGATTAGGACTAGCACATTGTTTTTTCTCCATAATACCAGTGAGTACTTCCTTAGCAGCACCAAGGAACAGAGAGAGAGAGAGAGCTAGAGATGTAAAGCAGAGATGTAAATCTGTTGCACCTTCTTGCCCATGAGCTGCTGGTTCAGTTCTTTGCTATCAGTCCATAAAATGGACTCGAAACTTTTCCTGTTGTTCTTTCTGAGTGCATGTCTGAGGTTCCTTTAATTCTTCATTTACTTTTTCTTACCTCTAAAGGCTCTTTGAATGTCTTTTTGTTTTTCTCTTTTTGCTTTTCCATCGGTGGATTGTTGGGAACCCAAATGTTCATCTCAGGTTTGCAGTACTTGGGTGCATGTGATATGCTCTGGCACTGTAGCAGCACTTTTCCATATGCCTGCAGCCCAGCCCTGGAAGAATCTCAGATTTGTGTAACTACGGGAGAAAAAAAAAAAAAAAAAAAAAAAAGTCTGGCTCAGTTTCTCCAGCCCATTTATCATAAAACAGATTTCCTTCTTCTTAAGAGGCTACAGAGGAGGAGCAAGAGAAATTGGGCATAAATGAACCTAAGTTGAAAAGATCTGTGTAAAATTTCAGCACTGTGTTGTTTTCCAAATGTATTTTTTCTAGTTTTGCAACTAATGGCAAAATTAATGGATTAAGATAAGTTTTTTCTTCCTGCTAATGACCATGGCTGGAAAATCCTGTTTTATTTATTTTTAGACATACACCTTTAAATATCTCTTTGTAAAGTACCATGAAGTTTGGTTGATTGCTGTTTGGTTGATGGTTGCTAAATGGCAACCATCTAAATTTCTGACCTTGTATTTTTCTACTGAACTAAATGCTTTGATCTACTTTAATGTAATCAATTACAGAATGAAACTCTGATTTGGAGAAAAACAGATGATTAAGTGTTTTTGCAAAATGGAGACAAATAGCCATCTCTCCCTGTTGTCAAACACATTTCTTTTTGTTTGAGAGAAAGTACAGGTATTTTCATCGTATGTTGGCTGTACTACTTAATGAAATGGTCCTATCGTTACAGCTCAAAACTATATATAAATTATATATTGTTACAGTTGCTATGGCAAATAATTACCGTTATTTAATGGTGGCTTATGAGACCATTGAATAAGAAGGGAAATGCAGTTTTGAAATGCAAAAATGTTTTTTCTCTGGGGAATGTATTTAATACCAGCTCTTAATTTATATTATTTTAATATTATTTGCCTTCATAGTTATTTTAAATTGTGTCTCTCTTAAATATAAACAGGTACACAAAGAAGGCAGCTTGATTTTAGACACAAAATATAACTATATGTACTCTGCAATCCTATTTATTGTACTTTCTAGTTTTAAGGATGTTTTTCACTCATTCTCCAACCTTGTCTCTTTCCCATCTTAGTGTTAAGAAACAGTGCCATTACCATCTCATAAATTAGTTGTAGACTGCTTCAGGCTTGTCTAACTGTGGCTCACCTCAGTAGGATATTACCTTCTCATATCAAAGAGATTTAGATATTTGTCATAAATGACATTCTGAATTATAGCCAAGAAGATATTATTAATATAAGTACTTGATACTGGCCTCTTCAAAAATCATATGTTCTATCATGCATGAATCTTATGGGACTGTTCATAAAAATCAACAAAGATGCCTCTTTGCAGATTTTCTAAATAAAAAGTGAATCATTGTGGTTTACTCAGGAGAGGGACAGATGCAACCACACGTGTAACTAAGTAGAAAACTTGAAAACTCAATATATTTCAAAGGCAAAGATGGAAATAAATCTTATGGGTACATTATATTGTCAAACCCAGCAGTAATTTTAAGATTTATTTGCCTCCCAATTATTGATACGTGTCACATTTCACTGGAGTTGAGACAAACCCAGTTTATTTCTTGCCTTTTCTCTACCTCCATCAAAATTTGAAAGTTGTATAATATAGAGAGAGGTCTGGATCTGAGACTTATTTAAATAACAGATTGATCCAGGACTTTGTACTAGCAAACAATATTGGGAATAATTGCAGATTCTGCACAGCTCTAACAAATCTATGTCAATTAAAATAAAAAATCTAGCATTTATTTGCAAGTGTCATGCAGTGTTGTTCCATCTTCCTGACAATAGACTGATTTACACTATCTCACTCAGGTAAAGCTTGATCAAACTTGGTCATTGCTGTTTTTCAGGTACTTTTTGTTACTCTACTTAACGTGTAATATAGGGCATAGCAACAGAGTGCATGCTACTGCTGAATAAACTCATTCTAGCCAATAAAGATGATGCAACCTTGCAACAAAGACTGTCTGAGCTTGAAATCCATATTCTGTCATATGCAGTGTTGGTGGTCTAGAGTTTCCAGGTTGACTTCTGTTTTCAAGGAGCCAAACAGAAATGTTCGATATAGTTTTAACTTTACAGAAGTGGTTTTGGCTCACTTCTCATTAGTACACTTTGTTCATACCTCAAATGTAAGAAAGAAAGAAAAATGAAAACTATGTAAAGAAATGTGATATTTAACACAACATAACCTCATTGATTAAATAGCTTAGATTTGGAAAGGATTAGGTATTTACAGTATGTAAATAAAATTATTAATTACTTAAGATATTGTTTACTAAGGTTTTTAAACTTCCTGATTCAGGGTGTAAAGTAATTAGTAGGCAATGTGGAAAAAAATCATCACTACATGACTATGAGTTCCTGAAAAGCTGTGGATGAACAAAAAGAAAACTGCCATGAGGTATTAATATACCAGCAGAGATATCACTCGCTCTTGACAGGAGATTGTAAATGCGGAATGCTAGAAAAATAATCCTCACCAACTGGAGAGCTGAAGTGGGGATGGAAGCAGCCCTTCAAGAAGGAGGAAAACTTGAAATAGCGTATGCAACTTTCTTTGAAAATGGTGTCTGTAAGAATGGGCAATAATTAGATTTATATCTTAAATAGACCTTTCTCAGAAGAGACCACACCATGACTTTTTTAAGTACAGGTGGTGCATTTATCTTTCTGAAATGTGAAAATCTTTCTTAGTTTTTTAGTCACCAGAATAACAGCTTACAAGAACCTAGTTCAACAGTGCAGTTAAATCAGTGCTGTCTCAGTTTGTGGCAGGGCTGTTAGCCTGTGATCCAGGAGCGCTTTGGCAGGCTTTGTGCTCCTGTCGGTAATGAGGGTTAGGAATGGGCAACAGCTAACAGAGGTCAGACCCCTCTAACAATTCACCTTCTTCCCACAAGCATATAAAAGGAAAAATAAACCAACATTTTATTCAGCAGCACAGCGCTACCACTTTGAGCACTACAGATTTCTCCCAGCCTGCACAGAACCCTGTGCATCTTTGAGCCACTGTAGATCCTTTCCCTTACTTGTCTGTAGCCTGAAGGATTTGCTGATAGTTTCATGAGAAGTCCAGACTCCTGACCCCAGAACACTTATCTTCTCTGTCCTATTCAGAGAAACGAGTAACAGAGAGAAGCTCTGTTCTTGCACAATGCTGCACAGGGAACCTACCAGAGAGCCTCTATAGCTATCCATATTCCCAGATCTTAAGCAGGAACTCATGAATGCAATGGTGGGTGGCATAGGGAAACATATGCCACTGTTAAGCTAATTAAAAATCGTATCTGCATTTTTTGTTCTTGTTGTTGAATTTCCAGTGCCTTTGGACTTCTATGCATTTGTGTGTATATTTGTGGAGGTTTGTGTGGGACTACATAGTGAGTGAGTACATCTGTTAATCCTGAACAGGAAAATGGATGTCACAGAAACATAAAACTACAGAGTTACTTGCTTCTGTAGGCAGTGATTAAAGGTAATAAAAACATGGTAGGATTCAGCTTCTCTGTTCTTTACAGTTAAGTGTAACAAAGGAACAGTGGAATTACAGGTAGTTTGCATCAAGTATTTTCTTGAAAAGGGACAGAGTCTGAAAGCCTTGGAGAATCAAAACATTTGTTGTGCTCATATGCAAAAAAAAAGTGACCTAAATACTATTTCTCTGCTTCTGTTTTTCTGTCCCCATAACACTAGGGAAACTCCAGTGACATCATATTTCATGAAGCTTAACAACTCGTGCTTCTTTCTGGCTACAAAGAGATGCTGATTTCAGCATTTTGTTCCAGCTCAGAATTCTGGGTGTGGTAGCAGAAGACTAATCTCATACCTGCCCGTGTAAAGTATTCTGAGACGTGGAATAGTGTTCAATCTGTTATAAACTTTGTGGATGTCTTCATACCTATCTTGTAGCTGTGATGATGAATGTAAGGGTTTCTGGTTACATATACATTGTGAAGCAACACATTGTGAAGCAGAATAAACTTACAGGAGCTCCTATATTACAGTATGTATCAAGCTGTATTACAGCTTCAATATGTATATTTCATTAAACAAACCAGAGTTGTTGCTTCTCAAAGTTTACAATAGTGATATTGTAACAAGTCAAAAGATGTCAGGTTATATCTCCATTTTACAGAACTGTTCTTATAGCTCTTTTCCCTTCCAGTCTAGCATTTTTTCTAAAGTGGAATATCATTAATAATTGTACTGAGGGAATTATTTTTCTAATTCTTTGCATTGGAGTCAAGGATTGACGATATTCTGACTCATTTCTCAAACTTGCTCACTATTATTTTAATTTATTTTTCTAATTGTCTTGTTATTTTGTTAAATGATTGGTGTAATAAGGCTTTGCAAGGCTTTCAAAATAAAAAAGAAACATTCAATGACATATTTCAATCCAGGGCATGAAATTTGAAAGTTCCTGGGCCAGACTTTCAACAAATTTTAATTTTCTAAGTACTCAGTTGATGAACACAGTGTGGAATTTGGAACTGCACATTCATCTGTTTATGTAATTTGCTCATATTTGGGATTGCCTGCTTTTGTCAATAGGCTGTTAGACCTTCGGCTCATGAAACGTTGGCTTGGATTCCGTGGCTGCTTTCTCTTTCTGATCATGGTTCTGACTGAGTCTTTCATTTGGCAAAGTGCTTGTAGGCAAGCAGTGACATTTTTTTCTAAGAGTTTTCTGGCTGGCTGATTTTATTTTATTTTATTTTATTTTTAATTTAATTTAATTTAATTTAATTTAATTTTATTTTATTTTATTTTATTTATTTTATTTTATTATTACTATTTTTTTTCATGGTTGAGAACAATACAAGAAGTAGTGGAAAGGAAATGGAAGAAAACCGTGAGTCACAATTGCAATTGACTCTGATTCCTGAACCCTCAAGCACAGGCTTCTGTTAAATCCCAGCATATCTGCAGTCAGCAAATAAAATCCTAGTGAGAAATTAGCAGTGTTGAAGTGATTTTGAACCTGGCATTCCCATGGAACTGTATACTGTTGCATCGCCAACATCCAGATGAAGATACCAAGATGAAAAATTAGTAAAATTATGTTAATCTAACTTAGCACTTAAATACACAATTTCAGTTAACTAGATACTCTAGTTTCAGTTGCTTATCTGCTTTAAGCCTTCCCAAGTGAATAAGTCCAAGTGCTTCATTTAGATGTGGATGGTGTTTTTCCAAATACCATTACATCCTAGTCAAGCAGAATATGGAACATAACTTGTATAGTTACAGTAGAGTTTACTGTCTTTACTTCCTACTGAAGGGAACTGGAAGGAAATAGAGTTATTTCCTTCATGTGCTAACAGCACAAATTAGCCTATGTTTGCTGATTAGTACAATAATCTTCCAGTCATTCATTGTTTTTCTGCATGAGTTTTCACTTTTCACTTCAAGTGTTTTTTATTGGTACAGCATCTTTGAATTTCATGTTTTTTCAAGTGTAATTAAGACTTTAAGCTCAAAGGGGAGAAGCACAAGTAACATCTAAATGAGAAATTTGTTGCAGTAATGCTTAATACTTCCCAGAAAGATTGAAGAGAGATCTGACTCTAATCTGTATAGAGGAATCAAGATAGAAATCATTTTTATATTCTTTAGGGCTTGCACAGTGCTTTGTGTTTGCAGAAGGCTGTGCTAAGGCTGTGCTAAGGCTGAGTGGTTGCCTGTGGACTAGTGAGTGTCTGTGTCCCCTTTGATTTATCCCGTACACTGGAGTTCTGTAATGGTAACGCAGCAGTCAGAAGGAAGTGTTACAAAGTGTGACAAACCCAGTTTCCTTTGAAGAGTTCATCTGCCATGATGCATATTTTACATCTTTCTCTGATATAAAGAGAGGTGTGAGCTCCTTTCTGATGTTACATTTTGGAGCTGGCTATACACATTTAGATTTGCCTGGAGCTTGAAGACGTCCATCAATATAAAATAGTTTATTTTGGGTGAAATGGCAACAAATCTTTTGTAACTGGATAGAAGAAGCGAGTTTTCTAGTTCACTTGACTTCATCTCTGGAAGTTAGAAAGTGTTTGACACAAATGCTGCTAATTTTGCAACATACTGTGTAGGCTGATAAATATTCTTACTTAAAAAAGTATTGTAATGAAGTCTATTGAACGTTTTGGGAAATACTTCAGGAATTTAGAAGAAAATAGGAAATGATCTGCAAGTGTCTGCAGATGTAGAATTAAATCCAGTAAAAGCATGCCTCCCCAGGAAGCTTAGCTAAACTGAGAAATAGGCAAGGAAGTGATGATATAAAATGAAGAAATTTTGAAGGATGAAGCAGAAAGAATACATGGGAAAAAATGTGAAAGAACAACAAATCTTTAAATGTAGATAAGTGATTTGGTGTGAAAAGACTTTTTTTTTTTTTTTTAAACTTAATTGTGCTGTATATTAAAGCAAGAGTCAAAGCTTCAAAACTGAGACTATATTTCATCTGTACAAATCTCTTCTGAATCTAGTGTCACCAAGTTTTTTGCCAACCCCTAGGCTATTGTTTTACTCAGCAACGTGTCTGATTAATTTTAAGAAAACAAACAAATAAAAACCCATCCATGGACCTCTGCCCATCAAGAGAATGTTTAGATTGTAGAGTTAAACAGGGAGAACCAACAAAATGTCCCCTCTTGATAAAAGTAGCAAAAAAAAAATGATGCTGTGTGTCTTTCTTTGGTATATCCAGTCTGTTCTTTGTGTTGAAGCTTACATATGTTCTTTATTTCCGTAAAGCTGGCATCAGTTATCAACTGAGGGACAAATATGTATGAGCTACAAAATAGATGTAAAAACAGAAATATGAGATTGCCTCTTTAGGTTTTGATTTTTCTTTTTTTTCTTGAGGTAAATAAATAGACTTTTTCAAATAATCCCACAAGGACATCATTAAGGGAGAAGAAGCTAAGCAAAATATTGTTCCTTCTCACAGTGGGATACAACTTGCTGAAATGTCTTCAGGAGTGAAATTTGATTGTAATGATAGACAAAGACCGCTTTGAAAAGCTCCTGTGATAGAAGGTTTTTGGGATCTGGCAATGCTAAACTGTATACCTGAAAGACACTTATGTACATAAAGTCTGAAGAGATATTATTGTAATCAATTGTATTGTTTTTCCTCACATTTCAGAATGGGATGCAGCATACTTAGTATTACAAAAATCAAGTGAGGAGAAAGGGATGTCATTTTAATTCATCTAACTAAATTCTAATTTTCAGGCCTTTTGTCTGACTGAGAAATAGCCCTGGCAGGATAGTCACTGTTGGCAAAGAAGTTCATTTCTTTCCCAGAAGAAAAGAAATCAAAACAGCTTTGCACTGATCAGCTGGCACAGACTACCGGATCAATGGTTGGCAATTTGCAGGGCTGTGCTGCAGATAAGGCTGTCACATTTTGGCAGTCTCATCACTACCAGTCAGCCACATAATAGCTGATAGGTCCCTTTCAGATAAAGATGAGAAGAGGACAGAAAACTGAAGAGAAATGGGAGTGAAAGGGGGATGGAGGAGGAAGGGAAGATGACAAATCAGTACTTTCAACCTCACATTGTGGTTTGTCCTTTGGTCTCCAGTCCATTTAAATATATGTTAATATTGCTGTTAATTTTTACAGCTTTCACCTGATAAATAGGGGCACTTGACAGTGTTTTTGTTTGTTTGTTTGGTTGGTTGGTTCTGAGTGTATGTGCTTTATCCTGAAAATGTGAGGATGTATCCTGAAAATTGAGTCCAAAACTCTCTCTCCCCTAGTCCCCCAAATCAAAAGCACAGGTTCAAGGTGTGTGCTTGACATGCCAAAAATATACCTGTTTTATGTATTAAGATCATTGCCTTTCACTTTCTTTAGTGTAAATATGACATAGTACATATGTTATCTTGAAAAAGGAAAAAAAGGAAAGTGGATTTTTGCCCAGATACACTCTTGGTCTGTTACTTATTGCAGATTAGCAATAGTTGATAGTCTTGTGGTTTCTTTCCATGAAGCTTGTGTCCTGGGCAAGACACGCTAGTTAAGAAGTGAAAACAAAAGGGAAAAAAAAGGAGGAAACAAAACAAAACAAAACAAAACAAAAAACATAAGCAGTAACTGAATCATTTTCAGATGTTTCTGATTTTGAGAAGACTGAAAAATAGCATCGTTCTCTGAATTCTGATGCTTTATATTTTTCTAGCAGTTCATTGCAGGTTAAAAAGAAATCTGTTAGTGACTGGAGGACAATGCAGTGAAAAGAGGTGTGGGAATCATTACATTAATACTGATAAAGCTGCTAAGTATGCATAGGGAAATTCAGACATTTCCAGAAGTATGAGAACACACAGAGTAAAGGATTCATTAGTGAAAAATGCCCAGGCTGTTCTTAATCAGCTTGAATCTTAGGGAAGGGAAGGGAAGGGAAGGGAAGGGAAGGGAAGGGAAGGGAAGGGAAGGGAAGGGAAGGGAAGGGAAGGGAAGGGAAGGGAAGGGAAGGGAAGGGAAGGGAAGGGAAGGGAAGGGAAGGGAAGGGAAGGGAAGGGAAGGGAAGGGAAGGGAAGGGAAGGGAAGGGAAGGGAAGGGAAGGGAAGGGAAGGGAAGGGAAGGGAAGGGAAGGGAAGGGAAGGGAAGGGAAGGGAAGGGAAGGGAAGGGAAGGGAAGGGAAGGGAAGGGAAGGGAAGGGAAGGGAAGGGAAGGGAGTTTCTTTCCTTATTGGCATTCTAGGGAATTAAAGACCAGGAATGAGAGAGCCACAGTGGCAGCCTGGCATGGATTGTTTATTTAATTCTTCCAATTTGTTCACCTTAATGAAACACCAAAAGATTTGAGTGAGCGGTAATTAACAAGAGAGAGCCTGTCTAATGAAACTAGTACAGGATGATATTTGTTTCAAGGATCAATAAAAGACTGTGAGTGAAGATCATACCAGTATCATTCAGGAAAACAAATCGCCTTGTGTCAATCAATTGTCGTGCTGCACATGCATGAGTCTGTGTGAAGCATTTTAAATATTGCATCAGTAGAAAGACAGGAAAGGAAAGGATTGGTAAATTTGGAGGTTTCTAGTACTTAATTTGTTGGTCTGTCAGGTACTATAATTATAGCTGCAGCATTCTTTCTCTGTGCCTTCAATAGTCATTACTAAACAATTCTAGTGACATAATCAAATTAAGGTACGCTTCTATTAGAGCGCAGAGTCCCTTGTGTAGAGTTTCTTTGTACACTTACTATCACCGCTTGCAAGTTTTTAGGAAAACAAAACAGACTGCATTCCCTGAAAGAACGAAAGAAAGAAAAAAGAGCAGCTATTAAGAAAGATACTTCCCTAACAATCCTTTTGGCCTTCCATAGGCAGCAGTTGGATTCCCCGTTGCCACTAGTTGACTTAGCAATTAATAATGCAGCAATCTGCAGTGAACTTCCAGATCTCAGTGCACAAGGTGTGATTTTTTTTATACAGTAAAGTTGCTACTGATAATAACAGAGTAAACAGGGAACAGTGGTAGAAATGTTGTATCTCAAAATGCATAATCAATTTGATTATGGAAGAAATGGAGTTAGTGTCAAAAAAAGTTAAATATGTGCTACACAAGATTGATGAAACAATACTGAAGCTAATGTAAAATCAGTTCACTTCCCAAGAGCACACACAGATTTGAAATTACACTCCTGAAATAACAGTTTTGAGAATGTTTTCATCTGCATGGGAATATGCAGGTTATAGATAAATGTTTAAGAATGGCAGTATACTGCTGGCTTTCATTTAGAATGGGATTGATGAAAATAAAAGCTTAGTTTAAAAATGTCTGAAGGAGACTGAGAGAGGCCTAATAAGATTAAAATAAAAGTAATTAAAAATAATTTTTAAAAAGGTTAAAAAAATGCATAGAGACATAGTTGTCTGAAAAACAAAACATTAGACTTAAGCTCAGTCATATTTATGTCTAAGAGCGGTCCCAGAGCTAAGGTACTGCTGAAACTAAAATAACTAACTCAGTGGAAATGAGTAGACCTGAGTTGTACACAAGACTGGGGGGGATGTAGGGAAAATATGAATGAGATTCATTTAGCTGGCTGAAGGATGTTCCACCGCTCTACTTTTTTAATCCTTGTGGATGCAAAGATGAATTACAATTTCATTAGAGATATTGGTAGGTTTTCATGATTCTGTGCTAGAGCAGTTTTTTCTTTTCATTCACATGTATAAAATAATTAGAAAAATAATATCACAGCTCCATCTAACGTATAATTTATTAGGTATTCAGAAAAACTCATTTGGATGATTGGAATGCATTTTTTAACACAAATTCAGATACTAGACATACAAAAAAATATAAACAGTAAAATTTGAAATTGAACTTTTGTCTGTCTTTTTAATCCAGTGAGTTATATTTGCAATGGACTTTTGTTCTACTCATAATTTTAGATAATAATTATATGCTTCTGTTTTTCACGTTCTCAATTTCCCTAACTTTCACAAAGATGTATGGTTAACATGGGATTTATGGGTAATTAATGCATTTGGTTAGTGTAGTAATTCCACATATAACATTAGCACAATTGGGAATAGAGTCTTATCCTAAAATTCATAGGTATTAGATATATCATGTAAAATTGTGAATTTTACATGCCTGCTGATGAAGTATATACTTATATATGGATATATATAGTTCTGTGTTCATAAAAGTCTTAGATTGACTAGAATTTGAGCTGGGAAGCTTTGGAGTATTAATTCCATGAAATTTCTTATGTTAACCAGAAATTTAAACCCTCATGTAAATCTTATGGGCATCATTGAATCCAGCTGCAGAAATTGTATTCATCAATTGCATTTGTAACTGACTGACAGTTTTTAAAATTCCTTTAATCTTATGAAGTGGAAAATAGTTTTGACTGGTTTCATTCCTTGTGTGGCAGAGTCCCAGTCAAGAAACTGCCTTTAGGAAGTGGAATTTGTGTCGATTAGTCAACCACCAACAGCTACAAACAGGAGGTAAGGCAGTAGGAAGACATTGACTATGCTTTTTGTCAAAGTATCAAAGACAAGATGATCCACAAGTTGCTCAAGATGGCAAGAATTATAGGCCAGAAGCTGCAACAGATTATCAAGAGAAAATCATCTTTAGGCAATAAAAATAGTAGTTTTGTTTGTCAAGATACTTCCCCTTCAAATTATTGGAAGACGCATGGGACAATGTGAGCAATGAAGATTGCTTTGGTGACTACTCAGAAACATCATTTCTTATTATTTCACTCATGTGTATGTGTGTTGATGGTGTGTATCTGAAAATGTATGTGTGTATGATGACACAATTAACTCCTGTCATCAAAATCAAGTAAATGGGTTGTGGAAGGGTATGTGACAAGAGCGTGTTCAGTTTGCAGCCTTTTCTTTGTGTGACAGAGGCATTATAATGGGATAAGGGAAAGACTGTACATGGTGAAACAGATGTCCCATTGATTAAAACCCTTTAGCAGCTTTCAGTTGTAACAGTGAAACTGTCTTTTTGCAACCATCAATTTGGCAGGAAAAAATAAATCTAAAAAAAAAAAAATCAAAAATACTATTTGTGAGTATGTCAAAAATCTAGATTTCATTAATCAAAATAAGATGCAAGTCATCACAGCCATTGAACTATAGAAGTAGTAAATGAATACAGTTATTTAGGATCCAACCTAGGCTCTTCTGCATTAGGTACTGGTTTGTGCTGCTTGTTGGTTACATCAGTTGTTGGGAGTTCTTAAAAGTTCTTAAATGTAACAATTTGGAAACCTGAATTTTACAAGGCTTGATAAAAACTTGGTAAAAACTGCATATATATATACATGTATATATGTGTGTGTATATAAAAAAATATATATTTTTTTTCTTTTTCCAGTGAACAGCATGTGAACCATGAGAAAGAAATGTTGCTGACAGGAAGATAATTGAAATCTTTTAGGTGCAGTGCTAGCAAAATTTCTGAAAAGTAAACAAAGGCTTATGTTAGAAAAATTAACTGCAGGGACTTCTGTCCAAAATAGATAACAGCAAATTGATGTGTTTGATCATGACAGCCATCGGAATGATCATTATCTTAAAGATAGAATTATATGGCAGAGTGCTGGAAGGTCACAGTAATAAAGGGCAGCCATGGTCATGTGAATAGGTCTGTGGCAGCTCATTGGTAGATCAGCTCCAAGTGCTCCAAGCTTGCAGTATCTCAAGACAGCTCCTTAAATTTCTCTTACGTGAAGGATATAAATGATATACACTTCTTTAGCTATTTTTCATTCATTATGTTTATTTTAATACTATAAATCTGATACTGTTGTTATACTACTTCTGGAAGAGAATTGATCCTCCTCCACATTTTACAAATGATACAATTGAGAGGTTAATGGATGCTAGATTGCACGGATATTGCCTATTTTTTAGTCCAATGTTGATTTAAAAAAAAAAAAGAAAAACAAACTTAAGAATACATCTTATGACAAAGCATTACAAAGACATTAATTTGCTACAAGTGTGACCCTGTGATGACTGATAGTGTCATTTCTCTAGAAATCTGTGTTCCAGGCCATCTTCTTTCTGAACTAGGTATTCATACCTATCCAGAACAACGTGCCTCCCACTGAGGTACATACTTATTCTTCAGGAGTGAACTCCAAATGGAAGAGAACTATACAGTACATGAGTAAAATGCCCATGTTGTACCTGTGCTTCTGTTAGGAGACCTGCATAAGTGTCCATCTGCCTATTAAAATAGCAGTGTTTGTTCTTTCGTTACTATTGAGTGTATGTATATAAGTTGATAAATACACATCTCCTTTATTTGATACTTTTTCCTTTTCTTGTTTTGAAATTTTTTCTATGTCTTAAATAATTTGTTTTTGAAATAAGAGCACACGTTTAGAGTATAACTAGGTACATTTTCAATGTGGAGAAAAATAAAACAGATAGAAGACAATCACTTGGCAAAGGAACAGAAAAGTAACTGTCCAGTATCTAGTTTTCCGATTTCATGTGCAGTTATAACAAAAACATTTAGAATGGAACAGAACAAAGAGTGAGTAGAGTAGAACAGAATAGAATGGTTAAAAGAGCATCCTACTTCTCAGTAGCAATAAGAAGGCTGAATTGAAGTACATTGTGTTTCAAATTGTATTTCACTTGTAAATTGGTCTGGAAATTTGGGCAACTTATAGATACTCTAAAACAGAGCATCCACCAAAATATGACATTTTATCAGGAAGGCCAAATTATTAGTTTAAATGAGTTGGAATTGACAAGATAGTCTTTTGTAAATACAAAATTCCTGAATTTATTTGTATCTTTTAATATTCCTTTATTTCTAAATTTAATAGGTTATATTCATTTTATAGGCTATATTATTATATAAGCTATATTCATTATACTGAAACAACATATCTAAATCAGGCATCCAGACCGATATCTCAGAACTAATTATTAGTTGAAATTAAGAAAAGCTAAACATGAATAGGTATGCCATAATGTAACGTGAAAAGGCAAAGGAAGCATGTTCACAGTTTTGGCAGTTTTGCTTTAGTGCTAACGTGTGTTGTGTTTGTGTCTGAAAATTTTCTAATATCCCATGTGCAAAAGTAGTCTCACATTTGTTTGACACTTGTGTCTATGTTTGGGTTTCTGAAATCAGGTACATAGGTATCTATGAAGTAGTTTGTTTTTAGATGCTGAAAGAAAAGGTTTTTATCTTCCATTCCCTGTAATCCCTCTCTCTCTCTTTCTCTCTCTCTCTGTCTCTCTCTCATGTATGTCTGTCATTTTTATCCTAAGAACCTGTCTTTATTGTTGAGGACTTTTTATGTTTGACATTTCAGCCATCTCTTCTCCACAGCCTTATTGTTCATGTTGGTGAAATTTGTTATTTGCAACACCTCTAGTACCTAAATATCTATGAGAGATTTCAAGGAAAAAATGTGAGGAAAAAGCGACTTGTGTTTATGTTGTATCAATATTCATAGCACTTGTAATTGTTGTTGAGTTGCAAAGAGAAAAAAAGGAAACCTATTAAACAGATAAAATACTATGTATCTGAATAGTGAAAATGATAGGTTTAGCATCTAATCTAGTTCAATCTGTGCAGATGCTGATGGAAAGGCTTAAGGCTATTTCATTCTAAAATTTTTGCAAGTAGTTACTTTTACCTGTATTTATGTATTTAGAGTAAGTTGAGTTCCTTCCTTTTGAAGGATACAGGCAATTAAATATGTGTTCTTTCTTTTCTTTTTCATAAACAGAAAAGAATAGCTGTCAGCACAAACTATTGTGTCACACAGATTGGAGGATATGCCAGTGTGACTGGTTGCTTTCCTCCCTAATACTTTGAAACTGTTTCTTACTGTTGTATGGATTGGGTATATGACAGGTAGAGAAACATCTACTCATTTAGGATAGAAAAATACAACTATAAAGTCTCTAGGTGTTTGGTTTGATTTAAACCCATTTGCAGTTGTGTAAGAGAGAGAATAAACCCTAAGGAAAGGTATAGAACTGTGATGTATTGCACTACAAGGACTGCATTAGAGCCCCTGACTGGTAGTGTAAATAAAGACTTTTATATTTTCATTTATTGATTGTAATTCTAAGAAAGCTTCACGTTGTCCAGTAGAAGTGGCTGAAAAATAATGTATGGAAAATCTATTGGAGATACAGAGGCATTTTAGAAAGTAGAGAACCATTAGCTTTATCATCAAAGACAAAAGCATTGTTATATACATGCTGCTTTGATTCTCTGAGAACCTATTGCTATTTCCCCTTGTGTTGAGCTGTTAACAATACCTTCAATAGAAAAGGCAAAATCTGTTCTTACATAAAGGGATGTGGCACTTTTTAATCCATTTGTATTTTCTTGAAAGCCAATATTTCCTGAAAAGAGTGGATCCAAACCATCTTCTATTGGTATTATTGGATTTTTCTCTTTAACTAACTTCATTACGACCAGACTCTGCTCTGGGTTCTCTGAAAATACATAGTACTGGTCAGAGTGTGTGCGGGGTGTGAGGGGAGATACTAAAAACTAAACAAGCTCGACTTGGAATCCACAATGTAGCCCCATTTTTAACAAAGGTATGAGAAAATTGCACAGCAAAGTCTGTGAAAAAAATTACATATTCCATTAAGGCTATATCCATATTTCTTTTTATAGGCTTTTGTATCACTGAAGGTATAGAGGTTATGACATAGTATGTAATATCTTCAATATTTTAATAGAAATGACTGATTAATGTTTCACAAAGCATTAAAATTCACTAGTCACTTCATTAGCTTGTGAAAATTAGCTCTTTTCAACATGGCATATATACATTGTGCTGCTTTTCTGCTTTCTCTCTGGAATAAGTATATGTAATATATACAGCAGTGAATGTCTCCCTCAAGGTTTTTAACTATCAAAACACAAGTGCTTGACTAGTCTAGAAGCACTGGCCTGAGTTCTGCCACTTTCATGATTCTCAGACTCATGAATCATTCCTTGTGGCCCAGATATCATTGTTAAAATGAAAATGTGTGTTAACAGTAAAAGGGTATGGAAGAGATCACAGCTCACATTAGTCAATCTAAAGCTGTCTTTGTGAAGTCTTGCCTTGCAATCAAAATCTGTACTTACTCACATAAATAACAAAGAAAAAAAAAAAAAAACACAACAAAACAAAACACAATGATCATGATCTAAAAATTCCCTGGGTATGTCTAGAGAGATTTTTGTAGTCATCTCTTATTTATACCAACTTGATGAAAGAAAGAAATAGCATCAGGATATAGAGTTTGTCACCTAGTCTTTGATCAGCACCTCTATAGGAAATGCTACTTAGGGGGGAGAAATGTATTCTATGATGATCAAGTCACAGTGTTTCTGTGTCCTGAGCACTGATGAACAGTGGGAAATGGTGATGTGAAGGGAAGGGAGTGTTAAGATTTAACTGGAAGCTTTGCTACATGCAATAAATGCAAATAATATACAAAGCAAATATTTGTAATACTCCACTTACCATTAAGGCATAAGAGAACTAATGCCTTGAAAAGAATTGAAGGAATAGAACAAACAGCTGAACCAATGACACAGAAACACGGTCAATGGTTCTGCAGAATCACTGAGCAAAGGTGTGCTTTTATTTCTCTAGAAACACAAAATAACTCTATTGATTTCAGTCATATTGCCCTGGATTCACACAACTGGAACAGAGGAGACTCCTGTTTACCATTATGTAAATCTGCTTAGTGCCTATTTACTTGTCTAGGATATTTTCATCTGTGTACCAACTAACAGTGCTAGTAATGAAATATCTGTTAAATTCTGTAACTTGATTTTTCATCTTCCTAATCTTCACACTGCAAATGCAAGTGCTTTAGAGGGAAGATGAATGCCTGTTGTCTTTTCAAGTTAGAAATTCTTAACAAATACCCATACATCAGCCATCTTAGAGACTCTGCAACATTTTTATGTTTGGTACACTGTTGCAGGAAAAATCTGCAGAAAATAGAGACCTGTAATTTGAAATCTGGTCATTATATATGCATTAAGATGTATTAAACCTTTCAGTGTTTCTGCTTATTTTAAATGCACATTTCAAATATCAATTTTTTAATTAGGAAATATCAAATCATTCTACTATTATGTATGCTGAGGAGACATAGTGAGACTACGAATATAGGAATACCACAGGGACTGCAAACAGCATTCAGCCTATTCTAATCTCTCAGCACATCTTACTAGTACCAATGGAAGCTCTTTTCTCCAGAGAAAGGAAAAAAGACATTGAAGTCATGTGGAGTTCCCCCTCAGAGACAAGCGAACAGCAGCCCCTCTGCTCACACAGATTTGGTTCCATGTACTGCAGAGTACATCAGTCAAATCTCACCCAGAGTCAACACGCTAAGCAATGTGTAGGACTCCTTGATAAATCCCAGCCAGCCAACATGCCCACTTGACTGCATTTTAAAAAAAATTTAAATCAAGGTAAGTGAATATAAGCCAAATATTAACTAAACGACAACATTGTTTAGAGACAAAAGTTAAACATAGAAAGTAACTTTACCATTAGTATATGCTAAGTTTAATCACTAAACCCTGTGTTAATGCCCCATAACAGTAGCTGCAAGGACCTAAAAGCAGCAAAATGACCAGTTTAAATCTAAAAAAGCAATGGTGTTTATTGACATGCTTGTAACATACATTTAATAATAGGTTTATTTTTCCTCTATTTATGGTTTACACACACACATCCAGATATATAAAATACAATCCAGTGCATCTAAGAGATACCTACACTACTTACAAATGAGCCTCTGCTACAAAGCTGGCTTATCCTGTAGATGCAGGTAGCATGTAACTAGAAATTAGTGCCAGTGTTCATCTTTCTCCATGCTAGAAATCTTGCAGGCTTTCTAACTGCATGTCCCAGCTTCACATTCGCTGGTCAGGTGGTGGGAATTGGGCAGCTGCGGCTTTTCAAAAGCTGAAGAAGTTCTATGTGCAAACTTGCCAGTTGTTTTTAAATAATGTAGCGTGTTTATAAATGACTTCACACAAGATAAACATAGCTCGTTGGATCCAAAGTTATAATATTTTATTGTCACATAACCATAACAGTAATATTAAAAGAAAAATAAGGGACATTTTTTTCTGTTCTTTGAGGTTGTTATGAAGAATTCGCTTCTCCCAGTGCACTGGTTTGCTAATAGGCTACATGTTTGCTTAAGCCAGAAAATAACATGGGCAGGATTGTACCTTTACTCTGAAAGTAAAGAGAGTGGCAGGTAGACACACTGTCAATTTTTGGCTATGATTTTTTTGTTTGTTTGTGTTTTTTCCTGTGGCCACCATGAAAGGTCAATCTGGAACCTGAGGGACAAAGCAGAACCTGTGTGACTGATCTGGAGGCCATGACTTCACCGAAACATAGCCAAGGCTCTGTCAGGCTCCAGCTGTTAAACACAGCATGAGTTTCATAATTTCAATTTTCCTGCTGCTTCTCTGTTTTAGTCTATTTTTCTATATTCTATTTTAGCTGGAGTCTCCCTAATTTCACAACTCCCCCATGGTGTATAGGATTTTTTTGTAGCTGTAAGGATTGTGAGTTGTTACCTTGGAAACACAGTTGTGCATGCAGCTGTTGTAACAGTACTTGTTACTTCTCCTTTATCACAAATGGTTTCAAAGCTTTTCTGTATTTGTCTGACATTTTTTGATTCTGTAACTCTTTGTAACAATATGTTTGACAAATTATGGGAGAAGGAAATAAAACCTTAACCTTACAATGTACAGAATGTCCCTGAGATCCTGACTGAATCAGCTGTTTTCTTGGCCTTGGAAGCCCCAAAAGCCACATTCAATCCCCTGCCTACCTATCTGGAAAAAACATTGAAATGTAAGATTTATGTATTATTTTTAAAGTTTTGATATTCTCCATCAGAGCTTCTATCTGCAGGACCTGGGGACAGCCTGGGACTAAAGGCTCCTCCAGGTTTCCAGGATGAGAGCAGACATCTGCAGGAATGTACCTGTGCCAGCCTGGGCCCTGACAAGGCTCTGGCTTGCTCAGACAAGGACAGGTCCAGCAGGTCCAGTAGAATATAGCAGATGATGCATGAGTACTTCACCCAAGTAGAGCAAAATCCTTTCCCGTGAAGGCTACATTGGTACCAGAGAAGACTGCTGTTCATACTTGCTGCCTTTCTTGTGAGAGTCCTTAAGCCTTTCCCTGGGGCTGCCTTAAAATGAAAGGTGTTTGACCCTTTTCAATACCAAGAAAGAGGACTGTTAGATCTGAGAGAAACTACACAGGGCCCTCTTCCAGGGCAGGTTCTCCCTGCTTGCCAGCTGGTAGATAATGACAAAGCTCAAAGACTGCTGAAATGCGTAAGACAGTTGCATAGTTTGAAAGTTGTATATGTTCGCTTTTTTTTAGCCGAAGCTTCTAATTGCCAGCATATTTTCAATCCATATACCTGTCAACTACACCAGTTTAGCTGGCATTGCACTGCCTTTATATTGTCTTCTACTTTTATAGCAATATAAAAAATGGTTCGTTTTTTGTATGTCGCTCCCTCGCTGGCACTCAGACTGCTGAGCTTTCCCATTTCCCCTGTGTGTAAGATAAGCCATAATAGGAGCAGAGGAGGACAGGTGGGCACTATTTCTGTTACACTTTCAGAAAGAGGAAAAGAATGCTGCACAAATAAATAGAAAGCCTGCTAGCTCCAATAAGATACTAAAATGTTTTTCTCTCCTTGCATCTAACTGCTTTCCATGGACCTCAGTACATTGCAATGTGCATGTCTTGTGCTGTGCATTGTTTGTAACTAAAATTTTTTAGATGTCTTTTTCTGTGAAAATGTGAGTGAAGTCAACAATTGAAATTGCAGTCTTAACTGTTTTAGATGAGCAACCTCCAGTTTGATTAGAGTTGACATGGAGAAAGGTAACCTTAACTTACAAAGTGATGCTTACAATAGTGTAATATAGTTCAACTTTGTTTTTCAATTTAATGTCTTAAGCTGATTTAACGTTAGTACATTTATAGCCTGCCTTTTGGTTTTGAAAGGATTTTGTTAGGAAAGCCACCTAAAAACAGAACAAAACAAAAATATATTACCAAGTAATGCGCAGCTATAATACACAGTGTTGAAGCAGAGAAGGAATGGTTGTTCATGCTTGCTTGTAAATGACCTCTATAAACTCAGTGAATCTATGTCCTTTTCATACAGAAGAATATGTATTATAAATTGTCATTCATATGATGAAAAGATAAGTTAACTAAAATTATATTCCAATTGCAACTGAAAAACTCCAGAGGTAAGTGGCAAAGGACTGGATAGTTGGATAGTGGATGATTCTGGAGTTTCTTGAGCTCTGTCTGAGAAGTATACTGAACATCCTGCAGGGCAATCACAATCCAAGGGGCCATTTTACCCCTTGCTTTTTTATGGCTCACTCTTCAGAATAAGAGATGTGTCTGCAAAGAAGCACAAGCACAAGAAGCACATTTTACATTCATTAAGCTGACAGGGCTAATGTAGGAACTGTTATATTGCAACAGTTGCTCACTGTATGGGGAGAAGATTCATGGGGCTTATGATCCTTTTGTCTGGGCAACTGCAACAAAATGAATTCAATGAAGTTCAGAATTAGAGTAAAAATGTGAAGTAAATGATAGCATCAGTTTCATCTCTGTAATAGTTTCAGAATATAATAAAACATTAAAACAATTATGATCTAGATTGTTAGAATGTTGACACCTAAACTAATCTGTATTTTTACAGTTTTTATCACAGTATCTGAAATATTTGCTTCTACCATTTGTGTTGAATATAGAAAAAATTGTATGTGACTCCACAAAAGAAGTAGTATTCTGGAAGGTAGATATTAATGATCTTTTAGCATCTGTAGCTTAAGCATTTAACTCATTAAGAATTTATTGAGGTTATGCCCTTGGTTGCTGATTGGTGTGAGCTGTGAAAAACATTGTACAGTGTTCTATTGTATTCTGAGATTTTCTTCCTCTGTCAGCTCTTCCTCAGAGGATATAATAACTCTTACAACAGAAGTTTCCAGAGCCTGAACTCTGGAAACATAGCCTATTTCGCACTTGCATGTTTTTTGTTTGTTTGTTTGTTTTTTAACTTTACTTGGGGGATCTTTTGGGTGGGAATAAGATTTTCAACTGCAAAATGCTGCCTATGTATACAAATATATATATACAAATGTATGCTGTGCTGCACTACATTAGCAAGAGTGCAGCCAATAGGTCCAAAGATAGGATTGTTCCCCTCCATTCAGCTGAATATCACTGAAGGATGTTAAGCAGAGGCCACCAAGATAATCAGCAATCTGGAAAACTTGTCTTGTGATGAGAATCTGAGACAATCGGGTTTGTTCAGAAGAGGAAGTAAAGGAAAGGTCTTGTCTACAGTTACCTAATCTGCAGTTACCTAATAAAAGGGCAGAGAAAAGACGTAGTCAGACTTTTCTCAAAGATGTGCAGTGGTAGAATGAAAGGCAAAATAATCAGGGTACAAAATGGGAAACTCCAGTTAGATTAAAGGAAAACTATTTTCACGATGAATGTGGTCACATTCAAACCAATTTCCCAAAGATGCTCTGGAATCTACATCCTTGGGGACACTCAGAATCCGACTAGGTATTGCTTGAGGCAAACTCCTCTAGGTGAATGTACTCTGAGCAGGAGGTTGGACAGGGTGAGCTCAATAGGCTACTTTCAATCAACATTACTCTCTGACTCTGATTTTTTTTCTTCTCATCAAACTCCTCAAAAACATATTCAACATCTAAAAAAGTAGTTGTGTAGGGGGAGGCTTTTCATTTGACAATTCTTTTTACTGATTGTTCAGGCACAGATACTCAATACTCATACAAATTGGCCAATATTTGCCATTGTGGAAAAAAATGGTAAGATGAGAGAAAAAAGCCAGACAAACACTGGTGAAGGTTGTCCAGATCTCAGAACTCTCTCAGAGAAACTCAAGAAATAAACTTTCTTAAATTATCCTTGTAGGAATAGGATGGTAGTGGAAATGAATGCTACATTTGCTACAAATGATAGCATCTTAATCTACGCACCTTGTATTTCCTCAGCTCTCTTCCCTATCGTATTTCAACTATCAAAATCCAAAGTCAAAAAGTTAACAGCTTTGCAGATGAACTTCTGCTTTCCCATTCCTAACTGCAATTGCTTCTGACAGCCTGCGTTTGCCTATCTCTGAGATTCACACAGATTTATTTCCATCTTGGCACTGAGGACTGGCATCAGGCTATTAAACATACAGGGACGCAGTGAGTGAATACCTATCAATATCCTGAAGACACTTGGGGTCTTGAGAGCCTTTAGGGACTAGTGCAGATACCTCAGTGATACCTCAGATACCTCTGGCAGCTATTGCAACAGCCTCATGAACTGAAGATTTAGGGGGTTTACTTTCTGCTTTGTTCCTGGTTCTACTGATAGAAATCATCTGTAATAGGAAAGGGTATTGGATAGGGCGCTTATGAAATTAAATGTAGAGAATTAATGGTCACTAAAGTATTATTTTCTGTCACTGTTTGTATCATCGAGAACACAACACTTTTCCAAAGGATGTCAAACCACAAAACAGGATTTTTTGTTAACACCTTAAAACTTTGTATTATTAAATCCAGAGATGTATATCTTATGTATGATGATCATTTGTCACCTTATGTGACAAATTAAACAAAGTTTAATACTTTTTAACATTATTTTTTTCTATAAAATATGAGTCTTTGCAAAGTAGCAATGGTGATTTTTTGACGGAAAGTATAAAAGATCTTCTACAGCAGTTTATGAGCTCTCTTACATTAACAAAGTTTAGTATAGACCTATTCTGCATTCTCAGGACAGTGTTATTACACTGCAATGCATTCTTCAGTGCTTTGCTGGAAAAGAAACTGCTATGGTTGGTGTGCAGCCCCTGCATAAGATGAAAGTAGTAAGTTCTTCCCTCCAAATGGCAAAGAGATGTGTCAAAATTCTGTATCATCTCTAAATGGTGGCCTCCACTGTCCCATTTCTACCATACTTAACTGTTTTGACAAGTTATGGTAAAGGTACAAAGCACTAATAGTATTCCGTTACAGAAGTAAAAAAGGTTAGTTTGACAGGTCTTAAAAGCACTAATGGAAAAGTATGTGGCAAATCCATTCTGTAGTCGAGGCAAGGGGGAATAGGTGGATAACTTGTTATTAATGAATCAGGTACTTTTATTTCAGAAATAACTGGCAATGGTCACAGAAATAGAAGGAAGGTGGTTTCTTTAAGGTACTTAATCTCTGAGGGGAGAAACATGGAGACTGTACTGAATAAAATTTGGACAGTGTTTTTTTGTTTTGTTTTGTTTTGTTTTGTTTTTTAGCTACCACGCCTACAGATACAATAATTAGCCAGTGACCAAAGCAAGAGTTTGATGCAAAGACAGGAAGGATGTCCTTAAAATGCCCTGTACTAACAAATAAGTTATTGAGTCAGCTAAACTAGCTGGTAAAAAGTACAGATCTGATATTTGTTATTTAGTACTCTAAATGACTTTAGAAAAACCCAAGTGGAAACTAAAAATCAATTAGTGAGTGTATGTGTGCCATCCTATATACTATGACAGGTAAACTGTTGGAAGCTGAAAGTGTCTTGTAACTTTCTTTCAGCATGATTGGGCTTCTTTCTCAAACCTTTGGACAGTTAGCTGATGGTGATCCTGTGTCCTGGTTTTAGTTAGGACAGTTAATTTTCTTCCTAGTAGCTGGTAGAATGCTATGTTTTGGCTTAGGATGAGAAGAGTGCTATAACATGCTGATGTTTTAATTGTTGCAGAGCAGTGCTTACACCAAGCCAAGGACGTTTCAGCTTCTCACTCTGTCCTGCCAAAGGGCAGGCTGGGGTGCAGCAAGAGCTGGGAGGGGACAGACCCAGGACAGCTGACCCAAACTGGCCAAAGGGGGTATTCCATACCATCTGATGTCATGCTAAACAATATATAAGGGTGGCTAGCCGGGGGTAGGAGGGCCGGACTGCTCGGGGTTAGGCTGGGCATCGGTCAGCGGGTGGTGAGCAATTGCATTGTGCATCACTTGTTCTGTACATATTATTATTATTATTATTATTATTATTATTATTATTATTATTATTATTATCGTTATCATTATCGTTATCATTATCGTTATCATTATTATCATTATTATCATTATTATCATTGTTATCATCGTCATCATCCTGTCTTAATAAACTGTCTTTATCTCAACTCACAGGCTTCACTTTCCCATTTTCTCTCCCCCATCCCAGAGAGGGAGAGGGGAGGGTGAGCAAACGGCTGTGTGGTGCTTAGCTGCCAGCCAGATTAAACCACAACACCCTGCTCTTCAAATTATCTTTTTCCCTGCAAGAAAAGAACTAGAGAGAACAATGCTTTCCCACTCATTCTCTTTAAGATAATCAGATTTCTGGAGCTCACTAGTTTTTTGTTGTTTGTTTGTTTGCATTTGTTTTCTTGAGAAGAGGCTTGTCATTATCATGGAGCTTACTTTGCAGTTGGAAAGAGTCAAAAAACATCAGCGTTTTTAAAACTCAATGAAGCTTTTCTTTTTTGATACATTTTCTTTAATAATATTCCAATAAGTTGATCAGTATATTGAAGGTACATATGCATATGTGTGTAAATGTATGACTAGGCATACTGCTTACAAATTAAGAAAGAAAAAAACAAACAACAAACAGCTAAGTACTCACAGTAGCTATCCCACAGGTGAGAGGGTGAATTTTTAGGGCCATTGAACACTGTAAATGTGTTCATTGTATCAGTGCTTCAGAAATACCCATTCTAAATGACTTTGTGTTGATCCACTGTGAAAATTCATTGTGCTCAATTGCCCTCAAAATTTCTCATTTCTCATCTGTGATGTTGCAGTCTGCTGATTGCACACTGGACTGCTGTACAAAGCATGTAGGCACCCTGCTGCAGCGTGTCGTAAAATACTTTATATTGCCTTCAAGGTTTCCATGTATTACTTAAAAACTGAATAGAACTGTGTCTAGGGCTTGTATCTATGAGACTTTCAAAGATGTGAATACATTTCACAGTGCATTTGTAAGTTAAGAGACATGTGCACACAACAATTTTTGTGTGTCACAAATCATATGCATCTAACAGAGAAAGGTAGGAAATGGCAACTTGCCTATAATTTTTAATCATAACTTTGATTCAGAGAAATCAAAACCACTCTCGTATCGTTTCAATTCTATTCATGAATTTAGGGGGAAAAATAAAAGAAATAACCACTGACATAAATAACTTTCTTTGTCATGAGTGGCAAGAAGTTAAGTCATAAAATGATTGTGTCTTTTTTTTCCCACATTTTTTCTCACTGGAAACAAGATTTTTTTAATCTGTGTGTGTGTGTATGTGTTTGTTTGCTTGTGTTTCAGCTTTAAAAGGGGCATTTTAATATGTTTTTGAAGTGGCTTAAAAATGCTCCTTTAATTTACTGTATTGTCTGATTTTTTTATAAACACCTATGTAGATCATCCTTTAAAGTTTGGGAGAAATAAATGCTTGTTTTGGAATAAAGAATGAGTGAAATTTAAAGATCTTTACAGAATATGTATAGAGCTGTCTCATTTGGTCCTTCTTGTGTTAAAACAGTTTGGTTATGGCCTGTAGATGCTCTCAAGTATTAGAATAATTATATCATTATAAAAACCTGATTGGATTGGCAGAAGCATTGGCCAAGGAAGGTGCATCTAAGATAGTGAGAACTTTGCATTCAAATTAGATATGGCTGCATTAGATAGGGACTGCAAAGTTGCAAATTTAAAAGAAATGCTGTTTCTTGTTCACCTTTTAATTTTATGCTTTTAAATTGAAAAGACAAAATCTTGTCTGTAATTTAGACGTTGCACATCTCTGTCCTTAAAATTGGGGCAGGAGATACTTAATCATTTTAGAAGAGTGTTTCTTCTATTTAATATGAACTTTAATTATGTAGTTGTATTAAAATCTGGCAAGACCAATGGTTCATCTTTGTCTTGCTGTGGAGGGGAATACCTCCTTAAGCATCATACAAACCACTGCTCCAAGAATGATTATGAGTCAACTAGAGAATGCCAAGATGCCAAGGTCAGACTGCCTCACTCAGAGTCTACTAAGCATGTGAACTCCCTAATAACTATTTAATTCATATTTCACTACAAATTCAGAACTGTATTATTTACTGTCTTGAGGTTTTTAATCTTTACCACCAAAAATGGGGACAAATACAAATAAGGTGTTGGTTTTTGTTTGTTTATGTTTGTTTGTTTGTTTTTGTAATTAACTATCAGGACAGTCCATTTGCTTTCCATCCCTAGTCTGCTCTGGTATTTGTTTTTCATATAGATTATATGTAAACAGGTGAAAGCTGTCTTCTAGGGACATAAATATCAGAATATTTGTCTTTTTTTTTTTTTTTTTTCCCCTAGAAAAACAGTATTTGAAAGCACATTGCTTTTCTAGTCTTGAATGTTAAGTACAACAAATTATAATCTTGGCAAACGTATAAAGCACTTTTGTGTCCCTGTATGTCTGTACATTCATCTCTGGCTTCCAGTAATAATGTTCCGGGTGGCAAAGTAGTACTAACTCATATAAATGATCGTATAAAATGTCATAATTCATCTGCTCTTCATGTTTAAGGAAAAAAAAAAAAAACACACTAGTATTCTAAGCCAGAAAATATTGTCTGGTTCAATTTTATATAATAATTGTATTCTTTTGAAGATCTTGAGAGCAGAAAGGTCTTCTTCATTTATTGATCCTTTTTGTATTTAAATCCATAAAATGAATAGTCATTCTTATAAATAAAATAAAACATCAGAAATATTTTCTTCTGACTAGTCTTGTGAAAGCTGGGTTTTGTCTAAAATATTTGCTGACTTCAGTAATCCATTGCTTGTGGAAAAAAAAAAAAATCAGGTACTGTGTCACATATCTCAGCAGGTCCCTCAAGACAGGGCATAAGGACCAGTTCAAGTCTGTTGTCTAGACTCAACTGTTCAATAGTCATCATCTTTATTCTCTTTATGCCTCAAAGTAGTTTTAAAATGGCAAAATATAATAGGAATAGTATGAGAGTGGTATCACTGGCAACTATGACCATATCTATAGAAAAACAGCTTTTATTGTAATAAAGCTTTAATTTTCTTTTACTTAGCTTTACTGTATATCTTCAGTATTTCACTGCTCGTTTTATGTTCCTAGTTATTTCAAAAATATTCCCTTTCACAGTAAAATATTATATTTATGTAGTCTTTGAATTTATACTTTTACATAGCTACAATTGCTTCTTTTGTTTCAATAAATTGCATTTTCATTGCATTTACATTCTTTTTCATAATTTAATCACTTCTAATTTAAATAAGTACAGGAAATCTATGTTTAGATGTGCAAGTCTGCTGAGAAAGTGAAAAGTAACCCAATTCTTGTCCATACAGATTTTACTTATTTGCTGTATATCCGAGGACTAGGTTTGTTGGGATGTCTTGCAGAAGATAACACTAAGGTCCAGTTTGATTGAGGACTTGCAATAAATGAACAGAATTAATAAAGCTATTAAACATCTGTCCCTGATGACCTCTTTCTGTATGTACTGTGGCTGGTTTAATTTTTAGGTGGTCCTTTGTGAAGCCAGGAGTTGGACTCGATGATCCTTGTGGGTCCTTTCCATCTTGGGGTATTCTATGCTTCTAAGCCACTTCCAAATACAGACAGTTGAGAACAGCTTATCTCTCACTGGTTTTGCTGCACCTTATGGAGTATCTGGATATTTTCCATTACAAGCTAATATGCATTTAAATTTGTCTAACATATTTTCCAATGTCTGCAAAATCTAGGTGGAAAATAATGCTTTGTTACAAGCTCTGTTATCAGCCCTCTCTAAGTACATTATTTCATTTTCCATTTGTCTAGGTTTGGGAATATTTGCATCTGAACAGGATAGCCTTTTTGCCAAGTTAAAAATTATTATTTTAGAGACGAAAGGTTTGTTAAAGTATGCTCTTATCTGGAATATTTTTAAATGAATTGATATGTGAGGAATAGTTTTGTGAAATGTTCTGGATGAGCCTCTACAGCTCAAAGTTAACTTACTGGTATTAAAAACCAGCTCATCTAAAGTAAACCTGGAAATCATTTCAGGCTTATATTAACTTTTGAAAAATGTGGAATCTGAATGAAAGAGAATTGGTATAGAAAAGACTTTTCTGTATTTTCCAGTATCCCTTGGAAAATAAGCTCTCCTATTTAAGTCCCGCTAAAATGACTTTGATTTTGTGTGGAGACTTTTAGCTGTTTTTATGGTGGCATGAATTCACTTTACTGTTACAGCTTGCTAATACATACAGGGTTATAAATCTAAAACATACTTTCACAACTTTTCCTCATAGATCATTGTTGATGGTTCATATTTGATTCTCTAATATCAAAGATTTTGCCTGAGAAAAGTAAGACTGCTCTACACTTTTTTTTTTTTTTTTTAATCCTTTGAAAACATTAAAATTCACTTAACATTTACCACATTTGACTGGGAGTCAAACGAACTCTGGCTTCTGTTAAGTGAATAATGTTAGCATTTCTGCCTCGGCCTTTTCCTTAAGCAGCTGAACACCTTTTCTCATTTTTCTCATCCACTCTCTGTGACAAAACATTCCAACCCACAGCTCAAACAGCTGTTATTAAGAAGGCACACACCCAACAGGAGTCCTGAGCCCCTTGGATCTTGATAATGCGAGGCACTCTGTACTACAGTGGGGCAGCAGAGCTGTTGGCCTGCCTCGCAAAGTGTGACAACCCTGCAGAGGATGCAGGCACTCCTGAAGCACCTCTCTTCAAACCTTAGCTGAGTAAAGAAAATAGAAACTGCTTCCTTTAACCCAGCGGCCTGTGAGATATATTAGTAGAGAGGCTGCTCAGACATCTTGCAGTGGGGCTGCAGAGTACCATCGTCCAGGAGGGGGTTTGGACAGGCTGCTAAGGAGAGTCATTTCCCTATCTGTCCCAGTTCAATTTGTTGCCAAACTGATTTAAGTCTCTAATACTGAGTTAAATGTGCTGAAGTGCTGCAGGTGGTGTTTAGAAATTTCATCTTCTACTATATTGCAGTGGATGGCCAGCTACTCGGAGAAGGAATGTGTGTGTGTACTGACTCCTCTACTCTTCCCTGTGCACTTTGGTCTATGCTCTGTGCTGGACCTGCTTAGAGTTTCGGTTGTTAACTCTTGGGAACAAATGAGCAATATTCCAGATTGTAACTGCCAAAAGAAGCAAGCAGTTGAAGAATATTTCAAAAGAAGTTGTCTTGTGACTTTTCATAGCTTTGAATGTGGGGGGTTTCTTTTGTAATTTGTCTAAATTGTGTGTGTGGGGGGGGCGTGCTTTTCTCAATGTAGTCTATTGTAGTCATCTGTCTTTAAGTTTTGTTTGTTTGTTTGTTTTTCCTTGTAAAACAACACACGGAATCTGATTCAGATATAAAACAGCATTTAGACTATATTCCTGGTTGTTTGTGGGCTTAGTTCTATGCAGGCTAGTTTTGTGTAGACTTTAAAAAATATCCTGATATATCTACTCTATTTATGTTTTCTGAATATTATTGCATGTCACATATAGAAAGTTTATAGAAACAAATGCCAATGCATTTCTTATATATAAGTGTTGTGGGTTAACCCTGGTTGGCAGCTAAGCCAAACTCCATACATTAAGGTTTATTTCTAAGGATCTTATATATGCTGCGGTAACTGATGCGAAACAAGCCTAAGAAGAGTGATGTTAACCCACAGGTGCAAAATTGTTTGTGCTTCTTTTTAATAGAGTGAGTTGACATTATCCTTTTTCACCATCATTTCACTGCCCATTTGTTGATGGAGAACAGAGTGCTGATTTTGTTCTGTGGTTTCTTCCTTTACAGTCAGTAGTAAATACCATGCTCCCTTCACTTTATAGGTCAGGGCAAAAGTCACATAAAGGATATAATTTCTTCTTGTAGCAAAGAGCTAATTATTTAGTGTAAAATGTTTGCTCATCATGTCTTGCTGCATGGCTGAACACTTAGGATGCTGATATGAATAGTTAATCCACTGAAATAGCACAAGTTGTTATTGTCTGAGGCATTGCTTGTCAGCAGGAAGCATCCAGCAAGTGCCTCACCAACATCCGCAGGGAGCTCGTTAAGCTCCATGATGTTTGTTGCTGTTAATTTAATATGTCATTGCTTACAAGACTGGCCCAAAGTCCACACTGCAGTTTAGGGACAAATAGTGACAGGATAATATTCTTTCCTTGTTTGGTAGATGTTTTCTTCCACCTGTGAATTTCAAGTTATTTGAAGATTAAATGCAAAGTAGCTCCATATTACAGATCTGCAGTTTGCTTTCATTCCTTAAATTAGAATGCCATAATTTGCAGCTATATATGGCACTACCTGTACATTTTCTAACCGCCTTGTCGATTGGGTGGCCTTTTACCAGGAACAAATGGATTGAAGCCTGGGTTTTATGTGAGAGTTGGCGTCCCTGCCAGCTGTCCCACCTTCGTTCTGTAAGGTGGATGACCTGCATTAGCCTTGTGTCTGATGCAGTAACCCAGCACCTCCTTCTTTCATGTTGAGAGGAGGATTTCCGATGCATCTGCTGCTTAGCATAAACATGGAGAAAGTAAAAAAATCTTATTCAAAACGGATCCTTGTGCTATGGATGTTTTTATTGCTTAGCCACAAAATATGACATCTTCTAAACCACTTTAATGGAACTTTTTCTATCAGAGATTTATATTATATATGAAGGTACCCAGGAGGAACCTATTCACATGTAGATCTATTGAGTTCTCAGGATAAATTAAATAAATAATAAACTGTACAGACATGATAAATTTGGAGGAAGCCTTTAATCAATTATTAATTGATTATTCACATGAGCACAACGCTTGTAAAGATCAAAACCTAATTTTGACAACATATGCAAAGTTTTCCTTTTGAATTTAATAATATATTCTCAATCTGTTGTTCATTAAGGTGAACATCTGTGAATTCATTAATTTTCCTCCAAGCTTGCTGCACCACGAACTTCATTTCTTTAACAAATTTTCCAAAGAATAATCCCATTACAAGCTTAGTTTATAATACATACAATGACAGCTTCGTTAGCATGCTTATCTTTCTTTTGGTCTAATAAGTCTTTGTAACAAAATCTATTCCAAGGTGATATAGGGCAATAAGACCAGGAAGAGTGTATAAATCTGATTGAGGAAACTGACTGCAGAGTTTGAGATTTTACCTGAGCTCATAGAAATGAAACAGTAGGTCTTCTAAACTGTTGTGATTCTAAGCTGTAAATTTCTATTTGCAAGGTACAGAAAATATAAATTTTATCCAGCATGATATTTGTCTTATGTCAAAAAAAAAAAAAAAAAAAAAAAGTCTATTGTAAATTCCCTCTTTAGCTAATTTTACACTACTATTTAATAGAAATTATTGTAGTTCTTGATTAAATTTCAAAGCACAGTGGGCAGGAGAAGGAAGAAATGGGCTTATGATTCCACCTTGATTTTAAACTTTTAAAAGGATGTATGTTAGTAAAACTGTACTCGAATACAATATCTACACATGTTTCTGTGGACACCTTCCAGGTGACATAGACACTCTTCCCCCTTACTGAGTATAACTGTAATTGAAATCTGCGTGTTTAACCCTTTCCAGCACGTATATAGATAGCTGCCTCTTCTTTGGCATTTTTCACAATGCTGATGGTAAATGAAATACTGATGTTTCAGAGAAGATGAGTTTCACACTGTATTAATATGACCAGTCCACATTAGGATAGCACTGAGCAGAATTTGCAGCTGTAGAAGATCATCACTGTGCTTCTATGTTTAATGGAATAAATTAGGCATAGAGACAGAAAGAAGTCCATGCTAAAATGAGTACAAGCACTTTTAAGTAGAAAACCTGTAGCTAATTTTCAATCCTGTAATTGAATTTGCAGGATAGCACATAAATAAAGCTAGACTTTTTTAAAAGTTGGATGCTTTCCTCTACATAACAATGTTTTTTCCCAAGTATTTTCCAACATACTGAGCAATTATATCACCAGGCTGCATGCTTGAAAACTTCACCCATGAAGCTGCCTATGCAGTGTTTCATTAGGGGAGCTTCAGAAAGACATGCCAGTTGACTGTTTGCTAATAATTGACAGCCTGCTCAATATGAGTTGTTAATTTGTAATTTGCTGTATCACGCTCAGGCATCAGTGCATGGTCTCTGCTGTGTCACATCCTAAAATGAGGTGCAAAGCTACTTCTTCAAAGGCTTTTTGATTATCTATATGTCTTGCTCCCACTAAAAGTTAGAGCAATTCTTAAGAGGTTCAATCCCACACCCAAGCTTTGAACGTTTTCAGAAGAAATTCACATGAAAGAGGATTATGTTATGAAATACACAACATTCTTTATATCTTTCTCTGATGTTGTTGGATTACTTGCATTTAGTAATTAAGCAGAAGATTTTGCAAGTTACCGAGTAAAGTGGTGTTAGAAAGTTGATGTAATAACATCTGTGAGATTAAGCAGTCTTGTCCTTGAACTATACTACTTCACAAATGTGTATTAGATTATGTATATTTGAGATGCAATCTTATGAAATACTGAAATACTTATGAAATACAACCTTTTTTTAAAGTCAATGGAAGCCAAATCACCTGGGTTGAAGCAGAGAACATCGAGCTCATTGCAAGATTAAGACTTCACTATAACTTATGCTCTTAACATTTTAGATCATCAATTTTGATCCCTTTTGAAGAGATAGTACCTGTAATAATGCCACATTTCTACATCATCTGAAGTCAATTAAAATGCTTCTATTATAGCTATATTTTAATCAAGACGTACTGGGAAATGGAAGTAAAGAATTCTGCTTTTCTTAATAGTACCACTTACAAAAAGAAAAGCTGACTGGAAAATCAAATGAATTATGTTCTTTATACATCCTTTAAATGTCCACTTTCTCCCAAAAATGAATTTAAATTACCTCTATCTTAAAGAAGAAAGTATTTCAAAGTCATGAGAAAACATAAATGGATCTTTCTGGCTTTGCACATGGAGAATTCAAGTGTAATTCATTAAACCTTATTCTATAAATAGGAACTCAGCAAAATACAGGCTGTCATTAATAGATGGTAAGTTGACATCTAAGTTTAATATCTTCCAGTCCTGTCTACTTACAGGGCTTAAATTAGAGGGCATGCATTTCTTTATAAAGTAAGATGTTGAAGAAACAAAGTTTTATATACAGAACTGCATGGAACTGAATACACTATAATTTTTTTTTCTCAGTCTTCCAGTCTGGAAACTAGGCTGGTTTATATATATAACCACTCTGTAGTCTGCTATTCAAAGTCAGCAGCAAATACCTGCCTTCAGAATCTCACTCTGAGTAGAAATAAAAGGCTGTTGTATTATTTAAGAACTGGCCAGTATTAGTATTATTGTCTACTCTTTTGTTAAATTTTGAAGGGTTTCAGGGCCACTGTTGAGAATCGCTTGCTAGTTTTTGGTAAAACATGACTGTGTAGTTAAAAATCACAGTCTTACTGTTGTGGTTTAACCCTACAGGCAGCTCACCACCACACAGCCATTTGCTCACTCTCCCCAAGTCAGATGAGGGAGAGAATTGGAAAAAGGGCAAAACTCATGGGTTAAGATAAAGACAGTTTTATAGGACAGAAAAGGAAAGGAAAATAATAATTACATTTTTTCAGCTAGAAGCTGAAAAGCCCCTGACTCTGTATAAGCACTGCTCCGTGACTACTAAAAACATCAGTGTGTTATCAGCATTAATATTTTCCTAAATCAGAAACACGACACCATACCAGACACTCTGAAGAAAATTAACTCTTACCACTGGACACTTGCCAATTGAGTCATCTCACAAAACATGATCCCACATACTTGTTCAAAGAAAATAGTTTATTGCCTGTTTACTCTAGAGGTATGGGGATTATCATGGATATTAAAATTTATTTTGAAAATCTAAAGAAATAATAAAAATGTAAATCTACAGTTCCTCTAACACTGTCATTACATTTTGTACTTCTGTGGAGGGTAAACTCATGAGCTTATTTAATTAGGAAAGCAAAGGGTGATTTGCTATTTACCACATGTTAAGAATGGAAAATAAGATACTGCATTGGCAATGAATCTATTGGTCCTGTGACAGATTTGAGATTAAGTTCTTACACTTTCATGACATTTTGAAGTAGACCATTTTTGTTGAGGAAAAGAGAGAGGAAAAGGAAAGGTCATATCTCTCTTATCAGGCAGTCATAGTCTCCTGTAAAATAGAAATGTCTGTTTAATGTCAGTGAACAGCCCAGATGGAGATTCATGTTGGAGCAAAACATCTACACTTTATCTTACACCTTAAAGTTTATACTACTTAAACCTTGTGATAACAGAATCCAAAGTTGTTTTCAGATGGGATTCCTCTAACATTATGCCATAATCCTTCATTCATGCAGACAACGTTTTGCGTATTCTCCTCCAAAATTAGTCTCTCTTGACTCCTGACAAGATGATCCTTTGTATCACACAAATATCTAAATATAATAAAAGACTCGTTGAGGCCAGACTCATGTTACTACCATAAAGTATTTCATAATTTTTGCTCAGAGTGGATTTTGCAAGTTCTTTTTCCTTCCTGACAGAATGTATAGCCTGAGAAGCCAAGCAAATCATTGACCAAAGCGATTAAGAGCAGTAGTGGTGCTTATAAGGCAAAAAGGAAGGGATGGTAAATAAAAGCATATTACCTACATAAAGTTTGACTTCATAATTCCTTTGAGCTCTGTATAAGGAACAACTTCATTTCTGTACTGCTTTTTGGTTTATTTCATTTCTCTCCTCTGTCTTGTGAATCTATTTCTGCCATGTATATTTACCTAAATGATTTATTTAAATAAATTATTGTTTTAAAGCTTTCCTTTACCTATAAAACAAGATTCTGTTCTTTTTAACCTTTACAGGCTATATAAAAATGGAAAAAAATATTGTTGGCAGTCATGATAGTTTAATTATAGTAATAAGAGCAATAGCTTTTACTTTATTGCTCAGTGGAGTTATGCTCTTGAACATAACTCCACACCTCAGCTTAAAAAAAAGGGATTTAAATGCAGTCTACCTTGAGGTTAAATGTATGTGCATTTAAATGTTTTCTACACAAGAGGGCTTGGAATAAAGCAGGTAAAATTGGACCACCTGTTAATTAATATGCTTGAAGGAAGTCTTGATATTTCTAGAAACTAGAATAAAATTATTTCAGAATGTATCTTTTTTTTTCTTTTGTGTGCATGTGTTGTTTTTTAATTAGCTATGTAACTTTTTTTCTTACTGTGCCCTTTTACATAAGGAATATCCTTCAAAGAAAAAATACACTTTTTAAATAGCTAACACTTTCAGGTTATTTCTGGCAATAATTGGTGAATATTATTTAATAAATAATGATTGAAATAACTCTTTTACAGAAATTACCTATTAAGAAATTTCGGAAGTGATGGGAAAATATAATGCATTCCATATTCATGCAGTTTGATTTAATACAATACTTAATGTAAAACATGACATTAATTGCTTATAAATAGTTTCTTATTCTCTAGATGCAATTTTTTAAAATCGTATACTATCAGAAATAATGACCTGGCATTATGCTTTAATCAGTCAATGTCTTTGTTAATATTAGGTATGTTGGAAAAGCAGGAACCACTGAAAAATATGGAAGCTTTGGTTATTTAGTCAAATCTACTGGAGTCTGACATCACTAAGTAGGTGAGGTACAAACTTGGT
Source organism: Aythya ferina (assembly GCF_964211825.1). NCBI lineage: Eukaryota > Metazoa > Chordata > Aves > Anseriformes > Anatidae > Aythya > Aythya ferina. The sequence goes on from NC_140311.1 coordinate 4,809,343, forward strand.
TTTTGTGAATATTTTGGCAGCTAAGATTGCAAGAAAAATAAATATAAGCAATTAGTTGGTTAGTGTTTTATTCTCTTATTCTGTTTTTCCTGCCCTGAGGGAAAATCCCTTCTACCCTCCCACCCCACCCCACCCCCTTTTAATTTTCTCCCATTTCTTCTACTTTTGTCCAGTAGCTTCATGTCACAGCTTACTTTACTTTTGGCCTATGGTAATAGTTTTTGTTTATTTCTATTCTTTTTTGGGGTCATTCCTCTTCTTACTCCCTCCCCTCTATCTTCTGCAATTGGCTTTCATTTTTCATCCTCAAAACTTTACTTTTAATGATATTTCTTTCCTTCTTCTTGTAACCCCTTGGAAGCTTTTTGGCTAGAAACAGAAGACTGGCATCAACTCACAGTCCTCATAAGCCACAAAACACAACACTCATGTCTGTTGAACACAGGCTACAGCAGTGTATATGTAGTCAAAGTCAAATGCATATGCAGGTAACTTTAATGGTTTTGTCCTAGATTTAGGAGTTATCTTTGAAAGGCAGAGCTTTGTGTGCCACCTTCTCTCTATTTCCTTCTCTTTAGGGACAATGAGTTGTTCATATAAGTTGTGATTTGCTGTCGTTAGTATTATATTACATTCCTTTTCAGATCAAAACACAAAAATGTCTCTGGGTTTCTTGGGAAGCTTTAATCTTTTTAAGTAGGTTTTATTGAAGAGGGATTTTGTTTGTTGGTTTGTTTTTTACATTCATGATAAGTTTGATAATTACATTAATAATTATTCTTTCATGTTTTCTATTTATGATCAACAATGCATCTGATTCTAGATCTCAAGAACTCAAGTTTTGGTAGAGTCAAAGCTATAACAACAATTAAAAGCAAAGACATTTTATACTGGAAAGCGAAAGTTGAGTTTTAAAGGTTCTGGACAGTTCTCTGCTATTACACTACCTCACCTATATTTATTTACTACACTACCTATATTTATACCAGGTGTGAGTTTCAGCTATGACAGAGCAGAAACCTGTGACGAGAGCATAGTCAGATTACCTATTATACTAAGTAACCGTGTCATCTAACTTTCTTTCATAAACTAATCAATTTCTGCCCTAAATCCATTGAGCTGCCATTTAAATAACTGGGAGCTCAGTGTGTCTTATGTTTTCAATTTACAAAATTTATCACCTCACCTCTGGGTTTATAGTGTGGATGTACTGAATCTGTACACTTCAAAGGAAATTTAACAGTTGGAGTTTCTAATAAATCCTTAGCTTACCCATCTGTATAATTTGTATTAACACATCCATTAAAGTTTTGCTTACAGCATGTAGATTTTTTTTTTTTAGAAATGCTTAAGAAAATTGAAATAAGGAGAAAGACAATAACAACATTTTCTACATTTACATATAATAAAAGCTCAGACAGTATTTAAACAAAACAAAACACAAATGTCATTTCTTCCTCCTGTTATAATTAACCAACTGCTGTACAACTCCCAAGATATTTTGCATCCCAATCTCTCAAGCTGGGAAATATATGACTCCATCCTCGTCCTTTTCCTTGAAGTGATTTGTAATTTGGAAGTTTCTGCTACTCTCATAGCACCAGGTCTGCTCATTGTTATTTATATTAGTATTCTGTTAGATCTTGAGAAATTAATGTCCTAGTACTATGGTTAAATATAATTTAATTTACCTGGCAGTTTATCTATGACAGGTAAACACTATGTGGATAGTGAAAGCTATTCTTGAATAAGATTGTGTATACCTCATGGTCATTTTTAAAAATAATTATTATTTATTTTATTTTCAAAAGAGAAAGAAAGAGAGGAAAACTTGAATTGGTTAATTCTACTGTTTTGGTTTGGTTTATTTTTTTAAATTTAGATACTCTGCAGGGGCTTACTACCCCTGTCCTGGGATGAATGCACTTGCATTGCTGCTAGTATGAAAGTATTGTTTGGAAATTCAGAGATTTAGACTCTTAGGTATCATTGGTCCCCTGTGTTGTAGTCTATGAAGTTCAAGTAGTTTTTTAATATTTTTTCCTGATTCCTAAATCTCATGACATATTGTAAAAACTCCCCCTACCCCCTTTTTTTTTTTTTTTTTTTTTTTTTTTTTTTTTTTGAATTCAGATAGAAAGCACTTTTAATACTTCAATTTGGCCACCAAAGGTAATGTCCAAACATACCCGTCAGCTTCTTTCATCAATTATTTAAAGGACCGTTGCGTGTGTTTGTGGCAATGACACACTGGCTTGCTCTGGTCTCATAAGCAGAAAGTATTAGAAGAACTGTGTGTACTGGGTCTGGCTGGGATATTAACTTTCCCTGCTGCAGCCCATACAGTGCTGCGCTCTGCACTTGTAGCTGGAACAGCAGTGGTATCATACCAGTGGGTTATCACTCCTAGGGGGTGGGCAAAAAAGTGAGAAGAATCACCAAGACAGCTGACTTAAACCAACCAAAATAAAAGGCGGAAACAGGAAGAAGAGGGGAAGGGTGGGCTCTCGTGAAAATGTTGGTGGTCCTCCCGAACACTGACTGCGTGCGTTGAGGCCCTGCTTCAAGGATGTGGTCAAGCATCGCTCATTTGTGGGAAGTAGAGAGTAATTTCTTTCCTCTGCACTTCCACATAGCCTTTATTCCTTCCCTTCCCTTCCCTTCCCTTCCCTTCCCTTCCCTTCCCTTCCCTTCCCTTCCCTTCCCTTCCCTTCCCTTCCCTTCCCTTCCCTTCCCTTCCCTTCCCTTCCCTTCCCTTCCCTTCCCTTCCCTTCCCTTCCCTTCCCTTCCCTTCCCTTCCCTTCCCTTCCCTTCCCTTCCCTTCCCTTCCCTTCCCTTCCCTTCCCTTCCCTTCCCTTCCCTTCCCTTCCCTTCCCTTCCCTTCCCTTCCCTTCCCTTCCCTCTTTAGTTAAATTGTTTAGTTAATAATAATCTTTCCTTAATAATAATAATACTTTTTTTCCCTTTAATTAAATTATCCTTATCTAAAACTGTGAGTTGTTCTTTTTCCTCTCCTCATCTAAGGAGGAGGAATTAGAGAGCGGTTGTGGTGTTTAGCTGCCTAGCAGAGTAAAACCACCACACTGTAGTTCATCAGTACATTGGCAGAAATATTGAAATATGAAGACATTTCCAGTGGGAATGGGAAATGCGTGCTACTTTTTAACTAACAATAAATATTTATTCTTAACATCAGTAATCATCTAGAGTCAAGTTGACTCAAAGCTCAAGTATATATAGCCACCCCAAGACTGTGCCTGTTTATCCGATCAGCTTCAGTGTAGGTCCATTCAAAGAAACAGGCTATGACTGTCTCTTGCTTAATTCAGTTACAGGAAGATAATCTTATAGAAACTTCAACTGGGAAATTCAAAATATATGTAGGGGTGTGAATTTTCGGATATGCTTTATATTCTGATCTTTTACTATGTTATTAAACATGTTTTCTTATTCCCCACTATGCCTTGATTATTTTCTGTTTTGTCATAAAATATTTGCTTAGTAACAGGCATGGGAAATTGGCAGTCATCTCTGCATTTTTTCCTTTGATTGTTAGAAGCTTTGAACCCATACAGATCATTTCACAATTCAGAGGGGAAAAGTAAGTCTGGCAGTTGATTTCCTGCTTTTAAGGAACATGCAAAGCAAAATATTTATTTACAGTGATCACAGTTCTATTGTTCTCCATACTATAGGAAACAATAACGCCTAATCAGATACTTCTGCAATTCAGAACCTAAAATTATCTTGACTTGTACAGGATTGGTTTTAACCTCTATCACAGATTTTCTTTCTGCTGTTCTTCTCAGATTTTTTTAATGGCAGAAAAAAAAATGAAGACAGTTTTGCATTTCTCTGACCTCAGGATAGAAGTCAGAAGATTTTATTACCAATCCGTCTGTCTCAAGTTAATGAGAATATATATCAACTCTATGCAAGATATTAACAATATTTATCAAAAAGGTGATTTTTCACGTGGATCTAACATTATTCTTGGCTTATCTGCTAGAATTCCTCTGAATTTAGCAACTTAAGGATATTCACTTGAAAAAATGGACCCAGTTGCAGATTCTGTTGTGGGACAGAGTAAGGTGAAGCTGGAATGCATCTTAGTCACGGCTAGCTAAGTAGGATGTTCAGTGTTTTTGAGTAAAGATAATTTCTGCAACTGTATCTACATGTTGTAGGGTATTTAAACAATCTTTTGATGTGCAAGGCACTTGTCTGAAGGGGACAAGAATTGAAGGAACCTAGGGAAGATTTATTGAGAGGATGTTGAGTCTCATTGTTCCTAATCATAAGGAAATTGAGGTGAAGTTAATGTTATATTTCAGTCCATTTCTGTTTCTTACAGAAGAGAAGAAGCTATTGCTGTCAGTTATTTGGTTGGATCATTGAGCATAAGTTTAATGTAGCAAATGAAAGGGTTTGGAATTTGTAACTGTTTTGGTGATATGAATGAGATGAAAGTTGCTTTAAAATCTAGGAAATTGCAGAAAGAGAAATAGAATTACAAAATTATTCATTGAAAAATTAGAAAGTGTTAGAGATACAGTTTAAGTGAAGCTATCAGTCCTATTATGTATATTTATTATAATACAATCCCATATTGTTCTGTCTTGGAAAGCATGAGTATGAATCAGGTTCATGGTATGAAGTTCCAGGTACAGTGACACTACGGACAGAAGGATCTAAGGGGTCTTGTGTTTACTTATTGTCTGTCATAGAAGAATAAGGCATGGCAGGAGAATGGTTGTACATTTACAGTGCATAAGAGAACTGCCTACAGGCCCTTTAAAACCTGTCTTTTCTCCAGATAAATCTAAAAAAGTATACTGAAAAAAAATTACTATTACTATTGCAATAATAAAGTAATTAGTAGCTATGAATCACTAAGCTACACTAATGGTCTGTGTATAAAAAATATTAAGAAGATTAATAATTAAGTATTCATCAGTAGTATGAGAAAAAAATTGAAGAGTATACAGAAACACAGTATGCTTCTTCACATTAAGCAAGAAGAACAAAATACTGAAAAGTTCCTTATTTATTGAGCACTTCTACCTTGTAAATGAGCCTTGAGTTCTGGGAGAAAGGTCAGATATGATCATGTTCTAATTAAAGATAACTTTATGGTTTACTTATGACAATGAACAAATTAAAGCTCCAATGGCATCCTTTATTCATTGATTTTTGCTTGCTTGTATTTGAAATTTAATTTTCTTGAACAAAATAATTTAGATGTTATACTTTATAGTTTTGCAGAACTTGGAAACAGTCGTTACAGCTACATTTAGTCTTGTGCTATGAAAGACTTGTAAGATGAACGTCTACATTTGGCAGGCATGTATTCCCTAAAACCACCTTAGCATCTTATTATGAGTCTAATTCAGCATATGCTTCAATCTGTGAAATCACAGATATTATCTTCAATGGAATCTGTTCCAATATTTTTATGAGACCATCACTTTCATATTTTAAAATGTATTGTCCCACCTAGAGGTGATTTCTCAAAGGTGAGTAGGAATAAGGCTAGGGTTGGTCATGATGTTTCTTTTCAGTGAACTCCTAATACTGTTAACTAATTCATTTTTATTTTAGAAGGAAATAATGTAACATTTTTTCTTTTAAAATACATCTGATAACTGCAAATAATTTGATCATTTCCACTTTCTAGATAACACACATCATGGTCAACAACTTAACCTAAGATATGGAAGGAATGTTTCTATTTTCTGTGCTTGAATTTTTGCATATCTAAAAGTAAGCGTCAGGAAAAAGCCCTCTTGTATAAGAAGAAAATCAGGTGACCATGTAAATTCTAACAACAGTTTTCTGTGTTTTCAGATCATGTCACGTAGTCATGCTTTTACAAACTGCTTTGAGTTACTGCATGCTCATTTACTGCATACTCAGTTACTTCCCCTTTTCCACAGATGTGCTGAATTTATTTATCCCTACATACTTATCTCATTGAGCTGCCTGACATGTGGTAGGCCCTGATAATGATCCAGGCATGCTCATAAACACTGGTTCTTTTAGCAATGACCAATAAAATTATTGGATCAGCTCTGTAAGAGCAGTGTGGTAATCTGTGCTTTCACAATAAATCCCACAGGCCTTGAGCATATCCAAATTGCTGAGTATCTACTTGCTGTGCTTTGGAGATTTGGAGGTTTGACAGCCTGGGAATGGTGGACCCACACTGCATATTCTGAATATGATACAGTCCCATGGTGTGGAAATCTCAGTGAATAAATTTGATACCTTTGCATCCCAAGTGTTTTCCCAGAGGAATATATCAAGATTGAATAAATGTTTTTAAAAAGTTTTTTTCAAACTTCTGACAAGTTTGAAATTGAAGAGGTAGAAGTTTCCTGGTTATGCTCTGTAAATGAATTTAAAATCTATTGTGTAAATTAGCTTTTTTATTTTTATTGTTTTTTCAGTTAGAACACTGAACAAATGTTTTAGCTTAATTGACATGTACCTTCATTTTATGTTCATTATGTTTATGCAAAATGTTTTCAAAAACTTGATTTACAAAAATTTTAATTTGGTTTGGGAAGCATAAAAGTGTGTTGAGATACAGATTTCTGATTTTCCAATAACTCTACTGTTGTCTGAATCCTTTTTCTCTATTTTGTACAGGGAAACTACAGACAAAATTCCATTTCTTGACATGTTTGTACAGGCTAGGTCATAAAGGCATCTATCAATTTGAGTACTTAAATCATTTTGGACTTTGAAATCTGTTTATGTTGAGCTCAGAAAAGCCTGATACATAAACATTTTTGGTTTCTTGAGGTTAGGTGGAATAACATTGCAGATTTGGCTTCTCTGTTTCCTTTAGAATTTGATTCTTCATTTTTAGGGAGAACAATGAAAAGAAACATATTTTTTTTGTGCTGTTCCGTGCAAACATTGGGTCTAATAATGTAAAGATCAGTGTCACAAACCTGGTTACTGAAAGTTAAAAGCATGGTATAGTAGTTTCTCCTACCTTATTTAAGTGGTACATTGTAACAGAAGAACTTCCTCATTTAGCATTTGAATAATATTCTTCAAACACAGATAGTCCAAAATTTTATATTATCCTTAAAAATATACATCCAGGGAAATAAAATGAATAAACCTAGTATGCTAAAACACAGAAATGGTGGTGAATTCTGCACAGTCCCTGACAGGTAAACAAAACTGTCCCATAGCCAATCCAGCCTTATAGATAAAGCACAGACATCACAAATCATCCTCGTCTGTTTCTACTGTCTCTCACCCTTTGTGCTCATATTTTTCAGCAGCTATATGTGCTATGAATCTGCATTTACTTATGCAACTGAATGTCTATCTACTATGTACTTATTAACAGGTGTAGTGTTCAATTCGCTAATTGGGATTGAGGCAATTTAAAATGCTGTCCTGTGTTTTAGCATTTTGCATGATATCTTTCCCCAGTTTTGATTAAAAAGCTTACTTTAGTAAGAGAAGCATGAACCACCATGTTTGTTATTTTTCAACATTTGCCAGCAGTGAAGCAGATAGTATACAGTGAAACTCTCCTTGATTGCTTGCTAATCTTTAAGGATCTTTCTGGTTGCCTCATTACTGCATCAGCAATTTACAGGCTGTTTGTTTGCTCTGTGCTTGACTAGGTCTGAGGCACTGCCAATACATTCCATAAAAAGAAATTGTGTTGTTCTGCATTAAAGCCTTCTTCAGATGTATCTATGCAGGGTAGATTCTGGCATCTTCATAATCAGCGCTTGTAGTAACATAAACAATTAGTGATACTGCTCAATGATGTATACCACGTGATGTCCTATTTATATATGAAGTCCTATTTATTATTTTAAGCAAAAAATTAAAAGAGATTGTGACTGTATGGCTGTGGTGATAAGACAGTTTCCCTTGAGAAGCATCTATTGGTTTCTGACCAAGATCACCAGTGCAAAAAATTCAGACACCCCAGTGTCTGTGAAAACAAAACCTTTCATTGTCGTTCTCTGCTCAGTTCTAAGGACTGCCTAAATCTCGGTCTCTCACGTTCAGTTTGTCTGGAAAAAAAAAAAAAACAACAACAACAACAAATAAAGAAACAAACAAACAAACAAAAAACACAAAACACCACTGGTTTTGCTGCCCTACTTTTCAAATATTGTAGCAGAGTGTTATGGAAAGTTTTGCCATCTTATATGGTTAGGCTGGTATGGATGGTAGATCTGCCTTGTGCTCAGGGAAGGAGCAGAGTCCATTCATTCTGAAGAGCACAGAGCCTGCATTCTTCCTGTCTATGGTGTAAATTTATCCTGAGAGATTTTTTCCATGTCAGTTCTCCGATCAAACAGCCACACTTTGATCCATGAGGGAAATAGTCCCTGGGAGATAATCTGAATAGCAAACCAAAACCAAACTGCTCTTTCTGTGCATCTTTGATGCACTAGGATTTAATTTACTTTATGCCTACACTGCTTTAACTTTACCTACAGGCAAGGTGCATAAAAACATAGGGTGTAGATTAACCATTATCCCTTTATACTTTTTAACTCAATTAAATTGAAGCATCATCTTTTATGATTTGTTTAGTTTGGATCCACCTAAATTAACTATGAATTTCTTGCAAATCCTTTATTATCATAATATTCTTTCAAATAAATTGCTAGTATAAATATGGCTTATTCTATTTTGCAGGTAGATGTTAACATTCTCATGTCCTTAAATGACAGCAACACAATATGCATGTCCAAAGAAGAGAGTTGCTTAGTGTAAAAGCTCATCCTGTAACACAATTTAGACATCCCAAATTGTTAGAGTAGCAGTGATACAGCTGTGTTTTATCAGTGGGAACTCTGACATCCAAGTAAATGAAAGTCAAGGTATATACAAGGAAGTGCATTAAATTAGATGTACAAATGAAATTGCAGTATTTAGGTTCTTAAATAAATTTTGACCTAATTTTTCTAAATGTCAGACACTTGCTATTTTCATCCACCTTACAATGACAGATTTTGGTTTTGTATATATGGGAATGTAGCTTTAAACACTCCATATTAAACACTCCGTATTTATTAAAACATAAATAACTGTGGCATAGTGACATTAGCAGTGAGGATTTAGTTCTTAAACAAAGCTTATTTCCACCTACAAATAAGTGAAGTTCAAATCCAACTTTTAAGTTGATTCATGTAGGTTTATAGATTATTTTTTTTAATTCTGTGATGACTTACCACAGGATGCCAAACAGCAGCTGTCCATTAAGTTTTCACTCTGTCAAATGCTGATTTGTATCTGTGCTAGAATTCTTTTCCAGAAACACTGGAATTACTGTCTTGTCTAATAAGCAAAAGCAACATTCTTACCAGTCCAGATTTTAATTAGAACATTAAATTGTAGTACTGTAGAATACTAATTTTCTTAACTGTAAATCCAAACAGATTTTGTTAAATTTTGTTGTCCATGGGTCAGAAATCCCTGCTTAAAGTAAACTAGCTATTGGTCTCAAAAGGAGTTAAAGGGGGTTACTTCAGGCAGTGCAGGCTCGGTAAAGCAAGTGCGTTAATATTTCCATCAATTCCAGCTAACTCACAGTATTTCACTAGTCAGATCTAATTTGGTTGATGAGACATCACTGAAAGATGTTATCTATAGTGTAAGCTTAGAAATTGATTGTAACACATAATTCAAGGGCACTGTTTCATGCCTAGGGCAAGAAATACTATTTTTCTCTTCATTTCATTTGCTCTTTTATAATAGCTTTCTGTTGCCAAACTGTATCCACCAGATTTGTTTGTAGATCTATAGAGAAGCAAGAAAACCACCACCACCACCACCAAGATGAATCAACCTCTCTTTTCCCCAGAAAAACCCTAAACTATGTATTTTTCAGACAGACCGTCCTGTAAAGTCACTTTTGTTTATTTTTGCCATAGTATGTTGGAAGGCAGGAGTATTTCGTGCAAATCAGATCTATCTATATATGCATTCATAGCTACACATAGCATAGTTAATTTGATTATCTCATTCTTCAGTCATTGAAAGAAGAGAACTAGACATCAGAGTTTTAACAATATTGTGAAATTCACATTTTAAACAGACTCCTCTGGTACGTTATGTATATACACATATACATAGATTTACATGTGTGTGTACACACAAAAACACAGCAGTCATGTCTTTAGCTAATACCCATTTAGTATGCATCTTAAAGCTGAATCTTTATGTCTGGGACTGAAATTCTTAAAGTAATTGGCATACATTTTCCTCCTTTTTTGTCAATTGCTTCTTAAGTCTAGAGGCAGCCTTCTGCTTTTCAGTCTGAGAGCTGGAGCTTTCAGTAAGCATGTCCCAGGATGTTGTGTATTTCAACTGTTTTCCTCTGTTCATGGTGGTTTATTCCCCCTTGTAATAAGAGAATATACTGTGATGAGTCAGCTGAATACTTCAGGTACAACTGAAATTTACTGCTGCATGCCTTTACCCTTATCACAGTAACTCCTCTGAGACTACACACATAAATACATTTCCTTCTGTACAGCTGTCATTCTAGCAGTCTAGGAAATGCTGACATTCAAAGTATTAAAATAAATCACCAGTAATTTTCCACAGTGCCTATGAAAAATCAGATTTCAGACAATTCAAACATCATTGACCTTGAATGTAATTTATTAAGTTTTTGTTTTTGTTCTTATTGTTTTGTTTTTAGGAGGGACTGACTGACTGTTTACTTTTCCTATAATTGCTATTAACTCAGATGTGTATGCTTTCTGTAAGTAGTAAGCAGTGTTAAAATAACGTGCTTTAGTACAGACTTCATCTGATACAGGACACAGGAATAATTTGGATTGCGTTTGATATAGTCTTTTCTGAATTTTTAAGGTTGAGCTAATTAGCTAAATTTATCAGGACAGTAAATTCTGCTCTTTGCTTTTAGTCAGAGCACAAAGAGCAGATAGTCTTCTTAGAAAATCAGGTCTCTATCTGTCATGATAGCTCATCTATCTTATTGCTCACAATTAAGTTTATGTCTCCCTATCTTGTTGCTTTGTTTTATTCAGAACAACTTTTTCTTTGTGTAGTTAACGTTGATGCTGTTTATCATTCTGCCTTGGTTTCACCAGGTACTTGAGGCTTTTATGTGTGTAAATGTATTGTTACAATCACTGTGCAAGTGATTGGTCATTCACATTGCAAAACTCTTAGGTGTGATTTGATTGCTAATACAATATTAATTAATGGAGAATTAGTACTGAATTATGTCAAAGAACTCTTTTCTTGCTCAGATACTAGTCTGACTTGCCAAAAAGTTTCTTTTCAATACTTTGAAAAGCCAAGTTACACCCGTATGCAGTCATATCAGTATCCCTCCCAGGATAAGAATTTATGTTCACTCAAATGTAAGCTCCAAGTATTACTTTGCACAACATGAGGCTGAACCCACTTTTTAGCTTGATTTCTGTGGTCTCTTCCCCATCTTCCTCTGAAAAAACATAGTTTGACATTTCATGATGTTTTTTGGAGTTTTTTCATTGCAAAATTAGAGTTGGCTTTCAGTTCAGTTGGCTGGACATTGGAATACATTCAGTGGCCTCTTCTGTGCAGTGACTTGTGGAATAGATGTTCTGCATCTCTCTCTCTCCTACCCATGTATATTCTGATTGCCTGTGGCCGTAAGGGCCTTGAATCAGTGAAGAAGTGAATGCTTCCAATGCTTTGATTGTGCTATTTAATCCAATCACTATGTAGATCCAGTGATGTTTTTCAGTGTTCATTTCTCATTCAAGCAAAATTATCTGACTATTCATGTGAGGTTATGCGCTGAATATATTTCATGCCCCTCATTCTGAGCATTGCTTCTCAGGATTCAAAACTTTTGTTTGACTGAAATTATAGTGACTGAAATTATAACAGCACTGTTATATGTGCTGTTGTCATAGTTCAAATTAATTTCCTGTTTAACCAGGATACTAACAAGCTGCAATGAAAAGAAGTACTGCAGGAGTGCACTCAGCTGGGAACTGAAAAGTAAAGCAGTGGTCTTTTAAGTTCTCAGTGTTATGATCACCTTTTTTATTGGGAAGACTCTATGATTCTTCTTTTTTAATGTAATTTACCTTTTTGTGATAGCGCAGGTGTACTTACTTGAATGACATGCTATGCTGAGCATCTTCATCCTTGAAGAAAATGGCTTAATTTAGCAAAAATTGACCTGTGCATATTTCAAATATTTTGGTGGATGATGGACTTTATTTATCTTAATTTAAAACAAACAAACAAAAAGGCTGTCTGCATGGGTCAGCTCTTCAATTTTAGGGCTTTCATGGGATCTACGGGGCTCTATGCTATGTATGAGAATATGCAGCTCTGGAAGAAATGAAGGACCTTTTGACCAAAAATGTGTGATCACCATTCTGAGTCCTTTGTCTAATCACAAGAATGTCATTATACTTCTTAGATGAATGCCCACACCCCACTATTGATCAAAAGAAAGGTTTTCTTCTTTATTATCACATCTGAGTTCAGAATCTGTAAACAGTATATTCTTCAGTAAAGTTTTTACGTATGCCTATTGCCATGCTAAGGAACTGGAAGTCTACATAAGGTTTTTGTCTTAGATCACACATAGTCACCTGTTCTTGCTATGCTTCAGGTTAAGTGAGAATAATATTTATTTCTCTTCATGAAGGAATACTTAATATTTGTTCATAAATGTTGAGTAAGTACTTGGAAAGTAATCCTGAAAGAAAATTACTTGAAGAATGTTAAAAGATTAGGCATTAAAAACAAACAAACAAACAAAAAAAAAAAAACAAACAAAAAGCAGTAACATGTATTAAAGAAAGTAACAATAATGTGTTTCTACTTCTCAGATACTAGATTTTTAAATATAGCTTTCCATTATAAAAATATACTATTAACTAAATCTTTTTCAGAACAGGAGCATTCCATAAATTCTGGCTTTATCATCATTTTGAGTCATACTGGAATGTTTTATTTATTTATTTTTTCCCTATTAAAAGTGTTTGTAATCAGATGTGTCAAATTCATCACTGTTCTCCTTTCTTTTTAATATTTTATATATTAAGTAGCTGCAACAAATAATACTTTTTCTTTCCAGAATACTAACAGAGTATTTTCTCCCATCATTTAAGAAAAGGATTTAGAATACTGTTATAGAAAGGTAGGGAGATCCCTGGCTCTTAATGAGCAATCCCTAGGATGATGTTTGTGTTGTCCTCTATCCCTATGTTTCTGATCAAGCCCTTGGATTAGGTCCCACAGTAACAAAACATATCTGCATTTTAACCTGTGCCCAAGTAATCACATTAACAATTTGTCTTCCCAAAATATGCCACCTTTGAGGTCACTGTGCCTCACTAGCACTATATGGACTGATTTTTCTGTCTGCTTTCTTCATAACCACCAGTGCCAAAGCAAGCAAATGTAAATGAGAGAGGAAAAGTGCAGTGTGCATTGGTGTAGGACAGAATCTGCAGGATCATGCAGTAATCTTTCAACATGTGTCACACCATTTCCTAAAAGGCAGTTTATTACTTTGTCACCACCCTCACAAAAAGAATAAATAAAGTGAAATTACTCAAACAACAAACAGCTGAAAAGAAAACCAAACCATAATGAGCACCTGTAAAGGTGGACAGTTGGCATACATTAAGGGGAAGAACATTCCAGAGTCACCAAGCAGAACTTGCCTTCATGAGCGAATCTGCTTGACAAATTTCACGTCCTTTTCTACTCATCTGCAAGCTTTCATCATAATGAATTTCCTGTTCTGAATTACACAGAATCACAGAATTTCTAGGTTGGAAGAGACCTCAAGATCATCGAGTCCAACCTCTGACCTAACGCTAACAGTCCCCACTAAACCATATCCCTAAGCTCTACACCTGTTAAGTATTTCTTATGTTAAGCTCTAATTACCTGTTAAGTATTTCCTACAGACAAATGTCAGCTTGTGAATTGCTCAGATGCTCCTTTTTGTCATTACTAGCACTGATTGCCCACTCATTTAAATGCTCCAAGTTTCTTACCTCCCAGGCAGAATACAGCTACAGGGAGGGAGAGCATAGTAAAGACCCCACACCAGAATTAAGTTTGTATCCAGACTTTACTTCTGTTTGCATACAGAAATGTGAATCTGTTTCCAAAATGTTTGTGTTCAGGTTTACTATTGAGTAATGGAATTAAGGAAGTAATGGTACAGTGGTTCCCTCATCAGTTTTGACCCTGACATAATATAACAGTTATATGAAAAAAAAAATAATAATCTATTTATGCTGTTTCTAAATGGGTATTGTAAAAAGTCTGTGATTTTGGAAAGATAACTGCCTTAGGTATCAACACATGCTAGAAGTTCAGAGTCATCCAAGCATGTAGAGCTCATCCTAATCCATTTTGCAGTCATCCAAGGAAGTTGTGACCCTGTGAGGGCATGCTGAACTGCGGTGGTATACGTGGCATTGGGGTACTGACTGGGAAAGAAATAGATTTTTGTTCTTTCCATGTCCTGTACCCCTGTCATTATCTCTGCATCCTCCTGCAGTTTTCCTACAATAACCAACATTCACAAGCAAATTAAGTTTTCAAGTAGATTTTTAACTTTTTTGGTATTGGGGTAAAGTAGTGTAGAAGGTGAAGTAGTGAAAGCCCTAGACAATGATGTCTGTTTTCTTACTGCAGAAGCAAAAGAAATGAACTCAAGATTGCTGTAATGTGGTCTCACCTATAGCTTAAAGGGTTGAAATGATTCCCCCTTGATTGCTGCACAATGCTTTGGTCATAGAGCTCTTTCTCTGCTGGAGTTTCATCTCATTAGTTGTACCACCTCTTTTGCTGTAGTCTGTCAGGACAGCTTGAAAGGATATTGATTAACGGCTTAACTCCTTTTTTATCACAGCTAATTATAATGTTGTGGCCAGGTGCTGGATTTGAAGACACTGCTCTTGGAGCAGCCTCTAACGAATGGAGGGATGATTAGAACTTCAGTGAACTGTTTGCTAGAAGTTTTGATTATTGGCTATCCAAATTGGTATTTGTAAAAAGAGTTTAAAGAGGAAGATTTTTCCAGTTTTCTGAGGTATCTGTTAAAAATTCAGAGCTTATCTTCATAGTGAGTACAAGCTTCTTTTCATCTTCTCTTAACTGCACTACTGCTTTTCAAAAATTTGTGGGGGTTTTCTGCAGAGTATGCCACAAAAAAATTGCTCAGGAATTGGCTCTGAGGAAGTCATTACATTTCTCAGTGAGCTCTTGGGCCCACCTTTGAAAATGACAGATGAATAATTAACTGGTGTCAAAGGTCCTGATGTACTAATTAACTATAATTATGCTTGTACAAGTATCAGCTCAATGACTTTTGCTTTTTGCTTTTTTAATGATGTTTGCATGCTTATAAAATATTCATTGTAGTGAGATGCTAGAATTTTCTTGTTATTGCATGCTTATTTTTTTCTTTCTGAATCTAAACAGACCTTTATAATTGCATTTTATCATCTCAAATTACATATTTTAATTAATCTGGGAAGTATGCTAAAACCAGTCTATTTTGGAAGAAGAAACAACACTAATTATATAGAGATTGAATGAGATTGATACTGTTCTTTTCCAGTTTCTCAATTTGATTTCTCCATTCCACTTTCCAAAACCAGAATTGATGCAGGATATGGTCACAGTTTTCCTTATTGCTACAGTTGAGTAAGCATCTCTCCCAGTTTCCTCCACAAACATAATCTTGTATGCTGCAACCATTACCAATTTGTTGCATCCAAATCACAGAGGAGGTCACTTGACTTCTCCAGTAACTTTGCAGTCAAAATCCTGTGACAGGCAAAACCCCCCATAGCTTCTGTGCAAAACCAATAATTTTTGTTAGTCTAATTGAAGCCCGAATGATCTAAAAAGCTATAAGTAGTCCAGTTACAGCGATACTTCCACTTGTAATTCAAATTAAATACCATTAACATTAATATATGCAAACTTTCTAGTATCCTTTCTCGGGTGTTAAGTTACATTTCCACTGTCTCGCTGCTTAATGGCTTCGTTGTGGAGGGAGATGAAAATACATCAGATGAGAATACATCAGCATTCAAGCCCTCTGCCACAAGTGTGATGTTGATATCAGTGGTTTCTTGTTCCTCACCCTAAGCTCCAGTTGGGGTCACCTTTGTGTGCTTGCAAAATGTTCTACACCTTGGTCTTTCTTCATTGGACTACTTTCATCCAAATTTACAGTATATGGTGTCTTCTACATGTATTGGATACTTGTTCTTTCTTCTTTTTGTTATCCCTTAAACTGGTTTTATCCAGCTCCCAAGGGTGCATTCACCACTACTTTTTTTTTTTTTTTTTTTTTTTTTTTTTAACCTCAGGCCATCCAGTGTCATCCCGTGCCTTCACTATTAAGGCCCCTGTAATTCTGTGCCTATATTCTTCTATGCTGCATTTTATCTATACTCATAGATCATTTTACCTAGAATAGCTGTGTGTTATTGCTATCTATTAGTTTCATAGTTTATATTTATAAGGGTATATAAAAAACAATAGATAGTTCACTGCACCAGAAGTAGAAAAAAAAATTGCACCTGCTTTTCTGATTCTTGCTGCTACAAGCAAAGCAAGCAAACAAGAAAGCCACATCTCTGTCCAGCCATGACAAACTCAGACACGGTCTGAGAATATCCAAGGTCTGTGCTGCAGCTCAGCACAAAACCTGGGGCCTGTTCCAAGCAAAGGCAGCACCATATTTACTTGCTACATGCAAAAGTACGAGTTACCTGGAAGTTTATTTTCTATGAACATACCAGAAATTAAACTCTTCTCCTTCACCACAATAAGCTAAAACCTATAACCATCTTTTTCACACTTACCTGTTTGCAAACTTAACTTTGTTGTACTCACAGTTCTTGCTCCCCAGGCTTGTACCTAGATCTGCTACACTTGTGTCATTTATACCCTGAGATTTTTGTATTTTCCTTAGCAATGGATGGCTTATAAAACGTACCAAGCAGTGAAGTATCTGAATGCTGGCAAATGATAGTTGAACCCTCTTAATAGTGAATAGTGAGGATGAAATGTGTGTCTGTGCATATTCCCTGAGTTCTTAAATTCTGAGTTCTGGGCAAAGGGAAACAGGGTTGTGTCTGGTGGAGATGCGGAGTAGTAAGCACACCAAGAGAAAAATCTGGACTCTCAGTAATTTGCAATAAGCATTCATAAGTAATTCCAAGTATTAAGAGTAACACTGTTTGCTCCCCCTGTGATTTTCAGCACCCATTTTTTCCTCCTCTTCTTTGATTGCTAGTCATATCACCTACAGAATTACTTTCCTTTCAAATCTCACCCATTTGTGGGATCTGTGGGCAGTCTCTCATATGTACTTCACTACCAAAACATATACTGTGATTACTGTATGCCCATGTAATATAATTTATCTTTTCAGAAGCTTAAGAGTCAAAATATCCCAGAAGGCCATTAAGTGGACTTGTCCCTCAAGTCTTAAGAAATAAACAGAGTGCTGATTTGATATTGTTTTGAACACAGTTTAAATAACCACAATATCCCATTTCATGAACTGTGTGCTGTGTAAGGCTTCTCTGTATTGATTTTCATGTTTGGGAATGCCACTGTGGGTTTTTGTAATTTTGTTTGTTGGTACTGAAAAGAAAACAGACTAAGACAAAGAGAAGAATAAAATAGTTCTTGCTATGTCTCTGAAACATTTTTTTTTTCTTCATATGTGGCAGGCTTTTAGTATTTGTCCAAGCTCTCAAGGATTTTGTATTTTTAGATTAGTGAGGGTCAGTGATTCTGAAAATGTATGATATGAGGGAATAATGAAAATGTCTGTGTGAACAGGATATGGGACAAAAAGCAAGCTGTTGTTGCATTGCTGTGTCTGTCCACTGTGACAATAATGCTGTGTGATTGCAGTAATGGACCCAAATGAATAATAAGTAGTGGTTTTTTTGAGTAGGTTAAACTGTCAGCCTATTCCCTAAAATATTCTTCTGTCTTACTGAGCTGTAGCTCTTCCAGATGCTTTTTTTTTTTTTTTTTTTTTTTTTTTTTTCCCTCTTACTGTGCAAGCAGAGATGTTACAATGTTACACCACGTGCCTTTTTCCCCTGTTTGTAACTCCTGTGTATTGGCAAAGGTTGGTATGTGAAGTTTCCTGCTTGACTTTGGCATGTAATGTTTGATGCTGTACTAAGGTTAAATTATCCATTTAAGCACTGTCTGAAATGAGTTGTCCTTTGTTCACTATGCTCATATTTGAGTCATACTGTATAATAAATAATGAATGAAACAGAAAGGTTGCAGTTCAGTCACAAATTATTATTTGCAGAATTACTGCTGACCTCTCATTAGCACTTACAAGTGTCAGACCAGCTGTTGAAGTATTAAGGAGATTGCATAATGAAGATTCTTTTATTAAGATATATGGCTGGCCAATAGACTGGTCATTTCATTGACTTCAGAACTGGATCAGACTATGAGCAACCTTTACGTAACCAAGGAATGAAAAGGAGAAGCTAACTACCTTGATCAACTTTGAATTTAGTGTTTTTGGATTTGCCTACTCTTTGAAAGAGGACCAAGTGTATTAAGAGGTAGCTCATTCTTCATTCAAGCTTTCCTTTTTTTGAAGAAAAGATGATTTGCTGTTTGTTTTGAAAGCAGGATTTTGAATAATAGTTCAATAAGCTGTTCCACAATTAAGTATTACATTTTCTTTACCTGTAGTAAGGCATTCACATAGGTACACACAATCTGTTCCCCAGTTTAGTGGTTTTGACAGACAAATTATATAGGTATCTGGAAAGTACAAACAACATGGACAAATACAATTTCTAAAATACATTTTATTCAAAGGCATGCACCATACTGTTACTAGATATCACCAAATCAGGGAAGATGAATGTCACTTTGAACCTGACAGTGAAAAAGCGGAAGCTATTTATAGGTATAAATTAAGGACTGTTGTGCAACATGCCCCTCCACCCCCCTTCTATTTTGTCATATGTTTTCTTACCCTAAGTTGTCTAACTTGTAAGATATAAATATGTACACATTGTTTAGGAATGACATATTTTTTCTTTCTGAATGAAATCATTCTTGGCATGCAGTCACCTTTCTTCACACCTTCCTTCTCCTGGGAGAGGTAGAGGAATATGCTTGTTTTTGGAGTAGCAACTTAAAAATATCTCCAGGTGTAAATCCAGGGTTTATAAACAAAGGAACCTGAGGTCTGCTATGTGTCACACACTAGGGGCATTCTGCCCTCCTGATGTACTGATGGAGCTCCAGCCTTCTAGTTGCTGTTTTATGATAACAGTGCTTCAGCATCTTAGCATTTTTATTGTGTATGGAAGAATCAATCTTCCTTGCAAAATACCCAGAGGTGAGTGAGTGTGCTTATGTGGCAAATAGTGCTATATATGCTAGATTATAGCCACAATTCCAGGATTGAAAGATATTGTGTGATCTGTCTTTAGAGTTTCACTGGATTTACATATGAGTAAAGTACTAATGGCACAGTTATGCAGTGGCTTTGTGTTCAACTGTCAATGGCTTTGAACCTGCTTCAGAGAGATGAGCATGAGTAGTGACCTAAAGAGTGACAAGCTTTCAATTTTCTTTCATGACAGAGTATTGTACAAATATAGCAAAGTAGATTTAATGTATTTAAGCAAATGTTTATTTGCTTATTTGTTTTTAATTCACTTAAATGAAATTAAGTAAAGCCAAGGTGAACCATTCTTTAAACTGGATTTTTAGGATTTCTTCTGTTTCTGAGTTTTGCATCCATTTCATGAAGAAGTTCAGTATTGTTGTTCAGTTATTTTTGGATCTTTTAGGGTCAGACAATTCAATTTTAGGGTCAGACAATTCGATTTTGCCTGAATTTGCATTCTGGTGAACTTAAATTAATTACAAACACAGAAATTAACCAACCAACCCCCACCCTCAGCAAACAAACAAAACAAAACAAAAGAAAACCAGATGTCCAATGCTTTATTTTCATGGATGGGAAAACAGCCATTGATTGTTTTACTCAAGTTTTAAGCTATTCTAGCTGGGATAACAGAGATCACTACACTTAAAATTAAACTTTTTTATAATTGTGCCTTCTGCCTCTGGGGATCTCTCAGTGGGAAACATTGTCAGACATTGACAAGACACTGACTGCTTCAGTTTTCCATTTCCAAAGTTAATTGTCTGCTCTTCCCTCACCACTATGAATTGATCAGTTTTTCATTTTTATTTTATCTGCAAATGTACACTTACAGGACTGGTGGACAGTAAGGCAGCATTTGATAGATGTCTGTGCTAGGTTTCTGAGCTGCAAAACAGACTCACTAGACATAAGTCTACCTTATGTTTGCTTGTCAAGCAACAAGTATCACAAACATTTTAGTTAGAACTCTAATTCAATGGCATCCATTTGTTTGAACAAAACCATAGCAGTGGGGAAAGTGCATGCTTTTCCTGTCTGGATGGCACGGCCTTCAGCCCTTGTGAAAAGTGCAGTCTGGAAGCAATAGTCATCATTAACAGCAGAATCTGACGTTCTTTAGTTTTATTATTTTTAATGAGCCTAGCATTACGATAGTTAAAGCAAAATAACTCACACAAACCACCTTTCACCTGGTAAGAGATCCTTTTGAAACAGAAAAAGAGAAACATATTTGCACATTTGCATTAAGGTACAAGGTTTCTTCCAACTGTGATTGAAAATATGACTAAAATCAATTTGTTTTTCAGTCACTGAAACCATCAGGAAAAATAAGACTAATTTTTTCTCACAGGAATTATCAAGTTTCTTCAAGTTTAGAAGTCAAATTACATACAATAATATAATAATTTGAGTGAACAAAACAGTAAAAAGCTGAGGACATTGATATCATCAGCTGTCTAGAAATTAGCTGGATCCGCTCTGGCTTCTGTTTGGAATTAGGCATGATGTGGTTCAACATTTTTAGAAATTAGACCAGTTTAAGCAAACTGTAATCAAAATTTAAAAAGACAGAATTGCTACTGTTTTTTGTTGGGGGGGGAAGGGGAGGAGGGACATGGGGCAAAGTTTATTTTTATTTTTTAAAGGTTTTGTACAGGCTGAAGATTTGGTTAATCTGTTTGCTGCTTGTGGCAAAATGGAAAAGAATACAGTTTAAATTAGAAACGCTGATGTGACAGCTAATTTTTTTCAGGAGCCTGTTGAGTAAATCATGCCTAGCAGTATGACTGTACTGCAGCTTTGTATAGGCACTGGCGGGGTGAGTTACTTCTTGGCCACTGTACTTTAACCTGGGAATTAGCAAGGACTCCTGGCTGGCCTGTTGCTGTGGGAAGGGGGTGCATATGATTGTAGTCACAGGTTTTAAAAAGGTTAGTGTTGAAAATGAAGCAGAACATATAGTGCCTATGCAATAATTCAGCCCAAGCATATAGTATCTTATGGGAAATTTTCTATTACTATTTTCAGTGTTGCTATTTTTTTAACACTTCAGTTAGTTATTTGAGTGTATTTGCATCTGGAGCTGTAGCAACGTGTTTGTAAGAGATGTAAACTCTGACAAAATCAAATCTTTACAGAGGAATGTATAAATGTGTTGGTTTGTGATGTAATGCTTTTTGGCATCCTGAAATATGATTTTGATTTGCATTGATTTGCCTGTCTTTTTGTTTGATTACTTCTAGGCTTTTATTAGAAATGTGGTCATTCCTATTTGTTCCTCCATAGGGCTTTTACATAAATGTGCAACTTATGCAGGCCACTCAGTTCTTCAGTAGTCTCCTGCTGAATCCAGCTCCACTCCCATGTGGCTTTGGAGCCTGAAAAATTAAATAAAACAATGTAGTAGTGGGCCTGGATCTGAGCAGTTCTGATATTCTGTCTGAGTTTCTGAAATGAGTAACTGAAATATTTCAGCGTTCATTTAATATGTCTTTCATGAAACTTCTGTGCTAACACTTCCGAAGAAGGTTTCTAGTGCTCTTCTATTGCAGGTCTTTGACTAAGGAGTATTACAGAAAAATATTATGATCATTTTCCTTAGAATGTTGTTTCTTCTGATAGTCTGGTACAAATTTGACAATATTGAATAGCAATATTGATGTAGGAAAATCATAGAATATTTGTCTACTACTGTCGCCTTTGTGAAGGGAAATTTGCCATTTAAAATAATATTTACTTTTCCTCTGAGGATGTCTGGTTTTGTTAATGACAGCATGTTGGGACTCAAGATTCAGCACTCTTGTGTATCTTTGAACTGATCAGTATGACCATGTGTTAGTTTACCAATCTGGACTTTATTAGGGCTTTATAACTTTATTTATCAGTTATTTCACTCAATAAGTTTCATCAGTGGGAGGGAGACAGGGATTGGGGGAGATTTGGATAAACTCTGCTAGATGTAGATGTTTCTGTCTAGGGTGTCTAGGGTACTACCTAGAAACATTTAAAGAGTCTGAGTGAGCAGATTGTAAGATTAAACTCAGAAAGGAACACCCAGGCTTCTAACTGAAATTCTTTATTATATTGTGGAGCTGGTGAGATGACATATGCGACAGAGTTCAGTCCATGTTCTCAGAGCCTGCAATGCTCCGGTGGTTCTCCTGGAATAAGTGGCACATGCTGGCAGGAGCACTACTGGTGCATACATCTTCAGAACAAAAGATATTTCTGAAGCCATATTTTTAAGTGATATCATATAATTATAATGACTCAAATTTAAGCCTCATGAACCTGTAGAGCTTTTAAGTGGGAACTTTGCTTGTCAAGGCACTCCTTTCTTAGCTCTGAGTTTCTTGTCTCTAATTGGAAGATTTCCATTAATGAACTGGTCTTTTATTCACAGATGGAATATTTGGCAGAATCTATCTTCTGCAATCGCCAGTTTTCCAGTCTTGTTAGAGCAGATAAGATCATTATTGTTCTCTCACTTGTTCGCAGAGGTTTAGTGTTAGGAGGTATTACTAATGGCATTTTTTTTTAATCTGTATGGCTCCCTTGAAACACTGCATTAGACCTCTCTTCAGTGAATACCTGTTGGCATTGGCCAAACTAGGCAGAAAACTGTTTTACTGAATATCTTTCTTTTGGCTTTGTGGTATATGTTCTGGCTTTGATATGTTTTTAAGTGATGCTTTATGTGTGTGTGTTTATGGGCATTATTCTGATAAAATGCACATTCATAATTCCCTGTTTGAGGCAGACTGTGGTAGCATATTGGAATGTTTTACAACAGGTAAATACGTTTTTTTATATATACACTTTAAGAAAGGAAAGGTTTTTCTCTGTGGAGGTATAGTAGATGGAAAACATAAAATGTGATTATATCTTGCATAACAGTGTCCCTTCTGTCCAGAACGCCTGATTTCATTTCTCGATTTTACCACTGACTTAGCTTTAACCTTCAATCACAAGAGTCAAGTGGGCATAGCTGTTTGTGCTTTGGTTTGTTGATTTGTAAACTGTTTTAATAACTATCTTTTCTATTCTGTTATTCTGAAACTGAATTCATCTTTCTAAAGCCCATTGGAATAAAGAACAATATATATGTGCAAAGTACTATTACACTATAGGCTGTTTTTCAAATTTCTAACATCTATTGTCAGTCTGTGACAGTTATTGTATATTTGTATCCCTGAGAAAAGGAGATTTACTGAAATGCAAAACCCACGGGATGCAAAAATACTTAATGTCTACCTAGGAAGTGTAAGAGTGCATCACTGATAAGGAACTTTGCAAAGTTATGCTGATACAGCGATGTGCTTGTGGAGTGACAAGCAAATTATTGATTGGAGCTAGAAAGTAATCTTTCTGTAGTTGTTGTTTGTCTTCTCTTTCTACTGTGAGTCCCTAGGGACTCAGTGGGGAATTAGACTAGTCTGTACCAAGAGTGGATTTATAGTCTTTAACTGTGGAAAAAATCGGGTTTATCTTTTGAGGCAAGGTTGTAAACAATTATAGAAAGTGAATTTGTTGGCTGGGTTTATAGTCAGCCAACATAAGGGCATATAACAAGAGAGGAAATGATTGTCTACCAGTTTAGGGAAATTACTTGCACAGTTGCTTGATCTCTTTCATCAGAGTCTCTTGGCATTAGTCATTATTTCTGTTATGAAACAAATAAACATATCATGGCCTGAGTCTCAAAGGCAATTCTGGAGATGTAGTTGAAAGGGATCTCGATCACTTCTGTTTCAACATTCGTGATAGCATTTACTATCTTTCCACCTTCCTACATGAACACCGACTGAAATCTATGCTTGATTTTGATTGTGTTATATTGAGATATGGTGGTACACTTCTCTTGTAAATATATCCCTGTATGTGTTTCAGCCACCTATGTTAACACAGCCCAAACCTTTAGAACTTGTGGTAAGGGTGTGAATAAGTTGGTTTTGCTTCAGGCTGCTGCTTCATTTCTGATTTCCTGGTAAACTACTTTGAAACCCAAGCAGTGCTGCCAAACTTCTTTCAATCAATGAGCCTGCCTCGACCTTTATAATTTATTCCACTTAATCTTAGACAAGCATTGCTTTTATGGGGAAGGGGTTGTTGGGTTTTGTAAGAAATTATTTTTTTTGGTTTTGATATACTAGAACGAAATCAAAGTTACTTTAATTTGTATTCTACACAAAGGTCTGAATCCACTTTTCTGGAAGTGAAGCTTCATCTCCTGCAGCTTTAATTTCCCCCTTGCAAATATCATGTTTTCCTATTTCCTTTGTTATGTATTTTGAAATGTTTAAAGGTCTTACACATTACAGGTATTATTTCTGCTGTGGAATTGACTACAGCATCAATTCTGTAGCCATTCCTCCCCTCCCCATCACCCCCTCCTGTAATACAGCTTCATTATTAAGGTATTTTTAAGCAGTGTGAGCAATTAGCTTTAACATTAGCTACAGATTTTTTTGATTCCTCAACACCATATGAAATTAAAAGAAGACAGCAGAATTCACCCATTAAAGGCCTTGATTTCTGACTACTAATAAAAACACATTTCAAAGTCTGTTGCAAGGGCAGTTCTTTAACAGTAAGCATTTACCTTCCTCTTATTTTTCATCAAGTACCAACATGATTTAAAATAAAGTAGGATTTATTTTAAAGTGACAATTAGTCCCTGGTGTAATGAAGGGTCCTGGAAGCGTTTAATTAGGCAACAACAAAAAGCACAAAATGAGCAAAGCCGATTCTGTAGATAAGTGATGATCATACTGAGAAAAATCAAAGTAGAGAAGCCTTTTGCTGCTAATAGTTTAAGTGCCTTGCACACCCACTGCCTGCACTGAGTACAATAAAATGTTCTATCGCACATTCTCTCCATCATACCCAATATATGATCCATACTCCTGCAATAATAGCAGAGATAATTAATTCTGGCTTAAGTATTTAGAAAGTTATTAAGTGCTGTAATTACAGGCTTTCCAAATAGCAGTACAGAAAAGCAGGAAGCTATTCTCTACACTCCCCACCCCACCCCCCCAATATCTGAGTGTGCTGAAAAACTTCAATTCAGTAACGTAAGGAAAAAAACCCTGCAGGAGTGCATCTTAATGTAGTGTTAATTGCATGAAGGAAGAATATAGCTCAGGAACACAGAGGGTGCATTTGGTAGAGGACAAATAATCCAAAATACAAGTTTGATGAATTCCCTTTGTCTCTGTGCTGTGGTTGTTGCAGCACTTTTGTTTATATTGATCTGAATGGCATGGAAATTTTCTTTCATCTGTCATTTACATTCATTTTACTTCGTGCAATTGCCTCTGCCAGCTTACATGCTTGTTTTCTGATGAATCTATTAATAAGATTTCCAGTACATCAAAAGAATTTCTTTTGTGCAAAGATAGAATATAATGCACCTAAAGTGTAAGAGGTCTCCTAGCTTCAATTTTACCTACTAAAAGTTATTAATGAGTTCTGTGAAGTACAGGAAAAATCAAAAGGAGAATGCTAATTGCATGCTATAGATTTTGTTCCATTGCTTACTCATTTAGTTGGTGACTTGCAGAATAGGATATTTACACAGTAGCTTTCTTCTGATTGCAATGGGCCACCTGAATTGACAAAAAAGACCAAATGTCAAATTAATTAAAAACAGTATGTGAAGGAACATAACTAGTACTGCAAGTTTGTATTTAAACATTTTGCCTGGAAAATGTGTGAAGTGCATTTTTGTTTTGTGCAAAGCATAGACATGCTGTATGCCAATGAAAATAAGAAAACAGTGAGAAATACCTTTAAGAGTAGAATTAATTTGAATTCTTTATTCAGGCAAATTTGTGCATAATGATGGTTCCAGGGTGAGCAAACAGGGCCGTTGCCATGTTATTCAGGAGTGTAACTGATACAGGAGTGAAAGTCTGTCTGTATGTATGTCAAGAGTGTGCGTGGAAGAAGACAACCATGCCCATCACGTCCACTTGTTGCCCACATGACTTTTATACCAGCTGTTTTGGCATTAATGCCATTCTCTCCAAGACCTTTTTTCCTTCAAAGGTCCTCTCTTGTTCTCAGCAGTCTCACTTCTTTCTCCTGACTAAGAAGAATAGAGAGTAGAACCAAATCATTGCATCTGTTTTCAGATGGCTGCATGTTACAATGGAATTCTGCACCACTGTGCTTTTCTGTGTCACTTAGAGAAAGCAGTTACTTGATCACCTCTGTTGTGTGAGAGTTGTGAAAAGTATTGTGGATTTATTGGTTGCATGTTTATTGGGGCTTGTATGGTGAATATTTTCACAGAATTGCAGAATCACAGAATGGTTAAGATTGGAAGGGACCTCTGGAGGTCATCTGGTCCAGCCCCAGTGCTCAAGCAAGGGTACCTAGAACAGGCTGCCCAGGCTTTTGTAGATCTCCAAGGAGGGAGAAGTCTTGGTTGCATCTTTGGGCAACCTGTTCAAGTGCTCCGTCATCAATATAGTAAACTGTTTTCTGATATTTAGACAGAACTTCTAGTGTTCCAGTTTGTGCCTGTTGCCCCTAGTACTGACACTGAACACTACAGTAAGAAGCCTGGCTCCATCTTCTTTGCAGCCACTCTTCAGGTATTTATACACACGGAAAAGATCTCCCCTGAGCCTCCTCCAGGCTGAAGGGTCCCAGCTCTCTCAGCCTCCCCACATAGCAGAGGTGCTCCAGGCCTCCACTGGACTCTCTCTAGTGTGCCCAAGTCCCTCTTGTGCTGTGGGGCCCAGAGCTGGACATAGAACTCCAGGTGCAGCCTCACCAGTGGTGAGTAGAATGTTTAATCACCTCTGATTATTTATCTCTGATTATTTATCTCTGATTATTTACCTCTGATTTAACCGAATCTTACATGAAATTTGAATAATTCTGCAGGAAAGATGGTTGAAGTATTAATCTTTTGTCTATCACATGAGGAAACAGAAGTAGCCACTGCATCTCCTTAAGGAGTTGCACGTGGCATTTGTTGTGACCTTGTGTTCTTCTCCCCCAGCTTCTTTCACTTTTCAGCTCTTTGAGTCACTTCTACTTGGGCATCTTTCCACAGGTGTGGGGTCTCTGACCCAGGATTATGTGATTTACTAGTATGCAGTGATGTTATTTATGTTATTTTTGGTATTATACAGTGAATGACTGGTACGAACTTGCTCTTAGCAAAACAGCAGTATGTTCAGTGTTGCTGCTGCAGGCCCTTGGTGGTCTGTGCAAAGTGGCAGCTAGTAGGCCTGCAAGGAAGGCCTGGCCTTTGTGCTCACTGGAGCTGCCTGATCCTCTCTTCTGTGCATTTCTCTCTCTTCTCCTTGGTGTTTTATATATATATATATATATATATTAATTTTTTTATTTTTTTTCCATTAATGTATTTCTCAGGACTCCTTGAGTTACTTCTGTCTTGCTCTCTACTTATTTTGCATGGCTTTAGTTCATGTTTTCTCACTCAGGTCAGTAACGTTATTTTTCAGTAAAGCAACCCAAGGTCTAAGGTCTGCACATTATCAGACAAGGCCCTTGGTGACAGACATCTAAACCTCAAAAATCCAAGCCTTGAGTTACAGCTGCCTTTCACAGCTGCATGCTTGTTGTGGTTTCAGATCACAAGCCTCATGTTTGAAGTCAGGGTTGGTGTTGAGTGGGGGCAGCTGCAGGCGCGGCAGCTGTGCCGCAGGCAGGTCGCGTGCGCTCGAGCTGCACACGGCCGCTTGCAGCTTGCTGTGGAAGGAAATGGCTTTCTTCAGGCTTCAGCCAAAGGCTAGCTGTTCTCCTCACTGAGAACTTCATTATTTCTTTATGCAAATTAGCATATGTTTCATTGTATATTTTGCTCTGTGAAGAAAAATGAGTAAGTAATCTTAATAGTCACACGGAATGACTGCACTGAATATAGAAATAAATTAGGAGGATTAAGGAACAAGGGAAGGCTAATGGTTCTATATTTTGCTTTACTGAAATCACACAAGTGGTGAATTCTGAAAGACAGTTATATATTCTGATTATCTGAAAGGACAATTGCAGAGATATAGCTCTGTAGGAGGGAAGGATAGTGTCAATGATACAATACAGCACTTAAATTCATAACATTTTTCTCATTTACAAATACGTATTTCAGACATCCATTTAAGAATGTTAGTAGAAGGTAGCTCAACTTATTGTAGTCATTTTGAATATTTCATGTATTGTTCTCTAAACAATTTAAAAACTTACTAATTACCAACCTGTTGGTATAAGCCATGAAAATGATGATGAAAATGGGAGATTTCTGACTTTTATCAATTAAAACATAATGCTTTTTGTTAAAACAGTTTGGAAATTAAAACAGATGTTTCATATATTTGAAATAACTAAGTATTTTAACAGTGTTCACTGTGGCATGTATCCCATAGCACCTTTCCTATTTACAGTAACAATATTGAAACAAAGCAATGCTTACATGTCAAAAATTCCTTTATGTCAGCATATAGAACAACTTCTCCTAGGAGTAAAATTTTTACTTTGTAATTAGAAAGGTAATTTCAGGATACAAGTTCTGATCCTGAAACCATTCTTGGATTTTTCTCAGTGGTATCTCTTCTGGTTAAAGTTTTCTCGATCCAAGACAGATTATCCTGGACCACTGGACTTCAGCAAATGTGATGCTGATAAAAGTTGCCTAAAATTGCTAGAATTTTACTTTGTACAAAACAAATACATCATGAGCTACATTATTGCTTGTGAATTTTGGCCTGCAGGTTTTCTTTATATTCTCTTGCCTCTTCTTAAACATTTTACCCAAAGATGGACTAATTATAATTGCCATGAGAATGTACTTTAGATAGGTTACCTCAGATTTCAAACACCCTGTACATTTAAAATTAAGAGTGAGTAGTCTAGGGGGCTAAAGGATGTTTGCTGAAGGACAAAATGTTAGGCTTCACAAGCAAATATTGATACAGAGGGAAGAAGAAAGAATTCTTTCACTTCTCTCTGAGCGACTCTTTAGTTTCCTGAGAGCCCATTTTGAGTGAAAGGGTTACTTTCTGGCTATTCTTTTGCTTCTCCAGAAACAGAAAGATGCGTTCGGTTTGACAGCTACATAAAATACTTAAGTTTCATCCTTCCATTTTAACTATTATTTGTTCCCATTCTAGCTAATTAAACACTTGATATGAAACATCATAGACTTGCTTCTGTAACAAATTAAATGCAAACTGTAAAAAAATGTACTGAGATAGCTTTCCAGTTGCTAAGGCACTATGAAATGTTTTACACTCTTTTGCTATAGGAAGATTATAGCATCTCTTGTAATGTTGATGTTAGTAAAGGAAAGTCTGCCACCTTCTAAATGTCACATCTTGAGACGCAATCTAGCCAAGATATGCCAAAGCACTTATTTTCTATTCCCTTTAGAAAAGGCCCTTTGCTTTCCTTGATATTTTTTTTGTTGTATCTCTAACTCTTGTTAGAGGTATGTCTTAGAAACCCCACTTCTTTACTGTGTCAGGCTGTGGGGGCCAGGAGTGAAGGGGAACCCTGTGTCTTTGAAGGCTACTGTAAATTATGTCAAAATTGGTGGAAATATAGTTTAAAAACATTTGGAACCAAAAATCTGATGCTGTTTTCTAGAATAAATTGAGGAGGTCTTTCTTTCTCGTTATTCAAAAGATACCTGAATCTTTTTAGGTTCTAAAGTTTATACTACAACTTACTCTCTACCAACATATTTGTACTTTTTTTCTTTCTTTTAATTATTATTATTTTACTGCAAAAAAGCAAATTCATATTCTGCAGCTATGTATGTGAATATTGAGCATAAGGTTATTTCATGTCTGTGTTACACATGTATGTAATACTTGTCTGCATTATGTATTATATATTACATATAAAACTACATGGTAATATCCTTTCACTACCTACATGGGGCTTATAAAAAAGATGAAGAACAATGTTTTACATGGGCAGATAGTGATAGGACAAAGAGTAATGGCTTTAAACTAAAATTGGGGAGATTTAGATTAGATGTTAGGAGGA
Source organism: Aythya ferina (assembly GCF_964211825.1). Classification (NCBI taxonomy): domain Eukaryota; kingdom Metazoa; phylum Chordata; class Aves; order Anseriformes; family Anatidae; genus Aythya; species Aythya ferina. The sequence continues at coordinate 4,839,839 of NC_140311.1, forward strand.
AATTCTTTGCTTTGAGGGTGGTGAGGCACTAGCACAGGCTGTGCAGAGAAGTTTTGTATGCCCCATCTCTGGAGGCCAGGATGGACAAGGCCCTGGGCAATCTGATCTAGTGGGTGGCATCCCTGCCTGTGGCAAAGGGTTGGTACTAGATGATCTTTAAGGTCCTTTCCAACCCAAGCTGTTCTATGGTTCTATGAATATTCCTACTCAACTATCCTATGCAACCTGCAGTCACAATTCTATAGAGTTCTGATTTATTTTGTAGGGTGAAGTACAGCTGAACTGACACATAGCTACCTGTGGTAGAGTATTTAAGAACTGTACTGTAGCATGCCTTAACTTGTATATATGTATATCTTTTCCTGATTTCAGTACACTTCCAATTCAAGAACCAAAATAAGATATAAGCCCTGTTTTCTGGGAAATACTAATAAAAATAGCCCTATTTGTTGGGGTTAGAAATGATGAAGGCACATTTTTCAAGCCTCTTCAAGTGAATATTTGTAATGGCTTGTGAAGTTCTGTGCATGTATGCTGCTTCAGAAAGATTTGACCTTTAAATGAAAAACTGAATAGAAAAAAAATCATGAATGGAAATTGAATCAGGTTCTTGAGATTTCTTCCAGGTCTCTATAGCTCTAATCACCTCATTGTGCTTGAACTTAATGGCTTAGCCTTGACTGGTATGATGCAAAAGTAGGAGGTGGAGGTTGGTGAGTAATTCACTGGAACAACATTTATTATTCCATAAATCTACACCTACAACAAATAAATAAATAAATATTTATCTGAGGCACAACCAAAATGTATAAATTAATAGAATGAAATTAGAGCTAGAGTGTTAGGTATATTTATGAAAATATAAAATCTGTGCTGTTTCAGTGTTAACACAAAAAAAAATACTAGGTAAGCAGTACTGTTGCATATAAAATTAATATTCACAATTGTAACAACATCTGATCAGTATTCTGCTAAAAAAGATCTGTGTTGCTGGGTTAGCACACAGAAGTAATGTCAAATGTTACCAAAATATTTCTATATTATTATTTATTATATTATCATTACTAATATGGCTTTGCCTATCAGAAATCAAGCATTCAGGGTAATAACTTCAAAGGTAATAACCTGGAAAGTGAAGAATACACTAAAAAAAAAATCAGAATTGAGACTTTCTTATTTCTCAGCCTTAGCAACAGCACAGCTTTAGTGCAACTTTTGTGTGTAATTTTTATTTAATCACATGTCAAATTGAAGACTTACATGAATTAAACTTCAAAAAGCATGCTTTCAGCTTTCATTTTGACATCTAGTTAGCATACAATAACTGCCTTTCAAAAGCAAAATAAAATGTTTGACAAGGTTTAAATGTTATTTTCAGTTTTATTTGCTCTTTTATTTCAGTTCTTTGTTGTTATGTTGAGAAGTGCAAAAAATCAATTCAATTATTAAATGTTACTGGAAATTGTTGTATTAGAAACACTCTGGTACAAGGGGGATGAGATTCTGAAAATAACCATCCACTGAGGTTCTCAGGCAGAAGTTTGTGAAGTTCCAGGTTTTTAATGTTTTTTTTTTTTTTTTTTTTTTTTTTTTTTCTTTTTTTCAGCAATGATTTGTCTAATGAGTTTGTTTAATGGCCTCTTTGCTGCAAAAGTAAGATGGAAGCATCAGTGCAGCTTCTAGTTACTGCAGTGAAAAATGGCATTCATAAAAATTTACTCCTGAAATCAATAGCTAATAGATAAAATATATGAAATTTTTACTTTGTATCAGTTACGTAAAATTTCACATGCCTGCAAGAAATGCTTATGGGGTGTATAGGTATAGTTTTTAAAAGGCATCCTGTGTTGTTCAAAGACAGTCTTGCAAGATTACTTCTCATCACTTCTGCCAACTATGTGTGTGAGGGAACCCAGTTGCAAGTAATTTCCATTTGAGCAGGAAAATGGGTACCTTATGTTCCACTATTTTGCAACAGAAAGTAATTCTTTCATTTAAAAACTACAAATCTGAATAGGGTAGTCATCCAAATTTAACTTGTGTTTGTCTGGGCAGTCAACCAAGCTTTCATTTGCCTTATCAAAATTAATAGATTATGCCTCTTGCATCTAAATAAATTAATAAAGTGAAAGGAGTTATTTCAATCAGTAATGAGTGAAAGCCTAAAACTATTTACATGTCTCATATTACTCTGGAACAGTCAGAATGTTAATCACAGTGATGAAAGGTAAAAGTATTTATCAAAGCTTTCTGTTCTTTTGAAAGAAGCCAGATGATGTATTTTCCATTAGTAATTAGTGAGGATGTAAGATACCCATTATTAAATCAGGAGGACTAGATAAAATTATAACAAGAATGTCAAAAGGAGCTCTCTGAATCACACAGGTTTATATTGGGTTTCTGAAGTTTTAGGTATCTGAAATGTAATGTTTTGCCAGTATTTAAAAACAAATATGGTAAACCAGGAGAACAGAAAGTCTGTTTGACTTGACAAGCATATTGAATATCAGAAGCTGAAAAGGATGCAATTGATAGTAGAACAGTAGCTGATACAGTTGCACATGTTAAATAAAAAAGGGGGTTGGTTTAACAAGCTTGATCTGTATGAAATGACAATTAAGGCTGATAGTATTGGCAATAATTGGGGGGGTTGCTTTTTCTTGTGAGATGGGGAAAATGCTGACTTTAATGTCCACAAAGCTTGAACCTGAATTTATAATAATCAAATCAGCAGGATACTGCCACTTTGATGAGCACTGCCTCTCCCCTTCTCCCAAAAGACAAGCCCTTCATTTTGCTCTTTTCAAAAAAACAGTCCTGTGCAGGACTATTGCAGGCCATAGTGAAGAAATGTTTAAAACAAACTAAATCTTAAAAGCTAAATCTTAAAAGGTGGTTACAATAGTGGTTTTATTATTAGTGAAGTGTTTCTAGCTGTGTGTAATATTGGTGACCAAAAATGTTCAGCATCTTTATATATACTCCAAAAGAAAATACAGGTTAGTGTTGGCAAAAATTTAGAAGCTATTCTCATTTGAGTGTTAAATGATAATGGGCTCCATTCTGTCTATCTATTTATCTATGCATCTATCTCTATATAGAATATGTATGTGCTTATATATATATATATATAAGCCTTGAATAATTCCTTGAAATGGAATTCGGCTTAAACTGTTATCCAGTATCAATAATACTGTAATTTAGCCTCTCTGTAATGTTTGTCCACATGTAATTGTCAGTATCATGCTGACCAAGGCTTCATCTAGCCTGTGTCCAGCAGTGGCCACAAATGTACCCAGGGAAGGCTACAAACAGGGCAAGAATATATGAGACATCTCCCAGTGCTCCCAGGCTCAGACTGATTTCAAGGCAGGCTGTTATCATGGTCTGCTCAGAGTAAACCCCGGGGGATCTTTCCCCCTGAACCATGCAAACTTTTTCATCCACAACACCTTACGGCAATGAATTCTGTAAATGTCATACTTCCAGCTTGCTGGAATGACTCCAAGATTGTGATGTTCTGCAGCGAGCTTGGAAAGCTCCCGAGTTTTGGTCTTACGCACTTGGCTTTTGGGGCATGATTTGGAAGAGATTTTGTAGAGTAGAAAATTCTCTAATAAACTAAGAAAAATGTAGGATCCCTTGGTTGAACAGGGACATAAAATGCCCAAGAATTTTTATTATTTTACATGGATTTAATACTATCACTTAAAAACAAAACAAACGAACAAAAAAATCAGTTCATGAACAACTTTAGAGTGAAGATCTGATTTGTTGTTCATTATTTTTTGCTATAATACAGATAATTAAGTTTCAAGAATGTGAAACTGAACTGTATTTTATGTGGAAAAGAGTCCTTCAGATCTTCAAAGGACTGATTTACTTTTTTTTTTTTTTTTTTTTTTAATAATGCTTTTTAAAGAAAAAAACATTGTGAGTGCTATATCTTTTAAGTTGTGACTTGTACCTTGAAGTTGTATCTTGCTTCAATGTTCTGTGCTGCAAATCAGTATGTGAAATGCAGACTTGGAAAACAATTGATAGAAACTGTTTGGACTGTAGTAGCTATATTGCACACTATTAAATTTAGAGAATGAAAAAAAAATACTGGCTTTCTTTTTGAGTTTCAAATTAAAGGAAAAATTTTCCTCAAATTTTTTGAGGAAAATTTGTTTTCCATTGGGCTTGGGGTTGGATCCTTTTAAGCTGCTGAGAATTTCACACTGTATGTCTCTGTCGAAACACATGGAAGAAAAGATTGTAGTTATGGAACGAAAGGTGATATAAAAAAAAGTCTATAAAGATTAGAGTTGGAAGTTATACTTTGGAGATTTCATTTAAGAATAGAATTAGCACTTGTCATAGCTGAAGATAGTTATTGTTAAATTATTTAAGGTATTTATTTCATACTTTCCTAGCATTTGAAAAACGTAAGCAACTAAGAAAATAGATTTTAAAGTTAAAAAATATTTTGAATGTTTCTATGTTCACTGTCTGCATAGTAGTGAAGAAACATACTAAAGTAGTCCTTTTGTTTTATTTTCATGCTATTTTAGAGCATCTCCTAACTAAGGTCTGTTTTAAATCAGAATTATCTTCTAAATAACATAATTAATTCAATATAAATTAAACACTATTTTTTTCTTTGTGATCTCCTTTTAAAAAGATATTAATTTGCTTCAGTGAATGAAGATAATAAGGTTAATAGTTTAATGTTCTTCAGTTTATGTCTGCTGCATTTTCTATTACCTTTTTTCAGTTTTTGATTATAAATTGGCTAACCCCTGGTGTATAATTCTAGAAATCATCCCTTCAGTGTATCCAAAGCTATTTACTTAGGCTCATCTTTTATTATTCCCTCTGCCACAGCCTAATTATTGTAATGAAAGATTGAACACAGAATAGTTTGGGGCTTTGATCAGTCTTCATATAAATTTCAATAATGGGAGTAAAAGGTTTGAGGTCTTCTGAGATAATTTGATCCCTCCAGACATCCTGCTTTTACAAAATGCATTTCTTTTTTGGATACCATATGAGACCTCTGACAGAATTTGTGGCTGGGTTCATGACATCTCTGGAAGCAAAATTCTCTTCAGAACAATAAAAAATAATTTAATACTGCTGAATATATCAGAGCAAATGTATAATACTGGACACTTTTCCTTAAATTCTCCCCTCTTTTTTACCTATCAGTCTCACCGTCTGTATTAGAAGTTCCTACCTACAGCAGCATTTTTGAAATACACTAAGAATACATAAAAGTTTTGCTTTACTTTTTCTCTTTTCGGGAAAAAAAATATACTGTCATTCAAATAAATAAAACAAACCATAATCCATGTTATTCTATTACTATCAGTGTTAACTCTTTTTGGAGATAAACAGAAAAGCAGCTGGAGTCTAAGGATAATTTGTAATCTTATAAATTGAAATTTGAATGCCTCAAGGAGGAAATTTAAAAAATAAATGTGACAGAAGATAAGTCACAGCTTTTGGGAAAGTGTTATTAGAATGACTTGTTCCAGATCATTGTCTGATGTCTACACGAATTTAGAAAAGGTAGCACTGCTATGTAGAGAAAGAGATGTGTTTTTGTTGTTGTTGTGTGTTTTTTTTTTTTTGACAGTACTCTGTCATCAGTGTTATCAGGTATGACCTATCCAGGGACGCTATCAAAATAAAAATCATGAGCCTTTATCTGATTCCAGTTTATTTAAAATCATGTGTTTTTCTTCTTTCCTACTAATAACACCTCAATTTATGTAACTAAGTGTTTAGAATTTTATGGTTAGTTTGGGGGATACTTTTTGAGATTTAAAACTTTTGGGGGGGCATGGATTTTGTTTTTCTTCTCACTGAGCTAGGAAGTTAATAAAATAACTTCATTACTTTCTTGTCTCCTTTACTTCAGCTGCTAAGACTTTTTGCTGTATTTTGACTACAAACCACAAACAGAAATATTCACGTGTGTAAACTCAGTGAATCCTCATTGTACATAATAGTAATAATTGCATTCCCAGCCTATTGCAAAAACTAATATTGGTATCTAAATCTAACACTTGGGCTGATAACATTTGAGGAATATTTTAACCGGCAATTGCCAGTTAAAAAGTAGAATAGGATGAATCATATTGGTTGTTTCTGTGGATCCATCTGTCTTTCTGGACCATTCTGAGACACTGCAAGTATCCCCACCCATGTGAGGTGAGAGAAGGATCATATAGGTGGCAGGATGAGCAAGAATACTGTCCCAAGCAGCTCTTCACAGAGCCCTGCTATGGCTGTGGGATCAGCTTCAGACAACTAGCTATAGGGTTTAATAATAAGATTCTTCTGGTGATACCAAAACTGGGGTGGTGGTATGCTACTTAGCTCTGAACTGTTCACTGCCTGCAAATTTTTTATTTTTTTTGCCCAGTGGATTTACCTAAGGCTGCTCCTGCAATCCCAGGATGGATATCCTTGTCCCTTTCCATCCTGTGTGATGAGGGATAATTGTTTCTAGAGCTCTTCAGCTTATTCCTTGGCTTGATCTGACCATTTTTTTCTTAGATTACTGCCAAATAAGAGAGAATAGAACAATTTGGTAAATGTACAGAGCTTTATTCAGAAAGCAGGACTGGAACACACATTATACTTAAAGATCAACAGAAGAAATCATCTGGGAAAAACAGAATACCAGAAAGAACAAATGCAAAGTGCTGCACTTAGGCTGCAGTAATCAATGGCACACACCAGAAAGGGTGGCCCCCAAATGATCATTGGAAAAGGACCTTGTAGTGGTTGGCAAGGAAAACATTCCTTGAAGAAGACGAAGCAGTAGTAGAACCTGTAGGGGATGTGAAATGATCCTTCAGCTCTATTCCACGCTTTGAAGATCTCAGCTGAATCTCTGTAACAAGTTTTGAGTAGTGCACAGAGAAGCATATGAGAGCATGTGTGCAGGGAAGAACACTAGGAAATACCAGAAGACAGAAGACAGACAGAAATAGTAAGGTCTGCTTATTCTGAAATAGACTAAAGTGGCAAATACCAGAAAGATAACCAGACCATGATGGATGGGACTGTAGCAGTGATTTATTTTGTAACAAGAGTCAGGTTAGACATTAAAAGAAAACCTATCCATTAGTAATGGTGAAGCACTAGAACATACTTTCTGGAAAAGCAGTGAATTTCCTACTGGTAGATTTTAAGAACAATTTTGACTCACATCTGTCAGGAATTACATAGGTAAAGTTGATCTTGCCATTTTCTTGGCTGTACCACACTATGCTGCAGCTGTCTTTGGTCATACGTAATGTCACAGTGGAAGAAATTTTGAAAAATAGATGAACTTCATTCACTTTTTAGCAAACCCTTCATACAATGGATGGCATTCACCTATAGTGACCAAATCTGACAACATCTGCTGTAGTATAAACACAGTATATAGCTGTACTATAAACACAGTATATATAATATACATATACATAGGTAAGCATTTTTTTTCTGCATAATTGCACGGCTCTCCACCATTACTAATCCTAGCAATTCTGGAACTGGACAGTTTTGCATAGCCTTTCAAATGAAATTTTGAATATTAAGCTAAGTACATTTCAAATTGTGTTTTTTTTTTTTTTTTTTTTTTTAACATTTGTGTCCCATGTTTTCCAAGACACAACTAGAAGATCTGCTTTTTTCTTTGTTCCTATATATAAAAATGCTGTGACAGATTTACCTTTCAGTAATAATGAAAATGTTGTCCTGTACCTGATGCATTGGGTCCTTTATTCACCTGACCCTTTCTTCAAGCCAATAGCCATACTGTGGCAGCTTTCCTTCGTCTGTTTCCCAGCTTCCAGTCTTTTACTGTTAAGACATAGATCTGTGTTATAAGGAAATCAAAGGGATTGTAATGAAATGTCTGAAGCAGAGAAGTGGAATCTACTTTCAATTCATTAGTTGAATGGATGTGCAAAACCTATTAAAATTGTTTTCAATGCATAAGGCATGTTATTGTTTGTTCCTTCTCTGACTTGGAAGAATACAACAATATTAGAAGTGTGTCACATTTTCTAGGCCCCAAAGTGTGGAGCAGCTTTTAATAGGAAAGAAAATATCTTTTGAAAACTATAAAACTGAGCAGTGAAATAAATTGAGCCTCAAAAGATGATTGAAATCTCCAAGTCAATATACAAAAGGTGTCCAAAGACTTGTGAAGTCTGACAGAATCTCTTTAGTTTGAGCTGTCTTTCATTTTGCATCAGGTCTTACATTTTTAAAACGTAGAAAAAAGCAATGCTGTCAGGTGAAGCAGGTTTGAAAGCAGGCTGCTTGTTCATGAAAGCCTGAAATTGTGCACAACTGTAGATAATGTGTCTTCAGCAGATAACTGAAATAATACATTTCCTAAATTGGTTGCATTAAGCAATTACTGATACTGTAGTAGAAACCATATAATTTTCTTCCTTCCTTGTAGCCTCAGCGCCGTGTCACGTTTCACCTACCAGATGGCTCCCAGGAAAGCTGCAGTGACAGTGGGCTTGGAGACCACGAACCCGCCAGCGGTGCCAGTACATCGCACCCTCTGCCCCTTGGCTTTCCCCAGGAGGAGTACTATGAGCAAGCATCACCCAACAGCCGGACAGAAGGAGATGGCAACTCAGACCCCGAGTCCAGTAAGTGATGAACTCTGGTTGTGTTGGTCATTAAAAAGAAGCCCCTTTCTGACATTTAATGATTTAAGGCAGTGATTATAATTGAATGTTGATTTTAACATGGCCAAAAAAGCCCTGCATTTCTAAAAATGCAGAGTAAGTATGCCCATTGGGAATGAAACAGTCTTGAGCTGTAAAGAGCTTATGGATTACCTGGTATTTTTATAGATCTGAGGTGCTGTGTGTATGGGAGCTTTCTGATGAGGTTAACACTATTGCCATTGCAATCATACATGCTGCTCCTAGGGAGTTTATGCTTTCTTACATGTTTCTTTATCCAACATTAACGTGCGCACTAGTGTGTTTAACACAAAGAACTTCAGGATGACACCACAGTCTTTAGAAATAAAGGTTTATTGATTTGTCTTTTGAGAGCAACTGTGATATGTAGTAATTATCTCAAGAAAGTATGTCATACGACTTAATTCAGCAGTTATCACTGGCTTTTTATGACATCGAAAACATGCAAATCAAGGTGAGCTCAGGACCATGCTAGAACTATAGATACTAGTTTTGCTTTCTCTGCCTTGACATGATAGCCACTTAGAAACTCCACTGTACAGGCAACTGTTAATTATCCAGGGGCTCTTTATCTGGATTAAATTGAACTGTGCCATTGATAAAAAGACACCTGAATGTGTGGAAACCTCTAAGGCCTTGTTAGAGGCCTAATAAGTGATTTGGAAATACATCTGTTCTGGGCAAAACTTGGCCCAAAAGGTGTATTTCAGCTGCTTTATTATATCATGAAGAATGAATTAGTAAGTCCAATGCAGTTGGAATAGCTCTGTGAAAAGGTAGTTTCTCTGCACTGGCAAATACAGCATCCAGCAGAGAGCATTAGCTCTGACTCAGAGCTGCCTCTAATAAATTCAGCTTGGCTTTTGGAAACCATGCTGCTGTCTTTGCCTTGTACTGCTTGAGACTAGAGTCTGAGGGCCTTGCGTGCAAAGATGAGGTCCTCTCTCTGTTTTTCTTTTAGGTCTTGAACTATTAACTGGGGATCCTCGGTTTTAAACTTTTAAAACTTTGTAAAGTTAACTGGTTCCTGAAGTAATTCCAGATTATGATTTTTTTTTCTGAGTTGATAGACAGCTGGCAAGAAGCAGCAGAAGTTTTGCATATTCTGCTGAAAATGTAACTCGTTGTTTGGTTCTCTGTGTGTTCATATATTTGAGGCTGTAATATACCCTTAAGAATATTTTAGACAGTCCAGCTGAATTTTTCATAGAATGAGATTTTAAGGGGCTACACATATACCCCAAAAGAAAGCACATATATATTGTATGTGCTGCTTTCTCATGCATACACATGATCTGAATTTGCTTTCCAGCTCCATCCTTCTTTTGTTCTTTGTAACTCTTATTTAGGCTTTACTGAAGTGAGCAGGTTGTACATAAACTTAGCATTTGGCTCCTCTTGTACACTGGGCATGGTGCGTGGGAATTGTTAGAACAGGCATGTGAATGTTGTCTTGCTATTTAAAGAGGCTTGGGTTTTGGACTTCCAGTGCTTTTTTAACTCATTTTTTGCAATTGTAGGAGAAATATTATTCATGACTCTTCTAAAATGTTGGCCTAAAACCAATATAGCTTTGACATCTGAATCTCATTGACACATATCACTGTGCAGGCACCTGATGTCTTTTCAAGTGTGAAATTTGAAGAAAGTTTAATCACCTGTCTAATTACCTGACAGCTCAGTTTTGAACTCAAAATCACAGTTTAATTAGCATTTACATTTTGTGGAGATTTTTTGCCCTTCTAACTTGTTTCTTTTTGAAACAATTTAATTGACACAATATAGCATGATGCTACAGTATTAAAAGTGTAGTTTGCAGTTCTTTTTAGCATTTTATGCTTATATTAATGGCAACATCTAGTGGCAGAAAAACATATAGATATAAATAGATATCTGTCATGTGCTTTCATACAACTAAGTAAAATAGAAAAGGAAGACCCGCGGCATATTTATGTTGTGTACTGCTAAAAATGAACTTTTACTAGGTAAAAGCAACCAAAATATTTTCTTTTCCGATTTATGAAAGTGTTCAGACTGAGGTTCATTTCACTCATCTGTGCATGTCTGGCAAATTTAGTCAACAGTGAAATAGTGGAGACCATTGTGAACTGATAGTTTCCACTACAAACATGCTGTTTGGGTTCTCTTTTGTTTGTTTGTTTCTTTTTAAAAACATGCTAAGGGAATGACATGAAGCTGCAATATGGAACGTTCAGGCTGGATGTCAGGAAAATGTTCTTCATTGAAAGGGTTCTGGAAAAGGCTTCCCTGGGAAGTGGTCATGGCACCAAGACTGCTGTTGTTCAAGAAGCATTTGGACAATGCTTTTGGACAATGCTCTCTAATTTTGGGGTGATCCTTTGTGGAGCCAGGAGGCTCCAGGACTTGATGATCCTTGTGGGTCCCTTCTAACTTGGGATATTCTATCATTCTAAATCTATTTTCGAATGGCTTAATCTATTTGAAGTACTTCTATTCTTGTTTCATGGACCAAAATGTTTTTAATGTAAACAGAGAGTGTGAAAAGAATATACAGTCAGATAATATGAGTAAATACCTCAATTCATACAGCAGAATAACCATAGCCTTCATTCTGTCTTAAGATCTCTTGTATCTGACCTATCTTAATATGAAACCTGTCTAAAATGTTAAGCCTGATTAATCATCTGATGGTAATTTAGTTCAACTTTGCCAACCAAGAACAGATACAGTTAGGATGAAACAATTTCCATAATATCCAGAAAATAGTAGGATGTTAAGTGGTTTATGAATGCAGATTACGGATGCCACCTCACACAGGAATATATTCAGAGGTGTTTTCTCCCTTTTGTTTTTCCTCAATACAGTTCTTTGGTTTTATTTGTTTCTCTACTATTGGAAATGATTTTATTTACTATCCATTTACTAGCAATAGCAAAGCATTTATTAAAAAGCACTTAAAAGATCTTGTATTGGAATAAAATAAATTAAAAAAAAAAAAAAAAAAAGCTGGGAACTATTGGTGAGAGGAAGCCTTACAAATTCATATCCAAAATAGGACTGAAGCAAGAGCGTAAGAATTGTTCTAATTGTGTAATTGTTCTTTACATGATCTAAGTATAAAGGGGTTAAAAAACTATGAGCAATTTCAAAGTACAGCTTTAAAATTAATTGTCTGTACTAATAAAAATTAGAAAAAGACTATTTAAAATGATTTGTCTTCCCTTAATTTTGTAGCCTCCTCATCAAAGCATACTGAAGTAATGGCATTACAGTAGGTGCTTCCTAAGGAAAAGATGCCAATAAAAACTAATAGTAATATAGAAATGCACATAGGTTTGTAGAGAACATTGTCCTTAAGTAACAGCATAGTGTATGGTGTTAAAATATTCTCTGTTAATAAACTGCTGAAACTTACAAGGATGCTTTAATAACTCCCCGTGCCTGTGATTTTGACCATTCCACCTTTCCCCCCCCGTGTTTGAATACAAAACACACTACAACAGTAGGCAAAATTTAGAAAATTCTCTTTAGCTAGACTTCTCCAGCAAACTCTCTCTCAATGGTGCCCACTTAGTGGGAGTGATATTGACAGAAAGGTTTGAAGAAAATGGTGCATATTAATTTCAATTATGCTTGGTTAATGGATAAATGTGTAACATTTTAATGACAACATTTCAAACTTCTACTATTTTTAAAGCCTTATCGAAACAATCTGGCTATTTTTTTCTTCTAAAAATGCTCTAGGTGTTCAACCATTCTGTGATTCTGTAAAAAATAAAAAAAAAAGTCTTCTTTTTTTTTCCTTCCTTGTAGCCTCAGCACCATGTCACGTTTCACCTACCAGATGAAAAAATCTAAAAACTATTTTTCCTACTTTCATTTGGAGAATGTAAGACACCCAGTTCAGCTAATAAACTGGACAGAATAAGAGGAATATATGATAGAAGTTTACAGAGAAAAAAAAAAAAAAAGAGAGTTGTTTATAGAAAATAATATGCAATTACATAATTGTAATTGTAAGCAAAAAGAAAGTTTAAACAAAACTAGTTGAAAATTAAAGGGCTAGTTAATGAGATTACAGGCTTTTGAATAGGACAAAATCGGTATCTTAAGGACAGGGGGCTCTCCATAAGGATACTGAACGTGAATTGAGATTATACAAAAAAGGGACTAATAATTTAAGAAAGTTGTATTCAAAATCATAAGAGGTAGAGCTAAGGAGAGGATGGTTAAAAGGCAAACTGATGTGCACTTTTAATATAATGGTCACTTCAAGCTGGTCTTGCCAGAAATGTGTTTGACTTCTTGTTTGTATAACCCACTTGCACCTTTGCTTGTGGTAGCATAAGCATTTGTATAGCTATTTGGTGAACTGAATAGAATAATCACTCTGAGTTCAACTTGACCTTGGGTCAGAAAAAAAGTTATATTTAAGAAGTTCAGTCCCCCAATCCTACATGTGGACGTGCAAGTAAGTGAATGAGCAGGTAGGGCAAATCTTGTGATCACTTCAAATGATTATTGGACTTCAAGAGAATTAGTCTTAAGAATTATCCATTAATCTATGGTTATTTAGCCATGTAAGAAGGAGGTTTGCAGCAAAGATGACATCTGTTGATTATTAAAGGTAAAATAATTTTATTCCCCCAAAATAAAAGAACATCTTCACCTTGCTTTAATTTTTGAAAAGGAGGATGATTTTGGGAGCAAAAACAGGCTGATGAAGAATTACGGTAATGGAAATAAAAGTCATAGTTGGTTCAGTGCCTTCATGTGGAGGAGCGGAGATACACTTCCTCCTAGAGTATCAAAACCGGTAGTGTTTTCCTTGTTTTTCTGTAATTCTAAGAGACAAGGTGTCAAGAAAAAAAAAAAAAAAGTGCTTCTGAGTGACTAATGACACTTTGGCCAGGCTTCACTACTGGAAAAGGTTTACAAGAAAGAAACTAAGATATGCATGAAGAAGAGAATAAAGAGTGTTGTATATTTCCCAAGGATGGTACAATATTAGCTCTATTATCTCATTTCAGTGACACTTTTTTAATATTGGGGAACATGTGTAGTTTTAGTCTATATAGATTTAAGACCTAATAACTATCATTATGACATTAAGGTTGAGCATTAGTAATTAAGAAGGAAAAGACGCATTAATAAAAGAATTGAAAAATCTCCTTCATTATCTTTGTTAATGAGTTTGGCATTAAAAAGTAGGGACATGTCAATTAAATATTCTGCTATCTCAAAGCCAAGCATCACTGAAAATATGGAGAAGGAGGTGTATGACAGAAGAATTGGATTTTGCTAAGGATTTGGAATAATAGCACTGGGATGAAATCTAATAGTTGCAAGTCCTTCTCATAGGAACTGGTGTATGTAACTAGTATATAAATCACCAGCAGAAAATGACATAAAGAAAAAAACAACTGAGTATTACAAAGATAAGCTATAAATCATCAGTACCTAATGTGATGTGAAAAAATCCTTGTTTATTCCTGGTACAGAGGAAAACGAGCAAAAACAAAACAACCAACAACCCACAAGGCAATGATGATACCACAACTGGAATATTAGAAACAGGACTGACTTCAGAAGTTAAAGAGAACTCACTTGATGAACAGGTGTAAAGAAATATTATTAATAACAAGGGAATAGGATGCCTATACACAGAAATAAGAATTAATATTGGCTTTTTTAAATTGCAAGTTAAAGGCTGGCTTGGGACTAGAACTGCTCTCAAGCAATAGGAAAGAATAAGGGAAGAGAAATGTGTTGGCCTAAAAGAAGTACCAAGTTGCTTCATGGACAAATGAATAGGTCGTCTATAAACCAGCAGAGGCCAGAAATTCTGAGATTTCAAACTTGAGAACAGTATGTAGAGAAGCAGGGAATGAGAATACTAACTTCATTTAAACAGAAGCCTGATAAATTTTTGAGGGGGCAAACAGAATGCCCACAGTAACAGCAACAAATATACCCTGTGATCCAGGAAGTCCCCTTTCGATGTTCACAGTAGATAAGCTGCTGGTGCAAGCTTGCTGAGTCTGAGTACAGTGTTACCCCCCTGCCTCCAGCCCCAGCACCAGGTGCCCACATGGCATCGCCTGAATGAGCGGCTTTGCCTTGCTGCTGCTGGCTGCATGGGCTGATGGAGCCAAGCTGGTGGCCTTGGCATTCACAGGCACTAGGGGAAGTTTGCCTAAGTAATGCCATCCAGGATCCTATAAATCTCATTGATGTCATTGTGAAGAAGAGTCAATGTTGCACACTGTCAAAAGACAGCTGATGATAGGAAGCTCCCTCTCCCTGGAGAAAATGGCTGCATTTTTGACCATGCTGACTTGTCTGATAATCAGAAACTCTGCAGTTGCTGAAATATACTCTTTAAACATCATCAATAACGCTGCTCTGGCAGCTGGACTTCAGACCTCATGCCAGGGCACAAGAAAAAATAAAATTATAGCATTTCGAGTATCTTGTTCCCTGTCCAGGTACTGGGGCTAGGTGTGATTGCCAGATGATGTGATTATTTATTTATTTGTTTGTTATGTTTTTGATTGTTTTGTTCTCTTCTTGTGTGCTTTTAGTTCCACATTAAGGCTGAAATGTAACAGTAATATTTTAATTCTGTCATTGCTGAATTGTAAACTTGCTATAGCAGTTAGATCGAATTTGAGATAAATAGGAAGACTCTGTCATTAATTAAAGATAATAAATCTTAAGCTAGAATAGATCCCAGTGTAGCACATCTGCCCACTGGGTGCCTCTACCCCTACTGTATTGTTTTTTTCTATCCCCATGGCTGTGCACTAATTATTAATTCTGAAAGTGCTGAGGTAATTAATCTTTCTGAGAAAACAGAGTTTGATTGATCTTCTACCTTTAATCAAATTAGCTTGTACGTAGGTGGGAGAATGTAAAGGCTGGCTATAGTACTGTACCACTCTGTAAAATACTCACCTTTCTGATGACCTCCTGAGAGCACTAGCATGAATCGCATTTATATAAACCATGAGGGCAAATACTGAGTGGCCATTTGATTTAAAAGTTGGGGAATGGTCAGAAATCAAAATCAGGGTGTGCTACATTTTAAAGTATGTCTCCTTTAGAATGGCAACTTTAGAATTTTTCACCTTATGTACGACGGTATGGAACATCAGTTGAGGCTGACAAGAGTGTGGGTTTTCCTGATGTTTTAGCTATCTGTATATAAAACAAAATTACTGACTAGTCATAAGTACATGCAATGAAGCAAGCCTTCTATAAAACAAACCATTATTCTTTAGGTTCTTGATAACTGGAGATTTGAGAGTGAGGAAGAGGTCAGATTGGAGAGGTGGATTTACAATGATGCAGATGAGTAGCTTTTGCAAGTGGATTTTTACTGGTCTTGAAGAGATACAGATTGCATATTCAGAAACAATTCCATAATTTGGTAATTTGATCCCTGAGTGCCTGACTTAAGTATCATTAAAGCAGCTGACCCAAAGGGAAAAAAAAATAAAAAAAGGACAAAGTGAATGAAATGAAGAAATACAAAAACAAAAAGATGCTGCAGCTCAGCTGACCCTAACAGTCACATACTGAGGAGGACATCACTGTAATTGTTATAACTCTGATTTTAAAAATCTTTTCCTTCTTGTAAAAAAGGAGCACTCTATAAAATATTTTCTATAAAATAGTTTTCGATGTTTTCTTATTGATATCAGACTACAATGTCTGATGTACATAAAGCCTTGATGTACATTTTCTGCTTTTTGAAGATAAGGAAGATAAAGGCACATTTTCCTAGATACATCATTTCTTTCACACAGAATCAATGGGGAAATTTTCTAGCAGTTCTCTTTATGGCCTCCCCAGCACTCTGTTGTATCTTCTAGACTACATACTGGGATGAAGTAATTCAGGCAAACAGTAATACTGTGTTTGTGAATTCCATCTAATGTTATTCTTGACTGAGGTTTATGACAGAAGTTACTCTGCATAGAAAGATTAGAAAGAATAGCTCAACCTTACAGTTTAGAAAGCAGTCATTTCTTGTGAAATAATAAGAATGGTTTTGAATTGTTTGGTTTTTGGTGGTGGTGGTGTTTTGTGTTTTTTGTTGTTGTTGTTTTGTTTTTTTTTTTTGTGTGTGTGTGTGTTTTTTTTTTTTTTTTTTTTTTTTAATAATAAATGAGATCTGACATCTATAAACAGTGATTTAGTGGCAGATGTTCTGTGATATATATTTATGTTATCACTTAAGCTGACATGGTAATGGATAATCCTATTTTTTCTGTTTGAGGTTTATCAAAGTTTTAAAATATATCACTATGGCAAGCAGCCTGGCAGGGCAGAGGTGGAGACAGAACAAATTTCTTTCCTCTACTTTTTCAGACTCCTTTCATATCTGACTTGCTGTCACATTTGCAGTAAATAGTGGCCCTGAAGTTTGGCTGGGTAAATAGAATCTAATTTGGAGCACCCTGAATCTGGGAACATGTTAGGGGTATGATGGTTATGATAGCTTGAAAAGTCACAAAGGGCACAGATTAAAACGGAAAGTTTATCTGTAATATATGAAAGCTGAAGTCATTGATAGAGTTCCCTTCTAGTGACAGCTTTGAAGATGAGTGTATCCTACCTATCTTAAATCTAGTTATGGATGAGATAGAACTTTATCAAGAAGAACCAGACCTCTGTGAGCAAATCAATCCCTTATCTTGTCCACAGTGTTTGAAAATGACAAGTGTGAAGACCTGGCACAAGTGCCAAGCGAAAGCAGCTGTCACGGGGGCTGCCAAGTCACCCAGCTCAAGCGAGTACTCCATCAGAGGGAAGAAGTGGCTTCTCTTGACAATAAGCCTATCTTTACTTCCAAATTTTACTGGGCCACCCACACAGTAAAATAATGTTCGTATGACATTTGTGTTTCTCTTACTTCTGAGCCATGAGGCAATTCACTTCATGTCCTTCTGTCTGTCTTATTTTGTCTCATACTTTCACTTGTTTCTTATTTTTAAGAAAAGATGAGTCAGTTACCTTTCCTTTCTTTTTTCAAGTTATGACAATCAGTAGCACCAAGAAGAACTTCTGAATATATGAAATACTGAGACATTTGTTAGTAACTAGTTCTTGTTTTAAAGGTAGAAATATAGAAAAAGCTCTTTTTTTTTTTTCTTTTTGTTATTTTAGATGACTTAAACCATGTGAAAAATTGCATGTTTATAATTGTGTTTGAAGTGTCATAATTCAATACCTGATTTCACTGTGATTAATGAAAAATATATCAAGGCATATATATTTAATAACTGTCTACAGCTACCAGTGTGTCTTAGAAATTAAAAAGAAGAGTTGAACAAAGAATATTCCCAATTGTCAGTGCTCTTAAAGTCACAACATTTGCTGAAACAAACTTGATCAACTCAACACATCTAGTGATTGTAGTCCTTGTTTGCGTAGAGATGTGGTCCTGGATGAACATCCTTTAATCTGATGTTTTTCTTGGAATTGTGGAAATTCCAATCGCAAGTGGAATTTTGATTGGAAATAGGATCTAATATTGAACTATCCATTATCATGTGTTCCTTTCATAATTTTCATCCTGCTCTCATGCTATCTTGGTTATTTGTACATATCCATTTTCATGTTTTGGTTTAAATTAAATTGTAAACTCCCAGGATTACACGCAGCACGTCTGCTATGTATTTGCATGGCTCCAAGCACAATGCAGCTGTTATACTTGTTTTATGTTCCCAGTACAATTGCAGTAGAAGTGATCACTAATACTTTTATAATATATGTGATGCTGATCTATACAAATAATATATGCTGTATTAGCAATGTTTCTTACTGCATATCAAGTCTTTTTGTTTTCATTTAATCCTGTAAAAATAGGTAGTTAGCTTGTCTTGTATTGGATTCCCTAAATTCAATCACACTGCTAGGAATGATGTGAATTGGGTAACTCATTATGCTTTGAAAAGGCAGGAGCCTTATGTGGATGTGATGTCAGAACATGTGCTGATGGTGCTGTGAATTACTGTGGTGGGCTAGCATCATGTAGAGTCACCTGACTGCTAGATCAGCTGTTTCTCTTTGGGTCTCGCAGTAAGAAGTTAGTTTAACTTTACTTTTAAAAGTAGCTGGCAAATGTTGCTTGCACCTTTGCATTTTAATAACACTATTTTGCTGATTGTATTAAAACAATGTTTTTGTGTTTTTTGTGTTCCTTGTGTCTGTGATCATCATTGTTGCAGCCTAAACAGCGTGGCTTGGATGAGATAATGAGATGGAACAGGATTTCACAGACATTCCCTTTTTTCTTCTTTTTGATTTTTAAAGAACAAAATATTTTTCTGACATGTCCTACTCTCAAGCAGCATTTCTGCAATGCTTCTCCAGATACGTTTTAAAGTTCTACTTAAAGCCTTAGTGTTTCAAATTAAAATTATCTCCAGGTAACAATCAGAAGCAACAACTAAAATGCTAAAATGCTGTTTCTGGGATAAGGACCTGGCCAGCTAATTCTGTATGGTCTATTGTACTTGAATTCCTCTCATCCAGAACAACTGTTTCCTTGACATATCAAGAACAGTGGCACTATGTAAATAGCTATTTTTTTGGTCTGGTTATCTTGACTGATGTCCCAGTGTCCCAGAAGATGAGTCCTCTTTGGGATGAGATGCTATAGAGTTTAGCCCTCACCTAATACTTTAACAGAAAGCAAGCATTTCTCTTACAAAGGTTTTACTTGTGTCACATACCGATCATACACCAAAGAACTTTTTAGAAAATGAAAGAAAACCTCTTCCACTCGGTAGCAGTACATGTGAAGAAAAACGATGGCAACAGGGAAATAGGAAAGGTGAGAGAAAGCACTTTGAAAACTATAAAAGCAAAACCTGTTTTTAGCATAATACAACTGATATTAAAGCTCTTCTTTATTCATATGCTAATTTTTCCCCTGGGGGTCAAATATCACTGATTACAGATTCTGCTGAGGGCGGAGCTCTAAAACATCTGTCTCTAAAATTAGCTACTTACTTCTGCTTTTTGGGAAGATTGTAAATAGCTCTTTCCATAGGCCCCATTAGAAGTCAGCATGTTGTTACTCCGACCTACTCCCATACTGGAATGTATTCACAGTATTGTGAAAAAATCCATGCTCAAGAAGATCTGCAAATAAAACAGTTCCTTCACCATTAATTGCTATGTCCAATGAATGGAATAGCATTTGGTTATGTCTGTGTGTGGGGTCTGAGTTGTATGATACTTAGGAGTTGAGTCAATGAAATTATGGTTTATATGTTCTAAAGAATATGAAAGGTTAAATAATCAGCTTGGATATTGAAATATCCAGTTTTCCATTTGAGGATTCACGATTGCAAGATACTTAGGTTTTGGCAAAATGTGAAGGTATTTTCTCCTCAATTTGTTCTTATTTTTTGATCACCTCTGCTAAGCTACAGAAAGATTTCAAAAGTACAATGCCGTGAATTATTCTGGAGCTGGAAAAGGATAATTCTCTCTTCCTCCTTTCCTCCCTTCCTCCCTTTCTTTCTTTTTTTCCTGGACTCTTCTGAGTTTTTGATACAGTGAAGTATTTCTGTGGAGGGAGTTTGTGCCTGGATCATTGTATGACTCCTGGCCCTTAATTTGTGTCAGGATGGAGCAAGTTGACAAATTTGTGTCACAGCTTCAGAAAGGTTATTCTCTCTGTAATCCTATAACTGGCACAATAGAAGAAAGGATAAGGAAAGAGCTGTGACATTACTATGACTTACTTTGCTACTGATACCAGCTATATAATAGTTAGTAGGGCTCTAACATTAATACTTAACTGCTAGATAAATTTAATGAGTACACTTGGTTTATTTGAAACAGCCAGCCTTTGTAAGAAGAAAGCTGACTCACTAAATCTCACTGCAAGCAGCAGGAGATTTTCTGTCTTTGAGCTAAGATGAGACATATCCAGTGAGGCCTTTAAGGAGCGTTTCAGAGTAGTGTTTGTTTCACACAGAAGACATGCTGTGACAGGCATCTTGCAATCAGAGCCCTTCTCACAGAGCTGAAGCAGTTGAAAGCAAGGAGAGGAAAAGAGAGATTCACTTTACAACATGATTAAAATTGCCAAGGAGACAACTGTCCACATCTTGATAATTGAGTGCACCAACATAAAAATCAACCACTATGATAGACAGTACTGCCACAAATTCCAAGAAAGACAAGATATTTGGGAGCAAATTAAACAAGAAAATGCTCTGAATTTATTCTAGCTCTGGGGTTAGGAGTAAATTATTATAGGGATTACAAAATTTAAAGTATTAATATTAAGAGATCTTTACTTATTATAAAATTTACCTCATAATTCCTTTTTCATTTTATTTTTTATGTAAATAATGAATTTTAGGTTTTGTTTTGCCTTTGAAACATACTTGAAGAAACTCTATTCTCCTTTGTGCATTCATCGTTAACCTCTCCCATCTATTTCTAATCTAGTAAATTCAAGAGCAATTATACTACAGTTAAGCAGATGTTTTCTATTTTGTATAACTATCCTTGCTGAATAAGGAGAGAAGATGATATGTATAGGGGTACATTAATATTTTTTGTTAAAAAGTGCTT
This sequence comes from Aythya ferina, assembly GCF_964211825.1. Taxonomy (NCBI): domain Eukaryota; kingdom Metazoa; phylum Chordata; class Aves; order Anseriformes; family Anatidae; genus Aythya; species Aythya ferina. The sequence continues at coordinate 4,861,141 of NC_140311.1, forward strand.
TACAGGCTAAAGAAAACCCTATAGTTTTCTAAATCATAGTCAAAAGTCAAGAAGTAAAAAATAGGAATCTGATAAACAGCTGTGCTGCACAACTATTCAGTGGAAACAGAATGCTTTACCCAGTAACAATTCCAGAATGAATTTAAAAGAAACAGTAGCTGCTCATTTTCTGTAAGGCTTTAGTTTAACAAGTCTGTGAAATGTGGGTTTTGTTTGTTCTTGTTTCATAACCACAAAAATAAATCTCAAGTGTTTAACTCTCCGATAGAGCTGCAATTATTCTCATAACACTTTTTTTGTGTACCACCAAGCTGTGGTTGCAGTGTATTTTAATGCTAGCAACCGCACCACATCATCTTAATATTCCTTGAGAATCTTTTAAAGAAATGCTGACACAAAATAATAGTATCATTATAATGCTCTTGCTATCAGTTGTTTGTTTTTTTGGTTTTTTTTTTTGTTTTGTTTTGTTTTGTTTTGTTTTTTCCCAAGGTGATCTTAACAGTCATTGCCCCATTTCACAATAGAAGTGCAAGAAGTGCAGCCTGAGCTGTTTGCTTGCCCCAGTCTGGTGCTTTGCACACTGGCAGCTTGCAGACAGAGCGTGTGATTACCACTGACATGTAGACGCAGATTATCCACTGTATTATTCAACTGGAACTGGCATTACCTAAGTAGTTTTCTAGGTTATTTGGTTAGTATAGACTGTATGTCAGAAAAGATCTTGGCTTTTTAGCCAAATGATTGGCAAGCTGAATTACAGATGGTCCAATCTGTGAATTTGGAAACCAGATCCAGACAGCTTCCTGCACTGGAAGACGAACAAGTAGTTTCTTACCTGCAACACAGATAAAGCTTCGGAATATATAGTACAGTACTGTGTTTCATTTATACTTTAAAAATTGATCACACTCTAAGCACATACTGCAAATGTATCTAAGTACTTACTGTGAATGACAGAAACTGGGTCTAACATCCTGAACATCCTGCACTAACTGTTCTTTCTCTATTAATGCACAATTTTAAAAGAAGCACAGAGGTGCTTATCTTTAGACATAAGGATAGGGGACTATCCTTAAAAAGTGAGATTTTTTTGATCCAGAAGCTGGAATGGAAACAGTGACCCAGTCAGCCTGTATTTCTAATTCACAGTCACAGTTCTTTTCCCCACTAGCAGATGTACTCTGATCCATAACCGTATTGCATGCTGAGGTAAGATGTTAAATAATAAGAACTGCTTTTAAATAATAAGGTTATGACACAAACAAAAAGGAACGGGTATCTCAAGATTAAAGATTGCATTTCTCTTTCAATTTAAGCTGCTGTAAAGGAAGAAAGTGATTTGTTGTTGTTTTCTTTATTTATTTTTTTTTTTTTTAAAGGGGGGGAGAAAAAGCTGGAAGCATATCTTAAAAAGATTTTTTTTAATCTAATGTCAGTGTGTATATTTCTAAATAAGACATATTTGTATTTCATTGTAAAAATTGCATGGGGGCAAAATACCTGCTTCTCAGGTGTTTGCTCCATATGTACTCTACTCAAATTATCATCATCTTTTTGCATGTATAGATAGTTAGATAGATAGTGGAGGGACATATTTTAATACAGGTTTCTTTTTCCAGCAGTAGAAGATGATTCCAGTAAAAATATGCTATCTTTATTCAGATGTCCTTGGTAATAAAAAGATAAATATAATCAACTTTATATTTTAACAGTAATCTCTTTACAGACTTTTTTTTTTTTTTTTAAATACTTTAGCATCAGTGGTAATTCAAAAATGTGTTTGAACATAGAACATCATGTGTGTTGTCTCAGCTTCTGTTACATTTCTGCTGTGAAACAATCCTTTTTCATAAACATAGCACTTTCCTGCTTAGCATGTGATCAAGTTCTTTCTGGAGGGAAAATAAGAAATTGTTAATTGCGAGGCACGTTTATGCTGCAGCACTGTGCAAGTGCATGAACTCACACTCATCTAACACAAAATAAAAGGTTATTCTAGTCTGTAATGGAAACCCAGAAGTCTATCTTTTCCAGCTATGAAAAACGGTATTTTTGCACAACTGAAATTGTACTGGAGCCAAACACTACTGAAGTCAACCATATTTAAGAATAAAATATTGGTGACCAAAATCTTCCTTTTTTTTTTTTTTTTTTTTTTTTTTTGCATTTTTGAGATTGTTAATGATATTTGCTATAAACCTACTTAGATTAAGGCTTACTATATTTTAAAATATTAAAAGGCCTATTTTATCCATATCTAAGTGATCATTTCTGTATAAAATAGAAAAGGCTTTCAGTTTACTGTTGACAAAATGTACAAATGTATTCTATACAAACTACATACAAACTTATTTCAAGTCTGTACTATCTAGCATTAAATCCAATAATATAGTTTTACTTAATTTTAATCAACCACACTATTAATGTTAACCATTATTAAGGATAATAAATATGACCATTAATATTAGTGACAATATATTTTAGCTTAAATTTTTATAGGATCTGTGATCTCTACTTGTAAGTTTGCCGTAAAAGGTGTAAAAGTTGTGTTGGGCTGTTCTTACTGTTTTTCATCAAGCAAATGCTAATTTTTTTCAAGACATTAATGTGCTTTTAATAGTTGTAAGCCAGCCTCAGCAACTTATATTGATTGCTAAGTCTTTACTTGACCATTTTGACAAGTAGGAAAACATGCTAAATTCTCCTTGAGGACTGTGTGAGTCGTATGTCCATCCAGAGCTTACCTTTGGATTGTTCACAATCTTTCTGACTCTTGATACTGTACAAGGAATAACTGCAAGTATTGAAGATAGAAATGGAAAAATTAACCCAGTCTGAGAGGATATGTATATGAAACTATGAGTAAGAAAACACGGCGTTGTGTTTAGCAGACTTCATTCTAAAATCAGTAAGATTTCAGATTTTTATCCAACTTTGTAGTTCTGTTTCCACAAATTCCTTTTTCTGGAGGAGAACAGTTAAAAAGTGGGATGCCACTTTTCTTGCAATGTTTTTGAGAATATGAGAGCTTGCTTGAGAGTCCTTGATGGAACTTGCATTTATTGCTGTTGTGTCTGTTCATTGCAGAAAACATATCAGTTGCAAAATGTATTTCTAAATTGCTGTTTGAGAATCTTGAACTAGAAGACCTTCTGGTTTATTTGGTGTGAAAATAATTATAGCTTCATGTGTAAGATATATAATATGTAAAAGTAACATTACATAGATTGTACTCGATTTGTCTGGAAAAAGATGCACAACCCTTACTGAACTGGGTAATTTGCAGACTTGATTTTATATATAACAGACCGATGAGAAGAAAATAAAAATCTGAAAAGTTGGACAGAACAGTTCTGTGAGACAGTACAGCTTTTCTTCTTTCTTTCTTTTTTCGTTTTCCTTTTTTTTTTTTTTTTTTTTCTTTTTGTATGTTTCAACTTGTTCACCTATTCAGCATCAAGTGATGGAACTGTAATACACTGTTCCTTAGTCATATCTAATTACCTTTCAGCAAGACCCTGGTTTGGCCTCCAGGATCTTTTGTGAATATTTTATCTAAATAATTATCTATCACTGAGTAGGTCTCTGGTATAGGTGTGATTCTGGTTATTCCTGCTCTGCCTATTGTGTTCTAGTTAGACTTTTGAAGGATGAATTTTCTGGTTTAATATTGGGCTTCAACAGTTGCATCAGAACAGAAGTTATGTATGACACAGACCTTTGGGACAGATGCTTTTTGGCACTAAATACAGTGAAATTCTGAGTAGTGGTTAATGACAAGAACTATCAATCCATAAATCAGTACCAATACTATGCAATTAAAAATGCTAAGATGTAAGTTAGGAAACTCAGTTCACCAGTGTAACAGGCACAACTTCATTATGAAGTGGAAGGAATAACTAGAGTGGTAGATCTGCAGAAATGACAGCTTCTATGAATAAATGCAAATAAATTAGTCATAAAGTGGTTTGGAGTGGTGGAGGTGATTACTTATTTTTTCAGCAGCAAAGGAAATAGACAAAAGACCATTGCTAACATATAACCACATCTAAAATCTGGCTATATTAGTAGGAGGAGATAGAACAGAAGAAAAGTTTTGTTAGCACACAAAACAGTAGGTGTGTTCTTTGTTAGACAGATACTTTTAGATGATTCTCTAATATTAGTTTAAAAGATTGTAGTATCCTAAATACTAAAAAATGTATAAAATGTTGCCTTCAGCAACCATAGCATGTTATGAATTTGAAGTACGTGCATGCTTGTGTATAACCAAACCTTTAGCAATGACTCCTTTTGTAGATTTCCTTTCTCTAATTCATTGGTAATTTGAGAAGTTGCAACTCTTTGATGTGAGAGGTTGATGTGACTAACTGACAAACAAGATGAAATTGCTCATCTATAACACAACAGTGTTCAACACTTGCTCAACAGTGATGAATTAGCTGAACACTGATCATAGACTGTATTTCCAATGAATATTAGCATTTGACTTCAGACCTTTGAATGTATTACAGACTTAGTGTCATGGGCTCTTGAAAGATGAGCAGTTTCTCACTGGAAACTAAAGTGAAACTATCAGGGTAGTTTTCAAAGCATCCAGCAGATATCACATGTTTGTAATTACGTTACACATTACTCACAGGTATGATATCAAACCAAAGGAAGATCTAGTTAATGTGCAGTCTCCTGTAGATCATTTTGTCCAACAGTCTGTGTTTAGTAAGTCATAAAGGAAGAAATATACTAACATAAATTTCAAATAACCTTTTACATTGAGGCTGTGCTTTTCACTCTGAACTACAAAGATGGATTTTTCCTGTCCTCTGAAAAAACAAACTATTAGATTTAAATTCTGCACATTTGGTCAGTAAAAACTGTTTTGAAGTATATTACATTTCCATTTTAGCATTGAAACTTACAGGTGCTCAGAAGGTTGAACAGTATGTCAGGCTTTACCCTGTGCTCATTTATAACGAGTAATAATCTAACAATCGCAGTGTAAAGCATGCATGAGCTCCTGTAGCAAGATTTGGAATTTTAAGGAAATGCTGCAGATAAAATAATAACGTCTCGTTTGTATTCTTTCAGTTCCTTAGCCACTATTACACTTCATAAAACAACTACAGAAATGGATTGCAAACATGCATCATTTCTGTGTGAGATGTGCAAAGGCTCAATGATCCTTAAATAGTACCAATAATGCCTTTCATGCACCTTATATGATGATGCTGTACCAAGCAAATCACACATTTTATGAAATATGTTTTCAATCCTGTCTAGAAGCACAGCACTACTAAGACCTTTGAGGATAAAGGTAACATTAACTTTTTGTGACTATGAAGACATGTAGATAAATTTTTGTGATCCAATTTTTGTCATCCATCTTGTTAGCTGGAGGACCTGGTGATCCCTTTTTTATAGCTGTATTTTGCTGGAAAACTCACTTTAGAGTTTTCTATTTCTAGTCTGGTGTTTACTGTCATGGGATGTATGTATGAAGTCTGCAATTTGAACAGAAATCTCTGTTTGCAATCTAGGTATTGAAGGATGTTCATCATACAGAACCACACTACCACAGAATTTTCTAGGTTGGAAGAGACTTCAAGATCATCGAGTCCAACCTCTGACCTAACACTAAACCGTATCACTAAGTTCAACACCTAGTCTTTTAAAGACCTCCAGGGATGGTGACTCCACCACTTCCCTGGGCAGCCCATTCCAATGCCTAACAACCCTCTCAGTAAAGAAGTTCTTCCTAATACCCAACTCCCCTGGCACAACTTGAGCCTATTCCCCCTCCTCCTGTCACCAGACACGTGGGAGAATACACCAACCCCCACTTCACTACAGTCTCCTTTAATGTACCTATAGAGAGCAATAAGGTCGCCTCTGAGCCTCCTCTTCTCCAGGCTGAAAAAACCCAGCACCCTCAGCTGTTCCTCATAAGACTAGTTCTCCAGACCCCTCACCAGCTTTGTTGCCCTTCTCTGGACTCTCTCAAGCACCTCGATGTCCTTCTTGTAGAGAGGGGCCCAAAACTGAACACAGTACTCGAGGTGCAGCCTCACCAGAGATGAGTACAGGGGGACAATCACTTCCCTAGACCTGCTGGCCACACTGCTTCTTATGCAAGCCAGGATGCTGTTGGCCTTCTTGGCCACTGCTGGCTCATTTTCAGCCGACTATCAACCAATACTCCCATATCCTTGTCCGCCAGGCAGCTTTCCAACCACTCATCTCCCAGCCTGTAGCTCTGCTTGGGGTTGTTGTGCCCCAGGTGCAGGACCCGGCACTTGGCCTTGTTGAACTTCATACAGTTGACCTCAGCCCATCGGTCCAGCCTATCCAGACCTCCTGCAGAGCCTTCCTACCTTCGGAAGGTGGGGTAGACTCTTGCAGAGCCTTCCTACCCTAGGAAGCCTGGAGGCTCAAATCCTGTTCCTTGTGGATCATATGGATAAGGAAGTCTCTGGTAATAGGAAAAACTTATTTCATAATATTATTCTCTGTTCTAAGAGTTGCACGTACATATTTAGATGCAATTCTGTACTGAAGTTCAAATTTAGTTCTTTTGTCTTGCAGAAACTTCTTGGTGTCTTTCCAGTGAGAGTAAAGACTATCTACATTTGTAGGTTTGCATCATGCACCCATCACTGTGATATCTAACACCAGCTGTTGACAGAGTGGTTTTATCCTCTAATATTTCCCCAAAGCTGCATGAAACAAACCAGAGGATCTAGAAATTGTATGGCACACATAAATTGTATATAACTCTGCTGCTTCCTAGGATTTTATATTGCTGTTACATGGATTCTAGCGTCTCCTGTCAGAGATAACCCTCTGTCATTGAAACCAAAGTTGAAGCCAAAGCATTCTTTATTGTGAGAACTGTTCACATACACATATAACTTGCTACACCATGGTATTTTATGCTAGCTTAAATCTATGAGTTTATTACTAGCTATACAAAATTTCTATTGAAGAACTTGAAGTCTTGCATTAATGTAATTTGCATAAGTAATGTAAGGCAGGGGAAGAAAAATGTATCAGTCTGAACCAATGATACCTTTGCACTGTGCGTTGTTATTTTGCTAATGGAATAGTTCCATAATTGACATGGTGTGTTGATTGAATTGTAGATAAATTATCTGCTGAGTCAGATGCCCTTCTTCTGGTGGGCTTTTCAATATCTAACTGAAAAATGTTACATTTTGACTTATTAAAGTTGTTTTGTTTGGCTTTTCATTAAGTACTTATTCGTTTAACAAGACAGAATGATGTACAGCAGTTCCATATTAAGCCTGAATTATATGATCACTGTCGGTAGTGGCCATGATCTACATGTAGAGTCTGTTAAGGTTTTAAAGCCAAATATTCAGAAGAGGGTAAAATAAGAATCAAGACTTCTTGTGTAATCTCAATTTGGTGTATTTTGCATATACTGTATGCTATTCACTTCGGTCAAATCTTATTTTTCTACACATCTTGCTTATGTAGTCATAGAATCAACAGTGTGGCTTGAATGAGTGGCCTTTCAATTTTTATTTTAAATCTGTAGCAGGTGTTCTCTACTATGCAATTATTGAACCTTATTTAAACACTGGTCTGAATAAAGACTATGATTCCTCCTCCTCAGTACTTCCTTGGTCCTGACAAAGAGAAGTAAGGAGCACAGTAGAGGTGGAGATAAAGGCTGCAGTTGACACTAGCACAGTTGGCAGTCAGTGATCTTTGGGATCACAATCTAGTTTATCTGAGCAGAGGAATAGGGCTGGGGCATGATGTTGGAATCTAGCTACGTATTTCTAACAAGTCTACTAAAGAGACTTACATGTATGTATATGCCCACTTGGCCAAGCGCTGCCTCCAGAGCCACTGTTTGATGTGTGACAGCTGAGACAAGAAAATATGCTTAATCTTTGCCAACTGGCTGGCCAACCAGTGCACATGCACCAGAAGTTGTTCAACCAGTATAAAAATTAGAACGGATTGATAAGAATATGAGGCTGGAATATATAACCAAAATATAATTGAGGCATCTAGTGCCCCACTTCCTTTCTTGAGTAAAGCTTTCTCCTTTTAAATGAGGTGTGGTAATTTAAGAAGGATCCATTATAAAAAGAACAGCAAAATTAGTGAGATTTCCTTATCAGTTTAAGTCTGTGTTTCAAAGCATGTACATGTCAGAACTTTCAAATGACATTATCGGGTTTATAGCTAAAGTGGAGAGAGAAAAAAAAAAAAAAAAGCTTGAATGGCTGCTTATAAAAGGATATCTTGGTAATGTATTCTTTTAAAATTTGTATCTGTCTGTAATTCTTATTTACACAAATGGAAATCTGTTTAGCAAAGTAAATGTGGTTTCTGACGTTAAAATAAATGAAATGTTAGTATTCTATTTTTAAAGAGATTTAGGAGTTCTCCATTGATGGTAGACAATTATTCAGCTTCCATTCTAAATTCTCTATTTTTCACTGTGTAGGACATATGCTCATCTATATGCATATATATGCATATTTATCTGCCTTTTTAACGTGGACAAATTGTGTGCATTGAACATATGTATATATAGATACTTACATCTCATATCTCACTGACTCACAGCTTAGTTTTGCTTAATTCAACATTTTGTCAAGGAGACTGTCAGAGCAGTTCCTCAGTTTGTTGGGGAAATACTCATGGAAGACAGTCGTGTGATTGGAAATGATGAAGAGCGAAATGCTTCAAGTCCACCATGGATATAAGCAAACAAAACTGAGTTCACTGTTTAGCTTTTAATCTGCAGCAGTCTATGTTCATTCTCTAGCTAAGCTGCACACTCTGAAACTCTGAACAGTTCCAATGAATTCAGTGGGTCTACTCTGAGTGAGGGAAGTTAAGTAGGTGCATAAGTGTTTTCAGGCTTTAGGCTTTACAAGCTTTCATAATTAGTACTCTAGACAACATTAATTAAAGAGTACTTTAGAAAGAATATAGCTGTTTAAACCTCTTCAGTGGTTTGCATCTTATTCAAGGATCCCAATCAATGCAACACATGGATAATCCATTCAGAAAATGAGGCTGCTTTAGTATGATTATAGTTAAATATAATCTGTATACATCTTTGCAGTTGTATATAACAAACCCAACTTTATAAAGTCATTTCAGTTCAAGAATATAAATAAAGGATAGTAATAACGAAAGACAACAAATATTTTCTATTTTATTATAGAGTTTCTTGCAAGTATTGTAATCTATGGTAATCAGCTATGATGAAGAGGCAGGATTTCCTGGGGCTAGCAATATCTCTTATTTCCTTTTTTAGTCTTGGGACAGAGTTAGAAGTTTGTGTCTATCTCACTCATCCTCTTGTTACTGTATAATTGAGGAAAAATTAAAAATATAGCAATGATTAATAGCTGTAAAATGCTTTTATGAACAAAAATGCTTTCTGAATTGTTAAGCATTGTGTTATATCTCATTTATTGTGAAAAGGCTGTTTTGATTTTTCTTCTACTGTATGTTTTATGTAATACAGTCTTCCTACTTCAAAAAACCATCTTCAGATGTAACAAATCTTTCTATGTACGATTGAGAATTAAAATTAATGTATGATTGATTAATTAAGATAGTAGCTCTACTTAAGGCTTAAACACAATTTTAATTTTTGATACTACTTGCCTTTTATGCTCTTTTCTTCACATATTGAGGTAATTTCCAAAAACAGTGATGAAGAAAATCACTGCATCTTACACTTGATATAGCAGTAAAGGCACAATAAAATTTGACCTGTCTTGTATTTAGTGTGTCTTGATCAGAAATAGGACAATCACTCAGAACAAATTATTTTGAAGCCTAAAGCAGAGAGGATATAATCTTTAAACACAAAACTACCTGATGGGCCTTTAATCACCTTACAATTATGAAAGATCTCTGTCTATTACTGAAAGAGGAACAAAAGACAGAAATAGAAATAAAGACAATGGCAAACTAAAAGTGGAGAAATGTGCATGTATCTCCTGTACTATTTAAATACTCAATGCCTACTACTCTACAATAATGGGAAAAATCCCAAAAAGACCCTACAAAGTTTGAGTGTCTGCTCGTTTTCCTGTAATTATTCCCTCTGAGAAAAAAAAAAGAAAAGAAAAAAAAAAAAAAAAGGTGGTCAACCCAGAGTACCTGTGGTAATGTGTCTCAGATGCTAGCAAGCAGACAATGTGGGCTTGGAGTGCCAAAGAAGGTAGTACTGCAAAAATCCTTTGTGCTGAGATGGACTTACTGAAGACCACAGAAACTTGCATCTTCAAAATACTAATCATATTCCTCCAAGAAGGTGGACAAAGATGTACAATTCTGTAGTTGTTCAAATGTTTTTTCTATACTTTCTTTGAAAGACCATTTTTAAGTATGTATTTTCAACTTCCTCTCTGCATTGCTCCCACATATTCTACTTAGTTAAATGAGAGCCAACATTATAAAATCCTGATTTGGAACGATACAGTAATTATTAAATAGGTAAGATTGAATCATCTTTTTTTTTTTTTTTTTTTTTCTTTTTCCTCTAGCTTCAACTCTGTGTCATTGACTGCTGATTATAAATACTATTAGTGAAACAGAAATCAGCACAGTGTACTTGAGTTACTTTTCAAATAAAGGTTTTTTTTCAGCAGTCAGGTTCCCCATAGGCTTTTAATCAAGGTTATGGGAAAGTCCATAAACGTTCTGCTGAATATTTAACAAGCTGGAGGTCATAGCAGACATGAGATCCCAAGGACAAGTGAAATGAGATTGCAATCAGAAGAGCAGAGGAGACCTGGAGATAAGTAAAGCTTTGTCCACAGATAATATCTAACAGAACAAACACCAGAGTCACGTTTTCAAGCTTCTTTTGTGAGACTTAATTTTCCCAGTATAAACAGCCATAAAAGAGGGTAAATAGAAATGGGTGGTTGCACTGGTTTTAGTCACTGAATTTAATCAAAATGGTGATTGAAATCCAGTCTGAAAAAAGTCTAAAAAATTAAGACATATGATTACAGTTACACACCTTGCTTTTTAACAGACCTGATATCCTACTTCCCTAACACCTTTTTAAAACAAATTCTGTAATCAAATTCTATTTTACTGAACTGTAATAGCTGTAGTTAGCAAAGAACTTCTGTGTTAAATCTTTAGAAGTGCACTATTTTTAACAGTACGGTTGTGACAATACTTTTTGGTATACAACAAATGGGAAAGCAATCTTGTAGAAACTATTATCCAGGCCTATGCAGGAGCTATACCAATGTAATTATAATACTCTGTATAATGTAGAGATTGGATATTCGGAAAACTTACCTTTAATGTCAGGCTGACACAAGCACATACACTTCTGCAGACTGTAGGCCTGTAGCTGTCTCATTTTGCCTCTTGAAGAAACCTGCTAAAATTAATACACAGTGTCTCAAGCAAGCGTGCTTCCATCCACAAAAGCATGGAGAAGACACTGGTGAGGGTACGTAGAGGCTATGTTGAGTTTGTACCCTGGGCTGGCTTTGCAGCAGCAGAGCGGAGGCAGTGGTGAGAGCTGCTTGCAGGGGCTGCGTGGGGCCATGGGCTGTGGTGAGTGTTTAGGAGATGGTGTCAGCTTCCAGCCTCTGCTTTTTTGGTGATTCTTGGAATTAACTGCCCAGCGACGTTCTCTTCCCATTAGTTGTTGGAATTTTAGATGTACATTTTCTGAAACTGATGCTTTGTTTATTCTTCATTTGCAGCAAAAATCACTAACATTTTTAATGCTTGGCAATGTAGTTTCACAGCCTGCTCTGATAATGAAAGTCTTTGAAATAGGAGCATAGATACAAATTTATATTATAAAACCAAGTTTTTCTATGGCTTTTTAACTGTTTTTGTTTTGTTTTTGTTTTGTTTTGTTTCGTTTTTTCCCTTTGTGTGAGAACTGTTAAAAATTTTTGTCCTCAAAAAATCTGCTGAACTTCAAACTGGGATTTCTGTTAATGTAGAACTGTATGGCAGTAAATCTGGCTATATTAGGTAGAATGTACTCATAATATTGGTTTCATCTTACTTATCATAAAAGAAATCCTGATACTAGCTATGCCATGATAGTTGTTTTCTTTTCTTACAGAAGGTACTGATAAGGATCCCAAATATTAGGGACTTTGTGACGATACTTGTTGGCCCACCATGATTTCCAACACAGCCTCTTGTAAATCTGTCTCTAATCTCACTGCCACTCATGCAGTACAGCTGGACTCTGTTTCCCATGCACAGAGACATCCAGGGCCTCACACTGGAATGATGAACAAATGATGCACTTCAGGAGAAGATATTTTTGCAATAAGCTCTTTAAAAGCAGAGAAGAAAGCACCTGTTTGGGTATTTTCCTTTGCCAGACTGGCCTGATTTAATGAGGGGAGACTTCTGCATGGGGTCATGCAAAATGAAGATAACTTTTCCTATGCAGAGTTGAGAGGGCATGATTCATAGCCCTGTGGGTTTTGATCATGCTGTCATAACAGATCTTTGCCACTATGTAAATAACTTAATATTAGAAAAAAAAAAAAAAAGAAAAAAAAAGCATTATTTCTGATGTTTTTAAAAATACAAGAACAACTTTGTACATGTTTTAATTGTAGTCATAAGATAGCAATCAAACATTGCAATAATGAAATGTCTGTGATATAAATGCTGAAAAACTTAAGGAAAGGTTGGTTAATATTGAATGTAATCTCAATGCTTCACTTGTAAAAAATTCATGTTTCACTTGAGACTGTAGTGCTTTCAAATAGAAATGCTGAAAATAAGTGCATTGTAAATATCCATTTTATACAGTTTGTTCACATATCTTTTACCAGTCTAAATCTTTTTGCCAGTTTTTTTTCCATACTCAAATGTTTCATGTTTTCCATATCTCAAAGGAAAAAAAAAAAAAATAAATGTTTTTGCTTAGGAAATTTAAAGTAGTTTTATATGGTTTCATTTTATTTTATGAGTCACTAATAAAATGTATCTGGATTGATAATATGAAGTTGTAGTCTGATAAATTAGTTACAAAAATATGAATATGCATGTTGTATAATAGGAAAATTGATAGGTAGTTACATAGGAGGGCAGTCAAGCAGAGAAAATGATAGGAATTTTCAGAAATGAATTTAACAACACAAATTATGTATACATAAAAGTAATGTAAGAATAGATTATTAAGGAGCTTTATATGATTTCTTTTGACCTATCTAGGAGCTGGATTTTCCTTGCAGTTATGGAAAAAAAAAAAAAAAAAAAAAAGAATTTTGATTTAGAGGCAGATATTAAACAATTAATTAATGAATATCTCCACACCTCTGCAAATCTCCTTTCAATTACTAAGTTTTCAAAAGAACTTATGAAAGAGATGGATATTTGAAAATTAAACTCACAATTCCAAAAGTAGAACATAAGATAAAGCTAAGAACAGTCCTAAAATAAAAATTAGTATAGAAATAAATCTTCAGATGTATTTTTCAAAGCTCTGCTGACATTTTTCACTTTTCCAGTCAGTTTGAGATCATTCATTCTCATTATTCTCAAGCATAGATCCAGCAATAGTATAACTCCCTTCACAAACATTTTAGAGTGACTGCTATGCGCTGTTACTGACATCTGAGCAAAATAATAATTAAAAACCAAACAAACAAACAAACAAAAAAAAAGTTATATATCTAAGATTTGTAAGCAGAAAAGATGCATTTCATAAAAAATTAGTCAAAAGATCATCAAACAGACTCATATGAAATGGTTAGGAAAGCTTCTGGTATAACAGTCATAGAAAACGTTTTCTTGGGTTTTGGCAAGAGATAATAGTGACTGACTGAACTTACTGTCCAACTGCAAATGTTAGCTAGGCACATTACAGCCAGCATTAGAAAATCATTTACTGTGCTATCTGAGTAGTAAATGTGACAATGGAAATTGGATTTCAGATTTCAGAGCTACACTGCTTGCCAGGGGCTTATAGCCACTATTGTCCTAGGAATCTTTTTTTTTTTTTAATGGTGCATGAGTAGCTTCCCATTAATTTTGGTGACTTCGTTCTCCTAGCTGCTGCCTATCTTTTTGCTCTGTAATGAATTTCCCACAAAATCCACTCCCATTTCCGTATTTTACTGAAATTTTCTGATATTTTTATAAGTTAAAAATATCAACATTGAAGTAATTATTAGTCTAATGGATGTTTGTGGTCCACAGAAAAGTAGAGTGGAGCATACAACTTCTTTTTCAAATGACAGATCAATCTCACTTTCAAATGAAGTACTTATCATCATTGTCTTTATAAACAAAAAACCTCAATTACATTTACTTTAACTTTTCTAAAAAGGAAAATTAACAACTTGGTATTAGTAAAGGTAATGAGATTAGCTATGTTAAGCTGTACTTAGAAAATGATATAAACCATTTATATGTCTGTGAATTTAAATTTTATGTTGTGCAACCTTGGATAGATTTTAGAATTATTAATATAAGAAGTCCTGATACAACGGGCTAATCCTTGTTATCCTAAACTGAAAATGGAAAGATTTTTCGCAATCATTTAGAACTTGAGCTGAAGGAAGATGCTCTGTTAGATCAACATTTGTGGGAAAATAAATGACAAGCCCCATAGGGAAACGTGAAGCTCTATGATGCTAACATCATAGAGAAAGAAAATATTGCTGACAGAATGAGCTAAAAATTGATCTATAGGCATTATGCTAATGGAAAAAAGGAAATCTTTTTTTTTTTAATTAAAAGTTGCCATTTTTCTATCTTTGATTTTTCCTTTTTTATTACATTTTCTCTTAGATCACTGTGAACTTTTCTTTAATATGCTCACAGACACAAGCACATAATGCTGAACTCTGCCTCCTAATACTGGCAATTAAAATGTTCCTGAAATGATGTGGAAAACACAGATACATATTACCGTTATTCCAGAATGAGAAAATGCTCTTTTTTCATTCAGCACTGGTAATTCATTTTAGAGTAGTTATCAGAAGTTCTAGATAAATTCTCTGAATGGAAGTCTAGAGATGCATATCTGTTGTCTTTCTGAATAGGCTTTGTGCCCATTTTGTGCCAACGGCTGAGGTGTTAGATGCATCCATAAGGATTTCAATTGATCTTTTGTTATTACTTAATATTTGTGATACCAGATGGGAGGAAAAAAAAAAAAAGAAAAAAAAAATGTTATTTTTAAGTCTTCCTGCTGGAATTCTGGAACTAGTACGTGTTAGTTCAAGCTAGACTTTTCAAAACTTTCTATAGTATTCAAACCATATGCACGTGTTGTGAGAAATGAAAGAATATGTATACGCAGGTTGAAAGGGAAGAGTTCCTGATTTTGTTCACTAATAGTATTTAGAAAAGTAATTATCTATCTCCTATAACAACCAAATTTTACATACCTTTTCTTTTTCACCTGAATTCTGTGAAATCTGCAATTATGTGTCCTGTAGCTTTGCTAACATTAGGAAATTATATTGTGTTGCTATAATTATCCACAAGGAGTTTACGATTTGTGAACTGTGAGTAAATGGTACTATTTGATCAGTCATGTTTGTTACTTTCCCCAACTTGTTAAGTGACAATTTCTTTACAGTACAGTTTTGCTTTATGATGACAGTTTTCAGAGCATGGACTATTATTTCATCAACAGAACAGAAACCTAGCTAATTTATTTCACCTATGACCGTACCTGGTAGATGGCACTTGCTATGAGTAAACGCAATGTGAAGACAAATTAATAGCTTGTTATCATTTGCTGAAGCAAGAAATAAGAGATCTGGGAGTCAGCTAAATGAGCAGGACCACTACAATGCTAGAAAACAAGTATCATTTACAGTCAACCCTCAAAATATACTGGTAGATTTCAATCAAGCTGAAATAATTTCCCACAGTAGTTTATCACCTGCAGTGCATTAATAATAGATAAGCATTCAGTGGTGCTTTTAAGTGTGTTTTTTTTTTTTTTTGTTCTTTCAGTGTGATTAGGAGGGCATCCATATTCTGAAATTGAGCATGCTTAAGTGGAGGCATACTTCTGAAGCCTTGTCTTGCAGCAGGGCAAGCAAGAGTCATCATTCACATAACTGTGCATGTGAAAAAGACCTTCTAGCCAGTCAAGTAACTGGGACTTCAACATACATAAGTGATATGTACTCCAGTTTCTAAAGAATCTGAGAGTCTAAGTAAGTGGTGTCCCTTGAATACTGAAGTGAGTTTATTTTTGTTTCATATAGAAATTTTCCAAATAATCTGCATTATATTATCATTGGAGAAACCAAGATGTCCCTCTTTAAGATGCTGAGTCCCTTCAGAATGGTTCAACAAAGTCCTTGTTTCCTGCTGGGTTCAATAGGAGTTTGATCAGGGAGTTATTAGCTAGAGGTAAAGGCTGCTCTTGTCAGAAAGGACTTTGTTTTCTGCAGGATTTGATCTTGCCATGCAGAAGGACTTGCTCATAGAGGACACAGCGAAGCCATTTAGTTAGCTGTAGTTAGCTGTTAGGGGGGGAGGGCATGTGTGTGTGTGTGCGCACGTGCTGTTGTCTTTTTCCCCAATTTGAGGATAATCCAAATGCTACAGCTTATCTGTCATTTTAACTAAAATAACACATTACTTCACTCTTGTTATCTTTGTTAATTGCACATAATCTCATGACCCATCTAGACATAGCCCCTCAATTTTGCTTTTATATTATAGTCCTTAATAAATAAAATCACTCAAATCATTAGTAGAGTTAAGTAAGGAGTAAAAAATGTCTCAGAGTGACAATATTTTCATTAAATGGTTGTGTTTGTTATGAAGAGTTGCAAAATACCTAGGGAAAGAAGTAAGCTTATTCAGTATATAGTTATTTGCTGATACATTGATGGATTAGTTTACAAATTATGGCAGTTAGACATATCCTATTATTTATAAAATGGCTTTTTAAAGAAAGTTCATTTTTAAGGTAAACGATCAAGTAATTCCTTATATGGAAATGGGGGAATACTTAACCTTGAGTACAACAACATTAACTCCAGTAAGCCTAATGAATTATTCATGCCATTATCTACCTTGAGAGACATCAAATCTCTCTGCACTGTCTGCAAAGTGCAGTTTACCAAAAAATGATAGCTCAGTAAATTATATTTGTATATCTGAACATTAAAGACGGTACTCTGAATAGGCATTGGTGGATATACCCGTATAATCCATGCAGAAGCAAGGTCCTATATGTCATTTCCTAATTCACTTGCAGTCATAACTCATTTAATAATTTGTTTGCAAGGAATGTCCTGATAGACAAAAATCATTTAATATTCAAAGATTCATATAGCAGTAATAGAGGACATAATCACTACAAGCACTGGCCTTTTTACAAAGAAGCTGTTCCTCGTGATATCTGGAGTCTGGAACAACATCCTGAAGTATGAAATTGTCTTTTTCTCTATTAATTTGTGTGGTTGTTTAAATGTTACTTGCCTTTTGTTATGCAAACTGTCAAATTCTGGAAGGAAAGCGACTATTTTAAAAGCTCTGTTGAGACTGGCATTGGCATTTTCATTGATGATAACAAAATCTTCTCTTTTCAAATTATTTTTCTCAGCCTTAGGTCTTCAGACACACGTTCTTCACAAATATTTCCTGCTTTCTTGTATAAACTGCTTTCTGTAATCTAGAAGGTCTACGGGAATAGGCATAACATACCATAAATCAAAGTTTGAATACAAAATTGCCATGCTTTGTTCCAGAACTTCCCCTCAGTAGCTAAAAGATATGTTTATGTACAAGTATTTATAGTTTTTGCTTGCTCTATGATCTGGTCACTATCTGGACCTCAGCACAAAGCACCATGGCTGTCTGGTATGCACTGGACCTTCTGACTTACGCCTCTTCTTACTTTAGAGATCATTTTTCATACAGTTTGTGCCAGGAAATTAGGCTGACCATTTCTTTGCTATAGAGGAAGATGTTTGATCATGCAGAGTGGGCACTATGTCTGTGAAATTCCTCATCAAAGGAAGCAAGAAGTTCTAAGGAAACTAGCAAAATATTCTAGGGGAAACTAAATATGTGCTTGGAAGAAAGATCCATGGGGGATTATTAAGCAAACCACATAAGGTTCAGGACTCTACAGAATACAGTTGATGACTGTGAGGGTACAAGAAGAGTTTTGTCCTTCTTTGGGTACATGCTTACCAACAAAACTAGACGCACCATACTGGGCTAGATGAAACTTTGGCTTGCACTAGCATGGTTGTTTGCATGTTCCTGTAGTTACTAAATGGTAATCATTTGTTTGGGGCTTTTGAAAAACAGAAATTAAAATGCAAGTTAAGATAAATCATAAACGAGGACAACTGGAGTTGTGAATTTACTCTTCTTGTGTATTACAACTTTATATTTCTGCTTTCTTATTATTTGATAAAAGGGAGATTCAGTGAAAATATTGAGCTGAATTGTAAACTTACTTTTTAAAAGAGTAGCTGTTTCAAAAACTGTGATCCATTATAATGAGATGATGTCTGAAAAAAAGGAAAATATGAGATATAATGACTTTCTTGCGTGAGTGGGGATTTGTTTTTTCTTTCACTTCCTTTTACAGTAAAAGGTTAAAATCTTAATTTTCATGTGGAAAGCTAATGAGTTATTGCAATAATAATGCAATTGTGCAAATTATTGCAATTACAATGAGTTATTGCAAACAGTATCCTGGGATGCATCCGAAGAAGTGTGGCAAGCAGGGCAAGGGAGGTGACTCTCCTCCCCCACTCTGCTCTTGTCAGCCCCCACCTGCAGTACTGCGCTCAGCTCTGGGCACAAGAAGGGCATGGACCTCTTGGAGCGGGTCCAGAGGAGACCTTCCCGATGAGCAGAGGCTGGAGCACTTCTCCTACAAAGAGAGCACTGGTCTTGTTCAGCCTGGAGAAGAAAAGGCTCTGGGGAGATCTTGTAGAGGCTGTCCAGTACCTAAAGGGGGGCTACAGGAAAACTGAGGAGGGACTCTTTGTCAGGAGTTGCAGTGATAGGACAAGGGGTAACAGCTTTAAACTAAAGAATGTGAGATTTAGATAAGATATTAGGAAGAAATTACTTAGTATGAGGGTGGTCCAACCCTACCATTCTGTGATTCTATGAATAGTATTGAGATATTATAATCTGAAGATCCCCCAGGTTTTGGTAGGATTTTAGCTGACATTACTGGAGTGCTACCCAAGACCTCAAATCTTGAAGAGCATCTCAGAAAGGTTCGATATGTAAATTGTACTTTTATCTGTTGACCTATTTGCAGTCGTGAATGTAACTTTTCTGTCGTATTCATCACTAATATATATAAATGATATTTCCTCATCTTAGTAACTATCCATGACGCTTAGAAAGATGTTGGGGGATGGAGGTATTTGATAAGGACACAGACATAATTTTGCTGCCCGATATACATAGATGCAGAACTCCCACAGAAACAGATTTATTGTTAACTAAACTTCAGAACATCAAAAAGATTAAAATTGAACCCTCTGGCATCTTCAACTCCATATCAAGATGGTATTACCAATTTCCAAACATTCTCACTAATTGCTTTTTTCTGTGAAATGTCTTTTAACCCATTAAAAATGCTCAGGGCAAAACCCATGTATTTTATGGATTTAGCTCCTAATACTTCATAACACACAATATCTCATAATTGTGATAAATCTCTAAAGACTCCCATGATTTGAATCTCATCTTTGCCTTGTGTGCTATGCTTGCAGCACTAATTATGATTTTATATATATAATATGAGAATTTACTAATTTTGAAATAGCCAAATAATTTAAAACCAAAAGCTCAACAAGAGCTGATTTCCCATCTGAATGTACAAGTACAGGTGAACTTTCCCAGCTTTAGAGATAGCAAAACTAAATAGGATAGATAGCATTTTGTATGTAATGAACAATCATTCTTCATTTTTGTGTCAGTTCCAACTTTTGCCGAGACTTTTAATCACAGTATTTAGAAGTTCTCTTGCCAATGTCAAGACTGGCAGGAAGATGTTGGGACAGCTGCAGATCCCAGTCTTTTGAGTTGTTATGATAAGGGACTACAGTAATTGTAAATATATAATCTATGTCATAGTGTGGACTCAAAGGGTGAATACAGCACTATATGATTTTGCAGTCACCTGGAGTGTCCTGTGGGTTATTTTAGAGGTGCCCATCAAGTATTTAACAAGTCTGCCATTACAGAGTAATTTTTATTCACCTTTTCATTTTGGAGCTAATTTCAGTCTCTTGTTTTGACTACTCAGTGGTTTTGGAACATGTTCTGAGTGATTTCACAGCTTATAATTTTAAAACTATATTTTCTGGAATACAGAAGGCTCAGTATGACATCTGACACTTGTGTATCTCTACAAATAAAATTATTTTTTAAAATGATTTAAATAAAACTATCTTTATGTTCAAAGTACTGACTTAACCTTTTTGGCAATAGAGATTTTGCTCATCTTAAAAGTGTCTGAGAATGGGAGGAAGTAGCTGAATTTATTTATTTATTTTTTTTGTTGTTGTTGTTGTTGTTTTTTTTTAAATATCTGAATATTGTCACTGCAGCAAAAGAATTGCAGGTGGAGAACACTGGGATTTACAGAGGCTCATGGGTAGAAAGGAACAGGACTATATAAGAAAACAGTCTTTACATTTGTTTTACAGTTTTGATTATATTTGTAGATTTAGTAGTAGAATATGATGTTGCTGACCACATGTATTGGAAGAAATGATTGTGCTTTCCCCCACCGAACACACTTTTAAAGAATATGATATCATCTTAGTGCTTTTGTCTTACTTTGTTTCCACCCTGGATTGGAATTTCTTTCAGATAGAACTTATAGTACACATACATATATGAACTATTCTATTATATACAGACCCTTAACATCTGTCATCTCGTCACGATTTCTTTTATTAAGTATGCTGTTGCAATTTGTCAAGTCTTTAAGGAAAAGGAAGTAGGAATGTTATCTAAAACAGAGAATAAAAAATATCTGTTGATATTTATATTCATTAGAGATCACTAAAGTACTTTCCATGATTCATACTGTATCATAAAACTTCCTCAAAATTTGTTAGATACTTTGAAAACAATGTCTACGTTTGGTGATTAATATGCCTTCAGTATATTTACTATACGTTTAAACACAACTCCAGTAGCACAGAGTGAAAACTTCAGTGCCACTGGAAGTGAATGTAAATATATTGATTTAAAATGAATTTATCTGAAAATCTCAAATGCTTTTTTAAAAATTACAATCCCAGTGGTACTGATGAAAAAAGCATATGTTTTTCTTATGCTTATCTCGAACTGACATAGTGAAAGTAATCAGTATTTGTTTTAAATCACTCTAGTATTGTACAAAATACCCTTAAAAATACTCTTATAAAATGATCTGTAATCGCCTGTTTTACTTTTAGCTATTCCAAATTCCAAATAGTTTTATACTATTTTTTTTTTATAATGTATCCTATCTTATCCTATCTTATTCTCTTTTACTGTGTATCTACTGAAGTTGTAAATGATCAGTTGCAAAGCAGAAGTCACAGGAAATGTGCATGTGCACATTTTCCTTATCTTTTTTTTTTTTTTTTTTTTTTTTTTTTTCACATTTTGTTTTGGCTTAGTCCTTTTCCAAATGAAAACAATCTACTTAATTTTGTTTTACAATTTGTCCTGAGGTAACAATGTCTTGCAGATACATAAAGATACCACATCATATTGAGAAATATACAACTACTGTACTTATCTGATTACTATGGAGTTAGCTGTAGATTGTATATGTTATTAAACAGCTACTGCTGGAATTGATTCACAGAATTTATTTTGCATGTTTTAACCAATTTTGAAATATAGTTGATGAGTAACAGGCATACTTGATATAAAGTAACAAAGTAATAAAGTAACAACATACTTGATATAAAGTAACAAAGATAAATTCAATCAATTCTGAGGATTGGGGAGAAAAAGAATATTCTCAGAATATGTCAGAAGACAGGTTTATGGATTGCAGTATAATCCATGCTCAGCAACTAGATAGACATATTCAGTTGCGTACAACTACCTGGTGTATGGTTGACGTCACTGGTATATATATGAGGTATATATATGAGGTCACTAACAATAGAATGAAAGAACTCTCAGATTTTGCCTACTAGCATTGTATCTTGGGATGCAGCTCAGTTCTGCCTATGGTCAGTTTCTAATGCTCCCTGACCCTTACTCTGTTATAAATAATCAGAAATATTCATTTGAAAATGGCAATAGCTTTGCAGAAGTGAAGTATTATAAAAAAAAAAAATACATCCAATTCTCACAACTCCTTGCAAATTTTATTGGAAAGCCTTCAGCTGAGTATATTCACATCCTACTTTAAGAAATGCCACAAATAATATGATGAGCTGAATTATCCTCAAATAATTTGTATATGTGTATACTGATTTCACAGTGCAGAAGGCTATCGTTTCTACTTTCAAACTGATACAGCATATTAATATACTTGAAAAAAAAAACACTTTAAGGTCAGTTATCACTATTAAAATCATAAAGTCGTAGATTAAGGAGTGCTAACATGGTAGAGCTTTGTTTTAAGTATTTCTGCGCCTTCCTGTTTTTCTCTATAAACTTGAATCATTAACATTAACAGCCTGGAAAATTTTGCTTTTCCACACAATTACTGAAAAAATTTAACTTCTGGCTCTGATTTCACAACGTGGTCACTTGTGACAGATAATAAAGAACAATGCACTCTTGGTGCTACCATTCACATTTAATTCAAATTTAATGTAGGGAGTTCTAGAAAGAAAAATGAGGCTCTTCTAAGCATTAATGTTGAATTTTGGATATGACTTTTTTGGATATTTTCCACTTATTCTTTTGAAACATATTTTCTGTTTTTGTTTGTTTGGTTTGGTTTGGTTTTTTGTTTGTTTTTTTTCTCTGCAGGCATGAATTATAGAAATACTTGAAACTCTTGCTGCTGCTTTGTGTTCATTTTTCCATAATGCATTTGCAAGCTGATACTTTAATAAATTAAATGAATTGAGGCAGAGCAAGGAATACAAGATTCAAGGGCTTATTAAGGCTATGTTATGGTCTATAAGATACCATCCCAGCTGAAGTTCTCATAGGGACTCTAAGTGAAATTGTCTTTTCTGTGCAGTGCTAAGTATCTATGAATTTTTGCCTAACAAATACCTTCCTGCAACTTCTATCTTAAAGCTTTGCTTTTGGAAAAGATATGAAAGTCTGCTGAGTTGTAACATTTGCAAGTGTTCAACTTGCTTCAGAAAAGAAAGAAAACCTACTAATGTAGCTTCCAGCACCAGTGGAAAGCAGAAACTTTAGTGGGGACAGGAATCACAACTAAGTTCTCATTTCATGCCTGAGCTCTTAAAACTTCTGTAGTTTTAGCATTGTTATCATTAATTGTAGGAACAAATCAAAGGTAACATTACTGGAGGTGGCACTGTAGTGGGTACACATTGTTTTCTAAGACATTGAAGCACAAAACACAGCTCTGAGGACAATATTTTTCTATTTTGCAATGGTTCATGTTGTCTATACTTATGTTTACTTCTGTTTTGATTTATTTTTGATTCTTTAATAAGGAGGGACAATTCTGATGTCTACTGTACAATGACATCTAATCATACTACATGTGGCACTAGTTAATAGAGGCTCCTGGGGCTAGGAAATCTGTGCACAGTGTATCTACATACAGCAAGTGCTCCAGCACATATAGATGGATGTCTACAGTTCTTTCTACATAGATAACCTTGTATTTATATCTATCTAAACTTGATAACCTTGTATTTGTATAGATAACCTTGTATTTGTATCTATCTAACCTTGTATTTGTATCTATTACATAGATAACCTTGTATTTGAAAGAAGTAAATTTAGAGAGAAAACTATGTCACATTTAGTGATCTGTACTTATTCCCCATTCAGATCGTCTGTATTTTCTGTTACTTTGTTTTGAAAAGGGAGATTGAGCTCTTACAGGGGATTCTTATGGCACATTAACAGTGTCTGTAAGTGGAATAAGTGCAGAGTGCCCTATAAATTTGCGGCCTTATTTACTGCATAATAAGTTCCCAAGGGAGATGAACTCAAGGTGCAATGAACCATAGGGGCTAAGAAGACACTGGAGGCAAAAGGACTCACCAACATTCTTCAACTGGTAACTCATAAACATTGGAAAAATACCACTGTAAACTGAGACAGCCTAATTTTATCCAAACAGTGCACTTGTTACCCTAGAAATCTTCATGTGTTTCCCTGGTAATTTGTGTGATGTTCCTTTACAGGAACAAAAATCCATTTTACACTCAACTCTCTTTGATAATGAATTCTCTCCCATCTGCTTACAGCTGTTGTGGTAGAAATGTACTTACATTTCCTTATTTACTCATGCCTTGGAGTCATCTTTTAATATAAATATCCATGAATCTCTCAGTAATCTTGAATTGAGCCTTTTTCAGTTCCTGGCCAGTATGTCCAGGCCACATTCTTTATTGCAATTTTTAGTACATTGTTAGGGGAATGCAATTCTGTTTTCGTCTTTCTGAAAAACTCCACAATGCTTACAGTGCATTCTTTATGCAGCCAAGCAATAATCTTTACCTAATAAATAATTCTGGAGTGTTGCTGCTCTAACCAGCTTAGTTTATTTAATGCAAGGTACGGCACTTCATATTTATTTTCACATGCCCTGGGTAATGCATTGTGCATTTGTGTAGGATTTTTTTTTTCAATATATTTTTTAAAAGAGTTATCTTTTGACCCAGTTTTACGGTAATTGTACACAAGGTCTGCCTTGCATATCTTATATATTGTAAAACCCATCAACAAACCAGGAGAGAATTCCTCCAAAACAAAATCATAGAGGAACTAAGTAGCTGGCCACAAACTAGGCTTTTCTTAAGACATTAACAAAAGAGCTACGTTGACTTATGATTCACTGTGGCTTTCTTGCCCCTTCTTAATCTGCAGTATTGGTTTGCTTTTATGCACTGAAATAAGCAATTGTCTTATAGTGGAAATAGAGCTCTAAACACGTATTTAATGAGTAAAATGTATACGTGCAAGATGCACATGATTGATTAGAAAGATAAAACTGGCCTCTGTTACTACAACTTCCAATCACAAAGCTTTTATTTGGATTTCACAGAAGACGACTGACATGATTCTTTGCAACTTGACTGTTTTCATGTTTAAGGAGGTCAAATTTTTAATTACCTTTTATTCTAAAGTTTCTTATTATTTTTTATTACTCTTAATGGTGACAGCCAAATATTATTATGTATTTATATTTTTGATTTGTTTTGTACTTTTTAATGTATTAAACATTTATTTAAGACTATCCTCTCTAAACCCAGTATTGAAAACACCTGGAAATTCTATTTTTCAATTAATATTCCAGACTGAAATATGCATCAGTCCTTATTCATGTGCTGTCAAATAGTCTGATGAACTGTTCATTTGTCACAGTAAGTCATTTTTCAAGCCCAGTTAAGACCTGCCAGAAAAGGATTTGAGGTGTTCAAATAGCTTATATATATTAAACAAAAATTCAGAAAAAAAGTTTTTTTTTTTTTTTAAAATGGCTAACTACAGTTAAATGAAAATAGTACTCTGGGGTAAAATAATATATGTTGTCATTGCAATATCAAGTTTTTGTTTTTGCTTTTTTCATTTAATAAACACAATGGAGATGCATTTTGAAATTATATTAAGTAAATGTGTTGTTATTTCACTGTCAAAGCCTTCAACTTTTTGTGGATGTTTTGGTTTTGACAAACAAACAAACAAAAATATGATCAATGAAACGGCTGCTGTTTTTTATATTTTGAAGAAATAGAATTCCAGCAAAAAGAATCAAAACTCTTCTAAAATCAATGGAAAAGAGTAAGGATAATTTTTCCTTAGATCAAATAGTGTGTTCTCAGACAGGACACATGGCAGGCATCAGAACCAAATGCATGGTGGTATATTTATGGATATTAATCAATGTGGGTTCAGGAGAAAACATAAATCAAACCATGTTTCTGGTTGCTTTAATGTGTTCTGCCCACTCATGAGAAAAGTGGCTGGTTAGCTCATGATGTAGTGTATGTAGATGTGGATTGAAGTGTTTTAAATAAATTTACTCTTCAGTGATTCAGTAGAAAACCAAATTGAAAACTTTTTTTCATTGTCCTCCATATGTAAACCTCTCTACAGGTACTTTTTTGTTATTATGCTGGGGAAATCAATGCTTTTAAGTATTTTAAAGTTTATTTCTGATGCAGACTATAAGCCATAGAATGAACAAAATAATCATTGTGAATTTTGGTATATTTTGCTGTAAATAAGTATTATTTTCAACATATGACTACATACCATATACATTATAAAACTTTCTGATTTGCAGGGATGTGGCTGAGCAGAATTGACAGCCTGATGTTAACTAATTAAATTTGGATATTTGGTGTGAAGTAGTTATTGTTCAGCAGCTATTATTTGATCTAAAATGCATGGGGAAAAATACTAAATTTCTGTCATTATTTTGCTCATTTACTCTTGTAGATCAAGTAATATAAAATAGTAAAAAACCAGTCATTTCTAGAATTTGTTCTTTGCCCAGTGGTAACAATGACAGTGTTTTTCTCTCTGATCTTTCCTTGTACTATCTTAATTACGTATTTCTGCAGTTTCTAGTGGAAATGGCAGAAAAAATGGCAGAAATGCTTTGTGGTTTCACATTGGTGTTTTTTTTTTTTGTTTGTTTGTTTGTTTGTTTGTTTGTTTTCTGATTGTAATCTTATTGCAATGAATTAAAAAAAAAATGCTTGGTAAATTTTCTTCTTGACCTTATGACCTTCAGCTCTACATTATCAAATACTTTGTCAACACTATTCAGTTAATCTGTAAAGCTTCTTGTGTCAGTTGTTATTGGATTCCATTTTAAAGGTGGAAACAGGCAGGCAAAAACTTAATAAAACACTTTTATAATTTAGATTCTCTACAATGGACAGGAAATAGCAATAAATGTTTCTTACTGTAGTCAGGTTCTTTAATCACAAGACTGTTCATATTATTTTGACTGATTTTAACCAATGTGTATTGACTATGGTAACTCCATAATTAAAGAATCAATATAAGTAATCTGTTAGTAGGCAGTTTACTTCATTTAACATTCCTTCTTCTTGGGTTTGTATTTTTTCTTTAAACAAAAGCTCTATTAATTACTTCTATCTACTTTCTATTTATTTCTGTTAACAGTTCATCTTTATGGTGTTCTTACTTTAAACTTAAGTATCAACTTTGCAATGTTCTGCAATACTACCAGAACTCATGACTTCCAATAGCACAGTTGGTTTAAATTACAAATATTATTGTCTAGTTCCAGGCTCTGGTTTAATTACCTTGTTTTCACATGGATAACATATATGGCTTTAGAAATGAGTAAATTTTTCTTTGCTCATTTGAAGGTAGACTGGACAATATAGCACACGAAGGATTTGGGGAATTACCTGTTGCTTTAGATGAAAGAAGTCAGCATCAGAGTTGTGTTTTAGGAGAACTTTACAATAAACAGAAAGAATTTTAAACCAAACTGCATGAACAAACATTCTGTAATTATTTTATAAAAATTCTGGAATTATTTTATCTACTTACATATTTTGTCTTGTGACCCATCATTGCATAATACAGTTTATATATCCAGTATTAAATGAAGATCCTAATGGGACCTAAAATATTGTTTTCTTATCTTTTTTATTTGTCTGTTAGCTAATGTTGGTGAAAATGAAGTTGTAAAAAAGGAAAATAATTAAAGAAATAAAATGACAGCAAATATTAAGTGTGATAAACTACCGAACATTAAAAATGTTATTAATTGAGTTTTGTAATCAGTATTGTAGGTTTCTGGGGAAAACCCACCCAGCGAGTAAGATCTTGTACTTCATTAATTCCTATAACAAGTTCCAACTTCATTTCTAATCATTGCAGCAGTAAACTAAAGATAACTTTGATGTGGGTACTTACTCAGTCGTAGAACAAGAAAAGGACTGATGGAGGCTCTTGTTCACACAGCTACCTGCTATCTGTTTTAATTTTTCTGAGTTATAAACTGTCATGCAGTCCATAAGCAATTTCTGACTCCTCTAACTATATGGAGACTGATACAATCATTCCCACAAAATGAAATCTCTAGAAGTACGAGTACTGCATTACTGCTCTTGATGAGTCAGTCCAGTTTATATTCAGTCAGCACTTGTAAATATTCCTCAGGTTTCAAGTATAGTTCTTATTAAAACCTAGAAATTTGGATAGTAGAGTGCTAATTGTTTCATAATTCCATCAGAAACCACGTGCAAAGTACACCTTCATATGGAACAGCCTTGAGCTGCCATGCTAGCTTTTGTACTGGGAACATTGTAACCCTTCCCTGCTAATACCGGTAGCCTGCTCCATTACCCAAATTTGCTGAGGTATCTCTTTGCCCAGGTCAGATGCTTCTAAACTGCTCCAAAGTGTACATAAGCTACTCTTAAATCATATAAATAAATAAATAAATAAATAAATAAATTTAAATGAACTTTCTTTCCACAGAACTACAGAGATTATTCCATTTTTTTTTTTTTTTTGGTGATAATATAGGCAGCAACAAAATTTTTGTATGTTGGAAGTCAGCTTCAAATGTTATCCTAGGAACAATTCTCTTTCTGGAAATAGCAAGGTAAATGCTGTTGATCATTATAATGAGCCTATTAAGCCTAGTCATGGGTTTAACTCCATCAGGAAAAGTTTTAGATTATTTTCTCATCTCTTCTATTCTGTTGAGAATAATTAGTAGAATGATAATCTGTTTACCTAAAAGAGGAAGAATAATTGTTTTCTAATCCCAATACAGTGCATGATTTAAAACAAAGACATTAAACTTCTGAGTGTTTGTTTGTTTGCTTGTTCATTTTTTTAAATTATAGTTAGGGATGCCAAAAGTGTAAATGAGGCGATAACGGTCAGTTAAGCTGTTTTGGGGTGCTTTTCACAAGCACAGTGCCACTGGGCTTGCTTGACTCTTTCATGTCTAATAAGGCTACTAAAACTTTCAGACGCTTCCAAATAGGATGGATTTGCAATTTCAATTACAAAGATAATTCCCCAGCAAGATGATGTATTCAGTTGTGTGCTTAAAATGGCATTGCGCTGTAATACCCAGTAGTAGCCTTACCCTTCTGATAGTCATTGCAGCTGAAGTAAGTAGAAGCTGATACCAAGGACACTTCCAGGACTCTGATTCCAAAGTGAATAATCAGCTACATTAACAACAGCATTGTGTATTTCCTGAAGATACAGAGATACCTTGTAATGTTTATGACTAGGAATGTCTGCTGTCTAATGCTTCTGCTGTTTTATACATGGTAAAATCAATAATGGTTCTAAGTATTTCGGATACCCATGCTGGTACAGAAACTTATTGTTCCTGAGGAAAGAAGAGATACTTATGGCATCTTAAATGCTATATACACTGCAAGCTATTATTTCTCTTAAAAGCAAAATAAATAAATAAATAAATATGTGCAGAAAAAATTATCTGTGTTCTAGTGACTAGAAAGATAAATGAAACAGCTAATTCCTAAATCATTCTTACCAATTTTAGGTCATTCAGAGGAATAGGTGCTTTGTTTCATGACAGCTCTTGGTGATCCGGTGCATAAGGACATCTGTGTGGTTCCAAAGGTGTTTGGGTTTGGTTTGAATTACTTGAATCAGCTTTTCTAGTGCTTTCTTAAAAAAACATCCTAATCTAAATCACAGACAGGATAAGACAACAATCACTTCAAAATATAATTTTTTGAGGGTAATTTTTTCTTATTGCTCAAACAAGGTTATGAGGCAATATTGACTACAGTGTTGGTGTGTACAATGAAGGTATCTAAACCAAGACATCTTGGCTCCTGAGTTGTACCTGAGGTCTTCAAGTCATTTAAATCCCATTTAATTTTGATGGAATCATGAGATAACTATTTCTACTCTCATGCATTAACCAAGTGCTATGCTTCGTTTGTTACATTCTCTAGCACGAATTTGCTCTTTACTCCAGCATTGATAATTATAAGTTACATAATTATAAGTGAAGGACACTGTGGGAGGGAATTCTGTGTGTACTAAAAATAAACTCCAGATTAGGTTACAATAATGACCATGTTTTCATGTAGATCATAAAAAAGGGTTTGTACCACCCTGCTGATACGTAAGAAAAAATGTCAATTTCTTACTCTAAGTACACCAAAAAATAAAAGATAACTTGAGATTAAAAAAAAAAAAAAACCACAAACAAAAAACAAACAAAAAAAAAAACTATGACTGGTAACAAATATTATGACAATAAAACAGAAATTTTAACTAGGTTATATATATACAGCAATCAGCATTAGTTCTGAGAAAAGGTACTGACAAAACTCCATGTAGTGTTTAACACTTTATGTCTCCCCAAAAGAACTAAACATCAATATTGATTCTCCTCCTGTGAATATTAAATATGATATACTTTTTGTGATAATATTAGAATAACATTTCTTCTTGTGGTTTAATGCCTTGTTTCTGCATCACTAGAGAAGCTTCTTAATATGTGCAGAACAGCAGCAAAATTGTTAATAAAAGCTCACAGTGTAATGCTTAAACAAGTACTATTCATAGAAAAGTGATCTAGCCCTGTAAAACACTGTCTTCTAACCAAAGAAGCTTGTTGTTATTATGGAAATTTTCACAGAGAAGCAGATCATATAATATGTTCTCTACAGAATTCTTCTGCTGAGCCTGGAGTATGTGCTTGCTGAGAAATAGATCGCTGAGACCTCTGTGGAGATGCCTGCTGTATTTCTTAGCAGGCTGTTTGTGAGAACCCTTCTAGAAAATGTGGTGATAGAAAATGTTACCCAGTGAAAAGCTATGTTACCTCTGTCTGCTTCACCTAACTGCTTTGTCAGTGCTGTGTGTGTGCAGGTATATAGCAGCTTTAGGTTTTAGTGTGTTGATGAGTCAGACAATAAAGCCATTTCTTTAGAGTGTTATACATACAGTCTTGTCTTGTATTCACTTGCTTGTGTATCGTATTTATGTCCTTGTTATTTTAACATCTGTACGAGCCAGAGAGAGCTGAGGTTATATTAAGGCAGTTTGTCTCCTGCAAAAGTTACAAAGCAAAAATGATTACATACTGAAAAACCAGTTGTATCTAATTGCAAGAATAGTGTACTCTCAAAATCAATATCCTTGAAAGAAAAAAAAATTAAAAGCAATAATAAAATTTATTAGAAGTTAAATTGCTATGATATGTTAGGATATGTTACTAAAATGGCTTCCTATCTTTTCAATGGTGCATTGAAAAGTAAGGAAGGATGGATGGATGAGTCATAATATTCGTTATTACAAAACGGTTAGGATTCACCAATATCCTAGGGTCATTAGGTAGCTTAATGGGAAATAATTCTAGATCCAGAAAAGGCCTATCTTGCCCCATATCTCCTCATAATTAGGTGGAGTATCTCTTGCAGTGCCTCCTTGTAATCCAAAGTGTATACAGTATAGCTTAGTTTATGTATCATTCTCTTA
The DNA here is from genome assembly GCF_964211825.1 of Aythya ferina. NCBI lineage: Eukaryota > Metazoa > Chordata > Aves > Anseriformes > Anatidae > Aythya > Aythya ferina. The sequence goes on from NC_140311.1 coordinate 4,892,764, forward strand.
ACAGATAATATGAAATGTTTTCCTGAAGGAAGTAAAATAGAAATAAGACTTTCAATAAATAAGTAGAATGGCTGTCATGCATGCAGAAATGCAAAAGTAGAGTATGTAATGAGAAGGCAGAAACGAATAGAATGACTAGCAGCTATTCTGACAAACCTTTAGGCCTGCCTTAGTGTAAACATGTTCTTCTGTAGCCTTTCTTTTAAAAGTTTTGAAAGCATTCCAATTTTAAAAGTGGAATGTATATTGTGCAAAGTGGATGACATGAATACTCATTTATCACGACTGTCTTTGTTCTTTTTTATACTGACAATATTTTCTTCTTAACGATACGGCACTTATTTTTTCTGTTTAGTGTTCTGTTTAACTTATTTGTATGTTTCTTGATAGCTGAGTTTCTGTTCTAATGACATGCAGACTAGGGCTTCATAAATCTTTGTAATGTGAAGATTTATGGTGCAGTGTTATGTGTTAGCACTCTAGACCATCAATGAAATGAAGGTGCAGACTGGAATACTTCTCAGGTAGGATTAATATAATCTGTGTATGAAGATCCTTTAAGTCATAAAAGGGTGGATAGATGGTAGGTTGCAACTTAATTTTCTGTTATTTCCTTAACTAAACATGAAGCACAGAGTATATCTAATCACATAACTGAAACTGTACTTTTCTCATTACATGTTAAAATTTATTTAAATCAATAAATTCCAGAAAAAAAAAAAAAAAAAAAAAAAAAAGAAAAAAAAAAACTTTTCTGTAGATTTTTTATTCTGTCAAACTTTGTTGTAAGGTACTCTTAAGTATGCTGAGCTACCAGGTCCTAACTGCCTCAGTCTGATCATCAAAAATTTGAGAGCATCTTTAATCTTAATTTCTCTCCACCTTAATTTCTTTAGTTCTAGTCTGTCACATATTTTATCTCACAAGACCTCTGTGAAAGAAGAGTCATTAATATCAGTGAAGCCAGATACCCCAGTGATCAGTGTTATAGAAGAGGTAGTAGAGAGATGAATAATTCCCCCATCAAGAGGTGAACAGATCTGTCCTGAGTTGAGTTTGATGTGTGCAATAAAAATTAAACAAGTCACACACTAATGAAGACACACTAACAAAATGAACTATGCATTAAACGAATACCATGAATACCACACAATACCGTAGAATCAAAACCTGTATCATACTGCAGTCACACAGAGACCTCAAAGGTTACAAAGAAAAGCTTAGCTCAGGCATTCAGTACTCTCTGAGTACTTGACTTTTTAAATCTTAACACTATTCATCCAAAGTTAGTGTGTGAGAGAATATATGTGCACACATGATTCCTACTAATTGGTCAAAGTTTGCACAATTCTACAGCATATGGGAGACTGTACATACCATATTTCATATTTTAAAGATCACAAGAAAAAAAAAGTGTCAATGATGGCAATTAAAACCCATTGTGCCAATATCATACACTGCTGTAGTGTGCTTATGATTCTTGTTCTTCATTTCCTTGCTTTCTTTGGGCTGTTGACATCTCTATAATTAAAAAAGGTTGAGAACTGCCTTAGAAATAAAGCGCTAGAAAAAAACCAAGCACCTCTGACTCTCCCGACTTTAGGCACTAGCATGTAGATAATGATACTATGTGGGCAATAATGACAAAAGCTACTTATCGCTTGTTTTGTCTTAGCAATCACCTTGGATTCAGGCTGTTTTCTTTTTACACCACAATAAATAATACTGCATTTAAATAAGAAAGCAAAAATGAGATGAGAATGCATAAAAGAGTAAATTGTGTATCACCCAACCAATGAACAGTGCAGACAGTACATGTTTGGAATAAAAGTTGAGGTAGTTAGCTCCCTCTGAAAACTAATGCAGGGCTTATGAATAACTCCCGGGAATGAACAATGGCAGATAAATGGTTGTTTCTGCCATCGCGGTTTAGATTCTTAACCCTCTGAAAAGAAAGACAAATTGCATACAGGATTTTTAAAAGCCTTGATGGAATTATCCTCGTGTTACTCTTAATATTCCTCGAGGTAATCATCACATAACTCATTTTTAAATGAGCAAAAATCTCTGCTCGTTTTAGAAATAGTTTCAGTGTGAAATGCAGAAAAGTCTTATAAGAAACATTTCTTCTTTTTCGTTCTTTACCGAATTAGAAATGGGTGTATTTAAAGTGCTTCCCTGGTTCTGCATATCATGGTATCAAAAAGCTTGAGTCTGCTGAGGCGTGAGGAGCATTAGAGTGATATAATTTACAGGATCACTGTGAATCTGTACTTTGCATTCCTGGCTGAGTAGTTCTGAACCAGGAAGTTCAGATAAGAACAAGCTCAACACGTCTGCTTATTCTCCATCTGAATGGATAGCAATGAAGGGAATCAAGATTCAGTTTTTTTGTAAGGTGTAAACATTGCTAATAGGAAATTAAAAGGAAAGAAAAATTAAAAGGAACAAAAAAAAGCAAACAAAGAATCTGGAGCACCTACATGCAATCTGGATGTGCCGAAACACTCTGCTTTAAATGGCGGATTAACCTTGCATACCTCAGACATGGTGGTGAGGCAATGGAATGGGTTTCCCAGGGAGGCTGTGGATGCCCCATCCCTGGAGGCATTCAAGGCCAGGATGGTTGCAGCTCTGGGGCAGCCTGCTGTAGTGGTTGGCAACCCTGCCCAGAGGTCTTGAAACTAGATAATCTTTAAGGTCATTTTCAATCCAGGCTATTCTACGATTCTGTGATTCTGTGACATATCCTTCAGATATTGTACAGTTTTGGTGCTTTTTTTTTGGTTTGTTCTATGTACGCGAAGTCTAGAATCAGTAATATGTACATACCACTGAATAATGTGATTATTGGTTAATCTTGAATAGTACTTACTGTGAATCATGTTCAAAAATAATCAAAGGTAAGTTCCACTCAAAATTATCACCTGAACTGGAATTTACTTAGATGTCTGTTGTTTGCCTCACATAAATTAACAGAGATGTCTATTAACTGCATCATTTGAGCATGCAGATTAGTTATTTTTACTAGGGGCCCTACTAGTTAACGATCAGTTAGTGTACAGATCTTCCAGAAATGTTTTAGTTTTTAATTAAGCTGTCACAAGTAAAGAAAACATTGCAAAAGTGATATGACTTTCAAGGAAAGTTTTTTTATATCTCTACAGTATCTCAGGACATAAAAGGATATAACATAGAACATATAGAATTTAGAATGCTTTCTTTTTTTTTTTTTTTGCAATGTTTCCACATATGTAGTACTTCTAGAAAACACCTTTCTGAGAAAGTCAGAGTCAGTCACTTCAGAAAGTGTCAAACTCCAAAAGGTTGTTTATTGTCTAGAGAAAATTTTCAGAGAGGCTGTTGTTATTACCTTCAGTGGGAGATAGAAGTTTTTACTATAATTATGTTGCTTAATGAGTTGACTTTTCCAATTTTTAAATATTCCTTTTAAAATATTTTAAGAAGTCTCAAGAAATTCACATTAGATATTATGAAAGATGAAGCATGTACTGCCAATTGATTTTTTTTTTCCCAAAAGTTTAGTTAAAAGACACCTTCTGGAGGTAAGAACATGAAAGAGAATATGTTTGCACACAAAGAATGAGTGTCAGTTCAAAGATACCTGTAACCTTCCTATTTAATGAACACAAACTAGTCATAGCTCTGTCTTATAATTGCAGTCAGACCAGCAGCAATCTGAACTAATGTTATTCTTTCTTCTCTCAGTGCTCTGATTATGGTGAAAAGACAGCAAATGCTCTGGGAAAATAGTGTGCCTGAGATGAGGAGGAATAACAGTAATTCAAAAGTACAGTAGAAATTGTATATGGCTATAAGATGCAAAACATAACTGAAATAACATCTAGTCTGACAGAGATCTAAAAGAAAATGCTGCATTCCGATTCTTTTCAAAACTATCTTTTAACTCCTAGCTAATTTACCTCCTCTATTTTTCACGAGTTCATTTGTCAGTAACGACTACAGGATTTTTTAGTCATTTTCCCCTTCCTTGACTGAGCAACTGACTGATATGGTGAGCACACCAGTTTTAAAAATATATATTTTTTTTCTTTTGAGTCTCCTGGTCTAACAATAATAAAAATCTTATTCAACTGTATGATATTTTATATCTCTTTTTAGTCTTATATATCACAAAGATACACAAACATAGACTGTGTTCAGTTGAAAAATTGAGAAAATTAGATAGAAAGAGTTTAGATACTTGAGGTCACATAAGATACTCTAAGGAGATTTAGAAATACTCATGGTCGTCTGATACCTGTTCCTTACCTGTTATTAACACTGTATCCAGCTACACCTTTGCCCAGGATACGAGACAATCAGAACTGCATTTGAAAAGAATATTTTGAAATCAGAGTCATTAAAACTTTACTTAAGGCACAACTAAGGTAGCAAAACTTACTTTTAAGAAACATTATTTTTTATCAGTCTGACAATAATAAAAAATATGTATCAACTCTGATGGTATTTATATTCATAATTAGTAAGGTTCAGCTATTAGAGAGGTACAGTGGAATTTGTATTTATTGGTGAAAATCATCCTAATGATTACACTGTGGTTTTGAGGACTGGATTCAGTGCACAGCTCCTTTAGTAGTCTTATTCACTAAGATTAAATTTCCTAGTGGTATTATTATGATCTCTTGTTGTTTTCACTGGAAAATTTTCTTGTGCTACAAATATTTCAACAGTTCTTTCATGTAAATATATTTTTTCTAACCCCTATATTCCTCTATTTTGAAAAAGAAATTAAAGAAATTTCTACTAGAAGCAATATCATGATAAGTTTTCCTTAGAGGTCTTTTTTATTACAACTGTTAGAAAAATGTTAGATGAAATACCTGTGACAGTGAATACAGACTTGTTTCTTACTATATTTAGACTTCATTAGAACTCCTTCTTCACCTATTTGCTGAATAACCTCAATAAGCAATCTGCCTTCATTTACCAGGGCTGCTAAAAATTTATTTTTTCCTAATTGTGTGAATTCCACATTTTCTCATGTGTTTTAGGCTCATTGGTTTTAAAGCAACATGGCAATCCAAGTATATGTGTTGTTTTTTTTTTGTGTATGAAATACTTCTGCAGACTCCTGTTTTTAGGATGCCATTATTCAAAGATGAAATCTGTATAAATCAGGATGTTTATAACATTTTCCATTTGCTCTCCTCCACTTTTTAGTACAATTGTATAGAAAGTAATTTCTGTTAAAGGAATGTCTGTATCTAAAGAAGGATTTTGAAACTTTGCAAAGCTCATCGATTGTGATCATTGTAAATGATGTCATTGTGAAGAACTTGTGTCTGAAAACCAATCTTACAGTTCTGATGTATTATTGATATGCTTAATGAAACTAAATGAGGTTTTAAGATCTTCGTGCTTGTTTACACATGTGTACATAGGAAAATTAATGCAAATGAGTTCTAAAATTATCTTAATTCATTTTATCTTTAGTTTAGTAGTGAGATAAGCTAAACTAAATTAAGATCATTTTAATTTTAAATAGGAATATCTACACAAGGACTTCGGATAATGTAATTAATCCATTTCAAAGTTCATCCATTTTAGTTAATTCCAGTTAACCTTCTTGAGGACTGTAATGTTGGTAAATTTCTGTAAACAGCCTATCTTTGAAGTAGTAATGTGGATGAACAGGAGTAGTTCTGGCAACTCCCTCCAGAATGAGAGCAGAGAACAACTTTCCCGAATATTACAAAATTTTATCGGACTTAGTCTTCTGAGGAACATGCCAAGTACCCCAAATGCTGCTCGATTTACGTAGCTCAACACGTAATACAAAATATTGTAACTTCAGCATTGTCACAAATATCAGCATGCTACTTTTAAGAACTTCAAGACTTTTAAGCATTTATATTCATACAAATGTACACTTCTCTCATCAATTCACTGAAGTGACATTCCTTTCTGATGTGAACAGATATATCCAATTGTGTTTTTTTGTTTGTTTTGTTGTTGTTTTGTTTGCTGTTTTTGTTTTAATATTGAGAGCCTGCTTCATTTTTTCTAGTTAATTATGTCAATTGAGTAGACTGTTAACTTTAGAATACTGTTAACCCTGATGGTTCAAAATGATGATTTAAATGAAAGCAGGGCCTGCATTATAATATGTACATCTTCTGCTGTTACAGTCCTTTGGGATTTACATCACTTCCAGTTCAGGTAATATGTTTGGAGATAGAAAAATTCTGATGCACAACCCAAGTAAATCTGCAATTTTGATCTAATATGATCAAATGTTCTGCCAAACACATAAGACCTTTAGAAATTTATGGCTTCACAGTCAGATTTTGGATTAACATTGCATTCAGAATACTGTCAGTACTGTTCAACCATACTTACTAATTTCATTATCTGATCTTGTCAGATTCAGAATTTTGTCCTTTTTCTTATCTTTTACTCTCTATGTCATATACAGATTGCAAGTCACTTATTCATGATCGCTTATAGTATGAATACTTGTTTATTTATGCACAGGAAATAGATCATGGAAATCACCAGTGTCTAAAGAGAAAGCATTTTTAAATGAAATAGAAAGTCATTTTGTCCTACATTCTTTTCAAACAGAATTACCATTTAATTCCACACTGTTTTTGCTATACTGCACCTAATATCACATTGCTTAGTACTACAATTATAGGTAGGATAGAAATACATGCAAAAAGTGGAGTGAATCTTCAGGTCTGTTTCTATGAGAACTTTTAATGACTGCTTTATCAAAAAGCAATAAACTGAAAATTTATAAGAAAGCTCTATCAAGACCTTTAACTTCAAGTCTCCAGAATCTTCTTCTGCCCAAACCCTGGGTCCATTCATATAATATGTATATTCTGACATATCCCTATATGTCTGAATAGTATCTAAAAACAAACTAATGTTTTTTTGTTTGTTTTTTTGTTTGTTTGTTTTTTTAAATTAAATGGAATCACTTAATGTTGGACAGGTTATATTCACATACCTTACTTGCAATTAATTTTACTTTAATTTCCAAAACTCTTCCTCTCTTTACGTTTTCTCTTCCCTTGAGTGATACCAGAGCTTCTCTCTCTTTCTTGCTCTAACTTACTGACATTTACTCTTTAATCAGTTCTTCCCATTAGCAGAAGCAGATTTCCACCTGTTTCTGTTTTCCTTGCTTTGATATCCTATGTTCATTCTGGATGCTTACAGGCTAATGACAAATTTCTTTTAAGCTATTTCCTTGTTCAAGTTTTCATTTAATCTATGGCCCTACTACAACTTTTCTCTGCACTAAAACATCTTCTCTTTACTATTTTATTGGACACTCTTCTTTCTTTCTTTGAGGTAAGTTGTTTCTCCTTTTCAGTGAATGTATTTAATGCTGCTGTCAGCCTTTTCTTGCATGTCACACTCCATGTCTTTTGGACTTGTTTCAAACTTCTCTCTAGTCTGTGCTCCCGTCTTGTTCTTCCCTTGCTTCCATTTAGTTTATTTTATATTCCCATATATATATATATGGAAATATATATATATATATCATAATATATTATATAAATATATATATATAATAATGTATATTATATATAATATATAAATATATATATTATAAATGGTGTCATTTTTTTCTGGGAATAAAAAAAAAAGATAACATGAGGTGTATATGTATATCTGCCATCTTGTTGGTTTGACATTCTGTTCTCCATCACAAATATCCTTCATTACAAAGAAGCACAAGTTTCTCATCTGCTTCCTATTCTGACTTCTGCTTGTCCTATCCACATTTACATATACTTTTTGCACTTTCATCTATCATTTTCTTTTATTTCCCTTGACAATAAAAACATGATTAAGCGTTAAGCTTCTCGGCTTTTTTTTATTTTTATATAAAAAAAAAAGACCTTTAACACTGCTTCTGTTTTCTCCATTCTCTTTGTTATATTCAGTATTCTCATTACAGTTGTTTGAAGCACTTTTCCTCACAGTCTCACCACAAACCAGCTTCTGCAGTCAATTGATACTATTGTTACTAAAGTTTTTAATCACACATTTTTAGCTGAAAGTCATTCTCATCTTACCTGAGTGATAAGATGCTTTTAACAGTCAGCTATGTGCTTTTTGGATATCTTGCCATTCCTTGTGTTTTCTTATTCCATCCTGCTACGTAATTTGTCTGCACCTGTCTTCCATCTGTTTTACTGTTTTATTCTTTAAGAGCACACATTTTTTTGTTTGGCTTCTATTTGTAGGGCATAATTTTGGTAATAATTCAAATGATAAAATTTTAAATGAGTTTAGCTTTTTTCTTAAATCACGTTGTTTCACTCAAAGAAACTAGTTTAAATAACACTGAAAAGAAATTTGCAAACATACAGAAAAAGCTTATAGAATTCAAATGGTTAAAATGAAACATGGTGCCAGCATTACCTATTTTAGCCACCTAAAATTCACAAAGAAAATACTTAAAATTCCTCAAAGTCACAAATGATCCCAGATAATATCTGAAAGTGTAAGCTAAGTATCATTTCCAGGTAGTTAGTAGCATACACAGTACTAGTATATATGAGTATATATTGCCCATACTGAGTGTTTCGGTATATATTGTGTTTCAGTATAACCTTTCAGGTGTACAGGAACTATAATAGCTGAAACTCAGTAAGTTAATTTGCCTTGGTGTACATTGCTTTATCAACACACACATGAAAAGAAAAGAAAAAATAAAGAAAAATAATAATAATAAAAAAGCTTAGTAGCTTAGTGGCTTAATGTGGGTATGTTATTTCTGAATACCTATTTTTTCAAGTAGAAAAGCATTAAAGGTCTGTTTATTTTTTCTTCTAAATTTTATGATTTTAAAGGAAAAGGTTGTACTTTTTGGAAAATGATGGTTTGCACCATGTTATGGTATTGTAATAATAGAGCCATAGTAGAGCCATGTAGGAACTAACTTGTTGTTGGAAAAGTAAAATGTTCAAAGAGAATTTGTTTCCTTTTATTTTTGGGGATCTCAGCAGGAGGTTTGTTTTAAATTAGTTATCCATGGCAATGAAACAGGGTTATAGCCAATAAAATTACTTTTTCCTGATTTACAGACAAGCTAAATTTGACTTCCCTTGTAAATTAGGCATAGCTATAGGATATTAACCACACCTGCCTAGAGGCTGTGTAATTTTTTTTTCCAGTAATTACAACTCTACATTATCTTCTTTTTATATTAGTGATGTTCCATCACATAAGTGAAAATGGGACAGTCAAAAGAAAGTCAAATTCCATAGATAGAAACCCAGTATTTTCAAAACTGCTTGAAACTCCTTGTCTATGCATATTTTTCAACAATACCTTTGAGAATTGTTCAGCAAAATCCAGCAGATGTCTTTGAAAATCTACCATGGAAGATCATGCAATCTCTATACAACAGAATCTCATTGTATACACAAAATGTTTTCAAAACACTTCATGACGGGGGGGGAATGAAATGGCTTGTAAAACATGAACTTCTGTTGTTGACTGGATTAAGCCGTTTTAATGCAAACAACATACTGCAATTCTCTGATTTTTAGTGAAAGACCATTAGAGCAGAATGGAATTGTGTAGCTAATCTGAGAGGTCTGACACTACACAGAATTAGCTTAAATTCTGTTAGTGTTGTGGTCAAAGTAGGTAGGCATGTCATTTTTAACATATGCACATACAACTTTTAGATGACCCCAGTCTTCTAAACATTTTTATTTAGAATAAGATTTTGAAACTAGAATTTCATAAACTGAAAACTTGAAATTTTGTAGTCTTTTAACGCTTTGGTTGACACTGTGTACTCCAACATAAGCATGAGACAACCATCTGTTCTTAACATTAAAATGTTATTAAAATGAATATTGTTTGCAGAAATACAGATAGTGAGTCAATATGTTATTGCATGTTCAAGAATGCTTTTTTTTTCATTTGTACTTTTCCACATGATTTGATCTTTAGTACAGTAAATTTTGTTCTTGAACACTGAGGAAAAAATGTTCTAAGGTTAGTCCATAATAAAAGAGACTATAATTTAGAAGTAAATTCAGGGCTCATTAGAGATTCTCTGCAGTGGCAATTAGCATATGAGACTTTTTATATAAAGTTAGGAAAGAAAAACAGCTATGCAATACATATTTATAAAGCTATATCCATAAGCTAAGTCTGAAGTGTAGGATTATTGCATTAAAGCAATTCAACTTTTCAATGAGAATGCCCTTAAACATCAAATAATCATTTCTGCAATCTTTATTATTTTTGTCCATATATGATTCAATAATATTTTACTTAGAGACTAAGATTAAACTCATGAATCTATAATCTCCAGTACTATATTTTTCACAGGACCTCAGGTAGAAAATAGCCAATAATTTACTTTTAATTTAACCTTAGATAAAAGCTTTTTATCTCTTTTAAATTATCTTCTTTCACAACTAATACTGATTTAAAAGTGAAAACATCAAGAAAAGCCCTTCCCCTAGCAATAAAGATTCACTGTGAAGAATGATGAAGAAAAAATCTTTTATTACAAGTACAATCAGACTAAACAGATTTTTAAAATATTTTGTTCCTTCAAACTTTAACAGAGAATATTGTCTCACTGTTTCCCTTTCAAGAAAATCTTTGCTATGGCAGTACCGTGGAGTAAGTAGGGAATTATGCAGGGGCTCAAGGAAGTAAGACGTGAGCCAGGATGGGTCAAATGACTGTCCACAACAAGGCACTTTCTGATCCAACCTGTTCCCCATTTTTAGACAGAGGTTTGGATCAGTTATATGTTATAGGACTACAGTTGGATATTAGATTTGTGTAGGGAGGGGAGTACTCTACTTTTATTACCCTCACTTAAGCAACATGCAAAAAACTGCTGCTGAATCATCTTTTTAAAAGTTACAGTTGATAAAACATTTGAAAATATAGCATACAGAACTGGTAAGAAGTGAGAAGTAACAAAATATAAATAAATAATCAGAGTTTGCAAAAACCATGTAACTAAGTATTGTGGTTTACTGTATACCAAGAATCCCTAGGGGGCCAAGCAAAGGAGGCAGTGGGCACGTGGGAAGTACAGGCTCATGATGATACTAGAGATCCAAAATGTATAAATGCAGATCATGAGTGGCCAGTTACTATTCAATGAGGAAATTAACATCTTTTAAGTATCTCATGGTGAAAAGAAAATATAAAAGGAGAATATAAAAGGAGTAATAATAAAGATGTCCAGTCATTGCAAAAAACACAAACAAAGGAAGAACAGAAAGAAATAACAGGCTCCAAATCGCAGTGGCGATATTTGATTTGCTATTCAGTACAGATTGTTACTGCAGATTCAGTAATCATTTGTAAAGTACTACCTTTTACTTTATGATTGGGTTAAGTAAATTAGAACTGTTAAGAGCTTTGTGTGTCTGTATGTATGTGTGTTTTCTGCTGCAACCTTTCCACATGACAAGGTGATTGAACCTCAGCACCAAGTCAGAATAAAGTTGAAGGTAAAAAACATTATCCTGTGTGACTTTTGTTAACCTTTTCTTATTTCACAAATATGTACTAGTGTTTCAAAATGTCACTTCCCATTATATTTGCAGAATTAAGACATTACTGTAGGAATATAAACAGATGTCCCTTTTGATTGGCACCAAATAACGCATGTATTTCTTCTTGAGTTTTCCATCTGACTCATTCTCAGGATTTTCTAAAGGCATGATTTCCTTAAGGAAAATTAAGTTGCTGTAAAATAGAAATAGGGAAAGACTTTTCTGTTGAAAGTCTGATTTTTTACACCAATAAAATAAGAAAAATGTAATTTTCACATCAGTGATACAATTTAATTTGAACTTGAAACACTTTTTAATCAGTTCACAAGAATGTAAAACTGTTTCTCTCCAAGCTTATTTCTCTCAGCAGCTGTGAGAAGCTCCAATTCAGGTTGTATTTTCTGTGGGCTGATAACAGGAGGACTATAATCCTAAATCAAAATGACTCTTTTTAAGTATAAAGCAAACAGTATGTTTGAAAACCTCAAATAAAACTATGAAAAAATGTTTCTGCTCCTTAGGTGAGAGAATACTACAATGGGAGATGTAGTCAGCAACAGGTTTTTAAAGAACAGGATTACAAAGTTTTCTGTAGGTCTTAGGAAACAGTGTACCTGTCAGAAATGCTGTTTAATATCACGCAGCTGCAAAACAGTGAGCTGAATTCAACTGAAACAACATATTTTCAAAATTATTTTAGCACTTTTGAAAACAAGTATTTTGGCGTTTATTAAAAAAAAATGAAACAAACTATATTAAGAAATGGCAGTATTTCGTTTGTAATTGAGGTGAAATTAAACTTCTAAACAGGCAGAACTTCTGCATTTTAGAGTATGTCAGACTAAGTACCTGTTCTTCTGCACCATAACTCAGATCAGAACTAGAAATTGATTGCTGTGAGGTTGTCATTGAGGAAATTACTACAGTATTTGTCTCATTTATGCTTAGTAGAGATGATAGCATGTTTTTGTTTGTTTGTTTGTTTGTTTATGTTTTGTTCTATGTTTTGTTTTGTTTGTTGTTGGTTTTTTGTTTATTTTCTGTTTTCTGATTTGGCATCTGCAGTTATTTACATTTTACAGAGAAAAAGAGCTCCTCTTACTGCCTTAGGTCAGAAAAAAATCACTATTTGTGCTTGTGAAAACTTGCAGTGTGAGCTAAAACTTTTGCCTAATCTCAGATTGTGCAGTGATCTTTCTGTGATGAGCTTTGTGAGAAAGGTTTTTTTTAAGCTGGTCATTTGAAATGTGTTTCCAGATCTTTCTATCACACTGCAGCATAAAAAAAAACAATCTAGATCATCTGCAGATGTAAATTAATGCGTCTGAAGCTCAGGATCTGCTACCAGAATTTGTGCAGAAATTTACACATAGCCAGAAGGTTTGCTTTGCAGAAGCAGTTGAAACTTTATTTTATATTATTGTGTGGAAGAATATGTAAATTGTAGAGACACCAGACTTTTTTCTTCTTGCCTCTAAATGTACCATTTCAATTCAGCTACTGCCAATTTGTCTGAGCACGGTTAGATTAGGTCAATACTTCACGCTATTCCTGAAGCTTCCTCCTTTTTCTTAGCGTCTTTTCATCGAATAAATTGTACTTTAAGTCAATACAGAGCAAATCACTGTATTTGGAGGCACTATTGCAAGCAAAGTCATGCAAGAGCCTCTTTAATTTGAAACATTTTATGGGTAAGAGTCAGCCAAAATTAAGCACTGGAAAAATGCAACCAAAATACTTTTTTTTTTCACAGAATCACAGAAACATCTAGGTTAGAACAGATATCCAAGATCACCTAGTCATTTTTTTTTTATTGAACTATGCAAAAATATAAAAAATCTGCATTTTGGCATATATTGCACATTCAGTTTTTATCTACCAAAACAAAAACAAAAACAAAAAACACTATGCAACCTGAAGTATCAGTTTGGGTGTGTTTAATTATTGTTCACTGAAATAAGAAAAGTAGAAAACCAGGTTTAAAGAAAATGATTTTTTTTTTTTGCTAATATTCTGCACTTTAAAACAATTTCTTCTTTTTTATTTGGTGTATGACCCATTATTCTGATAACAAAGGAATCATTTCCTCATTTCATTATCAATTCTTGTATTAAAAATGATTATACAATGGAAAATAGTTTCATATCTATTATGATAGATATGATAATGATAGTCTCGTGATAGTCTGTCTCCTCATTAACAGTGCCCAACATTCTGCTTATTATCAAACTTCTTTATACATGGTTCTGTCAGACTGCTAACTATTGCTCAAATTCAGCATGCTAGGTAACTGCTGGAAGCTTCTCAGGGAAAACCTTCAGCAATTTTTGTGTGATAATATCACAAAGATTCTGCTGTGTTGTTAATACTAGAAATCTGCACAAGAGGACATTCTCTCCTGAAGCCTGACATGGAAGGTCTATGTGTCTTGCCATTATTTGTCAGGAACAGTTTTAATATTTCACATTCAGGGAATTTGTTGGATACTGAAATACATTTCAGTTTCTTCAGTACCATTAAATTTATGAAAAGACAAAAATTCAACATATAACCAAGTTATATACACCTGCTGTCAGCTGAGACAGAAAATGGAAAAAGCAAGTAAATTAATAAAATATTTTTATGGTATTTTATTACTCAAAAGGAAACGTAGTTAACTGAAAGATAAAAATATTCATAACAATAGGAACAAAGCTAAGTTTATTTTGATTTTTTTGTTTGTTTGTTTAACACCTGTTCCTTTGTGGTCTATTATCTCTGTTCATGAACGTATTTAGATTACATAAATCTAAACCACTGTATTGTTTATATATTTATATTTAAAACATATGCCTCAAAAAGTGAGTGAACACAGTGGTAGGACAACTATAATGGACACTGCTTTCTGAGACACTACTGCAGAATGACATCGATTGTTGGGAAAGTATGTATTTTTTGTATAAAAAAAGTACAATAAATGAAGAAAAAAAATGTACATAAAATGAACTTATTGCCAACAATGGCATGAACCTGAGACACTTTCTGTTCATTTAACTGCAAATCAACTTCATACGATTATAACACTACTAAAGGCACCAGCCCTTAAATAAGGAAAATTCTAAGCTTGTTATCAAAGTTTTACTAGTCTGCATTAAAAAAAAAAATACTACTCAAGTGCAGTCTGCTACATTACCACAAAAATGATTCTGCAAAATATAAAAATTGTATAGACAGAAATCAAATCAAATAGCTTAATTAAATATAAAATCATAGCATGTATGTTAATTATAACACCATCAGATATCTTTTCCAGATGGAATGGGAGATGGGGTAAAAAAGGCAAAATGGTACAAAATTTCAGACAGGGTAGAATTTAATTGATTTTTTTTAGAATGATAGAAGATATTACTAAAGTAACAAAGAGTTACACAAAATAATACATAACACACACACACACAAATATATTTGGAGTTCTGTTGTCTTCTCTGAAATAAAAACCTTAATAATATTTTTAAAAAGATTATTTACATAACAAATCCTAAATTCACGATCTTTAGCAGAACCTTATTTGGCCTTTATAATTGAAGACTGAACTTGGCTCACATAGCCATTATGTAGGTTTGGCTATTTGGACAGCAATAATAAATGCTGTTAGTTTGGACTTTACACATCATGCAAAGATGCCATGCAGCTCCTACGTAAGCGCCATAAGCTCCTACATAAGCATAACATAAAGCACCATTCTGAAGTCACTCTTTGGCAAGTAGGACTACAAGAGATAAAGGTAAAAAAAATAAAATAAAATAAAAAAATAAAAGGTCATATTCGGTGCATGTCAGAGACAGGTCAGCTCTGACCAGTACAGAAGTGTGAAACAAATGTTTTCTTGCATTTGTCATTTTTCATGCCACTAGGCTAAAGCATCACACAGCAAGAGTCAATACATACCATATGAAGGAACAAAAATAGTAATTCATACCAAGGGATGAGAGGAGACCAGCTCTTGGAAGTATCTGTAAACCAATTTCCAGACTGTCATCTTTCAAAATTGTTAAGATTAGGAGGAGTCTCAACTTGAAAACAATGCACTCTCAAATCTGCAGTATGCCAGAGGTTGCTTTATAGATCACATTTTTCCCTTGCAAAGCCTCAAGGACGAGAAAACACAAGAATGACCTTATTGCAGAAATATGAGGCTGACAGCTGCAGCTGTGTTAAAGCTTTCTGTCTATAAGTCTGTGCTGGAGGTGGCTAAGAAATGGCAGAAAGATTCCTTGGCAATACTAGATGACATGCCAGGGCACACTTCTGAAATGACTAAGTATCTATTTTAACATACTTTGGTTGGTTTCAATAGTGATGTTGTCACTCATGTCACATTTTAGTATATCAAACACTACATTATATAAAATAAATTTCTAATTCGGTAATAGGTCTTGAAGTCTGTCCAAAAATCTGTGCTGTCCTGACAGACGTTATACCATAGTTCTGTCAATCTATGACATTTAGAATACATAGAAAAGTTTTCTCTCAGTTTACACAGACAAATAGGTTTACAATAAAAGAATTGATGTGATTTATGTTGTATATTGTGGCAGGATTGTGAAGTTATTAAGTAAATAATTTTAAGCAATTATTTGTTTCTGAGAAGACAGGAGAGCCAAGGGGAAAGACTTTTAAAAAAGCTTGGTATTTATTAAATATTTCCTCAGGTTTCAATGACTCAGTCAGAACTGGTTTCTTAAGAATTTCATAAAAGTTGTCTCAAGGAAACTCATCTGTTAGATGAGTTTACTGACATCACACAGATGAAGACTGAATTAGACTATATCAGTTCTTTCAACTAGTCACAGAGGCTGCTTTATCAACAACCCCTTCAGTATGCAAGGCGTTCTGTGAAATGATCAAAGAATAGTGCAAGTGCTTTTACTACCCAATGATTTTTGTTTCAATTTTTAACAAAACCTTTGTACCCTCTTTCTAAAATAGCCATAGGATTCTTTAAACACAGCATTAAATCTCAGTAATGGCATGAGTACTTTTTTCTTACTGTACTCTGTTGCATGTTGGTATGCAAAAGATGGTAAACCAAAAGACACCCTGTGTAGGGTACACAACTTCTTCCCTGGGGAGGGGGAAGAAAGTTCAAATAACATACAGCATGGGTGAAGGAGTCTTAGTAAAAGTATTTACTCCCTAATATTCTGTCAAGTAAAATTGTGTAAGTGTCAAGGGGAAATGACTATTTAGAAAACAGAATACTGCTAAAATTATATTAAATTTAGGAAGCAGAACCAAGAGATAAACAGTAAAAGAAGATGAAAATGGAGTTTATAGAAAATATTATTGCAACTTTGTGTCCTTTTTCAGTCTTAAGTAATTTTTATAATGTTCTATACAACCTTTTTCCTATGAGGTCTTATGACTTAACAGGGAGAAATGGGGAATAGCTCTGTGAGATGGAGCATAGAGGCACATGGTTCAGATGCAACCTCTAGATTTCAGCATACAATAGAGTCATAGAAACTGCTGTTTGTTTTGTCACATTCAAGAAATGTAGTGTATACAATCATGAAGCAATCTTAACAGTTTTCATCTGCGCTTTAATAGGTAAAGGATAGTTTCTCCAGTAGATCATAAAAGATTCTGGTGTTGTTTTGATAAAAATCTATCAACAGACCAATAAATAAGATATTTTTCAGCATTTCTTGCTGGTTGCAGTTCAGGACTGCAGCATGTTCAGTGAAAAGTACATTATGTGCCTCTTGACATCTATACTGAACATTTCCAATGATTTTATATAAGTATAGTTTTATGAAACAACAATAAATTGGGTAACAGATTAGGACAATGCTATGAAGAAAAAAACATACAAACACACACATATACACACCTATTTCTTCACAGTTAAAATTAAAAAAAAAATAAATTAAATTTACATTACAGAAATTTACAGAAAAGTCAGCAATCTTTCATTTCTAAATAGTGCCAAATTCTTTATTTCTTGACTGTGTCAAAGTGAGCAAGTATAAAGAAACATTTTATAAAACATGCTATGTAGTAAGCTTCTGTCCCCATTAGCTTTGTACATAGCTTTATACTTTGTTGCGTACATACATTAATGTACATTCTCTACTATAAATCAGATTTTTAAAAAGAAAAAATTAGTCCTCCCCAAGTTTATTGTGCATCCAGAGCAGAAAGAGTGATTTAAAGATTGTCCAAAACTCTACTGCCATTTCAAACAGTTTGGAAATTGTTGCAACTTTCACAAGCACTGATTAGTCATGGTTTCTACAGATGAATTTGAAGCATTAACAGAATGAAACATAAGTCTTTATTTACTTCTTTCATTTATTTATTTTTTTTTATTAAAGAGTGAGTTAAATGAAATTATTTAAAGATTAAGCACTTAGATTCTAAGAAAGAGGAAAAAAAAAATAGTCTCAAAAATCTCTATTATCTCTACAATGGTATATTCCTATTCTATTTTAAATAGATTAAAAAAAAAAAAAAGAAAAAAAAAGTGGAAGAGTTAGGAAAACAAACTGAAGAAAGAACAGCTAGGCTTAACACTGAATATCAAATCTGAACTGAAGCATACAGGTTGATGCCCTGTTAATAGCAAGCATTTACATTCCAACAAATCAATGTGCTATAAGAGGTAAAAATATACGCATTTTGGTTTGCCAGCATTTTGATTTTTATAATATAAATGCAGTTAGTGATAATATGTATAGTTAAAATGCTAGAGCATTACTTCAGTGCTTTATGTGCTCTCCAGATACGTTTTTAACACACGCTGTATGCAAGCAGAATTTCTTTGCACTTTTCTGAGTTGCTAGAATTCACTGGAATTCTTAGCTAGAATTCTGCTAAGCTGTGTATAAAAGGAATATGTGTACATATACATTCCACAGGAGCTTTGGCAATAAATTGGTAAAAATGAGTTCATAATGGTAGGTTATTTTTTGGGATGCAAACTTGCTGTATCATGACCTTGCTGCCAATAATACACTGTTCTTGCCTGGATGGAGTTCCTGAAAAAATCATCATGTAATCATGAGTGTTTTATCAAAAGTTCAGAGAGAAGATACAGTCACTATAAGTTTGACAGGGTCACTTTGAAAATGCATTCAGCATGAATTCTTGCATACCTGCTGTAGGAATGCAGTTCAATCAAAGGCATTTCATAAAATGTCTGGATGCTTCAGCTATGGTAATATCTTTGGATCCCATTTCCTTGGAAATTTAACAAGGCATATTCTAAGGATATATGCCTTTTAGCTAAGGAATGACAAATATTCTATATGCAATTTTTTATGAAAATAAATAAGTCACTTCAAAATTAACAGGAAAGCACTTCTTCACTACTGAGGGCCATTATTAAATAGGTTTCTTTATATAGAATATACTAAAAAGCAATGTAAGAGAAAAAGGATCTAAGGCTGAATTTATTAAAAACATTATATGTGTTTTGGTTATGTTTCATAATTTGTCATGTTCTTCAGGTGGTCAGATGTAAGACAAATAGAGAGTAACGAATGAACAGATGACTAAAAGTTAAAATGAAATTGTCCTAATTTCATTTCATTGTCCTAATCCTGTCAAATATCCAGTCTGTCTCCTTATGAATTAAGTGAAGAAAGAAGCAGTACTTTGCCAAAAAGCATCCAGCCTGGATTGCAGAAAACCCCTTTTCTTGTGTCCTTTCTAGACCCTCAGCAATGAATGGAGTTTGTCGCCTAGTTGTTAGCATTTACTGCTGAAGGCTCTTACCCTTCCAAAAATAAATGAATTGATAATTACATTCCTCTTCCTGGATCTCTATAGTAATGCATACTATTATATTACATTTGTTACTAAACTAGGATAGTGAGTCAAAAGTTACAGGTGTCTCAGAGCAATTGTTATTGCCCCCCACAGTTAATTCACAGTTAACATGATGTAATCCAGGTTTATTAATAAAATTATAGAGAAAATTAGAACTGCAATTACTTAGATTCTGGCTTCATATAGTCTTTGCTCAGGGCCTGAAACCTCTGGAGTAAAGGAATCTCCAAGACCCACCAGCTCAGTGTCAGATTTGCAGAGCAAGTGCACATTTTCCATGAAGACAAGTTGTGTGCATGCAAAGTAGACCTGGTGTTGGACACATCAGATTTATTGTGTTTGCACAGAATGTTTGCATGCCACATACACCGCAAATCTAACTAGGACATAAAGACACCCAAACAGCACTATGCCAAAACTGTGATGACAGCTACAAATTTGTATGCAGAAAATGTTTTAGAGTTGTGCCATACTGACAGAACTAGAGACCAATATATATTTTAAGAGCATTTTCTCACAGAGGCAGAGAAGGCAATATTATGAAGTTCTCACCCAGCAAGCAAAGTCTCAACCATGAGGCAAGGAGAAGTAACAGGGGATGGGCCCAAAGTGTAGTTACTCTTCAGAGTGGCTTGCTGATATGCTTTATCATATTAGTTTTCTGTGATCCTAAAAGACATGGGTATTTTGGAGTGAGAAGACCATATATAGTTTGATTTGCTAAATAATAACTTTCTTGACAGTAAGTTGTGATTATTTAGTTATTTCAGCTGTATGATAGTATAACTAATCACTGAGGCAGGCATGAGAAAGCTAGAAACACTTTCAATAGCATCTCCCATCATGTTATACTTTTTGATCAGAATGTTAAAATTCCCCAGTACTGGAGCAAATATGCCAAATATAATACTAGAAGCACAGATTCATAAAGTTCTGAAGGAAACTCTGGAGGGCATTTAGAGTTTGCCTTGGCATTTGAAAGGCCACTGGAAAAGCAGCACGACACTTTTTGTAAGTAAAGATTTTATTCTTGATCTTTACATAGGAAATCTAAGAAAAATCTTGTTGTTCTTCCCAGCAGAATGACAAAAGCACTAAGTACTTTTGTCTGCCACAAGACTGTCTTCACCGCAACCTGGAAAGGGCAAGCTATGTGAAATGTTCTGTGGAGGAGACAAAATAGTGGATGTCCAGTAATGAATGTCCAGTGATATTGTTATTGAAGCCAATGTCTCACGGAGTGATATAGGTCACTCCTTGCTCTTAGCTGCTCCATTGTACTGCAAAAAAATCTTAGAAAGTATCTAATTTTTAGATTAGAAATTGTCTAATTTTTAGATTAGAAATATTGTCCTGGAGATAGACTTTTGAGAGGACTGAAACTTAAATAAAATTAAAATGTTATACTCACTAATGTTATTTACAACAGGGTAATCTTAGTGAACTTAGACCAATTATATGGGTGATAATGAACAATGAAATTTATTGTTTCAGAAGCATGATAAATATGCTTCAAGTGCATTTATTTCTGCAACAGATATTGAATAAGTATTTAATTCCAGTGACTGGTAATGTTTTTCACAATTCATGATTTTAGGTGGTCAGTTCTCTACCTGGGCAGCACTGTGTGTTTGCTAATCATATTATTAAGTTTAATTAGTTAAGGTTAAAGGTCAAAAAACACCAAATTTAAAATAAATATAACATAAAATTGCTTTTACAGTAGGTTCGTTACAAGAATTTTATATTGCAGTTTCTACCCACAGTTTTATTTACAAATTAATTCAATACTAGCATTGCAGAATAAACCATTCTCATTCCTTAAACTTAATTAAGAATGCATCCCTGCTAATTGATTATGGTAATACTTTCATAGAGATTACTCCCTAATGGCTATCTCAGGATATTTTCTGCTAATTATGTAGCAAATTCCTTTTGTGTTCTACATTGTCACTAAAACTAAAAACAATCTGAACTTCACCTTGGTACTGCAACACATAGAAGCATTCTCCTAGAATTTCTAGAGACACAGAATACCCTTACTTATGTTTTTTACTATTTGTTTTTCAAAATTATGTCAGCCATATTTGCTTCTTGGGGAAGAGTAAATAAATAAATAAATCTAGTTTGCAAAGGACAATGCATTTATAAGACTGCTTTTGTGCTGGATCAGACTGGATCAAAGTTAACTAAGCTTGTATTTGATTCACAGATGCCATAAGGAAGTAAAAATGACTGCATTCAATATTGCAGTAATTTTCTCTCAAGTGTGAAAAATTCTTAGGACAAAAAGGAGGTGGCTTAGTGCTGTGCAGAGGGATAAATCGATAAGGTACAAAATGGTTGAATTTGTATGGAATAATGAAACTTTCTGCAGATAGCTGATTAAATGATTCCTTCCCTAAAGTCCAAATATGACATAGGATGTCTGAATCACTTGTTAATGAGCACCTATCTAAATGAAGAAGTGTTCAAGCTAGTTGTGTTATATCCTCTCATGTCTGTGTGTGATGATACTCAATGATAATTTCACCTTGGTTATATTTGCAGATTTAGGAATATAGTGTGAAAGCTATTGCACTGCTTTTAGCAGCACCATTCATCCTGTCAAGATGTATAATGAAATAAGGACTACAGTAATATTTTGTATGGCTTATTCATGGTTTTGTAACTATATATGTCTCATTAGTTTCATACATCTCTCCTTATGTAAAAACTGACAAAAGTGAAGTTAGACCTCTACATCCAAAAAACTTATACGAGTAAGATCTTGCATGTGAATTTGATTTTAATTTTTCAAAATTTCACAGCTTCACATTTGAGACAAATGAGATGTAACCCTATGAACTGATAAACTCCATCAAAATGAAGACCTCTGAAACAAAATGAAGTCTGTGCATACTGAGCAACAAAACACATTTTAAAGAGCTGATTTTAACCCTGTTTTCTCAGGCAAACTGTTGCTTTCCTCATAACAGCTCAATAAGAAAGGAGATCTCACATTACCAAAATATCAGCAGGTGACAGAGGGTATTAGTAACTTAGTTTTGATGAATTTCACTGCTAGGTTGATTTAAGTTCAGTTTCAGACTTTGCATTGAAGTACTGAAGATGCATACAGACATTCCCTTTTGTCGACGTCTGTGGGTGTGAGAATATATAGAGCCACCAGCTGTTCTCACCATTCTTCCCCCAACTCCTTTGTGTGTGATAACTTCCAGGAGAAGCATTGCAGGAGCAGCTGGTAACTCCTTATATTATCATGGGAAGACCTGCCAGAATTTCTCTTTCAACAGCCTCCTTAATGCTCAGGTTTTGTGCAACCACCCATGTGCTGGCACTGGTGATTTCTTACGACAGAAGCTTGAATATCTCCACATATATAATTGTGAAGATTTTCAGTAGTTGTGACACGAACTAAAACAGTCTATTTGAAGGAATCCATTAGAATAAATTATGCTGTGATGAACCCATACTTTTACTTGAAGCTTAAAGGAAATGGAATATAGTTCTACCTATCCATTTCTTCAGATCTATTTATTTATGGACTTCCAAGTATTTCCCACATAAATCTGGTGGTTTTCTACATGACATAAAATTATATGAAGTTTTGCATTTTACAATGTGGTTCTTTCTATCAGTCATATAATGGTAACCGCACAGGATGTGTATGAAGAGAATGTCACTCAAGCAACAGAAGGGAGGAAAAATATTCATGTACAGATATAATGATTAAGATTTTTCCTTATGTGTCAATAAAATGCAATCTGTGAGCTGTAAAAAGGAAGTGGTAAGTTTACTTTTCTCCTAAACTGAACTCTGAAATGCGCCACAGAAATAACTATTTTAAGTAAATTTACAAAAAAGATCATGTTTTTAAAAGACACTAAGTTGGGGGTACTCTGAAAAAAATCAAAGCAAGTATTTGGCATTCAGCAAATACCTCATTTCTTTGGTAATTTTGTTCAGAACAGTCTGTGTCTTTCTGTAAGCACACTGCTTTTCTGATTTGATTTTTTCCCCCTCTCTTGCATTTATCTTTGACATTTAATTTCCAGATGGGTGCTTAGTGTGACTGATGCTTTTTTTTTTTTTTTTTTTTTTTTTGTAATCCAATCCTGAATTCATGTTCAAGACCGCAAAGCTCGATGGCTGCCAGTTAGGTACCAGTATTTTTGTATATCTATATCTGAAATCCTTATTTGATTAATTATTAAATACAAATTAACATACGAAGAATCACACAGGTATCTGGGACTTGTCAATTCTATCTTATCTGATATATTTTGATCTGTTCTTCACTGACATCACTGTCACCATAGTTACCACCAAGACAAGTTAGAAAAATGTCTCAGTAAAAACAAAGGAGAAAATACCACTACTGTAGGGTCCAAGACAGCAAAAGATTGCCTAATAGTTAGAAACAGTAGGCAGTACTCAGATTTTTTGCAGTCAGAGCTTGTTACAGACATGTCTTGTTTAAAGTTGATGGACGGGAATTTTACAGAAGTGTTTGCAATTTCAGTGTGAGAGTAGCCATCACCATGGGTTAGTAAGTACTTTATTTGGCTTGTAAAATTGTCATTGGAGATGAACAAAACCGGAAGAAAATCTTCCAGAGGATATTGAAGAAGTGAAGAGCTTTTTTATTTGCTTTTTAAAGAACAGTCACTTGAAAAATTGAATCTAACAGAATTTTTCAACTGAGTAGGCAGAATAAAGTTCAGAGAAAGTCTTGCTTGCAGTTTATTACAAAAAGTTGATTAATATTAATATTATAGAAAACAATTAATTAATTTGCAATAGTTTCATACTCTGCTTGTATGAGATCTCAGTTGTCTACATCAGCGCACAACTTTTTTTTTACTTCCTTCTTTGTCTTTTCATTAAGTAAAGACAGCATGGCTTATGGGAGCATTACATACATAGCATGCCATAGACAGACAGACAGCATATGAGTACATGCATCCTTTGTCTCCAATGTTTACATTTTATTGTGTGTTGCAAAGTGAAATCCTCAGAGATACGTGAAACCTGACAGGACATAACCTTCAGCAACCTGCTCTAGTTGACTCTGCTCTGAGCAGAGGGTTGGACTGGATGGTCTCAAGACACCCTGCCAGCCTCAGCCATGCTGTGGAAGTGGTCTGACTGATATGTGTGTGTGTGGGGGGGGAAAGTAACAGAAAAATGAGAAAATTCTCAGAGTGATGATGTTTGTGTTGCTTACTAATGAGGATTCAGCCCATATTCTTTAACTATATGTTATACAAAAATTTCACATTTTAATTATTAAGAATCTATAATTTGGAAGGCTCACTGATTATCATATATATATATATATACTAGTTAGTAGATAGTGCATGTAAGATAGTAAATGATGGAGTAGCTCAACTCTTTTGGATAATGTTAAGCAGCATCACTGTCAAATTATCAAAAGCTATTTCACTTTCATGGATAATGCAGGAGTCCCACTCTGGTCTAGATGAATGAAAAATTAACTATGAAATTTTATATCTCATAAACTATCTGACTTGAATTTCTTATCTATCTATTTATTTATTTATTTATTTTACTCCTGTTTTATATATATTATATTGACTGGTCCCACTTAACCCTGTATTTTGATCGTGTACTTTCTTTCAAACTGCAATGAATGTGAACTTAATATTCAAAATGCTAAAAAGAAATTCATAGAATCCTTGGGTTGTAAGCCCATGCAGTTCCACAGGCAGGGACACCTCCCACCAGCCCGTGCTTCTCAAAGCCCCGTCCGGCCTGGTCTTGAACACCTCCAATGATGGGGCATCAACAGCTTCGCTGGGCAGCCCATGCCAGTGCCTCACCAGCCTCATAGTGAAGAATTTTCCTAACATTCCTAAATCTGCCCTGTCTCTCTTTAAAACCTTTTTCCCTTGTCCTGTCACTACATGCCCATGTAAAAAGTTGCTCTCCATCTAAAGGGGGCATTATAAGCCCCCTTTAAATACTGAAAGGTTGCAATGAGGTCTTCCCAAAGCCTTCTCTCTTCCAGGCTGAAAATTCCCAGCTTTCTCAGCCTGTCTTCATAAAGAGGTGCTGCAGACCTCTGAGCATCTTTGTGGCCTCCTCTGGATTCATGGTCCATGATCCATGGTCCATGGTCCATCACAGGTCCATGCTTTTCTTGTGCTGGGGGCCCCAGACCTGTATGCAGTACCCCAAGTTTGAGTACTCCAGTGAATTATAACACTGGAGTATAAATATAATACGTAACACTGTATAAATATATACAGAAAACTGAATGTTAGCTATATTAGATTTTCCTGCTATATGTACTATGTCTAATATTTCATAGCTAAAAGCAAACAATTGATGTTAAACAGAATAAATAAATAAATAAATAAATAAATAAATAAATAAATAAATAAATAAGATCTTGAAGTACAAGCTTCCCAGCACACAAAAAATGTGCCTTTGGTAGCCACATATAATTCTAGGATATCCTCTAGGTTTATATTAAAATTGTTAAAAAGTCAGATTAACTTATAAATTCTAAACTTCATACAGACTTTTAAGATAGAAGCTATGAAAAATCTATCTCTGTTTTTTATTTAGTTATATTAGTCTCTCTAAAAAAGAAAATGCTGCTATGCTTTCTGCTTATTGATATTACAAAACTTGTATTCTTTGTTAGCACTAATTTATTCAGTTATAATGAGTTATTGTTTTGTTATTACAATACAGAAAATATGCAAGTGTTTTATTAATTTGTGTAATCATCAACTGTTGCATTATTTCTCCTGTTTACTATTTAGACTGATATAAAGCTATATTATGTCTTTTTTCAGTCAGCTTTGTTTGGATATCTAATGATTAAGAAACCAAGTTCAAAGTATAAGATTTGTTTTTAAGTAACCTATTTTTTTCTTTTAACAACTGTATGTAATGCAAGAACAATCAAAGCGTCATTGTGCTTGGAGCTATATGTACATAACAAACCAACAATACTGTGTTAAATAACCAGCACTCTTCAATACTGTTTTACCTTGTCAAATACCTTATTTGGAAATAGAGCCGATAATAAAAGGGTGTAATAATAACACCTTCCACATTGATTTGTTTTTTGTCATACATTTATGATGTGAAAAATATTTTGTTGACTTCTTTTAAAATGCATAACCCAATATTAATAGCTGTACAAGTTAGAGCTTGTATGTTGGGCTTTAGCACTGCATGATTATTTTTATGGCTGAGTCACAAACCCCATAGTAACTGGAGTTTAAAATGCTGATAATTGTTTAAATCTACTGTCATTACAGGGCTTGAGAGATCACGGAGGTCATTCAAGACTACAAAACCGTCACCATTTCTGACCTACAGTGGTGGTGAAAGTGCAGGACTTTGCAACTCACTGAATTATGGGGCTTAGAAATGGTGATGAATACAGTACTTCCAGAGCAGGGAAAAATATAAGCACATTTAGTGAAAATACAATTATTTCTCTACTTAGAAAACTCTCTGATAGTTTTACAAATTGTTACTGGGCAAAAAGAATTCAGCAACAGATAATTTGCTGTTAACACAATTACAACTCTAATGGCTGACTAGAATTTTGTTGTGTGACAGGAATCTGATATCCTGCCACAGTATGGCATGGGAATTTCTAACCACAATCCATTAGAAAAAGCCACAGTATTGCTTTTTTGAGTTCCTAGCTGCAATTAGGCAGCAGTGGAACACTGATGCAAAGCTTTTATGAATAGAAACCAGCATGCCCCTGGGCTAGAGAAGTGAAGGGATAGCTCAGCTCAGCAGCAGCAGGAGACAAACTCACATTTTGAGCAACACTGTATATTGCATGAGAAATAGTTTTTAATGTGAACAGCCATCTACATTCACCTGGGTATTATAGGAGACTAAGTCCTTGACAACATCAGTGCTGCCATTCATGATTTGAGCAACTAACAAATACCACTTTTAAACAGCAAGGTGCCAAATTCTGTTTATGGAAGTTTTTCCACAAGTTAACCTCATAAGTAGAGCTAGTAACACAACTGAATCTTATTAGGTGGTAATTTCATTCAGAACTGTGTTAAGGGTGGTTCAAAAACTGAGGAAAAATTAAGAAAACCATGCTTTAAAAAAGTAACGGGTGATTCAGTTTGCAAAGTTTGCCCACTAAGTTTTTTGTTTGGTTACCTTAGGGCTTTGATTTGTGGTGATTTCTTTCCTAGAAGATTGAGAGAGATTGGCTTGTAGAGCTACATTTGGGCAGATAAGAATAAACCATCAAGAACTGTCAACATATGAATATACTTAACTAAGATAAATCAATGAAAGACCTTAGTAGATGTCAAAAGATGAACGGCTTAAAACAACTAAATTATAGGACTACAGAGACAATGCCTTTGCAAGCAGGGTGAGGAAGAAATCAAGAATGAGAGAGAAGGCCATATACTCATACAATATATTTCCATTTAAAATTTCCTAATCCTGTATTTGTGTTTTTTTGTGTGCATGTGCATATGTATGTTTAAATAAATGCTGTTGTGTTCAGTCCCAAACATCAACTGGGTGCAGAGAAGACAAAAGGGTAAAGCCTCTGAAATGTTGTTTTGTCAAAAAAATTATATAGAACAACATTTACCAGGGATTAAGTGCCAAAGCAGAGTCACACGTGAACCACCTCATAATCTTTGTGAGCGTAGCAGTTGAAGTAAAACACTGAAGTATGCATAGTTTATATAAGCTGGAATCAAGCTTACCTTGAGGATATTAGACGGTTATGAAGCTGAACTGATGCTGTGCAGCATATTAAAAACACCTATTGCTATGTAAGTGCTAATACTTCACTACTACAACTGCTTAATACTAGTGTTGTTGCATGTTGTACATAATTGCATGTTGTACTTGTTTCAATTAGCAATTTGAATTAAACCAGAACAGCTAGGCAAGCAAGTTCCAGTATCATGGAATGCGTATTATCTGCATTTGGGCTATATTTATCATCTAACCCTAGTAGAAATGTTCAAGTAATTTGTACACCAGTAGAACCACTCATGTAACAGACAGGCACCCCGAAGGCAACAGTTTTACCATGGTCCCTAATTCTGCTGATTGAAGATATGCTTGAAAGATTCTTGATTTTAAATTGTAAATGGTAATGAGTTTTAAATCAGAACTATTTTGATCACTACAGGTATTTTTAAAACTGAAACTCTTTAGAGGTCAAAATTTCTAGTCAAGATCCAAATGTAATTAAAAACGTACTGGAAAAGAAATGAACAGAAAAACTCCTTTAAAAAATAATGGATCGGTACAAAATCTTTCAATGATATGAGAGGCCTAAAATAGACACTCTGGAATGGAAAAAATCTTACTTTCAGAGCTCCATTTATTTGAAAATTGTCCTCCCCAATCATGAGTAAAACTTTGACATTGTCAAATTAGTGAGAATTTTGTCTTTGACACTGAGTCTGTGTTTCAAATGAAAAACAAACAAAACCCAAAACATATTCTCACTTCATTTAAAGCAAAAGAGAAAAGCAGTCATTTGACCAATTCTACTTGTAGAACAAATTTTATTCTGTCAGTTAAGGACAGGATAAGGTAGTCAAGTCAGAATTTGTGAATCTTGTCTGTGCCTGCTACAATGCATTGTTTCTTCCAACATCCATTCTTATGTGTCAGTTTATAAATCTACTTTAGAATTGGTAAGAGCATAACAGAGTACTCTCACTCATATAACCTGGATTGAAAAGATCTGTAAACTAACATTTGTACAGTGCCCTCCTTGTAGTGAGCCAGAGCCAGGCAACATGTTGAGCTCCTCTGCTGCGCTATAGGGTTTAACAAAGAGCTATATGGAGGCAGATCTGAGGTGTGATTCTTTGGGGTGATTGTGTGTGTTTAACCAAATCAACACTAAGCCATCTTCTAAATTTCCACTCAGATGCACAAACTTTCTAGAAATAAGGTAAACAAAGCTAAACATGCATGTTTGTGCTTTTAAAATATTAAAATATAAATGAAACTGCCAAAATGGGTAGTAATATTACCTCAGAGAAGCAGAAGCTACATAAAATGCAAGAAAAAAAGACACAAAAAGCATGTTCTCCAATTCTGAAAGATGACATTTATGTTCAGTCTAAACTAATGATAATTTAAGATTTCTTTTCTTTCATGAAAACACCCAGTGAAGTTAAAAAAAGGAAGCACATCCCAAGTTCCTGAAGATGTACTAAACATTTTGAAAGAAAGTTTGTTACCCTATCAGGAATATTTAATATGCAGGATGCATTTATTATGAAAATATTTTTAAAATCCATCATTCTCAAAAATGCTTTTTTTTTTTTTTTTTGCCTTTTTTTTTTTTTTTTTTTTTTTTTCCTGTCAACATAGCAAAAAATGAAACTATGTAAAAAGCCTCATTATCCCATAAATGCAGATCTGAAAGCCTTGTCAGGCTGCCTATTGAATTAGCAAATACAAAAGTTGAGCACTCTGATTGATGCTGCTCTGCCAAAGCAGCAGCCAAGAGGATTTAGGTAGCTTTACTAAAGCTGGGTTGTATGGAAAGACTAAGTATTAATTCTTAATATGGTCGAACACAAAGTTGGAGCACGTCTGCTGAGACTGCTTTTTCCTTCTGTTAGATTACCAGATTCAAGCTTACTGTCAAAATGCAGAACAGAGGTTTAGATGTGAAGTACTAACTATATTCCAGAAAAATATAAAAGTAAAAAAAAAATCAGTTTTAACCATATGACAGTTCTGAAGAAAGGACCCGAAACCCTCCCTCAAACTGAAAGAAATAGAATGCATACAATATAGAAGATGTAAGAAAATGCCCTATTTTCAACTTTTTTGGGAGTGTGGGGCTTGAATATTTAAGAAAGGAGAGCATGAAGAACAGGATCCATTCTAATTGCAAACAAAACAAGTTGAGAAGCAGATATGGCTGCCCTATCTTGTTTATATGAGAGCTTTAGATAACTGTGCCTACCGCAACTGCTCCATCAGCAAGGTAGTGTTAGGGTCATGACTGCTAAGGCGGCCTCTGCAGCAAGAAGTTCCCACACACATTGACAGGAGAGGGGAAAAAAATCTAGGACTGGTAACAGATTTTTTTCATGGATGGCAAAATTTAGTTTCTCTTACATTCAGAAGCCTTGAGGTAGGACTTTTATGATTATTTAGGATTCATCTACAGCACATTCTGATTAAAAGGAATTTAACCTATTTCTACCAGAAAAAAGTTTGTAACAAAAAGAGCACCATAGTTAACTTGCTCATTGTTAGCTGTTGCAGACAGAACAAAAAATGAATATGACAGAAACAGAGCTTTCAATTTTCAAAACATTTCTCAGGATGCTCTTGTCTAGTCTTTAACGTGAGATAAATATGAAATGCTTACAACTAGACTACTCATACTTTTTCATCAAATACTGTTTCTATTGTCTGTGTATTCTGTGTTTCCAGAAAGTGGTAGAAAATAAGAATGACATCCAATAACAAGCTTACTGCTCATCAACACCAAGGCTGTGAACTATTAAAGTGTCTGAAAAGATACATCTCTGAAAATGTATTTGATGTGTAGACTGTCATGTTCCTATCCAGACCTTATGATACTGTTTGTGGAAAAGCAAACAAACAAACAAACAAAAAAACAATTAAAAAAAAAAAAAACAAAAAAAAAAAACAAAAACACTTTAAACTAGTTCAGTGTTTTCCATCATGTGACCAGCAGTTTCACAGTTTCACCTTGCCCAAGAATGCCCAAGAGTAGATTTACAGCAGAATTTTATATCCTGTTACCTGGGTCTTTTCCCTCCCTTTCTCTCTCTCTCTCTTATTTATTTATTTATTTATTTATTTATTTGGTTGATGATTTGGATAATATAGACTAAGTTTCACACCTTTTAGTTTTTCTGCTAGGGAATTTTGATCATTTTCCCATTATGCACAAGCTTGACTTTTTTTGTGAAGTGTTTTTTATGTTTGAATTTTATTTTGCAATGTTATTTTCAAAAAGTGTGGTTATAGGTTTGTCTTGACTTGGTGGTTGCAAACTGGGTCATCTAGCAAGATGTATGTCTTCCATATCTCTTAATTTAAAAGGGCAACTAATCAAACTCTAAGGTTTGTAATGCATGAAGAAGGAGAGAAAGGATTGAGGAGAAGCAACCAGCACAGAGCTGACATGCAGACAGATGTGGTTGCCTCAGATGCAGCAGACAGAAACAACTTAGGGACTTAGAGCAGAACGAATAAAGCTTGTAACTATGTCAAAGTTGGGAGAATGAGAGCAAGACGGAAATAAAGGCCTTTCCAATATCCTGTAAAGACACAGTGACAAAGAGGGTGACCTGTTAATAAATCTGTCAGGTTTATTGTCTCATTAGTCTCATTATTATTAGTCTCAGGTATATTGTCTCATTTTGAATTATTTAAGAACTTAATAGCTCCAGATGTGTTCTAATTAAACTTGGCTTTTGAGTATGAAAGCCCTTTTGCCTATGGTCCTTATAAATAGAAAATCTACACAGATTCAGGCTCTCAAAGTCTGGCTGAATTGGAGCCTTGCATCATCTCAAGCTTAAAACATTCAAATAAGCACTGCATTGTTGACACATTATTGCAGCACAGTGGCAGCACTTTTGTGACTAACGAAACAGCAATTTCTTACCACTGTTAGCATTTTAAATTGGTTTCTGTACTCTAGTTTGCAGCCTAAGAAAAAGAAAAAAAATCTCATACATGCTGAGGAAACCTTACTAGAGATACTGGCAGTTTGTTTTAAAGCCATTTAATGCCTATTTCACTTTCTGGGAATTGCATGCACATTTAGCTATATTTAAACTTGAGTGATTATCGGAAAGGTCACAAAATAGAGGGACAATCAGGATCTAGAAGAGCTCTTTACAAATTAAAAAAAAATAATCACTTGGTGCAAAAGAAAATGAGTATTGTACAATTTGACTTTCAGAACTGTAACCAGATATAATCCATGTCCTATGACAGTCTCTTCAAATAACTTTGACAATGAAAAGGATGCATACATTTAGGAGTGTTTGTTGTCCAAATTCATATGAACTAACAAAAACTAAGAGCATCTGCTTAGGTCCTGAGGCACACCAGTAATTTACTAGCTGATCTTTGAAGAGAACACATTGTAAAATCAGCAAAGTACATAACTCAAACGCAACTCATATAGCTTATAGCTAATTTTTGCCTGGCAAATAAGGATACAAATTTGATGAGCTTTAACATACAAGATAATAAGAGTAATCCCATGATAGGGAGTACTATACAAAAAGAAACAGAGAGAAACATGAAAAGCTAATTGCTGTAAATTCTCTGCAGCTGTAATGAAATACAGTAAGAAACATCCCCCAGCCATATTGCATTAGATTCACTTGCATAGAAATCGAGAACTGGTTAAACAAGCAAAACTGAGATTGAACACTCCCTAGCTCAATGGCTCCAATTTCATCACAATTTTTACAAGAAAATGTATGCTGTTTACCCAGCATGCACAAATTAAAATTAAGCTAAAAATGTTTTTCTTTGTTCTTTTCTACTTTTCTTTTCGATGAGCAATTTTTCTTGCACAAACACTGAACAGAGCAAATAACAAGCTCATTGAAAATATGAATCAAGAACAAGTAGTTGATTTCTTTTTGCACTGCAAATTAGGCATACGAATCAAGTACAGCATTGTCCTTAAAATGCGTCTTGCTGGTGCAAAGCATTAAAACGTTGTTATACCTGTAAAAGTAAGGAGTTAATAATATAACACTTCTCAGAATAAAGACTGCCTACAATCCTCCATCCCCAAGCATCTCTGTAAGATTAATCGAAGTAGAAAAACTAACCAAAACGTATAGACTGAAAGATTTCAGTGTTAGATCATTCTGTGGTTACTCAGGTTGTTATATATGCTATTACTGCTGTCATATCTCACTGGAATAAAGGCTAGGAGAAGCTAATGTATATGAAAGCTATAGTCTGTCATAAATGATATGATCAGAATTTAAGTTTATTTCAGTCATTTAATATATATATATATATAAAAGTCTCATACTTTTCACTCCAGCGTTGTACCTGTAACAATCAAGGAACATAAGTTTCTTGCTCATCTGACATGACTGCATAGCAAACTTCTGGAAGAATCTATAACACAAGAGTCCTAAACTCTCCCCCAGAACTAGCTACGAGCCTATTAAAACTGAATTTGCAAGTATGACTGCTTTTTACCCCAGATAATAGGAAGCAAGTAAGAACCTCAAAGGTATCCTGTAATAGCTGACATTTGTGAAAATCAAGTAAGGGCTATCAGCTATACTTAAGCTCTCTCTAGTTGACTGAAAACTTCAAGAAAGTGAAACTGGTATGTTTTAATGTCCTGCCTCTGTTAAGCATGTCATTTTCACATTTTACTCACAGAAATCTTAACTAGCATACTAAGAGCCACACTACAGTCATTTTCTGTTAGGAACTAACTCAATTTGGTAAAAACTTCTGTTAATATTTTGTAGTTAAGTCATTTCCTCTTTGTCAGTTGGCAGTTGAAATGGTAGAGATTTAATAAATAAAAAGCTTGTGGTTGTTCTCATATTCCCCATTCTTACTGCAGTTGACTAACATATTGAACAATTACATCCCTTTCTTTTCCAAAAAATGCATTACTCATTTTCCACTTGAAAATCAGGTGTCAAGCAAATTTTTGCCTCATAATTACTGTTTTGCAGTAATTTCCATTAATTAAAATTATATGCATAACACTGTTTCTAAATTCCTCCTCAGAAAAAAAAAAAAACAACAACAGTGTTTCACTTTTTAATTCTGCGGTTTATTTTAAAGGCTAAACTTTGGCTTTACAACAAAAAAATACATTGCACTAAATATAAAGCTCTGTTTGTTACAACTTACACTAAAAAAAATCTTGTTAATTTTATTCTGACACTTCTCATTCTGTACATGATTTTTGATAAGTTGAGTATATTTAGTGCTGAAGTGCTTTGAATGTTCTTAGCTTGACAGAACAATAAATAAATCAGTAAGTAGAAAAAATATTTAATGCTGCCAGCAACCAATGTTCCCATTTTAAGGAGAAAAAAAAAAAAAAAAAAAGTGGTTTGTTTTCCCAATCTAGAAAACAATAGTTTGCTGTATTACAATGAAGTGGCATAAAACTGTCCTATGTCATATTAACACACTATGTATTGTATACTGCCTGAACATTTTAACCTTCAGAAACCAGAAGACTTCAATTATTACATAATTAACCTCAAATGCCAAGAATTTTTTTTTATTCTTTTTATTTATTTATTTTTTGTTGTTGTTGTTGTCAGGCTATTTCAGTGTGGTCTTTGAGCAGCTAAATTGAGGTTCTGCACTTTATATAGGAACGTTTGCTTTCATCATCCCCACAGTAAAGATATTCATTTTTAGATAGGGCTGGATTGGTTATGTGTGATTATTCTTTGCTGGCACGATAGAAAGCCAATACGTATTCACTTAAGGAGTAGGAGAGGTGCTTTATATGCATGCTAGGTGGCAATAAGTTTGCCCTCCTCTTATGGAGTTTCCAGAGGCTCTTTACAACACAATAGACATTTTTTTTATTTTTTATTTTTTTAATGACACAAGCAATGAGCTGATGGTGTGTTTGATATACAATTCGCTAACTATTCAGCACAAAGTGAACTTTGCCATGTATAGACTTTAGTCTTATTAAACCATCACTTGGGAAAATAGTGAGTAATTCTAAGCAGAAGGCCCAAATCCTGGTCTTATTGCATGACCATCCTCCAGCTATTGCCATGTCTGACAGTGAGATGCTTTCAACATAAAACAGACTTGTTCAAAATAGGAAAATGGTGTTAACATTGTCCATTAGAATGTGAAATAAGCATAATAATTTCTTCTGTGTTCCTTGAACTTAGCGGACAGGTTGATATGCTTATTATATGCTTAGCCAACCTAACAATGTCAGCAATTCAGTAGTTACAGAGGAGTATTGTGAGTATCCAGCTGTGCAATAGGACTTCCAAATAAAGCAAAAACCTAAATCTTTGTATTTGGCTGACATGCAATAATGTATGTTTCAAGAAAGGAATGCCACAATCCTTTAATTGCCACACATTAAGAAAGCCATTTTATCAAGTAATCAATAGGGCAATCATTTAGGCAATTCACATTTCTGCAGGTTTCACACATGAGTAAGCTTTTGCCTTAACATGAGTTAAGACCTGGTCTTCCTGAAGTTCAATGGTTCAAGATGGGTTTTGAACCTACACCTAGATGATGATGATGATGATGATGATGATTATAACATACAATTACGCATCAGAAAGAAGTGAAAACAAGTCATGGAAATGTGAGTTTATGAAAAGCAGTTGTGGACCTTCAGTTAGAACCTTACTACACGCGATCTGATTAAAAAGTGGCTCATGCTAGAGAAAGTGGGCTGGAGGGTTGTTTATGTATGGACTGAAATCAAAGCACAGTACGTAGATTTAGTAGTATCATTAAAAAACAAAACCACCACCAACAAATAAAATAAAACATTTCTAAAATTGTAACTAGATCATCTGTTTTCTAATCTTCTTTCAGATCTGTTTTCATTGGGCATAGTGTAGTCGCTAGCTTTCTTTCATCTAGCTTCAGATGATTTTTTTTTTCCTATTAAAGAAATTTCCTTTTAGGTAATAAACTAGAAAACTAACAAAAGGCAAAAAAAAAAAACCCAAACACGTATTTCAACAATCTTTCCTAAATGATTCTTAAGATCCTGGAAACACTCTAGATAGCTAGTCCCGAGAGTGATGTTTTCTAGGTACAAGCCAGGTAGAGCAGAGATGCTGTGCATTAGGGGCATTTTTTTTCTTTTTTAATAATAATGGAAAGAAAAACAAACAAACAAACAAACAAAAAACACATTCCTACAGGAATGTACTTTTGCCCTATTCTGGTTAAAGGATTTCTGACAGGCTGGAAGGGGAGTTCATTCTCCATGGCCCACTCAGTCATTGGCTTCTTTCTTCTCCTGAGGCTGCCAACAAAAGTGCCAATCAGTAGCAATTGTGATGGTGATTTCCGAAGTGCAGTTTAAAGGATTTCTAACTGGGTTGGAGCTGTTGTCAGTTGACTGACTGGAATAATAATAATAAAAAAAGCTCACTGCTTCAACAGAAGCTTGTTAGACTTTTCTGGGTGATCTGCTATGGATAGTGTGAACTGCAACAGCTTTTGCATTCAAAAGAAGGATTTTCCTAAAAGCGTCAGTGAGCACTTGTCTGTTTTATCTGTTCTAAAAATTTTAATTTTAAATTCTGTTAAAAACAAAAATAAATGAGGATCTAGAAGTAGGAGGAAAAAATAAAATAGTCTGTGGGGCATGCATAACTGTTTCAATACATGAGGATCCCTGAAGGGTAGTCTTATCAAGTGGAAAAGGCACTGTGCATTTTTCCTAGTACAGTGTTACTTTGATAGAACCGTATCCACTAAATGGGTTAAAACACAAGAGACCTGATATACTGAGGTTTTGTGTTGATGTTTTACCATAAACATCAGAAAGCAATATATGCTGACAAGCTATACAAAGAAATAGGCGTTTATTATTCGTGTATAAGGGAATGCTTGAACTACATGTCAACAATATTAAACCATTTGAACATTAATCTTTATTTAAAAGATTTTTCTTTATGGTAACATAAATAATTACTTTTCCAATTTCTTTCCTTACTAATTTGTTCATAAAGCACAATAAGCACCTCGTCTCAGACTTAATGAATTCACCCTAGCAGCCACCACACAAAACAACTAACAGTTTTAAGTTTCAGAACCATATATATTAGTTACATCAAAATCATACCTTATTTTACAGTTCCATTAAAAAAAAAAAAAGAAAACAACAAAAAAAAAAAAACAAGCAAACAAACAAAAAAAACACCCTTGTGCATGTGCCAGTGAGTTGCAGGAGCACAGGGAGGCTGCAGGCCTGGCCGAGTGGTGCAAAGCAGTCAGGCCCATGACCTCCATCATACTCATCTCTGCTGAACTTTCCAACCTCTGAAGCGCAGAACAGCTCTCCTTTATTCCTGAGGGTTGTTCCTGATACAGGTACTTCTTAGAAAATGGAGATATGACTGGGAAAAAAAAAAAAAAGAAAAAAAAAAAAAAAAAACACAAAATAAATCTCACATCTAACATCAGAACATTGCATTCCCCAGGAAAGCAATACTTAGGTGGGAGCTCCTAACTTCCGTAATGCCAGGTCCCACCCAAGCTCTGTGTCCGGCTTTCTCCTGCTTTTTTTTTTTTTTTTTTTTTTTTTTTTTTTTTTAATACTCAGCATGGCAGTAAAACCAGATGGGAGCAAATGTGGTATAATCACTGTCTTTTGCACATGCAATATAAATTAATGATTCCCTACATTTTTGAAGGGGGAAGTTTGTAAGGCAGTCTTCCTACACTGCACACACCTGGGGAACCAGCATGGCAGTGGTGGGCTGTGACTGTGTGGTCTGAATCTGCAGAAGTCAGCCTGTGTCTAAAAATGTGGGGTTTGGATTCAGAGTTATAACCACAGAACACTTATGTGTTAACAAATTCAGCCTCTGTTTATGACAACCATATCTCATAATGTCTTTTATGTCAGGCTTTGTTTTAAAAATGATTTTTATGACTGCTTGGAGCTATCAAATTCCTTTAATGGTTCTTAAGTTTTCTAATTTCCATGCCAGTTTACTCACGGTAATATTTGTTTTGTGCTGACATTATTATTTTAACAACTTACTCTTCTGATCCTTTTTGTTTTGTTTGCTTGGAAATAAATTATAATTGTGGTTTGGAATTCATTTTATTAGACAGAAGAGCAAACATCCTTCAGTCCGTACTTAATGAGAGAGTTCACCATTCATCAATTGGTCTTAATAGTTCACCTCTATGCCCATGCCATTTTAACTTCATTTTTTTCTACTGCTGGTTACAAGAATTCTAGAAAACCTTCTAGATGAGAACTTCATTCACTGAACTAGAGCATGAGTGTTTCCCAATATGTATAGAAAAATAACAAAAATGCTTGTATAGAAAAACAAAACATATTTTTCATGATCATGAGAACTAGGAATGCTTACAGAGGGGAGCAGCTAAGGTGGTTCTGCAGGTACCCATTCTCACCCAGTCAGAAGCACCTCTGTAACTCTTTAAATATACCTAATGAAGGGAAAAAGGTGATACCTCAAAACAGAGATAGGAAATCTGAGGCATTAAAAGAGGTAAAGGGGAAGTAAATGCCAGGGTGGGAGAATTTTGGGATACAGTCATTCTGTTTAATTAACATTCAAAAGATATTTTCATCTTGTAACATTTCCTATGAACTACCCCCTGGGCTACCATTTCCTGTTATTAGTACACTTAAATTTTAATAGTGTGAAATTTCATTCTACCATCATCCTCAAGGTCGTCTTGTTCATCTTCATGGTTGATGTTCTATTGCCCTTCAATCTGATGGCTTCCAACTTCCTGTTACCAAACAAACAAACAAACAAACAAACAAAAAAACAGCACCTCCTGCTTTTTTATGGGAAGTCATTAATATTAGATAAGAAGCCTCCAGCCCAGATGTTCCTTTTTCTTTTGCAATGTCTTTGGTAAGTGCCCTTTAAGTAGTTCCTTATCTATCATTAGAGTTTTTTACCACCATTTTCTACAGATTAACTAGTAGTTTCCTATATGTGTCAAATAATTAATATTAAGGTTTAGATAGATTACTTCTAACACATTTTCTTTATCTATAAATTTAATCATTCTGACATCTAAAGCTGTGGTTAAACTCATGCTGTCTGTCATTTATTATTTATCTGTGTCCTTACAAGGAAAGGAATGTCTCATACATTTCTTCAATCCATGTGGAAGGGAAACTTATCACAGAAGAGCTAAACAATAAAAGGTAGCTCATTTATTTCCAAACCTAATTTATACAGCAAGTAACTCAAGTCCCCATTTTTTGTGGAATTATAATATCCACATTTTTATGGCTATATTGAGTGCTGTCTTTCTGCCTTGTTTCTCTGAATAATTCACACTGGCTTAAATTTTTCCTTTGGATATATATATATCCAATATATATATATATATATATAAAGTAATGAATGTGTAAATGGAAATGGAATAAAACAGAATTATTGCAATGTGCCTAGCAGTATAGTATGCAAACTTTTTGATCACCTGGCTCATGAGAGCGGTCCAAGTATTTGTAGTAGGATTTCCTATGTTAACCAGGAAAGTCATATCCACTTTGTCATTGTTCTACAAATACAAATAACAATAATTTCAGGAGTAAATTCAAGTCCTCTAAATATATCTATAATATCTTAAAGAATTTTATATTTCCTGGATCATCAGGCTTTAGGAGTGGAAAATCACTATATCTCAGAGTCGGGGTGCTTCCAATCAGCTCATTGGCAGCATCCTGCCACTGTGAAACTTAGTTTCTACTGAGTTGTTTTACTCTTCCTTGCTTTCAGTGAAACCTAACACTTGCTTCTGCGTACCTGTAGCTGCTTTGAATCCAGATCTCACAAACACAACTGTGATGCACTAATACTCAGAGTAAAATCAGTAACAGCACATATTTCTCCCACCCTGAATTCTGGGTCTCTATCTAACCAAATTAATCATATTTTACAATGATCTATAAAATGTTAATTAGATACTTGATTTTTTTTTGCCTTTTTTTTTTTTTTTTGAGATATACCCTATTTCATGAAATTACTCTTACAAAAATTAAAATGTTTAGTATTAGATACTGTAAAACAGTGGGTTAGTACATGCATTATGCTAAACACATTTTATGTATTGTTTGCTACTAATCGTCAACTTACTCATCACTTGTGCAATCCTATGCTGCACACTCCAGAGGTACACTAGTTTCAGAATAGAGCCATAGAAACATAGAGTATCCTGAGCTGGAAGAGACGCCAAAGGATCATTGAGTCCAACTCCTGGCTCCACAAAGGACCACTGAAAAATCAAACCTGGGAGAAGTGTCCAATCATTTCTTGAACTCCGAGAGACTTGATGCTGTGACCAATTCCTTGGGAATCCTGTTCCAGTGCCCAACTGCCCACTTAGTGAAGAACCTTTTCTTAATATCCTATCTGAACCTCCCCTGAGACAGCTTCTTGTTGCTCCTCATACATCTTCCCCTCTAGATCCTTCACTGTCTTGGCAACCCTAAGATAGACATATTTTTCTTCAGCAGATCTGGTTTGGGAAGATCTTGCCCTATTTCCCTGCTTCCGTCTGCCCTTCTGCATCAGGTTTGCTGCTGTCTCTGTCCTTCTGCCTCCTCTACCAAATGTGTACTGATTGTTTGTGAACCTTAAAATTGGCTTAGTTGAGCTAAAAAACAAAAACAAATAAACAAACAAAAAACACATGCTCCATTCCCTCCCCCTCCCCCTCCTTTTTTTATTTGATTTACAACAAAGTCCTGCTAATAGCTGTACTGGTGCGGTTTGAAGAAATCCAGCAAAATGAGTCACAAGAGTGATTGTCTGGACTGGGTGTATTAAACACTTTTGAAGAAAATGTATTGCGTAATTACATCGTGTGTCAGCTTTTCAGGGAAAAGCTATGTGTCACAAAAGTGAAATCTATACTGCCTTGATGCATGCCTATTACAGCTATTTTTAAAACTGTGCAGTTACCTAGACTTTAATATCTGTTTTTCTCAGTTATGTTGTATCCTAAGTTAGCAATGTACTCTAATGTGGTGGTGGCAAATTTTTGTTGTGAACAAACTATCCATACAGCTATTAACAATTAATCTGGGCAAATTGCATATGGATGTTAGCATTCTATCCAGCTACATGGCAGATGTTCATGCCTTGGTAAGTGCATTATTGTTTCAATTTGGTTGTGAACAAACAAGATAGCCATGAATTCTCAGGCTGTTCGGAGGCTTTGGAAAAAGAAGAGCTGGAAATTTTTAGTTAAAATGTTCAAAATTTTACCAAATAATACATAACCTGCAGGAATTTCTGAAATTCATAAGCTTCTCTTAATGTTTCACTTCCAAATTTTATTTCCATGAAAACCTAATTTTGCTTTATACCATCAAAACAATGTGCTATAGGGAAACAGTAGTATTGCATTAATTTGCATTTAGGATTTCAGAATTTTCTGGATCCCATACAGGAAACAGAAAATCTAATTTTGTTGTTGTTGTTGTTCAGTGTATATGAATTATCAGTATTTACCCAACTACTTTCCAGGTATTGAGGTTAAAGATACTGATACGGAAGAAATTTCATTTAGGGACCTCATCAGACCCTCCTCTCCTTGCCCAACAACACTGAAATAAATATTATTCAAAAAAAAATGTTTGTCCTTAATTCATTGGATATATGGGTTGCATGTTCTAAAGGCAAACCATGAGAAATCTTGCACCTGAAGTTTGAGGATATACAATTCCCCTTTTAAAGCAGAATATTTAAATATGATGACTGTGATTGTTTTGAGAAAATGTAGTGAAAAATATGTCATTTGCTATAGAGTAATTGAATGAGCCTATAAATAGCTAAGCTGTAAAATCCTGTCTATTGTCTGTGAAAAAGTTAGACTTTATTTTGACCTGACATATCTATGGTATGCTAGCCTGGTTTTGTATCTAAGCTGTCAAAGATTTCCATAGATTTGAAAATCTATTCCCTGTTCTTCATATTAAATGTCACTGTCAGTTTACTCTATGAAAAATGAAGTTTATTTGATGTGGTTGTCATGATACTTGTGTAAGCAGTGCACCTATCACTTTTCTGTAAAGAAAAAACTGACAGGATGTGTAGTCAGACTTGTTCCCTGCAATGACTTTTGCAGAACAAAGCTGTAGTAATGTATACTTTCTTTACTCAGATAATTTACAGAATGCATAAACATGTAACAGTGTAAAGAAAAAGAGCACAGGCAGAAAACATGCTACACAGGAAGATGTACTCTGTGCAGGTCTGTATAGCTGGAAATG
The DNA here is from genome assembly GCF_964211825.1 of Aythya ferina. Lineage (NCBI taxonomy): Eukaryota > Metazoa > Chordata > Aves > Anseriformes > Anatidae > Aythya > Aythya ferina. The sequence goes on from NC_140311.1 coordinate 4,935,145, forward strand.
CTGCTTGGAAACAGACACATGCAGAACTGTTCTTGCCTATGGCAAAAAAGTCATTATCAAATAGTTATGAGGACTGATCTGTATATATTCACACCTTATTTATGTAGATTTCTCAGGCTGTTTCTTTCATTGGGAGGAAAGGACCATTTACTTATTGATCAATTAGTGATGATAATATTCTTAGGGTCTGAGCCATCAGCCACCCAGTCAGGCTACAAAGTACTGAGGAAAAATGGAGAAGCTAAAACTATTCCATTTTAATAGGGAATTCTCCTCTGGGGTGAGAAAACTTCAGTAGGAACACGATGTCCATTTGGCTTTCATGCCAGTATGCTGGCATAGCATAAGATCTATGGAGTTAATTCCTACATCAGTGAGTCTGGCTGTTGGTAAAGTCCATGAAGATAGGAGAAAACTAAATGTGTTAGTTTGCTCATTCTTGAATTTTATTGTTTATCAATGTTTTCCGTGCTTCCCCTAAAATATTAGTATTGGGTATTTTTAACCAGTTGACGCTGTACCCTATGAACATTGTAAATGGAAATATGTCCCTAGAAAATGACTTGTCATGCTGGGACAATGTGTATGAACATGACCAATCTTACATTTTCCTCATGTGATGAGTTTGCACTTTGAAAGCAGTGTTCAGGTGGTTTTCCAAACCTGTCTATGGTATTGAAATTGATTTTTGTTGTTGTTGTTGGTCTCTATTGAAGTTGTGAAGTTGTTTTCTGGCCTTGTCTATTGTCCTTTAGGATTATTTCCGTCTCTGTATTTTTCCATTGGGTAGCTTCTCCTAGATTAATCGGCGTATGTATACATTTGTATTCACACTAAAAGCATTGTATACAATATTCAACTACATTTACAAATAACTTGGTACTTTATCACCCGTAGGACTCCATTGCAGTAGTAGAAATTTGTGTAGGTCCAAGCCACTGTTTCAGAAGTATATATGTATGCTGAAAAATGTTCTTTTTTTCACAAAATTATGCAGAACTGTTGTGGTTTTACTCAGGTGTGCAGCCGAGCTCCACCTCAGCTGCTCTCTCTCTCCCCCTCCTCAAAGGGGAAGGGGAAGAAAAAAGGGCTCAAGGGATAAGGACAGGGAGATAGCTCAACAGTTATCGTGATGCACAAAACAGACTCAGAGTAGGGAGATAGTAAGATTTGTTGCCTATTACTAACAAGCTAGAGAACTGAGAAACAAAGGAAAGAAAACAGAAAATGCCTTTCCCCCCATCCACCCTCTTCCACCTCCTCCCCCTGAGCAATTAACACTGTCCTTAATTGTGGTGTCTTTAAGCCATGAGAAATCCAAGCATTTAATGATTTAATGATAGCATCCAGGAAACAAATGCCACACCTAACATAAGTTTAGGAATAAACATTCTAATGAGACTTTACAAATTATCATGAATGAAATGAAGTTTGTTATGTTAATCACTTTCCTGCTTTAGGAAGTCTAACTTAAAGTATTAGTGTAAGCTATAATGTACACAGACCTGCAGTATATTCTGGTAAATTGAGGAATCATTTTAGTGAGTTAGTATGTACAATTTAACAGAGCAGTTATAATAAATAAATGTAAAAAAAAGTGAAAAATATTAATAATAAAAAAATGTAACTGTAGCAGGATTATATATTATTAATTGCCTCCTAGACATAAACACTGTACAGAAACAACATTGGCTGTGATGCCAAAAAATAGGTACAAAAACCAAGCAGATAAGAAGCAAGCATGTAACTAGAAACCTGCAGTTTTTCCGTTCAACCACTATGATTTACCCTAATTAAAAAAAAAAAAGTCATTCGTCACCTGCACTTCACTTTGTATTTTCTGTTTCATTTATTTTTTATATTTCGAGTACAGTTCTCACTTACTACAGCACTACAGAACTAATTTGTTTATTGTTTATCCCTATAATTGTACTTGTATGTTCCTACTTGAAGTTGAACTTGAGCACTTCAGAGTTCTTCTGATCCTCATAAAGCAATCTTGAGGTCAAAATTTATTCTGTGGGAGAACTGATAGAAATAGTGAGGTCATGCAGAAGGTACAAGTAGCTAAGTTAGTCTCCAGATGTAGGACAGCTCTCCAAATGTTTGGTGGTCTATTCTCCCATCTACTGGCTCACATTCTTTATCTCCCAGCCATCACTTAAAACTACAAACCACTGATTTTCTCTTAGTGTTTAACCTAGTACACATCGTAGGAAAACAATCCCCAGTCTATTTTTTATAAACCTATAGCACCTTCAGTAATGTCACTTGAAGTCTTCTAATATAAGCGAGAGAATTTTGGTGGAGAGATGTGGGAAACCTGTGATGCAAGATTATAGAAGATGTGGAGATGGATGCAGAGTTTCAAAATTCTTCATGTCCTAAAGAAGAAGAGCATAACTGGAAAGTTGGCTTGTTCAAAAGCAGCACATGAAGGTTGTTTTTCCTTTGGGATTAATGAATAATCTGCATCACACATTGCCATATGGTATTCTGTACTGAACATTAATAAGAATAAAATAACATGCTACTTTGAAATGATTAGTATTTAAAAAATATGTCCAGAGTATTGAAAGGATTACAAATCTTCATGCTTCCTTGCATAAATGGTCTTGTGGCACATGAGGCAAAAAAGACAGTTTTCACAGGGTAGATTTGTCTCCTAAATGAAGAGTTTTGTTCTTTTTCCTGTAAAGTATCACTTTTCAAGTCAGGATTTGGGATTAGATGGATGACTGCTTTGATCTGTGCTGGCCGTTCCTCTGACACTCCAGTTCTAGGAGTGAAACTTGTTGCCTTAAAGATTTTTGATCATTTGACTGCCTTGGGAGATGGAGAGCTGCTCCATGATCTGACAAAAGGCTGTGACGGGTTGAGATTTTAACTAGCACTGAATATTTACTGACAAATTAGTCTACTCAGAAGTAGTTGATAGTAATGAAAAAACTAAGGAGCTGCCAACTCTGTGTGAGTAATCTGTGCTTCTGTAATTAAGGGGACATCAAATACTATGGTAATCTACTAAAGATTTTTTTATTATTATTATTTTATTTCACTTAGTTATAGCAAAAATGCCCTCGTTTAAATTGGAAAGGGTTTGAGAGTGGAATAAACAGATGTCTGAATTTAGTCCCCAAATGCAAATAGTTTTACAGCTATTCAGAAGCAGCATTACTGTTAATGAAGGTCAATGTACCTTTGACAATTAGATAATGTCATAAACAGGGCTAGAATTTTTTGTGAAAACACTATGTTTAACGAGTACATAAAGACTTGGAGAATAATGGCTACTTAAGCGATGAAACTAGGATCTTGTCTTGTTCTTATTTTAACTGGATGAATTACTGAATTGTGCATGCTTGTGTAGACATGCATGAGCATATGAGTGCATATGAGCACATTTGAGCACATATGAGCACACTCTCTTTCCCTTTGCTGTACACATCTTTACGAAAGAATGATTAAAGTTTGTTTGTTTGTTTGTTTAAACACAAAACACTATGTAGTCCATTCTTTCAGGACAGCTTCACAGCACATATGGTATGCAAAGGCTCCAGTCTTTGGAGATTGCTGTGATTCAGTCAGGTAGTTAATAGCTCCTAACTGTGACCATCTTGGCTTAGATTTTTATTTTTTCTAATAGATTTGAAGCAGTTCCTACTGTACAAATTTACTTTAATGCTCACTTGGAAAGTGTCACCCAAAATATCAGTTCATAGAAGAGTATATGGTTAGGACTGGCAAATATAGTAGGACTGGCAAATTTGCAATGAAGAGAGGCAAATGTGTCTCTTATTCTTGTGTTACAATCTTGAATTACTGGTAGTGCTTTAAATGGTAAATATGTCTAGAAATTCTGTAAATTGTCAAAAGACATTGAACTGATAGTGCAGAGTGTACCAAAATACTATGCTTCCCCTGTACAAAACTGGCATAAAACTTCCAGAACTTCTTGTTCCTCTGTTTGTCCTTTCCACCTTATTTAAAGTAACATGGTTTTGTACTGTAAATGCTTAGCTGTAGCTGCAGTGCAACTCAGCCAAACTAGTTTTACATGAGCAAGTTCAGTTATGGTAGCAATCTGACCCCAGCAATATAGACCTCAGTGTAAATTAGCAGGGCAGTTATGGTAGCAATCTGACCCCAGCAATATAGACCTCAGTGTAAATTAGCAGGGCTTCTCAGCATAAATGTTATAGACAGATCTGCAGGATCAGATACTCTTCAAAGTGAACACTTTAGGCATTTGTTTGTAGGCACAAGACCTATGGCAAATATCTGCACACTATTCTCCTCTGTGGATATGTGAGTAGAAACTGATACACCTTACACAACGCATTTTGTATCAACCTATGTTTTATTCACTTTCTTGGCAAGCTTATGAGGAAACAAGACATATCAAAATTAAAACAGCAGAAAAAAACATCAGTTACTGAGGTGAAGTTGAGAAAAGCAAAAGTGACAGCAGTTATACGAAGAAGCGCTGGCTCTTGAAGTTAAGCTGCTCTGTCACATACCATCAATTGGACTATTATCTGGTACAGGAGGACTGTAATAAATTGTCAGATTTTCTTCTTAGCTGAAATGATGGGATGGAAATTGTGCTGTGTATTTTTGGATAGATATGGGGAGGAAAAAATCTAGCACATGGCTGATTTCCTCACATGCCAGACCTGCCATGATGCACAAACCCAATTTCCAGAATGTAGCTTTTAGAAATCTTGTATGACAAAAGCTGAGATGGTTAGTAAAAGAAAACCTGTGTATCAGGAAAACAAGGTCAAGCAGGAGGAAAGTCACTAATGAGAGAAAGTGTTTCTTTCCTAAAATTAAGAAAATATATCATCTCATGATTTTATGATTTTTATTTATTTATTTATTTTTCTTTTCCTCCTTGCCAGGGAAAATTATGAGGAAAGCAGGCTTTGGTTCCTGACTATCTCTCATTGTATGTGTTTTCAGACTTTTACACAAGATACCAATAGCAGTTTTTACAGGTCCCTTGGTCAATGTGCAGAAGTAGTCAAAATGCAAGCAAAATATTCAAGTTCTTGATTCCGCTATAGAAAATAATATATAAATATAAATACATATTTATATTTATTTGTAATCTCAAATTCAATCTTAAATTCTCAATTTATAATCTCATATTCTAATTCACCTAACTCAAACTGATCATAACAGAAATAATAACATAGATACCTATGTTATAAAAAAAATAATTATTGAGAGTTTTTGAAAAGAATTCTTGTGATTAAGATTGTTCTCTAGATTAGATTTTATTAACAACTGATGTTTCATTTCTGAAGAATAGTCACTAATTTCCAAGATTTTTCAGATTCCATATTTTTGAATATTACTAAGGTTCAGCTGATATCTCATGTCTTGGTTGTTGCATTTGTGTGCTTGATGTCAGATAAAAAATGGATACAAATCACTGAATACCCACATTCAATATGGCAGCATGGGCTTGGCACCATGCTGAGGCTACTACACGAACTCTGGCCCTAATCTCTTTACAGTTCAGGTGAAGAATGAACATTTAGTCACTTCTAATAATATATGTATATATTAACTTATAGTAGCATAATATGATAAATATTTTGCTCACAAATGGTTGGTCGGTTTAGGTCAGCTGCCCTATTGATGCCCCACCTCTTGCTCACCCCCAGCATGCTGGCTTTGGGGAGTTTGGAGAGAGTCTTGGTGCTGTGCCAGCAATGCTCAGCAATAGCCCAAACATTGGTGATAGCAATGCTGTTCTAGCTACAGCACTGAGTGGGCTGCTATGGGGAAAGTAACTCCAGCCAGCTTGCCCCAGTACAGTGATAATCTTATATTTCGGTCTGGAAAGATTTAGAATGACAACATACTATACAGAAGTGAGATTATAATAAAAATAAATGACCTTACAGTAAGATATAACATGAGCATTCCCTCTGCTGTACTCAGCTGTTACAACCCAAGACACCGTTTTGTAAAGATTGCTTTCTTTTTTACTATATCCTTCAAGTATAATACAACTTCTTGGTTTTCACACGTGTCTCAATTTCACTAGGCCTTTATATTTAGAAAATACAAATATGGAACTATATTTTATAACTAACTTTGAGTAACATTTGAACAACAGTTAATTTGAACTACTACTTGATTAATAGCAGAGGATGTTTATCAAAATGAGATGTTCATCTAGAGCTCTTTCTTATGTCTGGGACATGAGTATGATAAGGACCTTACAACCAAGTGAGCTTGGCCTGCCTCCATGTTCCTATAAAGTGCCGTGGCAATGAATATTTTAAATCCTATTGGAAGTTGTCGTTCCTATTGGAATAGAAGGTTTCTATTTTGATTTCTTTTAAATTGGAAAATATGGGTTCACAGGTATACAAGCATAGGTTCAAGTTTGGGGTATAAAATTTCTTACTGTCTGTCAAAGCCTGTGATTTAACAGAAACTAAGGAGCATTTCTCCTACTTTAAGAAAAACTTGGATTATTTTATGAGGTGGTGCCATTGCCATTGATTTATTATTTTTTTTTGGTGCTTTTGGTGTGGGTATATATCTTCATTTTATGGTTGAAGCAGTGGGCAACAAATCTTTACAAGCCTTTACAAAACATGCCAACCATGAAACAGATTTCACGTACCATCTGCTGTGTGAAGGACACATTAACGTGGTCCCCCATTTCTCCAAAGCATCAGCACTTTCATGCAAATCCCTGTTCTCCTACCTGTACTTTTGAAAGTGATGGAGTACACTATCTACACAGTCCACTGAATCATATTAAACTGTGCAGTGTTTTTTGCAGGCAGACTAGATAGCTAGATACCTAAAATGCGGCGCACTCAGATGTGCACACTCGAAGTTTTCAGTTGAAGTAGACGTAGTCAGCTACATAATATGGATAATTACTATAAGAATTAATTTTATACAAAGTCCCATTAAGGGTATAAGACAGTTTTATAAAAACAGTTAAAACTTCTGGAGAAGGGTAAACTCATGGCATTCAATGCTGAATTAATAGCACTTCCTCAAAGAATTAGTCCATTATTTGTCACAACTGAATATACATTGCTGAAATTCTATTTGAATGGTGAGACAAAACCCAAAGAGAAAAATGAAAATGCATTAATAATGAGTTCAATTGGTTTTGTTCATATTATTGACTGAACCAAATCATTAAGCCTACTTAAATCAGGTGTAAAGATTTTCCATCCACAGTGATTAGAATGACTTTGGTGCACCAGAATAAATTAAAAAAAAGTCTTATAAAACAATGGTCGTATTTTAACATATGTAGATTGTGACCTTACTGTAGGCTTTTACTTGTCTTTTACTAATAAGATGATGTCTGCTTAAAAGGGCTAGCTCATTGGAAGCTTTCATGACAAGTCTTCTACTTATTGTTTAGTGCTGAAAACTCCCAAATCAGTGGTTGGTTTTTTTTTTTTTGGATGATGCATTATTTGTCAACAGAAGTGGTAGTCAGCAAAATCCAAAAACATTTAACTGTTCATCAAAATCATTAGAAAACACCAGCTACCTGGAGAGACTTCCAATCCATGGAAAGCAAAGAGCAGGCAGTCTGTAATATATATCACTTTTTAAACTCTTCAAACTGTCCCAGCAGCACTTGAGTAAATTATAGTGCTGATTTACAAGGATTGCTTATATTCTACTTTGATATTCACGTAAATATTGTATAAAGTTATAGCATTTACATGTGGCTCAAAGCAAACCATTGTCGCACATTCCAAAAGCATCGATTTCTTCATCTGGACCTGAGAATCCAGACGTTTCCACTTCCTTATGGCAGGAAATGCAATCTTGAGCTTTGTGTCATGGATTCTGTACTATAAAAATACAGTACCATGGAATGGGACTTTGATTTAGGGAAGTGTTTTGTGTTATATACATTTAATTGATTTACTTTTATTTTGGAATAAAAGAGGTCTTTCCTTAAAAGAAATAAGGAAGGTATATCTGGTGTAAAACTTCCTCTTTACTGGTAGGGGTTTATCTCTATGTTGTTATTATTATTATTATTATTATTATTATTATTATTATTGTATGTGTAATGAAGCTTAAAAGAAAATAAATTCTATATCTAGAATGTCTGAATTTACTACAGATTGAACTGGGAAGTTCCATTGTGTAAAGCAGTTTTCCTTTTTATTTACATCTTACAGCTCAGAGCTATCCCTATCATATAGTCAAAGAAAACAAGGTAATGAAAAAGAAGCAAAAGAGAGATTTTAACTGTTAGCTGTAGGGCTTTCTTGTCCTTCAACATTGATTTTACTAAATGCCATAGGCATAATTCTATTCATTCTTGGGAAGTGATTCCCTAAACGGCAATATAAAACTTGGCTTATCACCTTAAAGACAATCTTTAGTCATTCTGGAAATCTCATATGGGAGTCTCATAGGAAACATTCCTTTCATTTGCTTACTATGGTTGAGTTTCTGGTCATGCTATCGAAAGACAGTGTGCTTATTTTTATTCATTCTTGCCTCTGTCCTATTCAGAAACAAACCTTAAAGAGGTCTTGCGGTGCTTAAAATATAACATTTTAAACTATATTTTGGAGCAGTAATAACAAAGTGAGGAAAAATATTTATAATCTATTCCAAATTTTTAGGCAGAACCCGTCTGTTCCAAATCAGTGTTTTGTTTTGTTTTGTTTTGTTTTTTGTTAGCAAATCAGTTGTGTGTGTATATATATAATCTTACAAAAATGCTAGTAATCTTAACTGTGGATTAAAAGGAAGTGTCATGTCTCATTGATATCCAGGATAAATTCATCCAGGAATTGATTCAAAATGTATTAAATGAGCAGGCTCAGTTAAAATTTGCATCAGGCTGTTTTCATAAATGTAGCATTTGAAAGAATTTTAAAGAATTGCACATGGTGTTGGAATATTTAGAAGTGATTTCAGCATAATCACTGTCAACAATATAAGTAGTTAATGATAATGTCCTATGCTTCTTTTTTTTGTCCTACTTGAATGTGGTCTCCATGTTAGTTTATAAAGATTTGAAGTGTAAAACTAAGAAAACAAAAGAAAATTAAAGAAAGAAAGAAAAAAAAAAAGCCAGATTAATCTCTCTTTGGCCGTGTAAACATAATTCTGTATATTGAATTTAGGGGTCGCTAATCCCTTACAATCATGTTTCTTCCAATTAAGTTGCAGGGCTTTAAATACTTTCAGTCAAGGGAGGCTGAGGAAGCAAGTGCAATGTCAGGAAAGGGAGGAGGGTAGTAATCCTAAATGAAAGTAATTTTATTAGGAGAGAAAGCAAGCAGCAAACAGAAGTTCTGAAGTGGAGAAGTTCAGAAAACAAAAGATTCTGCAAAATGCTCCGACCCCCTAGGGAAGTGAAGAAATAAAATTGGGATTTTCAGCTTGATTAAAGTTTGATTTATGAGCTGCTTTTTTGTTAACAGCAGTGGAACAGGAGGAGGAGAAAAAGGATTTAACTTGTAAGGGAGAAAATTCTTTTGGAAATTGCCTTCAAGTTCATGGCTTTTTTTTTTTTTTTTTTTTTTTTTTTTTTTTTTTTTTTTTTAGTGACAAATGGAACTGCTTTGTAAGTACTCCTCTTCTAGCCTCTACTTTATTCTACACTTCTCCACTCTCTCCTCTTTCCACCCCCCTCAGCAAATCATAATTAAGTTATTTCAGTAGCATGGATTATTTCTAAAAAGATAACATTTTTGAATTTTTATTATTGTTCAAGAGTAAACAACTTAATATTGGGGCGGATTGCCTGTTGCATTCAGTCTTACTTAATATTCCATTAAAATGCATCAAAAGATTTGGAAGGAGATCACCAACTTTGTTTCCATACACAGTGTCTTTTGCACAGAGGTTGTTATAGTTGGAGGTGATGATGTGGAAGAAAATAGCAAGAAGTGCTGAACCTCTGTGCAAAAATATGGTCTTTCACAAATAGAATGAAAATAAGAAATGCAAAAGAATGAAGTGTCTCTTATAGGTAGGAGGATGGCTAAAGTTGAGTGGATGGCTAAAGTTGAGGAGGATGGCTAAGGAGTGGTAGGTGGTACAGTTTTCCTCTTAATGTGTATGGAAAAATTTCTCCACCTATGTTTCATGAAGCTCTCACCCCAGTTTCATGGCTGGTGATATGAGCTGTTAGTCCAAAGCAAACTAGAGCAAACAGTTGTTTCATACTGTTGTCCCTATCCCTGCCAAATATTAGAAAAGTGACTCCTGGACCCAGCAACTTAAGACAGGAGTTTCCACAGGTCCAGTTCTCCAGAATAGACCCATGGTGACATTTTCTCTTAGATTCAAAGAGAGAGAATATATTAAACTGGTTGTTTAGTGCACTGAAGGAAGTGTTATGCTTCCAATGCTTTGTAAGTAACAATGGGTTCACACTGGTTTATAAACTGAAATTTAGTATTATAGATTATCTTATGAAGGTAAATGTAGGAGTAAAATTGTTTTTCAGTTTGGATTGACTCAGAATGTTGGGATAGACTTTTTATTTATTTAATTATTTAATTATTTATTTTGAATAATAAACAATATAATCTCTAAATAAATAAATAATCTCTAAAAATAACAGAAGGTATTCCCTTCCCTTCTGCCAGTGTGCACACATAGTATTGGGTTGGATGCAGCAACAGAAAGTACTGGTGTATGTAAATTTACAAATATCAATCTGTTACGTTGTCTGAGATTAGAAAATCCCATGTAGTGTCTTTGTGCTGAATGTTGTCTTTATTACAGTATGTGCGATAGGTTGCTTCTCCACGTAGAGATTTGTCCCTACAATCATTAAGACTTTAAGACTTCCTTCCTTTCACTTTGGTGTTTCTAGGCTGTATCTTTACCACTTAAAGAAGCTGAACTGTCATCATATTCCTGACTGCCACTAAATTCTTGGAAGAGAAGTGGGCTTAAGTACTGCTGATAAGGGTTATCCATAATTTAGCACAGAAAGCAGAAACTCAGGGTAAAAATTCTGCCCTCTATCTACTTTTGGTACTATTTTATTTTTAATGTACTCCTACGAGACAGCTTTGAACTCTAGATTCACATAAAAGAGCCTCCAGCCTTATGTCCTACAAAAAACACATAGAACTCTTTTAATCATTCTTTTCATTCCTTTGACTTGACTGTGATCTCTGTTCCATTCTCACTGATGGAGCTGGCACTTTAACTTCACCCAAATTTATTCTTGATCTAATTCAATGGAATGCACAGCAGAACAAACTTCCTGAGCAGAATAATAGTCACTTAAATATTATTTAAGTCTAACACATACAGAGGTAACTATCAGTTTCTTCAAAACTATTTTACGTCTTTTAAAAATATTCTTCCTCCTGCTTATTAAGGTGACATCTAATTTACAGCATGTCTGTCATAGGCTACTACATGTTATTTTGTGATCATTGTTACACCTTTTGTGTCAGAATTTTTTTAAGTGCCTACCACCATAGTTGCAGAATATTTTTTGTTTTCCTCAAACAGAAACTGGGATGGTTCAGCTCAAAATTTATGCTACTGGAAACTAACTGAAAATGTAATGTTCTCATTAACAATGCAATCTATCTTTTTACATCATGTAACTGGTTTCTAGGCCACAGCAGTGTGAATTCCTGCACCGATGTCCATCAGATTGGATTGGTTCAATCAGCAGAAATATATTTATTGTCCACTTTCTCAGAAACACTGTGATTACTCAACCTGATGAAGAACAATGCTTTGAATTTTATTACTGTATCAAAACTTTGGGTCGGGTGGGAATTGTTACATTTTTCCATCCACTTCTGAATGAGTAGAAGTGTAGGTCATCTCTAGTGGAATTAGGTTTAAAAGCTAGGACATCTTTTCTTGCCAGCTAGTACATGAAATAGCAAATAGGCCTCTACTGCATGGATTCCTGTGTGTGCATTTGTGTGAAATATTTTTGCAAGAAACTTTTTGTTCAGCAGCATCCCTTTCCATTCTTCAGTAAAGGACTTCCTAGAGAGCACATATAAAATAAAGGCATTATTAAGGCGAAGTAATATCCTGAATCAATCAAAAATTATTCTAAATTTCTAGAAGGTATTCCTTGGAGTGTTTATTTGCTAGGAATGAATTTTGTCATGTTTGAAATCACTCAAAAAGAAATTGAAAGGGCTCCCCATCAAACTTTAACCATGCAATTATATCTAATTGTTTTATACTAACATGTGGCTTCCAAAACTTTCAAAATGGTAAATATAATAGATACCCTTATCTTATAAGGATATAAAGCACAAGCTGGCCATCAACACAAGCTCATATGCAGGCCTAGAATGCTCTGTCCCTCAGCCTTTGATTTGGTACATGAAGAGAATCACATATAGTCATGGAGTTCATAAACCAGCAGCAACAGCACTGTCACAAGTGTGCCATGACTATGACAGGCCATTTCCTCACTGTATTAACGGCTTGATTAGAAACCCATTTTTCAGTAGAACAAAATGGGACAATTAAGTTTCCTTTATACTTTGCTTAGTTCATTGTTACTGCAGGCTTTAGACCGTCTGATCCAAATTGGTTAAATGTTAAAACAATTTGCCTTCTTTTCAGCTCCAATTTCTACTTTCAGAACCTGAAGACTGTGAACTCTCTCTTACTAAAGGGTAAACTCAATTTTATCTTCTGTTATATGAGCTAATTTGTGAGGGGTTCTTATAATGTCATGTCTTCAAGGAGATTGCAGTAAGTTTCTTAAAGTTCAGGCCAAACATGAATTTGCTGTTCATGTTACAGTATTAATTAGGACTAACTTGGATCTTTTCAAAATGCCCAAAATCTACAATTCAGGAAGTGTGAAGTGTTATCTACAAGTGATCTGAGACTTTAGACAAATTCCATCAGAAGTGTATTTAGAGTAGAAACCGGTATTTCTCTATAGAATCACTAGCTCTCATCGATCCATTATTTTTCACTCAACCTTCAGTTCTTTCTTCTTTAGTCATTGTCATATTGCTTGCATTTTTACAGGGGCATGACATCCCATTATTACATTTGACATACTCTGGCACAGCAGAATGTATTCTGATATCACAGAATCACAGAATTGAAGGGGTTAGAAGGGACCTCGAGAGATCATTGGGTCCAACCCCCCTGCCAAAGCAGGTTCCTTATAGCAGGCTGCCCAGGTAGGCATCCAGACGGACCTTATATCTCCTGAGAAGGAGACTCTGCAACCTCCCTGGGCAGCCTGTTCCAGTGCTCCATCACCCTCACCATGAAGAAATTCTTTCACATATGTGTTATTACTTGCATGAAAACAGGTCTCAGTTTCATCAGTGTTCTCATTGTGTAGTGTTGCATCCAGCCTTAACAGCCAATCCTCAAAGAAGAATAACCAGACCCATCAAATATAATATAAGCCACCTTAAAACAGATCCTAAGATGTAGTTCCCTTTAATGAAGAGAAGACAATACTTTCTATATAAAGAAGCAGTGCAGTACAGGCTACGAGAATTCTGCTTAACACTATGCTGAAGGAAAGGGGTGTCTGTACATCCCATTAATTTTTGTTAGCATTGCATGTTCTTACATCTCTCTGATTAGTTTTGGCCAACTTTGATTCTTCACGTTTAAGTTGTGTGATTTCTGTGAAGGACTAATTAAAGAGTTTTTGTTTTCTTTCTTTTGCTAAGGTATCCATTCTGTGGACCATCCATCAAATTTTGTTTTCTCAGGTAGCCTATTCATCTTGTGGACCATATATTTTCTCATATAATGTGTTCATCTGTGAAACATCCATAAGGATATGTTTCTTCTTCGGTAACAGATTAACAGTGTTTTGAACCATATCTTAGACATTTTTCGCCAAGAAATGCTTGAGACTGCCTTAATACATTCTTGGTCATCCAAGTCTTCTTAGCATTCTTACTCTTGGGTTTCCAAATTTCTCAGACTTCCCAAAAACTGAAGTTATGTAGCAATAGCAAAAGAATATATACGTGTGTGTGTGTATAATGCTTTTCTAACCACTTGTTACTAGCATCTTAACAGCTCATGTTAATGAGAATTCTTAAGCTACTTGCTTGAAATCATTTGATTCTCTTCAGGCAACAATAGAACATACAATCATACAGTTGTTTGTTTTTATTCTTTTTTTATTAAGGCTCTCAGAAACATAGAGCAAGATACACCTGAATCAGCATTACCGACACCAATTTCAATTTAGTCTAGGATTAGTACTGTTAGTACTTTGCTAACAAAACAACAAAGTGATTCCCTACAGTGCGATGATGATGACAATTCATTGCAGCTGCTGGTTAATGCAGTAACGGACATGCCAGGTTAACCCTCTGTGACTCTTTATGGTGGATTCTATCTAGTTTGTTTTTTTGCAATTCTCTGTATTGGTACTTTATACTATTTTTTTGTTCTAAGAGTGTGGGTGAGCAGTAAAGAGGAAAGCTGACTGCTTTATCATGGCTGCTGCATATTACACATGTGAACACTATGGGTTGAGGATGAGCATGCCAGTTACAAGAGGTAATTGGCAACAGCTGAGGTCCAGAGAGGTTCGTCTAAAAGCTCTAATCATTTGGGATACACAGTAATAACTTATTTATTACTGTTGATATATTTTGATGAATGTCAGTTGTCATGGATGCTATAGCAAAAACATTAAATTCTCGATTATTGTCACTGGTATCTTAATCAGTGGCCTCTGGCCCTGCAAGAAAAAAATACTATTACATTAGTTATTGCTTCTTTAATTGACGCTACTTATAATGCTTATAAAATGAACTAAAATACTGTTCAACGGTAAGCTGAAGTTTTTTTTTCCTGGTATTTCTTGACAACTTGAATATAATAACAAACTAAGCTCTGTAAGAATGACCATTTGGAAAGCACAAATCAAATGTTAGGCTGATTTTCCATTGTTTGCAAATTTCTGGCTTTCTTTTCAATTATCTGAATATAACCTCTGCAATCCAGTAACTGGAAACACATCCCTGCCCATAGTAAAAAAGGCTAACGAAATCTCACTCTTATGAACATTTCTTTAATTAGTGTGGATGTTGAAAAAAGGCAATTCAGGCAAAACCAGAACAGTTCTGAACATAATTTGTTGCTACACACTTTCTCTCACCCTATGTACACTGAAGTATGTGTTTTGAAAAATGAGCTTTTATCTATTATAAAATCTTTTAAAATATTCTCTTTTGGTGACTCAGCATGTCAGATGGTTCTGTGAAGGGTTAGTGTAGAGAGATAGCTTGACCTTGCTAATGCAGGCATATGATTACAGGCTACAAGGGAAAGAGCCATCCTGGTCTTCTCTGTGCTTTGGCCTTGCATTCCTACTCCCATCCTTGTGTTTACTCTGATCCTTGTGTTTACTCTGGTTGGTTAGTTTTCAAGCAATTGTATAATTTTAAGCACCTCTTCTATTTAAATCTATGTCTATTTTAACTCTACGTCTCTTTTAGTATTCACAGTCTAAGTTATTTTGCATTAAGCGAACTGAAAGCCTGACTTCTGCCTATAAATAACAAATTAAAACAGAATCTGGATTTTAAGGCTATTTCCTGACAGTTATTCACTAACAATGAAGATAATGTAATTAATTACTCAGCTTCTTAATGCTGATCTCAACATAGCTAGGTTGGAAAAGCATATTTGAACTTTTTGTTGTTGTTGCTGGATTTTTACGTTAAAAAATAAATAAATAAAGACTATAATTATTTGTACCTTTAAGTCATGGCTATAGGGTGATTGCAGATCTCTGGATTTAAAGATAATAATCCCTTCATCACTCAGTTGTGTGTTTTATGAGCATAGGATTTGTACATTGTGATAGTTGCTATGGTATCCACATGTGTACCAGAAAGATTGTGGGAGAAGTGTGATTTATGTTAACAACACACTGAATGAAAAGGAAAAAAACAAAACAAAACAAAACAAAACTGTTTAGAGGTGACTGCTAGATTTTTAGTGTTGTTTGTCAAAACAAACAAATAAAAAAACTCCACCAACCTTCTTTAGTTATAAGGCTAAAATTCTGATTTTATTAATTAATTTATTTATTTTCCTAAGGATATTGCTAACTTGGAGTTACCCTAAAAATCTAGGCATGTCTGTGGTATAGGGAGTGGAAATGTTTAATATAGCCTGATCATTAATTTATTTATCTGTTTGTTTTTCCTGTTAGCTGGCTCCAAAATGCTCTCCCCTGATCTTTCAGTTGCTCTCTAATGCCGTAGTCACTCAAGGTAAAATTTAACTTCATGAAGGGGAGATGTGTGTTTGCCAATATCTGTTCTAAGTAGTACAGCAAATTACTTGTTTCATTGGAGTAACCAGTGGCCCAGTAGTTGCCTTTTTATTTTCTTCTGATTCCTCAGGCTGGACTGCCAGTAACTTTGTAAGAACATTAAGTGTGCTCAGCTCTTTGAGGTAAGAATGGGAAGAGCTGACACTACACCTTAGCAGCAACCCTTTCCACGAGGTGCAGCAGTCAGAGCTCAGTGCTCTGCTGGGTGAAGCACAGCTGAGTTGGCTAGGCATGTGGCAACAGGCAGATGTCAAAGCCCGTTGTGTGGGACTGCTCTGCATGGTGCCAGAGTGAGGTGGATGGGAGAGCTACATTCCTATGTTAAAAATGAGCTTTTCCTCTTTACGTTTGAATTCTGTCTTCCTTCCAATTAAGAGAGGTGACCACTTAATTCTACCTAATTAGAGGGTTTTTTAAAATCCATTCTCCATTAGTGGCACTGTACATGCAGGATCAGCATCTTACCTTTGCTGTGAACTCTAATGGATTAATCATTTATATTGCATAGTATAATTACTGCAGTTCAACACTTATTTACTTTTGACTTCTAATTGACTTTATGAATGTGATTATTTATATTGTATGACTCCTCAAGGAGGAACGCTGATAACATATATTTTTTTAGTTAGAATAACAAAATACCTACAGAAAATACTATTCAAATAGAGCATTACATGGGTAAATTTGTTCTTTGGCAGGTTTTATAGTCTGGAAAATGTAAATATTCTTTAAGGTAGGCCAAAAACTGTTGTATCTGTTGTATTCTCACTTTTGTAATTTTTCCAAATTGATGATTCTCAGTTTTACTTAGTAGTTTCCTGATTTTTTTTTTTTTTTTTTTTCATGCTACATCCTGCTTAGGGTCTCTGCTTTCTGAGAACCTGCAATGAAGGACTTTTTAGTTTTGAAAAATAAGCTTTTACTTATGTGAATTGAGACAAAAAGCATCCTGAAGATGCAAAAATCAGAGGTAGAGGTGAATGCAGCTCTATAAAATGGTGTCTAAATATGACATTTTCCTTGATCTTTGAATCTGATTCTCAGAAAATCACATTTGCTTAGGCTTAAGAGACATGACAGTTCTTGTGTGTCATTGGATGTCTCTGTTGTCAATATATAACAAATTTAGTATAAAAATGCAGTGTCCCCCTGAAGAAAAAGGGGGCAGATGTCAGCCTCTTCTGTTCAGCACTACACATTCTTCTGTAAGGACCTTGAGATACAGGTTGCTATTTCTCCAGCAAATGAAAATTGAGGGAATACCTGCAGTTTTTCTTCTCTTTCACTTCCTTATGCCTTGTTGCCCATCACGGTAGCAGAAAAAATGTGTCTTGTGCCTGGCTTTTAAACTGACTGCACAAAAGGGTTTGAGTGAGTTCTGCACAATATCTGCATATCTGCCATCAAGGTGAGGAAGCCTGACCTTCTGTACTACAGGTTGGAAGAATAATCTCCAGAGTTGACTTTGCAAATACCATAATAGTGTTTTAATTATTCTTTGCGATTTGACTGATGTTTAAGTGGGATTTTGTTTCCCGTCTGGATGCCAACATACCTTTCAGTGGAACGATGAAACATTAAGCCTCCAGTCATAGCTAAAATAGCCCCTATACATTTTGTGGAACAGTTTACAGTCTCTAGATACACCCGACTGTTATTGATGAAAAGTAAATTATTTTTATTATGCTGTCTCTAATTAATATTTTATTTATCCATCAATAATGAATTAATTTATATACTTTTCTTTCTTGAACTTGCTATCGTTAGTTATAAAGTGAAGAGGTTATTTCTTTCCTACCTAGAACCATTTTGTCCTTCAGCCTAGTAATTTACATAATAATCTGCTACCTTGAAGACTAAGTGTCTTCTACCTAAAATAAAGTAAATATTTATTGGCACACTGCTTTATTTCATAAAGAGAATGTTTCCTTGAGAGAGTAATTGGTAATTTGTTTTTTCCTGCTTACTAAATAAGCTTATTGAGTCCTTATACAGAATCCTTAATATTGTTTTTCTTCCCTGAACATGAATAATTGCAGTCTGCAGGAGAACTGATTCCTAAGTTATCTTTTTCCTGAAAGCCTGAAAAAGCACCCCCTCCCATCCACACCTCCCTCCCCCCCCCAAAAAAAAAAAATTCACAAGTTGAGTTATAACTCTGTTTTCTGGAAACAAACAAACAAAGGAAAGCCCCTACACTGAGTCCTGTAAACAAAATGATCACAGTGCCTGACAGGTACACAATACCTGCAGACAGTATTGGTTCAAAGAAAGACAGGTCTGCTTGGCCCTTTAAAGAATGTGCCAGCTTAGAACAATATCTTAGAATGAAATAGATTTATAGGCCAAATTTGTTGGGCTGTAGAATGACAAAATATCGTATAGGATAATGTGCTGATGGTCTGTCGATATTAGGACTAAAGTGGGAGTCAGAAAAAAAAAAGGCATTTCACTAATTAGATGTGACAATTATTAAAGGAGATAGGTATGAATTAAATTAGTTTTAGCTCATCTGGTACTAGCTTTCTTTATATCTGAGAATTTTGTAAATCTCATCTAGAATGCTAACTCTGTCCTTCCACTTTCTCCATCTGAGGTATCTTCTCATTTAGTGATATCTTTCTTCAGTGTTTTTACATTTAAAACAGAGCTCGCTTTTTTCAGATCATCTTTCAATTTCTGCCCTGAAATATACAAATACTCCATTCAGAGACAAAGCAGTAGGAGAGTTGTGTAGTCAAAGTAGAATCAGATCTCTTCCTTTAAATAGAAGAATAAAATACTCTGCTTGTGTAGCAAGGTAGCTTATGAAAATTGAACTCTCCCTGTTTCAAAAGGTTTTTAAAAGTAATTTCTTGCATTTAGCAGCCTCCTATCTGAAACCTAAATCTCTCATTTCGGGGAGTTCTATGTGGCCACTGCTTTTGATTTCTTCAAGTGGGCAGTGGTATTATTCTGCAGCCTCAAATTGGAGCAAAGTGATGGTCAGAAAATGAAGATGTAGACCATTCTTTCACTATAACTAGCCATTTGGATAGCTGTTAAAAAAGTTGCACATGCGTGCTGATTTGGTGACATCTGATTTGCCATTATGCTTATTCTGGGTCACATGAGATGCATAGATCATAGTATGATCTGCATCAGCAGCTGTTTAGAACTCAGAGAGTAACACCTTCAAATGCATCAGAAGCTTTCTTTTTATGTTACATAGTGCATTGTAGCTGTACCTTAGAAGCTGTTCTGTTGTGGTTAGTATTTCACAATGAAAGCACATCCCTTCAATCTGTCATGTTTCTCACTCTTTAGGTTAATAATTTCTCCTCAATTTTGTAAAGGTGATTCTACTGCAGTTTGCCTTGAGTTGCCAATCACCCAAAGTTTTAAGTGTTAGGCTCAGCTTTGAAAAAACTTGAGGAAATGCAAAGTTACTGTTGTTACTGTGAACTCCAACAGTCAAGATGCACTGATAAACTGGTAAGAAAATAAATATACAAGGGTAGAAAGAATTACAGATAGAGATAGAAGGATTAGTCTTTGAACTACCAGCATGACTTGCTGTAAAAATGTTGCTTCAGGCTTTTGTTTATTATTTGGAAAAATTCTATTTAAATGCAGATTAGATTTTCTACCCGAAAGTACAACTTATTCTTTGTTTAGGAACTCCACAAAGAAGAATGAATACAGGGTGTTTTTGTTTTCATTTCTACATGAACTTTGGCAATCACATTGCTTATCCTGTTATCTAGATTAGATATGCAAGCTGTGAATATAGGATTTTTAACAGCTTGTTTACAGACGGTAGTTTAATTAATAAGTGTAAGATTACCATATTCTCTTGTGATGAAAAACTGCACCTGAGAAGTTGTAATTGGCTACTGACTAAACATAAGGCCCCACCCCTGCATAGGGTATATGGGAAGGGAGGGAACCTGGAGAAAGGATGGGAAAGACAAATAAATGAGCAATAAATTAGATAAATATTTAATCTGTTGTGAACTGAAATCATTCTCTATGCGACAACTTAACTATTTGTGCCTGCTATATATTCTGTAATCAATCGCTTGTTAAAATACTATTTCATCTTCCTTAGAAACAAAAAATGAAATTAAAACAATTCTTTATCAACTGTTGGATCTATGAAAAGTACTCTGAAAAGTCTTTATTTTAAATAGACTACCAAAGATTCTATCCAAAGATTTTTCCCCCTGCAATATAGACTTGCATACCATAACAATATTAAATTATAGCTAAGGGAAACATCCCAGTCATTTCCCATGGGTTTATTTTATTCTTTTATTCCTTCATCTTGCATCTTGTCTCCAGTATCTCCAGCAATGCTTACTTCTCAAAATTTGATAAGGTTATATGTATTCCGAAAGACAACTTTTAGATAATCTCAGCTGTCTTTATTAAAAACAAATAAATTAAAAACAAGCCAGCTTCAAAACAGCGATTTGAGGAGTTTGTTTTTTTTTACCTTTATCTTCTTTCCTAACATGATTTATGAGCTATTTACCATGTTTTATGACAGAAGTTGCACAAAATGATTGACATGAACTGTCACTTATATTCATGTACACAGGTGCTTGAATTCAAGTATGTTTCATGATCTGAGACTCTGACCCGATTTTAGAAAAGTATAAAAGTAGTTTGAAGTCTCCAGATATATATGGATGACTTGTTTTGTCTAATGTCTTATAGGACAAGAAAAGCATGCTTTGCTGACTAGAAATCAAGTATGTTGTGTAAGGTAATCTATTTTACTAGACATTTAGCATGATCAGTAAATTGGTATTGGTCATTTAGCATGGAAATAACATACTAATGTAATAGATCTAATGTGATGTTATGGTAATGGTATATCATTTAGCAAGGTAATATTTTAGTATTAGTTTCTTAAGAGCTTGACCATCGAGAATATAATGAAGATTTCCTAATGTATCACCTATCTTTGTTATGAAGTAGAAAAAATAAAATGATCAAGACTTTGCTTTGGGGAGGTTGAAATTTTCCCACATGCTAGGTACATTGATGCAGTGCTCTGTGGGGTTTTGTTCTTCTGCCTTTTTAATGGAGAAGCTAAAGCAGTAAGTATTATAAAGGGAGATGAAAGCTAGTTATGCCTGAGCTGACTTGGATGTTACTAATTGATCTTGATCCATATTGTGTGGACTGCTGAATAGACCTCTATATGTACATATATACATATATATATGTACATAGCCCTTCTGAATCAATTCTTAACTTCTTGCCATCTGTATGATAATGATTTGTAAGATTTACTTTTCCACAGATGATGACTGTATTGGAAATAGAAAGGTGGAAGAACAGACTTTCAGCACTTAAATATTTTATACTTTCTTCTGCATACGTCTCCTTTCCCTCACTTCATTATCTATCTTTGTATTTAGCTTGTTCCCTGAGGAAAGAAGTGTTTAACTCCACTGCACAGAGACTGTAGTCTGCCTGTAGGGGTTAGGAAGGAGAGTTTACAACCCATGTCAGAAATATACATGAAAAAGTCTTAAAAATAAAATACTAATCAGTAGAGATAATAACACAGTAATTTTGAGATACACAGATGTATGTTTGTATTTTTAATTACATATGGCTAAATTTATTTTTAATTTGCATACAAAAATTATGGGAAGAGGTCTAACTGTAGTCCAATCTACTTTGTGAAAGAATTGAAGTTAAATTCTGAGAAGCACCTTGAGGAATTTCTAGAAATTGCTTTATCATGTAGAATTTCATGAAATCATTACATTTTATTAATTTAGAGTTAATAATATATTCAGATTTATCTTATGGAAAGATTTGATACCATATCAAATCATCAAAGAACATATATCCCTGGGATTTTTAGTGGTTTATAAAAATAATGAGATCTTGTCACAGGAGGATTATTTAAAGTGTATATTGGTTTACTGATATTATATTTGGTTAGATTTACTAATGACAGTGGAAGATAAATCATTAACATGTCTATTCCAAGTAGGAGGAAAAATAGAAGCAGTGTATAATATAACAAACAGTTCAAGCAGAGCTTGAAATATAAAATAAAATAGGTCATTCTTTGGAATGCTTTCCAAAAACTATAAACTGTAAAGAAAAACTAACTGTTCCAGGAAATTTGTTATTGCAATATAGATTTCACCACTTGGATATAGAGAAAAAGTTGTCATACATATGGTCAATTTTATGTGAATAGACTTATCAAGAAAAAAAGCTAGAATTGCTCTCCATACTAAAATTTAGTGGAATTTGTAAGGCTTCACAAAATTCAGATTTTGAACTTGGTAAAGTTCAAACAGGGAGGTTGAAACTAGATGATCTTTAAAGGTTCCTTGCAAGCCAAACCACTCTGTGATTCTTATGTTTTCTTCTTAGGTGAAAATTTTCTTAGGTGCCAATGGCATTGATCACCACTCCAACAGAAAGTTTAGTGTAAAAGAAAATGTGTGCAAAAATCTGGTATAAGCTAGCTCAAGTTGGGTACCCAGAAATAATGGAGATCTTGCAGGATTTTACTTTTTTAATTTTTTGTCTCAATTTCCCAGCATGCAAATAGCCTCAATAAAGCAAATAATCCAAATGCAATATTATTTAAGTTCATGAAACATTTGGTTGTGCTGTGAAAATGACATAAAAAGCATGCAATGAAATGAATAAATCTGCATTCAAGACAAGGCTTTGAAAGTATTAATTAAAAAGGTGTATGGCCACATGCTGATTAAGGTAGATAAGAAGAAATATTGAATAACTACTTTCTCTCTGAATTAGGCCTAAGGGTCCTATGAGAAAAATAGTATATGATTATTTAATGAAAGTTTGCATCAAAACACTTTTACACAAGGGAGATGAATTAATACTGCAGAATTTGCACTTCCTAACTTTTCAGTACTTCACTGGGAAATGTTAACTTTATTTTTATTTTATTTTTTTTATTTTTAAATATAGTGTTTCTTCAGTGTGGCATTACGTACTGATCAGACACTTGGCATATTTACCCCACTGAATTTTTTAGATTGAAGGCATTAATATAATAAATTAAGTATATATCTTGAATCTAAAATGGAATGCCAAAATAGTGATAGCAGTGAAGTTGGAAGCATGATTCTATTTGGTTTTGGAATATGAAAGAATGGCAGGGGGAAGAAAACTAGGATGTATATGCTGATTGAAACAGTCAGATAAACCTACTGATATTATACTGATATTTTCATACCGATATTTACAAATATTTATTTAAGCTCCTTTAAGATCATCTGTGAAATATCTAGGCAGTGCTTAGTAAGATTTGCATTTCTTGAGCAGGTCTGGAGTACTCGTTGCTGGTTTTTGTTTGTTTGTTTTTTCCCTTCCCCAGGGAAACTGGGGAAACTCAAGTCCTGAAGTAGCATAATTTCTCAGTGTGACAAGACAAGGAACAGAAAAAATGGCTCTGGTACATAGAGAATTAGAATAAAAGTATATAAAGGGATAGATAAATGGAGTAATCTCTTAGGGAAATGGGTGTGTCCAGTATACAGCAACTTCTAGTACAGGAGAAGGGAAATTCTTCCTTTGCCCCACCTGGATAAAATAATTGTGTGAAACTATAACAGCTAGAATATTGACCATAATGTGGTGATTAAACAAAAGTTTCCAGTCTTTAAAATAAATGTCTACAAGTCATATTGCAGTGGTACTACATTCATGACAATATCACAGTGCTTTCCAATTCTTCTATAGAATGGAGTTATAATGAAAAAAAAAAAAAAAAAAAAAAAAAAAGAAGAAGAAAAAAAAAAAAAGAGAGAAAGAATAAAATCAATTTAACACCTAAAATGTGTTATAAATGCTGTTTTCTCCAGCTGTTCCTGGAATTCAGATTATAAGTAGATACCTAGAAAGCGTAGCATTCTTAGAACAGTAGATTACTCAATTTGTTAATTACTGTTATTTAAGTGATAATTACAACAATTTTTGAATAAAATAGATTAGTGTTACATTATGCAGCATTACTATGAAGACTTCTGTCTCATGGATCTATTGATTAACAGTTTGCGACGCACATAGTATCAGTAGCATTTCTGTAGCTTTGAAAGCCGCTGTCGCACCTGCACTTGTGTGGTGGTGCCCCTCTGTACCTCCTAGGCTTTGCTCTGCAGTATGCAAATGGACAGCAGAGCCTTAATAATTACTTCTGCCTCAAGACAGCACATACAGTGAGAGGCCTGTGAGTGTAAATAAATAAATAAATAAAAGGAATCAGTGTCAGGAACATACATATTTTGGCAGTAGAGTCTTGGCTTTATCATTTACTTGCTTTCTCTTGAGACTTTAATGTCCTTTTCTACAGAGGTTCTGTAGTCATTACAATTTCATCTCCCAGCATTCAAACAGCCCAGTTGGTGGGAGGCTTTTTCCCAGCCATGATAAATTATTCTCTGTCAGAATCCAAATCTGTCTTTTCAAGTCTGATCATTTTTGATGAATTTATTCTGTTAACATGAGCTTGAATAGAAGCAATAGATGATAATGAATTAACTCTGAGCATATTAATGACATCTCTAGGAGACTACAGATGAATTTAGGAATAAATTGTTGAAGAGGTTCAATAACAGTCTGGTGAACGTTTAGCCAGCAATTGACTGGTAGCTTTTCATTTAGGTCTTTTGTATCCTATGGTTAATTAAAAACCACAGAAAGATCTTAAAGCAGCCATTTGCAATACGGACTAAGTATGAACTGCTCCTGCCAACCATACTTGCTGTAGAAAAGGTGATTGTCAAATGTATTCCACTAAAGATTAGGTAATGTCAACTCCAGAAATTAAGGTTTATACCCTTATAAAAAGAAATGAGTGCCAAACATTTTGAGAGCTTTATATATACTTCTGCTAGAGCAGCACATACTTAAAATATCTTTTCTGTAGAGCTTATGAAAAAAAGAAAAAAAATAAATTACCTGCTTTTGTGGATCTGCTCTTATAAACAACAGAAAAGGGCAGTATAGGGAGTTCCATCTCAAACAAGGATTATTCTGATGTAATTTTATTTGGTTAATTTTGATGTATGCATGCTACATCCAGGATTAACAAACTAAACGTAAACTTTGAAACTTAAACTTTCTAAAGTGCAGGATGCTAAGCTTTAGTGACTTTATAAGAACTGAATATTTTTTAAATCCCTTTCTAAGGGATCCTCTATCCTATGTAGCAGAGAAGTGGCTGATTGAATCTCATGTACTAAGGAAAGCAGTAAATTCCTTGACAAATCTGAATGGCAGTATTTAACCTCATTTAATAACACATATTAGGTTTTTATTAGCCTAGTCATACTTATAAAACAGGAGTAAAAATCACTTTCTTCTTCTTTTTTCTTTTTTTTTTTTTTTTTTTTTTTTTCCCAAAGAAAATTATGGTCTATTCAATGTATAAAAATCCAAATTATTTTCTTTTGTTAGGACATCTTGTTATGCAAATAGGTCTGAATCAAAACTGAACACCAACTCTCTGAAATTAGGAGTTGCACAAATATCTCTCCAGAATCCTCACTTTAGACACATAGCATGTGGTGATACAAGAACTATGTTTATGCAAATAACGCAAGTTAGAGATAATCAATTTTATATTCCTATATTAAAATATTTCTAAAATAATGGAATTTACTTTCCTGAAAATTTGGATACTTAACTTTATATCCTCACCCTTCTATATTTGGTGCACTCTTTTTTTTTTTTTTTTTTCCTAAAAATAAACAAAGAAAAAACAAAACAACAAAAACAAACAAACAAACAAAACCACTTTGTTTCAAGTTAAAATAATACTCGTGGTTATCCTGACAGCGATTGAAGTGGGCTGAAAACATTACTGTCAGCAATGACTTTCTCCCATTTTCTGGGATGATATTGCTGATCCTAAAATCTTCCAGAATCATCACAGCCATGACTGTTCCCTAATACTGTTTTGTTGTTGATGTTGTTGTTGGTTTTTCCTCTCCTCTCTTTAAAGAATTTTGTCAAAAGTTGAGCTGGTCTAAATTATCCCCATCATGTGTCAGTTGTCCAAACTGCTGAGAAAATCATTGGATTTAGAAAAGTAAACTACCCTCTATAACCCTACTTCAGATTAACATATTTTTTATATTTTATTTGACAAATGCTTTGGAAAACTAAAAATTTTATTAAAGAAATTCTGAAAGTCATTATTGGAGGTTGTTCAAAGGAAACTAGATGAGAATTAAAACTCAGCAGTGGATTTTCTGTTTTGTTTTGTTGTGTTTTGTTTTGTGTTTTTTTTTTTTTTTCCCCTCAGCAAAGAAAAAGGGAATGTTTATAATATATATTTCTAACCTGCAGGCATCCTTGATGCCAACGACTTCTTAATAGTTGGAAAAGACTTAAGTGATGTGAGAAATTTAACAATCAAACAGCAAAACTACAGTGGAGAAAGTGGTCACAACTGAATGCTTAAAGAGGTAACTGTGAAATTAGTGCCTCATCAGAATCATGGCAGAATTTCTGAAGGTGCTAGCAATCCCTTGAAAACCCCAGTTAGAAGGTAGCAGACATCACTGTAAGTGGTTTTGTACTCATTAGGAAATGATGGAAACTAGTCAGATATCCCCTTTCTTCTTTTAAATGTCTATTCTGAATGAAGGTCTGAGCTACAGTACAGATATTGCTCGAAATCACTCAGAGCCACTCTCACTTCTATGCCTGACTGGAACACAATGAAGTTTGGATTATGCTGTTTTAAATTATCACCCATTTTAAGTAATTTTCTTTATAAAACAAGATTAAAATGACTGTAATTCAAAACATTTTACCTCAAATTGATGTGAAAATTGTAGTGTTCGTATTATTTCCATTTTTCAATTTGACAAAACATCTCACTCCATGTATAAGCTTTTCTGTGTTGTCACTATCTTGAGTGAAAATATGCATTTTACTCTGTGCATTTTACTCCTTCCTGATGTGCGTTATTTCTTAACACTACTTATTTAACTTTCTTAAAGAATATCTTTATATATAGCCTGTTGTGGTACCTAGGGAAAATATAAACAGATTTAGGAGGTCTGCTTACCTCCCTTCTACCCCACACAATAACAGTCTAACTTCATACTCTAAATTTGTTCTCTGGTCTTTCTACACGCCTGATGGTAAGATGATAAAGCAAAGCAAAGAAAAAATTGTAATTCTAGCCTGAAAGAGTTGGAACTCAGATTATGGTGACTCTTACGTACATGAAACTTCCTTCTTTCATTTGTTTTCATATTAATACCATAGTAGGAGTCTCTCTCTCTCTCTGGAACAAATCATTTATAAAAAGAATAGCCTCATCTAAAAGAATAGCCTCATCTCTTCATCAGAAATTTGGTTCATAGATAGGCAGTTACATCAGTAATTCTTCTTAAAAATCCAATAAATTCTGATGTACATGAGTTCCCTACAAATAAGGGCATTTGCAAGAAGCACTAATATAGAGTGTTTCTTGCAGAATTCCTTCAGTAGTGAAGTTTAGAACAATACTAAAAAGTATTGCAAAATTAAGCAACTTGCAGAAATTTATGGCTAAATTAGTTCTCGTGAGAATTAAAACTGAATTGTTCCTGCCTAAAGAATACAAACGTACAAATGTACTTAGATATGTCATGCTGTATTCAACTGTAAGTGCAAAAGAATGCCAAACCTTATCACTTAAAGTAATGGTAATATGCATGTCAGTTGTCAGACCCTCAAAACCTGGGAAAGAGCTGTTTTGCAAAAAATCTGCAAAGGATAATTCATTCCGTACTAGGGGGTATGATTTCTTGAGTAGAAAGCTTTAACTAGTACATATGTATAGGATAGATTTAAAGTGATTATGGAAATGTCACTGCAGGACAATACATTATTAGTAGTCCCTCATATGTTGTATCCTGTCCCCTTATGTTTGCTGATAATTAAAAACAGATTGGGATGTCATGTTAAGAACGAGTGCAAAATGTCCCTTTTATCATTTGCAACAACTGTGAAGTAGTGGTCTTTCTGTATTCTTCAGTGATTGTTCTATTTGTGTTGGTGACAAATGGCATCTTTCTCCTTGTAATGTGCCTGCAGGGTTAAATGACTTTATTATTATTAATGAGTCATTGCTCTAGCTGCCCGGAAAGAGAGGGAACAGAAAACATAAGTGATTTAGAACTAAGTAATCACAAATGTAATTATTACCTTTCAAATTTCATTTTTACATCAATCACAAAGTTGTTAATCAAACATAGCCATCTCACATTTTAGAGGTCTTTCCTGAGTAGATACCTGGTTCCACTGAGGGCAGTCTGTGGCAGATTGACAAAGTGGTAATGACAAAAAACTGCTGTGAAAAAAAGTGGTTAGAAAATGCTGTCTAGCCATCAAGGAGCCTGCAGTTCAGAGGATTTTCCAAGACTTAAACCCACCTGGGCTTCAGCCATATGGAGGAGTGTCCTCCTGGGGAGGACAAAAGCTGCAGGAGGGGAATCCTTTTGTCTTGTGGTGATATGAAATGTCAAAGTCTTACTTCTCTCTTGTCTTTCCACAAAGTTGTACATTATGACTAATGAGCTTAATAAGTACAAGAGAACTGACATGCTGCTGGTCAGTTTATGGGAATATTGAAGTGTGACTTCTTGAGCATACAATAGTTATCCTAATCACTTGTAAAAACTTGAAAATCTAGCAAAACATAATTATTAGGTGGAGCACAAGGCTTGTTCTTCTGTAGGGGTAAGGGAATCACAGTGAATTTAGGAAGTGGAAATTATTGTGGATTGTGTTAGACCATGCTGCATGTACAGTTAACGGCAAGCAATGTTGTTTTTTCAGAAACACAGGCTGAACTTGAGATTTATAGTGAAATGGAAAATCTGAGGAAAAACTTTGGCAAAATGAGAACATGTCCTTTCAATACTGTCATCTCTGCATAATGTTAGAATAGCAAAGATTCTCATCTTTTAAAAATCTACTTGGAAATAAAATGAGAAAATGGAAACTACTCATATCCATACTTCATACCCCAAAAACATCATTTGAATCAATAGAATCACAAAACAGGTGAACTTGAAACATTTTTGATGGAAAAAAAAGCTTTGTCAAAAAAGCTTCATCCAGCTTTACTTACTTATTGAACCCAAGAAAATAGATTTAATGCTGTTGACCCTCCAATCAAATGTAATATCTGTCATTGCTATAAACAGTATTACATAGATTTCACTATAAAACATTGCATTTGAACATCATGAAAGTGTCTAGAAGTATTCACAAAATAAATTAAGGGCAACATATTAAGAATAAGAACTTTTGTTTTGTTTTGTTTTACATTCTAATAAATAAAAATGCTTTTTTTTTTTTTTTCTTCTTGAAATGCAATTAGAGTCACAGCATAAAAGCCACAGAATATTTTTAGACTGTTGTACGGTTTTTTGTTTTCTACTTTATTGGCCTGTGACTTTAAATTTCTGTTTGTGTGTATCTGATGAAAGCACAATTTCAAAACATCTTAACCCTCTTGGGTCACCGCAGGAAAGATATGCTTACTTAGTATTTGATTTTTTTATGGTTTTCTTTTGAAAATTAGGATTTCATTAAAGTGTCTGAACCATGAATATTTGCCAACAATTGTTCAAGGACTTAACAAAATTACTTAGTATTCTAATTTATTTTCACTGTATGTTACAATATTCTTCTCTAAATCTACATATGTATGTATATATACATATTTGAGTGTAAGTAAGAATGAAAATGGGAGTAACCTCTTTAGCAAGGTTTGAAGAAGAGAGAACCAATGTTATGACTTATCTGTAGAAATGACTACTAAATGCCACTGGAATGGCACGATACCCAGTATAGTGTGGCCAGCCAAGGTGACACACAAAAATGTGTGATTCCCTGTATGCCTGTTGATTCTGCATTTAGAACATCTGGAGGATAAACCTTCCACAGAATATGATTTCTCATGGGATCTGATGGAGGCAAGCTCTGTACATGAGGCTGAAGACTAAGGGAAGTGGTATGTCCTAATTGTTCTTTGAATAAACAGGTTCAAAGGCTAGAATTTTAGTAATTTATTTAGGTTTTTAAGTTATTGAGATCCATACAGGAAATAAAATATTCATAGGAATCTTCTCCCAAAGGGATTATATTATAAAAGATATAGATATCGATATAACAGCATTGATATAACAGCAATTATCAATGATTCAGGGTTTCTACATTCAGCTTCTTCCTTATTAATGTATCCCAGTTTATACTAACAAACTATTCTACCCTCCCTATTTTATTGTTAATGTTATTTCTCTTCTCTTAACCCAGCAGAGACCATTAAATGATGTTGCCCACGTGGCTGCTTTCTGTCACAAGGGTAATTCTGGACTGTAATTTACCTATATTATGCTTCAATTTCTACTTAGATTGAGTACCACATATAGTACATACACATGAGGGAAAAAATGAGGGAGATGCAGGGGGAACACAACCCATTCCTTAGGAGCTATTGGCTGAGATGCGCAGTATAAGGTTGTCATCTTCATCACTCTGGTGAGTTCCTGCTGAGCAGAGAGCACTGAAATTGTGATGGGAGCTGTTTAATACGAAATGCTTCAGTAAATGAGAGGCACTTCTGGATGCTGACAGAATAGCATTGGCACTGCATGCCATGTATTCATATATGTGCTGTGTTGTGAAAATATGAAAAATAGCTCAGCAATGGCATAATTATGGGCAATTTGCTTAATTGCTTGCTAATTGTTGCTTGCTTTATTATGAAACAAGAGTGCTCTGAATGTAACACTGACTGGTTTGCATCCAAAATGTGTCATATTCAATACTGGCTTTTCATTAAGACTTCAGCTACATGGTGTTAAATTTAAGCATTCTATCTATATCCTGTATTTTAAATCATTTTCTTATTTTTTTTTTAAATTATTTTTGAATTCTTTATGCAATTTATAAAAGTCCTAAGCCTGGATTGATACCATGCAGTTTGTCAGTTTTTGAACTTCTATTGAATCTGAGCATTTTGCTAATGAATACATTTTTTGATCATTATTACGTGTAAGTGGGTAAAGGTGGAGACATTTTAAGGTTTGTCCAGGAGCTCATGGTGTTGATTGTCCAGCTTTCAGAAATGCATATCTCTTTTAACATGCACTCTTTTTTTTTTTTTTTTTTTTTTTTCCCCAAAGGGAGATGTACCATTTTTAAAGTTTGGCCTAGACTTTTGGAAAAAATGTTCTCGTATGGTTTGAACAAGATACACTGCTTTGAGCAGGAGATCAGACCAGACATCTTTAAAAGTCCCTTCCAACCTAAGTCTGTGATTCCATGGTGCAAGGGATGACTTCTGTGGCAGACTGAAAAAGGAACTGGTTGTATTGTTGTTGTCCTAGTAGTACCTCTCCTTTTTGGCGGAATGGAGGGGCATAGGAGTAGACAAGAAAGTGTATCATGTATACACTAAATACATGCTTCAACATTATGAGAATGCTGATAACACTCTCAGACTAACGACCTGTTTTCCTTTGAGAATTCTCTATAAGAAATATTCTTAAACCTGCAACAAATATTGAGCTAGAAATGTCAAAGTATGCAGCATTCAGTCTACAAAATACATAGTACCAAGTGCAACCTGCATTGTAGTGTTCTTCGGCTTTCATACCCCATATGCAAGAAGAACAATCAACTTTTATATTTTCATTTATATTTATATGTGCTGTACATGGGCTTTATAATTATAGAAAGTCTCTAACCAAAACAAACAGAAAAAGATCAAATAGTATTTTTTTTGTTATAATTGTTTTGACTGAAGGATAGCTACCTGGCAAGGTTGAAATTCCACATTTTAAGTAAAAGTAAATATTCTTACTGAAGACTGGTTTGACCTAAAAATGATAAAGACTGTGGAACAATGAACAAGTCTTTTAACTACTGTGCTTTTAGTTATACTTGACAGCTCTGATCTAAACATTTCATAAGAGCTGACAGACACCTTCTTTAAAAACGTTCTTAGTTCAGAGGCAGACAATTTGAAAAACAGCTTAATTCCTAAAACAATCTGGAGTTCAAGTGACAATGGTAAATTCACATGTGCAAAAGTGTGTTCCATTGTATGAATTAAAAAATATCTTTCTGACAACCTACATGTCATAGTTGATGAGCCTCCATGCAGTATGAAAAAATATATAAAATTAAGATTTTATTAATGAGTGAAGAAACAAGGCAAACTGGTAAAAGTTGAAATGAACATATTGTTAATTTGTAATACATGAGGAATATTTACAGTTTTATTTCCAGTTATAAACCTGTCATATCTTTTGTGAGAACATGTTATCAGACACTAAATTTCAGCAGAGAAAACCATTATTTCTTCTGAAAATATTCAAAGACAGCAGAAACCTTCTTTTACTTGTTTGTTAGAGGCAGATGTCACAGATCTTTCCTACCAGAATACTTATGGGACTGGAATAATCACCTACATTACCTCTTTTGAATGAGAGAAGAGCTCAAATTTTTTTCTTTTCACCCACACTTAACAATGAATTGCAAGAGGTTAGTGTTGCAAACACTTGCCTGCATAAGAAAATGCAAAGCAGAAGAAAGCTTAAGGAGTAGCAGCTAGAAAATGCCATGCTCAGTTTATCCAGGCTTGGATAAATGCCACTTGAGCACTGAACTTCACACTGACACAGCTGTATGGCTTGAAATCCTCTTCAGATGGTCTTTTGGGATGCTCTGCTGACCCAGCCTGAGTGTCTCCTTTTAAGTGGGCAGCAAGTGGTGAAGGGGAAGCCAGCCTGGGTGCTGTGGACAACATCATAATGCTAGTTACAGTGACCTCTCAGAGGTCACTGTCTCAGTGACATATTGTCAGTAACAGAATATTGGAAACCAACTACTTTATATCGTAAAGTGGCACCACTAGTATGATATATTGCTGATAAATAGCTCTTTGCTTTGATAAAAAAGGGAATTGTTAGAAATATGTATTTTTTTAAGTAAAACAGCTTGGATGGCAATACAATGCCAGGGCTAGGCAGCTATTTAGAATGGTTTCAAGTGCTAATGAAACAGTAGAATGATATCTTAGAAAAATAGAGAATGAATTATACTGACTGAAGGAAGCTACATTTCACGGCCTGGAAGAACAGTCAAAAAAGATAATGCCTAGTGAATATTCATGAAGAAAAAATCCTACATTTTGTGCTAGTTCATTGAAAACCAGAAGAATTATGTTCCAACAGTCTTTTTTTTTTTTTTTTTTTTTTTTTTTTTTGATTGTGCTAAAAGCATTTGATACTCCTGGCTTTAAATATTTATTTTTACTTCATACCAAGACAAAGCTGTTTTGTGTCTGAGTTATCCTTGCTAGTACTTCTTAATGCAGCAGACCAGTTGTTGAGATTTGCTAAGATTCCATTAAATGGAAATACTGGAGACCTTATCCATCTCACAATATACTTATTGTCACACTCTCAGTTAATTTGTTTTCCTACAGTATACCCATTTTCCTAAAGAAAACCTCAGGGCTACGCTAATGCTATGGCCTATATGCAGAAGATATAAATTAAAAACAGAACAGTTCTATTCATTTTTCTTGAAATATGATTCCTTTTGAAGTTAGTCTATGGGTTAAATATATCATTGATTTAATTTTATTTTTTCTTTCTAATGACTGCAGTATATTATAAACCAAAGCTTGACTGTTACAGTTGGAAAAAAAAGATGTCAGACATCATACAGAAAAGTACCTGTATTTGCTAAATACATTTTTACTTTCTATTCTCTTGCAACGCTGCAGAGATACTCAGTAGAAAAGGGTTTTAACTCTTCAAAATTAATAAGAACTGTATATTTTACATGTTATTATTCATAAGCAGTGATGAAAAGTATAATTACTCTGACGGTCAAGATTACATGTACAAAATACATATACTGAAAGATTGACTGCTACAAAAAGTCTGACAATGCAGGATTTTTATATAATGAAACCCAAACCTAAAAGCCAAAATAACTTGTATTGACAGCATATGATTATACCCATGAAGGTTAGGTAGGTTTTGCTAAAGGTTTGTTTGCTTTCTTTGTTTTCTGTTTGTTTGTTTTTGCTAAAGGTTGTGTATCAATCTCATTATTGAGAGAATAAATGAGAATGTCATTCTGACAACATTGTTGTTCTTCACATGTTAGCATGTTCCAAGTCTACAGGTAGTCTGGCAACACATGGCACAAAATGCTTATGTCAATATGGTGTAGAGAATGCTTTATAAGAGACCTTTTATTTCTGCAGTTCCCTTGTCTAAAGCTCAAGTTAAGTATTGCCATACACTGGTTTTGATGGTTTAATTTTGTTTGCTTTTTTATTCTAGCTTGAGATAGTACTACATTATAAGTATAGTAACTAATTGCTGTGGAGATCTAGCAATGCATAATAATTATTATTTCCAAATAAAAATAATATTTTTCCAGTTTCACCTAAGTAACAGAATTTTAAGAGATATTAGAAAACCTGGAGGAATGTCTGGGGGATTGGGTATCAACAAGGTTTTGTTAATAAATGCAAAAAATATCAGTTTCTGCATAAATCAGTGATAACACTAAGTCAAGGACATACCTGTTTTCTGTGAGTTGCCTTGATTAGAAGAGAAGAAAACTTGGATAATTAAAGAGCTTAAAGAGCTTGTATATACTTAATTTTATGTCTCTAATAGCAGATAGCAGGACACAGAAAGATTAGACTAATCTACCAGCAGTAACTTTTTTTTTGCATGAACTATTTCCTCTACTGAATTATTTCCATATTTATATATCTGACTGCCCATCAAAACTGGATTAGTACTTCAACAACAAGGTGCCAAGGCTTTGTCAGGATTACATTCTAAAATACAGAGACAAGATGACTGAAGACATGTTGAAATGCTAAAAACAGGGTAAAACAACAATATTTATAAACAATCATTTATTTACCAGGCACATACTTGTACAATTTACTTCAGGAGAAATAATCAAGAACATAACATTCAGGAAACAACAGAGAACCAATTGTCCACTTAACACTGGTAGATTTTAAAAAGATGTAACCTATATTTTGGTCAGCAGCATTATATATTTCAATGACTGAAGGAAAAAGTAAATTAATTTATATTTAGATGTAACATGGAAATATACGTTAGTGCTTTTAGCTTTACACAGACTTCAACATGCAAAGTATTTATTAGAACAGAAATACAGCATCTGTTTAAACATCTCAAAAGATGAGCGGCTCCCACTCAGAACTATTATTGCAATAAGTAATTTGTAGCAGCATACCTTCTCCACTGGTTGTGAGTCACTGGTTGTCAATCCAATTCTAAATATTTTCCTGAAAATAAATACGAAAAATATATACACATCTTTCAGAAAAAGGACGTTCTTGCAGTTTGTGAAGACAACACAATACAATATCTAATTGGACTCTTTCTCTCTTTTGATATACTCAAACATGTACGTAGCAAGATAATATAAAAATAATGTATATAATAATAAAAATATCTCAAGGAATGATTTGTAGTATACAAGTTATATTAATTTGATTTTACACAACATGGTAAACCCAGAATAATTTAAATGAAACAGATCAAGATTGTTTATGTATTGCAAATTATGTTTTGTAGATTTAGTAGCTTACTTTGTCTTTGAACAAATTATAATTTCTGTAATCTCTTTTCAAGGGCATAAACCTTGCATCTACTCAAGAACTCAGGTTCGATTACTAGTAAACTACAGAGGTTACAGCTTCGTTGGCTATTACCCTTTGATTTTTCACAGTTTCCAGTATTGAATGCACAGAGAAATCAATTCTCTTTAAAATAGGTTTTAGGCTGTCTTTCATTCTTAAAGCTCTTGAGTGCATCTTTGAAGCCACTTCAAGAGAATATTTCAATAAAAATAATATAATTTTATTTTTTTTTTTCAAGTAATTGTATGCAAACATATAGAATAGTGATATTGGATTATTATAAAGTTTTATTAGTTTGTTTGTTTTCACATGAGGGACAATTCCAAAAAATAAAAATGTCATAAGTAGAATGTATAAGGGCTTTGGTTACCTGACTGATGCCACAGTATCATATGTTGATGAAATTTTAATAGTTTTTCTGATGATACTGTGGGCCTCAAACTTGCAAACATCTAACATTCATTTAATTTTTACAACTGCAGGTATTTTCTTTCCCAACTATGTCCATTATCATTGAACTAGAATTGCTTTGTTACCCTTGATTCCCTGCATATGTCAGTCTTCAGATCCTCTGATAATTTCCTGTCTTTTTCTGCCCTCCCAGCTATTGAAGTAAATCTCCAGAAAGCCCTGGCTGAAGCCTCTGAAACCTGCACACAGGAGTGTCTCATCCTAGGCCATTCAGACAACTGCTGGATGCCACCTTCTTTGACACAGTATCAACAGTCCAACACCCCTTTGCCATCATTTGGCTTCCAGCAAGGCTGGGGCCGAGGAGCCAGGCCTGATGGATGCCACACTCTTGGGAGGTCCCTTCCAAAGGATGACACTGACAAAGGCCAAGGTGGGCTCAGGCCCCAGTTCTACAACACCTGTGAAAGACACTGCACGAGTGAAGATCCTGTCAAAGTCATCCCCCTGGCAAACTTTGCTGTATCCCACCAGACACCGGTGTCTGGGAGTAGCACTACATTTATCCATGAGCACCAGCTATAAATGCATATCTGGCAAATCCACTATTTCAGGCTTTAAGTGTAACTTAAGCCTAACTCTGTTCTTAGTGCACATACAAACTTGTTAGGCTTGTGAATATTTATGTATATAGAATTCTAAATTTGAATTTGAATTTAGCTTTTCAAGGTAAATCCTTAGGACTTAGTTAAAATTGACCATAGTTCTTGGCAAAATATATAAAATGGGGAAGAAAACCCACAACCCAGAACCTAAAAAAAGAAAACACAAAATCCCAATGATTTTCTTATATGGGTCATATAGCACAAATACCTGCTAGCAGTTCTTCCTCTTTGTTGAAAGCATTTTCTTAGTACAGTTTAGGGAATATTACAGTAATATAACTCACAAGTTTTTTTCTATCTTCTTTGTTATAATTTATAGCATATTCATAGATTTCACCTTCCATTTGCTTAGCAATAGAGATCAAGCGGGCAATGTCTCATTTGATTACCTTACATAATAGAATGTGTAAGATCTACTTCTTAGGAAGGATGGTATATGTTTTCAACAAAATTTATCTTTCATGTAATTAAGAAGGAAAATGTACTGAAAGACTTGACAACTGCTTTTGTTTTTAATTTTAACTGATTGGATACACAGGTATTTATTCTATGAAAGAATGCAATAGATGAAATAGAAAACTCTTAACTAGGCTTTTCTGTGTGAAATTGAAAACATGACCATACAATAAGGATCAGTGTTTTTTTTTAAATTTATTTCTAAGATTTTATTTTCTACAATAATGGAAGCAAAAGTGTGATAAATGTGCTTTTCAAGCTATAAGGCTAATTTTATTTATTTTTTTTTATCTTGCAGAGCTTGCTTTGGCTACTGTTCCTGTTAGTTGAAAATTACATGGGCACTGCTGAAAACAGTAGGAAACTGGGCTAGTTATTTTGGCCGGTGTCATATTGTGGCTTTAAGCTACTGATGTTTAAAATAATATTATAGTGATGTATATGTTTGTTTTACAGCTATAATCACCTATTACAAGTATTCAGTAGAAGATTAGCTATAATATTAGTTACTTCACCCCAAACCTATTAGATAAAGGAGTAGTTGTCATTGTAGCTTAGTTTATTAGAGAATTGCTGACATTTTTCAGCAAAGAAAGAAGGTAATGAATGCTGGATAACTATAATTATAAGTACACCCCGATTATGTTATTTGATAAAGTCTCAAGGTGGTTCTCAGTAAAGATTAGAATTTTTTCAGTGTTCTGTTAACCGGACAGTATATTCTTAATAGTGACAGGAAAAAACAAACAAACAAACAAACAAACAAACAAAAAACTAGTAAATTCTACAGCGGATGAAAAGGAAATTCCTTTCTTAAATAAAAACAAAACAAAATATTTCCTTTCTAGTATTTTGTTGCTGTTTAGCCATTTAGCTATTTCATCATTTATGATACCAAGTTTTTTTCCTTATCAAACTGCATAACTTTGTTTAGTTTTATTGATACTTTAAGTGAGACAATCGAAGTTTTGTGAAAGAAAAAATGACAGTGTATGAATATTTCTTACGGATAGATTTCTGTGTTGGCTTCATATTGTAACTTATGTGTAATTTATTATAAAAAAAAAAGTGTAAAAATGCTGTAATATTAGCTGCTTGTAAAATTTACAGAAGTACAAGTTGTTGAAGGTTTCCAATGAATACTAAAAGAGCTTCTCTTATGTGCCCAGCAGGTATAAGTAGCTTTATATATTGTGTCCCAACTGTAATCCTATTCGAATCACATTTACATTTTATGTGCAAACTAAAAGAAGCTTCACTTTTGATCTACTGATAGGCTTTAATTAATAAACATAAGATTATCTAATGATGTACTTCTGTTCTTTTTTTATTTTGTTTAATGTATTTCTCAATAATGTTTAGAAAAAATGTGGCACACTGCTTTCCAGTTGCATGTAAATCCAGGGTAAAAAAAAGAAAATAAAAAAAAATCCTTTGGCTACTGACACACAGTAGTTGACACAGCTCATTTCCAATTCCAGGAAAACTAAAAATTTGACAAATTAATTCATACCTAATATATACAGAGCCTTTTGTTGTTTACTTTGGAGACATCACAGTGAGAAAATTCATCAGTCCTTTTCAGGGATACACAATAAAAGCTTATCTGTAGTTTACACAGCTTTACCAAACATATTAATTGTGCAAATTTAGAATAAAGCTGACATGTAATACTTCCTATTGTAAGCGGAACACTATAGTTTTAGTTAAAGATGGCTGCCATACCAAGTGGCAGCTGCATTTTAGAACTGTATTTATTTATTTATTTATTTTGCCTTCAACATTTCCTTTCTGGGTGAAGATTGTAACTGAAATTTCCTGACAAAACAATCAATTTCTACAGCATTAGGAGTTTAATAGGAAAAGATTAAGATACCAGAATTATACTTTCTCTCTCCCCGCCCCCCCCCCCCCCCCCCCCCAGGTAACAAATCAATCAATCAATCAATCAATCAAAAACCCCAATCCTTTACCCTTTCTTTTTTAACATTTTTTTGTTGTTTTTTTTTTTTTTTTCTTCTGAGATATGGAAGCAATTAACTGCCGTCCCTTCTCCAAATAAAACACACAATAAAAAAAAGTGAAAACCAGAAACCAACCAACCAAAAAAAAACCACAACTGCTTAAACAAAAAGAATTGTAAAGTTGAATCTGATTATAGGAAGTGCTAAATATTATATCCATGACATTGTGCTATGGTATTGTAAAATTCTATCAACAAGATAAAGAACACTTAATTGTAAATTTATTGGGAGTAAAACTATGCCCTCATTTTTATATATTACATATATAAAATTACGCATTAAAGGTGACATTTTTTCTGAAAAAAATGTACAAGTGTCATGTCAGTATCCAGAGGAATAACATTACTATAGACTCTTTGCACATCTTGCCATATATATAAATAATTTATCTAGTGCATAGGCTGTATATTTTTGTGTAATTTTTTTAGTCAATTATTTCATCTTGTGTGAATTTGTGGAGAAAACAATCCTATATACACTATACAGTAAAATGGTAGTTACATGATTAGATTTGTTTCATACAGTGTAACAATAAAAGAAAACCTTTGCCTTCAAAGTAATGTGTCACACAGTCTAGCCTAGATTTTTTTTTTCCAAATTCAATACATGCTTGTTGCACTTTGAACTATTGCAAGATATAGGTAGTGGTGGCAGAAAGAAAGGTAACTTTTGATTATGTAAAGCAGTCAAATATTTAAAAAAAAAAAAAAAAAAAAAAAGATGAACTGAAGTCAAACTGGTTGAAGTGAAATATATCAGTTTTTTGTTTTCATAAACTGTGCTGTGTGTAACTTAATTCTAAAGGAAGAATAATGAGGCACGTCTGCTTGGCCAGACAGAGACTACTGAGCACCTGCTCTCTCGGCTGTGAGCTGGCCGGATGCAGGTCATTTAGCTCATTATTATGGCAATGAGCCCATGCTAATAGGACCTGAGGGTTTATGAATGTTAGCATGACAGTTTGGTTGACATAACTTTAGTTATGTGAGTCTGAATCCAGACAGGTCTTTTTGCTAGGCACAGAGGTGGAGAAGTGCAGCCACTTTGTATTAGATACTCATGAGCCCAGTGTATGCAGGGGTTTTTTTGTTTGTTTGTGGGTGTTGGTGTGTTTTTTTGTTGTTGTTGTTTCTTTGTTTTTTAAGAAGTGGAAGGTTGCTCTGTTGTATTCTGAGTGAGCTCTAATCCAGTGTGCAAATACATCAGCCTCAAGTTACCATTGTTACTCCTCTTCTAGTGTCACTGAGCCAGAGAGTAGACCTAAATAATTTTTAGCTGCTAATGATTGATTAGTGCAAGGTATCTTGATTCAAGCTTATAAAGCTTTAATTTGAAATTCTTGATCATTGTATGTTGTTTCCAACAGTTCTAGCACAAGTTTTTCTTTTGCAGCTTTAATACCAGTTCCTATCAAAATTTATTGATTAAATGTTTGCAGTTTATTACCATTATTTAATTGGATAAACAAAAAGGGAGGGATTGGTTTGTGCAGACACAAAGTAAAGTTGAAGGCAAAGATTTTATTTGATATACATAGGAAAATTGTGTATAACATTATCCCTAGAGAAGAAAGAGATGGATGATTTCTTGTAAATATTTGGTTTTGTATTTCTGGAAAGCCTCCCAGCTCTATGGCATACTACAGGATCTGAGAGTGAGCAGTGTATGTCTATGTACTGAAACAGCCCTAACCATGCTTTACAAATCACGCAGTTGGACATCATATATCATAGTCCAGCAGCATTTAAAGTCCAGTAAATTTGCAGTAGTTCTATTTCAGGTTTCTGTACAGCATGTTGTCTTGTTATTTACAATGCTTATTAATAAACTAGATCCACAAAAACTGTTTCCTCCTTTGCACTGTCTTCTTTTTGTTTCTGTAATACAGGCATTTAAAAAGGATTCTTCCAGCTACACTTCCCTCCCATTCCCAGCAGAAAAGTTAACTTAGCTTGCAGTTACTTCATCAAATTGAGTAGCGGGCTTTTGGTAGACAGTAGAAACATTCACACACAATGTGTACACCATTCTAGCTTTTTATTATAAGATGTATTTTCCCCTTCTGTGTCACCTTTTTAACACCATGCTCCCAGCTCATTACATGCTGGAGGTGGGAGTATTTATGGGGTTTTGTTAAAAAAAAAAAAAAAAAAAAAAAAAAAGCTTTTTCTAACTGAGAGAACATGGTTAGTAACTTGTTGAGCTGAAGAGATTATTCTCTCATGTCATATACAGCCAAACAGCCAAACAAGAAACTAAGGAAATAACTTTTCATACATTTTCTATAGTAGTTAAGTCCATATTTAAAAGTAACTCTTTTGATAGTTCTCCAAATATCAAGGCAGTAGTATCTTATTCTTTAACACAGTTATGTGTTAAGCACAACCTTCTTTTTAGTAGGATCCTTTCCAGGCAAGAAAATATAATAGCCATTTTGGCATCAAAATTATGCATGAATATGTTCTTTCATTGACAAGTATTACTACATTAATTTTTATTATAAAGAATATACTGTGCCTCCAAATTCAGGAAAGAAAAGGGAAAGGGAAAGGGAAAGGGAAAGGGAAAGGGAAGGGGAAAGGGAAGGGGAAAGGGAAGGGGAAAGGGAAGGGGAAAGGGAAGGGGAAAGGGAAGGGGAAAGGGGGAAGGGGGAAGGGGGAAGGGGGAAGGGGAAAGGGGAAGGGGAAGGGGAAGGGGAAGGGGAAGGGGAAGGGGAAGGGGAAGGGGAAGGGGAAGGGGAAGGGGAAGGGGAAGGGGAAGGGGAAGGGGAAGGGGAAGGGGAAGGGGAAGGGGAAGGGGAAGGGGAAGGGGAAGGGGAAGGGGAAGGGGAAGGGGAAGGGAAGGGAAGGGAAGGGAAGGGAAGGGAAGGGAAGGGGAGTTTTAGGAGATAGGAGATTTTCCTGGTTTATATCATAAATTCTCAAGTTGGGTTCAGTAATAGTTTGGAAGGGCAACCTCAAGAGGCAATGAAAATCTGCGGAATTTTACAGGGTTATTATAAGCCAATTTTAAGAATCATAGAGTAAGGCAGAAATATGCAATACCTGAAGACCTGTATAATTTTAGCATTGATGGTGTTGTGCAAAACTGCAGGGGGATTGCAGAAGTAATGTTCCCCGAGAGTCATGAATGCATGGTACTCTTCTCTGCCTGTATTGGAAATATTTGGATCCCAGACATCTGTTGGGTAGTTCCGCAGAGTGCAGCATTTCCTGCAAAGTGCTGCAGCACTGAGGGCTGTCACAGTGTTCAGAAAGCACCTCTTACCTTTAAGATGGACTCCAAGACTTCCTGCTAGTTATCTGTGGTAAGTTAATTGCTTTTAAGAATGTACTCAGGGATGTATTTAAAGAAGAATGTGGGTTTACTGGTAGCAGGCAATATTGGAGATGTGCTGCCCATTTAGCACTTTCTTTGCCTTTTCTTCAGGTTTCTTCCAGGTCAGACCTTAGGGCTCAGCTGTGTATCAAGCAAAAGAAGGAAATGAGCAAGAAGGTAGTTTCTACAATGAGCAGAAGACAACTCTCCTACTTTGTGTGATGGTGAAAGTCATGCTTTCAGAGGGTACATATAGACTTTACTTGCAATTAACAAGTATTTTTTGAAAATGTAATTTTTTTTTTCTTGGTCCTTACATTCATGATCCAGCATGAAAAAATTATTGTGTGATAACTGCAATGAGACTGATGATATGTTTACATTTTTATTTTTATCATTTTAGTGATATAGAGGTATTTTGTTGGGGCTTAATTTCATACTTAAAACTAAGGCTTTAATAGTAAATGCAAAAGTAATCTTTTTTCTCAAGAATTTAAATCTGTAGGTCCATGTTTTTTTTGGATAGCTTTTGCCCCTGTCCTTGCTGATGTTTTTTCTTACATGCTTTTTCTTTCATAGGACTAGGAGTTGTCTTTGTATCTATAAGAATGAAAGCTAGTCTGTACATGTACAACAAAAGAGA
The DNA here is from genome assembly GCF_964211825.1 of Aythya ferina. NCBI lineage: Eukaryota > Metazoa > Chordata > Aves > Anseriformes > Anatidae > Aythya > Aythya ferina. The sequence continues at coordinate 4,978,694 of NC_140311.1, forward strand.
CAGATACATAAGGTGCCTAGAATCACTGTGCTAGACTTCAGCTCATAGCTTTAAGCTATGAGCTTTTAAGTGTTCTAGAGCAGATGAGTAGGATGTGCACTCAAAAACATATTTTCTAAGGCACTGAAATGAAGTTATTCATTGCTACTGCAGCTGTTACATATGTAGTAAAAGAGTTGATTAACATAATTAGATTAAAGTAAGATAAATTGTTTTTAACCTGTACTTAGCTTGAAGTTGTTTTTAGTCATCAGAGATAATAAAAGATTCCATGCCCAAAAGATTGTCTAAATGTTTTGAAAATCAGCTGTTCTATCAAAAATGTATTTTTGCTTCTTTGCTGTGTAGAGCAAGCTTCAATTTACAGATGTAGGAAACAAAAATAAACTGGTGTATAGTTCTCAGGAGAATAATTGAACCGAGGTAAGTCAAAATTAGACTGAAAAATGAAGTGATTGTAAATGGGGGGAAAAAAGAAGGTGAATACCTCAGGAGAAATACTATAAAGAGAGGGGCAAGTAGGAAAAATGAGCAACTTTTCCAGTTAACAAATATGCTAAGATTCACTGGGTTGTCGACAGACTTAAAACATAATTTTAATAGTAAAGATTTTGTAGATACTTCAGATTTTAGTTTTGCACATATATTTTTTTTTAACCAATAGAATTGACATCTGTAGTGATAACGTAGACATATCTAGAATGTGATTAGATCTATTTAAAAGGCCTTTGTATGAGGTAGGACTAGAGATTTATTTCTAATAATTATAAAGGATCTCTTTCTATTCTTTTTCAAGAGCTAGTGCTTTCAAATGATTCTAACAAAATGGCCCATAAAGATCTAAAAACTGAATTTCACAGAATCACAGAGTGGTTAAGGTTGGAAGGGACCTCTGAAGGTCATCTAGTCCAACCCCTTTGCTGAGCAGGATCACCTACAGCACATTGCGCTGGAGGGCATCCAGGTGGGTCTTGAATATCTCCAGAGAAGGAGACTCCACAACCTCGCTGGGAAACCCATTCAAGTGCTCTGTCACCCTTTTAGTAAAGAAGTACCCTCTCACATTTAGATGGAATTTCCTGTGCTTCAGTTTGTGCCTGTTGCCTCTTGTCCTGTTGCTGGGCACAACTGAAGAGTCTGGTTCCATCCTCTTGACACCCTCCCTTCAGATATTTCTATACATTGAATTTTAACAAGAAAATAAAGATGTGTAATCTATCTGCACATAAACACATTTTCAATTTAATTTGCTTTTGAAGTTTATCTATGTATATGAGACAGGTGTCATCACTGAGCATCACACTGATTACTATTTAAAATCTAAAAATATTCATTATATTATATAGGTGTGCACAAAGTCAAATCTGCCTGTCTTGGCAGATACAAGTTGTTTGTTTTAATTGCAGCAGAGACACTTAGCACTGTGTCTGCCTGGTAACATAGGAAACGTAACACAAGACCTTGACATCTAAAAAGATTAGGCTGTCTGAGCTGACTGGCTGATAAAAACTACGCTGATGAAACTGGCAAAGCAAACAAGTCTCTGAAACTCTAAACGGGTATTTTGAAGGCAGAAAAAATAATGTAAAGGGTCATATTTGTAGCTTACAGGATGCAAATAATGTATTGCACAGCTATACCCATATATATATATATATATTTATTTTTTTTACAATGAAGCATGTTAATAAAGCCCTTTTATTATTGAACTTGGTTTCTTGCAATGATTGCACACAATCAATCTACTTGGATTTTTAAATGCTTTTTATCAGGTTTCATCCTATTGAATCGTAAATGTATTTTTGTCACTGTAATACTACTGAATATTAAAGAAAATATCAAATTTTCTTATCCAAAAGCTGTCGTTTCAGTCTACAAAAGGCAGTTATTGAAGCCTATTGCTGTTTTGGAAATGCTTGTCTGAAATTCCTTCAAAATATGCTACTAAAATATGCAGAAATGACCAAAAAAAACACTAATATTAAAGATTTATGCTGTAAATTTTGGGTGAATTTGCATATAAATGTTTCCTCAGATATATGAAATGTAATGAAAATTCAAGAATGTTAATACTTCCTCTAGTCAGAATACCTGATGTAAAGTGAGTACATGACAGTAATTACAATGAAAGTAAATCTAGGCAGTAGGCTAAATAGAAGCAAACATGTAAGTATATGCACACATTTGCCTATTACATACTGGAAAAAAGTGTATTTCTTCATGTCTGCTTCTAACTACACACAATATCCAAGGTAGATACCTTGTGCTTGATTTTAGGGGGGCCTTTTGTCTAAATTAATTGTCTAAACTATTTCTAATCTGCGTATTAGGAAAAAGGTACCTGTAGGGCTAATTCCTTCAAATCCAAAATTTAAGAATCTGCATGTACCCAGCTGATGATGGAGGAAAGCTACAAGATTATGGCTACATTTCTTTTTATATGGCTAAAATCAGATGCATGTAAAGTATTTTCATAAAAGGTTGTATTCTATATTCTAAGTATGAAAATTAATGTGATTGGTGGATAGCAAATAAAAGAAGCCCAACCCCTCATCTCCCATCAAGCAAGACTACTAAGCTCTTCAGAATAGTTTGCATGCCAGGATGCACCTGGTAGTGTTTTGTTTTTCATGTCAGCCTCCTGTCAGAAGGGTATACAGAGGCTGACATTTGATGTATGCAAAAGAACAAAGAATAGGTTTTGCATTCAAGCCAAGTTGGCAAATATTTTTGTTTCCTGTGACAAGTTTTGCTTAACTAGCACAAGAGACAGCCATGCAGAGAAGTGTGCTCCAAAAGCGCAAAACAGAATCTATTTAAGAAGGTAAGAACAGTTGCTGGGTTTCCACTTCTCTTTCTTTACTCCCTTACTAAATGTTGCATTGGCACATCACTTTCTTTTTTGTGACAAGTCTTTCGGAAAGCTAGCAGGGAGCCAACTGTGCTTAGGCATGTGCACCTGTACCATAGAGAACCAAATGAAAACATTAAATAATGTTTCCCTTTGTGCAGGAGAAACATCAACAGCAAAAAGATGCTGCAAGGAGCATTGCCATAATGCAGGGGAAAAAAAATGATAAATTGTCTCTTCATGGAAAAAAAAAATTACGACCTGGGAAGAGATTTTTTATTTTCATGAGTTTACCTGTTTGCTAAGTGCTTTTATTTGAATAACCTGTGACTGTAGCAAATTAAAACAAACAAACAAACAAACAAACAAAAAAACACACAATTTTGTCTATGAATTTAGCTGCATATATGTAACAGCTGATCACCTGAAGGAAGGCCATACTTGGGGAAATAACACTTCATTGTGAAGGTCATACTGGACTGATCTTGGTGATATCCCTGGGTCTCTTTTACTTGGAAGTCTCTTGCAATGTCATCATTGATGTCATACAGTCACACAAACGTCAGTGCCATTTCTAAAAGGAAAGGACTAAAATCTATTTTTTCCAGTAAATTGTTTCAGTTTTCACCAGATCCTTCTATATACATTTTAAACTTTATTTCTCACTTAAGATTCACAGGTTTATTTCAACCACTGGTTTGACAATTTATTGCTCATTTTTAATTCATTATTTGCTGGACTGTGTCAACACAGCATGCTCTACGCATTTTCAAGACTGAGTTGCCAAAAGCATATAACTTAATAGCATCTGACTTAGTCATCAGACGTGCCTAACACACTAAAAAGGCGGCACCAGAATTAGGATTTTTTTGGCAGCTTTCTGCTTTCTAGAAAGGCCTCCAAGTCAGGAAATTTCCAGAAACACCTATTCTGAAATGTCATGGTTGGCTGTAGATGGAAACTACTTAATTAAAGTAACACCGGCTTCAGTAACACCAGCCTCAATAATGCCATTGATAGAAATTTATGAGGAACTTGTAAAGCCAGAAAGTTTGAAGCAGATACAATAGTAATTTCAGACTGTGATTTGTTGGAAAAACATCTTTAGTAGTATTCTTCAGGGCAGTTGACCTGAGATATACATTTAACAACAGAAATGTGCACAGACAATAACAGTGAAGAAGCTGGTATGAAGTAAATGACTACTAGAGTTATGTTTGCTTGGTTCAGTTACATATAAATACGCACATTAGTGTAAATAGGTACTGTGCTTTTTTATTTAATTTTGTTTAAATTTTAAATATTAATTAAAATTATTATTATTTAAAATAAAATTTAAAAAAATATTTAATATTTCTACATCATTTTCTCTACATTTTTCCCTCAACTGTCATACACTCCGCTTTGGGCTCAGTATCAAAAAAATTATATATTTACAGGTAAGTAAAAATCATTCTACTATTACTATTTTTAACTTTGTCCTTTTCACACCTTTATATTTTAGTCTAGAAAGAAAACTTTGTAAAATTTCAGCACATCATACTCACAAGGGACAGCAACAGTTAACTGCAGTTAACTAATTTACCTACGTGCTTACCTTCATACCTGTCACAGGAGATTGTGCAGGCAGACTGCAACAGCGGGATCAATAGACAAACAAAGGATCAATTAGACAAACCCATAGGTTCAAGTTAGACAACCAGACACTAAAAAGAATGGGCTTCTAACACCCCTAACACAAAAAGTGTGACCGCTATGACAAAAGTTGTCACAAAAGTGTGACAAAAGATTACTTAGTTCAGTTGCTCTGAAGCAGCGTGCCTAGCTCTCCCTATCAGAGACTGAACACAGATCTGGACACACTTCTAGCCTCACCAAATAGGGCATTTCTCATGTGATTGCACAGTCTGTCAGGGACACCTGGACAATTAACAATGCTCACAGCTGGAACTAATCTTGTATCCCAGGAACCTCTTTAATATATCTGTAGATATGGCCTTCAGAAGATTTTTCTGCATAAAACAATAGTTTTTTTAAATTTTCTATCTTTGAATCAAAAGTTTTAAAGGCTTCAGACTTTGCAGCTGTGATTTATTTTTCATTTGCACCAAGTAATATTACTAGTGGTCCTAGTAATTTTATTTGGCCTTTGTCCTTTGCACTTTTCACACACTTTTTGAGAATACAGAGATATTCCATGTACTGCTTCATAAAAATACTCAAAGCTATTCTGCAAACACACATTCATCACAGTGAAGGCATGGAATACTATTACCTCTCTGTCATGTATTGTACAGAAGTCAGTGCTGTTCTTCTCTGGCATTGAATCATCTGTTCAACACAGGTTACTCACCCTTTTGCATTATCAAGATTGTATTTTTCCTCCCTGAGTAGTAGCAGTTAGACTATTTTCAAAATGACAGCTTAAGTGGCTCCATGGTTGCTTAATCTCTATTCAGAAGTCTTGTCTCCCTGCATATTTTTATTGCTTTCTTTAAAAAGCAGCTTGTGAGAAAGGTAATACATTATTAATGCTACATGCCATAAAATAAAATAAATATTCACTTTTTGAAGAACCTGATCCACTAATCAAGAGTAAATGAATGCATCTGAATTATTCAAAGAACCTCAAAGAGTGCAACTTGTACTCAAATTGAATATTGTGAATAGAATATTCACAATATAACAAAATCTCTAGTAATATTAACTACTCAATTTTCATAACAGAAAAAGGGATTTTTATATTTATTTTTAATCAATATAAATATTTTACCTTCCTTGCAAGGGCAAAAAGGTCCAGGCTAGGTTTCTGCACTTTGTCACCCTTACCATCATGGAACAGTCATCTAAATAATTGTTTCTGGTCATACGAGCAACATGGTTAGGGCAGACACCCCACACTGCAAACGAACCAGGAAAAACTATTCTTGTGAAACAGAATTATGTCTCTGTTAATGGTGAGCTGCAGTTTGGTGGTTATTAAGCAGCTGTGCAAAGAACATGTGAGAAATGCTACCATTTGTTGTGAGATAGTGAATATTGCTGATTTTATGGCATTTTGAACCACTAAGTGACATCATCAAGGGCAAGACAAGAATGAAGAGATCTTAGGCATTTAATTAAAAACAGCCCCTGCAGCCAGAATTTGTTTCCTTCCTATTACAATCTATTTATGTCAGTGAATTTTCTGGCATAACATCAGGAGTTTTTCCTTGCTGTTTCTGTGATTTAATGTTTAATTCCTGAGATAATTAATTCTTCCTTGGTTTCATTTTGCCCACTCAACACGAGTGGTTTCCTTGTATTTCACCATCAATACATTTTTTTTCAAGGGAGAAATGGGGAAAGAGGGAGGAAGAAGTGTTCAGGAAGACATGCATATCATCTCTCAACATCCGAAAAGTAATGGCATGGTGCTTCAGACATAGAGAAACCACATTTCTTTGGGACTGATACACTAAAGACCTGCTAGAATATTTTTGAACAGCCTTTTTGAAATTAGAATGTTGGTTATGTAAGCCTTAAAACCAATGTCGAAGGAGCATATTTTAGACATCTAAATATTATTTTTACCTGTGTGCTGCAATATCATATATCAAAATCATATAGCTATTTTTAAACTAAATCAACAACCTGGAAATTCTATACTTCCAAAGAGGCTTTGAAATTGCAGCATCCAGTTGGGAGTCTGAATTTTGGCAGACATGCCTAAACCCATGATCCTGTTCCAAGAGATATCAAATTTATTCTCAGATCTACTAGCAAGTTTGAGACCTCAAACCCAATCCAATTCCTATTGAAATCAATGGATTGTTTCAACTGAGTTCAGTGGCCATATGTTCAAACCAAATGTGCTTTGTATTTTCTGAGAAAAAGTATAGATAGCAAGAGGATTTTTTTCTTTTTAATCTCGGATAGTGTTTTCCCTAGACAAAAACCACAAACTGGAGCTATGGGATTTGCAAACCTGTTTTGTTTAGTCCTGCAGGAACAAAATGTCTCCATGTGCCTACATTTCCATTAGCTTTATTTGCTATGTCTCTGGAATAGAGATATTTTATCTGCTTGTTAATTCATGTCCATTGAAAAATCTGCAATATATTGAAGAAAAGCATGTTCTGCTTGGAGTATATGCAAATTTTCTTCAGGACATAATATTAACCTGGAAACATGAAATGATGTAGACATTGAAGTCTTTCTATCTTACCTGAAATGTAAGAAAGAGTAGCTTAAGTATTAATATATTTTCCTATCCAGTTTTGAGAATGCTTAAATGCATATATAGGTAGATTTTATAAAAAAATATTTTCAATTAATGGTAGGTAAGCGATAACCTATATATACATACACAAAGGTACTTTTTCATTATAGTGTGAGCAGGTCACTGCAAAGCCAGAGAGAATGTATTTATCATACCTTCTATTCAATCTAACCTATTTTTCCATCTGTGCTTATTCATCATAAATCTAATAAAACATATTCAAATGCACTGGAAGGACAACCTCGGTAATGCCAGTAGATTTATGTTAGGAAAACTAGATGTTAACAGCAGCATTACTTTCCATTTTGAACATGTGATAAAACTTCTGCTGCAGTTTGAGTGTTATCCAGCAAAATACTTCCTTGTTTCAAATATGGCAGGCATGTGAATGATTAAGTTGGCAGAATGCTACAGATAAAAAGTTAGGCACATTCTTTACCCAGATGTTTTTTTAATAATATGTCTTGGAGTGAAATATAGTTAATTCCATTTAAATCTTGAGTCCTTGTCCATATACTTTTGCTGGGGTCTGGAATTTCCAGGAGCTGAGACTTCAGAACCAAAAGCCAGTGAAGTAACCAAAAGATTTTCACCAGCTCTTGTTGGATTTTTAATCATATACAAAATGATTAAGGATTCTCTTATAGAAGAGAAAAGTATATCATTTATTCTTAACGATTATTTTAGGGATACCTGCTATACCTCTCACTAACTGTCAAAAAAAAATAAAATAAAAATTACTTAACATTAGTTAGTAAGGACTATTTAAAATTTATATTTACATTGAAGATTAGCTCTTTTTCTTCCCACCTGAAATATTTTGCATGTTGTTTGCCCTGCTGTTATTGCCCTATACATCGCCTTTTCCTCTTCAGATTATTATGCTTAAAATAAAATAAACAATTCTTTACTTTCAGTGTATTTTTATAGGGAAACACATCTACACAAATAATTACAAGTGTAGTAAGTCTTTTAATTTAATTGGGCTATCTTGTTATGCATTGCTTTTGAGATCAGTATTTAGCAAACACTGATCTAATCTCTTGTATAGACTGAATCTGGGAGCTATACAGAAGCAACTTTGTCTGGATGAAGGGATGAGTGGCTGGTACAAGACCAGTATACAGGATGAGTTTTGTGTATCCTGAGTATGTAAGTTTTGGGAGGTACTCAAAACCTAATATAAATAATTTGTAAAAACTGATTTTGTTTTAAGTATAATATAGAAAATACAAAGCATTGTCAGTGTGCAGGAAAAATATCTCAGTTTCCTGTCTTATCCGTCAGTCATAAAGTATAATTGACCCAGCTACACAACATGGCATGAATCATTAAGATGACATTATCTTGTCTTCACTCCTTTTCTGTTACATATCCCAGATCTGAGATGGGCAGCTGTTTTTAATACCAAAAGCTCTCATATGCTCTCATATCTCACATGAACTAATACTGTCCTCTCTCTTATTCAACATCTATCAGATCAATAGTAGATAGCATGAGATATTCCAGACTCAAATGACAGTGACACCTGATGATACAGCTCATATATCAAGAGCAAACACAACATCATCCAGGTCCTTGAGTGACTGGAGTGTCTGCACAGATGAGAAGCAGCTGTCTTGGGACTTTCAGAAAAGCTAATACTTGAACCTTTTCTGAGAAACAGACCTAACTGCAACACAGGTTTGTATAGCTAAGTTTGGATCTCTTCAATGCCTACATTTACCCTGCAGTCACAGGTTCATTTGGTCCTGTCACTCAGGAATGACATGTTTAAGTAGCAATAAGCTCACAAGTAGAGTGATTAGAAAATTATGAAGGGCCTCTGACAGGTGAAGAGCAATTAATTGCTCATCAAAGAACTAGAACAAAACTAGCAAGAGCTGAAAGCATACAAAAGGAGGTGGCTCTACATGTGTTTGCAGTTCATGTCTGGCATTCCCAGTCACATGATACTGTCACTGCTTAGCACTTAATCACTTCAAGACACAATAAATGACTAGAGGATAAATTCTCTGTGTTATTAAACATCATTCCTGAGTAACATCAGCTCAGGAAAGGCTGAAGCTGCAAATGGTTGGTTCCTGAGAGAGTAGCAGGAGAAAGCATTGCACCTGCTTTAGCACTATCATAGTGTCTTGCCAAGGTACGCATCCGCTGGGCTAGTCAGACAATTGGCTTGAAAACACTACAAGCTCTTTTATGTTTCATATTCATGGCTATCCAGTTTGGTTATTGAGCTCAAGGATAGATTGCCAATAAACATGACATTACTCAATCTGTGCATGCTCACTGGTATAAATCAGAGAATAACATTAAAATGGAAAAGACCTTTGAAGGCAATCTGATTCATCTCACCATCCCAACCAAAGCTAAGGTTAGGACAGGTTGCTTGGGGCTTGTCTCCCTGGGCCCACACACCCACCTTCCCTGTTAATTATTTTTCACTCATGTCTAATTAGAACTGGACCACTTACTTGTTTGTGTTTTACTTACTTGCTCGGTGTTTCTACTGGATTATTTTTTTTAATTTATTTTATTTATTTATTTACTGCTACTTTCAGTTGCTTCTGGAAGCTTTTAGAAGCTTCTAGAGCCCATAGCTTCTATCAGTTGTGATTAGTTGTTAGCTGACTCCTGCTTGGCTGGTTCATAAATTAAATGCATCTACAAGGCTAGTCTTTGGCAGCTAGTTGCTTGACTGGGTTGATGAGCATGTGTGGAGGGACATGCCCCTAGCTAGCAAGGGGCAACCTGTCAGAGGGGGCTGTCTACATGTGGTAAGGGGCTGAAAAGTTCTTCAGAGGGGCTGTTGCAGCGTTGGCGCCATGCTGAAGGTTCTCAGCTCTTCATGCTCTAGGGAGGCAAGGAGGGCCTGAGGCCTCCCTCAGACCTATTGACCTGATCTTACTAGAGCAGAGTTGCATGTTCTGGCAAAGCATGCAAGAGTGAATATGCATCTTTCAGATACAGTTTACTTAAAGTAACATACTAGATGGGAAACTCTGAAAACAAAACAAAACAAAAAACAAACTATTGTAATTCTTTTTATGTTTAGACTTTTTTTCATATTCCTTATGAGCAGAGATATGTTATGTTGCTTTTACAGAGTACTATCTCTAAGACATCTCCTGGAGTAGCTGTATATGGGTGCTTGAAGAAAAGAAAGACAAGGCACCTCTATTAGCTGAGTTTGCCACCTTATACTTTTCGTATAGTTTCAACTACTTTTACTTGCCTCCTTACTTAAGCAGATGTAGTTTCTATGTAGCTAGTAATGCCTAATGCAGGCTTTTTCTTGTGGGCTCATCTAGACTCTTACTGAACATATGTAAACTTCTGGCACCAAAGATGTTCTTTGGCAAAGAGTTCCACATCCTAATGACATACTGGGTTAATGCTGGACTGATGCAGGTTGGAATCCACCTCCTGGTTATTTACTTGATGATATCTAGTTCTTATACTAAGAATACAGAGAACAAATTGTTACAAAGTCAGTGCCACTCAGTTATACACTAGTATTGTATCCTCTGTCAGTCACTTCTTTACCAGGCTGAAGAGTCTTCATTTATTTGATGGTTCCTCATAAGGAAGCCTTTTCATAGCATCGATAATGCTTATTGCCATCCTCTGAAACTGTTCAAGTTCTATTATATTTTTCAAGGTGAGAGGATCAGATCAGTATACAATATGCAAATTATCAATGAATCACATATTACTGTGGTTGCTTGAGTTGCTTTCTCTTGCTTTCTTATACAATAATTAACATTTGCCTTGTTTTTTGGTGTGCTGCTGAGCTGGTATTTTCATGGAACTATGTATAATAACCCCTGATGTCTTGCTCCTGAATGCTAATACTTGCCTCTGAGCCTGTTGTTTATATATAAAATTAGGATTGCTCTGCTCACTCAACATGTATCACTTCACGTTTTTCTTCTTGAGTTTTGTCTGCTTTGAGTGCCCAGCTGCTCAAACTTAAGACTCTCTTTGTAGCTGCTCTTTGTCCTTACTGCTTCAAATGACTTTACATTGTTGAACTTCTAACACCTATGTGCTTGTTCCCTTTCCTATCTTGTGAATGTTCAATAGTCACAGTACAGATCCCTGCAGTATGTCATTAGTGACCTCCCTTCTTCATGAGGGCGGATCATTTACTCCTACATTTTGTTCCTATCTTTTAACCAATCATTTATCCATGACATTCTCTCTTATGCCATGGCTTCTCAGTTTCATTCAAAGCCTCAATGGAGAAATTTGTCGAAAGCCTCTTAGAAATACATGTAGACTTTTATCAGTTGGATCATTTTAGCTGCATATGATGACCTTGTTGGAGAATTCCTTGAGGCTTATGAGGGCCAATTTCATTTAACAGAAAGCATGTTGATTCTCTCAAAGTACATTATTTTTATCCAGATGTGCATTATTTTTTTTCTTTACACCTCCTACAGACGTCAGACTTCCAGACACTTTTCTCATATATTTCTTGTCATCCTTCTAAAATTTGGTACGATATTATGCTGCTCCTGATGCTCAAATCCTAAGGTGATTTTAAGTGAATGGTTAGTCACTGCTGTGAGTAAGTTGGCTCTTTGTCTTCTTTGTCTTAGATGTCTTTGATGAATACCATTTAGTTCCTGTGATTTGATACTGTTCATAACGTCAAAACATCAGGAAACTATTCTGCAGCCATTTCATTTTCAGACAGATCATTTGAGCCCTTCACAGAGGAGGATTCTGGCAAGAAAATCTCCTCTCTGCCACATTCGAAGAATGCTGCTTCTCAGAAACAGTGTTATCTTCTCTGAATATTTCTCTTGGAATATGTGTATTGACCTTACAGACTTTTTGAAAAGATTTCTGCTGTTGATGTTTATGGAAAAAAGCTTTGATTCTTTTTGCTTGTTGTTTCTTGAATTCTTATTTGGTTGACATACAGTGTTTCTATGTTTAGTTTATCAACACTTCAGTTTTTTTTCATTTTTTTTTTTAAGGGATGACTTATTGTGTCCAATAAACTAGAGGGAGCACTGTAACATTTTAAGACCTCTAAGAAAATGGAAATACGTTTAAATATAATAAACATGTTTATTTAATTCTACTTAAATATTTTATTTGATCAAAGGTTTTTTGTTGTTTTTGTTTGTTTGTTTTACATTAATTTGTATAATGGCAGGTACAATTCTTTGCTGAATATGGAAGGATTAAATTAGATGCTTAAATATTTTGCTGAATAGGGGCTTAACTCATAACTCATAATACTCTAAGTGATAGATAATGTATCAATTATGAAGAACAAAATTTACCCCAAACACCTTGCACATTCTTATTAAAGCCAGTTGAAGATATCAAAGCTTGATTTAGCTGACTTCATTGTTTTTTTGTTTTCCTTCTTTAACAAATACTTAAATAGAATTAGGCATAATTTCTTCATTATTACAAGGTAGCATACATTACAACAAAAATTATCCTGAAACCTGTTTTTCATTTCTAGTGAGTTTTTAGCCTTGCAAATCAAGTGATTTGAAGTGGTCATCATTTTATTCTTTTCATTAATGTTCAGTAATTGCAATGCCACTGTTCAGATAGAGATTTCTCAGGTAAACTGGAACTCTCTTGTTTGGTGGACTACTTTTAGATTTGCTGTAGCTTGTTTAGATCTCAGGGCTTTCTTTTCAATTAGTTTCCCTACAGTTCTCAAGTTTTACGAGATAGTGGAATAGTAAACAGGTGTTCAGGCTTCAAGCTCTAATGCTTCTGATTAAAGCCATGAAAGATTTGCTTTCCTGTTACAACTTTCAATTGAAGCAAACGTGCCAATTCAGGGTTTTCTTCATGAAGAGATTCTTCATGGTATAAAGAAAAAACAAACCCCTATATTTATTCAGTTTGCTTTCTTCAGAGATTAAATGAACTTGGAATATAAACTGTTTACTTTAAAACTATTTACTTGGTTTATGATCTTCCACAATTTACCAAGGATTTCTAGCAATATATTCCACACCTCTAATCAGACTGTCTCCAAGATAGCTCTTCAGACATGCAGCATTCAGTTACTTTGGTTAACAGTAAGATTTGTATTTCAAACATTCCTACCTAGACAGAAATAAAAGTTACATGTCTACAGCTTTGATGTGGGACAGGCTAGCTGTAGCACAAATTTGGACAAATGTAGTTAAAAACACTGTCTTGATAGAAGATACCCTCTTAATACACAAGATGCGTGTCCCTAAGGCAGGTATGCATATATGAATGACGGACCTTTGATTCAACAATATAAGCCATGTGACGTGCTGGTATAGGCACTCAGAAAAGGTTTTTAGCATCATCCTGAAGAGCTGAAATTTTATTCTGCTTTGTACAAACTTCTTACACTGGACAAATATATTCTAAAAGGGTCTTGTCTCACATGTATAGGCAAGTCTGGGACTGGCTTGATCAACTGATAAAATAAAAGAAAAAAAATGTTTTAGATGTCTGGTTATCATTGGCTGCTTTGAACCCTAGAGAGGCTAGAAAGAAGCCTACTGTTACCAAGACTAATAGCTGATATCAAAATTAAAAATAAAGTGTTGGCTAATGCTTTTTGATGCTGGAAATGGCTTTGGGATAATTATGAAGGCATGAAGGTTACAGTAACAATGTGTTACTGAATCTTCTAGATCAACAACAGATTGAGTGAAGGAAGTATTAGTGATATGTGTTTAGTTTCGGTACATGTGTATAACATGAAAATAGTTGAAGTTTAAGGCAGGGTATAGAAAGAGAGGTTCTGAAATAAGACTACAGGGGGACTAAGTAACGCTAAAACTCTACAGAGTGTGGGTGATTAGTTTTGGTGCAAGTACTTGGTTAGGCTTGGTTGTACATTCAGTTTAAAGCTGAGGTGCTAAGGTTTAGAGTGGAGGCTGTAGATAGCAAAAACTTGCTAAATTACAGCCTATAAAATGAGTTGAAGGATTTGGTAGGATGTACTGAAAGTAGAACTGATGTGCAGGTTATATTGACAGACTCTACATAGATTGAGTTTGTGCCACTGTGGAAACTAATCAGTGTGGTTTTTGTTGTTGTTTGTTTGTTTGTTTTAATAGCTTTTTGTCACCAAGATGCAGCTAAAGGTTGGGTTACGTATTTATGTTTAACACTAATTTTGGTTTAGATTTTCATTTGGATGCAGTTAAAGTCAGGGTAAGTCATGGTTATCATGAAAAAATATTATTTGTTAGTAGGACCAGTCCTTGATGTCTTCATAGTTCATTTGTGCAAAACTGATTAATGGTTTATTTTTTAATTTTAGTAACAGTGTAAATGCCTCTCCCATTGAGAGGCAGAGCAGTTTAATAGATAAATCTTCCATGTCCTAGAGGACCAAGAATGGCTTAACATTGGCAGGAATCATTCAACATTCTTGAACGTCTCTAAAAGCCATTTTATCTTTGTACTTTGTGTATGTGAATATATGTTCTAGTCTCTTTTTCTTCCAGATAAATGATTGCCATCAGTGGCTTATCAAATATAATATCTTTGAGCCTGTTAAAAGTTTCAGCGTTTTCAGCGTTGCCAGTTAATTTCCCCTGTCCCAGACTATGTGTTCATGTTTCCCATACAACACTGATCAAAACAGTTGGAGAGTTTGGCCTCCAGACTAGGCTTTGGCAACTTCATTTAAGTGTTAAATTTTATTTTTCCTTTCCAAATTAAAGACTGTGTTCTCATTGTCTCCTGACTCCAGCTGAATTTCCTTCTCAAGAAGCAAGATGCTACTGATTTCTTAATGCAGATGCAGATAGTGCTAATACTACCCCTCTGACAGGTTTGGAAGAGAGTGGCAGCCAAACACTACCAGGAGCTGCCTCTTCTGGCTCTTGGCTCCCTCTTCTGTGGCAGTCTTACTCTGGGATGAAGAACAGAGATGAATGAGCGGTCATGTCACAACATGAATTGTTAACTTGTCCTTTGAACAGTGGTCAGTGTAAAGAGAGTACTTTGTTTTAAAAACATTTCATTAGTGTGTTTAATTCCTTTTCATCTTAAATTCAGTCTACCCGTCCCCCTTCCCCTTCCCCTCTTCCCTTTCCCCTTCCCCTTCCCCTTCCCCTTTCTTTTCTCTTTTCTTCTTCCTCTTTTTTTTTTTTTTTTTTTCTTTTCTTTTTTTTTCTTTTTCAGTTGCTTTCTCACACTAGAGTCAGGGTCATTTGAATTGCAAACAGAGATGAACAGTTCTAAAAAAGAGTTCTTTCAAAGAAAAAAATAGTCAGATTTATAGATTTGAATTTCTGTTTGCACCCACAAGTAGTGGTGTTTCATTAAGTGTTTTCCATAAAATAGAAGGCATTGCTTGATATCTCCAAGCTTTAACAGTTCTAATAGGAAGTTAGTAACTCTCATTTGTAGAGATAGTCTTCATATAATGAATAAGAAAATCCAAGGCAATTAAATTAATGAGAGAAAAAAATGTTAAGAAATCAATGACAAGTCAATGACAGCTGAATGCAATTCATATAAATGCAACTAGTACTAAGAGCCATCTGTGAAAGGCTCAACTAGAGAATAATCTGAACTTCCTGAACTCTTCACTTTTATTTCTACTCTTTCTTTATATGCATTTTATTCCTGTCAGGAAAGCCTCTGCTCTTCCAATAGTTTTACAGAAGATGAAGTAAACTAACAGACATGTACAGTGACTTCCTTACAACTAAAAAAAATAAATAAAATTAAAAACAAAAAAAAGTTGGTGCCATCTGGAGTCCTTGAGGATTAAACAATTTGCTTTTAAAGAATGTGTTTGACTGCATGTTCAAAGGTGTTTTCTTACATATATTGTATTATGATAATATTAAATATGGCATGATTAAACAGCAGCCAAAATAAGCTTGCTTCATCAAAGAAGTGGTTTTACATTTATTGATTACCGTAAGATCCAGAGGTAGAGTTCTATAAATGTACCCTGGAACACATGAGCATTGTGCTGCACAAATCATGAACTTCAGTGCATTACATCACAGTGTCTTTAGTGACTTGAGTGTGCTATTTCACCATGACAGCAATTACACTCATCTTCTATAACATGATTTTGCAGCTCTGCTGTCATGTATACCACTTGCTTTTAAACAAAACTTATAAGATAAGAAAACTTATCTTATCTTATAAGATATTAAATAAGTTTAAACGTAACATAATGTGTATACAGTACAGCAGTACAGCATGCTTCAGGGTGTTGTCATCTCCATGGAATGGTTAAAATGCAGCAAAACACCAAAAATAAATTGAAAAAAAAAAAAAAAAAAGAAAAAGAAAAGGAAAGAAACGGGAAAGAAAAATAAATAACACCCAGTTCCAAACATAAGCGGGGACTTATGCTAACATCGAAAGTGGTATATTAGTTTGAGTATACCAATACATTTTCCTGGTAGATATGCTTTAATCTTATTTTTAAATTTCTGTTGATTTTTCTTGTTACCAGTGGCCAAAGCGTGATTGAATGTAATATCTAGCTTATGCAGCAGGGCCCTGAAATAACACTTACACATATCAGCTCAGTTCCCAGTGACACACAAAATCTAAGTAGGAATTTCCAGCAGCATCAAAGTAACTAATAAATCTTTCTCCTCTCGGAAAGTTAACAGGAGATTATCAGTCAAACAAGGATTATCTCTATCCATCAGCATACTGCCTCATGTTACACCTTTCCTTCACAGGGATATATTGGAGTAGCTTACTGGTATGTACTGTGAATTTAAAACATGTTCTCTTAAGAGTAAATATAATTGTATTTACATTTTTTTTCTCATCAACCTAGATGTTACTACGTCTGATATTACTACATCTCTGTAGTTATACATACATATAAACCCATGTAACTACTCGTAGGAATTTCAATATGTATCAAATACATCTGCATCTATCTATCTGTCTATCTAGGTTATTTGGGGGTGGGGGGGAAGAGAAGGGGAAACAGTGTTAAATCATTTTTTTCTAAACAAATATTCTGTATTTTCATACTATTTTTAATAACAACCTTGACACTCCCTTCCTCCCTCCCCCCAAGATCTACTGATGTCTTTTAATTTTTAATTAATCACATTCTACGAGAGTAGCATGTCATTTATATAGATAGGAAAGAAAAATGCTCTATGTACTTAAATGCTCTATGTACTTGAAGTAAAATAAGACACAGACTGAATTTGAAACTAAAAAATATTGAGAAATTTAAAATTTTAGGAAAAGTACTAGACATATCCTGTATTCCAGTTATCTGCCTTTGAATGGTCTTGTATGAAGACAGATTGTTTTATAATCAGTTTTGCATTATGCATATTAAATAAATGGTAGGTTTTCATCAATTTAAAATTAGGAGATTGGTATTTCAAGTTTGTCTTTAAATGAAACATGGCAAGACATGGCAATACTCTTGTGAGGCTGATTTTCATATGACTGTCAGGAGATAGATATCCTTATCTTATTCTTAGATGTTCTTCTGTTTGGCTATATATGTAGAATTTTATTCAGATATCAGGCTAAATCCTAAGATTAGTGTGACCATCACACTCTGACCCTGAAAATGAAAGAGAATGAGCTCAATCAAAGAAAAAATATTTACATATTTGGCCGTAAATATTCTCAGTCTGCGTCTTGCATTTTCACCCTGGGACAGCAACCCAACTTGTTTCTGCAGTCCAAGGATAAATGGTAGAGCAGTGATGAAGACAAGTAGCAATATGATCATCTCATTGGTACACTGCAGCATGTGCTGTCTAAGAAAGCCACAAAAGCCTGAGAACTTGTGGAAGGCTACAATTTGTGTTTATCATTCATATTTTATGGATAACAACTCTTATTTTCTGTTGCAAAAGCAATAGCAAGCGATAGCTGGAAAGATGTCAAAATCACTGAAGTGTTTAGCAGTGTTATTCCTGTGACTATGCTGAAGACTATCTGTGGAATTCAAAGCCGTAAAACATATCTAAAGTCAGGTCATTTGCTTATCTATTTAAAATGGTTGAATTTTTTGTCTGAATAAAAAGGTGAAAGAAATCAAAAATAAAGACATATGAAGACTGTAAACAAATACAAATTATTTTTCAGTCCTCTGTTAACTTGGATATTTTGGCATCAAATGCCAAAATATTCAGAAAAAACAACAACAACAACAACAACAACAACAATCACATAATGATAGAGGAACGTGTCTGAAAGAGCTTGAAAAGTCACAAGGACCATCCCTTTTTTTGTAAGCTGTTATCAGCTGTCTGTCTTGGCAGTCTGTTCCAAAATTTACCTGTCTCTAATGTTACAAAGCTTTTCATAATGTCTGACTTTAGTCTGCCTTGCTATAATACAGTGATTCACTGTTGTTTATTGTGCTCTTGTGAACATTGAAAGCATGACCTTCCTCTTTGCAGTAGTCTCTTACATCACCTGCACTGCTGTGACTTTTGCTCAACTCAATTCTTCAGTCTATCTTTTTAGATAAGGAACAAGTACTTGTGCTCACAGGGGTAGAGACCTGCTATCTCCTTCATACTATGTAATATTCATATCCTTAACACTTAAGGCACTTCTAGCTGAACTGTACAGGCTCCCACAGACTAGCTGTTATAACAGAATTCTTGACAAGTTGAGAATGTTAATGTGGATGTTCCTTAATCAAATAAAATTGCTTCATTCTGTGTCAAAACTTAAGAGATTTTCCTAATACGGTAATATTGAATAGTGAGTAGTTTCATGAATTTATCATGAAATGATCTATTCCCAGGTCAGAGTATGAGTAATTCCAGGCATATGGTAATATCACAGAATCACAGAATTGTCTAGGTTGGAAGAGACCTTCAAGATCACCTAGTCCAACCTCTGTCCTAACACTAAAAATATCACTAAGCTCTACATCTAAACGTCTTTTGAAGACCTCCAGGGATGGTGACTCCACCACTTCCCTGGGCAGCCCATTCCAATGCCTAACAACCCTTTCAGTAAAGAAGTTTCTCCTAACATCCAACCTAAACCTCCCCTGGCACAACTTTAGCCCATTCCTCCTCATCCTGTCGCCAGGCACATAGGAGAATAGACCAACCCACACCTCACTACAGCCTCCTTTAATGTAACTATATAGAGTGATAAGGTTGCCCCTGAGCCTCCTCTTCTCCAGGCTGAACAAACCCAGCTCCCTCAGCCGCTCCTCATAAGACTTGTTCTCCAGACCCCTCACCAGCTTTGTTGCCCTTCTCTGGACTCTCTCAAGCATCTCGATGTCCTTCTTGTAGTGAGGGGCCCAAAACTGAACACAGTACTTGAGGTGCGGCCTCACCAGAACTGAGTACAGGGGGACAATCACTTCCCTAGACCTCCTGGCCACACTGCTTCTTATACAAGCCAGGATCTCTTAAGAGACAACATAGATGGTGTCATATCCTGAATATATCCCATAGGTGAAGAAAATCCTCAAAGTTCAATGTTATAATGCTCTAGATAAAACATTTCTTAGAAAAAAAAAAAAAAAAATGGGGGAAAACTATATTACAGTAATGTCCTTAAGAAGCGTGTCTCTTAATCATACACTCAAAGAATTTTCAGAGAATGAACATATATAAACCCCATCTTTTATCCCCAGTAGAGTATCTTCCCTTCCCCTCCATCCAAAAAAAAAAAAAAAAAAAAAAAAAAAACAAAGCAGAAGAGAAGCTGGATGAGTTTAAGATGTCATACCTCTTTTATAGTCAGAATTTTGAGCAGAAAAGTTTTATGCATTAGAAGTCAGGTGACATTGCAAAGGTATGAAGATCACACATGATTTTATGTTCAGAAAGGCTAAGCAAAGACCTAAATCTCATTCAGGTGAGATGCACATAAAAAGCAGAAAAAGCTCAAATAATATCAATTATTAAACTTAATAGAGAGAAGAACCAAATGACCTTGAGAGAGAACACACTGTTCCTCATTCCTAGTACTTGTTATTCCCATTTTCTCTCTAAATAGACTTTGCTCCATCCAATTCTAGACTGCTTACCAATTTCATCTGTACTTATGGCAGGCAGGTGGTATTTGGCAATAGGCCAAATATTCTTATTTCCTCAGCAATAACCACATGATGGTGCTGCAAGGCCAAGTGGAACAAAGAAGAGTCTGCAAGACTGGATATAGAGCACTATGACCTATCCAAATGCATCCTCTGTGCTATTGGAGAAAAGGAACGCTAGCAGAAAATGTTTTGTACAAGCAAGTGAAAGTCTTTATCTGAGACTTAGAATCAGCATTGTCTGATTCATTCTTATTCTACTTGCCTACATATTAAACGACTATCTTATTTCCTCTGCAACTTTAAGGGTGTAATAATATTACCAGTCCACTGAACATAGTTCAATAAATAATCTAGACAATGGCAAAATTAGATAAAGTCAGCATGAGTCATGTAGCAGACTCCATTCAGAAACAAACTATCTTCTATTATCCTGTCAGTGACAGAAATTCAGGGTCTCTCTTGCTGCATTGGAGCTATTGGAAATATGTCCATCTCAATGCATAGACCAGTAAAAATGTAGTAAGTCTGGAATGAACTTGACTTTTCTTTCTTGTACTCTGTGTATCACCTGATACTCCCAAGAAATCCCATCGCTTTGTAACAGGTGGGACAAAAGTATTTAAAACAGTCTGGTAACTACTTTGTCTTTGTAACATAGATGTGTTGACATCTATCTCAAGTTAAGGCAGTGCTTCCTTGAGAAATTTAACCTTCAGTCTGTTGCTGACAAAAATCAGCTCAATCACCTTGGCATATAAAGCTAGTAGAAACTGAAAAACAGGCCTCTGTCGGTAGTAATCCTGATACAACTGAAATGGCCAAGGCTGCACTTAAATATAAGCTGGGAGTTAAGGCATGTATTTTTTTATCATCTCTGAATAGCCATTACATAAATAAATATATGACAACTAATTCATCTACTTGAGGTAGCTATACATATTTGCTTTAACTTTAAGAGATTGAGTTAGCAGCAGCTCTGTATATAAATGTGGGAAAATAATTATCAAAACATAAAATTTAAATTCAAGCTTTTCTACCAGAAAGAAAACCCAGAACAGTGTGAACAGTGAGAGAGACTGCTCAGTAATTGTCCACAGCGTGCATAATTGTTGTTGATTTTAGGTTAAGTCTCATGTACGTAATATTGGAATAAACTAATTTCAATGTATGTACACGTATAACAGCAGAGAAGATAATCTGAATTCAGAACAATTCCTTTTTTATTTATTTATTTATTTATTTTTTAACAGCTCTAAGTTCTAGTAGCAGTTCTATCTCATATTTGTATATGTAGACCCTGTATAAACACAGAACTTGGTGATCCCAGCTCCAAGGGGCTTCAAAGTACAATATAAAGCATAGGTCAGGGTAGCATAGATGAACATGTATATAGTATGATGAGTGTAACGAGGCCAATGTGATGTGTTCCAGACCCAAGTTCTAAGAACACATGGCAGCAAGTCAGCTGCTGGAAGGATATTAAGAACTTTTCTGGATTTTCCGAAGCTTCCTCTACAGCAAGGACATCATGGTAGAAGGCACAAAGGGGCTTTGCTTGAACACACTGTGGACGCACAGTAGAGGCTGGTATTATACATTGACTGAAAGAGATCATTCAACATTCAACAGAAGAGAAAGATTTCAACCATGAAGAACATCTCAGGCAAACTGACCGTGTTTGCTTTAAGACAGAAGAACATGGGGGGAGAGGAAGAACATTAGAAGATACTCAGAACTCGCATTTTAAAAACGTGTTTTTAACTCAGAACTGGGCAGTCAATGGGAATTCTTCCTCTTTTTTTAGCTCAACTGATTAGCAACGACTTTATCAGTTGTTGAAACTGATGTAGTCAATTGCGTGTCATTGCCCTAAATAGAAGAAAATATATAAAGAAATAATAAGTTTGGCATAAAGTTGGGCTCCTATATAATATTTCATACCAACCCATTGTTTGTGTTGACTGACAGCATATTTTTGTAATTCTAGTATTTTGGTATATATGCAGAAAATGCTATGACCCACCCTGAAAATATTCAATTGGAAACTATTAACTAGATTAGGATTCAAGGTTCTTTGATTTTGGAATCAGTGGGTCAATCCACTGTAGTGGCTGCTAAATAGTATGTTGAAGTCTAACTCTCTGTTTTTAATTACTCTGTTAGGAACAGCTACATAATTACAACATTAGAAGGATCATAATGGGCCAGTTCTGTTTTTGTTCTTGGCTACTCTACTATTGTACTATGAGCACGCTCCATATATAGTTTTCTTCTCTGCCTTGAAAAATGCCATGATCTTATTACAGATTATATTTACCATTGTTTTTAAGAGCAGGAAAAATTAGATTTCAGATCTTTTCTGGCCTAAAGATTAACATCAGCTGAACCTACATAAATTGAGACAGAATTGGACATACAAGGTGAAATATTTAAAGTCATTGTCTGTCAGGAAGTGTTATTCCATACCTGGTCCTAGCATCAACTTTTAACCGTCATTTCTGCACTTGACAAGATTATTGCTACAGACAGCTGTCATATATACAGTTTGTTACTTTGATCTGGGATTGTCACATCATGTATTTGATATCTGTATTTTGACATGCCAGACTTTGCAAGTTTTTTGTAGCTGTGTAGCTGCACAGGCATATGAGCATTTCTTTTCCAGTGGTGAAAAAGGCATGAAAATTGAAAGGCAAAAGTGGTAGTACAAACAGCATGCTGCATTAAGTCCTCCTGTCCACATGGAAGAATTTCTTAGTGATTACTGAGAAATGACGAGTTAAATTGTAGTAGATTTCTTAATAAATATTAATGTAATTAAAGTGGAATGCATAAACAAATGCAATCCACTAATGTCCTGCTGACTATATGACTCAGCCTTATCATATATCAGATCAAATTTACCTCTTCATTATGGTCTTTTTGGTAAATGTAGGTCATCTATACACATAAATCCTTGTTTTCCACTGTAAGTACATCTATGTAGTAAGAAATGCGGTTGGTTTCTTCCTTCAGTGCATATTAGGGGTTTGTGTCTTTGTACAGTTATGTCTATGTACAGTTGTGTCTATACTGTATCTATGTACAGTATCTTTGGTTTACATTCTGTTTCTCACTAAAGACAAATCTGAAGTTTCTGAGTATTCTTCCTCCAGGAATAGGGTTGTAACAAAGCTCTCTCTTCTCCGTAGCTTTAAAAAATGAAGCGTATTATTTCCTTCAGCAAACTTTCAGTTAGCTCACTGTCCCAAAGATGGCTCTCTCCAGCTAAACTGCAGAGTGAACCACTGCTGTGATTATCCACTTATGAGATTTTTTTTAAAAAAATTACAGAATCATGGTAATTCTAGGCACTTATGTGTTGCTTCTCTCTTTCTAGACATTTCCTTCCTATGTATTTCATGAATTAAAAATCTAGATTAGAAAGGCATCACGGGATTTTATGAAAGGCTGCAGAACTGGAGATAAGGTATTGCACAGCATAGGAAGAACCAAAATTACATATTTGCTGCCAGCTTTTGTCATGTTTATCCACTATTATCTGTTCTTGTATATTCTGGGAATCACCATATACCTGTTTGAAACATGCTGTAAAGGGTACTATGAAAAAAAAGGAGAAAACACCAGAAATAGTGGATTATGGAGTCTGCATATCATCTGAATCATCCCTATTACAGTCAGCACTCAGACAGTTCATAGATGAAAACATGATATTTTAGAAAAATCTGCTTAAGCTAATATCATTCTCAGCTGAGAAATCAAGAATTCATACTTGCTTGATTATGAGATAGGAAGGATAAATGCTGTGTTCTACTGTGCTAACAGAGACCATTTACCATGTTGCTCTGTTAGGCAGATTTTCTGATCTTTAAAACTCTGAGCACATCTTGTCCACATCTTGTGCTCTGGGCCAGTAAATCAGAAGTAGATTTGCCTGTTGGCTAAGGCAAGTGAAGATTCAAAAATATTCCAGGTCTTTCCTTAGCTCCAGACCTAAGAGAGGCATTTTCAGATCATCAAGAAGTGATGATCTCATAGAAAGCAGACCTGTCATACTCCACTGTTTGATCTTTTTATATTTTAAGACACTCCTACTTGGAAGAGGTTTGCTGAACTCAACAGTTTTATGTGAATCTAATCTGGAAGCTGCACACTCTGTACAATAAAAGAAAACCCTTTATAACTCTTTCTACATTTCCCTGGACTTTAGGGGGTGTATTTAATTGGCAGTGCTTCTTTCCTGCTCACCCTGTTGTGAGTTAGAGATTGCTGCATTTCCTTCATGTATATGAGCATGCATACGTGTTTATATTCAGGATGTTTAGTTCATCTGTTCACTCTTTAGTTTGCCCAAGGTACTGTACATCTTGGTCCAGAGGAGAAGCTTCATTAGGAGCTTCACTAGTTTTTGTTTGACCATCAGTGGTTTTTGCAGCTTTGTATTAAAGACTGTTAATGCTACAGTCTATGTCTTCCTCAGTGCTCTGGGGCAATGGTGAATAAGAAGATGCATGGGCCAGGAGAATGAGCATGTGAGTGAAATCACAGAACCATGGTTTGGGTTAGAAGGGACCTTAAAGATCATATGGTTCCAAGGCCCCTGCCATGGGCAGGGACATCTTCCTCTATACCACGTTGCTCAAAGCTGTGTCCAACCTGGCCTTGAACTCTCCCAGGGATGGGGCAGCCATGCTGTGTCCCAGTCACAATGCCAGTATGATTTTAGGCAGGTTTTCCAGTACTATCTCCCCAGATTTCTAGCTCATTAAGGTGTGGTAAGAATTAATGAGTTAATATCAGTGATAAGAAAATATGCTAATATGTATGCTTCTGTTATGAACACAGATGAATTTACCTTCATTCATTAAAAGGAAACGTGTTGATAAAAAATATGTACATAAAGGATAAAAAATGTCCATACTAAATCAAGCAATTTTTAACCTTATTTAGGTCTGATGTCTTTCTGTCTAGGGGGCTTAATCTTTTCATATGGAGCTATAAAGAAAAATTATTTTTTTTATAGATTACGACTACAGTCTAAGTTGATATATTATTTGGCTCATGTTGTTGTTGAGAGCTGGGCTGTTAATTTTGCTGGATTTTTTTTGGTGTGTGTGTGTGTTTGTTTTGGTGGTCTATCTTGTTCAGTTTCTCATTGTATTTTCTGCCTCCTAAAAATCCTTCATGCTTCCATGTCAGCTAGGTACTACAATTTGTAACTCAGCTATGTACTACAATTTGTTGAGGATGTAGCAGTAGAAAAAGCATTACCCCTTTCAAATGTGACATTTGGTGTATTACCTGCATGTGCAGTATTGTCAGGGGTGTAGTTTCTGACCTGCAATGCATTATCTGCTCTACTGATTTTAGGGCTGTTTATCACCAGTGACATATTTCTCTCCAGGAACCTGCCATTCTTCTTGTGCCTGCTTTAAAATACTAAATGCAGACATACGGTCTGAAACTAGGTGCAAATTTAAGAGTGGAATGAAAACAGATTTTTCTTCTTTTTAACAATTCCCTTCAATGTTGTTAGCTAAACATGGTGCCGGGTAAGCTTCTTTTGCTACGGTAACAAATATCATGTTAAAAAGCAGAGGAACTGCAAGACTGAAATTAATTATGTATGCTTTATGCTTGTCCAACTAACCACACCGTATTCCCAATGAAATACTTAACACATCTGTGCACTCCTAAAGTCAAATAACATCACTATAATTTGAGACTTATTTCAAGCAGAGAAGAAAAGATTTCCTTACACCTACAGGAAAACTATCCTTTTTGAGGGTGCTTTTTTCATTTGTATGCTGTGATTGTGCACTACTTATTTCAGTCAAAAATTCTAATTGAGCTTACTGGCAGACTGCCTGATATTTGGCACAGTAGGAATCTTTAAGTCTGAACCTTTGGGAATGTTTTCAGAGGAACGTATGTCTTCTATTTCATGCTTTATTGTGGCAGACTGATGAGAACTTTTAAAGCAAATGTTAAGACAGTTGACATAAAGTAACTCACACTGGAGTTTGTTCTCCCACTGTTGCTTTTAAAATGATAAATATCAAATACTCTATTTAATTTAGAATGAGTGAGTATTTGATATGATTTTAATAATTCTGTTGCAAAGTGAAGTCATGAAGAGGTTAAATGTGAAAAAAGCATCTAACAGGACTGATTTCTGACTAATCAAGCCCTGCTAGACTCTACAGTTGGTATCTGAAGGAGTTAAACAGGGTAGTCATTACTTGACAGAGCAGTGTGTGTCATGGTTTAAGTAGATATAGTAGGATAAAATTAAGAAATACGAATATTTAGGCAACAGACAAGACTACTTCCTGATAGTAATATCTGTTCTAGTTTAAATGGTCCCTCAAGAAAAAAAAAAAAAAAAAGCTCCTAGCAGGGAATATTTAACACCATGCTGAACAATATGCTAATCCTCACAGGAACATTACTGAATTGTCAGCAGGATGAACTAGCTGATCCCTTCCATCCCTGTTCCTTTTAATTTCAATCTCACTTAAAGTTTCTGTGTGGTAGAATGTACTGCTTCATTTTCTTGCATTCTTTAGAATTGCCATGTCTAATGGCTGGAGAGTCAGCTACTGCTGTAGAACATCCTTTGCTTTCTTCTCATTGCCCTTGTTTTTCACAAGTAGACCTGTCGATGAATGGCTCTAACTGAAACATTTGAGATCAATTTACTTAGTTACATACTAAGTATTTCTGTGCTATCATCTGGATGCTTTCTTATGACCTGGAATCAATTCTCCAAAGCTCCATGACTTATGAACATATGTACAGAAACAAAAATTGTCCTTTGAAGACTTGTCATCCCCTCTACCCTGCCAGGGAGAAGCTGGAGGATTTACTTGAATGTCTGTCCCCTTTTTGCCTCTAGAAACGTGGCGATAATTCCTCTTATATAGCGCTTATGTGAAACATGATATCAAAATCATGCCAAGAATGTTTTTTTTTTAACTCTTGAAAGCATTTTAGGCAAGCTTTCTAATTGTCAGTCAGTGGACTTTTATAAATCTAGGCTGTTAAATGCATCTGTTTTTTAGCACTACTTGCCACTACTTTATTCATAAACTTATTTTAAAATATGTTCATACATTATGAGAAAAAAAAAAAAGCTACATTTTAAACTTTGAGATTGATGACCTTAAATGTATGAAGTTACTTTAACTGATTAAATGAAAATCTATTGTTAGGGAAAAAAAATATTGTTGGTAAACAAATTCAACTCTAATCCTCCATCTTGTGATCTGCTACAACTTGCTTGAGGTCTTACAAGGACAAACGTCCTTTGAAGTTCTGGTCTGTGGTCCCTTGCAGTTTTCTCCTCTTGAACTCAATAGTCTTTTGAAATGTGGATAGCCACTGAAATACGTAAAGTCACTTGTATGGTCTAAAACTGTCTATGATCCTAAGAAAATTCTTTAATAGGTTATATTACTGGGAACTAGTATGATTTGAAAATTATCCAAAGTCATCTAAAGCCTTTAAAAAGATAAGGACTTTGGGTCAAATTCATAGCATTCAGAAACACAGTGACAAAACAGTCCAAATAAAGAATTCCAGGTGCTGGGTATCCCAGTGGGCAGGTCTAATTTTAGTCCCCTTTTGCTTACACAGCTGTGGCATGACTTCGTGTGCTGGTCATGGTGTTGCCCTCTCCTCACGCATGGCAAACATTTTCAGTAAGGTAACATCTTGCGTCTTCATTGTTTGTTGTTATTAACCCAAATATCATAGATAATTCTGTCCAGTTTATGTATACATGGTGAAGGAAAATGTTTACTGCGAGATTCCTAATATAGTTGGTGAACTATGAAGTCTTGTTCCTATAATAGTCTCTGGTCTTCTCTCTACCTTCTTAAGATACTGAACTTTGAGTACTGGAGTATTGTTTTTTTATGTCCATTCCACATGCACACACCCAACAACTCTGAACAGTTTGCCAAAGAGCTGACTCAGAAGAGGACTTTTATTTGTCACTTTTTTTTTTTTTTTTTTCAAACTATTACCTAATTTTATGGAAAGTAAAATAATAATAAAAGAGATGCATGCTAAATACTGTTGGAAATACTTTTTTTCTAAGATATGATCCACATTTTAAAGGAGATAAAATTGAAATGCTCCCGTTAACTGTAGTATGAATTATGTGACTACTCGAATGTGTGTTCAATTCAAGAAATTAAGTAGAAGCTGTTTGTACATCTGTGATCACTGCAATTTTACTGTAAGATATTATTTCCTGAAGTAAAAAAAAATCTATCAAAATAATATAAATAATGATATAATGAAAATATATTGACTCTTTTAATAGCTATGTTGTTTAGTACATGCGTTCTATAAATAAAAGCAAACATTTCATGACTTATGAGGATTTGTGAAGGTATTAGATACTATGGATCTGACTCAGAAAGGCTTCTGGTAAATACATATAAATATAGTAGAACTTAGTTATTTCTTAGCTTTCTGGGAAAGCCAGTCTCAAGATCTGAATTACTGTTGAAGATTTTGCAAGGTTCTAGGAATAGTGGTGGTAAGAAACCAGGAAGAAAGAAGGCTTGCACATCTAGGGAAAAAGCATAGAGAGCTTTACAAGGTTTTTGGTATTGAATAGTAGATCAACAAAATAAAGACCGGAGGGGAAACAGAGAAGACCGTAAAGACCAGAGGAAGCCATAAAGAACAGATTCCCAAGTACCTCTAAGGAATAGGCACTCTCTCATTAAGAGCTTGTTACAGTGTATGTGTGTGTGTATATATATATATGTATATATATAGGCTCTTATTATAGGAATACAATCGATTTATTTTGTTTTAAAAGGGCAACAGGCACTTCGCATAATGTTTGAGGGCACTCAGAATGTAATTGTGATCAACCACTTATAAACCTTGTACTCAAATAATTATCTAATTTTCCAGAGGGAGTCAAATGAGCATTATATATATCAGCATATACGAAATAGCATAAAATGTGTCTTTTTTTTGATAATCGTGAACCTTTCAATTAAGTATGCACATATTATGTAATGATTAACATTCTTTTATAATTGCTGTGTCAATACTGACAACCACTTTATTCAAAGGAATTTAAAGACAGGTTTGAAAGAGGAAGTGTAACAATACTTATTGTGCTGTCCGTAAACATAGAGGAAAAGAATCAAAACCATATTTACTTTACTTTGTTCTTAGAAAAAAAATCATTTTTTTCCTCCTGTTTTATTATAAAACTACTTACATTGCTGTAGTCTTGATGTAAATATGACACTATAGAATATGCAACCAAATGGATGTAACTCAATCTGTAATTCACTTATTTTTCCAGATAGTTCATATTTAATTTTAAGATCAATTTGAAGTGGGTTACATCCTGCACTGCTCAAATTTCCCATGTCTCCCTTGCATGCTTCCCTGAAGCTGGGTTTCAGGTTCTTATGACTTTTACTGCAGCATTGGTCCCTGTCTGTTTAGGACCCTGAGCAGGCTGTCAGTGTGTGTGATCATTGCAGCAGCTGGACCTCCATGGAGAACGGACAATTGCAATCCCACAGATATGCCTGACTTTCTTTCAAGGTACATGTGGATTTCATATACTGAGACAAAATTAAACTAAAAATCTGTTTTTAACGAAGTAACCTTGAGGCTCCACTGTATTACATGCTGCTCATACCACAGTTTTTCCAGGTGACTATCAATCATCAGATTGTCTTGGACATACTAGTAAAAGTAAATGTACTTGTCAAAAGCAAAATATGTTCATGTAAAATTCATATAATCTAATGAGCATCTTCATTTCATTAATAGCTAGTGGGATGTAGTTCCTTCATTTGGATGCAGTATGAGAATAGAATAAATAGAATCATAAATACACATTTCTAATATGTTGACTATTTCTTGAAGTGTATAGGATCTATTGCTGGAGGTGGTACAAAGAACATTCATTTAATAGAGTTTAGTAACTTCATATGTATATTTGAGCATGTAAAGTGCTACAATGTATTATAATGCACACAAAATCCAATATGCTCTATACACAATCCCATCTGTTTTAGATGTGATGATTACTGATCACAGCAGACGGCACAAACAGTGTAAACAGTTAGCTACATACAAATCAATATATTCTAATTACAAGTAAATAAATTTCATATACAACCCAATTAGTTGTCATAGAGACTCTTGTGTTTAATGTATGTAACTGATCTGTTTTGAATTACCAATTTAAGTAGATCGTTATTTAATAGACAAGACAGTATATTTGAGGATAGAAAACATCATATCATAAAACAGAAACTATATAATAAAATGAAAATAGTACTTCAAAGTACTAACTAAATTTGTTTATTTCATAAATAAAATAATTTCATATGGGAGAAGGTATCTTGAATGCTGTCACTCATCTTACTAATTCTTCTATGGTACTTGATTTTGTAGGAATTTATCTCTAAATCTGTGTGAAACATGATAGATATAATTAGGACTTCACATAACCATACTCCATCACTAGGAAATATAGATCAGCATACAAAGACTTAGCGATCAGATGAACTTTCACACTGGCTCAAACTAGCAGCAGAATGACTGCAGAAAGTCTTATTCACATGAAGGCAGAAAAGAATGAAAATCATACATTATGGTACTAGAGGTTTAAGAAGCAAAATCTACATCTTTGGGAAAGACAAAGCATTTCCAGAAACACTGAATAACTTCAGGAAAATAACAATTAGAAGAAAATTAAGATTCCTCAAAGGAGTTTGATCAAATGATCAATTTAAATACAGTAGGAGCTGCGAAAAAAAGATCCTCCTCTGTTTTTCTTCTTTTATGGTAGTTAAAATTTGATTCTTGAACTGGGAAAGACAACAAATCATGCACAAATCTAGCAGTACTAACTGCTGTTCTGGGGAGACATTACAATCCAGAATCACTGTATGATGGATAGTGTCCTAAATGTAAAATTACATGATGTTGCCTATACAGTACAGAAATTGAGGCATAGGATGTTGACATCTAAGACAACTCAGAATGTCTGAGCTTGATGTAGCTACATTAATTTTGGGCAGATGAATTCTGAAGCAGAGCATTAGAGCACGTCACAAAAATGTTCTGTGGAATTCTCTAGAAAGTTTTCTTGAAAATTTTCATTGAAGGTGAAAATTCATATCGTATCAGTGGCATGTATACCAATTACCTCATTATCTTAAAGGTAATTACTAAAGGTGTAGCTTTTTAGATTTCTTAGTATTAAAGTCAGCTTTGGGGTATGATGACTGTGTTCAGCCATCAAAAATCTAGCATGTATCAGCTTGAAAATCTGTGGTAGGAAGACACAATGAGTGGTAGGAAGAGATTATTGGTTGAGTTAAAAAGAAATTTCCAGTTCTCTTCCAGTCCTCTTTCTTCTTTTGTAACTGCTGTGATTATTCCAGATGGCTGGATCCAGCTCCTAAACAGCATTTTATCTACTCTAGCTGAATTGAAAGCAGTAGCTTTGTCTCTGGTAATAGTTAATAGATAAGCTCCTTTCATTTTAGAGATGTTATTCTCAGCATTTGTAAATTCACAGTTGGATGTTTTTTCCTTCCCACTGAATATGCAGAATGTGACTCTTAGAACTGCCTTAAAGGCTCCCCAAAGAAAGAAGATGACACTAAAGGGGAATTTATTTCAAATAAAAATTGTATTGCTTGCAAAAGAAAATGAATAAACTTGGGAATTCCTAGCACAGAAACATTAAAACTCCTTAACTTAAACTTATCCCTCTTTCCCATTCTAGTCCAATCTCTGAAGAAGAGCAAAATGATCTGAAAAAGCTCCTGCATAAATAATTGATTTCATTTGCTCTAGATGTGGACTCCTCCTGCATGAAAATGTTCTTGCGGAATACAGGTTGTAAAGCTGGGAGAGTGAAGGATTTGGTCTTTTGTTTAATACTCTATGGTTTCCTCTGGTTTTCCTAGCTGTGCAGTGTGGTTTGGCAAAGGGAAGAAGTTCTGATACAAAAATAACTGATATTTATTATGTAGGACCAATAATTTCAAAGTGTATCATAATTTCTTTCTTACAAGTTTCATTCTTTGCTCATGCCATGACTATGACTTAAGGCAGTCCTGTGATATTGTATCACACAGTCCCTGATAACATGCATCCATATACTTGATAGCCCACATTAAGAGTGATAATTTCCACAGGTCTCTCCAATGGTAGCAAAATATCTTAGTGTCAGAAAAACCTTTAACATGCATCCTACTCTTATTTTTATAGAACCACAGCAGTATTGTAACGTATGCAATGCAGAAAGGAAAACCTCAATTTTACAGAAATGGGAACAGAATATTCAGAATTTTAGGATTTTGTACAGGCCTGTAGTACAAAAGGCAGTTTTTCTGCCTTTCTGTGAACAAGGATTGGTGACAGGTATTACCTCCAGTCCACCTAGAGCTGTCAAAAAATGAAAATCATGAAAGAAAATAATCAGCTCATGAAAAAAGTTCAGGCTGAGATTTGTTTCTCATTTGTCACAGCAAAAACAAGAAACCTTTTATTCAGGAAGTTGGAGAGCTTTTGACATTAATCCTGCTGATATGCAGGGAGAATAAATGAGGGATTTTTATTGTCCGTGTTTTTGTGTAGCATATTAATGATTTTGATAACAGCATGAGGATATCTGGCCACTGCCTAATATGTTAAATTAAATTGCTATGGCCTTAAGACTGTTTTCCTGTGTCATTATTCTAGTATAGATATAACACCATATGGCTGTAGAACTCAAGTGTAACTTAGACTATGGTAAAAATAACCTCTGTAAGTAATTTCATTAAATCTAAATAGCTTATGGAGAGAGATATTTGTTTTTTCTTTATTTTGGATCAGCAACCTCCTTCATATTCTGTGATACTTATGTGTGACAATAGCTATCACAAGGCATTCTTTTTAGAAGTGGATAACTCAGCATACAAAGAAGCGTTAAGTTCATTAGTGATCATCTGGAAACTGGAGCACTCACTATTTTGAGTTCTAATATAGGATTCTATTAAGCCGTTATTAGTTTGTAGAGCTACCTATAAGGACAAGTAAGATGAGGCATGAGGCATTAAAACTATTGTGAAGTCCTAACACTGTATATGTGCAGCAACTGAGAGGGCAGAAGAGAGAGAAATGTGTTAAAGTTTGCAGAGGTATGCACAGCTAGTATTGTGAAAATCCAGTATGTTTGCTCCATACCATCCAGCCTGGGTTTATAATATCCTACTCAATCTCTTCACTCTGATGTACTGCTATTATTGTTCTACATATGTAATTTTAATTATATTGAATAAAAGCTTGGTGCCAACCAGCATATCTGTAATAAGTGATTCCAATTAAATGATTTACTTTGCCTTCTCTATATTTCACCTAAGTGTTATTAATATATAAGGATATAATTAATTCCAACTTTTTTTTTTTTTTTTTTTTTTGGCAGAAACCTGACTTAATCATTACTCCACATACTACTGCAATGATAAGTGTAAATTGTAAGTCATTTTGAACAGGTGAAAAATACATGTAGGTTTTACAGTTTTTATAGTTTTTGTTTGTTTTTTTGTTTATTTGTTTTATAGTATTTATCACTGTAAACCCCTTTTTACAGCTTTTTCTAAATGCTTCTTCAATTAACCATGAAAAGTATTAGAAAGGATGAGTAGTAGAAAGAATGACTTGAAAATTGCTACTTACTTTCTCATTAATTTTTTCCATGACTTGCATTTACGTGTATTTCTAAGGCTTTGCTTTTATTTCTGGGTATTACTGGAAGGCAGGGTTAAGGAAAAAAAAAAAAAAAAAAAAAAAAAAAAAAGAGAGAGGGCTAGTTTGGATTACAGAATGTGGACTGCTAAGAGGAAGAAACAACCATCAAGCAAAGATCCACAGAAGTGTTTATGCAAACCGACCACATTTTCTCTGCCTTCTTATGGTATCTTCAGCTGAATTTATTGTTTTCTGGCAAAGATTGTGATTTCCTAAGTGCCTAGCAAACAAGCAGAAAATTTACTTTTTCTACATTTTATTTTATTTCACATTATTGAAATAGTTTTCACTAGAAGGTAAGAAAAGTACTGTTATGTACTGTTATGCTACAGATCTCATTATGGACTAAAAGAAAACACATCTTATATGAAAAGATGAGAATTTATGACTAGCATAATCAAAATATTAACCTCATCAGAGAATTACAGTTAATTAACCATGAACATTCTGGAAAGAGTTGGGTGGCAGGGTATGTCTTTTCAGGGTATAGTTAAGTCCTTTGCTCTGGAGAGTATGATGCAGGTTTTGAGGGTTTCTTTTTCCTCCTCTCCCTCCTTATTTTTCTATTCACCTGCTTTATTTATTTATTTATTTATTTATTTAATATTTTCTAACATACTTGTATATCTTTCTCTTTGTTTATTCACCTGCAGCTCCAAATTATGTCAAATTTTATTAAATATGGTATGACCAACATGTGCCACCTACTTGTTCTTTTTTCTCTGTTACCTCTGAAAATAGTTCTGCCCAGCTCCTTTTTAGCACTTCTTGAACCAACCATCTGAGAGTCCTTTATGGCCCAGGGGGCTCAAGTGCTAGCCAGTGCCTGTTGGTTGTTATCCAAAGCCTGCACACTTCTACACATCAACCTATGTCCCCACTCTTGATATCTCTGCTATCGTACCAGGCCTATATTCCTCTACATGACATCATTATCCTGCAGTCATAAATATCTAATAACACACAGAATAACTGAACTACTTGTTACCTACATGAAAAGGTATGACTAAAGGTTACCAAAAGAAACCAGGCATATCCACTGGGCCTGTGGAAATATTGCTGTTGTGGCTAAACCAAGTAAAACACACCTGCTGGCAGTTCAATTAATGCCTGGACAGAAAACCCTGACTAGCCTTAGTCCTGACACCTTGCAAACTCAGGACAAAGCCTGTTATTACCAATAAAGATTCAGTACTAGGCTATTTGACTATGAGAATACGATTTCTTTTCAGCTGTGGCATGAAGGTTTCAACTTTCAAGCATGAAGGCTTGTAACCATGTGGAAGTGAATAAAATGTTTGTTTCGGTGCTGCTGATTCTGAAACAACTCTTTTAGCAACTGTGAGTAGAAAACTTGGAGTTTTTTATGTATTGAGTCTTATAGAACTTTCATTATTTAATAGAGACACAGCTAAATCAACATGATTACATTTTATTGCATTAACTTATGAAATTCTTTTAATGGCATTGACACCAGTAGATGCATTTTTTAACACTATCTGAAAGACAATAACAGCAGTCAATGACTTATATAGCTCTTCATTTTCTGCCATGCTCCTGGGCATTTTCAGCAGGGATAAACAGTTCAAGAAGAAAACCAAGTATAAAAAGAAAATTTGTGTCATTCTGGGGGGATGATTTTCCCTCCTAGTCTCTGCATCCCTGTAACCTGTCTTTCAGCTTAGTTCACTCTCGCTCCAGATGAGACAGGTCAACCATTACAATAATGTTGCTTTTATTTACCTAACTTCATATTTTTTTTTTGTCTAAGACAGAAAAAATTCACTTGCATTTTTTCAGTGCATGATTAGATTGAAATTACAGTGTCCTTCTAATCAGAGGGAAATAAACAATGTTGTGAAGATACTGCTAGGTAATATTCTGAACTTGTTAAAGTATAAATTGTTACAAGTAAAAAACATTTAGCATGTAATAATGATAGTCGACTAATATTTATGCAATGCTTATAACCTCAACTTTGTAATATTTGACTGTATTTACAAACAGATCGGCTTTATACTTAGACCCCTTGAATTGGCAGCTGAAGGGAGCCATGAAAGAGGCGTGTCTTTCTGTGTTCTACAGCTTGTTTTTTACAGAAAACAATTTCATGTAACATACACAGAGCAGAAGGTGCTTGAGCACAGGAACCTCCCATTTCTTTTGTAGTTGTTAGCAATGTCATGCTTAAACTAGGCTATATTTAGTTCAATTAATTTTTATTTCTTAAACTGAAATAGTCACTTAAACAGGAAGATGAAGCTCTTTATCATGCACTTTAAAATTGCTAAAATGCCTTAGATAGTGGCCTGAAAAGACTAAAAGTCAAGTTCTGGAGTCCTCTGTTCCACAAAGGGAATTCAGTCCACTGTCTTGGATACAAAACATGGGAAGCAGTATCTCAGAAGAGGATCCATGTTAAATGAACCTCTGAACACAGAGGACAAGGTGCTGTTACCAAAAATTCCAAATTGCCAAAAAGTGCAAGTTATTAATACAAACAATTGCATCTGGTACTTGGAAATCTACTTCCAATTCAAGGTTACCTTCCATGCAATAGATAAAATTCTCTCCATATATTAAAGGCACATGAGTGCCACCAAGTAGAGAAAAAGATTAATAAGGTCTGTTCAGTTCCCACCTGTTCTTCTATACATCAATGTCATTGCTTCCTTTGATTTTACTGCAACAA
Source organism: Aythya ferina (assembly GCF_964211825.1). NCBI lineage: Eukaryota > Metazoa > Chordata > Aves > Anseriformes > Anatidae > Aythya > Aythya ferina. The sequence continues at coordinate 5,015,313 of NC_140311.1, forward strand.
AACATAACTTTAGACTTGAATATAAATCTGACTTGCAAAGTTTACCCATTGAAACATAAGATATGAGACTACAAAAGAGAAAGTCATATAATAGAGTGCTTTCTTTACCAAAGCAAATTCTTTTTAGCTCCTTAGAGAGGTAGATAGTATAATGTGGAAAGATTGCACTTCTCTCATTCTGCAAGAAGAGTTTATTCATTGTTCTGACAGTGTTTATTTGGATCTTGAAGAAATAGGTTACTGGAAGTGTGGGGAAAACATGATATTTGCCATGAATTATCCTCCTTAGAAATCTGTAATATGGAAAAATTTCAGTTTCCCAGTGTCATTTGAAGAACGATTTTTGGCATCAGGACCTTATTTTGAGGAACAGATGCTAAGGGTTTTTTTCAGAAGAAAAAAAAAATCAACAGCTCTGCCCCCTGGAAAAAGATCAACTACTGCTGGACTACAAGCAAACAACTTATCTAGATGCAATATTCTAGAACCACAGACTAGAATGTTCTAATATGTAGAATATTTCAGGTTGGAAGGGAGCTTTGGGCATCAACTCAATTCCCCTCTTCAAAACAAGACTAATTTGGCAAGGTTGCTCAGTGCCTTTTCCTCTGAAGTTTTTAATACCTCCAATGATGGAGATTTCACAGCCTCACTGGTCACTTGTTACAATGTTGGACCATTTTCAGTGTGAAGAAATTTTACTTATGTCTAACCAAAACTTTATTTTGTTAAAACTTATGTCCATCACTGCTAGTCTTGCTGTTGTGCATATCTGAGAAAACTCTACTTCTGTCTTCCTTATGAAATATTCAATAGGTAAGTGAGAATAAATATCAGATATCTCTAAGGTTAAATTAACATGCAATGTAAAGATATTAGATATTTTTAAAATAAGAGATTACATATCTCAATTTTTAAAAGTTTGTCTAGGTACTGGGAGCTCAAAACTGGGCAAAGTGCTCTTGATGTGATTCAAAAAATGCTGTATTAAAGGGAATAAACACTTATCTCAACCTACTGACTATGCTTTTGTAAACGCAGCATAATATGAAGTTAGTCTTTGTTGCCACAAGGACACACTGCTGTCTCATTTTCAACTTTTCCCTCAAGACCTTGAGATCCTTTTCTGCAAAGCCAATTTCTGGACAGTTGTTGTCCTCCCAGTTGCGTAACATGGGGTTGTGATGTTCCAAGTATAGACCTTTGCATTTCCCTTGAAAAGCTGTTGAACTTTGTTAGGTCTCTGTTGGTTCATTTTTTTCAGTCTGCCTCTAAATGGCAGGGAGGGCAGCCAGGGAGCCAGTTGTCACCTACAAGCTTGCATATGATGCCAAGCACCCACCTTCCAGAGAGCCAGGCAAGTGGTGGAGTCCCTGGGGGTGTTTAAGGAAAGGTTGGACCTGGTACCTAGGGATATGGTTTAGTGGGTGACATTGGTAGTAGGGTGATGGTTGGATCAGATGATCTTGCAGGCCTTTTCCAACCTTAATGATTCTATGATTCCATGTTAAGTATGAGGGGCCACCTCTAATGAATGCCACTTTAATAAGCTTCCAGGCAGACTTCAAACAGCTGATGTACGTTAGGTCTGACATTTGCTCTTACTTTATATTTAGGATAATTTCTTCGTCTATTTAAGGAATTCCATAAATTAACTGTAATTTAATCACTCGCTACATATGATAATAATACTAGTTCTTTACAGAACTCATTGAAAATACAGCTAAAGTATTGCCTACAGAATTTGTCCTGATTGCCTGCCTGCCAATATTTCATAGAGGCTGTATAAAGCAATACAGGTAAAATTTGTCATGTTTATTTATATCAGAAATCACACAATGGTATTAACAGAGGCCAGGGCAGGAAAAAAAGGTAAGCTGGACCTTCTCATCTGGAAGTTATAAATCTGTCAGTAGTTCTACTATAGTTTCCTCAAAATTTTTTTGGCAGTCTGAGGTAAAGTAATCCATACTTTTCATTGTATGCATTGGTTGGATGACAGCTCCCAAACATGCGGATTACCCAGACTAATATTTTTTATATTAGTCTTGTGCTTTAACCATAGCTGTCTTCATCTGGGAATCCTAAAATCAGAAAGTTTTGGATACTGAGACATCAGCTTCTGATGTTAAAAATAATAAAAATATCAAGAAGTATTAGAAACTGTGTTCTTTTCCTCTGCTTTCTACTATTTTAAGTATTAGTGCTCCCTTCACAAATGCAATAGAGTGTAAGAGACCTGACCATGCAAAAGCTGAAACATTGTAATGAGATGGCAATACATTCAAGATAGCAAACATTTGTAATAAACAACACTTGGTTCTATTTATCACTACTCTGGGATATCACAGACACTAGTGCTGAAATAGGACCATAAAAGTGAATCTAAACATGTTCAGAAAATGTTTTTCTGATACGCACAATCTCACAGAGGTTTTTGCATGAGTAAAATGAATGTACTTGACTGAATGGTACCAAGCAGTAGATAGTAAAGCTTGGCAACAGATTATCAGCTCTTTAGTGGAAAAAAAAATCAAGTTATGTTAGAAAAGGAGTTGCCAAGATATGTTTGGCAGCAAAATAGTTGTGTAGTGAAAAATAATAATAATAATAATTTATTTTTTTTTTATCAGTGTGCCTGAACATATCCAGATGAACATGCTCTCTCTTGTTTTTCTGAAAAGTCATGTCGTTTTGTTGGTCTCATTGAAAGGCATGGACCTCTCTTAAATATAAAATTCCAGTAAAGAAACTACATGCAAGCTTCTTTAAAGATGTAGGCAATCTAGAAAGAAAATCCAGAATTGCATTATTCTATAACACAAGTTGATTTCATTGAATCATTTAATACACTGTGTATAAGATTCAGTTCTTAATGTACATAATTCATTTAGATGATGTTTCTCATATGAAAGGTGACGAATCCTGATTGAAGTGATATCCCAGATGCTGTGGATACTATATTTAATTCAGCAGTGTGGCTGATGCTATGGCAGATGCAGGAAGTGATATCAGTAACTCAATGTGTAGCATGCAATTCAGGGTCTAGCTCACTGAACAGATTTCTTTCTGCACTTCAGTACTGTTTATATACACGTAAACAGTAACAGAGTTTCTTTTTTTTTTTTTTTTTTTTTTTTTTTGTCTGAACTTTATCATTAACATATATTTTGAAAACAAAGAGGTGTAAAAGTACCATTGGAATAATCTATGGTACTATTGGAATAATAGCTTATGAAAGAGCTACTAAATTTGGATATATAGCACATGATCTGCTTTAACAGCAAACAAAAATGACTGGAGGAATGGAGATTTTTGGAGTAAATAAAATGATATGCTTTGGAGTAAATCACACAGATGACAGCCACCATAGTTTTTGAAGACTTTGCCAATTTTTGTCTCCTAATGTAGAAAAAAAATATCTTTGTATTGTCAACAAAATTTACTAAATTTTAAAATCTGAATGATGGATCAATCAAGATCAACCAAGTATTACCCTCAGACTCCCTGTGAATCTTAACATAAAAATATTATAGATCAGAAAGGTGAGAGAAGCTGTGGGCCAGAGACACATATAATCTTTGGCACCCAGGAAGGAAATAGACAAAGCCTTAGATATTATTGTAACATGAGCCAAACATAAGTTGCTCTATTTCATGTTCACAGTTTCCTGATATTTTCATATAAGTGTAGTGCAATGGCTACACATCTATTATGGCAAGAAAGTGCTGGGTTTCCTAAACCAGAAAATGAAAAAGAATGTTTTTACTGGGAATGTTTTTACTTTTTCAGAAAAAGTGTATCTGACAAATATATTTTTTGTTTGTTTGTTTTACCTGACATACTAATCATACTCAGAAAAGACAGAGGCATTAAGGGTAGAAGAAGATACGTTTACACCATTCATACAAGGGTCTGTATGCCCAGTGTATCTTTGAGTTCTATTGACACTGAGCATCTTCTGCAAGACTAATGGGAGCAATGAGAAATGTGTTCCTGTCCTGATTCTGTCTTTTGCCATAAGTGGAGCCACAATGCTAGTGAGCATTTTTATTATTTTTTTATTTTTTAATTTTTCCTGAGGGATCATAATGGGCAACGATCTGAAAAAGAAAGTGTTACCCCAAGGATTTTCCTTTTGTACTTCAGGGTAATGCTTCATATCATAAAAATGTTACAGGAATAATACCAAAATAATGAATTTCCATCTGCTGTATAAATATAGCTACACAAAGGCAAGACATGTAATACATATTATACATGTAAGAAGTGTAATGCATTATCATACATACTCTGTTACATCTATTCACAAGATTTCTCTGTTCCCTAAATTTAAGAAGTTTTATATTGCAGTCTTGAATTTAGGAGAATACAGGTAATTACCTTAGATTTGACTAAATTAAACTAAGAAATTCTAATAGAAATGTAATGAACCATATATTTCATAGGCGAAGTATAAGTGAGTGCGAATATTTTTAATATTAATGATTTAAAGGGTTTATCTTTTTACAGTTAAACAAATAAATTTCTTAGTTGCTTTCTACACAAAATTAATGTCAAGGATATATTTAACAGCATGTGAAGTGGCATAATACAGAGCAACAAAGCAACCAAGTATGTAGGTGATGTTCTGTTCTTAAAATTCAGACACAAAATGTTCCATCTTTTAGACCTATGTATGTTAGTACTACTGATGCATGGTAAGGTACAATAATGTTAATTCCATTAATTTAATTTATTTACACTGCTATGAAATTGTTTTCAATGATTAAGACAAAGCTTCAGAATGGCAAAAAAAAAAAAAAAAGAAAAAAAAGAAAAGGTAACAAATTTTGTAGGCCTGTGCTTTGTGACGAACTCCTACAGGTCTGTGTTTCTGAAGGTGTTCCTCTTAGTCTGTGTGTGTATCCTTAGTGTTTAGTACAAAATAAACTTCATATGTGCAAACAAGTTCATTAAAATTGCAAAAGCCTGTAGCACATTTCTAACAGCTTGCCCAAAGGTTAACATTTATAGTTTTGCACTGCCAACATCCTGCTTTTATGGGGCACATTTATATGCTAAATTGCCTATTATGTTAAGTTGTAAGTTCCCATTTAGCAGCATCAGGAATAAGATTTGACTATAAGCGTTTAGATTTTATTAGTGCTATGCTAGTCTTCTTAACTGCTCAAACTTCCTACAGGCTGAAAATTTGCTGCATCGTCTACAGAAGTTCTTATGTACAAGATGTGTTTAGAAACAGCTGAGGATAAGGAGACTAGGAAGAAATGTAAGACATTGCTCACTGATTGGAAAAAGGTCCCTTTTTGCCTCTCACCTCTGAGCAAATCCTAAATGTCATGTTTAAGCAATTATTGCATCTAAACCAGTCTCAGAAACAATCCCTTCTCTAGTTAACAGGACCAAAAAGGTCAGTTGAAAATATTTCAAGAAGAAGGATGTTTTTATTTGTAACTAAATATATGTAGTCATTTTACTTTTGCTGTAGGTTACTTCCCAATGCACGACCTAACAGAATGAAGTGTGATATATCAATGAAGTGTGATATATCAACTGATATATCAGCTCTCAAAGGTAAAAGAAATGTATTTGGTAATACACTTGTGTGATCACTCAGTCTTCCTTACTAACATGTACTTCTGAGATGATTCTGGGACTATGGGAGTCACCAACTTCAAAAAAAGCCTTTCAACTCTAGCTCACCAGTTTGTTGGAGTCAGGGTTTGATTTCACATACTACTTTAAAAACATCTTTAAATATTTGCTATCTATAGTAGTGACTGAAGTCTGTCAGGGGCTACTGACTATTGAAAAGAACATGACAAAGCTAATAAGAAGCCCACCCAAGTCCTTAGACTAGATTTTGCCTGAAATTTAAAAAAGAATACATAGAGAAATTTCTCTTTCAATGTCTCTGTCAAAATTGAGAATGTGAGAGATTAAAATAGTCCTCTGCTCCTGAGCTTTTTCTAGCATGCTGCAAAATAGGATTCAGATGAGATGTGCTTCACAAGCTAACCAGGCCATTTTTGCAGATTTATTTAGGTTTACACACTGTGTGTAAGAACAATGCTTTGCTTTTGTAGACCATCAAAGAACTTGGTAAACAAGCCATTTAAAATCATTATTGTTATTGTTGTTCTTATTATTAGGCTAGTTGTCGACCCCAACCATAATGGGAAAATAGAAAATGGAACTTAACTCTGTTTTTTTAAATAAAAAATAAAAAAAAAAAAAAAGAAAAGAAATACGAGAATGATGAAATTATTTTGATAAAATCGAAAGTTCTTAAAGGCAAGTAAGAAAAATAAAAGTAAATAAAACAGGACTGCAGAGAGTTAAATAGGACTGCAGACAGTTTTGAGTGTGCTCGGCAGAACTCAAAAATTTTCAGAAAATGTAGGACTGGAAGTGAGAAAGGTGCTTTCCAAGTAAAGTACAGTATTTCCAGAAGGCAGAGAGTTCATATGAAAGCTCTGAGGTCACTGTAGGAATGTGTCTAACTGACTACCTTCTTTGTCGGCAGCAACGGCTGCAACCCCTAGCAAATGCAGACAGGGCTTTACCTATTAAGACAAATAGTGGGAAAAGACTTGAGAAAATTAGCGCAGATTTATTTATTTTTTTTAATGACCTATTTAAAGTTACATTTTCTGGATCATTTAGGGAAAAGACTTACTTAATGCTACTTAATCAAAGTTCTCTGCAAATAACTTAAAGGTGACAGGTCAGCAAAGACAAGCTTATTTAAAGACAGTACTTTAAGATTTAAAATGCTAAGAGTCTTACCAAGTCTAATCTGCTAAGAATTATAATAAAGTAAAAGAGAAGTTCAAACCTTATTTATTTCAAGATCAGAATTATTATTTTTTGAAGACCTTACAAGCAAAGAGACAAGAGTTAGCACAGTATCTCACTCTCTAAAAGCATACAGCTTATCTACACAGGTAATTGGATGATGATTGATCACTTCTGTTATCCAAAGCAGTTATGATTTCTGGTTGATTATTCTCTATGGTCTAAATGAGTTCCTGTATTTTAGGCAATTATTTACTCTGGGGCTATTTTCTTGTGTACAGGCATGACATAGCATTTGTAAATATGCTGTGACATTGTGCTAATTCTGAGTTCTTCTTGGTTGTGATTTTTTTTTTTTTTTTTTTTTTTTTTTTTTTAAGAGTTGTTGCTGTACTTTGAAATGAAAATAGTGACCTTAACAAGCACTATCATTATTATGCCTTCAAGGCACATGCTCTCACTCACTCTGATACACTATTTCTGAGTAACTTAGTGGTCTGGACCTATTTTGCTGAAGACACTGAAACAAAAAGGGGCTATGCATTGCCCTGCGTTGGTTTGTTCAGATACGTTGCATAATAAACCATTACACAGTAGGATTTTGATTTCAAGTTAGTAATTGGCATGATATTTTAATTAGAAATGTGCACCTAGAACTTTACTTTTCCCATGTCAATTACATGGTGAATATGTAATTGATGAACAAATCCCAAGTAAATTTCTGCTTTTTATTAGGATAAGAAAAAAAGTGAGGGGTATCCAGTGAAGACATTACAAACTCCTGGAATGAGAGGGAGCATCATATTATTACTATAATTTTATAGTAATAATAATTACTACATTTTAATAGTAATTAAAATAATTACTATAATTTTATAGTAATAATAATAATAATTCTATTATTATTACTATAATGTGATGCTGACATATGGAAAAGGAGAAAACATCTGCTAATGAAATTGAGTGAACCAGAAGTTTAAAATTTTAAAGACATCTTGACATAACCACATTACTAGCTCAATAACAGAAAAACAGGGTTCTGAGCAAACAGAAGAAGATTGCACCATTGTGTATTCTCTAAATGAGTGCCATCCCACAAAAAATGTAACACAGGACATGTTTTAGATCCATTTGAAAATTTGTGAGGCACATGTGTCAAGCATGTTAAGAATAAAGCAACAAATCCAGACAGTTTTTTAAATACCTAATGATGTGCTTTAATTTGGAATGAAGCTATTTGTGTTTGGAGAATGCCTTTAATAACACTGACTCTCATTCTGGAAATTACTTACCTAGTGCAGGAAAAATTCTGATTATTTCTACAGGTAAACAGAATATTTATTACATTCAGAAAACAAGAGGAATTTACATAGCTGAGCCTACACATACACTTGTAGCATTTTTCTTCTCCTTTACATTTATAATAAACATGAATTATATATGGAGACAGCCATGCTTTGTTTAAACTGTTGCACTAAGTACTCCTTGACATCAGTAAATCAATAGTTTGCTTTCTCATACATTTGAATGAATGTAATAACCGGAATAAACAATTAATGTTGGATACACAGGAATTCTCTGCAGCTAACCAGTATTGTTCCATTGCTCATACATTTGTCATTTGTTGATGGTCACACATTATTGACTTTGTGTGTTATTTGACTAATTATTTGATTCTCAAAGTTATTTTGAATAACTTAGTGTTCACTTAAAATGATGGCTGAAAAAATTCTTTCATCAATCTCCAACTAATAAGACAATTAAGACTCACTTTGGAAGATACTAACCAGATTGCAGTTTCTGTTTTTGCCTCCTAATGCTCCTGGTACTACAGTGTCACTTGTTTTTTTTTTTTATTTTTTTTAGTAGGTTGTTTGTTTTAAGTGCCAGTATTGCTATAATTTATACATACATATACAGTACTAAAATGGCAGTAACTAGTTGATAATTAGCTTTTAAGTCTGCCATGAGCTCTAGTTGGGTTATTTAGATGCATCAAAAGAGAGTAAGTTAGTGAAATTGTTTGGAAGAACCTTCATTAACTTCTGCTACCTGGTGTCATGGTCATCATTAAATTAATGGTGGAAGCAAGATTGGTTGATATTCTGTGGACAAAAATGAAACATTAAATAATAAATCTTGTGGAGCTTATTCCAATTTGTATCTTCTCATTTTAGAAATGGAGGAATTGGAACTGCTTATGTGAGAGAAATGCTAGATGAAATGTTCATATTTCTGTTTTTCTGTCTTTGCTGAGCGAAATCAAGGAGAAAGGAAAATCTCTTCAGAACTCCCATCACACTTGCTGATGCTGATGCTAAGGTCTGTACCTAATTCTTAGAGAAATTAATTTTCCAAACAATGTGAGCTCAGAATATTTCTGCCAAATGTGAATCAACTTCCTTTACCAAAAACTTTTGCTAAGAGAAGTTTGATTGGCTATATGTAAGGTCTAAGTAATTACGTAAGACAGTCTGGTTATTTAAAAAGTCTGAATGCATACAGTTACAAAGACTTTTAAAGACATAAGTGACCAGAAAGAAACAATAGTTACGCAACTGAATCTCCCTGAAAATATGCAGACACTTGCCCAATGCACCTACTCAGTATGTACAAAGTCTTGCAGACTTCCTGCATGCTGTGTTCTAAGGACTGAATGTTTTGGGAAATCCTTTATTTTCTGTTCTCCACTCTTTGGAGAGGAGGGAGGAGAGACTTGTTCTACAAAGAGGAAACACTGAGCCTGAAATCTTCATGTTCAAAGATTTCTTAATCTTTGATTTGATAAGGACGGAGATTCAATTTCTTGCCATAAGACCATTAGCTGCATGTTCCTGGAACAATGCTGATTAGGATTGGCCTTGCACTCCCACATCTGATTATTGCCTGCCCAGACAGTAAACTGAGTCAGTTAATAATTTCGTCATGGACAAACAATTTACCATAGATTAAGGGCTGGAACAAGAAACCCAAATAAGTGGACCTTACATCTAAGAAAAAAAAATGTCAGGTATTTCTCCCCTATGAAGCTTCTGCTTTCTCCAGTATAGTCTACATTCTTACATTAAAAAAAATAATAAAAAATTTTGCAGCCACATAATGGAGATCAATACACAGAAGACATCCTTGGTTCCTGTTTGATGATGACAGTGACCAAATCTGTCCTGGACAGGAAGCTGCCAAAGGCATGAGTTTGCCTTTGTGAGACAAGAAGCTTAATTGATAGCAGTATTGTGAAAAATGTCTTTCTTTGTTTTCTGCCAACTCTGTGAAAGTATTCTGAATAGTTTGTGTGCAGCCAGAGGTATTGATGTTTAAGTGATAAAAAACTCAACTTTGAGCATTTTTGTCTTGAGGCCTGAATAATTTCTAATACTTTTACAAAAGTGAAATGAAGCCATTGTATAGCTGCTGAAGCTCCTATGGATAGACACATTTTTTTTTAAAAAAAGGAAAAATGCCAGAGTCATTGCAGCTTAGAATTGTGTAAGACCTAGAGGGTATGTCACTTACAAGGCAACATAATTAAAAAATAAAGTAACTAAAAGCCTGATTCTGTCTTTTACATTTCCATGAATGGAAGAGGTAGAGCAGCCTTCTGAGAGATTCTGGGTTTCCATCTCAGGTAGCTGAAGTCATTCATTATGATAGGATACACTGTACTTGTTCCAGATATTTTTGACCATTTATACAAGTATATAGGATTTAGACACTCACCAAGACTACATTAATTGGAAGGGATGAGGAAGATCCCACGGCAAACACCAACCAGGCAAATCTCCACATGTACGAGGTGAATATTTCGTCTTAGGCTGTTGTACTGTGTAGTGGGTTTACAGGGCAAGGTTTTGGTAGCAGGGGGCCATAGGGGTGGCTTCTGTGAGAAGAATCTAGAAGCTGCCCCATGTTAGGTTAGGGCCCTGCAGCTGACCAGAGCTAAGCCAATAAGCGATGCTGTTTTGTGCCTCTGTGAGAGCATATTTAAGACAGGGAAAACAAGCAAAAAAAAAAACAAACAACCAAAGAAAAAAACATGCTGCACCACACAGCAGCTGGGAGAGTGAGAGGAGTGAGAACCAGCCTTGCAGGTGCCAAGGTCAAGGGGAGAGCTGCTCCATGCGCTGGAGCAGAAGTCCCCTGAGGCCTGTGGTGAGGACCATGGTGAAGTAGGCTGTCCCCCTGCAGCCCACAGAGTACCACAGTGGAGCAGGGTTCCATGCTGCAGCCCATGAAGGAGACCATGGCGGAGCAGCTGGACCCGCTCTGACAAAGGCTGTGGTCCGTGGAAGACCCCTGCTGGAGCAGATTCCAGGCTTGACCTGTAGCCTGTGGAGAGGAGACCACGCAGAAACAGGTGACCTGGCAGGAGCTGCTGCCCGTGGGGGACCCAGGTTGGAGCAGTTTGCTCCTCAGGGATCGATCCCGTGGTATGGACCCATATCTGGAGCAGTTCTTGAAGAGCTGCTGCCTGTGGGAAGCCCATGCCAGATCAGTTCAGCAAGGACTGCATCCTGTGGGAGGGACCCCACAGCACTGGGGACGAGAGTGACCAAGAAGGAGCAGTGGAGAAGTGCTGTAGACTGACCATAACCCCTGTTCCCCCGTTCATCTGTGCCGCTCAGGGGGAGGAGGTGGAAGAGAGTGGGGGGGGTAAGGAGGGGATGGCGCTTTTGGTTTCTTTCCTATGTTTCTTGCTTCTCTAGCTTGTTAGTAATAGGTAACAAATCTTACTATCTCCCTATGCTGAGTCTATTTTGCTCGTCATTATAATTACTGTGTAATCTCCTCAACCTTATCTCAACCCTTGAGCCCTTTTCAGTGTATTTACTTCCCATTCCTCTTTGAGGAGGGGAAATGAGAGAGAGGTTGTGGTGGAGCTCAGCCACCCACCTGAGTAAAACCACCACATACTGCTATCTGCTGGACACACGGAGCAGGGTTTGAGTCAGGCATACTTTATGACTTTATTTGCTTGATTTCATCGCAATTTGTGTGTGGGAAGAGTAAGACAAAGATATCTTTTTTATTAAAATTAATGGAAGAGTAAGACAAAGATATCTTTTTTATTAAAATTAATGGAAAGCATTCTTTTTCAACATGATACTCAAAAAGTTATTTGCTAAGAAGTGTTTTAGATGGAATATTCTTTATTCTTTAGATGGAATATTCATCTGACAGCAGTGTAATCTGCAGTACAAAAACCACATGAACAAGAAATTGAGTCTGTGATACAAGTGTTCAGCTTTCTCATAGTCACTGAGAGTTATTACTCTGTCCTGTTATGCACTGAGGCCACAGAAATAAAGCCTGTCTATGCAGCAGGTGTCCCTTCTTTAGCTGGGTTCACCTGCTAGCCATTGCTTCTAAACTCTGGATTTCCACTGGTGTCCAGCATTCAGATTTGTCAAGATCAGTAAATACAGGCATATCAATTTAAGAGCCTGAACTGAGAGCTGACATGCATGTCATCTGATGTTCTCTTTTCTGTATTTCAGCACACAGGATATAAAACCACTTCAGTCAGAATAGTTTCTGACCTTTAAGTGTCTTCTTTTGTAAAATCTTGGCTAGTGGTCCCAAAGGGTAGCTGAAAAAATGTAACACACTTGAAATTTAAAGGTTTGTCATATGTTTAGGTAAGTCAAACCTCCAAAATCAAAAGCATTTTTGTTTTCAGGTTGTAAATAGCAATAAAGGATGAATTTGTGGAATATGTTGGCTTCAGCAAATTTTGCAAGTCTTAATACTGCATGTTTATATCAGCTCCTGAAAATTCATAAACAATAATAAGACTGGGGCTCTCACTGCTAGCACAGCAATGACTCCAGTGAATTCATAACTGTGGGTGGCTGTGATACTATCTCTGTGGGGTAAGGGTTCAATACCCAGCTCTTGTGAGCTGCCAGGCAGACAGAGCTTTCTGACATTTCCTTAACAGGATGTAAATACACTATGAAGAATACAAGACAAATGAATAAATAAATAAATAAAATTTAAATTTTAAATACATTTTAAATTAAACTTTAACAGTAGCAGTCCAGCTACTTTTAAAATTTAATTTTATTTATTTTTTAATAAAATTTCAGAATAGCCCACAGATCTATCTGTTTGTCTTTTTCTAATTAAGCAGGATAGATTTACAAGAAAAAAGTAAAACTATCTTCTTTCTTACTTGCTTTGCCTTTCTGCCTCAGAAACAGGCAGATCTAGTGGACACTAGTATCCGTGGTTAGGGGCTGGAGAGTGCAGCTTCTCAGACTTTTTTTTTAGCACATTCTTTTAACACTTGATGTGCAGGTACATTAGTATAAGCTCTGCGTTAATGTGGAGGTTAAGATGGTGAAAGATTTTTTATTATTATAAACGACATTTCCTGAACTATCTAATTTCTAGAAATTACCTCTTCTGCAAAGATAACATTGCACATAAGTAAGAACCTAAATTTTAGATGAAATTTTGCTTCATGTCCCCAAATCAGAGTTGACTTTTATATGGTAGATGGGGAAATATAACTAAGAACACTCCTATTTTAAGCTTGCTGGAATGCGGATATTTCAGTTTCACTGTTTGTGTCCAAAATGAGGTGTATGTTTGGGGAGGATGAGGTAAAACATGGCACAAATTCCTTGTAATAGGAAGAGATAGCATTATTGTTAGTCGTTTCCCTGGTGATATTTATAAATAACCAACACAAATTCCTCTTCTGGTAAAGTAAACACTGAGAGATGGCTAATTTCAGTTTATTTTTGGTCTTCTAAATTCTTCAGTCACATTGCTTTTCCTTGTACTATTTAACAATTTGTACATATTGCTCAGGTCTTCCTGTCTGCTCCCCCCTCCCATCTATACTGAGCCAAAAAAATTGTGAACTCTTTTGCCCAATATATGCCTTTATTTCAGGTATTTCAAAATTAATTTATACCTAAAATGGGGACTGGAGTGCTGGAGAGTACCATGTACCAAAACAATGAAGGATGCTTCATGTCAGTATATTATTAAAAATTGGAGTGGAAAGAAAGAAAGAAAGAAAGAAAGAAAGAAAGAAAGAAAGAAAGAAAGAAAGAAAGAAAGAAAGAAAGAAAGAAAGAAAGAAAGAAAGAAAGAAAGAAAGAAAGAAAGAAAAGAAAAAAAGAAAGAAAGAAAGAAAGAAAGAAAGAAAGAAAGAAAGAAAGAAAGAAAGAAAGAAAGAAAGAAAGAGAAAAGAAAAAAAACAATCCTCTTCATTTTGTCCTTGAAACCTCACAGAGAGTGATTTCATAAAAGGAAGGAGCAGAGGTATTTTTCCAGTAACTGACAGCAGGACTGTGTCACTTGCTATAAGGATCTGATGCACTTTAATCCTTAAGGTTATTCACTGCATTTCCACTTAGGCACTTACACTCTCTCTCCCTGCCTCTTATGCTGTTGTACATATTAGTGTGCTAATAAATGCATGTGGGCATAACTACCTGGACTGCTACTGTCAAAAATTATCTTCTTTTTAGTTTTAGACTAAATTAAATTTTGTTAGAATTTTTCCTGAATACTCAGCATGCTGAAGTGGCCACAGTCACCAAATTTATAGTTGGATGTCTCATCTAACAGAAGAAGGTATGATATGGTAACTCATGGTGTATTACTTCAGATTACTCAGTAATGTCAAATAGACATTTCACTGAAAAAATCTATTTGAAAAGTTTCAGAAACCGGCCAGTTAAAAACTTACAAAGGTAAGCTTTTGCTTGTTTACAAAAACATAAATGTGAAATGAGAGAGAATATAAATATGAAGGTTGGATAGGGTTGGTGATTCCCAACAGCCAAATGACAATTAAAATAAAATAGGACTTTGAATTAAGATGAGCTAATTTTATTTCCTTTCTCCCGCTGACTGGCTTTAATAACTTTTAAGGACAATGTTTTTCTGCATGACCACACCAATATTACATCCTCTTCTAAGATGTGAGTCCTCCTCTGCATTTTTTTATGAATTACAGGGAAATTAAAATGACTGATAATTGAGTTTGTAAAAACAGTTTGGCAGTCATGAAAGTGAGGCTAGTTTTGATACAATCAAGATGCTTGCTGGCATTAATTTTTGTTGCATTAGGGGGAAAGAAAAAAGTCAATTCCCAGATAACATTTACTGGCTAATCTAAGGCCTGGTGTTCTTACATTTTGTTTAACCTCTTTTCAGATATTTGATGGAATGTGGACAGATAATTGAGTGCAGGATCAAGTCTTATTCCTGGAATGGCTTTTAGGGCTACTGAAGTAAATTTTCTCAGTGCAATAACATCAAGAAAGCTTTAAGTAACTGGAACATCTTGTGGTCAAAGAGATACAAAATGTAGCACTGTAATAAGAAAGGCTGTCTTATTACCAAAAAATATGCAAACTGAAGTCAGTAAGATTCTCATACCAAAAAACAAAAACAAAAATCAACCATCCAACCAAAAAAACACAAACAAATAAACAAAACATACTACCACCATCATAAAAAGTAACAAAACACAGATTCAGAAAGGAATATATTCTTTTTACTATTGTTACAATAAAGTGCGTTAAATCCAGTAGTGCTTAGTCACTATTTCCTCTTCCATGTATCTACAATATACTCACTGTCTGATCCAGTTCTACTGAAGGTGATAATCACTTGCTGCCATACCAAAAGGAAAAGCAAACTTATTCTCATGGCAGTAACAGTTGTTTGTTTGTTTGTTTTTCAATGACAGAGCACGTGTACTCCAATTATTTGATTTCCTGTCAAAAAAAATAAAATAAAAATAGATGTTACTATGTTTGCTTTCTGCTTTCCAGCCAATGTGCTTACAGCACTGCATTTTCTAATCTTTCTGGTGAGCAGGCTGACATTGCAGCACCACAGTATAGTCTGTTACCTTCTGTCACATCTCCTTAGATCTAAAGTAACATGTATATACTAAGACACAACCTGATGAAACACAGCACACTGAGAACACGAAGTCATGCTCTTTCTTGGCCTTGGGGACAAGTGTAGAAACTGAAATTCTAATATAAAAGACACTGCAGGCAAGAGTGCATTTGTTTACTGGCTTCATTGATGAGATAAAGATTATTCCACTTTCAATAATGAAAAAAATTGGTAATATTTAATGAAAACATTTGCTGAAACATGTGATCTCAACATATGTTTGTTGTTTTTGTTTGTTTGTTTGTTTGTTTTTCCCATTGCAAATGTTAACGGGAAAATCATAAATGAAGAGACAGCCAATCTAAGTCCTTCCTACTGCTTATTAGAAACCATTTCAATATGTGATTAAAAGTGTCCAAGCTTTGTTCTGATCCTATTCATGAAGTGAATTTTATTCTGTAGAAATAATTTTTCTGTAGAAAGATCATATATAGAAAGCATGTCATGACAGATTTATCAACAAATTCAATTAAACTAAAAGCTAGAATGTCTGCACTAGCAAAATTGTACATGAGAAATTGCTTCATGAAGTTAATGATAATACATTATGTCTACAACGATCCAGCCTTCTGGCTCTAGTTAAGATTTAAAAACAGCAAAAGCAAACCAGAATCCTTTGCACCATCAAAACAAAAGAGTATGACCCTTTTAAACTTAATAGGAACTGAAGGCTCATAAATATATTAATAAAAAGAAATTGTAAGGTGTTTATTGCTGGTAGAACCTACCCATTCAGGAAGTGAAGTTACTGCACAACACTTGGATAAAGGGGTCCAGGTCTCCTCTGCAACTACCTAGCACACCTTGCATTAAATGGTTCACCCCTTGCCCTTTCCAAATAGAAATAATATTAAATTATTATAAATAACATTTTTCCTGGTAGGAGATCAAGCTGGGGAGACAGACTATAACCAATATTTATTAAAATACCTTGTATTTCTTAAGTTCATATTACTAATAAAGCTTTTATTATTAACCACAGGTAACTATTCATACCATATGAATACCAACCATACCATACCTACTCACAGTTCAGACACACACATACTCTCACATTGTCACTCACAGTAACATGGATGGAGATAACAAATGGGAGGCCAACTCATGGAGCATCACAGTGATCTTTTTGCAGATTCTTCTAGACCACCAGCCTCCAGAGTTTATCAGACCTCAGAAGGATTTAAACACTATCTCTCAGTATACACTTTCTCTTTAGCCTGCTGTTTTTTGTTAACTACCTGTCCATTCACAGACATTGGTACTTCCAGATCCAAAGGACTGAACTTTGAGAAATGCATACACAAAATGCTATGATACATTGCCACTTGTATTCCTGCCATGTTAGGCACAAGGGGTGGAGATTGCATAACCTTATCTTGTATACTTGGACTACAGGGGCAATGTTTGTTTATGGTTAGGATTCATTTCCTGCATCCTCGTGGATTAAAGTATTTGTAGCCCCTTTTGAAAGGCACTGCCATGGATGTTGAAAAGCATAAGGTAAGAAAAAGAACTGCAGAGTTCTCATTTGAATTTATTTCTTAATTTTTAGGTTCAAGAGGGGGAAAAAAATTCCATCTATTGGATTTAACTCCTGACCATATCACTGATACTTGAAGGACTCTCTTCTTTTCTCTTGGGGTGCTGCTGGATCTTGGCTTGCTCACAGTAGTCATTAGCAAAAGAACAAAAAGTTGATTTTGCTTTTTGAGTACTGTCAGCTTGTTATTTTTTCCTTGTTGGGTATTGTTTCTGTCTATTTGTTAAAAGACAAAAGATCAATATTAGTGTTGAAAAGGAGCCCTGTGTATTTAATTTTGAAAAGTTCTTCTGTAAGCACCAAGAAAAGAAGTAGTTAAAGAAAAAAAATGCCAGAATTAATTACCACTGCACTCATAAAACAATATTGCCTTTCCAATTGCAGAGAACAGAGTGGAAAAAAAAAAAAAAAAAAAATTCAGGGAAAATGAAAATGGACGGATAACATACATTTGCATTTCAGCTATGTTTATACACTTCCATTTGACACTGATGTGTATTAAATAATTTGTTGATACAATAGAAAAATTAAATGAGAAAAATAAATTCCCTATATTTTAAATATTATGAAAAAGACATTATTTTTATTTCATTTGTTGGCAGGAATCGTTGAATCAGTATAATCTTTTTAGGTTCCCATCTTTGTGCATCTCAGTGCATTCATCTGGGCATTCTGTAGATGAAGAAACTTTAAATAATTTATGATCCTATTGGAGAAAAAAAAGAAAAAAAAATGAGTCTGCAATCTTATGTTTTAGCTTTTTTTTTTTTTTTTCTACAAGGGAAATAAAACATATATATATTCCCTGTGTGCTTTTGAATTAAGATACTGATTAAAAACAAAAATAGACTAAACTAAACAAAACAAAACATAAACATAGCTAACAAACTAGATATTGAGTCACTACTCAATAAGCAGAAAGTAATTGTTTGATTCTCTACTGTATTAAGCTCTTTTTCTCTAAATTTCACACTGAAGTTCTGACTGATTTCTAATTAGTTATGAGCATATCTCTTGCATACTACAATGCAGAAGGCTTAGGAAAAAATCTCTACCATCTTTTCAGGTAAGAAGAATAGCATATCATTCACCTGAGAAAAACTTACCTGCTAAGAGTAGAATTAATGACATCTTCTGCTAGGCTTCTCTGATATTCCCATCCCAGTTCACATATAATTTGCAAGCTGCTTGCCAAGACAGAGCTGCTCAACACAATTAGACTTTCATGTACTAATGAGAGCAGGAAGAGCTGCCAGCAAAAAAGACAAGCAAACCAAACCAAAAATTCCTACCAGTTTGCTGGGAGGGTGAGACAAAGTACATCTAAGTGAGTTGGGAAAATTAAAAGCTGGCTTGGTCGCTGTTTGTTCATTGATAACATTTCACAGAGCATATATAATAGGGGAGAAAAGGAGGAAGGCCATCAGCTATTAGAAACTGATGTCTGCCAGTTCTGTAGCTTTCACTTCACTGCCTCTGGTAGCTACTCCATAAATACTTAGATATTTAAAAGAAGCAAGAGCACTGATGTAGGGGTAACATGAGCCACTGTGACAGACTGTAAGAAGCTTTAAGCTTCAGTTATCTTTCTTATTTCTTTGTCAATCTTCTGGTCCCTTTCCCATTTTCCCAACCTTTAGTATTAAATGATTTGATTGATGATATGAAATTCTGAAACAGGAAGTTCAGAGGGAGAGAAGGGTGTTCATAGTTGCAGTGGATATTTAAATGGGGACACCATTTAGAAACCTGTGATTTGTAGATGAATGCAGATACATACAGCAAGATGTGTGTGTATGTTTGTTCCATAGTTTCATTAACCTCTCTGTTCAAAAACTGGCACAAAAGAGCCATAGTCTAGGCTTACAGGCCATTTACTTCTGTGTGTAGATTAGCGAGATTTGGATTTGTCTATTAAAGTAATCAGGCACAAAATGGTATCTCAGGGCATAGTAATTCTTTAAGTACTCTATAGGTAATCATTATAAGAAGGAAAGATATGTATCTACAGGTGATTTTACACAAAATATCCATTCCTTCTTTTTTTTTTTTTTTTTTTTTTTTTAACACTTTCTTGAGTGAATAAAAAATAATTGTCCACCATCACATCTAGCTCGAAACAGCTTTGGAAGTTTCAGAGGTATCTTTGTAACAGGCCACCAATATACACTGAAAAGATGAGAGAAAACGCTGATCCAGAAAACCTTTTATTTCAAGCAGTTAAAATGCCACTGTTCTGAGCAAAAGAGTTTGTATTTATAGTCTACATGTTATGCAATTTAAAATGAAAATCAAGAGCTCTTTGGGACTGTACTTATTTTTTGATGAAATCAAGGTCAACATCTAGTTACTAATAAATAACTCTCAATAACAGATCCTTACAAGAAAGAAAGTTATTTCAGCTTCAGGCAGATAAAAGGATTATTAGGAAACAGTTGTGTTTGTGTGTATGTCTGAATGTTTAAACAGTTGTGAAAAATAATATTTTCACATCATTCACTTCAAACCCATATAAACAAAAATATCTTGTTCCACCCACTAAATGAGGATACACATCTAAATGTGATGGCTTCAGGAGTGTACTCTGGGCCAATGATAATGTCAGTGAAAACACACACACACATTAAAAAAAAACAGCCAAACTTCTTTTTGAAACTATGATTGTGCCAAGATTTTGTCAGAACTTTTCATAACAGTGTGTTTTTTGATTGTTTGTCTGTTTTTTAGCTACCCACTGCAATCTTATCATACTTACTAGGATTTTCTGCAGTAGCATACTGCACACTATGTAGTACACTTACTATGTAAAATACCAGAAAAAAGGTTGACATAATGAGTCATTACAATTTAAATCTTATTACACAAAGCTTCATTCAAGTCAATATACATAGTACAGAACCACAGGGGTACATTTTAGCCTGGTGTGAGTGGAATGAGTCATGCAATTCTCATTATAGTTAATAGAAGAAACACTTCTATTGCCACATGTGAGCCCCTCGAAGTGCACCTCACAAGTCATATTCAAATCACACTGGGAAGTGGCTACTCCAGTAAACAGTCAAAATAAAATAGCTGTGTTTCAAAGCTTGAAGTTCATCTGATTTTTTTTTTGAAATGACATTGCATCATATTAATGACCAAATACAAACACATCATTGGCACCAATGATTACTTCTGATTGCCACAAGGATAAGTGGAGCCTTTAATGAGCTAAAAAGTAAGGGACATAAACCACATTAATATGGAGCATGTCTGTCCTCTCTTCTTGTTATCTTCACTGACTGCTATCTTTTCCCTTCCTACACTCATAAACATTGTTGCCCATGTAGAAATGGTTGTTATTCAATCTGGCTGCTTCCTTATTGAATTTTAGGATATATTTTTAATTATTATTTTTGTACAAACTATGCTAGAAGACTAATGGCTTATATACTTATGGTTTTAGTTGCTTGTTTTACTAATGGCTTGTTCCAGCTAATTAAAGGAAATCTCCAGGAAATCTCTTGTTTTTTGATAAGTAGGATGCACAAACAGCTTCAAGGAGAATGCATCCTTCTAGCCACAAATCCGTACTTATAACTGCCAAGTCTGACTGCATACTCTGGAGCGGCATGTTTGTAAATTTGGTATTATTTTTAGTATCAGAGTTTCATGTGCAATTGAAAAGTGATATTTATTATTAATTATTGGAATTTTTAAGTAAGTATCCTATAAACCATTGTTAACTATGGACAATGATCTTATGGTTTATACTCAGGCATAGTTTTTACTGGGCATATCTACATTAAAAAGGATTGAATTCTCAAAAGAGTGTATCATATCTTTCTAGTTAACAAAATGGAATCTTCTTTTAGTACTTTATTATAGTTTATTGGTGTACATTAGAGATTTTATTTATGTATGTGAACTGCAAAATCCAGCTGGCTTTCCTACCTTTACATTTTCCTAATTCTTCCAGAAGATGAACAACCGAGCTAAATTTTAATTCAGATAGCTTGCATTGCTTACAGAACTACAACTTACATAACTTAAATAAAATCACTCTTCCAATTATCAGAGAGAGATTCTGAAAAACAAAATTGCATGTGTTTTGAAAGCAAAAGCTAGCTTAAAAACAAAACAAAGCAACAACAAAAAACATATTTTCAGATTTTATTAAAGATGCAAGCTCTATAGAGCATGTGTTTGAATTCATTTGGAAAGGAATTCAAACAGTTCTTACTAAATCCTCAAAGAGCAGCAAGGTGCAGGTTACCAGTGTAGTGCTGCTTCTGCAGAATGACAGCATCATCAGGTATTCAGCTTCATTGCTGAGATTTTGCAGAGAAGCAGTAAAGCACCCTTTATCCAAAGAGCTTGCAAAGGAACTTTCTGAAAGAGCAGGATTTCCATTGTGTCTGTGTTGTGAGCTTGGCAGCAGTATTCATCAGCCATTATTGATTTAGAAGGAAGCATGGCTGGAGTGAGGAGGATTGATCTGAATCCTCCCTTGGCTAAATTAACTATTGAGGGATCTATTCATATCAAGATGAAGCACTGAAGAGTGACCTACAATCATGGGAAACAGGCATTCATCCTTACAGATTGTGTGAAAAACTCCGGTTTGTTGTTCTTTATTTTTTGTTGCTGTTGTTGTTTTGTTTTGGTTATTATTTTCCTCCCTCCATTAGCTTTTAGAAGCATTACCTTTGGAAGTCTATTATTTCCTGACTTTTATTCTATGCATTCTGTGTATTTAAGGGACTAGTGAGGCAGTTTCCTCTGAGATGATCTGGGGAAGGGATATGGAAGAAAGAGCTCTTAACTACTATTAAAGCTAGTCTTACATGGGAAAAAACAAAGTTGTCCAATCTGGTTTAGCTGTGCTTTATTATTCAGTCTTTCCTGTCCTCAGATGTTTTTTTTTTTTTTTTTAGCATCTCCACAAGTTATTTCTGTGGTCAGTATTGCCATTCTTGCCTTTCCAGTTTTCATATTAGTTCTCTTCCAGAGGAATCTGCAACTCACCTTTCTCAGAGACAGGACAATAGTCTAAGTGAACCCAGTAGAATTGTCTTGCATTCTCCTTGCTGAGATCCCTTACCTGAATACCAGCTGGGCTTGGACCTCTCAGCTCTGTAATCACGTGGGACAAATTTCATCCACAAGCTTTTGTTCAGGTTTTATGTTACATCACTAATATTTTCTACAGATTTTACAAGTTCAGATTTGCCCTACTGGCAGTCATTCAAAATGCTGTTGCAAAGAGCATTTCTCTTCTTCATCCTTTCGCATCTTTTCCTTCCCCCCCCCTCCCATTTCTGTCACATGGCAGACAACCTGACTGTCATGTGCCTATCTGGCCTTTCCTCCAACTCGTCATTTCGTATGAACTACTGATACATCAAGTGCCACCATTGATTAGCTTCTGATCTCAGCTTGTTCAGCTGTTTACTGGAGTTAGGGACAAACACATTGGTTCTTTTCTTTATGCTGTTCTTCAAACTATAGAGGTCTTTTCTACAAAAATACATACAAGGCCATTTCAGGGTTTACCCCACAGCCTTTTCCAGGGAGAGTACCTTTTTCTTATATGCTGCTAACTCTGTCTTTATGGCTTCCACTTGGTCAAGCAAGCACACATAAGATTTAATCCCCCCCGAAAGAAAAGACAAACAAACAGCAACAAAATGAATGAACAAACAAACAAAACCAGAACAAACAGATGTATCTTTCATTATTTTCCTGTTAGTCTCAATTTAGACTCTGTTACTGTTCCCACAGCAAACTTAGCAAAGGTAAGATTATGTCTCTACAGAATACACTCATTATGGGAATTAAGCTATTTATCAGTTTCAAATTCTGCATACACCAATAAATGACTTGTACTTGGTACACAATCTGGGACATCTTTTTCTTTCTGATTATTTTATCTACTAGCACAACAGATTCCCTGACCTGGGAGTAGGGCCATTTGTATGCTACTATACAAACAAATAATAATAGTAATATTATTAGTAAAGAAATTCAGAAGCAAGACCAAGGAGTTACAGTATATAGGTTTGTAATAATTTTATATACATATGAAACCAATTTTGTAATTTGGAATATAACCTTTAAAATCAGATTATTTAGACCTGGCAGCCCTATAGGAAAGGAATGAAGAGATAACCTTTTAAAATAAAAAATAAGCATGGAATTCAAAATTTTTGAGTAGCTCAAGAGCTCAAGATCTTTACTTAATTTCTTGATTTACTTTATCTCAAAATATTTATTAATTTAAGTACTTCAATCACATATATTTCAGTCCAGGAGAACAGATTAGAGTCAATCTGAAGTAAAATTCCCTGAAATGTGTACAGCATGGTTGTTGGGTTTGTGTTTCAGAGTAAAAAATGATAATAAAAAAAAATCTTAATGTGTACACAGAATATACATTTGAAGATGGTAACTGTGAGAAGGAAGGTTACACCCTTCTGTTTGCATACATTCCTGTTATGTGGGCAAAATAAATCATAATTACTTTTTTTTTTATGATTAATTAAGGTAGGAAGGAAACATGAATAGTCCAGTTCTTCATAAAAGAAGAAACAAATACTTTTAAGCAGAGTAGTGAAATCCTCTGAAGGATCCAATAAATTGCTGACATTTTCTCCTTTCAAAAAATTCTGTGTTGTGACCCCAGAAAAGCTCTGGGTTTTGAGAGTTATATTATATTTCACAAATTTCTCACATTTGCTGCTAAAATCACTGGACTGCTTACTTTCTTCAAAATAAAGTGATCATCAATTCATCCTGTGTATCCTTTACATTTATGAGTCATAGCATATTGATTTTGCCCCTACATTGTAATTAGTTTGATGCTCCTTTAATAGACAAAATAACTATTTGCTTTCTATAAATCCTACTATATGTATTTATTTTCTTCTCTGTGCTGTAATATGTGATTTACAAACAGCCACTGCTCAGTAAAATGGTGAGATGCTAGTTCAGCCTGATACTGTTCAAATAAAAAAAAAAAAAGTCTAACTGCCAGTCTATTGTTACTAGCACTTTTCTAGTACACGTTGTTTAAATTATCTGACTTCCCAATAAGTTCAACAGTGCATTATATTCACCCGACAACTGTTCAGATAATTATCTCATAAAATGTTGGATCCTTTCACAATGCTCAGTGTTGGCTACTGTTCCCTGCTGCATGCTGCGCAGTTCTAATTTATCATTCAACTTTCTGTAATGTTGAATATTACCCCGAATTGCACATCATACACATCATACTGCCTTCAATCTTTCACTGTCTTGGATATAACATACAGCATTAGACTGTCATTACAGCATCCTCCATCAAAATCTTTTTTTTTTTTTTTTCCTTCTAAAACCCTTCTCAGTTCTTTAAGGTGGTTACAGGTTTCTAATCAGTGACCTGAAAGTACACTGCTGGCTCTATTTCACATGGTTAGTGAGTGAACAAGTTCCATAACATTTCTTACAAGTGTACGTGTCACAAAAGCCCCACCAACTCATACCTCTCCCCTGGGTCTTCCAGGTTCTTAACTTGCCTGTTTCCTGTCAAAAGATTTTGTCATATTTTTACCAGGGAATGTATAACTTTGTCTGTATCTATTTTTATTTATTTATTTATTTTTAATTAAGAGATCAAGTGATATGCTATACCCTAGCCACTTTTGCCTCTTCTACTTTTCTGTGGAAAGAAAAAAGAATTTCAGGCAGGACAACCTAGTAGTCTCACACAATAGATTCCTCTTTTAAAATAACAATTTGAAACTGAACAAGATGTACTTTATTCATTATCTTTTAAAACTATACCTACAATTTTGCATTATTGTTTAGTCCATGATCCCAGTGAACCACACTCAAGGCTCCTTTAAACTAAGATGAAGTACATAATGATTAGCCCAGACTGAATTAGAAGTATCTGGCTTCTTTAATATCATTACAAAGAAGAACCTGTTAATGGAACATAGTTGGGGCTTGTTCATGATGGCCATGAACAACTCCACTGAGGAAAAAAGACCTTGTTCTTTAGTGCCAAATTATCATACTGCAATGATCAAGGCAAGCATCTTGATTTGCCCATGTTTCACTTTTTTTCTGGAGAAATACCATTATTCATCACTTGTTGCCCTCCACCTTATAAATTTTACACTTTTTTTTTTTTTTTAAAAAAAAAGAAATTTCTTCATCAAAAAATGAAAACAAATATCAGCATCTGTTTTGGAGAAGTGTTTTTCCAATCCACTGAATAATGACTGCAAAGAGAATTGAATTCATTAAAAAATTTCTACTGTTGATCCTACTGCTTTTGAGTGTCTATCTATCACTGCAATGCAAATGATTTAATATCTATAATATTACTTATATTTAAAAACAGATGTTTTGAAATGATAAACATTCACAAAAATGTAACAATGAAAAGAGAATTATCTGCTCTTACATGAGCAAAATGTATGGTATTTTTTGCTGAAGTAGAATACATGACCTATCATCTTAATAATCAGGAATATTTCTGTATTTTAATCAAATATTGTATTTAACAATTGTATAATTTAAATTTCCTTTGATTAAAATAGATTTTAGCAATATAGCCTCATGTCTCATACATCAAACTCCAGAGAAGAAATCAGCACAATAGTTGGTAGTAAGAGAACTTGAACATTTAATTATGGGCAATTTATTATATGAAATAGCACTGGAAATTCATCTTCTTATATTAATTTTAATCGGGGGGCTAGCATTTTAGCAGACCAATAAGCCAATAAGTCAAGGAAAGAACAGATTAACTAAATGTGCATTACAAAGGAAGATATGGAGCCTGCATGTAGAGTAGCTTCTCAGTTGCCTCAATTCTTAAACAGATTAAAGGTATGACTACCATGTATCCCCTCAACTAAATATTATTCTTTACAATGTTAGCTTCCAAGTTATTTCTCTAATGCTCTTCAAACAGTAGTCTGCTCATTTCTAGATGATATTGTAACTGCTTTTGTTTGGCTACAGGAGAAACTATGATCTAAAATGACATCAATTTTGCTTCACTGAGAATCTTCCCTGATCCTTTTGCTCCTTGCTTCCATCCCAGTGTATGTATGAAGAAGAGTCCTTACCCTGTCAAGAAAGGAGTCCTCAGCAGAAGCTCTGCACCTACTATTTGACACCTATTTCATTTAATTTCAAGCTTATATCCACTTGCTAACAGATAAATTCAATTAGCTTTTACACATGGAGCTAACAAAAACATATGAACGGTGAGGGAAGCATTGTTATCACAAGAGAAAAAAGCCTGTCTAAACTGAGCTACCTGGTGAGGCAGAAAGGAAGCATGTTTGCGTTGTTATACAGCATACAGCTGAATGATGGCTGAACAGAGCTTTCAGGCCTTTTAATCTGTTCTTTGATGATCTCTGAAACAGATCAAGGCAAAGCTGTTCCTTATGTCTCTGACAAAATGTACTTACTGACTTCTCTGCATTAAACATAGCCTCCTATAGTGTATCTGAAAATTAGGCTCAGGAATATCACCTACTTACTCTGTTTCCTTCTGCTCAGTATCTGTTCAGGGTCAAGCATTTCATGCCTGACTCTTAAAATGCTTTGGACCCAGTCCTGTGGTATTTCATTCAATAGGTAAGTGGGACAATGTCCTTCCTGAGTTGAGGCTAGGATGACTGATAAAGGGAGCCATAAGGAATGCTGAAAGGAACTAGTAAGATCTGATTTGTTTGTGTATCAATGTAGAGGGTCTTCAAAAGTAAAGAGAGGAATTCTAACAAATGATGCAAATCCTGAAAGTTCATAGTATAAGAATCAATGGATATGTAGCAGAAAAAAAGCAGTCATGATTGGATATATTTATCAAAGACCTTGCAATCTCCAGAACAGATAGTTCCATAGTGTATGTTAAAGACATGAACATAGAGTAGCACGAGGGAACAATCAATTTGGGTCAAAATCACTTTTTAAAAGTATGATAAATAGTATTTGAGAGACTATGGGGATTCTTTCTATATAGTCCAAAAGGCTAGTTTAACTCATGACTTGGTATCTTTCTAGTGTTTATTAAACAGGGGGAAAAAAACACCTGCAATTTTTAAATCCCTCTCATTGCTACCAGCAGCAGTTAGGCCCATATGTACTTTGCTGTGAAAGATTGCAGGGTTCTTCAACAAAGTGTCACCACACCCACAGGGTGGGATGTTGTCTTAGTCACAGTTTCAGCTACCAGTGGGAATATAAAATGAGTGACAGAGAAATATTGTTCTTTTTGATGAAGACATTTCAAGTTTGCTTAGCTAAAATTTAATGAATAACAGGGAAAAAAGGGTCTGTGACAGGCATCTCCAGTTGCAAAAGGGCAACAAAAAAGGAAAAGTTCTTTTAGTTTATTATTGATCTCTCTATTCCTGCATTCACAGATTTAGTTCCTAAACTTTTGAAACAAAATGGAGAATGAAAAGTGCAGTAGAACATATAATGAGATGAGCCATTATCCTAATGTTTTCTCCAGTTCTTCTCTTGATTTCGTAATAATAATAATTGATAGTTTTGAATATTCCTGCCATAAGTATGTCCAAGTATTCCATTCTGTGTCTGAAAAGCATTTCTATCATACCACTGACTTCTGGATGTTAAACTCAGAACCCAAAATAGCTTAAAATTCATCAAGTTAACAGTAGTAGCATTGGCACAGGGCATAAATCCTTATTTTGACATCCTGAAGACAGTGTTAAGTTTTCTGTTATCTTATTAAATTGTATCAGACTTGCCTTGCATAGAGTACAACCAGACTTGATAAATGCTTGGCTTCAGCTACATTCTGCCATTTATTTTCGTACTGTCAGACCTAATCCATAACTGCTGTTCAGAGGCAGAGAGCAGGGAATGAGGGTGTATCTTGACCCAGCTGATAGTGGGCTACTCTAGCTACAATACTTTATTTCTGCTTTTGAAATTTTTTCTTTATTTTTTATTTTTTTATATATATGTAATCTATTCTCTAAGGATAAACAGTTATAAACACGTGATTTAATTAGTTTTTGTTTTGTGTCATTTTGTTTAATGTCATTGACCAGAAAATATATATTTTTATGGGGAAAACAAAACAAAACAAAGCAACCTAGAATCTGAAAAGGGCATACAGGATAAATGCAATGCTCAGATTGCTGGAGTTAATATAAAGCCTACGATCACATCTTTTAGTCAGGTTAAACATAGTACAGATATTACTGCTCCAATGCAGCAGATAGGTTTGAATTATCTTGAATACTTTCAAGGGATGGGGGTGGTGTCTCAATAGATTTCACTTTAGCATGGTCTTTGGGTGGTGCCTTCCTTTTTTCATATCCGATATTCAATACTAGGGACAGATACAAGAAAAGGAAACTCATTTCCTGTGAGAGAGGCTGTGTATGTTCATGCACTCAAAAAAATGCGTTTTTCTCTAAGGGCTTATATATCAAGACAACATTTTGGATCCTGCAATGGCTTAAAAAGCTACCTTAAATATGTAACTTAAACAACCTAAAAAAGATTTGAAGTATTAGTTCTTCTCATACAGAGTTGTGCCCCAAAATAACAGATATTTTGATGATGTTCCTGCCAAGAAAACACAATTTTTGTTATCAATATGATTGGTTTTCTGCCAATAAATAAAATGAAAAAAAAAAAAAAAGTCATAATATCTATAAGCATATGAGTTATGAGTTGAGGTCTGTAAAACCCTTCTGTTTAAGCTGTTTGCAAGCAGCTGAGAAGTTAAATGGTCCTTATTAGATCCTCATCTATGACTGTCTAACTACAGATGCTTTATTGGATATTTTATAACAGAACAAGTTGTAGGACTTCATGGCTTTCATTTTGCTTCTTTGTGGCCTGATACTGTTAGCATAAAGGATTGATACAGTTCAGTTCAGTTTCCCTTACACCTTATGGTGGATTTGTTTAATGTCCGCCTCCCTTCTCGCTCATCATTGCTCTGTGAATGCCTAACACACAGTTTTTACTGCAGAGGCTGTAGTTCATGGCTGTAGTTCCTTTTCCTGACAAAGATGTGTCTTCCACTAAACTGGGCTTACTACCAGCTCTGAACTGACATTTTTTCCCCATGCTCTTTATATGCCAGTGCTATTTATTTTAGTTGGTATATAGACTAATAGAGTGTAAAGTGCATTGCATACTAGCAATAAAGTACACTGCATACCAGCTTACTTTACCCAAAATTTGATCACATTCTGTAAAAAGACATAGAACGCAGATTCTATGCTCACAAGAAATACTTTAGTGTGATTTCCTCATATTCCAACTATTCTTTTAAAAATAAACCAAACTAAAAAACGTATGAAAACTTTAGCAACAATTCTGAAGAAACCACATGTCGTGGTTTAACCCGACCGGCAGCTAAACACCACGCAGCCGTTCGCTCACCCTCCCCCCTCCCTCTCTGGGACGGGGGAGAGAAATGGAAAGTGAAGCCCGTGAGTTGAGATAAAGACAGTTTAATAAGACAGGAAAAAAAATAACAAAATAATAATAACAATAATAATAATGATGATACAATGGTGATAATACGAAAGTAATAATAGTATGTACAAACAAGTGATGCACAATGCAATTGCTCACCACCCGCTGACCGATGCCCAGCCTAACCCCGAGCAGTCCGGCCCCCTCCCCCCGGCTAGCCACCCCTATATATTGTTTAGCATGACGTCAGATGGTATGGAATACCCCTTTGGCTAGTTTGGGTCACCTGTCCTGGGTCTGTCCCCTCCCAGCTCTTACTGCACCCCCCAGCCTGCCCGTTGGCAGGACAGAGCAAAGGCTGAGATGTCCTTGGCTTAGTATAAGCACTGCTCTGCAACAATTAAAGCATCGGGGTGTTATCAGCACTCTTCTCATTCTAAGCCAAAACACAGCATTCCACCAGCTACTAGGAAGAAAATTAATTCTGTGCTAACTGAAACCAGGACACCACACCATGTAAAATGCCTTAAAAGGCATTTAATTTACAATCTTTTTATTCAATATAACTATATGGGTATTGCTTAGACTATCAAAAGTATTATGTGCTACCTTCTGAGTATTATTTTTCTTATAAATCAGCGTCACTACAGAGATGCCAGATTGGTAACCTGGGCCCAAAGAAGGCTGAGTGAGCACTAGAAGCCATGTACTTGCTCCAGCATTGCTCCAGCAGCTCAGTGGCAGCCTTTCCTCTTGGACTAGACATGGAAGATAAACAGACATCTAAGAAATGCAGGAGGAAAATGTATAAAAAAGGGTTGTCTGAAGCAGACAGGATGCACAGAAAAGAACAAGCAAGGACTCATTCCTGGAGCCACTTTGCATTACAACTTTTAGATCTTTCCTCTGAGGCCAGGTCAGCTCCCATGGGGGTCAGTGAAGGAAAAGCTACTCCCTCTACCCCCAGTGCCAGAGCATAAAGGTTGCCTCATACCTGATGGTCACTCAGACAATGTACACCTTCCTTGGACTGCAGCATGAGCCTAGTATTTGGGCCCATTCCTTTGCAGGAACTTAAGCTCTGAGGGGCAGTGAAAAAATCTTTGTAACAAAGCAGAGGGTTTAGCACTGTAATAGGTTGACTGGTGAATTTTAATGCTAGATTAGACATGCTTTTTTCTTACTCTATGATACTATATTGCAATCCTCTTCTGAAAGCACAGTTCCTTCAACTGAAAGTGCACGTGGGCACCCTTACGGCATTTTTTTTTTTCTTCAACAAGAAGCCTCCTCCTAAGCAAAGCTCAAGAGAAGAATTATTTAAGTCAATAGTTTTCACATTTCCATTGAAGTCATACTGAATGGTAACCAGTCATCCCACCAACTGGCAGAAAGAGGAATTTCCAAACAAGTCCTGTATGATTTAAAACAAAGAATATTCTGAAAATTCTCAGTCAATTCCTGAATAATTCATAGATAAGAAAACCAAGTATTTATATATACATAATATATAATATATAATATATAATATATAATATATAATATATAATACATATTATATAATCTATAATATATCTAAAATATGTGTATTATATGTTAATATATATAATATATAATATAACATGTATATAATATATATACTATATATATATTTCAGTATACTTCCAAACTATTTCTGGAAATAGATTGCTCTACTTCCAACTCTGATAAGAGTGTCAGTGCTGAAAGTGGCTCAGACTAATCTTCTAAAACTTCATTAAAAACAGAAGAGCACTTATCCAAAGAGACATTACATGGCAAGGAAAGAAAAATAGCCCTGAAGTATGCATTTCATTGACCTGTTGTAACTCTGCGGTAAAAGAGGTGTAGTCACTAAACGGGACTGGGTGAGGAAAGAAAACAAAGGATAAAAGAAAAAAAAAAAAACACAAATTGCATGAGAAAATAATCTATTTTTATTGTTATGATTACTAACATAGAGTAGCATAGAAATTAAATTGCACTGCAGATAGCACTAAATTCTAAGCAGTCTTAGGATTTTATGCTTATACATGCCAATCTTGCTATAAGATGGTAAGATGTAGCAGAGTCCAGTGATGCTGCGACATGTCAGTACCCTTGGTCTGCTGGAAGCTAGCTCTCAGCATTGAACTCAGCCATTTCAGTTCCACCACTGGAATCTCTATAGATCACTTTGTGTGAACACATCTATTTCAAAACCTCTGTATTAGGACTTTATAACTAGGTAATAAAATCTGACTCCATGATATTACTTGGCAAGTAGACTTGATGTTTGAAAGCTATTTTTTCTTAAAGTGGAATTTATATTTTCATGGATTCTGCATTTGTATCTGTCATCCAAGCTTTGTTTTGTTTGTGAACCTGACAGCTTTTATAGTCCTACTGGTTCTAAAGACCTTCCCTTGACCTCCCTCCACCTCCACCCCTCGCCCCAAGTTGGGAAAAGATCTGATAAGGCTGTTTTTCACTGTTATGTACTGAGCCTTGCATAAGCTGGGATAGCTTAGCACTTTGTCAGCTGTAACACCTATATTCATTCCTTTTTAGGTAATATAAGATTAATGGCCTTATAATAACATTTTACCTTATTTTTACTTCTAACTTGTCTTGCCACAAAAATGCTCCATGGGGGGGAACTATGTCACTGTGATTGTATCGTAATTTTCCAGCTACAGTACTGCAGGGGGAGAAATGTTCTCAATAGCATGTAGTATATTTCACTATTTCATCAGGCATAGTTATTCATAGAGCTTGTTTATTATGAAGACATGTTAAAAGTGAAAATAAAACAAAATTAGTGTTTCTGGATTCTCCTATTCATCATTAGAAGCCATCAGAATTGCAAAGATGTCACTGTATCATGCAGCCATTTTCTTTATCCCTTGGGCTTTTGAGAAAATCTTATTACAGCAACTGAATTGTTCTCCAGATTTGGAATGTAAAAATGTAAAAAAAAAAAAAAGTTTCATTTGCTGATTTCCTTTGGCATGGTGTATCGTGCACATTGCTGCCTCTCTCCCTAGTTTCCTTCCTACCAGCAAACTGCCTAAAGGTTGTCTCATATTAGTCTGTTATACATGTTTTATTTAATCTGCTCTCGGTTGTCAGTACAACATTTTGCACCAACTTCCACAGGTTACTGAAGTGTGCAAAATAATCTAAACTGATTGAAACAACACCTTGTTACCACTTGCACTCTGGTACGGCTCGCACTGATGGCCATCACCCACTCACCAGAAGGCTGCCTGCAACCAAAGCCCTTCTACAGGAGCGAGGTCCAGCAGAAGCAGGTACAGTATCATGGTACCGTAGCACCTTTGTCATCACTGTCTGCTTGTGAGTACCAATCAAGAGGATTAAAGCTGCTAACCGTAATAGTAAAACCCTCACCTGGTTCAGACTTCTCCAGCAAAATTTCTATGTGTTCCTTATCTTCAATTACATTAGGCATTTGCCATAAATCAGTAAGCTATTCTCACCTGCCTAATTTACCCTGTCTCTAGCTAGTTTATAGTTAAGCTACTAGCTACCCTATTGGCAGGACACCAATGATCGTATGAAGAATTTGTTGTGCAAAAAGATGAAAGGGAAAACCAGGAGGTTTTAACCCATTTATGCAGAAAAGATCTGGATATTTCAATAGTAACCATGGTTTGGAATAGTCAAAGAAAAGAAAAATATCTCACAAATGGACGAGGAAGTATTTAATCCTGTCATCAGAATAAATACCACATCATCCATTTCCTGGACTCAGGTGCAGTAATTTGAAATAGATTAATAGCTGTCATCCTTTTTATTAATTTCTGAAATTCATATTATTGCGGGCATAAGAAAAATCTTTGTGCCTTAAGACACGATTCCAATTAGCTGTCAGCACTGCCAGTCAAGAGTTGCTTCCAGTGTTCAAAAGAATTACATTAGAAGTAAATGAAATCAGAATCAGGCCACACATTTCAAAATTGTTAGTTCTAAAGTCACAGAATAGTGCCAATACTAAACTTTTACAGTGTATGGTAAAGGTCAACAGATACATTATTTGGAAATTTTACTCATGAATACATTCAATTTGGTATTGCAAACAATTTCGATTACTTTCTACAGAATACATAACTGCTTCTCATTTTGCAATTAAAGATTCCTAATAACACAGTCAAAGCTTCTTAATCAATGTTCATTCTAGCATAAAGTAAATCTTGCTGTATTTGAAGAGAACTTAGTCGTCTTAACAGCATCCATTTTTGTTTCTTTTTATTTTACAAGATTAGACTACTTAATAAACTTTATCATATTTGGCTGCAGTGGAAGTGTGAAGGAGAATAAAATTTACACAGTGGATTATTTGGCTAGGACAAAACTCGGTTCTGTTATTAGTTTTTGTTGTTGTTGTTGCTTTTTTTTTTTTTTTTTGCTTAGGTTTGCATAAAAATTCAAAATTAATGGTTCTTTTTTTTCCTAAGATTGCCCTCCAGAGTTACATATATTAATAAAGCATAGTTAAAGCCAGATCTATTATCTGAATATTTGACAAAACCGTTGATTTTCTTGTTTCAAGCAAGGAAAAAAACAAAACAAACAAACAAACAACAACAACAACAAAAAACATTCCAGGTTGAGGGAAACTAAATAGAAATGCTCAACATCTAAACAGTCGTGATTTTAATTGTAAATAATGATGACACTAAGTTAGCCCTGGAGAGTTTGTGTACAATTATACTCATCCTTAAAAAGGCTCAGAAATTCCAGCAATGGTCTCAGATGTTGAAAGTCCAGGCTGGTATTGCTGCACCTTCGGAGTTCTACTGCAGAGTGGTCTTGGGAAAGGACAGTGAGTCCACAAGGACTCTCTATCCCAAATCCTTAATAACTGAGCACCAATTTCCTTTTAATGAAAGCTGCATTTTCTTTAATAAGAATTAAGTGTTCAGACGAGTTGATGAAGAAATGAACCAATCTGATGTTGAAGTTCTTTGCTTTGCTACAGTGCTTTTTAAATGATGTCTGAACAGTTGGTCACAGATTTATTTACATTTTCATGTAAAGAAAGAAAATATAATTGTTTTCTATATGGGAAACAGTTTCCCTAATTATTTGGCTCCTCTTTCTGCCACGTAAACACAGCAATTTGTACCCCTCTCCTTCAACTGGCTGCAATTAGCAGCTACATTGCAATAAGCAGATTATGTTAATTAAAAACGCAAAACTATGTAAACAATGGGAAAGCTGACTAGTCATTTTCTATTTTTGCCAAGTGGGAGGAACACAAGAGAAATGAGCACCAAGCTTAATTTTAGCTGTTTATAATTCAAGTTATTCATATCAAATAACAGCATTTTAAAAGTATTTTAAACAATTAACTGTGTCTCTGTGCACTAATTGAACTCCATCCCACACAAGAAGTTTTACATCTGTATAAACTAAAAATAACATAAAATAAAATGTTCATAAAAATCAAAAAAGGTGTAAGGGAACAGTTTTGCACACATCTACTGAACTGTAATACTTAACATAAGCTCCCTTCTATGGCTGAATTATGCTCTCAAAAATTCATAGCTAAGGATAAAAGTATAACTTAGTTTTGCTTCTTTGGCAAAAAAATATGAGCAAACTCTAGTATAAGCATTACCCAGCAGATGTGAATAAATTGGTACTTTTTAAGTTCCATAAAAGCTGTAGTTTTGCTGCTGCTGCTTAAAGTTTTGTTTTTGTTCTGTTTTCAAAGCAGGATTGCTTAATGGGGTGGGAGGAGTGGGAAACTTTGTGAATTTGTGAAAAAAAAGTGAATTTGTCTGTTAGCCGCTGCATTCCCAGTGCTCCCCCTCAACCTTGGAGATACCCATCAGTATCACACACTAAGGAGACATCACAATAACACAAGCAAATGAATGGCATGCACAGAAAGGCTGTGTGCATTTATATGATTTGTTGACTATAGCTATGAACTTGCCATTGACTTTAGGGAAGAAGAAACAGAATGAACGATTATAGCCCTCCTCCATTTTTACACAGGAAACAGTCTGTCAGGGTACATGAAGGAGACAGAATATTTCTTTCCCCAAGTTTGCACTACTAGGTTCTGCC
Source organism: Aythya ferina (assembly GCF_964211825.1). Classification (NCBI taxonomy): domain Eukaryota; kingdom Metazoa; phylum Chordata; class Aves; order Anseriformes; family Anatidae; genus Aythya; species Aythya ferina. The sequence goes on from NC_140311.1 coordinate 5,051,140, forward strand.
AATCAGTTACAAAGAGGAAAATACGAGCGTAGGAAGCAGATGTGGCTTCACAGCAGTGTTAGACTGTTCCTATGTTGTTTTTTGTTTGTTTGTTTGTTTTCAATGACTATATAGGAAATTAAAATGATACAGAAAGAAGTAATGGCTCACTCAGTTTGGGACTAGGTTTTCACAGTGGCTGGTATAAAAATGCATTTTTGGAGTAATGTTTTCATTACGCTCTTGATCCAAATTGCTTCAGGAATGGGAACGTTCTCAGAAGATGTGAAAGTTACTGATAATTATATTATTCACAGACCCGCTAGGATGCCACATAATGCTAAGTGTATAGGCAAAGGCAACAAGAACGTGATCATGGGAAGCTTCAAGAGGGCAGAGATTTAGAAGAGCTGGCCACATTGTAAGATTTTGCACCTACTGTCTTTCCATCATTTACAGGAAGTGAGAATAGTGAAGTGGTTAACGTATATTATGTTACAAAATTTTTCTTCTGTTTTAAGGGCAACACAGATTTCCCATCTCCTGCTGCCCCACAGAGCTCCCAGCATGTGGGAGGGCTACTCAAAATGAAAGTGCAGTTGATCATTTCTCTTTTCACATTTCCACTATTTTCCTTTTGAAGCCATGAACTTTAAATGAGCTGCTGTACAAGCTTCTTGGGGTCCAAATAGAGGAAATCACATCCACCACAGAGACATGCACAGCAGAAACCCCAGATATGACCATTATGTTCAGCTCAGCAGTCTTTTTCCTGTTGGTAAGTTTTTGATACAAGCTTAGCATCAAGCAAGGCTGTCAAAACCAATGAAATCTATTTCTGTGACATTGAAAGAGTTCTTGATGAAAGTCAATCAGTTTAAGGAACGCTTTTTTTAGAGCACCTAGAATAAAGACAGGAAAGAGGGGAGTTTTAACAGAATTACTGCTTTTTCTCCTTACATTCAAAGAGATGAGGAATATGTGCTAAGTAAATGCACTTATTCTGCAAACAGTACATATCATGCTTGATGTTAGTAGCAACATTTAATTCTGACCATTTGCTAGGTGTCTTGTTCCTTAGCAGAATTAACAGTTTTATCAAATCTTTTCTTTTGGAAGGAGGTTTAGATCTTAATGAAACCCTGTTTCTGGGTAACAAGGAGCAGCACTCAGTCTCTTGAGTGAAATAATTTTTAGTTTTCTTACTGTAGAAGGAAGAATATCAAAGGGAGTGGGAAGAATGATAAAAGGGACAAAAGCCAACTTGGGTATTGTCTATGAAATTGGGTAATTTTTCTGTATCCAAGCTTTCATGGAATTTGCTATATAAATATGTGTTCATGGTAGTAACCTACTACTATTAAGAACTGCTAGACTTACTGCAGAAGGTTTTTGCTTAAACACACAGCATTTTTGAAGCTTTCTAGGTATTCTGGACTTAAAGCACTTACAAGCATGAAGCTTGTGAGACCATTTGACAACCTTATCAAGTCCAGGGATTCTTTTATCCACAATTTAAACAGTTTGCTTTTTTAAAGAATTCTAATGACTCCTTGATCCCCACTGAAAATTTTAAAAACAAACAAACAAAGAAAACAAAACAAAAAATCTATAGCAATAAATATGTTTTTGGTGGCATTATGAATCATTAAATGTTCCTTTATATGGATTTTCCCAGCCTGGAAGCTAATTTACAGCTGTTTAAAGATGATCACTTTACAAAAAGATTTACTTCTACATCTCAATTCATTTTCTGCTAGAAGTGTAATGAAACAAATCTTTTCCCCAGTTATTGGATGAAAACATTACTTAAATATTGACCTTGTCAATGCACCCACATTCAGATGAGCTAAAAGTTAATCAAACAATCTTTTAAACACAGGAAAATAAGGATTTTTTTTATATGTATATATTGTCTCAAACTCACTTTTAAGACCTTAGTTGATGACCCAGTAGTGATTTACGCAATCACTAAGAGAAAAAATGGAAAAGAATAAAAAAAAGGACATCCACTTCTGAAACACTGAATTGGTTTTATGTTTTGTTAACTGAAAAGCAATCTGCACTTAAAAAACAACAACAACAACTAATTGTTACTTAGGTTTTCAGTAAAATAAACCTAACAGCAATTTTTTCATCCAGTATAAATCAGACCAACATATAATTTAATATTGTCACTTTCTTTTGCTCTCTTTTAAGCTGATGCTTATTCCCAATTTTAGTTGATAAGCTGATGCTTATTCCCAGTTTTACCCAATGTTAATGTATATTTCATGTTCTTTTCTATCCAAATGGTACTTACTACCTTTCGTCTGGTTTCTGATCTCTGAACTGAAGGCAGAACTCAACTCCAATTCTACATGGGGGGAAAAAAGACATTTCAAAATCTAGCATCTAAACTACCAACAAGCCTAGATACACGATATACTCTGTAGGTTGAGCACAAGCACAGGGTAAATTATGCCACTTATTTAGAAGGTTTTAATGCTAATGTCATTAGATCTACAGTATTTCAAGGAGTTACTAAATTACCCAACAGTCAACAAGAAAAGTTCAACAAGAACCCTAATTTTTTTTTTTTTCTTTTTTTTCTTCCTAGAATTGTAAATTTGAAGATATTCCTGAAAAGTTTTTATACTTCTATTAATGTTATTGTTAATTTCCCAGAAGTTTTTTGCTAAAACTTTTTAATGGTTCAGGGGACTGCTCAGCTGTCCTGAGAATAATGGTACTTCTTAGCCAGGTCTCTTGTAATCTTACCTCAAGAGTGTTTACGTACTTTAGCCATACACAATGATTTTATTTCAAGTTTTTGGTTTATAAACTAAATCTGTTCATAAAGCCAGATAGTGAGTGGACCATGGGAATACTTCATTTTCACACAATGGAGGCTTTTTTGTTTTCTTAAAAAAAAAAAAAATCCATAGGGAATTGCATCAAGGCTACTTAAAATGCAATTTCATAGTGAGGCATTTAAAAGTTGGAGATAAAATAATGCTATCTATACTTCATTTATGTGGGTCAGCTATTGCTATATTAAATAATCACAAACTATTTTTCCGTTCCTAGAGCTGGAATCCTATGTAGTACAATGGAAACACTAAATCAGCTGTTCTTGCAGCCCATCCTACCTCACACCAGACATTGCTCAGGGACTGGAACATTTTCCAATTTGTAAGAAAGATTATGCTATTTTTGAGATTTGGGGTGAAGTATGGTTGGCAGAGAATTGTACAACCATTGCTATTTTCTTTCCACTTTAACTCCCTGCCCCTCCAGAAGTGATAAACCAATCCAAAGAGAAGATGTGCAAAGCTCATCTTCAGCATGACAGCCCTGAGTGACCAGAATTTTGAGCTGACAAGGACATAAACTCTTGTAAGTGAAGTGTATTATTGATCTGCATGCAGCTACAGTGCAGAGATCAGGAGAAGTTCAAAGCAATACACGGTTGTTAAATTCCCCTCAGATTAGTGGAAAAAAAAAATCTAATTCTTTTCATTGTGGTATACAAAACAAGAAATCTATTTTAGTATTTTGAATTTAAAATTGATCCTTTCCTTTGTGTAGGTTAACTCTTGAACTGATGTAGACTTTGATCCACTATGTAAAGAACAATTGTATTTAGAATAAATTAAAAGCAACGTACTGTTTGTAAAAGAACCACAGATATTCTCTTATTGTGGGCATTTCAAAATAAATAAAATCAAGACTGTGGCTTAAGAAGATGCATTCAAAAATTATGAGTTTTTTTGAATGTTATTAATGTTTATATAGATGACCTGGGAGTGATTCACCCTCTGAGCAATTTCTAATTTTGTTTTAAGTAATGCTCAGGCTCATTCCAAGGTTCTTTGCAGCCCCAGGAAGGCCTGAATGGTCTGATGGTTAAGTTTTGCTGTGTTCATTGATATTAGTATTTTATTCACCACTTGCATTATCATCAATGTTTTAAAAAACACGCACTCTAAGAATTAGCTATAAATGAATTAATTCCACAGTATTTTCAGAGTCTTAGGCCTATTTAAAATAATCTCATCTGCTTGATACAAATAAGTCTTGTTTAGCCCTTCCCTTCCCCCAAGTTTGATTCAGCTTTTCTCTATTGCTGTGGCAGACCTTTCAAGATGTGTTTGATCAGACTTTCTTTCTGCTTGATGTTCTGTGCCAGTGATTGACAACACTCCTTTGTGAGCAAGCATTTAAGTAATGATGTATGGACTTGTTACGGAGCTGCTAAGTCAAGAAGAGAAATGAACAATAAATTAGAATAAAATGGAATTGCATTTGAAACTTGGCTGGAGGATTTTGCATTTATGAGGACAAAGGACATTTGACAATCTGAGTCATCTTGCAGCTTTGCCTGTAGCAACTGTCAAATTAGTTCTTAATACTACAGGGAAAGGGATTGAGCCACAGCATTGCTTAAAGTTAAGAGGCTCATCAGTAAATCACTGGCAATATTAACAATTATGAGCTACACATTAATATAGTGAAAACACTCAGAATATTATGCTTACAGAAGAAAGCCAAGAGGTGAACATAATTTTGCTTTCAGAAACTCTCAGGAACCATGGCTTTAAACTGGGGAAGGTGAAAGAAAAAGGAGTAAATCAAATCAAGATTTTCTAGACTATAAATCCTCGCAACTATGTAAGAAGAATAATATCAGGAACTTTATCTGGATTTAGAAAAGTGTAAATGTAAGATGAGAAAGGGAAGTGCTTACCTGCATATAAATGCCAGATTCACATGCATGTCTGTCATCCCTAAACTATGTCTAGCAGGATTCTGCAGTGCTCTTCCTTCATCTCAGACACCTTGTGACTACATTTCCATGAACATATGGTCCAGATAATGAGTATAGGTTGTGTGTCTGCACCAGAATGAGGGAGGGCTGTGTAATGTAGACCAGTTCCAGTCTGCTCTAAGAGAAATGCTTAAGCTGACTGTTAATTATAAGCTATATTAGAGAACAGTATTGTCTTTCCAATTTCCTTACACATGCAAGAAACTCTTAGAGCATTATACCACTTGGGATGCCAGAGGTATTTAAGTGCACAGAATGCAGATTCAGTGGTGGATCTGGGTCAGCCAGTATTCTAGTGCTAGGAAGGCTCACACAGAATCCTTGAATCTGAACTATTTTTAAAAATATGGTGCATTTTCAAGTCAGTACTAGCTTTCATGATCACATTACACATGATTTTAGAGACTGTCTTTCAATGAAAAAAATATATATGTCAATGATGATCAGCATAATTTCATCTCTTTCAAAATCTCTGTAGGTCTAGCTCAATATGCTGTATGATATTATAAGAAACCTATTGTGCCAGGCTCTACACCACTTTCAAAGACAAAACTGCACAATTCTGCCATTTTCTGGCATGAAAGGGGTCAGAAGGGAACAGAATTAGATATGTTGTGGGAATGGCCTGAGGTACAATTGCATTGACAACTCATAATGACACTATGGGATGTCTTCTTTTATAAGCTGCACAGGTCTTTCACACAGTAGGTATTGTCCTTTTAAGTGCTTGCACACTGTAATGAAGTCCCGTAACACTGACAAAAGAAGGATGATGGGTACATTCACCACCTGAAGAGTCTCTTATAACACAGGCCAGAGAAAGAAATTTCCTGAACTCAGCAGCCACTGTACTAATGAAACTTCAGTTGGGATTGGTTGATCAAAAGTAATTAAAAAAAGGAAGGAAAAAAAAGAAACCTCATTAACAAACAAACAAGTTAATTAATATATGAAACTCCATTGGTACATATTTTTAAAGATGTACCCCAACTCCTACACTGCGCAGAGATGTCTCATGAAATACCTTGCATGGGACACAAAAATGTGATCACAGGATCTTAAATATGTCACAACTGTAATGAAGATTATGCAGACGTTGCAGCTATTCACATTTGAAATCAATCAGTCTAGATTTGCTGGAAACTGATTTCAGATTTATGAGGATTTTGGAAGAGACTTATTTATAAACAGGCTAAAAGTACATTCACTTCTTCAACATGTTTTACTATCAGTTGGATTGTTAACTGATCCTGAAAATGCAATAAAACTTGTTTGGACAAGTTATAGTTAAAAAAAAATGATTTTTCATAGATCTAGCTGAAATCAGAAAACGGCATCCAGTCCATGGGATTTTGTAGTAAATCTATTTCAAAAAAAAAAAAAAAAAAAAAAAAAACCTTAAAAATTAAAAATAAACTAAAAATTCCCGAGTTTAGAGTAAATATACACAATTCTGAGGTGAGAGAAGGCATGTTGGTATAACAAGCAACTGTAAAAGTTACAAAACATTTAAGTAATTAATTGCAAGCTAGCATGCACAATTAATTTTGCAGAGGCCTGCAGGACTGTCACCAAAGGACTTTCTGGACTGTAAAATTGCCAGTTATGAGAACACTTCTGCTTGAAGCCCATAGCTCAAACTGTAAAAGCTAACAAGATTCTAAAAAATTTGTTGATTCTAAAAACTAACTCCAGACATTTAAAATAAGGAATATCAGCAAGGATACTTTGACAGATCTCTGGGAAAGGGGAAACACTTTCTTATCAGCTTTTTTTTTTTTTTTTTTTTTTTTTAAAGAAGTGGAACATTCCCATTCCCATTTCAAAGCAAAAATTAAACATAAGAAACCCACAATCAACAACAACAAGAAGAAAGAACAGAAAAAGAGTAATTAAATTGTTTATTTTGTACTAAGAGCCCTGAGGAAAGGAAAAAAAGCTTTATAGACTATCTTGATTCAAGCCCTGTTCCCTTTCTAGGGAAAATATCAATGAGAAGCATCCTGAGGGACGTAAAACTGGAAGATCTGAACTTAATGAACGTTGACAATGACTATTATTGATGTCCTTATCACAGATGACAAGAGGTTTGGGAGACTGTTCTACCATATTGACACTGTACTGGTTCAAATGCCTTTTTTTCATTTTTTGAACCAGTACTTTGTCTACTTCAGAGGCAGCATGGGAAAGTCTTGATGTGCAGAGTGACATTTGTCACCCTCTGTTCCCCAGATAAGAACACTAGCTCCCTGTTAGTCATCTTTCAAACTGAATAACAGCTGCATTAGCACAAATTATTCTCTGTTCATCAATTTTAATTTCAAGATGAGAATCAGGCAAACTCCAAATAGGAGAATGCTTCAATAATAGTTTCTCCCCTACCCTTCTATTGTATGCTCAGTCTAACAAGAACATGAATTTGGATGCCAGAATACAAGTTAAATGAGAAGGAGAGGTTAGAAATATTTGTATACTAGAATGATGCAAATTGTAAAATGTTATAAAATATTCCTTAAAATATGTCATCAATTTGTATAGTTCTACTCCACTGAAACACTAAAAATATATTAAGAAATTTGTAAACAAAACAAAACAAAACAAAACATCATTTTAAACTCCAGACATGTAAAAAGGGCATAGTACCCTCAAGGTACATAATTTATCTAACAGGTACATGATAAATTGTTATGAAAAATAGTTATGCAAAACTGCATTACAACTGCAGTCACTCAGATATCTTCAGTCAATTTCTCAACATAAAGTTTTAAATAATATTTCTTAAAAAGCATTTTTCAAGTATTTCTGTTTTCTAGGTTTTAAGCCTTTAAAATAAATGTTAAAAAAGCACAATTTCAAGCTTAAAACCAAACATACTAGAAATATTTTCTTTAAAAAGCATAATCAAACAATTTCTGAAACAAGAAAATATAAGCAAGAAAAACTTATGATATAATTAAGAAACTAGATAATGCTGTACTTGTGTAAAGCATAAAATACTCATAAGTAGTTAGTAACACATGAAAGTATAAGATCCCCAGCTCATTAGTATTAGAGCTTAGAAAAATAAATTTTATTAAATAAATTAATTGTTCCATAAATTAAATTCTAACTCTATACTGCTTATGACCAAAAGATTTAACCATCTTTGGATGACCAGGTTGCCCAGGGAAGTGGTAGAGTTTCTGTCCCTGGAGGTGTCTAAGGAAATGGTATAAGTGGTATACCACTTAATGGTAGACCTGGTATAGTGGGCAATAATGGTTTTATGTGGTTGGTTGACTACATGATCTTAGAGGTCTTTTCTTAATGATTCTATGATCTTTAATATAAGAAGTTCTCCATGATTCTTTTTTTTTTTTTCATTTTAATTACAAAAGATATGCCACGAAAGAAACAACCTCCAGTTAACCACAACAACAAAAAGTGCATGTAAAGTGTATATGAGTACAACAGACATTTTCTGCTTTAATATAATTTTTTCCATCTATACCAGTACGTGCATATATGGAAGATGAGAACACTAGACTGAGACTGTATTTTATCAGGAAGGTTCATTAACATTAAAATATGCAGACCAGAAACTGTCTCTCTCATAAAACATTGCCCAAGTTAAACATATGTACATCCGAGGTTGGATATCTTTGAAAAATAATTCCTTTCCATGTAAAAAAATCTTTAGATCTTTTCTTTGAAATAGGACGGGATTCAAAATGTGGTTGAGATGTGAGATGACTTGAGAAACAGCTGCAAAATTTTCATTTATTCAGGATATAAACCTCTAAAAAACCAAAACCCCAGTCATTTGCACACGTTCAAGAGTTCTTTGTGCTAAATTTCATTTACACTAAGATGAATTTTCCTAGAAATACATTCTCATGTTCCTGCTGGCTGGGCGGGATTTAGTTGGAAAATGTAGAGCAGCATAAATGGGTGAAATGAGAGGAGGGATAAAAAGTCTGTGTAGACTTATAATACAATCAACTAAATACCAGTAATCAAAATAAACTCATCTTTAAACCAGGGTCTTCTGCTTTATTCACTCTCAAAGAGCATCTTGGCTAAATGTTCAAGAAGTGTTCTTCTCAAATGGAGCAGTAACATTGGGAGTAGGGGGAGGGAAGAAAGAGAGGGGCAGCAGAGCAAGAAGCAAAAAGACAAAAAAAGAATCACCAGGTAAGAGTTTAACACTTAATATACCCCATCTCACATTTCTGTTGGTACAAAGCATTAATTGATCTTCATTTATTACACTTAAGTTTAAAAATAGTGTGCTACACCCATTGCACACTTTTACTCTTAAATTCATGCCACATTAAAATGACTAGATAGTTCAGTGTCTTACCAGGAGTCTAAACCAAGCCTACAGCATGCTTAGGCAAGCTATCCAAAAAACAATCGTCTGATGGAGTTCTTTATTTCCACTAGAGCTTTACAGAAATTGCAGTCAATGTGAAAGTAGCCAAGAGTTATGAACTGTCAACATGCTGATAGGAAAGTAAACAATGTAAAAGTGAAGCCAGCATTTGAGTCTCACAGCATGGTATACTGCTGTAATGGTTTAAATCATAAGCCAAATGATTGTTATTATAGAGATAGTGAATGTCATGCTTACAGAACAATTGTGCATGTTAAAAATGACTGCCATTAAAAAGATAAGTCTCACAGGGAGAAAGGGACCTCAAGCCAGTAAACAGACAAAATGTATTACAGCAAAAAAAGCAGGGCAGAAAGGGGAAGTCTTGTCTAATTATCAGATTCAGCTATCATTTATAGTACTCTTTACCACCAAGAGAAGGTTGGAAGAGAGACAGATACAAGGGCAGTAGAGTTATTTATTTATTTTTTTTAAAGCAACAGAATCTCAATTCTAATTAAGAACATAGCATCTAAAATATGCATACCTAAAATTAGATACACTGGGTCTTTATAGGCAAGTCTCTGGCATTCATAAGAAGACTTCTGCACATAAATGGCATTCTCCTGAGTAGTACAGCAGAAAATACACCCAAGTGGACATTCTTGGGTATTCAGAAAAGCTTACAACTGGTTGCCCATTCAAATTTGAGTGGGTTATCCACTGTAGTTGCAGGTTACTTTCAGAATAAGTCTGGGGGATGGAGGGTATTCTGTAAGAAAGCATTTGTTATTCATAGGAGCACAACTTCCTTTACTTCTAGCCATTTTAAAGCCTCATTAGATATTGGCACTAAAATCCACTTCGAAACTAGTAAGAGAAATGTTCAGTATAGAGCATGAGAGTAGAAGTCATCTTTAAAAGTTATTCTCAAGGCAATCACTTCATATCTCTTTTCATTAAACAGCATATTTATCAGGTATTCATTTTGAATATATTTTTTAAAAGAACACATTGAGCTCACTGTATTTTAAGATTCATAAAATACCATTGTGCTCTTGAAGGATTTTGTACTCCAGGCCAGTAGTTTGTCATCTCTGTTTCTCGGTTACATACGAAACTAGACGGGAAAAAAATAAATAAAACAGATTATCACTCTCAAAGCCCTTTAGGAGAAAACTGAATTAACATGACAATTCAAGTTCATGGAAGAAGGTACTTGTGCAAAGTGTGCATGACTTGTAAATTCATTTAACATTGATTTTGCAATTAAATTAGGGTACTTAAGAATACTGCAACAAACTTAGGAATGTCTTAGGTAAATGAAGTAGTATTATAGAAGGCTGAATTCATGCCTTATCTTTTACTAGCACAAGGATAACTGTTTTCCAAAAGTCTCTATGTCTTCCATAAATCTTTAACACAATATTATGACAAACAGAAAAGATAAAATATAGCTGGGACTTTAATGTTTATTGGGAAAGTGATAACTGCAGGAGAAAGAAAGTACAAGCATAGCTGCTACAGGCCACAGTCTATATATATCATATATTTACCACAGTCCATTGTTACTGCATTCTGGAGGGCAATATTCATAAAAGCACTGGTATCTCAGGGCTGGCATATAATGCATTTATCAATGCTAATATGTTAGCGCAATTTAGTTTGTTCAGTTCAGCACATTGCTTAAGTGTCCTTGGAAAGACATAAGAGAATTTCTAAGATCAGTATGAACTAAGTCTGAATACATGAATGTAAGCACCAGATGAAGCAGCAGAACAAGACTTAAGGGAATATCCTATTCTGATATAAGAGGAAATAATATGAGGCAATAAAGTGAGGCATGGGCTGCTTTTGCCAAATCCAGAAGTCTCGTGCTCTGATACAACACAGGTCACATGTTGGAGGAAGACTGTGCTTTATGCAATCAGGGTGATAGCACCAAGGTTACAGCATGCCACATCTCCCACTCCATTTCTAGGTAGCCCACCAGAAAAACAGACTGTAAATGAAAATAAGTTTGGAGATAGATAATGAGTAAAGTCAGTATATGTACAGATTTTGTCAATAAATACCAGCATTTTCTGGTGTAACTCCTCACACATATACAAGGAGAAAAAGCAGAGCCTTGAACTTTCAGTGGAAAAGAAGTGGTTGCAGGAAAGAAAAGGGGACTTAATGTTATTACTTCTCCAGCAAACACCAAGAACTTCTGCTGAGAAAATCGTTCCTTGTCAAAAGATGTCATGAAACTATTTGTGAAGGATAAACAGATAAAATGAAGACAAACAAACAGTCTGTTTTCATGAACTATCGAGCTTCATTTTTCTCTCAAGTGTTTTTTTTTGTTTGTTTGTTTATAGACATCGATTAGAACATGGAGATTGGGGGAGAAATGAGGTAGACACCTTTGAGTAAGCCGTGCTTAGCTGATGGTAAATCTTTACCTTTTTAAAGAGTTTCCAGAAATAAACAACACTAGAATAAGTGCAGTAATAGAAGAAAAGATATAGTCTTGAACTTCAGCAGAAAAACTAGTGTCAGAGGTCTGCAGAGCCTGAAGGGAAAAAGCTAGTAACATTGCTGCAGGATCCAAAAAAGAATGGAGCCAAGAGGTCCAACCTATCAGGCTATGGACTGGTGTAAATGACAGATTCATACCTCATAGCCTGCTCCAGTGCAGCAACCCCCCAGCTAAAGAGTCCAGTGCTAGGATTCACTCATGATAGAGAGGTGAGCATTGGAAGCAGAGAGCATGATCAGGGCTTGACACACTCTATTTCATGGCTTAGTGAGTCACTGACATTGCATTTTAAATCTGCTGTATTCTAATAATCTCTTGATTATAACAAATGTTGGCATATATGAGCTTTACAAATATGACTCACTTATTAAGTAGTGGTGTAATCTGTACTTTTATCTTTTAAGACAGAGTAAACTTTGTTCATCCCTTTGTTTTCCAAATTTACTTATAAGCTTCCCCCTATACCCACTTTTTAAAAAAAAATGTTTCTTCGATCTGCCCAAGCTATCGTGCAAGTGATATGAATAGTCATTGATGCAAAGATCTGTCATTTAAGAAAAAAGAGGCAATGAATAATTACAGAGGCAGACTGCAAAGCCCAAGTCTGTTGAGCCTGGGATGCAGTTTCTTGCTCACCTCATGGCCAGGAGGTGGCAGTAAAACTGTGCCAAGGCTAGGGTGCTACAAGCATGAGGATTCATGAGACACCAACCTTCTCAAAAATTCAAAAAAAAAAAAAATAAATAAAATAAAAAAATTGCATAAAGCAGTGTCAAGGCAGAGAATGCTGCAAAGCTACTGCCATAACCAAGTCATGAGATTATGCAACTGTTGGTTGTGACAGGTGTTTTCTTTGAAAACCATACAGAATGGTACAAAACCATACAGGTACATGAGGGCCTGGAGAAATGTCCAAGTCTAAGAGCAGCCCTTTCACACAGGCAGAATAGCAGCTATCTTGGTCTGACAAGCAGACCGGATTGCCAGCTATTTACTAGTATCAGTGTGCACATCTTGACATGAAAGAGTCACAACTAGCAAAACCTACAGGTTGCCACGATGACCATGAGTGACAAGTACTAATTTCAGATAAAGATAACCTCTCTACAACAGTATAAAAGTCTGAAAGCAAAAGTGTGTTGCAATATTAAGACTATAAGAGATCTTCTCTATACTCTGGAGTTTGAGCATTTAAGCTCAGTTTTCCACCACATTTGGAAACTTTCTATTTTTCCACTCCAGATGAGGGATGAAGAGTCTGTCTTCATAATGTAACTGTAGTCAAATTTCACCCAGCATCACACATATGGAGTATGCAAAACATAAAGCTTTGCATTCCCATCTGTTTTTTATGTCATTGCAGAGTGAATATCACTATAAGACACCAGAGTTTTTGTCAGAATTCAGAGAACTTGGAACTTGATAACTTTCCTTCGTGTTTGCCACTTTAGATCAAAATACTGATCAAAATAAAATTTCTCTTTTGCATTTAAAATGTGCCTCCAAGTACAGGCATACCAAAAAATACAAGTTATATACAGGGATCATTTCTTTCATCTCTCAAATGAATCCTCCTTTGGGATAATAAGGGAGTAAAGAGCATACACCAAGTAGAGAACATTATTATGTAACTGAACAACTAAAATATAAAACTGTTTATAGTTTTATAGGTACTGATGGCAAGGTACATGGACTTTGATTTCCAGACAGACTTGAGTCAGGTGGATCAATAGGAGTGAGCATATTTTGTGGCTGGAATTCCAGCCACAAACAGCACAATTAGAGGTGCTGTACAGCAAGTTCTCTTAAAAAACATGATAGTGTATCTGCAGGCTGATCCCAGGGCACTTAAAGAGGCACATGCAGAAGCCACTGCCAGAAAGGCTTTTGAAGCCATGCAGTAGCTCTAAGGTTGCATCAACTCTTAAGTGCTGTCTATTGAATTTTCAACACCATTACTGAACACTGGTGTTAACTTAGTCTTAACACAGCTAAGATTAGTTTAACTGTTCTGTACTAATAGGATCATAACACTGGAAACTATGACCTTGCCCTCCCTAGCACTTGAAGCCTTCTCAGTTTCTAACAGTCTTTGAAATTCTTTAGTTAACATTATTAATTATAACTGACATTTCCTGGGTTTAAAAGCAGTGAAACATTGTTTTTAACCTAAATGAGGCATTGCTAGAAGTCTCAAGAAAAGACCTTTCTTTTCTTAAGCCTAAAAATGTTTTGATAAAAGCAGAAGGCTTACTATCTTTGAAAGATACAAGATCGTCGACAGAAAAGTATTAGCTTCAGATATCATTTTATCTTATTAAAGTATTACAAAAAGACCAGATATAAAAACTATTGAATATATTTATCACTGCATTAACATGCAGTTTCTAAAAACTTTACACACTTAGGCTATTACCTACAAAGACCCCAGATAAATAATTTTCACTGAAGAAGTTATTTCCCAAGAACGTTTGTCTGGTATGTTTTACGTGTAGATTCACACACACAAAATATTACTAGCCAATATTGAGGGCAATAAATAAATAAATAAATAATTCTCACATACAGCAGAAAGATTTTTTTTTTTGAAAAGGTACGATTGAGTGGTTTTAAGTAACTGTATCAGTATTACTACATAGGTCATTCAGTCACAAATGTGATTGACATTTAACAGAGCAGCTATTTTCCAGCTGTGGTCATGGCCCAAATAACAAAAGCATCAGTACTTTCATATCGCAAAAACTCAGGTACAATCATGCAAGCCTCTGTCTTACAGCTTCTTAATCAAGTTAAATACTTCAGCCAAACACTGTTGTGACACAGACAAGTGACACAGCCTTGTCTCTTGTTAAACTTTCACTTCAGAAGCATCAAGATCACATATATAAACGTCTCCCTCTTAGACAACTAGCAATCTGCAATTGAAAGGGTTTATCTTCAATTTCGACTACTCAGGGACACTAACAAATTTCCTCTCAGTGAAAGTGTCTTATCCTTCCTGAAGGAAAGAAGAACGATGAGTATGTGCAACAACAGATGTTCTGTGAGTCTCCCAGAAATCTCTTAAAATATAATTAAAATAAGATTTGATGTCTCAATCAAAATTTGATAGGGAGCTATTTGAAATGGGGAGGTGTATTCTCCCTTCTCCATTGAAAATGCACTGTGAAATGTTGGTGTAGTTATAGAAATGAGAATAGAAGTCTGCCTTTCTCAGGCATTATTCTTAAAAGTTGTGTCCATGTGCTCTCTCCCACCCCATTCACCTTCCCATTGCATCATTTCTCCAGCAAATATTTAATTTTAAACTCTTTAAGATTTAAACTGTTCAATAACATCAGGAGAGACCAAGAGACCAAGAGCATTCTTCCTTAGAATACTTCATAATACACAAACTAGGACTCTTCTGAAATATTTAACAATCCGTGTAGGCAGAGGAAGGAACTGAATCTGATCTCCTCTAATCCCTCTGACTACCCTCATTTTTGTGCTATTACAAAGGGAAGCAAGGGGCTTATAGTGGCCACCTTTTCTGAGAAAACTACTGTTTGTGTTGCACTCCAGCTGTGGGCGTGCCTTGTTCAGTTCCAAACATAAATTACACAGTCAACAGTTTAACATGCTGGCTTCGATCCGAATGTATTACCAGCTTTCCCTGCATGGAAAACAGAAATTAATAATCTTATTAACCTAATTTAGAACTATGAATTCCACTAGGTGCATGCAAGGCTTTCTAATGCTGGCCATAGCTCCTCCAGCTGGATAGAGCTTGTGCAATATGACACATAAAAGGACTGAGCCACACAGGGAGTGTGGTTGCATTTATAGTAGAGCACATTAAGTGGTAAGAAATGCTTTCTGGGAGGCAAGAACCAGCATCAAGCAGCACACAAACTTGTCAAGCTTTTCTTTTGTCACCATTTTGATCTTCTGACCATGTCATAGCCACAGTATCATCCTTTGTTGAGTAGAGATGGGATTTTGTAGTGCATGAAGGTAGCATAAGTAAACTAGAGGATTAGCACTAGTCTGACCATAAATCAGCCCTCATGCTCAAACACACATACACACACAAAATATAAGCAGTTTTGTACCTCTGGATGCAACACTGACAGACTCTAGCCCTGAGGTCACTTGAAGATTTTAGGCACTTCAGTAGCATGCTCAAGCATCCCAAAGCACCACAAAAAATTGCCAACAGTATAAAAATATTATATATACATATATATATATATATATTAAAAACTATATAACGAACTAGCAGCGCATAGGGCTGGGACATAGCAATAAGGTCTGACTCCACCTTTAGTCCTCAACAGTTCTTGATCTACAGAGCTCCTGATTTGCTGTTGGCACAGCCAGTGAGGCTGCTGAGGACCCACAGAACTTGCAGGGAAAGAGCATACTGCTATGGATTGTCTCAACCAGAAGTAGGGTTTTCTGAAATTTCCAGGATGTATTTTCTCAGTTCTTACATATACAAAAGAAAATTAAATGTGCTTTTAGTCATTTATGGATACAAACATTCAAAATAAGCTCAGCATAAACTAAATATACCATTTAGCAGGTTTTGAAATGCAAGTCTGGATATATACATCTGATTACAAAGAAATATGTTACATACATATTTGGTCCATAAGTTCTTGGCAACATAAACCAAGGGCACATTAGAAAAAAAAAATCACCTAAGTTGTAAAGTACTCAGTTACCTTTCCCTTTATCATTGAAGCTTCTAACAATTTTACCCTTCCTTAAACTCTTCAGTTTTGCCAGTAACTAGTTATGATACAAAATGGCTTTATTGAAAGCATAGCCAGTATTGTAATGTTTATTGCAATCAACATACATTTTCCCCAATTCTATTCCAAGACGTGTTCATTACCAAATAAATTTTCAATATAAATATTAGTATCACACTATACAACTAATCTTTTTTAAACCCAAGTAAACGTAAAGTTTGAATCCTATTTTTTAAGTTGCTGTTCTTTATTCTTTTACCAATTAATGATTCTTTTGAACTTCATCTCATGATATTTGATTAGCCTTCTCAAATATACTGGAGGTTACACATTCCTCATTTATGTCATTCATTAATCACTGCTCAATAAATGCTGTCAGAAGGCTGTCATCTTTGATGTCTCATTGTTCACTGCATTCTTTCTTGCTGGTAGTTAATCAAATGCACCCCTGCTGTGGTCAAAGCACAGCTTGATAGCAGTTTCAGAGGTGATCCAGCATTAAAACACAAAGCTTATTGTAAAGGTTTAGTTTTTCTTATCACATGCTAAACTGAAAGCTTTCATTTTGCAGTCATTGGCAAATGACACATTGTTGTCATGCCCTTATGACTGGGTAGCTCAGAAAATAGTTCTGCCATCTAACAGAAGTTCTGCCATCTAACAGAAGCTCACTGTAATGACTGACTAATTACCTGCAGCTCTAAAATGAACTGCAAAGTTTCTACTGTCAATCACAGTGAAATAATGTTCCTTCTTTTTAGAGATTCGAATTAGAACAATTGTCAAAATGTATTAAAACTTCAGGGGGCGGAAAATCAAATTGAAAGCATCCAACAGAGAAAAATTTCTGTCCTAGGATAAAATGAACATTTTCATTTCTAGTGTTTGTTCAAGACAGATTTACTTTGAAAATATTCAGAAATAAATTTTGCAAAAGCAATAGCTAGTTAGCAAGCAGACTGAAAACAAATGAAGTACAAAGTCAGAAAATGACAGAGGACAATGAAATAGGACTGCTTAAAAAGCTTATTAAAGTTCTTAAAAAATCACTGGAATCTTTGATAAAGAAGAAACGCTTTTTGAAGACTAGATACTAATTTCATAAATAGATACTAATTAGATACTAATAGATACTAATTTCATAAATAACACACAAAAACTCATATCACTCATACTCAGTGAGTGATAAACACTAGTCCCTAACAAGGAGCTGAGTTACTTATCTAGTTAAGAGTCTGTACGCTAAAGTCACTAAAGTCCTGTTTCTTAGATTTGTCTTCTGCAAAAAATCTAGTGATAGTCACCCCTTATTAAGACAACCATGTTTGTAATACAAGATCTTGGGAAGGGGTGGATAAGTGTAATATTTGATCTCCCTCTCTCTCTTTTTTTTTTTTTTTTTTTTTTTTTTAATACTGAAAGTACATCTTTTCCAGCAGTGGTACACATAATTAGAAAACCCATCTGTATCATTTTTGGATCTCTGTGCTGTATGTGTTTGCTATAGTTTTTGTGAAGAACACACATGTCTAATTAAAATAAGAGCTTGGTGGACTATTTATTCCTCTTTGTTACTCATCTTCTATTCTCATAGAAGAATAGTTACTCTATTTCTCATCTTCTCCTTGTTTGAGATTGAATGAAAGAAAATATGATGCTTTCGCATGAAGACACTTTCTTTAGATGTATTTATTTTTTTAAATGACTGAAGGAAGGAAAATATTTTCCTTTCTCTAGACTCTAACATTCCACCTGACTCAAATCCCTGTGGCCTCAAGTACCATTTTCTATTCTGTTACAGTCTAGAAATAAAAGTGATAAGTTAATACATAGTCAGTCTGTTCATTCTACAATACACCCATTGGTGTGCATTTTGATCTTAAGAAGAGTAGCATATAAAGTTGGGAAAAAATCTGAAGGGTGTAAATCCCTTTTGTACTAATAGCAGGCACTGACCTATTCAAAATCTGAAGGCTAATTTGCTAAGGTTACATAGGAATAATGCCATCTCCACCGATACCTGCAAGGCTCAAAACAGTTCTCCGAGAAGTATCTGAAGTTCACTGACCCATTTAGCCTAGCTCTTTTGCTTACATTGCTCAGTTTCTCGTGATATCACTACTGTCAACTTAAGCCACTCCCAGACAGGTTAAATTTGAACAGATGTTTCAAGAAGAAAGAAATGACATCATGATCCTTATTCATGACAATCTCTATGATAAACGTCTGTTGATGACTTCATTGCCAGCAAAAGACGGGCATTTGGAAAAAGGAAGGACTTGTTAACATGTCTTCCAGTGAGATTTAAGCTCGGTTGTCCGAGTCTTTTTTTTTTTTTTTCCTCCCAGGCACCAGATTTTTGGTGTTATATCAGTGCATTCAGTGTAGTTACTGAACATTTTGCAGGAATATAAAAAACGACTCAAACTAAATCTGTGCTGTTGACTAGTGCATCAAGCTTCAGTGAAGTGCATATAAGCCAAAAAATTGCATTAGGATGAATTTGGACCATTATTCTACAAGAAGCACGAGGGACATCACTACTGTTACAAAACAACAGATTGCTGATGGGTTTGATGTGTATTTTATAAACAGTTACGAATTACTCCAAGACAATTGTAACTCCCCTTTGCTCATTGTTTTCTTAGCAGAAAAATTTGAGAACACACACACACACAAAAAAAAAAAAAAAAAAAGAAAACAACAACAACAACAACAAAACACAAAAAGGTAAGGAACAAAATGAAAGGGGCTTTTTTCCTTTCTTTATTCTCTTTTTGCACAAATGGAGCTAATACTTGAGGAAAAAACTCATAGCAAAACAAAATCAAGCCAAAAAAAAAGAGAAAAATGCAGCTCCTATAGTAACTTTCCAATATTCTTCACAAACTTCACACAGGTGCTTCAAATTTAAGATTTTTTGCATTCTGAGACAAACACAGGGAAAACAAAAACAAAAACAAAAACACTAAAACAAACAAACAAACAACAAAAAAAAACACACACCACAAACCAATCCTCTGCTCAGTGCCTCAGCTGTGGAACCAAGAGGACTCCTTTCATTTAATCTTAAATAACATTGAGTGTTTTCACATTAAGAATTTCTTTACTGTCTGTTTTCAGGAAATATGAGCCAACAGGGAGAAAGAATTTGACCTCTGATTGCATTATTTTCACCTAGCAAATCTGCATTCTTAATTTAAAGTTCTCTGTTCTTTGTAACCAGTATTCTAAAGGTATAATTACAAGGAGATTGAAAGCCTTTTTGCTTTCTTAATTTAATACTCCTGCCAACAGCTCTTCTTCAGTACTTACGGTGACTTGGTGTCTTGTCACAACCTGTAAGATGACTTCAGTATCTTCTTTGTCTCTTTTATTTTTCTCACTTATTTTTTTTTCTTTCTGTGATCTTATATGCGTATTTGTAATTTCCTTTTTCTTTTTGTCTTTTTTTTTGTTACTTCATTGTCTTCATATTTTGTTATGGGATTCCAGAAGACTCTGTCCTTGGTTTCCATCCTCCTTTTGGCTTTGGCTGCAACTATTTTCATTTTTAAACTTAATTATCCTTATTAAAATGTATCCAGCTTGTTTTTCTTCTCTTTTGTCTGTTTGATAACCTAATCACATTTACCTAGTTATGAGCTGCAGCTTAGTCTGATTTAAATAGCGCTCTTAATCCTTCATTAGAACTTCATTTCTGACCATCAGACATACAGTCAGCTTCTTACCTGGCATTAATGGTTATAACACATGGAGCAAATTTGACATAAAATGCACTTATTTAGACTATATATTTTTAATTCTATCTACATACAATTCTACATTTCTTCCTAAAAAGACACCAAGACAGCACCTATTGAAGAGACAGAAAGGATTAATAAACTGCCTTAAATTACATTCTCCAGTGGGAAGCAGGCTGTGTCTTACGGGTAGGCAGATTGTCCTGGAAATTAGGGCATCTGCAGAGAAACCTTTTCAGGAACAGGCAACATAACTTTATAGTCCAGGTTTCCCTAATGCTCAATATATCTTAATGTAGTCAATGAGGGATCATCTCTGAAAGGTTAACTGGCCTCAGTACAAAAGTTTAGGTACAAAACCTGGACCAACAAAGGAAAAAACAGTTTTGATGACTATTTTGTAATGAATCAACTAGATGGGGAGGAATGGCAGCATGACACGGAGTCATACAGGTCACCACTACTTCCTAAGTTATTACCCATCTTCCCTCCCTGCATGCTGGAACTTTGATGACACCCGATGTGAGATTCCACCCATATGTCTATAGGGATTTTAGAGGAAAAAAACAACAGCAGCAACAACAAAAAATGGTCCCTGTAGCTGCCTCTTACTTTACTAGTGTTACTGGACTTTGCTTCCCATTTTCAGATATGTTTAAATTTTTCTAATGTTTTCATGGCTTTTTCTTCAAAATACCACAAAAAATACTCACAAAACATTAATTGTAACCACTTCATATTATTTCAGTGCTCAAATTATGGAAGATTGACTGTGAAATTAGCACCTCCCATATACAGGTATTTATATGCTACAAAAGGACACATTAAAATCACATGTTCTGACAAAAAAAAAAGAACAATATACTTGCAGTCACTAGTGCATATATGGGAAAGTACACAAAAAGAAAGCTGAAACAAAATCACAGTTGTGTCTAAAGACTATCTGAAATATCCTGATACAAAGCTTTGCATGTGTAACAGAGAGCCCTGCTCTAACATCTCTCCTTAGGACTTGGCACTGGAAACACAGCCTTTCTGCCTCTGGTTTACTCCATGTGCCATTTGGCCAAGCTGTTGGCGAATTGTGCATTAACACAATACTGGCAATAACAACAACCAAAAAAAAAAAAAAGGAAAAAAAAAAAAAAAAGGTAATGATGCATGGGTGAACATCATGGCAAAAACATCTACTGTCAGTCT
The DNA here is from genome assembly GCF_964211825.1 of Aythya ferina. NCBI lineage: Eukaryota > Metazoa > Chordata > Aves > Anseriformes > Anatidae > Aythya > Aythya ferina. The sequence goes on from NC_140311.1 coordinate 5,072,489, forward strand.
AAACCTTGACCTTAGTTATAGAAATGTCAGCTTTAGTTGCTGAATTCTTGATGTGGGAAGAATTTACAGGAGAATTTTAAAAAAAGTTATCAAAAAATAAGTGTTGTCAAATAATGACTGTTCCTTTATGCTGCTGAGTATTCTGCATCTACAGAATAGTCATAGAACTCATACAATTAAAAAGATAAGTAAATAAGGAAATGGACAGCCAAGAAATAGGTTCTTTCATGCAAATTGTGTCATCAGATATGGCACTTGTCCTTCCAACAAGTTTACAGAATCATTACAGAATTCTATGAAGTTGGTTCAGATTTCAAACTACTTTTTAAAATAAACACAAGATTATAGTTTTCTACAAATAGGTCATTGCAATTGCTGTTGAACTCTTGTGAAATTATCCAACAATAAAGTACCAATTTATCTGTTTCTAAATTGACAGAAAGTTACATTATTGTCTCTGCAACAAGGTAGAAAACATTCAAGATTTTTCAAGACCTTTTCCCAGTGGAGAAGAAATCAATTAAATAGAATCCAGGTATACATTAAGTATAACTTGATTTAGATTCACACATAAGCTGTGTATCTCAAGTATGAGAGGACCACAAGAGACAGTGTTTGAAACAACTTTATAGAACAAAACAGTTTTCAAGTGATGACTCTGCTTCAAGTATTCAAGTACTCCATTCAGATCAATTTACCTTGCACAACTCAGAACACTGCATAGGAAAAGTGACAGGAGCACTTTGCATGTCTTCTGCAAACGCATCATTTATTTAGAGTTTGGAGAGTCTGGAATATTCACCTATGCTGTTATGTTTTGCAGTTTATAAGGTACCATTTGCTTCTAAAATAAGAGCAAAGTGCAAACTGCTTTTTATACCTTTGTATAATATGCCACGCAGGAACTATTACACAGATCTATTGGAATTCATACTGATTTCTAATACAGCAAGTATAGTCATTTGATTACAAGTCTGTATTTTTCTATCATTCTATCACACTCTCAAAACAAAATAGATAGCAAAGCTATTTTAAATATAATTTTTATAAATTTAATCCCCCTACAGATTAATATTACATCACAAGGAATATATAAAAAGGTGTAATACTTAAAAAGAGTCAGGCACTGAAAACTCGCAGATGCAGATTTCTCCTTCTAAGCCAGAGCGAGTATGTTTGTTCCTTTTCATGAATTATAAGAACACTTTAGGTTTGCCATAAGTCTTGATGAATTAATTTATATGGTTATAGTATTGCATGTAAGAGAGATAATTCATGTAACATTTTTAGAAGTCACATAAATGTTCAGCTGTTCAGCACTCTTTTCTTTGCTGAACTTCCCTTATTTAACAATGACATCAAATTGTTGGTTTTTTTTTTGTGGTTATTTTTTTCAAATTTAGTCAGCATAATTTTTAAACTGTTAAATTATTGATAGATGAGGTTGTTTATTGCCACACAAGGAGTTTATCACACAACTGTTGGTTCAATGACTATCCTTATAATAACAAAGATCATTCTTTATAGGTTAGTATTGCTCCCTGCATTAGCCTTGCTGTTTTCCTGCTGCTTGATAACAAAGAATCACAGAATCACAAGAAAACATAAAATGCCTGATGACAGACATACTGTGTATTTCTGACCAAAAGCTTCTGCTTTACAAAATTACTTGAACATTCTCACTTCTAAATATCAGATGTCCAAAGAAGCAGAAAGACTGATAAGCACGCAACTCCATCAAAAGCAAATACTTCCTTTCAGATAAAACAAGAAGCCAAAGTTAATCTTTTTCTAGTGCTTAATACTATGTGAAAGATATTTTGCTATTTAACTTCAAGTCACTTCTGGAGATGATCCCATGTTTAAACTGATGTATTCCTTGTTGCTCTATGTAATGTGTTCAGTATATCTGTTGACTAAAGGAAAAGCATTAAGCCATTAGGCACTGCAATTGAAATATAAAGCCATTGTAATCATGGACATCATGCAGAAGGGAGAAAAAAAAATAAACAAAAAATAAACAACAACAACAAAAAAACAACCTATCACCCCAGATATCACACTGGCTGCAATAACAACCAGCTTTGGTATTTGTTAATCTTAGTGAGACATTGTTTTTGTGTAGGTTCACATTATATTTCATTCAAAATACAGTGTGTAGAAATAACATATGGCTTGGATGAATTTTGAATCTTGCATTAGTGATACAGCCAGGAAACATCACCTTTGTGCTACTATCTAAGAAGTTACTGTGAACTTTTCTGTGTATTGTGAATAACCTGGAATGAACAGACAGAATGAGTTCTTTAGGCTGGAAACATCCCTGAAGTATAAAGGATAATTGGACTTTTATGACAGCAGCAGCGGCAAGCAGGACAAGCTCACACAATGTGGTAAAATAGCATGTGAGGCACAAGGATAAAATAACAGGAAAAAAACTATTATTACCACTCCCTTGAATATGTCAGGACCCTTTCCTGCTTTCCTTGGAAATGATTACTCAAAAAAGCACAGTAGAGGATGCAATGGGGCTGGGGGACACACGGGACACCCCAAACCAGCAGTAATGACATTCAGCCTTTAAAACTTCACCCAAAGAAAAGGTGAAGATGAAGAACTAATGCATCAAATACTATCTAGTTCTTAGATTTTTCAAAACCTCATCTCTTTAGGAAAGCAATACAAGTTATTTCAGTACAGTAGGCACATTCCCAGAATAGAACAAGAAGAAATTGGACCCTGGGTATACTTTTCTTTAATACTTATCTTTTGTACTTTCTTTTTAATCCTGCTCTGGAATATTTTAAAAATTTGAAAATTCTTGACTTAGTACGTTTTGCACTTACAAAGTAAAAGTAGTACAAATAAATACAACTCCTCCAAAATACAAAAACTCCAAGTTTATTTCAAATAAAAACTATTTTTATTTAAGTGTATTAACAAATAAAAAGAATATTATTATCTGAAATCAATTTATGAAAAATATTTTCTTCCCTAGAATAGCGAGTTAAAATAACCAGGTAGCTTTATTATTTGTGGAACTGGTTAAGAAAAGTAAAAGCAAGCTTTGGATTTGTAAATGATAAGCATATTGGAACAAAACCCTGTCATTTCTATAAATTCAGGTAACTATTCACTACAGCAGGTGACCACTTGCTGTTGAGTCATAAAGACTGTTGAGTCTTTATGAGCATTAATTTAAGTTCTCAGAAGGCCAAGGTAAAATGAAGTGCTGTAATGATTCAGAGGCATTCTAATGACTTTGGAATACCATCATATGATGTATAAATTATGCTTACTTTGTCATCTGCACAGATTAAGGGCGACAAATGTAATCTCATCTATGTCAATTGGAAAGTTCTGCTAATCTCATTGGAAACAGAATTTACTGGGAAAATTCATAAATTACTAAGACAAGATGAAATTTAGAACCTCTTGGGTTTTTTTGGTTTATATTAAAAAGCACAACCATTAACATCTGCCCAAAAGATCCTGTGACTGAGCTAGCATCAACATTATATTGTCATTACACAAACCAACTGAGATACTTCAGAAAGCTTCTGAACATTAAATCTACTTGAATAAACATGCTACCAGGCAACCTCTTGCCAGCTCGATTCTCTTAAGTGTCATATGATCCCATTGGCATTTCGTGAATGGTGAGAAAATTTGATTCCATAAATAGTAACTGCTAGTCTTCAATTGAAATACCAACCAGAACTCGAGCAGTGCAATCAGAGTGAGCTGGCATGCAGAACCAGTACTGTGGGTCTTACTCTGTTTTTTATATTTTGACAAAATCAGGACCCAGGAACCCCCCAAAAAATTCACCTTTCCTCCCCCTACCCCTCCCACCTCTGTTCTATATTTCCCCACTCCTCTTTCTAAGCCTTTTTTTATCAACAAAATATTTCTTCCTTTCTTTCTTTTCTTTCTTCCTTTTTTTTTTTTCCCTTTTTTTCTCTTTTTGTTTATTTACATTAATATAGTGTTTCTTGAACAGCACCCAGGATGTTGTTTTTGCACATCCCACTTTCCCAGAACTGTGCAAACACTACTGTAAATTCTAAGGTTCTAAGGCAGAGATTTTGCATGACACAGCAGTATAGGAATTGAATTTGCAGTTGGCAATAATGAGAAACAGTCTCCTTCCATAGATGAATCATTCTGGACAAACATATTTTCTGGACATGTTCCAGGACCTCAATGTCTGTCATGTAAAACTCCGTGCCTAACTCATAGCCCAGAGTCTAAACTAGAAAAAGATAACTACAAAGAGCTTGTCTGGAAGCAAAGTCCACATCATGAAAATTCAAATAGACCAGCAAAGATTATGCCAACAGACTACTTATCAAAAGCAATCCAAGCAAGGAGAGACGGCGCAAGAGAAGTGAATTCATGCATGTTAACCAACTAACAGCAAGCATTTGTGATCCCTGTTTTAGACAAGTAGTTTTGGATCTGTAACCCAGTAGGACCACATGGCAGAGCACCCTGCCTGTCTCACCTGATATGGAAACACTTACAATAGCATTAGGATGACAGTGCTGTAGCAAACTACCTCAGACTGAGAAATGACCAAAGAATTTAGAAAGACACACCATGCCAACTGCACACCTGAGATACCTGAAATTAGTCCCACCTGTAGCTGAGTTGAATGCCAGCAGTTTCCTGGGAGTGCTTCATTCTTTCACATATTGAATTTGTCACAAATGAAATCAGCCTTGTTTGAAACCAAAATCTGTGGTTGCCTGTCAAATAAAACAGCACCTCAGTTATGGTAAAACCCATCAACTTTTTTCCTTAAAGAAAAAGCAAAGGCAAAGCAAATCTATGCTCAAGCACAGAGAGAAGCATAATTTGTCCTGCTGTTCTGTATCTTATCTACACATATATACTATAGGCTGAGTTAAATAGGCATTAGATGCCTATTTAAATGCATTAATATACATTAAATAGGCAAATACCTAGGGTCTGACCACTGAGTAATAATGCTTGTATCTATCAAGGAGATACTTTTCTTCAAAATCACACATCTCACCTTTTCCATTTCCACTTTCCATTTCTGTTGTTTTTCAATTGAAGAACTGTGACAATACTGTAAGTTTTCTCCAAAACACTAGCTGGAGGAATCCATCTCATTCTCTTGGCAGCTTTGGGAGCTTGGCCTCTTCACACTTTCACCTTTGTGAGAGAAATCCCTCTTTCCACCTTCCAGCTGACTCATCCAAAGTCTACAGAGCAGATAAAAGAGCAAGCAGTTGAGCCTTGGCCTCTGAATTCGTTTTTAGCTCCCTATCCATCAGAGTATCTTTTCTTTGAAGAAAGTTTAGTGAGTTCATACCTTTCCTTACAATTTGTTCTAAGAAAGAAAAGAAAAGAAAAAAAAAAAATCCAACACTAATATGAGTGTCTATTACAATTAATCTGTAAGGATGATAAAAATTCTAATGAGGTTATAACAGTAGCTTTACCTCATCGCTATCTTAAAATCTTTCTGAGATAGCAGCAAGAATTTAATATCATACACATGCTACATCATCTCAGCTCTTACCACTTGTGTCATTTAAGCTAGTTACAAGTAAGGCTAGGTAATAACAGGATTTAAATTTCTAGCTATCCTCTGCACTGACTTTGTGAAATGTTAGCAGTGACAAGAACAGTAGGACTATCCTGGGATATCCTCTTGATATTGTATAAAGTGCTCATTTGGACAACCTTTACCATAAGAGTAAAAATCTTTCTAAGACCTAACTACGTGCATTTTTGATGTTGCTGAAAAACAGACCAGGACAACCTACTTATACCACCAGGCAGATTAGATGACTCACTACCTGAATTCAAATCAGAATATAAGCTGATGTAACTTGGGAAAACCAGTCTGAATATACATTTAATGACAAGAACTTTATAAAATTCCCAGGGAAAAAAAAAAAAAAAAGGTTAAAGAAGGAACTTTATATTTCCATATTCATATTCATAGTTCAAAACTACCCACATTTAACTTTTTAATTCAATGGGGTTTCTAGACATAATTACCAGCCAACTTAAAAAAAATACTGTATTGTCTCTTCAACTATAAATATACTTCAACAGAATCAGCAGAGATGACAGGGGATACTGCATGATCTGCTTTTGAATTTACTAGTTTCACTATTAATATTAAATACACATGTGTTTTTGAAGTGTAACTTGGAGTGGAGTTGTTAGCTCTGAACAGTAATTGTTTTTCTTGCCCTATTAGATCACCTTGAAACAACTGTATACCTCTATCTTCATGCAAAATGACAAATGATTATTTAATGTAACTGTAAAGAGAACTACATGAGTGTTTTAGGCAACGGTTTTTTGCATTTTTTTTCCCATCATTTAAAAATAGTTTTTCATGATTCATCACTTAACTTGTTATTCAAACCTTTTCCAGAGGAACTATCAGACTCATAAATTATTTAATGGAAACTCTATGTTGAACATGTTTTACCTCACTTCGTACTACTGATATAATCACATTTTAGTCTAGAAATAATAACTAAACCCTTCTTTGTAAAATTGAATTACACTGAGTTTTTTAATCACCTGGTGAGGAAAACTACAAAGAGGACTAAAACTACATTGAATACCTACAAAAATGAAGTATCACAGTAACATCTCTGTTCTTTGCATATCATTTTGATCTGTACGAATAAATCATGTTCTTCGGCTGTTTCAGAACAAAAGGGGAGGAATTTTTCTTTTAAAGAGTTAATTTGTAAGCCCAAGAAAGAGCATCATTCTTTTAACTATTTACCAACTTTGTCTTGAATCAGGCTACATTTAAAGCTTAGATGTGAAGGAAAAATACTATTCCTAGGGGGCATACAGAACCCAATAACTTTCTTCTTCATGCTTAATAATCTTGTATGTGAGGGACCAATCTAATTTGTGGAAATGAATTGTACCTTAGGGATATGTTATTTCAACCCAAACTGAATATACTATTCATTTTGAAAAGTAGCAATAAAGATTATATAAGATGTAATTCATTATTTTTCTAAATGTTCCATGATTCCACTGGGAGGTGAGACTTAAATAGCTTACAGGATGCCTACCTTAATTAGGTTGCTTTTCAAATCTAATATAATTTTAAAATAAAAATGTCACTCAAGGGAAGTATTCCATTTACAAGGATGATTAATGAAGTTTAAAGGAAAAAAGGGGATAGATCCATCGGTAATATAATGTGAAGGAATATGAGAGGGGGACTGATGCACATTTAAATGGACATGTACATATATGTGACTAGCTATAAGCTACATACAAATATCTGTCTTATGTTTATGCATGCCTGCACACACTCACAGAAAAAGGCAAATTGTTACCAGAGCAACCATGGTCAATTGTTTTTCTGTCCTCCATCAGAATTGGTTTGCATTTTTGTTAACATATTTTAGCAACTAAAAGCTTGGAAAAATTTCTTGCATAAACAGATTTATTTAAGCTTAATACTCATGTTTACATTTGTAAGAATCTCTTTTTCAGCATTACAATAAAAAAAAAAAAAAGAAGAAAAAATACTTTTCATAGATTTACAAACAGTTGATGGTAAGACACTGAAGTTGTAATTGAGGTACTTTGCCTCAATTACAATGTTATATATGTTAAAATATTGGTGTATATGCCACAGAAAAAGTAATTTCCTTTTCTGTGTGTAGAGAAATACTTCAGTTTCTCAGATCCCAGAATACAGTAATTTACATAAATATTGACTTTTAATGATGGCTGTGGTCAATAATCTAATTTGTGGACTGCAGCTCCACTGTAATTTCAGAAGGAACAATAAAAGTTTAAATTTAGGAGCTTTAATTCTCAGTGTATCCCTTTTTGAAGGCACTTAGTACTAGGCTTTATAAGGCTTCAAATAGCTTTTTAATTAAGTACTTGATTTCCACTATTACCATGTACATTTAGCACTCCATGTACCCAGTCCCAGTTGAAGTTTCTGCAAACTGGTGGCAAAATTTGAAACTACTGGCCTTACCTATTCTGTATGCCAGTTAACCTATTAAAAAACATACCCTAAGAAGGGGTATGTTGTTAAATCTTGTTAAAAGATTTGTATATCTTAGGTAACTATGGTCCTTTTTCATACATATATATATATATATATATATATATTTTTTTTTTTTTTTCTGTGAAAAGGTGTAAAAACTTGTGAGTCAAATCAAACACTGCATATAGTATTCTATGATAGGATCACTCATGTCTTATACAAATGACCAGTCCATACTATATTTCTGGACTATACTTAAAACAGATTGATGTACATTATTAATTACAACCTGTTCATCAGACACTTTTCCAATAAAGATATATATATATTCTGCAGTGAAATGACATATAATGGTTAGGTTTGAAAACAGCATTTTTCCTCATAAATGGCAATGGGGATTTTGTAATACAATTTCATATATAACTTTGATTTTAATAGATAATGTTAAGAAGTACTTCACTAGATCTGTGAAAAAATGTTATTAGCTTTTTTCTTGATGGGAGACTACAATTTTAATCATTTTTGGGTCAATATTTTTTTCTAGTGTGCTCAGAACAAACAACAGATCTTGTTTTGAGTCAAATGAAACATTAGTTTTAGCTGTATATTGTAACCTTAAAATCTGGTATTTAATTTTAGGCAACTTTCTCAATGAAACGTCATTTCAAAATTAAAATGAAACAAAACAAACCAAAAATGTCTTCATGTATCTTTCTTTTTATATTTTAAAATATCTTTCTGGAATTTTAGATTATTTTTTTTGTTGTTGTTTGTTTATTTATTTGTTTTGTGTGTGGGTGTTTGTTTGTTTTTTTTTTGATAATATTTTGTATTGCCAAATGAAAAAAAAAAAAAACTCAAAAGTTTTTGCCAGTCTATACAGAACTGCAGACCCAAATCATTGTGAATATTTCACCCAGCTGTGAACACCTCTCTGTTTCATAGCCCACAGAAGGTGACTGTTACCCACTGCCACCAATGAAACACCAAACAGCAATCTTCCTATTTCCTCAAAATATGAGGATGTAGTAATAAGTAATTCTGAAACCTTGACAGAGTTAGAAATAACCAGGATTCTTTTGTCAATGATCAAAACACATTTAACCAGTTCCACATAGCAATTTGTAAAGCAAATAGGTACAGTGATGGATTGTCGTGCACAAGCATCATATACCCAAATACTGATTATTTGCTTTATAGTATAATATTCTCTATGTGTATTAATATGCAGATTTAAAATGAATTACATCTTTTGTTATGATTAACATTTGATATATCTCATTTGACAGATGCCAATCTTTGTGTATATATATATATATTTAATTTCCTTTGTTTGTCTTCCCTGAGTCTATTGTTAGACTTCTTTAAACAATTTACTAAACTTGTCTTTTCTCTTTGGAAAGCATCAAAGTGCTTAGGACACATCTGAAATGTAGCATTTTGGACACATCCCACGGTAAAAATCCCATCCTACCATAGCAGGACTTTCAGCATGCAGAAACAATCCTTTTTTTATAGATGAGAAGATCTAGGAAAAGTAATAGCACCAGAGCTCACCGTTAACACATTTACCATTCAGATCTATGCATATTCATGAGTCAGTCAGTCACCTCTTTCTCTTTGGCACTGATTGACATTATGAACTGAAGGGAAAAGCAGCTTTTGAAACCAATACAGAAACTTCTACAGCAACCATCCAACATCTCATGTTAATAACAGGAGACTCATCAGGCAGTAGTTGAAGGAAATTAAAAATACTGCTACTTTACACAGTGATAATAATGTCCTCCAGGCTAGGGTGAACACATTTCCCAAATGCAGTCCTGACTTCACTGCTTATTATTCCAGATCTGCAGGCCTACCCTGTCCCTATTGCTCATGCTTCCTCTCTGTGCCAGAATTTTCTTCAGGAACAGTTCAAGCAATATCCAAGGCTTCTCTGCATGGCCCTTTCAGCTCCATGTCTTCCCCCAGGAAAATGCTTCTCTGTCCTTGCTGTGCAGTTCTCACCCAACACCCTGGAAGCAGCTCTTCCTCAACCTGGAATATTGTCAGAGGTTTATAGGCCATCTTTTTGAGCTCCCAACTGCCCCCAGCCTGTCCAGCAGGGACAGAACATGGATGGCTCCTTGTGCAGACATGAGTATATGGCTGTAGGGTCACTGAGTGCACATACTGCTAAGGAACACGGAAGGTCCATAGAGGACAGGAAAAGAACAGGGCTGGTGAATTAAGAGTTGCCTCCCTCTCCCCAAAGTACAGCAAAAATATTGTACACAAAGGAACAAGTAAATCACTGTATGACCATGTCTTGCAGCAGTCCCAGACCTTGCACCACCTTCTGCTTCATAAGCATTTTATGCTAAGTAAGGGTCACAACATCTGTACCAGCTACTTCCAAGACAAGCTCAAGGGACTTGCAAGGCTTGAGAGAAAGGAGTAGATCAATAAAGCAAATTGCAAAGCTCTTTTTGTCCTCAGTATCCCTGTGTTATGCTTGGTAGTGTAAGAATGCTCTCCAGTTCTTCATTCTTATTCTTAACCAGAAAATAGTTTTCTTTTCAAGGTGGCTTCCTAATAACACAAATATTTGAAACTAAATATGGAGGTTTAGATTTTCAGTATTCAGATGGGATTTAGCTATGGTCACTACAGCTTGGATAAGTGTGGGTCCCCAAAGGAAAGGAGAAATTTCAGTTGTAGAGATTTTTGTTTGTTTGTTTTGGTTTGGTTTGGTTTGTTTGTTTGTCTTGTTGTTTGTTTTTTTTTTTTTTTTTTGCTATCATTTCCTCTCATTTTACAGCCTGCTCTTTGATTTTCTGTGCAAGAAAATCTGTCCGTCTTATCTGTAAAAGAAGATAAGGACACATCACAGTACAGTATTTTGAACCAACTCTTAGCCTCAGACTCTGCTCTAAGGTCTCATTATTCCCAGAGGATGTAGATAGAAATGTCTGTCTCAGGAGTACAATTTTTTTTTTTCCTTCAAATTATATGACAAGTCTTTAAGAGAAGTTATTTGTCCATTATGCTACAATATGTCTAGAAAAGGTATCCATCATAACTGAGGAAAAATCATTCATTTTCAGACCTGTCGGTCTGAGCAGCCAAATAGGTAGCCCTCTCAGCATGGAAAAATACAGGCAACTCATCCTCCATTAAAGTTCAAAAAGGAAAAGCTCAAGTGCATACTCAACCTATATCTGTGTGGTTCCTGAAAACAAGCAGTTAACTTGATAAAGTTATATTCTACAATCACAACTTACCCCTTGTTTGTGATATTCCAATGAAAATTAAACTGTAAATGAACTGTATAGTGTAAGAACTGTAAGTATATAAGAAGTATAAGAGAGAGGTTAATGAAACAGTATTAGACAGGTGCAGCGAAATCATCATGTTTTGGAATGCATAGAGAGATTCGTCATATAATGTGATGATTGCGTTAACCGCTTCTCTAGCAGATGTCTTACATCACATTCCAGAAAGTACACCACTATTATAAAGTAAAAGCTTTACTAGTTCATTTTGTAATATAGATTTTTACATGCCTCCTTAGATCAGATTACTTAATTAAAACATCACTATTAAGTAAAACATACTATAACATTACTATTAAGACATACTATAAAATATTACTATTATTTGTAAATATGAAAAAATATTAATTTTTAATAAGAAATCTAGTTGCACAAGTTAACTAAAAGTAGAAATTGTGTTTAAATTAGGTAATGATTAATGCTTCCTCCTCCTAGAGGAGGAGTTGAGTGCAATGAAAGGTTGCAAGACCATTTTAGCACTCCGAGTTCCCCAAACTACCTCCCTTCCCTTCTTTTTTCAGCTTCAGTTTCTAGAAAAGGTTTGTGTTCTTAGTTCATGCTACTTCCTGGTCTACGTTCACCTGTTTTTAAGTGGTACTAGAGAGAATAAATAGAGAGCAAAACAGCATTTGAACAGCAGGATTTGAGTGAGCAGGCTGGAAGATCCTTGAGGGATGAGAAGCTTCACAATTCTTAAGTTGTTTTTCTCTGTACAACAGAAGAGATAAGACTTGGTTTTATCTGAACACTTTCTGGACCCATTGTTTTTCCTCTTGCTGTCCTTACAACATCTTTACATAGCTTTGAAGTCAGACACTTAAAGAATCTTAGCAACTTTCTGCCATTTATGACATGAATGGCCTTGGGGCAGCTACAAAAGAGCAAAATTAATGTTTATTTGCCATGCATTTACCATTACATTTATGGTGCATTGATCTTTCTAATGAATCCAAGTTTCAATTACATACAATCACACATACAATCACAATACAATCTTACAAACAAGGCACATATGTTGCTTGTGGTACTGGCAAACTCTTTTGTGAAAAAAAAAAAAAAGTATATATAAATATATACACATAGGCTTGAAGTTCTTTAATGAAAACTTCTTAGCTTCATTAATGTCTCTCTTCAAAGCCTTGCATTAGACATCAAGATGTCTTTGGGCATGCTCAGCCTAAGTGATTATCTCCAACTAGAAGAAGATAAATTGTATGCAAACTCACTATCATGCACATCTCTCTTCTCCTTCACTCAATATAAAAGATAATTTTCATAAGCCCTACAGTTTAAAAGGCGATTTACTTATGTCTCTGTATTTATTTCTTTTTTGGGGACATGGTTGAGGAAGAGAGTAGGAAAGATGTAATAAAGAAGTACATTTTATAGGGAATCTGTAGCGAGGTATTCCCCTACTGTAACAGTACTCTGAAATTACATTCTTTTAAAAATTAGAATCTCAGTAATTTCTAATTTTTGTTTGTATTTGATGCAAATGCATTTTCTGTCCTCCCAATGGTTAAAGCTTTAATAAATGTCACTTTTGAAAGTATTTGAGGTTGAACACAAAGTCTCTCAATAATAATCTGAGACAACATGTAAATTATAAATACAGTAATGCTACTCTTTGATTTACTGGTAAAACAATGTATAGCAGGTTTAAACTCAGAAAAGGACCTTCCACACTGAGAAATGAAGAATGTTATAACCCTGATCTAATATTTCATTTTTTATCTTTTTTTTTTTTTTTACAGATTACAGAAATATTCTGAATATGATTTTAACCCTCATCCTTAAAAAGATATCCACAAAGCTCTAATGAACTGCTGTTTGATTAATGTGAGCCTTAAGGATGTCTATTCTGAGCTCAGAGTGTGTGACCAAAAAATTTTATGGTTTACTAAATTCATTAGTTTGATATAACCTGGCAGTACAAAAAACATTTAAGTTTTTCAACAAACTAATTTTGTTCTCAAGGGAGAAGACAAGCAAGGTGTGGAAAAACAGAAGGTGGAATGTGTAATCAATAGAAATTAAATCAAAGGTATATTCAAGTATGGAAGGTACCATAACCTACCACTATTTTACTGTAAACTTACCTTATTCAATAGCCTGGAACATCAGACCCACAGGTGTGTATTGGTAACTGTATTGGAGGCAAAAGTGAGCCTATTGGAGAAGGAGTGGCAAAAGCACCCTATTGTAACTGGCCCAGAGGCTCTGTGCATCCTTGCCATAGACTACCTCAGGAGAGAACCCAAGAAGGACCCAGAAGGGTACTAATGAGCTTTTGGTATAACTGCCTTGGAGACATAGAAAATTAGATACCTGTCTACCTTGCCTGGTCTCTTGGAGATCCCTTCTGTTGTGGGGTTCCTGAGGGTTGAAGAAGAGCAGGTGCTGATTGCTACCACAACGATGCTCCAGCAGCTATATCTGAGGTATTGATTATATATTGGTTCTATAACCTTGCTAAGACAAACACCATATTCTTACAATGATGGAAATAACCACTAGGTGGATGGAAACATATCCTGTGCCCCTTGTCACCACCTGGAACACTACCTGGACCTTGAAAAGTAAGTCTTATGGTGACACTGCACCCCAGAAAAAGTTCCCAAACAACCTCATAGACACCTGGGCCAAAGAGCTCAGTACTGAGTGGGTATATCACATCCTCTATCATGCACTAGCCTCTGGGAAAATTGAATGATATAATGAAATGTTAAACACAACACTGAAGGCAATGTGTGCGGGGAGATTCAAACATTGGGATTACACATTTAGCAAAGGCCACCTGGTTAGTCAACACAAGGCAGACTGCAAATTGAGGTGGCCCTGCCCAATCAGTACAGAATAAAATCCCTTTAGTGCACATAAAGAACATGCTGGAGAAGACAGTTTGGGTTATTCCTGCCTTGAGCAAAGGCAAACCTGTCAATGGGATTGCTTTTCCTTAAGGACCTGAGTGCAATTAGTGGGTAACGCATAAGGATGGGGAAGTCTGATGCGTACTTCAAGGGGATTTGATTTGGGGAAAGAATAGCCAGTTATTTGAGTTATATGATGTTGTTATATTATACTGTGTTTCATCACTACTGTGGTTGCTATATGCCATATCAACAGTATTATGGTATGAATCACCCAGATAACGAAGACTTAATTTTGATGGAACCCAGCAAAGTGCAACAGTAATAGAATCAGACAAGCACAGCAGTGATAGAACAAGAATGGGCTTCAGCATGCAACAATCCAGCACCACACACCATCTCTTCTGCCCTGAAGGATCGTTATGACAGATGGATCCCAAAGTCATGGACTGAACAAACTCAACAGACATTTTAAAGGGATGGCCCATAGACTAAGGGAATTATATCTGTGTATATATGTCAAAAAACATGAAAGATGGCAATGATTAATTGGGATGTATTGGAAAGTGTGAGACCTGATCATGACATAAATGGTATAGAAGAAGGGATGGATATTGTTCTGATTTCAGCTGAGTTAGAGTTAATTCTCTTCTTAGTAGCTGCTATGGTGGTATGTTTTGGATTTAAGATTAGAACAATGCTGATAACACACTGATGGTTTAGTTGTTGCTGAGTAGTGCGTACACTAAGCCAAGGAGTTTTCAACTTCTCACACTGCCCTGCCAATGAGGAGGCTGGCAATACACAAGATGCCGGGAGGGGACAAAACCAGGACAGCTGACTCAGACTGACCAAATGGATATTCCATACTATATGGAGTCATGCAGAACAACAAAACTAGGTGGGTTGACTGGGAAATAGGGCTGCCACTGCTTGGGGACTGGCAGGGTATCAGTCAGTGAATGGTGAACAATTGCATTGTGCATCACTTGTTTTGTATATCCTTTTATCATTATTATTTTCCCTTCCATTCTGTCCTATTAAACCATCTTTATCTCAACCCATGTGTTTTGCTTTTTTTCCTGATTCTCTCCCTAATCACACTGGGCAGGGGGAGTGACTGAACAGATATGTAGTGCTTAGCTGCCTGCTGGGTTAAACCACAACACAAAGACATCAAATATTACAAAGCAGTCAACAATTATTGAAGGAAACCTTTGGCTAAGGTAATAACTATCCCTAATAATGTTAGGACTTATAACCAAAAAAACAAACAAACAAACAAAAAAAGAATATAGTTAAATCTATCCACACGCACACACCAGTATTCAGATAAATGGAGTCAGTATCCACTGTAAATTAAACAGTAAGATACTTTTCTTGTGCTACATTTACACATTTACACATTACACATTTACTCAAACACATTTAGGGAAACAAATAAAACTGAAATATAATCAGCAAATACAAATCCAGGTAGAGGAATGACAGTCAAAATCCATGGATGCATAGCTGTAATTCATTAATTGTTAATAACTCCTGAAGGTACTTACTCCTCAAATTTTCTGTTAATACAATCTTCATTTTACTGGAGCTTTTTTTTTTTTTTTTATAAGGCCAATGAACGCATATTCAGTATGGCCTCTGAGAAAAGTTCATCTTCAGGTTAGATCAGAACTGCTAAACACTAGACCAACTGTATTTCCCACACTAGCTAACAGGAGCATGGTGGGAATACATCGCTCTGGCTAGTTAAGAGCTTAACTTAGAGGTTGCAGTCTTTGAGGGTGTTTTATTACCGGAGGCCACAATGCCCTCTGAAACACATCAAAAAATGGAAGCAAAAAAATGGTTTTGAGATATCTTTTTGCTGTCAGTTGAAGGACAGGCAGGATGAGAATGGCCCTTGAGTATTTGCGGTTTTCTACTGAATATAAAGTCATTGTGTACTCTCATAAGTCTATTTCTCCATTCTTTGCTTGTCCAGCCAGTACATGAAAGGCCTGAAAGCAGTCTTGTTTCTCCAGAGTTTTCATCAGAGCTGCTCTCTTTAAAGTTTCTTCAGAAAGAGGCCGTGATGGATGGAGACTTGAGTAAAAGCCAAAAGCCAGAAGGAAATGGTCTATGGAAAGAAAATGCCCAGGCCTGGGGTAATTGAAAAAATAAGGAGATTTTGTCAACCACAAGGGAAGCAAAAGGTAGAAAACTCAAAAAGCTCTAAAGTTAATCCTTAGGCAGCTACTTTTTTTTTTTTTTTGATATTGTTGTTTTACATTTATTGTTTTTTTTTTTTTTTTTTTTTTTCTTGAAAAAGTGGACTGGCAGAAAGCAGTCAGTAGTTCCTGCTAGGCTAAAGAAATGAAACCTCTAACCTTTGCTGTGAGATTTTCTCCCTACCTCTCCTGGTATGCTCATTCCATATGCTCAAAACATGGATTAAACTTATTTGAATCCTCTGTCAAACTGAAATTTCTTTCACTATATGGTCTACATATGCTAACTTCCCTCAAAACACTTGTTGATTTACATTAAAAGTGCATTGTTCAAGCAAAATGGCTTACAGGATTAAACACAATTAAATTAGCTATTGAAAGGAAGACATAAAAAATAAATAACTCATGAAATTTGGCAGCCATGCACCTGAACAGATCTATAACACTCACGGCAACTCACAAATCTATTTCAAATATTTGCTTAAAGAACATGATAAATATATTTAACATACATATGTATCTCTGTCTGGCATTGTTGCATATTTTTCTTGAGAGTATTTAACCTTTGCACATTCATAACCTATTTAATTAGTATTTTCTAAAGTCATGATGAAAATGAAATAAGATTCAGACATACTAATTATAAAAAGCACAGCCATTACTCACCTTGAAACAGTATTTTCCCACATTCAACCTATCTGCAGAATTTTATCTGTTTTGTGAATTTTACTCACGTACATAAATTGTTTCAAGACAGTTAAATTATATTTTTCAGAGAATTCACTATTTAACAAGAGCAATAAAATTTTTGTCCATTCCTGACCTTCATGGGGCTGTAAGGAGATACCTACACGGTCTTTCTGTCACCTAACAAAAGCGTCTGTTAGAAAACCAGTCACACACTATAGAACCGAAAGTAGGAGGAGGATGTTCTTTGGAGGAATTCAATTCAAAGCATCTAAGTTAGATTCTCACTCTGAATTGTCCCGTGAAAAAATCTGTCCCTTTCTTTATGAATTTAACTGGAGGCTTAAGGAGATTAGCTTCCAGCTTTGGGAACCAAAAGCTTTTGAAGTTAGCTGGTGCTACTATGTTTTTATGTACCAAATAGGCTGAACTAGACACATTGAACCACATTTCATCTACAAACGTGGTCTTAAGCTGAAACAAAATTTCCAGTATTCAAATTAAATTAGGTCTATTACTGTTTGTGTGTTTTCATAAAATGACAGTAAATATTTGAAAAAGAAAAAACAACAACAACAACAACAACAACAACAACAACAAAAAAGCATAGTTTTTAGTCTTCTTAAACTGTTATCTACATTGCTGAGTCTGAGAACAGTGTGGAAAACATTTTGACTATTGAAACTCTTGTTATTAATTCTTGCTATTTTCCATATAAATTGCCAGTGGCACTTATAACTTTCCCAATTATATTTAACAAAAGGTACTTGTTATAAGGGCATTTACTCTCTGGAAATAACATGAAAATGAGCAAGAAAACACTGGCATAAATAAAGGAGACATACATGAAGCAGAGCACACTGCACTACTTAACTTGCTGGAGGTGACAGAGCAAATATTAAGCTTCACTGTGGTTAAGTGATTTTTGTCCAGAACAGTATCAACAATGTGCAGTTCTGTTTTCCTCACTCATGGCCTGTCAGGCTCCTCTGAAATTTGCAGTATATCAGGTGCTCTCTCTGCTTTCCTTGACATAAGTCAACGATTTGTGTCCCATTCAATTTAGTTCATGTGAAAATACTCATAGCTTCTTGCCATATGTCAGTGGATGATAATTGCATTGATCCACCTTGCAGTGAGCTCAGTAAGAGCACTGTTCTGATAACTGAATAACCAGAGGCTATTGCTTGTTAGAATTAGTAAATTTGACTGTTTGACTTGTTTGATTCCAATCATGCTTGACAGAGTGATGTATAAAGTAGGGAGTGTTAAATGTGCCAATAAATGAATTACTTTTCAGATTATGTTGCTAGTAGAGATATTGATGAGTATGCTTTGCAAGCTAAATATAACGGTTTGTCCCATTCTATTTTGTATTGAATGGGTGAATGTGCTCTGATAAAATAAAGAAAAAATTTAAATTTTCATCACTGAAGAAATAGAACCACAATGTTTTAAAGTGAACATTATATATATATTTAAAAATAAAAATATAAAAAATTCACCCTTCTACTTTAAAGTTCTCATCAGGAAAGAATTCAGAATAAGAAGAATTATTTTATTGGCAATGTGAATTTAAACAAAAAAAGATAGGAGATAGATTTAAGACAACATTGTTGGAAATATAGCCAGACTAGCATTATTTTGGGGTATAAAATTCTTATTAGCTAATGATTGCATCAGAACCCTGTTCAACTTAAAAAACAAACAAACAAACAAACAAAATAAACCCACAAAAAAAAAAAAAAGTATTTTTTGAGGTATTTAAACCATCAAAGCCTTGGCTAATTCCATTAAACTCTTTATTAAAAATTCCCACAGTAGTCAAACATAACTATACCATCAGTGTGCAGTCTCTGCATTTATCATACAAGTGTACTTATATTTAAGACTCTTAATTTGGACTTTTATTCTCATCTCTCTCTTGTCTGTATGCCTTGATATTATTTTAGAAGTTATTTTTCTAGTATTTCTTTTAAGCAGAGTAGCCCTAAGGAAAATAAAATTAAAAAAAATATATAGATGTAGAGTAAGAGATCAACTGCCTCATTTTAAATTGTCCCTTACCACTCAAAGTTCCAAATAACTTCTATAAAAGGTGCTAATGTTCAGCATCCATTATAGAATAATATCAAGAGGATCATGTTTACACCATGACTTACAACATGCAAAATATCCACTAGCATTTGTAGGACTTAGGTAGGTTTCTTAGAGAAGTCCCTTGTGCTTACTTAAGTTTTGGTCAAACCTTGGTGTTCTATATACTAAATATTACAAGAATAAAATATTAGCATTAATCTAATTGCTGAATAACCATATTTTGACAACCTTTTTTGCTTTTCAGAGCACAGATCAAAGTAAATATCATCAATAGCTTTAATGAAACCAAAATGAGAGGAAAATACTATGTAAAGCGATTGGAAATATGTGTTTGGAAAGGATGCTATCCAAGATCACCTAAGATTTGTAAACAATAATTAAAAGCCAAACACATGAGATTACTTTTCACCCACCTGTAAATGCATTTAAAAAGAAGCTATTTTTAATATCTAATTTTTGACTCGAGGGGAAAACAGATGTAATTACTTTGCAGATAGAAAAGGAAACAAAAATATTTTTACATAATTTGAAAGCATTTTAACCTCTCCATTAAAGTAATTGTTTGTGGTACTTATTTTATTTTTTGGAGCTCAACTAATGAAACAACGGGAAAAAAAATAATGTGTGTTTTTATATTATATTGTACAGTGGTGAATGTCCAAGGCACTGTCTTGTTGCTGCACTCAGATAAATTAGATTCCAGGACTGCAAGAATACCAGCAATAATAGCAATATTTATTTGCTGTATTTGTCATTGGACTAGTATTTTCATTAAAATTATATGTGTGAAAGGAATAAAGAACAAGATGCAATTCCTGAATGTTGAAAAATATGGTCATTAATTAATACATTAAGACCAGTTGGCTGTTATTCCCATCTTTGGAAAAAACAGTGAGTTTATAAGTCACTGGTAGGAAATTAAATTTCTAGGAGGAAAATTAGGATAACCATAACTCCTACAGTTTCTTAATTCATCAGCACAGCAGGATGAGCTTGAATAGCAACTAGTGAACACATGTTGAATAAATGAGGCCTTTAAAAAGAGTCCTGGTACTTGCTGACCTCAGATGATATAAGCAAGTTTGCCTAAAAGTCAAAGGGAGTTTTTCAGGTGGAGCCACATCTAACATTTACTGAAATCAGAAGACATATTCCAGTTTTAAGTTCCTTCAATACATAGTCAAGAATAACCAATCTTATATAATCAGTTATGGTGAACCATAAGGAGGCCTGTTTTTGGCTACTACTATATTTAACCACATGAAAAACAAAATTAAAAAAAAATTAGC
Organism: Aythya ferina; assembly: GCF_964211825.1. NCBI lineage: Eukaryota > Metazoa > Chordata > Aves > Anseriformes > Anatidae > Aythya > Aythya ferina. Next base: position 5,092,994 of record NC_140311.1, read on the forward strand.
ATGTGTCTATTGAAAAGAATGTAACAATCTGCCTACCAGACACTTAGTTTAACCATACATTTTAGATTACGAGTGGAAACCTTTAAAACAGCTAGGGTCTTTTTTAAAAATCTGAAGTGCTTATTGAAATTTCATCTATAATTGACAAATTATAGATGCAATTATAGAAAGCAAAAATATGCCTTCCAACCTCCTCCAACTATATTGCTAGTCGTGTTTTCTTACCTACTTTATTTTTTAAAGCAGTTTTTCTAAACAACACTGCACAGGATAGGTATCAGATGAAAAGATCCCTTTAAAAAGTTTAGTTTTTATTTACCACAGTATTAAGAAAGAGAATGTTTGATTGCAAATGATAGCAACAGTAGAAGGACCAAAAAATATATATGGGGAGAGGGAAAAAAATAAAAGAAAGTGGCTGGCTAGGGATACTCAGTGCCTGGTTTAAATAGATCTACTGAAGTTCTATATTAACATGCAATTACATATTCTGCTGATGCCTCATACAAAATTTCGCAAAAGCTTCTGTTATGGACAATTCTGCTGCTAAAGTAGAAGATGCTGATTCATTCCTTTCTTTGGTTCACTTTTTGAAGGGTAGGCACACATGCTTTGTTGTAGGATTATTGAGCTGAGATCAGTAATACTAAAAATACATAAAGATTGCATTAAAATTAAGGTATGTAAGTTTCATTTTGTTCAATACATTGCTCCTCACATAAAGTCACAGTTGTGAGTAATGGGAAAGTCTCAGAAAATTATAATAGGGTTATACTTAGAGTAACCTTTTGAATCTTTGTTCTCTGGGGCGATTTTAATAACATCATGCAATCATACAATTAAATCCTTAGGATGTATATTTAACGTCCCAATCAACAAGCCACTTTGTTATTCAAGTGCTGGAATAATTATGTACATTTATTGAATGAATGCTTTCTTTACTTGTTACTTCCTGTACTGTCTGACATAAAACATTTTCCTGTCCAAATGGTATCTAGAGATTTAGATCCAATATGGAGTTGTCAGTTAATAGCTTTGAAACACAGCTCTTAAAATAGCTATTATCGTCACTTCCATAATGTAAAAGGTATTCTCCTGCACCAAGAAGGTGAGACAAAGAGATCCTTTATCAATCCAATAGAGAACTCAGATCAAGAAATCCTCATGTTCCATCTATTTAGATTTTTTTTTTCTTTATCCACATCATTTGACCTTGATGCATTAATTTTCCATCTCTAAGATGAGGGCTATTAGCAGATTGTTCAACAGGCAGAGCTTATGAGCTCACCTGCTGCTATAAAATGTTTTAACTGCTTAAACTTTTATTATAAGAGAAAAGGGAAAAAATGGAATGTGGGATGCATAAGCTGACCAGCTGATAAAAATGCAGGTTTTGCTATAAAGTACTTTGCAGCTACTGTCCTAAAATAAACATTTTCATTTCAAAATAGCAAATCAATCCCAAGAGACAAGCACAGAGTCCATAAACAGCAGCTTGACTTCATTACACTGTCTTTCTACATAAAAATAGTTTCTGCCTTTGGATGCCTTAAAAAATAAATAAATAAATAAATAAATAAATCCACAAACTATGTCAGTTTCTGCAAGAAAGAAAATGTGAACTCAACACAGAAGTAATGCTAGCTTTTATATTATTTATATATGGAATCCGGAAGATTACAGATATGAGTCTGGAAAAGACACATGTAAAATAAATCCCACCAAGTAAGAAAAGAGTGAGCCAACAGTAAGACACCTTTTGTATCAGCAACAAGGCTGGTCTAAAAGTTTTGACCATACACTAACAGCACATGAATGCAAGTCTTGAATCTCAAAGACCTCCTGTTTATTTAATATAACTGTTGCCACTGTTACTTCATTATTAAGGTCCATATATATACAACAGCTTCAAGGTACTACTTTGAATACATTCATTCATTCGTGGAGATACGTATATAGGAAAGCACAATCTACATGTATAATGAAGAAAGTCAATGCAAAGAAATAGTTTCAGAAGCTCAACAAACAGTAATTAGCCAAAATGACAAAAATCTATACAAGGTCATAAATACAGAAAATTTTCTAACACTATCAGCCAAATGTGCTACCCAGCAAACCATAATAAAACAAAATAGACTACAATGCCTTGAAGGCCATGGTTTTCTGTTGGACCTGCAGCATCTTCTCTGATGTTCGTGAATTTTAATATAGAAAATATTTCCACCTTCATACTTCCCTTTCTAAAGGCTTCTCCATTGTAAACACCATCTTCCTTTAGTCTTTGCATACTCTCTAAATATGAAGAGTATTAGTTTTCAATGAAACTAAACTGACAGAAATTAGTAGAAAATATATCCAGATCTTCCTCAATGCTGCATCTGAGATAGCATGCATAAAATTGTGGTACTCTTTGTGCAAATGCATTGCACAAAATAAATACAATAGACATTGCCAGTACCTCTTTTCAGCATGCTGCTCTCACCTGCCACTGTTAAGATGATAAAAATGCCAAGAGAATGAGAAAGGTGGGAATTGCTCATGTAGTTATGACTTCACTGGAGCAAGAATAAAAATGAAGTCTAGTAGTGAGGGCCTGGGGCTTTGATGTGAGTGTGGGGATGGCTTCTCAGTGCTATGATTTTGTTTTGGTTTGGTTTCTTTTTTTTTTTATTTTTTTATTTTTTTCTGAGAATGCTGATGTTACTGTATTTGCTTTCTGCTTATTTTTATTTTTCAGGTGTTGAGAACAAAAATGCTTTTAAAAGTCATTATTCATAGTGCTATTGCTATTATAAGATTTTATGTTGAACTTCTAGTATGTATATTCTTTCCTCACAGAGTACATTGGATACAAAGGAATATATGAAAGGAATATATGAAGTAACATAACACTTTGGTTAACACTATTTTCTGAGGATTGAGCTATGATAATCTGGGGAATTTGTATGTAATTTATGAACATACATTGATTTAATAAGAATCTACAGCCTTATTTCTCTACTGCGCTGTTTCTGTGCGTTACTTATACATGAGACTACAGGATGGCCTGGAAAACAGCAGTCTCTAAACATTTATTGAAGTCAGTCAGCCAGAACCAGAACACAATTGCTCTCACAAGGGAAGAAAAATAATTCTGAAGTGAAGAGTGCTAATTAAGATTTTTTTTCTTTTCCTTTTCTTCTCTGTTTGTTACCATTTGAATTTTCCATTCCTTTCTGGGAACTCCCTACTCAGCAAACTTTGTTTAACAGTAAGAAAACTTCAGAGTGGGGAGGACTGAATCCACCATGCTTAAGTTCCCAGTGAAAAGATTTAAGAATACATCCTTGGGATTAGGCAGCTCCCTATTGTCTTTGTAGAAATTGCCTCTCTGAGTTTTCTCATCTTTCTTTGTATTGACAAAGGCTGAACTGGGTTTGGATTCCACTCTAGAAGCCAAGCATCAAAACAGGATCTGCAAGTCTTACAGTGACCTAGAACTCTTGTTGATCTCAATAAGCTTTTAGAATAAAAGTTTGGAAACAATATATGATTTTCCTTCCAGAATCAAAGGATAACAAGGAAGAACCAAGTAGAAAATAGTTATTGGGTTTTTGTTGTTATTTGTTTGTTTTAAATCAGAGCATTTCTTCACGATTTAAAACAGTTATATTAAAATTTTAGTCTACGTACTTCTTTGAGCCATCAACTATTTCTGAAGAAGTGAACTAACTAAATATAGGACAGGAAAGGAGTGTGTTCAGCATTTGAAAAGACTGTTAATGTCTGTGCTACTCACTGAGTATTGACAACTCATCTTTAAGGAGGCTGGTTCTAGAAATATCAGCCAAAATGGGCTTAAAATAAGAGCTGGAATCTGCTGAGCCTTATTTAATTTTAAAGCACAGACATACAAAGAAATCAGATGAATGTAAGTAAGGGAAAATTAACCAGCACTCAGAGAAAATCATTGGACAGGTAAATGGGTCTTCATTCTTTGCATTTATGTCTCTTTGAGCCTTAATTCTCTCATCTAAGCATTCAATGCTCCTTGAATCATGTCTAATTTATCACAAAATTGTATTTCTTTAAAATCTTTTCTAAAGTTAAATCAGAAGCTTTTCAGTTGCAGTTCAACTGAATCCAGTTTATGTTTAGGTGGTTTCTAATGAGAAAAAAAAACCACCACTGCAAATAACATGATAATTTAAACTGATGCATTGAAGATTTCACTCAAATTAGAATGTAACAAATTCTGGAGTGCAATTATGAAAAAAAAAAATCAACTAACCAACAACAAGAAAAATATCCAGCAGATAAAAAAAATAAGCAGAGTAATTGTAAAAGAGAGAGAAGAGAGATAAGAGAAAACAGATTGTTCTTTATCTTATTCCAGTTTACTCTGTTGAAGCCAAGGAACTCTGAACAGTGTAATGAAATGATGACTCTGACCCAGTGCTTTTCCCCATTGCAAATGTAATGTTACAGAAAATGGTATTAAAGCATAGTATCCATACTTTAGGGCTTAACAGAAAATGACTCATGATAAACATAGTTGTTTTTTGTTTGTTTGTTTGTTTTTTGATTGTTTGTTTTTTTTTTGAAAAGACATTAAAAAATAAATTTAACTTCTCTCTCAAACTCATTCAATATTTCAGGGTATAATTTAAGAACACATTCTTCATTGCTTTCAATAATTCTTCCATGGTAGTGGGAATTCAGAACTTTAATAGTAACTTTCACATTCATGCATAAAATTATGAAGAAAGCTTGTAGTAAAAATGAACATTTCTGAGTACAGAAAATATTATAAGGAAAGGCAAGTTTCTCTTTCTCAATTTGCTTTTGAGTAAGGCAATTTAAGTGACATGAAGGATATTTTAGAAACTGGATTTAATGTACAGAGAATTAACTGCTTTAGTCTTTGTTATGAATGACCATTTACCTGCATATTGAGAACATTTTTATTGTTTTAAACATGTGCAAGTTCTTTCAGAAAATTTACCAAATAAATATTTATTAGAGTTACAAAGAATGTAAATGGAAGTACTGCTTGTGAGACATCAGTTTCCCTTGAGCAAGCCAACTGGCAAGAAGAGGAAAAAAAGCCAAAAAAACCCTACGTGGCTAAGTTGATCAGTTAAGCTTATTCTTCCTCAGTATTTGAGGTTGACATCTTATGTTTTATGTTGAGATATACCGTTTTATGATACTCAGCTAAATGAAGTACTAAAAACTCCTGCTTTCCTAAACTACGGTATCAAGTGTCTTATTTTGTACTTGCAGCCCTCAGAATATCTCTCCAAGATTTAGAGTTTAGTGTTTTTTTAAGCTTCTGCCAGTATTTAAAAGGAAAAGTCTTGGACAAAACTATTTGAGACACATCAACAGAAAAAATACACTGAAATCAATACACATTAAATTAATGTCAGACAAACAGTAGTAACAATTTTCTTTCTACTGTCACTAATGTTTGTTTCAGAAATATTTTAAGCTTGATTTTTCCCTCTCCTTTTTTTCTTTTACATTCCAAGTTTATTAGCTTTGAAAATGAAATTCTCTTCATCACTACATGGTCATAGATCAATTGGTACATTCAGGTAAAGTGCTAGAGCAGTTGGAATGAAAATCAATCAGTGCAAAAGATTACAGAGATCACTCCATCATTCTGCTATCAAAAGCCACTGTCCCATGTAACATGCTGAAGAAGTATCTGCAACTAAAGAGAATTTCTCCCAAGGTCACATTCCTTCCTATAGTCATAATGTGGGAAAAATTCACAATGACAGCACAAACTATACAGAGGTATAAGGAGATAACAGCTTTGCTGCAGGTTACGTCTTTTGTTTGTCCCTTCCTCCTAAACAGTCCCAGGAATAGAGTCTGAATGGTTCATTCAGTTTTGGTGTTGGGTCTATTTCCCAACATAAAAACACAGATTTTATATATATATATATATATAAAAAAAAATCACACCAGGAAAAGAAATTCCCATGACAACATACTGCAAAAACTAAACTCATACTTCGAACCATTTCTCATGTTAGTTCTTAAAATCAAGAAGTGTCTCTAGACTATGCTGTTCTAACTACAATCATTGTTGGTCCGAGATACATTGTCAGAAAGATGTGAACTGAACATCAAGTTCAATTCAAACCAAATGCAATGGCTTCAGTACTTTGCCGTTACTCTTAACTTTGATGTTTAAAGCATTATCCCTTTCACTAGAGATTCAGCGTTGACTGATCCATCAGGCAATACCACCCGCAGCTTAGATTTCAGTTCTGTTGCACTAGGAAGCATCTGGCTGAGCCAACAGAGCTTGTTTCTGTTTTTCTCAATCAATACATAATTCTTCTTATTTGTGTAAGCTTTTCACATCATTTTATAAAGAATAGATTGCTCCTGGAGTCAGGTAATAAAGCTTAACTTGCACCTTTACAGTATTAGGTTTTCCTTTTACAGTTCTCACTCTCACTAATACTGTGGCAAAAACAGGAAGGTGCAAGTTGCAGGTGTTGTACAGATTGCAAAACAAGAGCTGGATAATCACTTAATTCCCATGGGGTAGCAGTGTAACATCACCGTTACTGCCACACACTTGCAGAGTGTTTGGCTAGCATTAAATAGATGCCTAATTGGAAAATGTGCTGAAAAAACATTTTTTTTTAACATTCAAAGATGCATCTGAGTAGTTACAGAAAACCTGTTGTGTTGCTTTATGCAAATGCACCATCCTTAAGGGTCATTAACTGACTTGAACTAAGACTGAATTTGTATCATAATAAAATTATATAATACAGTTTTGACAATTTATATTTTATGTCAACACTATACATGACTTGAGGTGAAACTCAACACGACTTGAGATGAAATTGAACATACCTTCAGGTTATTTTCTATTCCTTCAGGAATATAAGAAATGCAATCAAAAAGTTTTGGTTTCATTTTGTTCACTATTTTAGGTTTACAGTGCCTGCAAATCTGTATATGAATACTTAAAAGAAGCTGTTGGTTTCTATTATTAAAATTTTCTGAAACCAGTCTTTAGCCCAAATGTTGCTATAGACACTACAAAGAATTTTTCTCTACTTTTTTTTTTTTTTTTAAAGGAACTTTTTGGGATTATTTTTTTTTCTAAGTGATAAGAACTCCCTAGGTGATGTAAAGATGTCACAGAGCATTCAAATGCTGAAATATACTGAAAACAGATAATAGAATATCACTTATTTGATTGCAGATACTAGGCAGGACACACGTATCTTTGAATTCTGCCTAAATTGATTACTGCATGAAAAGTAGATTGTAAATGTAAGTGCTTTATACATTTCCAATAGAAAAAAATCTTTTTAGTTACTTAATTCATACACTGATCAAATCTTTATTTTATTTCAGTATAAAAATCGGAGGCACTAATCAAAAGTATTTAATTAATAATAAAAGATAAGACAAAAGCCACTGGAATGATAACACAGTTAAAGTTCTGTGAAAACTGTGATATTATTTAAAAAGAAGTCAAATGTTTGATGTATTTTTTAAAAATACCTTTCTTGATTTCAGTCAATATTCATCTCTTAAGTGATAAAATAAATGCTACTGGTGTTTCTTTTTGAAATGAATGGACACAAAAATGTTCAAAAGGAATCCTTTATAGACATCACATGTGGCCACATCAGAAACCTTAAGAAGTTAAACTACATCAGAGTGAGAGAGTTAACACTGGCCTGAAATAGAGGTATTGATCTGTTAAGACTGAAATGCAGACTAAGTATCAAAAGCAAATTATGCCAATATTATTTCCTTGTTTAAACATGTAATAAAATGAGCATATTCTCTGAAAATATATTTGGAAATCCTTTTTAATTATATTTTTAACACAGCTCTCTAAATACTTTTTTTTTTTTTTTTTTTTTTTAACATTGAAATACTATGATGTCTGTTAAAACCTGCAAAAGTCTTTATTCTAGATGGTAGCAATAATTTACATAAACAGAAATTGAGGCATAGTAGTCAGGATTTCTGTTTTCTGAAGTGGCTATTGACTGTAGATACTCAGTCCAAGACAGGTTGTATAACTTTAGTTTATCAAAAAGTTTTGAAAACTACAGTTTCTCTGATCAATCCTCTATTCAGTCTCTGAACATGAATCCTAAGAGTAACATTCACTAACACATATGGTCAATGAAATGTGAAATCCCATTTTACAGTATAGTCAGGTCTTTCCAAACCCATGTACCAAACCACCATGCTTTAAAATGTTATCAGCTCCTTTGAAAGTAGTCCATAGAGACGCTTCAGAAAGCCAAAGCAGTAGAGCACTGTAAGGCTTTACAAAGGTGGGTGTCTACATTTGATTAATATATTCAGAGGAGGAAAGTTATGGAAATGTAGTTTGCCATTAAAATGATACAAAAATAAGGTATTGACCTGATACCAGTATAATATTTTGAAACAGAAGAACAGAATTTTATTCATTTTAGTCACCTCTAATCTGAATCATGTTACACCAATTAAGTAACAATTCATCAGAAGGAATGATGATGGACCATTTTTTTTCATGTCGCTTAAAAAAAACACGCACAAAACAACAACACACACACAAAAGCAAGCAAGCAAGCAACAACAACAACAACAAAAACAATCAAAACTTAATTTCAATTCTTTAGCACCTAATTTCCTAATTTATTTCATCCCAGACAAGACACTGAACTCTTTACTATTTATGCCAGGACCACTACTGAATTAAAGAAGGGTATGATATTCTTAATAGAGTACTCAAGGTAATTACCCTAGATTGTCCTCCTCCTACTCTGTCTTGTTTTTTTACAATATTATAAACTAAACAGTATTGTAATTGCTTTTCTGCAATGGTACCTCTTCCACAAAGACATAAAGAGGAACCATTAAATAAAATTCTTCCAGTTGCACAAAGAATAATCACGTGAAATTTTTTTCTTTCTTTTTCTTGTTTTTCATTTCACAAATGAAAAGCTATATGATTTCACAGATTTTGAAGGGATTTGAGGGCTCTGAATTTTTCCAGCCCCTATTCTGACCAATCCACTTGCTACCTGAAGTTGCCCAGTCTTTGAGCAACCTTTCCAACAATTCGGGCATCTCTCTCATCCTGCCAGTTGCTGCACAGGGTGCTAACCCCTACTGCAAGCCTAAGTCCTCCTGAAACTTTCAGCTTCAACCTCTTCAGTGACTTAGCCTCTTGTTTGATACGCATACAGGTCACATTTTCAGAAAGTTTTCATTATACCTTGCAAGTGCTTTATTTCATACTTAAACAGAAAAAGCAGGACATCAATGTTGGACAGTTTTTAATGAGGCATTTCAGTTTTTCAAAGTTGGAAGTAATTTATAGAGAATAGTTTTCACTTTACTCATAGTTTGACATTCAAAGAGGGATATATACTAAGGCTCTCCGTGTGTGAATTCTCTAGCTGAACCACACCCTTTAAAACAAAGGAGCCAACACCCACATAAACAAACAAATTTTTAATATTATCAAATCATGAATCGCTTAGAGATTTCATCCAGCACCAACACAGGTGTGCTGGTAGAGTTTTAAAGAAAATTTCCTCAATACCATGTAAGCGTGATTTCAAACCCAACTATTTATTAGGTTTATTACTAAAGGTTTAGACCTTTAGTAAACCTGTTCAGCCTAGATAGGCCAGAGGGCACTACGATGACATACTTAAATTCACGAAGGACTATAAGGCTGAATACTTTATAACAACACCTTTAATGGTAACCTTTATGCTTTCTTGAGGATAATGATTAAGTCCAAACCCATTTTCCCTCTTTCAAGACAGGGAGGTTTAGGATGGATATTAGGAAAACATAAATATCTCACCTCTTCACTGAGGAAGTGGTCAGGCAGTGGAACAGACTCCCCATGGAAGTGGTCACAGCCCTAAGCCTGCTGGAGTTTAAGAAGCATTTGGACTATGCTCTCAGACATATGGTTTGATTTTTGGGTGGACTTGTGTGGAGCCAGGAGTTGGACTCGATAATCCCTGTGGGTCCCTTCCAACTTGGGATATTCTATGATTTTATTACAAGCAAGCTTATTGAATGGGATATAGAATGTGCTCCAGTGAAGCAACTGGTTTCCATGGATACAGCTAAGGCTACACTTCAGAATATTTTTTTTTATTGTAATTGAGAGCTTAGAAGAGCTCAATTTGCCTTACTGAGAGGGAAGAGAAAAAAAAAGAAGTATCTTTGGTAATGTGTCCAATGTGCAGTCAAAGAAAAATAAAACAAAAGTATCATACTAAAGCAGTAAGTTGTATGACAACTGCTGGTCTCTTAGTTAGAGATCATTAAAAAAAGGTTACATAATTACAGTAACATCTGGAATAGAAACTTTTGAACATTGAGAAAAGCTATATGCAATTCTAGGTGGTTTTTTTTTTTTTTTTTTTTTTTTTTTAAATGTTAATTTTAAATGTTTTACCTTCAAAAATTGTTTATTTATTTTAATCAATATCTTGTTAAAGATCCAGACTAATATGCTACTTAGGTCTTGTTTTCTTCCTAAAGAATGACTACCACACTGGAGTAGAAAATTTCAATTTGTGAGACAAGATTGAAAAAAAAAAAATAGTTGTCAATGATTTTTTTTAACATTGTGTGCAAGAAACCACGTATTTTTCCATCATTTATTTAAATAATTTGGTGACCCACTCAAAACTTTTGTTGTTACTGTACATTTCAGTCTCCCACATATTTATGTATTTCATCAATACTCTTAAGATAGAAATATTTCTTCAGTTACAAGTGTAACTACGCTCTTTAAATGATTCAGTTACTATGGTTTCAATTACTAAGATCTCTCCTTCACTAAATGCCTTGCAGCAATCTCCAATTTTACAGAAAAAGTTAAATCATAGGGCTTGCTATATGCACTATATAGAGCATATAGATAGCATAGCATATATATAGCATATATAGAGAGCATATGCACTCCAGTGATATCTTAGGCAATTTCCTACAGATTCTTAAATCCAGACACCAGACTCCAGAATTTTACATAGGTCACAAAGAAATTCTGTTTTATTTTTAGCAACCAGTGAGTAAGTGGAAAACTAGACTTAACCGCAGCATAAATAAATTCCTATTAAAAATATTTAGTATGAGCACTGCAGTTAGAAACTTACAGCTTCACCAAAGGTGACATCTTAACTATGTTTTTTTTTTCTTTAATTATTGTTGCTTTGTTAAAATTATATTCAATCTACATTAAATTCTTACTATTTTGTGATTACCTCCCTTGCATGTTTAAAGAACAGACATCACCTATCTACTCATTCTATATTTGTTCAAGAAGTTTGCAATGTTGAAGTATGTCTGTGAATTTATCTCCTGAAGTGTATTTCCTTTGTCTATTCCTTTCCTAGTATAATCACTCCTAAAACGCTCACAAGTTACTAACAATTTACCAGATCTGGTGAGCTACTATGACAAAATTTCTTTTTGCCTCTTTCCAGTGTATTCTTTGCTGATTAATACACTAGAAAGCTCTATAAGACTACCTATCTGCTGAAGGCTTTCATTTTTCCTTTCTTCTTCCAGACAACGTCATGATAGAATTCTGTAATGATAAAATTTCTGTTGTTTCATTAGGGCTCCTTTGTATATGTAAACATTTCATACTCTGTCTTTAACAATGCCTAGAGGTTTAGAGTAGTTTTACATAATTTTTGCCGTTTCTACTTTCAGTCTTGATCCCAGTTAGCCAGAGGCTTGGGATCGTTGTTGTTTGTTTGTTTAACTTCAAATACAATTTATAATTTCTGCACTGAATACCGACAAATTGAAAAGAAGGGATAAAGGAAACATGAAGCAAGACAGCATTGATCTGTAACACCCTACTGCAGATAAGCAAGCTGTTCCTTATAATACTCTGCCAGGTTAAGGAAAAACAACAACAACAACAACAAAACACTTAGGGACTTATATTTGTAGAACTTAGTAGTTTCTCTATTTATACAAGATCATATAACTTTGAACTGTACTTTTGAACTGTACTTTTTGAACTGTAAAACGTGACATACACATTTTAGCGAACAGATACTATTTTTATTTTAAAGAAAGTCTTGCATATATATTTTTAAAAGTCTATGAAATTTAATACTTTCACTTGCCTATCTAATGAAAATATGCACAGATTTATCATTACTGTACATCTCTTTCTGGAAAAAGTAGACAGTCAAGAAATGCATATTCTTTATAATGGAATAACAAATGATAACAAATGGGTCCTGCAAGAAATATAAAAAGGGTCTTTTTATTTTTTTAATGTAGTTATAGGACAAGGGGTAATGACTTCAACTAAAAGAGGGGAGATATAGATTAGACATAAGGAAGAAATTATTTACTGTGAGTGTGGTGAGGCACTGGTACAGGCTGCCCAGAGAAGGTGTGGATGCCCCATTCTTGGAAGGTAGAACAGCTAGGTAGAACGGGGCTTTGAGTAACTTGATGTGGTGGTAGATGTCCTTGCCCACGGCAGGGGGGTTGGAACCAGATCTTTAAGATCCCTTCCAAACCAAACCATTCCATTAAAATGTAAAAACCAACCAACCAACCAAACAACAGCAACAAAACACTTCTTTTTCTTAATTAAGAATAATAAGGACAAATACTGGTTAAATAATCTTTTTAATTCAAACAAATATTTGAGTGTTGTTTTTTTTTTTTGCCCACTCTGTTATTTTCCACCTCTAATATAAAGCTTTATAATCATCATTGTGAAATGACATTCACTTTGCTACTAAGTCTTGCTTTCTTAAAATAGATGGTTTATCTATTTTATTTTACCCATCCTCTCCAGTGATCTGAAAATTGTTAACAAGTCTTAAGTTATTGACAGAATTAAAATGCCTGTTTGGTAGATTTTTTTTTTTCCCCTGACCTCACACAACCTGTATTGCTCTTCATGCCCACTATAATACAATTATTTCCCATATCTTCATAATTAATATTTTCTATGGCCCCTCTGTATAAATCTAGCTTTGTGTATACTCTATTGCATGCCTCGTTTCATTTTCAGCCCCTCATATAGTCTTTATAACCAGTGTGTCTGCTAGTGGCAGTGAGTGTGTAAAAACAGAATTTGTCTGGTGATCTTAGTAGCGTCTCACACTGCTCCCTCCCCTGGTAATCCCTTTGTATACTACTCTTGAAATCTGTAGGAACTTAATTATCTTTGGGACTTTTGTCACTTTCCTAAATCAGGTTGAAATTGGCCAAGGAGTTCAACATTTGCTGAAGGTAGGAAAGCATACCAGACGGAGTCCACAATCACACAGATATTGTTTCATTAGGACACTAGGCTAAAATAACTGTAACAAATGGTTTGAAGGGAACCATTTCATGAATGTACCAATTATATTATAAGCAAGTGATTTGTTTTGCATGTATTATCATAAATACACTGCTTTACTGTTTGTAAAATATCATTTAACTACATTCATTTTAAAACAAAAATTTCAATCTTAGTTTTGTTTTTGTTGAACAGTGAGGGGAAAACGTTCTCTTATCTTCAAATGTTATTTACTGGAAATGAGTGTTAGCTATGCTTTGAAGTCCTTATTGCAATTTAGACAGACAATAAGATACCAAAAACAAAAAGAGTACTTGGTAAGAGATTTTTCTCCTGGTGCCCCAAGTGGCTACGGTAGACTTCCTTCTGTGCTCAATTGATTAAAAAATGCAATATATACATAGGATTGTGCTTTTTATAGAAAGCTAAGTTGTATCCTCATTTGCAATAGTTATTTTTCCATTTCTTTCAAGGCTGGAAACAAGGAGTAAACCAAACCCTTGCATCATATAACTGTATATGCAAAGAAGAACTTCAACCTTGGAGGCTTCCAGTAGTTTCAGTATTAATGCTATAGAACTAAGAAAAAAAATATGCCTCTGCTCTGTCACAAATACATCTTTCAGGACAGTGTTGAAAATGAAATGCTTATTGCTGTGCAGTTATGATAAACAACCAACCAACCAAACAAAAACATTCTGGTCAGATGTTCAAAAGTGAGAGAAAAGATGACAAAATATGCTTTGTTGTTGTTTTTTGTGTTTTTTTTTTTTTTTTTTTAATTATTATTATTTTATTTTATTATTATTTTTATTTTTTCTTGCATCTGGATGTTGCAAGCATCTATTCTGCTCATAAAGTTTTTACAGATGGTCTTTCTACAAGGAGTTGTAGATTTTCTAAATCTACAAGGAGATTTAGTCACATGGGACCAATGAGAACGTTTATAATTTAGCAACTGATGGTTTTTGTGGTATGCTCTATGATGTAAGACATTACATAGCAGGAAAACATCTTTCTCTGAGGATAATTGTGAATTATCTGCACAATTAGAGGCATATCACTATACCAAGTTTAGTTCAAAAGCATTTTCAGAATAATGCACTTACAAGAATTTACTTAAATATTGTTTTGTCTTCCACTTTGGAAATAAATATTGGTAAGAAGAAGCCAAAGTGGAGGAAAGAATAGAATAAAGAATTTTTGCACACCCCACCAAAAAGACAGGGGAGAGGTAGGGAAAAGAAAAAAAAAATCCCTAACTTGTAACTGCATTTTTCAATCATGCACAGATTTTATTGACTGAAATGTATACTGTACAAGGAGCCAGTCTCAATTTCCTATTTTTTTTGCTCAACTATTTGTATTGACATTTGAGATTTTGGGGCGTTCTGTGTGTATAATGCTGATGAGATGATATTTATATCATCACTGGAAGTCTACATATTTTAATTTTGTTAAATGACTACTTCATCACATAGAGTGCTGCTAGCAATTTATTGTTCTTCTCTGATAATTAGCAATGTTTTGTGGTTTTGGCAAAATTATATCTGGGCAAAAGACCTTGGTGTGATGTCAGGGGATGACCCTGCATAGGGCAGAACGCCCTTGCTTAACTACAGCCCCAGAGTCAGGACATTAATTGGCTACAGAAAGTAATACATACAGATAAATGGAGAGTTTCTTCTGTTAACTGAAAAAAATTACATGGTAATTAAACTAAATTTAAGAGAATAAACATCAAAAGTTTTAGTAAAATAACATTTTTTTCAACAGATTAAGCACATTAAGAAATATCTGAAGGTCAATTTATGTAAGAATAGTGTGTAATCTTCACTAGGTTGTCACTGTACAACTCAGAATACAGTTTTCTTTTCCAAAACAAAACTTCTGTGAGATTTAATAATCAGGAAGGGAAAGTTAAAAAACAAACAGTGTAAAATGGTGTAAACAGTAATCAGAAAAATGTGCTACTCTGTGGAAGTAAATGCTTCATTCCAGTCTTTAGTGTTTTAGAGCACCAAATTCTTTCTTACAAGTATAAAAGTTATTTGTGTCACATTCTTAATTTCAAGTTTATATTGCAAAACCCAGATTCAGAACCAAAGAACCCATTAAAATAAAGAAAATGCAGTCCATATTTCATTGCATCGTGGTCATTCAGAGTCACCATGATGCAGTTGAAGGTTATCCCATTGGATGTCAACTTATGCAATATCTTTGTTCAACTGCAAGTACAAGCAAGAATAAATGGAACAATAGTTCTGAAAATCAGTATTCCAGATGTTAAAACTGGAAGTCCTGTAAGTATGCCTCACTTAAATTATACAAAGTAGTATAAGAATAGGTCTCTTCATTCACAAGACTCAGTAGGGTAATCTACACTCATAAAAGCCTTAAGCTAAGTTGTATTTCAAAATGATCTCAAGATAACACAGATAATTTTATTTCTAGCTTATACCCTACTCTAAATGCACTCTGGCCTGCAGCACATCTGACTGATGTTATTTAGCTATGAAAAATATGGCTATTTGATTTGACACGAAAGTTACAAATTCTGTGATAAAACATTAAAAACTAATTCAGCTTTTTACAGAGACGTTATATTTGAATATTTGAAACGTCTAATCACCATTTTTAAAAACCTGATTTGACTGTTTGAAGGGTAAGAGAAAAATAGTCATTAAAAATATTGTTCAAGATATATTCAGACTATAAACAAACTGAATGTTATGAAATAAACCAGAATTTATTCACTTAACACAAAAGTGAAAATATAATCTGTCAGAAAAATTGTTGCAGATGTCAGACAGACTTTCTGGTTAACTTCAAAATACTTCACAGGAGGATCCTTGACTGTCTTTGGTGTTTGACCTTTGAAATGACTTTCCCCCTCCCACCCCCCTCATTCCCCACTTCATCTTCATCTTTAATTTGAGGGAAACAATGAAACAGAAAAAAATATTTTCCCTGAGGATAATAGTTGAAGACTTGAAGCTCCTTGCATTTCACTTGAGCCAAACTCTGGAAGAGGATTATAGGCTTGGTCAAGAGGGAAATGTTGGGAAAGACTAACAAGTCTGTCCATATAACACATTAAAAGATTTTCTCTCCACTTGACTCTGCTAATCCTTTCAGCCATTGTTGGTTTTATGCATAATTTTCACACCATGACAGACTTTAAATTGAAGTGTTCATATGAATTTGAGAAATTTATATGAACTTTAAACAATATCACAATAGTTTTCTATAAAACATCACAGTTTCTGTCAGATATTGTAGAAGTTGCAGTTTCCCTACCAGAATGTAAATAAATGTGTTTGAAAGTACACTGATTTTAAATGATATCATCTTATCCTTTAGACAACCCGGAAAACTCTTTTTTCACCTTAAATCAGTGCACTAGAATCTGAAGCAAATCTGAATTTCATTATACAGTTTAATTCTTAATTTGTCCTTATGCCTTACCAAGCTTGCAGAAAAAGAAGAAAAAAAAATCTAAACCCATATATTTTTAATCGTTTATTCCAGTATAGTTAAATGACAAAACTTAAAACCTTTTTATTATTATTCTTTATTTTATTATTTAAAATCTAATAATAAGCCCAAAGAGTAAATATTTTATAAAGGCATACTATATGTGTTTTAAAAGCAAGAAAAATCAAAATTCAGAGTGGGAAGCTGATAAAATAATGGCATCTCCCTGAGATTAAGCTGGGAGATTAAGCTAAAACTTGTGTTCTCTTGGTATACAGCTGACATTTAAAATGTGACCTTCTGAAAACCAGGATTTGTTAAATTTACAATGAAAAAAAAAAATGAGACAAAATACTGTTGAGACAGCAGATGAGGTGAATGGCACTGGCACTCTAGCCTTACTGTGGGGGAAGTCAGTACTGTACTAAAAAGAAACCAAAGAAGAGAAGACAGAATTTTCCTTAGAAGAGTTTCACCATTTCATAAAAGAAAGTTGAAATGATCGTTGTGCATAGCATTAAACGGTCCATCTGGGAAAAGAGATCCTATTTAGCATAGAGGCTGAAGAAAAAAGAAAGAGGAGATTGGGTGTGAAATCCAGTGCCTTTGAAGTCAATAGGAATTTTGCCATCGATTTCACTGGGTCAGGATTTCACACAAGGTGGATGCAGACTGTGCTTTGTGATATCCATATTGAATTGAGTTTTCTGATTGTAGAAGCTGTATTTAAGTCACCCCCACATAAAGCTAATGTAGCAGAATAGAGTATTATTTTAAAGGAGAGAAAATTAAAAGCTTAAAAGTAAGGATAAAACCTTACTATTAATGTAATCAATCATGGACAACTAGGAAAGGATATATCTTTCAGCATTTACTTCCAATATCTATTTTGCTTTTTCCCTTTTATTTTTCTTTCGTGAACATTCATGCCTCCTTCTTTTACTCCCTATACTCACTTTAACAGCTTAACTGCAAATTCCAGTGGGGGAAAGCAAACCAACTGAAACGTAATGCCATTTCTTTATAATCAACATTGTTAAGCTAGACTGCTCAAATTGTGGGTAAAATTTGGTATATACACCTTGTATATACATTTTGATATACATTTTTTCTGTAAGGATAAAAACTATTTCAGATGCTTATTTTGTTAGTAATAAAACAAATGTAGCAGTAGACAATAAAATATGAGCTTTCAGTGAGGAGGCATTTGATGTAAATAGCATTATAAATGCTATTTTCTACTATCCTAAACAAGCAATAATAAGTATAGGTTATTAGTAATACCACAAAAATAATTGTTTATGAAGGGGAAAAAAAACGATCCCTACTGGGATCTTTCCCAAAAAGCGCATTCAAAAGTTAGATATGTTAACTGGAATGGTAGCAAGATGCATTTTTCTTGTCCAAAATTACACCTATGATGATAACCAATAATGTTAATAGAAACTATAACCAATTAAAACTAAGAACAAAATAATATATTTTTATGTGCTATAGAATAAGCTCTATTCAAACAATTATTCAACCCAACACACTCACACATACCACCATGTGCATCACATCTTATGCAAGGTATTTTGAGAAAAACAAGCATCACAGGATCATTTTTTTTATCTTTTTTTTTTTTTTTTTTTTTCATTAGCTCCTAATTCTTGCCTGCTTAAATCACTGTAAATCCACAGTTATCTATGTATCTATGAAGATCTATACCATCTATGGCACCTGGAGACTCACTCTCAGCTGTCATTTAATTCCCAAGAGATTTGCTTTGACATATGACTATAAATTACATCTCCTTGAAAATAAAGGGACATCAGGCTAGTTTTGAACTTAGGTGAATGAAAAATGCGATAAAATTTCCTTCAGTTTAGTTGATTCTATAAGACCTTGCTATTATCTATGAACAAGAAATAAATCTCTTTAAACATCAGTATTAAATGTAAAGAAAAAGCCACATGATGACATATAAACAAGCTGTTATATACACTGAAATAAAACTAATTACTAACACAATGTCCCAGAATGATAAACCTTATTTTTAGTTCAACATGTGATAATTTTGCTGTATTAAAGTCCTTTTCTTCTGATAAAGAAGAAAATGAGCAAATTCTTTGGAAACACTTATTCACATAAATTCAACAGAAAAATAGTAACTGTTTTGATGATACATTCTGAGATTTCTTTTAAAACATTTTTATTTAGAATACATTATAATATGTACTGAGTTCTCAACATTTGTCTGTTAAGACTGCTTTGTTTTTTGAAGACCAGTTATGCACTTATAATAAGAAAAGCCCAATTATATATCAACACTGAGATTTTCAGGCAACCCTGATGGTTACTCTTGTCTTGCTCAAATCGTAGGAATCACAAATCTTCATAAGCATTTCCTTGTGATTTTTCTCACATTATACATTTTAGTCCTGTCTTGACTTTGTTTCCTGGATTGTTTCTAAAAGTGGACAACAGACCTGGGATGGAGAAACGGGAAAGACTGGAAGAAGAAATGGTGATGCTGTGTTCAGGATCTCTAACATAAAATTTAGCTCCTATTGTCTTAAGGGAATGGGTCTGCACAACCTCTGAGCACATTCTTACCTTCCCCAGATCTTCAGGATTTGAACAAAATTGTTTGTGGGGAATCAAATTGTTGACATTCAGGGTTCCAGAATTACTTTAAGCATCAGTTTAAATACACAACTAGCTTTATTTTTTGACTAGCAGTTATTTGAAAATATATTAGCAGTAGTGACCACTGGGAGAAGGAAAAGCTGTTAAAACTCCAAGATAGTGTTGTCACATCAGCATTAAAGCAAAGAACATATTTAGACTACAAACAAGAAACTGTTTTATAACTCCAGGAAGGGTGAGATTCTGAAGCAGCCTTCCCTGAATAAGAGGAGAATGGAAAGGAGGGAGACATAAAAAAGAAAATAATATATTTTTCAAATGAACCTTGATAAAGTTAGAGAACTATTCTCAGCATAGGAGGGTCTTTCTAAGCCTATAATCCCAATAAGATTAAATTGATTGTTGAAATTACTTCAAGCCTAGTGAGGTGCTGTCCAGTGAGCCCTTAAAAGTATGTGCACACTTCAGAAAAAGCAGGATGGGTGTGAGAAATCTGCAAATGAGGGTAGGTTTGCAAATGAGTTAACAAGAAAACCTTTCAGTTTGGTTGAAAATGAAAGAATCCCCAGGTTGTACTACAAATTCAATGAAAAACACAAGACCTATCTGTCTACACATCAAAGGCTGTAAGCATACAGACTGGAAAGAAAAATGAGTATCATGAAGGCAATCCTTGTACCAATTCATCAGGTGGTTTAGTTCCTTGCTAGTTTGTCATCTTTCATATTTTGTGCTACTCTAGATCTAAGCCTTAAGCCATTCAATAAACACTGTCCTTCTTTAAGAACAGGGTGTGAATGATGTAGCATTTGTGCTTTAAAAGCATTACTGTGTTTTTAACCATTTCAAAAGCTTTTGTGTAATACTAGACTTCTACTGCAGTCTGCTCATTCTGTCTCAATATGTTAATAATGTATTTTCTAGTGAAATTAATTAAAATCAACTTCTGTTATTGCAGTGAAAGGCCAATCCACAAAACGAGGAATGGTAGGCTGACTTCTGAACAAATACAAAAGGACAGTAATGGAGAAATTCATGGAATCACTAAATAATTAATTCTTCATTAGTTCAAAACAAAACAATGTAACGTGGGAACTCTGCAAAATACTGAAGGTCACAATTAATTGTCACAAATTATAGTTTGCCTTAATTTCAATGTAAGGGGAAAAAAATCCTTAAAAAGTAAGTGGATGGCTGGTGGTTTTTATGGAGAGGAAGAGGAGGTTGTGGGTTTCAAAGCACAAAGGAAAATGCTTACTCATTATACACAGAAAAGGACAGTTGTGTAGTATTGTCCTCTTCACCACTTATCTGACACTGTCTCCTTGGGATCAAAGCAGATCCTCAACACCATGGGGTTCGACATCAGGCCTGTTCAGCTTGCAAGGATAGCTGTTTTATGCAGCAGGTTACCATAGCAACTTACCCCAATTTACATTGTGAATAGCTGCATAACTTAATGTGACTCAATATAAGCATTCACTGACAGTGGAAGATTTCATCTTGTTAGTGTAAGACAGGCAAAACCGCTACGTGGACGTCAGAAGCTGAAATGCATAGGCATAGCCATTTACATGACTTAAACCCATCTTCCTTACACAAGGATTCTGTGTTTTGAGTGTATACCTTAAGCATATTTCCTGTCTACAATCTTTAATTGCTAGCTTCAAACTTAGCTTTCACAAATGGAAGAATTTTTTCTGTGAACTTAATCTGCACAACTAAATATAAGCTTAACCACTGTTCCTCTTTTCTCCTTCCGTGTGGTGTGCAAAAATAAAAAACAATAAAACCCAACAACAATTTCTTGCATGCACTTTAAGATCAAAAGTCAGATTCTTGTGCATGAGCCCTGGTTCTGCTTCTGCCATAGCTGACCTAATTTAGCCTGAAAATACAACATCAGAGACTTCTAAACATAATGCTCCAATTTAGAGCATTGTACTCTAGAAGTTTTGTGGTGATAACTGTTCATATGGACTACAGGCAAGACACTAAATCTCAATATTTCCCCATTTTTTATTATAATTACACCTAGTCTTACATAATTGTGTAATACATACACCTAAATACACACTTACAAAGGCAGATTTCAGTGTGTGAAGGAGCTACTGAAATAGGGCTAATCAGTTTTGCAAACACAATAAACAACCAAGTATTAGGCAGAATTTCTTCAGAAAAAAAATTGGGAATTGTTTTAGATTGTGACCAAAGTATGAGTCAATGTCATGACTTTGTAGAAGGCAAATGCCATACTGGTATCTACAAACAGGAGTCAGTACTCCCAAGATATATGAAGTGATCCTTATTTACCCAGCATGGATTGGGTTTCTATTGAAACAGGAGTTTCAGACATTGTGTTCCAGGAGATGCATGGAGGAGAGCAGTGAGGTGAATGGGTCAAGAGAAACATCATGCACTAGAAAAGAAACAGCATTAGGTACTATTTAGCTGAAAGACTGAGTTCTTTAAGATTTTAAGAGGCCCTTGAAAAGAGGAAGGAAATAATCTGTTTTTCATGTTTGTGGG
Organism: Aythya ferina; assembly: GCF_964211825.1. Lineage (NCBI taxonomy): Eukaryota > Metazoa > Chordata > Aves > Anseriformes > Anatidae > Aythya > Aythya ferina. Next base: position 5,114,952 of record NC_140311.1, read on the forward strand.
TTTAAATTGCAGTGAGAAATTGGGCCTGGGAGTGAAGGGGAAACCTTTCCCATAGGAATAGTGAAGTCAGAGACTATAAAAATGTGGGGCAACTAGAGAGTCTCCATCAATGCAGGTCTTAAGGCAAAGTTTTATGAGGACAACAGGGTAACAGATAACAGAACAGTTCTATTTAAATTCTCTAAAAGTGAGTACATTACATCTTGTACACTGGAAATGGAATACGCTACTACTGATAAGGCAAGTGAAGGTTTTTTCTCCCAGTTTTTCTCCCAGTTATTTTTTTAACTCAAGTAAGCAGAGGGACAGTCATAAATAGCTTTCATTTTATTGGGTGAAATCTTAAACAGTGACCTTGATATTTCTTGAGGAAGGAGGAGAGATGCAAGAGTCTAAAAGGAAAAGGTTGAAAAACTGATTACCATGAGACAATGAGCCCCATATAGTGTGAAGTGAGCATTGATATTTCTTCTTCTAAAAATTCTCATGTTATTTTAGATCATTTCTACTCAGAATTGTATTGAATTATATTGACTGACTGCATTTATTTATTACTATTCAAAAATAATTTATTGGTCAATCATACAATAGTGAGTAAGTATACTCATAATCTGAGTTCTTTCATTCATTATTCAGATAAAGAGTTGGTTTGGTCTCTCCTAAAGCACAGCTTTTCAGTCTGGAAGTCTTAATTGTAATAATAATAATTACAGTAATTTAGTTTTGCCTGCTGCTGCTCTTACAGTAGGATTAACAAAATTTTTTTTGAAGAGCCATCAACAGGAGCAAGCTTTAAGTCACTGATAGGATCCTAAAACAATAAAATGGCACGTATTGAGCATGAACTGAAATCAACCGTAGTATTAAATTTAAAATATGTAAATCAGAGGAGAAAAGAGTTATGGGTAATGATCTTTCATTTCTGAGCTAATGGAAGGTTCTAACTGGGTATTATTCTTTCTGCTCTGCTTGATCTGCAAAGACACTCCAATTTACAATTACTTGTAAAGGATATTATCCTTTAGCTGAAGTTGTTTTTTGTTTGTTTGTTTGTTTGTTTTATGCTGCTAAAATTTCATTCTAAAGTGATTCTGGATTCCTCAATGGTCAATAATTTGCCTCTGAAAGCATTTATTTAGAAATGTAACCATTGAACATATTTAAAAAGTGGGAAAATTCTTTCTCTACTGAGATGTAATGTTTCTACTTACATCTGAGATCACAAATACACAGATACTTTCATCAGTGAATTTCAGAACATACGATTATTGCAAGAGTTAAAAATCAATTGATACCTAACTTTCTGCTTGTCATACTTTTTTTTTTTTTTTTCCCAATAATATTTTATGGATTTTTTAACTAGTGCATTCTGAGAATAACAGCATCCATGGAATAAATAAGAATATTGAAGTTACTGTAGGAGTAACTTCTATACAAAGAATTATAACTTCGAAAACAACAACAACAAAGTTTGTGTTACCCTTGTCTTTAAAAAAAAAAAAAAAAGCTTCAGAAACAGGGTGGTGAAATAACATCCTGAAATAGAAGAAAAATAATTTAGATGTCTAAAAGCGTAATCTTAGGATAATTAAATTGGATGTAGGTTCTTCTAACTCCACGTAAGTAATTCCTAATATTTACTGCAGTGTAATAAAGAAAAAAAGTATGTCATTTGAGTCTAATCATTCTAAAAACTTTTGAAAACTAGTACCTTTCATTTGACATAGAAGGTGTTGAAAGAGTTAACACTTCACTTAGGCTTTCTTAAATCTATACATTCCTCTTAGTCAATAACATACTTGAATGTGAGTGCATGTGAACACAGACAAAATACAGCTTTTTTTTTCCAAAAAAAAAGATGTCTTTTTAAGAGTCACTGCAAGAATACAATGTATTGTTATGTACAAATTGTACTGTTATCCACAGATAGCACATTAAGTTCTACAATAGACCTCTGGAAAAGGAATGTGGTCTTTTCAGTTTTCTTGTAATAAATACTTTATGTATAGTTCAAAGGTGCATGGGCAGGAGACTATCCAATATAAGTCCTTAGAAAGCCTGATAAAATAATAACTAAAACAATTACAGACCCTAAGGGATACTGAAAATGTATGCAATACATACTGAGAAGTGTGATATTTAATAGAACAGAACTTTATTTCAGTACTGCTGAAACAAACATGCAATGTTTTAGTAATAGGAAACAGATACTATGTATTCGAGAAGCTTTACTGTAAGAAGAAAAGGGTGAAATAGATGTGGCTTATTACAGGCAAACATAATGAGATTCAAATTGTTACATGTCATGAAAAGAAGAAAAGGTTTTCAAATTGCATGCTTTTTCCAGAATGCAGGTACGATTCCTGGTATACCACTAGCCCAAGGGCACAACATATTGAATGACTTATTAAAGTTTCATGATACAAATTTATTTCCTAACAACACTGGAGGAATTTATTGCTTTCTATTACAGGAAGCAATGCTTCTCAAAGGTGTTTACAATTCTCAAATTGCAAAAATTAATTTTCAAATTGAATGAAGCATCATGTAAGTAAGCTTCATGAGCTCCTCATTCTTCACACCCAGACCTAACTACAAATATAACAAAGTAAAATAGATTAGAACAGGCAAGCTACATGTATTAACGAATTATGGTTTAGTGAATGAGTGTCTTTCACTTGACCAATGATAATTCAAAAGATTCTTCCAAAGAGCAAAGCAGAGTCAGGCCAACAGCCTATTTTCATATTTAAGCTTAGAAGAACAATGAAATTATGTGCTCTTTGCTGAACAGGGGTGAAGGAACACTTATCAGGTTGAAATTTATTCTATCTCATATAAAAGCAGCCCATTGTTGAGATGCATACTACTAATATCTTTGCAAAGGCCTATGATTTTACTGTAAAAATGCTGCTCTTGTATAATAGTATCACAGTAGCAAGGGGAAATGATTGAAGAAAAAAAATAGCAAAGTAAGAACTAGAACAGCCAAGCAAATTAGAAGTGGATATACTGAAAATTTACTAAATCTGATCTTTTGAACCCAATTTTAGAAGAATCATGGCTGATAAAGTGATAAATTATAATCCAAATATCAAACTTCAGCTCTGCTTCTCTGACTGGAAATTCTCAAGCCTGCTCATTTCCACTGGTCCAGCCAAACAGAATGAAGATAAAAGAACTACCACATTTTCCAATAAACTACTGTGAAGGCTACTTAAACAAACAAAACCAACCAACAAATCAAAAACTGATTGTGATATAAAACCAGAAATAACTTTAAATGTTCAGTTCTACACATTTTTCTATATTAGAGGCTTCATCAAACATTAAATCACAAATAATTAAGTCTCTTTTGAATGGGCTTTTCTCACTTCTTGATAAATTTTATCAACGGACAGCCTAGGAGGAAAAAGTTCATGGCAATTTAACTGAATTACCCAATACTCTAGAATGGTCTTGTCTTGACATTATTATTCATAAAGACTAAATCACATTTAACTCAGAAGTTAAGTTTCACCAGAAAATAAATTAAAATCTTTATTCTGATACAGAAAATTCAAAGTAGCTAAGTAAGCCTAGGTGTATAAACTATTTAAAAACAAGTGTACAGGTAAAACCCTGCATCCAGGTGGGTTTCAGTCTATTCTGCACCTTTCTGTTCAAAATCTTAATAATCCCTGCTTATCAAGGAAGGTTATTCAGAAGGTTGTCAAGGCCTTGAAATCTGTTCCCTGCTCTGCTTAGTTTACATATCCTTTGCGAGTGCCCAGCTTGCTGCTATAACCCTGTCTCTCTCTTCTGCCTGGCATAATCTCCCCAGACAATGTTCAGTGTTTGCCTAGGAAAGGCACTGTCTGCTCTCTCTCTAGACAGTGTCACCTTGCCTGATCACTCCTTTAAAGGAGAAATAAGATGCACATTTAGAACAGAGAACTCAACCAAATGTTGTTTGTCAAACCATAGCTTGACAAATTCATATACATATGAAAAATATACCAGGTACACAATTTACAGTGGGGCTTGGAATGCATTTTCACAAATAATATTTTTTTCAAAGTGTTATTAAAAAAATGATAATAATAAGATAAATTTGAATTAGACATCATAAATTTCAGTATAAATGTATTTTAGTATAAATCTTTACTGTGACATGCCAACATATAATTGAAGAAAAGCCCAGGAGGTGTAAGAGGTTAGTTTTCCCATGATAGGCATTTCCTTGTGATTATGCTGTGACAGCTGGAAAGTAAGTCTTAATTTTTTTAGAAGTGAATTTAATTGCTTTAGAGAGTCAGTTTAGCATATCACTTCAGAAATGCCCCAAAGCTACAAGTAAACCCATTGTTAGCCAAATAGCTTCTTATTTGTAAGCTTCTTAGTTTAGGGCACTAGTTACTAAATTATGTTTTCACTATCTTACTGAGTATTCCACAAGTGGCCTCCAAATCTTATCCCTGTTGGAACATTTTCAATTGAAAGTTTGATGATAAGGATCCATGACACTCTGAGAACCACTGATCCTAGGTGATGTGCTATAATCCAGAGAATCTGGGAATTGGGGACTTAAAGGTTATCCTGGCAACATGGCTAATCCATCGAATGTAAGCAGTTCTAAGGAAACAATTGTTTAAAATATGATTATGATTTTTAAAGAAGTGGTAAAATTACTTTTCTGAAAAAGATAACGATTCTCAGCTTGAAAGAAGCTTATCTTAAATGAAACAAATATAGTTTACAATTAACAGTGACTTAACTCTTCTGCGAATACAAAAAATAAAAAATAAAATGTTGTTTTAATTGTAGAAAGTTTTCTAGTTATCCAGATATCATGGGTGTATGTTTTCCACTACATGCAGTTCTTGGATAAATGTGGGGTAGATACTTTGTATCAACAGATAAGGTATCTCTAGAGACAGCTTCATCTTCTGGAGGCGTATCATCGATTTCCAAACAAAACAGAACAGAACAGAACAGAGCAGAGCAGAACAGAACAGAACAATGACAAATAAGTAATTGCTATTGTATGTTTAAGGAAAATAAGGTAAGGCAACATACAATATGTATGAAAACAAAATATTACAGTTATGCTGTACTTTCTCCCTGCAGTACAAAATTTATAGGACATGAATAAATTAGAAAATTTAATAATCATTTTGTATTTTCTTACTTGTAGCACCTTCATAACTGTTTTACACTATATCATAAAGCTGTTTTTTATGTCTTTTGTTTGTGTGTGTTTCTCTGTGTATTATACAGATTAGTTCATTAGCCATGAAGTTCAAAAATAAGATGCATATATACATCCAATAATATCCATATGCATCCATAAGATATTTTATGGATATGGATGCATATGGATATTATTGGATGTATATATGCATCTTATTTTTGAACTTCATATCCGTATTGGATGCATATATGCATCTTATTTTTGAATGTGATGTTCATAAAAATGTGAATCAATTACTATTACACCTTGTCATCTCATTGAAGATATGCCGATATCTTACAGTTTGTTTTTGTAGTCTCTTAGTAATAGTAAGTTAATAGTCTTTTAGAAGTATGAACTTATTCATAATTATTTCCTTCTTTTCTGAACAACTGAAAGGAAGCTAAAATAGAGAGGATAAGCCCAATAGGGTGAGACCACACAAAAGAAGTGAATCAATATTGTTCAAGGGAAAGAGGATAAACAAAGGCTGTAAGAAGGACAATCACTAAAATAATGCATGAACAAGACTGTTGGAATGCACTTATATTTCTCAAAACATACAATGCATCGGGAATGAGAATTTTTTTCAAGAAACAACAAAGGAACCCAACACCTAAACATTAAAATATCTAACTGTATCTGATGATACCTCACTAAAAGGTTAACAAAACAAAGGAGCTAGACTAGTTTTAATAAAGAAAAATTAAGCTATTTATTGTAGAGCAACAAGTATAGTTTTGAAGATAGCTGTTGGAAGTGTTTCTCTAAGGTGAGGATTTGACCAGATACACTTCATCTGACAAAAATTCTGTTGAGGAAAAGACGATGTACAAATCCTGTTTCTCCTTGTTTAGAAATCTCTAAGTGTTTTACTGTGAATATTGAATGAAGGAATTGGACATTGTAGGTAGTAAACTTGCTCGTTAAACTTAAATCATGCCATTTCATATTTATACTAGAGAACCGTACTTAGAAAAAGAACACACTCACCAAAACACCAGAACTTAAATTACATAAAAATCAACAGTTCTGGAATATAGTGTTCTACCCTACTTTTAAATACATGACAGTTAAGCAACAAAGGACACATATCTCAACAATTAGCAACAATAGTAAAAAAAAAAAAAGATCTGTGTCTGTGTCTGGATGTTAACTCATCTGCAAACATTAACATGATTCTTATATTCCAGGTCACCATCAGGAAACTCATAGTGATGTCCCTGATGGCTATTATTAGTCTCACAAATTTCCCTCTTTTCTGACTTTTAAAAGTCAGAACATTCTTACGATACATAGCAGAGTTATGATCAGTAATAGTAAACAAAAGTAATAAGATCAGTAAACAAAAGTAATAGTAAACAAAAATAGTAAAAAAATAGTAGATAGTAAACAAAGGTAATAAGATCAGTAATAGCAAACAAAAATATAAAAAACTCCTGCAGTATTAGGCTAAACCTATAGACTGGAGTTATGGATGAAATGTATTGAAATTTCTATGGCTGAAATTTCAACTAATAGTCCAAATAAAGATAGCCTGAAAATATAACTAAAGGACATATGAACAACATTGCTGAGGTGTGCAGTATGATATTTAGACCCATTTATTATTTTGTATTTTGCATGAGGGAATGTAGTAACTAGCTGTGAAATCTAACTTAATTGAAACATTACATTTACTAGATACCAGATACCTCTTTACAGCTGTTTGTAGAGAACAGAACTCTAATAATCTCATTTGCCTTTAAGTTAAGTATGGAGCGTCCTTATGTCCTTTATACAGGAGAATGTCATTTAGAATCCACGAACGTCATTTAGAATCCAATTTTGTTTTGTTTTGTTTTGTTTATTTATTTACTTAATATGTACCTTCTATGTTCCTGTGTTCTGGGTCAGCAGGAGTTATACATGTACATGTTTGCAGGTAGTACTCTGTGCAGATACTGTTTCTGGTGCTCATTTGAATTCAGTTAAAGAAACTACAGAAATCTTAAATCTAGGAAATCAAGGTCACCTTGTTATTGTTAAAACAATGGAAAACACCAGGTAAATACAGCATGCAATGCAAATTCATACAATGATACTTTCATTTTCTTACTGGCATGAAGGGCTTTCTGCACTACATTTAACTGCCATTCTACCAAATTTCAAGCACTGCAGACAGATTAATGATCAAAATTGCTTCAATACTTTTCTATCTGTTGCATAGGATTATGACACTCCTTTTTCCTACAGCACAGGTAAAGAATAAATTAGTGTCGCTTCATAAATACAGTTTAAATTTACTAGCCAGATATTGCAGAGTGTGCAAAAACATCTTAGAGAACAGACGATGAATTGTCTCTAGTAGAGGTTTTTGTTTCTTCGTACCTTTTAGCACTTGGCTCATCTCTAATACTTAGCTTTTCTAAGAGAATTGAGGATAGTTTCAACCATGAAAGTAGAAATTAAAGAATAAAAATCTGATAATTCATAAACATACACTCATTGTAAAATCCAGACAAGATCAGCTCATCTATGCTATTTCTTCTCTTTCCTAAGCCTACTCTTACACTTGTTGTGACCTCTCTCTTCAAACTGAAGCGTTTCCACAGTCATAACTGTTTCTGCTTCCATGTCTGGACTCTGCCTGCTAAACAGATTGTACTTTCATTTTATCTCTCTCTTCAATGATACGTTTTAATTGCCCAACAGTAAAGCTAGTTCTAGCCACCTCTTTGAACATGTATGAGCCACCATCATTTGTCATGCCTTATTGGCAAGTCGATAGCTGACTTTAAAAGAAAAAAAAATAAATCAAAAAGTCCAGGCAGTTTGAATTGAATTCATAATCTACAGAACAAGACCAACAAATCTAAACAGATGACTTGGTACAAAGTGAAGAAAAAAGAGCTGTCAGTGCTTGTCTAGTTATGATTTACACATTTGCAGTTATTTTGAGATATTTTTAGCAATACTAAACTCTCATTTACTATTTGTAGTCACTGATTTCTTTCTCTCTTTATTAGGAGATTTAATTGTGGAAAGAAAGTATCTTCATGATTCAGGCTAGCCATCTACAGTATTCTATTCATATGCATGGATTATTATGAACTATGATCCATAAGGCATACAGTAACACAACAACCACTGTTCAAAATGGCATTTAATTTCTTCATGTTTGTGACCTTATTACACCAGACACTTATCAGACACCAAATAACAAATGCAAAACCAATGGTTCTCAATACCAGATTAATCTCACATTTAGAATTCAGAAGCTTTTGAGAAATTACTAAATTCATATGTTGACTTCTTCAAGCATTCAGTAACAGCAAATGCGGTCCTGTGTAATCCATACTTAAAATGGATTTTGATGGCAGCACATCACGCGCTGCCCAGATTACCCCAAGCAATTTACAGCATCACTGCTCCAGATGTGGATGGTATTTGTATTCTAATGGGAGTAGCATATAATTAGCATCACAATTGAAGAGGTCAGAGAACATCAGCATTAATTTGGTCCCAGTTTAGATGTCGACACAGGTATTAAAATAATGCATAACACCTTCTGTACCTAAACAAATTGGTTGGTCACTCCTGTCAATGTTAAGGATGTGTTTGCGTGATAGACACTGAAGAAGTTTCTCTGTGAAAGGTCATGATCTTGAATATTACTTTTTAGATCAAATTGTATCCACCACATCTTTAATTTAATTTTAACCCTGTTTCCATTGATCTGTGTATCTGCTATTTCAGAGCAATGTTAAAAAGCAGTAGCTTATCTCCTGAACAACAGAAGCTCTCTGCAAGCTCTCTATTTAAAAACTCATATAAGCCTTAAAAAGTTTAGTACAGAAGGGTCATACCTTTTTCCTTATATAAATTTCCTCACAACTTCTTGAGAAAAATAAAAGGTGATAGAAGAAGCATGTATGAATAAACACTTCCTGTTGTTTGCCACTTCTTTCTACCTTATATAGGTAATATGGTAAAGGTTTGGAAGCGAGTTCCCAGTTGCTGGAAAATAAAGCCAAGTTGCTGGATGACAATGTAAAACATTATTCCAACATAATTTATAGTTTTTAGTTATTTTCAGTGGAGATGAAGAATGAATAATGTACTATCTGAATGAATAATGTAATATCTGAACTTTAAATACTAAGTCGATGATATTTCCAATACTTGTTTTTCTAAACGGAAACTTACTAATTATATAGGGATTTGAGTGACAGCTTCAGCTGTATTTCTTAATCCTGTTAAACTGCAATGTAAAGCTATGCATATATTTAAAGAATAAATATATATTGGTCTTTATATTTATATGTTGGTATATGAAGACCAAATATATGCAGTTATCTGTATTCTTTCTTCACTTTTAGTTTTCCAGATAAGCTGTTTTGTAAATGTTGGGGAACTATGAAGAAAAATAAAGTCTACAGAGCAGTTTTGGAATAATAAATCAATATATCTCTATATTCTGCCATTTCATAAGTAAAGATTATTTTACACCCAGAATAGTGTTGGGAAATCCCATATTTTTATCAGTGCTAACTGTAATTTGGACACATCAAGGGACCCTACTTAGTGAAAACTCTATTGGGATCTGTCAGATCAGCTGCCAAATTACATCAGCTTGTCATTAAAACATAATCTTTGTGTTTTATTGGATGTCTTCAGCTTATGTCTGAAAATTAAATTAGGTCTGGGATCATGGAATTTAATAAGAACTGGTACTTTGAATCCCATTCACAGGGTTAACTCAGATTTCACCATCAAAAAAAGTCACCATATTTAAGAATTAAATTTCTTAAAAGTTTGCATTAACTATTTATGTAATACCTTAAGTATACAGAAATAGCAGAAGAAGCTAGGAACTTCAAGTCAGATGCTACATGAATAAAATATGTATTATTTAGTGATTTGGTTTTTTCATCCTTAGAAAGAAGGTCTTCAGTAAGACTTTTCTGGGAGATCTCACAATTGAAATGTATAAAATACATAGATTACAAAATACAGCTGAAGTAAAGGCGTAAATGCATGAACACATTATAACAAATTTATAATTTGTTATAATGGCAGTCATTTACTTTTTCCTCATGATAAATGTAAAGTAATAGTACTTCACAAGTGGTTACTATACCAAGGTAAGTTTTTCCAATTTGATGTGATCAGAACCCAGTAAAAACTCTTATAGCCTTAACCAGTGCAGAGTCTGGGCTCAAAATTGTATGTGTACCACCGCTACTTAAACCACAGAGAAATCTGCATTTGATGGACACCAAAGGCTTTGGAATGACACAAGAGAGTGCAACTCTATTCATTCAAGCTCTAAGCATCTAGACGCAGATATTTTTATGTCAGGTAAACTATTCAGTTCTCAACCCCCCCCCTCTCCTTTTTTTTTTTTTTAATTTTATTTTTTATATATCTCCCTGTAAGCTGGCTATGATTGAAAGCAAAATGCCCCTTAGGCAAAGACATCACTTTTGAGTTACAGAGGCACTTATCAAAATTGTCCATATTAAGGTTCTGTCCATGGTATAACAATTTTCTTGAGGAAAAGAATATATCTGAATATTCAGCTGATTTTATTAAATCAGTTCTCCTAGGCCATGCTCACATCCTTTGGGGTGTTTGATTTTCATGAACATTTGAGTGACTAACTTATTGGCATGCACATTTGTGCAAAGTTAATTTCAAAGTACTATGCACCACTATTTGCAGAAGGAAAGTAAAATCCACACACAAAAGTATTTGTGCTGGAAGGGCTTACTGCTGTGGGATTTATCTGATTTACCACAAAATCCCAACCTCCAGCAGTCAATATCTACTGAAATACACGTGATCTCCAGAGTTCAAAATTATTTCAATAACTTGATTTTTTAAACTATTAACATTTATTAAAAAAATAAAAAAAAATCTGCTGACAAACAATAACCAGAAAAGAGACCAAGCTTTTAAAGTGAACATATTAACTATTTAGCTCCACTGAATTTCAGCAATTATTATTTTAGTAGACATTTTTAATGGAAAATCATATTTTAAGTAGTATTGGAGAAAGCTTTTTCTTTATTTATTTTTTCATGGGAACAACATAAATGCAATATTAGTTCCAATGTCAGCTTTACATATATTTTATTCTTCCTTTCACTTAATATCATGCCGCCAAAGAACAGATTCATTTTTCTCCTCCAGAAGAGTGAAATAACAGATGATATCTATGGAAAAAACAGCTTTATTTGAATTATTGAGTGAATCATTTTTTCTCCAGTTCATTAAACTTCTCAGTAAGAAAATTCAAACTCATATATATTTTTGTCCATTTTAAGGTACATATTGCAGTTGTGTTGCTTGTTTACTTTCAATATAAAAGATGAATTCAAGTATTAATCTATGCAATCAAAATCTAATGGAAATAATGATAGTTTCACACTTTTTTTTTTTTTTTTTTTTTTTTTTTTTTTTTTTTTATGTAAAACGCTTCAATTACACTTTAAAGAACCTCTCATAAAATTGCAAGGAGCTGAGGATATAGCCTCAAGAAACTTGACTCCATATAGGACTTTACTATTATTTTATGAGTTGCTGTTCTTAAACTGCATTGAAAAAAGATTCTTGCTTACATTTTTACTTATATTTCTACTTCAGAAAAGTGTTTGGATTCTATCAGCTGTGGTTGTCAGGAAACATGCAAATAAAAAATAATAATAAAAAAATACTTAGGGGGCTCAAAACAAGGTTTGGTCAGTCATATTTCTAGGTGAAGATGCTTCTTCTTTGCTTATCACTGCAGGATTTGTAGGAAAGGAAAAAAGCAACATATATGCTGCCTTGCTTTTTTGTGATCATTGGAAGAACTGAGTTCAGGAATGTATCAGCTACTGGGGTAGAAAGGCTTATTTACAGTCTTTATAAAGATAATAAAATGTTTAAAAATACTCATTGGTCATGCGTAAAGGCTCATTGTTATTATATTTACTATTAAAAATAAAAAATTTTATAAATTCAGAAAAGAACTAGGCTCCTCACCCTTCAAAATCTGCATGGGAAGAAGGGTAGGGAGAGTCCAGTATTTGGTTTCTCCTGACTCAAAGAGACACATAAAATAGGGAATCTGAAAGTAACCTGGACAGCTCGTTAGAAGAACGCCTCTAGCACTCCTGTGCTGCTCTGCCTCTGTAAAATCTTGCACTCACTCACAGCAAGTGCCTCAGAAAGCAGCATGTCAGTGGGATTATTGGGTAGGCAGAAACCTCGCCTGGGGAGAATTGTACCCTTTCTTATTCTTTTTTGGAATATGATGTGCAGGGCTTACAAGAAAAAAAAAAAAAAAAAAAAAAGACCTGAAGAAAGGAGAGATGCTAACCTGCAAAAATGTGAAAGAAAATAAAAAGTGCTCTGGGAGCCAGCACAAAATGTAGAATGAGTGAAAAATTTCTTATTCATTTACATGAACATGGCTACATTTCACTTCCTTTGCACATGGCTATTCCACTTCTTTTTCTACTCCTACTTAACAGGCAGAAAGTCTCCTGGGAATTCTCCCTCCAGGAGCTTGTAAGGGACATTAAAAGTTTTCTGACCTTTACACTTCTCTGCTTCATGGTCTCACATCACAGTCACCAAATCTTTACTCAAGGACTGTAGGCTGTCAGTCAGAGCTAGCTAATACCATTCAGACAGGTCAACACAGAACAGTACCAAATGTTTAATTTGCAGGCCTAACACAGACATCACAGCAAAGTATGTAAGACTGTTTCTGATACAACATGGTAGAGCACGCCAAACTGTTTTCCCAAGCTCAAATTTTAAATATAAAGTTTTGTATTTGAATACAATCTATTTAATTATTTATTACCAATGAAATCAATTTGTGAAGATCTAATAAGAAGAGATGACACTATTTTTTATGTCAAAATCTAAATATATTTAGGACAAAGAGTAATTTTTTTTTGTTGTTTTGACACATTGCAAATACTTTATTTGTGAAGTGAAATCTGACTTGCTTTATCCAGATTAGTTCGCCCACATGAATGCACCTATGATAAACCCAGCATATTAATTGTAATAACTCTCAGCTACACTTAAGGTCAAACAGTTCATCATTACAGCACTGGATGGAGAAAGGGAATTGGAGGGAGATAGATAATTATCTTTTCTCTCCTCCTATTTTATCCTCCTGATTTGCATCATTTTCTTCCTTGGATCTCATCCCTATGTGTCTCCCTTTTCAAACAGCCTCTCCATGTGAGCTCCCCTGACAAGATATGGGGAGAAGTTCCAGGGCTGAATGTGTTCACACCAAGGTCATGACCCTTCCCTTTCCACTGTTACTAGACGATCATAATCATTAAATAGTATTTCTTGTACATATTATAAAAAAAAAAAAAATCCCTTTGAAAAACAAACAAGTTCAGATTAAAGTAAAATTGTGTAAATTTCAAAATTTGTGAAAATGAAAAGAAGTCCATTAAGATGAACTAGCTTGCATTACATACAAAATGATTTACCTTTCAGCATAACAAGAAAAGTCCTGCCTTGAATCATTGACTTTGGCCTCACATGTTAATTAACCCATTGTTGTTGTGTGTACAGTTATGCAAATGTTGGAGCTGGTAGTTACTTTGCCAGAGAGAAACGTGCCAAAATGTGGAGGTCTGCTACCCTCCATTCCAGGTATCCATATGAAGTTGAAAGAACTGAGATAAAGAAACAGCTAGCAGGGTAGACTAAACTGCACAGGTAAATAAAACTCAACCCTGTACACATGCATTCTCCCCCCACCAAATGAAAACCAGACTTGCAGACACCAGAACCTGAAAGTTAGGCCTTGAACCTAGAAATTAGATACAAAGCATTTAAGGCTAGAGATTTTCATCACAGAAACTGTAACCTCTAATGAACAGAGGTTTGATTACTCATGACCCTTCCTGGGAATCTCTAGGTCAAAAGAACAGAAAGTGATACTTGGTGAAAATTCTGAGATAGTGGATGTTGTATAAAGCCACAGTTGATATTTATTGACATGGTGTTTGGAAGCTTTAAGAAGATTAGGTCATACCTGGCCCTTGAGCCTGTGGCAACATCAATGGATGTTCCACAAAGATTCCTGCTTTTAGCATTGTCATCCTTTATCTTAGCAAACATCAAAATCTGAGCACAAAAGACAGAAAATGAGCTATTGATTTTTCAGTATTGTCTTAACCTGCAGCTTAATTGAAGGTCAGTATATGTATTCCTGTCAAAGACAGACTTTTGCTATTCATTGTTGCTGTCTGACACAAAACTCTCCTCAAGAGGGAGAGCACAGATATTCTTCAGACAATGCTCAAAAGGAGAATATACAACCTAACACTTTCAAAAAATCTCTAAGGAAAATAGAGGCATGGAGAAGACAAACTGCAAAGTAATTGGATTAGATGTCAAAAGCTTTATGGAAGCTGGGGCAGGGGGGAGGGAGATAAAAAAAAAAAGAGAGGAAGGGACAGCAAGAGTGAGAGAAAGGCACAGAGATGAATGTGTATTTGCCGTTAAAAGACAACAGATAAATTGTCTCTTTATAGAAAGTGGATGACTGTTCCTCTCTCTCTGTTCTGTTCACTCTCTCATTGAAGGGTGTACAACTACAAACACTTTTCCTAACACTGTAAAATAGTAGCTTTTGTGAATAAAAGGAACTTGTTCTATTAGAAGACAAATGTATTATGACAGCAAAACAGAAATTGTCAGATAACAGATAGAAAAGAAAATCCACATCTTTCTCTTATTTCCTGTTATTGCTCTTGCTTCGCCATCCTTCACCATCACCCTATTATGAAGGACCAGGCTTTGCCATTTCAGATCTGTCATTCACAAAAGGAGTTGCCAGTTACTTTTAGCCATGTGGTACTTAATAGGGCATTTCTTGATGGAGAATAACTGCTGTAACCATAGGACAAGAAGTTTTAACAATTAAAGTAAAGATCTTAAGAGCTCTTGATTTGCTTCAGAATGACGAAGAAGCACCTTTGAAAACATAGGAAGTTGAAGAGCATTCATAGCCTGCAATTTTATAAGATATCTTCTGTTAAACTTTGGTAATTTGATTCACAGAAAGAAAAGACAGTGGCAGTTTTACAAAAGACATCTTGCCCCATTAGTCAGCATAGCAAACAGACTATCCCTTCAGAAAGGTCACTTCCCAATGCATAGTTTATGTGAAACACTGCAAAGCTAGTAGGCGCAAACCAGTGGGCAGGTATTTTTAAAACATATGCTAAAGTTAAAGGAGTAAAAGCATTTACCCTTCCACAGGATGGAAGGCCAGGTACTCAATATCAAACTAGATAATAACAAGGTTTCTCAAAAAAAAATCTTCAGAGAAGAGCATTGTATGACATGATTATTTAATTTCAGACCACATCTTAAAGTAGTATAACTGATATCCATAAGATCCATAATTTCAAGGGATAAAACTGAGTCACGGAAAAAGATGGTTTTTTTGAGAATCAGCTTATACAGAGCACTGTCACATGAAAAAAATAACATTTCAGGGGGGGAGAGCAGAGCTAATGTAAAACATTACTAAAAGAGCTTGAAAAATGTTTTCATGCTTCCTAAATGATTGTCCATGGTCTGAACAATTCCTGGAGCTATGAAAGCTGTAAGTCATACACCATAGCAAATTAGCCAACTTCTTTAAACAAAGTTAAGGGATGCTACAGAAACAAAACAAAGTTAAGAGAAAAACAAAACAAAACAAACAAACAAACAAACAAAATACACATGAACACCTTCACAGCTAAAGAAAGATGAAATCCTACATGATACAGTAATTTGGTAAAAATTCCTTTCACAGAAGAAATTTGATACAAATATAAATAGAATTCCTCATCCCATGATACTGTCTTGAGGTATATTCATTCTTCTATGACTTGTTGTTGCTTCTTTTGAAGAGATTTTCTTCTTCTGTCCCAAATTGTATATTGTGATTACTACAGACAACAACAGTATGAATTGGCACTGCAGTGGAGACTTAATTGCAGATCTTCCCAGCTATATTTATAACCTAACACCACCTGTACATTTTGGATCTAATGTAACATTGAGAGCATTACAGTGAGATTCTGTTTGGAGGCTTAAGTCATACACAAGATTGCCTATACTTTCCTTCTAGGCTCACAAGTCTTTTACAGTAATTTATGACAGTAGAAATGACTCATAGTACGTATTTGTGTGGATTATGATAATTACCATTGTTTTTGTGCTGTCCCCCCCCCCCCTTTTTTTTACTGTATCATGTAAACTAAGGGCTGAGTGAACAAACTACAAATCAAACACTTTATTATTAAATTCAGACTAACTAGTTCATATATATTAAAGGAAAACCAAAGAACACAGAGAACTGACCTGTAACATAGAAACAAAGGTGAGAAGCTTAAAAACATACTTATCTTTTCAAGTAAAATATAGGTGAGATATAGAAAGCAAGCTATTTGCTAAGAGTTGAACTTTAGCATATAAACATGCATATTTTCATATAGATGCTCAAACTCAGAGCTACAGAATGACCACACCAGAATGCAATCAGTAGCTAAGGAATGTTATCTAATGAAGAAATAAATAATGAACTTTTTTTGTTGTTTTTTTGTACAAAACTTATGAAATAATTCTGTTCCAGCATTAAAAAAGTTATCTCTGAACCTGGGTGGAGGAGTAGAGTTTTCCACATGGGAGAAGAAGTTTCTGAAAGCACGTATATATTAGCTATTTAAATTAATTATTACATGGACTACTATTTATAGGAGATATTTCACTGAATACTGCCTCAAAAATTTTTAGAGTTTACAATCACTTTGTCTAGATCTTTCCTCCAAACCAACAGTATAACAAGCTAAAATTTTAGGGACTTAAGTTTGAGATTTTTTTTTGTTTTTTTGGTGTATTACCTAGAATATATTAAAGGAAGAATACCTGAGAGATTATAAATTGAAATAGGGAAATTAGTGGAGAGACTTATACCACTACAGGTCTTAGAAAAAGATTTTGATACAAAATTTAGCTAAATGATACCACAACATATCATTCACATAAATACCTTTTTCAGGTATTGTGCATTTCTTGTGCAATTCGAATAACCTTCTTTTGCTGTATCTTCAGGTTCTTGTTCTCTAGTATGTTTATTTCAGCATAGAGATGAAAATTATGGTTATGTTTTGTGTTGTTATTAAAATTATAACATTTGTAACTTACACGGGGACTGCTTACAGGAGAACATTTCTATATATAAAAAGTTATTTTTACAATGCTCAGTGCTTTTCTGTGCAACCATTTTCTACAAAGGCTGTTATTTAATTGCAAGTGATTTCAGTCCTCAGTATTGTCTTAAACAAATAAGAAATTGTAACTTTGAGCTGATCCAATAACGGAAGTAGATGCTTTTGTTCCCTCAACCTATATTGTATCTTGATAGCATATTTTCTTATTTTGCTGTACAAGTATTACAAATTGATCATCATCAATGCTCACTTTCTGCCTGAGTTTTGATTTTTTATTAAAAAAGCATAAACAGAGTAAGTTTCAGGATGCCGCAACCAAACTACACTTATTTGTATGGAAAAGAACTGTCTGGTATCAACTGTTCCACCTTGTCCTTTCTGTATGTTATTATATGTGACCTCCAAAGTGAAGTCCTTTTTTAAGACATGGTCAAGTCCACCCCCTTATATACAATTTTCACAGAATTAAAAATACAAATAATAATTAAAAAAATGGTACCCCATTTAGATATCATTTGAGCTGCGACACTTTTAATGCCTGCCATGAGTTATCAGCAATTTGGGTGCAAAGTATTTGGGAACATAGAAGAAGAATGTAAATATAATTAATACTTGAAGGTTAATGATTTCCATGACTTTACATTCACAATGCACTGCAATGCCAATGCTCCCCTGATCCCACACATAATTTATTGCAATCCTGTATCAAAAACTTTCAGAAATTCATCTTTATGGTCCTCACAGTTGTACCTCAACCACGGCAGAGAATAACACAATTATATGGCAGAGTATATCAGGAAAACATCACCACCATTACTGAAACTTGTCCGACATGCATCTGTAAAAGAACAATAACCCTATACATTCACATTATCTGGAAGCATGGAAACTAACCTTAACCTGATAAAAATAGAAAAGAACTCTGTTATTCCCAGGTGATATTCCCATATTGCCTTTGTTCAACATGCTCAGGGTAGGCAATTGCCCATTGCACAACCTCATATCTTTATGACTACTGTTACAGATAAAAGCCACGTACAAGAAGGGTTTCAATGTGGAGTTCACTGTATATCTCCATTTTTGGTATTGAACTACCTATAAAACACAATAGCTCAGTGTTTACCACACTGATGATTTAACACATTTATAAAATGCTTTGAGAGCTACAAATAAAATTGATAAAATGAAGTATCTTTATTTTACAGTTATCAGCTGAATTCTGAAAAATGATTTATGGAGGGTGCTTATTTATTTATTTATTTAATCTTTGCTTTCCATTGAGGAAAAGCCACTAGTGAAAAAATATTTTCCAACTGCACTAATCATCATCTGTAGCTATGAAGCTTTCTGACAGTTCTTGCAAGTTAAAGCACATAGAATCAACTGACACTCCTCAGACTTTTGGCAGCCATCAGACCTTCCTGAGCTTGTGCACAACTGTAACAACTGTGTTTGAACCAACAGCCTTGCTGTTGCAGCCAAATCATATGGATCCCTGCCTAGGCTGCTCCCTCAGCTGATTTGGTCGAAGAGAAAGTGGAGAAGAGGAAAAGTGTATGTTTTACTTTGTAGGGGTGTAGCCCTAGTCCCAGAA
Organism: Aythya ferina; assembly: GCF_964211825.1. Taxonomy (NCBI): domain Eukaryota; kingdom Metazoa; phylum Chordata; class Aves; order Anseriformes; family Anatidae; genus Aythya; species Aythya ferina. The sequence continues at coordinate 5,133,997 of NC_140311.1, forward strand.
TTTATTCACATCTATCTATTACCTGTAAAGAGGTGAGACAAAATATATTTGATATATCATGTTTTAGCTTAGTTGTAGGGGCAGAGAGGAAGATACAATGGACTTTGGTAGCTCATGCATGTAGCATAGTAACTGTGCTGCACTGCGGTTTGTGACACACTTTGCTTGCTCTGTGGCTTAAATCCCTCTTCCGATGCCTATGCTCCTTTGGAGAGACTCCCCTGAGGCTCCTTAGCAGCTCATACTACGAGATACCAAACTTACTGAGGAAAAAGCCTTTCCTCCTCAGAAACCACCTGCTATTGTTTCTTCTTCCAACACTTCTGAGTTCACTACACAGGAAATCGGGAAAGCAAAATTAATTCTAATATATAAGAGCACAAACATTGCCTAGTTGCACGTCTGCCTGTATCTGCCTGTATAACTCTCCCATCAAGCACAGGGAAGATATCCAAGGAGATATAGCTCTTAAGTATGTTCTCAAGCCATCTGTGAACATTTTAAAGTACATTCCAAAGTACACAGGAGACTATGGCATCATTTGGAGTGTAAGTGAAATGCATGGTACAGGGCTGGATCCAAATAGATTCTTTCTGTAGGGAGGTTAGTAGCAACTCACGCAGCTTTTGTTTGTGTTTTTTTTTGAACATTAGTTTACCTTTCCAGAGCTAGACTGGTGAGTATTAGATTATATAACGCCATGCTTAAGATGATTATTTTCCTTCATTAATAGCTTTCTATAGAAAGGCAAATCCCATGCTGATGCTGAAGCTTTCCTCTTTCCATCTTCCACATGCAGAAAAAATGCATTTGGAGTTGAAGAGAAAAGAAAAAAAAAGTTGTTATTAATCACATTTCTAGGCCAGAAACTTCTGCCTGAATGAATTGCTTTCTTTCAGAAACTATGCCAAATTGATTTCTTTAAATAAAGTTTTATTTTAAAGGAGGTCCTGTTTCGTTCATTGTGAGTAAACTCTTACGGTAACAGCCTGTCTTTTGGAGTTAATTGCTGCTTGTCTCCTTGGATATTATCATTTGCATAATTGTGATTCTTTTCAATAAAAAGGGATTATATAATCTTGGAGAAGCAAACATCATAAAATTTAAATTTACATGAAATTAAAGGAATAGTGTTCCATGGTAACAGTGCTATTAACTTCCACCAAAGAATGAAGTCTTTAATATTATAAAGTCAACGTATTTATAGAAAATCATTTAGACCATGCTGCTTCTCAAATGTCATGCAAAATTAAAACATCAGACCATACTTTGAAGCAACATTACTGAAATAAATATTAATGCCAACTTTAAATTTTTGTAATAAGGACATAAGGTTCTCCCGAGGTCAGTTTCATATTTCTGACTTGGAAAATTTGTACACCTTGCAAGAGTAAAAGAAGAAATTGGATAGCAAATATATAAATAAGAGTAAACTTTGAAGTATGCCATGATAAGTTTTCTGTGCCTTCCAGCATAACCAATGGTTGCATAAATGAACTTCAACAAGCTGCAGTGAGATTCTGAGATTATAGCAGAGTTTTTCCTGCCAGGGTAACTGGACCATTTACCCCTTCCTTTTTTAAAATATGGATTAATTTGTTGTATTTGTTTTTAATTGCCAGAAACATTTGAAGTTGTCGAGAGAACATGTCAGACTAATCTAATTAAGAAAGTGCTTTGTAAGCTGAAGAACAAAAACAAATTAGTTCAAAGGCCTGACACTGAAGAGCTACAAACTTGAATTTTCTAATGTTGTGTCAGTACATTTTTAAATAATTCTTTCACAATGTACTGCTGCACATTTAACACTCAAATAATTTAAATTAGGCCAATCTCTAGCATAAAAATTAAAAAAAACAAAAAAACAAAAAAAAAAAACAAAAAAACAAAAAACACTCACACCTCCCTTCCACTTTATTTAGCACTGCCCAACATCCCATAAAATTTCTACTCCCTGTCAAGAGAGCTATGTATTTGGTATCATAAGAACATTTCTTTCAATTAAATCACCAAGGTCAATAAAGACCTTAATTGTTGCAACCTCAAATCAGTCAATATAGACAACGTAACTATGGAATGTAATACAGCCACCTCTCTTCTAGAAAGGGTAGCCTCAAAAGCTGAAGTAAGATGATGAAGATGTAATGCAAAGCACAATCTATATTTAACAAAACAGAAACTGATGAGCTTCAAAGCTCAACTGAAACTTTGAAGCTAAACAATTTTCCTGCTCCAGCCTGATAACAAGTAATTTTCGCTTAAACTTTATAAGGTTAAATAGGCAAAAATTACAGAAAAATAGGCAAACTGAAGCTAAATGTCATCACGATCTGAGGGTGAATGAGCCTGTTGCCTTAGCACACCATGAAACTCCTAAGCACAGCACAGTGAGCAAAAGGAATTCTTCCTAGAAAAAGCTATTGTCCACATATCTAGGCATATTCTGGCATATTTGAATTAAAGGCTGTTCAGAAAGACAGATAAAATCTAGTCTGTGCTACCCACCTTAGCCATCAGAAAAGAGTAACTGTATTTTAATTGTTTTCCTCATGTGACAAATGCTTTCAACCCAATGAATTAGAATGTCCCTTTTACCATGCACTGCCATGTCTGCCATGAGGATTTGGGAAGCTATGAATTGATGTTCACACCAAAGTGAAAACAACTTTGCCACTGTTTAGTGTATATATTAAAAGAGATATCCAGAACAATAAAAATAACTGTATTTACTATGTGATTGTTTTAGTTATGGATCTTGCCTGTTGTAATTGGCTGGGAATAGAGACAAAGCAGAAAAACAGCCTGCATGTGCCTTGTATTTGCCTTTCTTATTGCAGCCAAACATGTTAAATGTTACTGATTAAATATATATATGTATATAAATATATCGAGAGGAAAATAGTAACTAAGAGTCTGTGTGGGGAGACTCTTAACCATTCATTCAAGGGAAAAAATAATTTCTAGTTCTACAACTGCAAAATGTTAGAAGGCTTCCCTGAAAAGGAACACATTTGCAAAGTGCAGTAATAATGCACCAAATTAATAATTCACAAATATTCTATTTTGAGTTAAGCATATGATAACATGTCAAAATATAGTTCCTCAGTGAGACATGATTTCATGTTTAACAACAAAAAAAAAAAAAAAAAAGAGAGAAGAAAATATTAGGTAAACAAGTCTTAAGATTTCATCTTGAAATAAGTAAAAATTGGCAAGCTTAGACTAGTGACTTTAAACAAACAAACAAAACAAACAAACAAAAAAACAGATCTGTGTTTTCAGTGCGTTGCAAATGCTGGATGAAAGTTAATGGTCATTGAAGTAAATTCTGGAACTGTCCAAAAACATACTTGTGAGATACACTTAGTAGTAATAGAAAATTTTATGTAAAGTAGTATTATGTAAAGTAGTAGTAATAGAGAAGAAAAAGTAGTAATAGAAAAGTAGTAATAGAGAAGATTAAGTACAAACTTTATATAGTGTGAAGCATAAATGAAACACATCCTCCAGCTTAAAAATAACGTGTAGGGGGAAAATTTGTTCCACATTAATGATGTCATAATTACTCTATTAAGTATTTGCTTGAATTACTTTTGAAAGAAATCTTTAATTTTCAAAAGCTTTGGGATATTGTCAATGTATAACTCAGTAAAACAGTTTTCCTTTCTTCATATCTAGAAAGAAAGGAAACAAACAAACTCGTCACTCTAAATTGAAGGTTTTTTCCTAATTTCATCTCCAAAATTTGAGATGCAGGTGATAGAAGGGTAACTAATAAAAAAACAAAACTTGTAACCAACAAAAACATATTCTTTGGTCAAGTATAGTTTTGCCTCTGTAGTAACCTGGTAGAATTTGTGCAAGTGTTGAAAAAGAGACAAAACAGGTAAGCTGGTTTATTGTTAGAAGTGGAAGGACCAGAAGTGGAACCTTTTTTTTTTTTCCTAGAAGTGAAAGGATTGTGAGTACTGAGATAAAGCCACACCTACACATACAGTTGTGAACAGCATACAGCTTTACAGAAATGGCTGCAGCTTTCACAGAGACCTGACAGCAAGGTTAATGATTTGGATTACTACATGGGAAGTAATGATTGTGATAAAGTCATTGGCAGCCAGAACTCAATGAGAACCCAGGTGTTCTAGTCCTATCTAGATTTTCTCTAACAGACAGAGCTCTTCTGGACAGACTGTCTTCTTTTGAGTACAGATGGTTGAAATTAAAATAGCTATGACAGTTCATTAACATTTTGGGGACAGCTGCTTTCTGCTTATTCTTTCTGTCTGGACTGATTTTATCTTTTGCCAAGTACAGATCTGTACCTCCTGTAACACAGACAAACACACTTTGCAATGAGTTGCTGTTGGGAGTCTGTAGCACTGCTGTAGCACTGCACTGGTAAGTTAAAGTACCACTCTCAGCCTGTGATTCTCTTCATTGCCTGGCTCAGACTGGGGGCTGCAGCACAGAAAGACAATCAGCACACACACAAACAACCATGTGTTTTCAAAAGGTGCGTATCAAAGTACTTATGCAAAAATAGGTCAGAAATTGTTACTGTACTGTAATACTATATATAAGCATACTATAGCATAAAGTACAATATTTTCTGAGTACTTATTCAAACATTTTAATGAAGTAAGAGAAGAAGACAACAGCTACTTGCTTTGGTTGAGGGAGGACAGCATTATTTAAAGATAACACTTGCACAGTCTGTAGAAAGAATGAGCATTTCCTGTCCATTCTCTTAGGGAGCCCTAAGGTGAGAAATTATAGTATGTCATCTGAACACTGCCAGATCCACTATCCAAGCAAAACAGTCACAACAGGGTGCATTAGAAGGAGAGTAAAACAGAGAGATCAGAACAGACCTATATCCACAAATTCTATTTTGTGGCATTCAGTAGGAAAGTTGGCAGTTACATTTCAGGTGACAGAGCCCTCAGTGTTGACATAAATCCTACTATAAAAGAATAAAATAAAAAAAAATATTTTTATGTCATACACAAAGAAAAAGACATCTTGGCTGGTTAATAAGTCTTGTGTTTATTTTTTCCCCTGGTAAAAAAGGAACCGTCACACTCTAGCTAGCTGGACAAAAGAAGTGATTCACTAAGTGATACTTAGCGTTGGTGCAGCCTCACCTTGAATATTGTGTGCAGTTCTGGGTTCCACAATATGAAAACAATGTTAAGGTCCTTGAGAGCATCCAGAGGAGGACAACAAAGCTGGTAAGAGGGCTGGAAGGCATATCCTGTGAGGAGAAGCTGAGGGCACTTGGGCTGTCTGGTCTGGAGAAAAGGAGGCCAAGAGGCAACCTCATTGCTCTCTGCAACTCCCTGAGGAGGGGAAGTGCAGAGCAAGGTGCTAGTCTCCACTCCCTGGGAACTGATCACAGGACACATGGGAATGGCACAGAGCTGCACCAAGGGAGGTTTAAAATGGACATTAGGAAAAATTTCTTTAATGTGAGGGTGGTCAAACACTGGCACAGATTTGCTAGCATGGTGGTTGATGTCCCATGTCTGTCAGTGTTCAAGAGGCATTTAGAAAATTTCTTTTTAACTGTCTTTTGGTTTGTTTTTGTTTTCATTTAAATATTTAGTGGACAAAAGTTTTGATTAAGCTCTATAAAATCATATGGCTTAATACAAAACCCCAAGTCTGAGGAAGCTTTAACCATCTTGTTTCAACTTCAAATAATTGTTGAACACTTCAACAAAAAATGTTCAAATCATTTGGCTGAACACACACTTTGTGTGAGTGTTCAGCCAAAAACAGACTCTGGGATAAATTTCTGTTGGCAATCCAAACTGAGTTAATATATGTGTCTCCACACAGTTCACCGCATGTTACTATACAATGTACACCATTATGAACAACCTATAAGACACAATTTCAAGGAATTATTCTGATTCGTTTTTTCATGGAAGAACAGCATAATCATTATCAAAAGTATGCTAACTATGAGTGCAGAAGCTACAAAAGATCTGATATTGCACCCTCAAGAAAACACAAAGATTGGATCATGTTTCTAGAAGAAAACAAAAATAAATGTAAATAAACACATAAATAAATAAATCAACAGGGGCATTTCTCTGGAAGTTTAAGCATCTATGGCACACTACTATGCTTTAGACCTTACTCTCAAGATTATGCAAAATATTATCTGTACATTATACCCAATATGTGATTTTAAGTCTGGATTAAAATAGCTATTAAGAGATAAAAATTAATGCAGTTTGTTCAAATGCACAGCAAGCCAGTATTGCATGCAGCCTGCATAGTAGCTGTGTATTTTCCAGATTTCCACTAATGTAAACATAAGTTATTGCTGCCACCAACAGGAAGTTTTTCAGTATATTTTATATCAGTAGTTCTCAAAATTTGCCTTTCTATACAAAATGCTGTACGATTGCATTCAGAAGGATACTTTTGTTGTGATACGAAATTTACAGTCAACACTGAAAAAACTGTACAGCAATTAATTCCATGTTCCCTACTAAACCTGAAACATGCATTAGTTTTCCTTCTCATTAAAACAGTTTACGGAAAACAGCCTATTATTTTGTGTGTAATTCAATTGCTTACACAAATCCCCAACCAAACAACACATAGTAAAGAGAGCATGTAAAATGGATGAAGGGTTTGTACCATAAAAAGTAGCATCTTTTATACGCTATCTTTAGACACTACCTGAATTTTTCACAGTAGCAACATACTATGTATAGAAAGTAATCATGATTTGATCATGTTTAGTGTAAACTGATTGAAAAGAAAGAAAAAAGTTGTGATGAAAAGCAGTGCTGATGCAGATAAGGGGCTGTTCCTTTTTGTATTCTGCTGTTGACCTGACCTTGTTTGGCATACATGTTTGCTTATCATGAAAAGGGAGCAGAGGGAAAGGAGGGAACTTTCTCAGTGGGACTTCACATGGTAGGTGGAGGGATGGTTTGCAAGTAACTTCACAGGGTCCAGGCTTTGGAGAAGGGCATGGAACATGGTTGAAAAGGTGCCCAGGAAGGCTGTACTATACATATTCCACAAACAAACAAGCAAAAAAAAAAAAAAAAATGATTTCATTACAGCTGCCATGATACACTGATAAGTATCAGTGCTTCCCAGATGATAGCAAAATTATTGTCTGTAAGAACAAAGCTTTGACAAGACTAGCAGATTTATAAACAAATCAATTCTAATCTGTTGAAAGGTCATCCTTCCATTAAGGCTGAATAGGAATGAGATTAAATTACATGGTTGGCTACAGACATCTACAGCAGGGCACTAAGTATGGGGGAGGTTAGGAGCTGAGTTGCATTTAGAAAGCGTGAAATGATACTCTCCATCTTTTCTCCTGAAACATTCGCATGAGGCTGGCTAGCCAAATTTTGGTGAAGTTTAGCTTGAGATATATCCATACAGTTAAAGGAAAACATATGACTAAAGAAATGCTATAATGACAGTTCACTCTGTTCCTATACAAGTAATTCTTTCCTCTTCCTCTATAAATTAGGTCCAGCTGCTGAAATCTGCAACGGCAAGGTTCAACTCTTGCGGCACATCTTCTGCTGTTTTTCTTCCCTGCAAGTTCTCCCTGTTAAAGAGCTTTAATGAATCTGTCTTAAAAGAGGTGTGGGGGGATAGAGAGACTGGTTATCTAAAGGCTAGACACAGAAAGAAGGGATGTGTATATTCAGCTATAACGGATAAAAGTGAGCTGGGCACAGTAAAGGGACAGAACAGAAACTTTGCCCTCAGCACTCAAAATTCCCACAAGAAAGATTATGTCCTAAATAAAAGGATAATTTTTGAAGAAATACAATTATTGTCTGGATATCTCAGTTGACTCTTAATGTTTCTGGAAAGTCAAACATGAACAGGTCCAATGCAAGTCAGCTTTCTTTTCTTAGCTGATGGCTAAACTGCAGCAGATTTTAAAGGATTTTTAAATTGCAGAGACCATTTGTAGAGGCTGATGCACTGCATTGCCCATATCGATGCTAGCTTGATTTCAGTGTTCCCTTTGAAGAAGGCAGAAAAAACACTTTGCAAATGACTGCAAGAAAACAACTCTTCTCCACTTCTGCTTACAGAGTATGTTTTAAAACTACTTTTCCATTTCTAATATAAAGACAAAGAAAGCAGTATTTATTAAATATCATTAAAATTTAACATAACATGCATGTAAAATATGTATGTTTTTCTAACGTTTGTTTTAAACCTGTTATTAACTACTTTGGCTTAATTAGCTTATACTGGCACCTATTGGTGGGAAATAATATTTGCATGCTCCATTATCAATTATTGCATGCTCTTTAATCAGGAACCACAATACTATTCGTAGTAATTATTGGTTTGTGCCTTTCCCATTTCTTTAGGAGAGTATCTTCTAGAGTTTTAATTGCCCTACAGTAAAATCATAGAAAATAATGAGTAAGGGGGAAACTTCAAATTTAAGAAAGAAATAAAGTGCTCTAAAAAGTTTCTTAACTAATTTAGGCTTGTACTCAGAAAATCTGCAGAATACACTTAAACACTGTGATGGGCCAGAATTCAGACAAAAAAACATACATGGAAGCACACCACTACAGAGCCAATATAGAAAAGATAATTGACAATTATTGTTTGAATGGTAACTAACTAGGATTTTATTGCTCAAATGTATAATCTAAATTCAAAATAAACATTACATAAAAGGAAAATATTTAATAACTGAAATAATTATTTATTATGAAAGTTATTCCTGAATGAGACTGATTTAGAAATAGTTCTCTTGCTTTTTTTTTTTTTTTTTTTTTTTTTCCAATTTATCATGGATCTGGTTATTTATACAGAAAGGTGAAAATTCAGCCTTTCAAAGCCAATTTAGTTAGTAGTTTGTGCCAGGAAATTAAAATCATTTCAAGGATCTGTGCAACGGTGCTCTGCATGTACATCACCTCCAAATTTGCATCTAGATCTGGAGACACACTTTTTCTCCTATGTGCTTGATAATATTTGAAATTATGAAAAAAACAAACAAACAAACAAACATACGTTTTGAATTTAAGTTTCACAACAGCTGCTCCCTACCATTTCCAGAAACCTTCTTTTCTAAGAATCCCAAATTTCAGCTGTCATGTCACTACTCAATAATTCAGTTACTTTACTATACGTTTGTTGTGCTATTTTACATGTTCTAGGACAGCTCATGTAGCCTCCAGCTGCTGCTCGAGAAGAGAGCTGAGGTCCTGTCTTCATACCTTTTAGCCCCACAAAAATGCCTTGAATGACTAGAATATCTAAAAATGGCTTTAGCTTTCAATATTTAGGCAACAGAATTCTACACTTATTATTCAGAACAGCTTCACAGACATAGTTCCTTGTACTACCAGTTTCTCAGTCATATAAATAGCTAATATGAATAAACAAATTGATGCAAAATTCTGTTTTCATGGAGTTCCTTCTGTAATTGCTCAGTTAGTTATCCTTTCCTATTGTTTATTCTATGAAATGTATCATTCAATAAGATTAATCAAATCGAACGGCTAACTTGCACACTTCAACAAATATATTTCTATACTGAATTTAGTTAATCTTCAGATACCGATTGTACCCATTGCACAAGGTGCAACATAGAAAAATATATAGCAAAGCCAAAAAATATCTGAAATGCATGAAACAGTGTTTGAATAGTACTGGCTAACTTTAGCAATAAAAAGAAGTGCAGAAAAGGAATGCAGTGTCTAGTAGACATTTTGGCCATATCTTCTCTCACTTTGAGCTCTGTAAAGATGCCCTAAGCACACATCTTTATGGCATTGTGGTTGTGATTTCATTTCACATCATAAGCTGCTATCAACACAGCCTTGTCATTGCAATTTGTCACACATACTAGCGTAAGCATTCTCTATCTCACTGAAATTTTTATCTCACCAGTCACAATCACAGACTGCTAGTTTAAAGCGTAGCTCTCAGACATTATGAGAAGATGAAATCACAAAAGATAACATTAATAGACATTGCCACCACCACAGAGACAAATACCATAGCTTTTCTGGAGCTTATAAAATCAAAGATAAAAATGGTATTATAGAAAAGCTTTCACCTATGTATATATAGGAGTGAGAAAAGAGAACCCACTTAAAACACTCCTGAATTTCTCATGAAACATCCAATGCTATTTGTGGGAAGTATGATATTTGCTTTTATCCTTTATCATTTTTTGATGTCTCCCCTCTTTTCTCCACAGTGATGCAAACTCAGGGAAGAAGCTTTGCTCATTCCTCAAGTCTTGAGTTTCCAACATATTTTTTCCCCCACTGTAATCCAGATTAGCTCTGATTGTACTGTGCGCTGTAAGAAACATAGCCCTTAAACTGAAGACTTTAAATTAATCGAGGTATGGATAGATAACATAGTATGTCCTAATCTATACTGTATGAAGAATTCTCAAGAAGAAAGACCTTCCGTGTTTTGTGCCTGTAAAATTCCTGCCAGACTTCACCTACTGTGCAAACATTTATTATTCATTTGTGAATGGCTCTCGTTATAGAAATCTATTATCATCTCTACAACTAATAAAAGAATGTTTTTTACCTAGATCTCAAAAAAAGCCGAAGTCTTTTATTATAGTTTACTGAACTAAAATCAGCAACTCCACCTAATGGCAAGCATTGATTACAAATTCCTAATTTTTTCTGGTTTCAAGTTAAAAGTTAAAGATGCATTAAAACATCCTAATCAAACCCCCTTTTATCCCCCAAAAAAGTTTTTATGACCTTTGTTAGTGAGTTAACTTCTGAAAAAAAAAAAGGACTAAGCATTCAGAAATATTTAAGTATCTATTTCTTATTAGTCCACTCCAATTATTTGTCTGAAGTTCACTGAAGCATCAATAAGATAAAAGAAGCATATAAACAAATCATAGCATCATGTATTAACTAATCATTTTTGATTCAGACATTTTGAATCTTAAAAAAAAATATTACATATTGCTCATTTAACAAACACAGGTTTTACGAAAACAATCCCCTAATCTGTGTCCAGTGCTGAAGAAAATGTTTATTACAGTAAGAAATAAGTATAAATAATATCAGAAAATAAATAGAGATAAAACATTAGAAAAAAATGTGGATCTTCTGGAACGTGTACTGAGCACACAATTGATGAGATGTCATGTTCAAATGTGTGTTTATTGAAAAATAAAAGATACAAAGGTAATGTAGATACAGTCACTAAAAGGTTCTAGTAAGATATAGCAGTGAAATATCACATATACAGGATGTGCTTTAAGATTAATAGTCCTTTCTCAATGCTTGAAATTTGGCAAATACATTAAAATAAAAGGAGGAACAGATCCTACACGCATTTATATCTACAAACAGTTTGCAGCTTTTTTGTTTGTTTTGTGTAGATAACAAGCCCTGCATGCGGTGCAATAAAGCATAAAGGTTCAAACAACAGGTAAGGGAAAAAAAAACAAAAACAAATAAACAAAAACAGTATTTTCTAGGTGTTCCTCTAATTCTACTAAAAACATTAAACTGTTGTGCTTATACATGCCTTTAGCATGTGTGGTTCTGGTGATCCAGACCAGTCTTGGTACCATAATCTAGACCTTCTACCAATCTATTGATAATATTTTCCATTTTTCCTCTTTCTTCTTCTAAAAAGCTCTTTAAAACAGTGAGTACCTTAAAATGTGTTAAAATAAAAATTAAATAAAACGTGTAACTGCTGAGTGCTATTTGATCTAGAAACAATCATGAACAGTTTGATTTGCTTTGTTTTTACTACTGTTTTATCGTCATTTTAGTTCCAAATTCCTTCATTAGATTTTGTTCAAATAATATTTTCACTTTAGTTCAAGTCAAGCAGCTTACTGTTCACATAGACAACAGTTTAGTTTTGTCTTGTTCTTCTTTTTCTTTTTATTGTTGAATGTAAGAATACATTTAAAAATATGTATATATTGTTCCTAAACCTAAGCTGCCCTATTGTGAATACACAAGTTACAGTTACATTAAAGAACAGAATCTAAAACAGAACAAAACAATACAGTAAACATTGAAGAGCAACAACAGAACAGCTTAAAATGTTCTACTTTGTACGTATTTTACCCACATTAGTTCTACAGAATGCCAAAACAGCAACAAAGACCAATTTCCATGCTTAGTTCAGATATAGATATGTATCAAGAAAAGAGGGTAACATTCTCCCACCCCTTGTGGATTCCCTATGTTCTCATGTACCCAGTAAGAATAACCAACATTTAGAGTGGAATTTCACAGTAAAAAAGTGTTTTTATTTTTTGCTATAAATGACAGTTCAAAAGATATCGTATCTATGCTTAGTTTCACTTGATGAAGTACTTCAAAAAAAAAAAAAGTTTAAAACACAGTCACTTGATTTGTCACAGTCTGAAGATTCATATTAAAGTATTTTTCAGAAAGGGATCAAATTAGCAGTAGGGCTTCTGAAGCTTTGGATTCCTTTTTTTTTTTTTTTTTTTTTTTTTTGCTACCATGACATTTTATATGTTACGTACTTCAATTTATTCCAGCTTTTGCTTTCCTTATCATCATCTGAGCTGTAAAAAAATAGATGCTTATCCAAGAATATACAAACCTTAACTTTAACTTAAATATAAAAAAAGTATTTGAATGACTCAGGTAAAACTTTTGGGGCCTGATATTGGAATTCAATTTCTCTGCAGAAAACTGGCACTTCAGAATAAAACACAGGTTTTGAAACATACTTTCGATTGTTGCATGTTAGAACATAGCCTGACTCTTATTAAGCAGGGTTATAGAAATAGGACACAGTTTTAAAAGTACTGCTGGAAAAAGCAGTGACAGATGCACTAAGTGAACATTGACATTAATTCCCCCCCCCCCCCCCCCTTTTTTTTTTTTGGTATCTCCTCTACTCCACCTGACAAAACCGCAGGGATCCTTATAAATGGAAACCAAGTAGATTTTTCTAAGGAGGACTTAATGACATAAAATTTTAAATGAGGAATGGGTATCCTCCTCAAGACTTGGCAAATACAAATGAGATTTCCTGGCATGCGGAGGTACTATTTAGTAAGATTAACTGTTCAGCAATTTGAAATCAAAAGGATAATCAATTTGAAGGCTTGGATATAAGAAGTTTGGATGCTGAGTCCTCTAAACTGAACTGAGTGAAAGAGAGAGAGACAGACAATTCAGAGAACTTTTCTATGTGTATTTCCTTTGGTGACAAAATTCCTAAGAAAAACAGAGATACTAAGTACAGCTCCTAATGAAAAAAGTCAAGTAGAATTCTTAATGGCATGGTCTAACCGTGGGAAAAAAATATAAAGGAATATTCTATTCCAGACTATCTAGTCTACAAACTCTGGAAAGGAGGAGATTTCAGCAAGTCAGTCTGTAAAGATAGAAAGTGATCCATATTTGCTAGGATGAGATGGCTGATAAAGATAAAACTTCTAATGGAGGAGGAGGAATTTTGAAGAGTATGTATTTACACATATTATTTATATTTACAGAAACATAAAATGTTAACTTTTTTCTTAAAACAATAGTGTATCAAACATCTTGTGTTGTGTCTTTTTATTGAAAATATATATGGATGGTGATGCAGAAAAAAAAATAAATAACACATTTGCTAAATTTAATAAAAATCTGGGCTCACACAATATCGAACATTTTATAAAAACTATCAATATGGAGCTATTTTTAATGATTATATTTACTTTATACCCAATTACTTGACAAGTAATCAGGAGATGAAAGGCTGTAGCATAAGAAAAAACTCAGAATAAAGGAGGTGATAACTAGAAATAGGTACAACAATACACAGACATATTTGAACATCTCAAAGTTAATATCCACTCACTCTGCTGAATAAACTATTAACTGAACAAAAGCACTTTAACTATTTCCCTAATTGAACCCAAGATGCCTTTTTTAAAAAAGGAGTTGGAATAAAGATACATTTAATCAAAAGTCCAAGGAATACTCACCAAAAACCACAATACACTTAACCTGAAATGTCTAAATCAAAACATTAATAACTCATATTTTCAATACTGTATACTTTTATTTTGAATTTTTTTTTTTCCTAGAATTTTCATTCAGCTTCAAAGGCATAATAACTCTCAAAATAAAATGCTTGTGTAGATGGACTATTTCCAACTGACTAAAGCCACTGACACCTTGGTTTTATAAACTCTTCCTAGCTGATCAAACAATGTATTCCCCTCCCTCTATGCAATTTCAGTTTTGACCTCATGAAGTTTATAAAGAGATAGTGAAACAGAAAACTGAAAAAAACAAAATTTGCAGTGTGTCATTTGCAGAGAAATTGTAGCAGAACTCATAGATGACACAGACTGCTGAAAGCCTGAAGAAGGAAGGTACCAACACCTGATGATATAAACAGGCATATGCAAACGTGACAAGTTTATATTTAAGAAACCATTCAGGGCAAGGACATGATACTTTAAAAGTATCAAATTATCATAGCATTGCAAGAATTTTTAATCTATAAATAATCACATACTGTGCTTCATAACCTGATGAAGGAAATTCAAAGATATTCAGAGAGGGATCATTTCACAGGAGTCAATGGAGGAGAAAAAAAAAAAGAAAAAAGGGTCAAGGAGGATGCAGTTATTTAGAACTGCAGTTTCACCTTAAGCTTCATCCATCCTAACTGTAAGATGCTACCAAAAAATGGACATCTTCTCTTACCCCTCCCAGCCATGAATTCTTATGTTTAATCTCATAGCCTGTAACTGTACAGTGCAGTGCGGGAGACTGCTGATCTGGAGGAACATTATCCCAGCTAAACAACCAAAGAGGGTTTTGCTTGTTTGTTTTCTTTTTCCTCCTCCATTCTACTGGTTAATTGTAATTAAATATATATATATATATATATATATATATATGTTTTTTAAAAAGGTTTAATAGTTATATAAACTTAGTTATGTAGCTCTTTCTGCAAATGGATATGCTGGTAATAGCACTTAAAAATGAGTATATTAATAAATGTGCAGAAAAATTAAACATTTATAAATCATATTTTTATTAAAAATCTTCCTATCATCTTCTGCATTACAGGAAACCATTTCACCTGCTTAATGTTTTTTTTCTGGAACAATGATACAGAATGAGTAAAAGTGAATCGGTCAAATATTGAACAAATTATTTTATTCCCAAATTATCTATTTATTAATTGCATACAATTAAGGGCATTAGAGCTAAAAAGTCCTCACTTGCCCTAAAAATTATGGCAGTAAAATAGTTTGCAATCAATTTCATGAACAACTTAAATTTTTGCTTTCATATGTGATAAAAAAAGGCTTGACTTATTCAAAAAGTCTTCCAGCACAACTCCCACACAATGCTGGCAAAGAGATAAGTCCTAGAAAAAGCCAGTACAATAAACGACCTCAATATGCTTTCAAAATCTAGGACATTTGTGTTAATGAGTTAATGTTAACTCTACAATACTAGGCAAAAACTCCTATCCCTTACTAGACCTTACTCGAGGAGAGGAGAGGAAAAGGGAGGAGAGGAGAGAAAACTTCAAAACCTAGAGGATTAAGCCCTAATTAAATAAGATAAAGCTATCAAACTTTGATTTTCAGATTTTTAAAATCTTCAGAAAAGTGAAGAATGTAGTCATAGTTATAAGATGCACTGTTAGCTTCATAATTAAGTAGAAAAAATCCATAACAGCAAATAAATTGAACTATTTCCTCCCAAGAGGGCGTGGAGAGGCAGGCACTGATCTCTTCTCTCTGGTGATAAGGAAGGGCTTGAAGCTGTGACCAAGTTCAGGCTGGGTATCAAGAAAAAGTTCTTCACCAAAAGAGTGGACAGGCACTGGAACAGACTTCCCCGGGAAGTGGTCATGGCACTGAGCTGACCACCATTCAAAAAGTGTTTGGACACTGCTCTCAGACAACCTATATTTATTTATTTATTTAGAGTGATCCTTTGGTGACCCAGGAGTTGCACTAAATGAGCCTTGAGGATCCCTTCCAATTCAGATATCAGATGTATTATACAATTCTATGATTTTGCTTTATTGTATTCTTACTTCTATTTTGTTTGCACTTATTTTAAAATGCAATATAGGCTAGACTTCAAGTTTGGAAATACAGAACTTTAGAGGAGAGAAACATTCTTTTTAAGGTTGTTGTATTGTAAATAGTTTCCTATATTTCCAGTTGAAGGAATTACTGATATTTTAAAAGCACTGAAGATCCATGAAAGCTCTAGAATTAGGATCTCTAAGTAGGTTGCAGAAATGCTCTTTCTCTGCATAAGTTTAGCCTATTAGCTTTGTTTTGGTTCCAGATTTGAAGAAAAAATATAACTGTGTTTACAGAAAGAAAAAACACATAATTTAAAAAAAAAAAAAAAAAGAAAAACTTGAAAGTTGAGAAATTCAAACACTAAAAAGACAGTAAATCTAGTCTGTGGCTAAAAGTACAATCAAACATTAAAGTTTTTACATGACTTGTGCAATAGAGACACATTTATCTCTGCACCAGTTGCGTCACTTCAATGAGGAAATCATTTCTTTCACATACACAATACAGCGTACAGAGTCTAAATGCTCCACAAACAAAATATCTGCTGATTAGCTCTTCCTAAGTACCTAAAGAACATAGATAAAAATCTCAGAGACATTATTCCAGTGAATACTGTGGTCCAGGTAGGCAGCTCTTCACAACCTTTGGTTATCTCATTGCTGTGTTCCCAAATCCATGAGGTACATGAGTATTTGGGAAGGCAAAGGGAGTCCCCAGCAAATTACTAACTCTTGGAGAGCAGAAGGGCAACTCTGGGCTCAAGGACTTCAGGCTGTCTGTTTGCAACATGTACTATGGTGGGGTCTACGTTATTAAGTTACTAGAAATCATAAAACATCTTTTAGTCCTTGAAGTTAACTACAATCTGGTTTCTCCTTACAAATGTTGAATAGATAAAGCAGTACAGCGTTAAGGAGATGCCTCTGCTGATGATGTAAGCTTTGGTAATCAGAAATCACAGCTAAGAGGAAAAAAGCTTACATGTAAGAAAGAAAAATATACTGGTGAAATAATCCTGGTTTTTACCTGTGACAACAAAAGAATATCCCCCACCTGGATGGATGGGTGGCTCAGATGGGTAGCTTAAGTACTTGATAAATACATTTTCCAATCAGTAACTCCAAAGTGTATAATAACCACATGTCATTTGGATTTCCTGTAACTTAATAAAACCCAAGAGAATTCTTTTGAAATAAGTTGGTTAAACTATATTACTTCTATATAAATTTAGATTTAAAAAAAAAATCTCTTGTTGAAAAGCTAGATAAAAGTATATGAACTGTCCAGACGTAGTGTCTGCAGAAATATTTAATTTCTTTACAAGTCTCCAGGGATACTTTTGCTTGCTGTAACAATAGCAGATCAAGTAAATTTCATTTATTTGCAATACACATCATCACAGGTGGACCTGGTATCTTGGAAACATGTAAAAAATTAGGTTCTGGCTAGTACAGTCTAAAGACAGAAACACAAAAGAGAAAAATAAAGCTGAAGAGCAGATGGCACTGAAGATTGAAACAGAAAAAAAATAAATACAATAAAATTATCAATTTAAAAACAAACCAGCATTTCCTAAAATAGGTATGCTTCTGTATTTTTTTTTTTGGTAGCTTTTTAAAGTTTCAAGCATGTAAAATGCATACAGATAAAGCTTCAAGTCAACCACAAGTCAATTTCTGTACCAGAAAAGAAGATCTTTCTGCTCCAGACACATTTAATTAGTTTGCCTAATGAGGCCTTTTAACATAACTGCTGAACTATTCACCTGCTGTACCTTTCAGGGGAAGTATCAAATATATCAAATTTCCAGTTTAGCAGAATTTTTTTTTTTTCTTTGCAAAATTGAAAACTATCAGATGTTTTGAGGTAACTCTGGAATCTTATGAAAGTTGGGATACTCTCCTCTCAAATAAGTTGTTTGTTGTTTTTTTTTAAACCATCAGCTGAAATACATAAAATAAATAAAATCATATTTAATCAAATAATAATTATATAATTATATGGCGTGTGAATAAATGACATGCAAATGAGTATGTGATATGATAGAATAAATTGGACATAAAGAATTCCCATGGCTAGAAATATATTTTGTTGCAAACTTAACCTTGGTCTTCTGATTAAAGCCCTTTGAAATTTAAGAAAATACTCAGCATTTTAAAAATCTTAAGAATTAATTAAGAATTAATTAATTAAGAATCTTAAGAATTAATTAAGAATCTTAAATTCTTAAATTTGTTTCATAAGAATATGCTCAGCATGTTGCTCTGATGTAAGCTGATCATACAACAGAGTTCTGTATAAGACAGTACATGAAATTTGACCACTAAGTGTAATACAGGGTTACAGCTGTGGTAAGTGGGCAGTAGATAGTTAAACAGATAGGAACAAGGAGTGAGATGAAGGAAAGCAGCCATAACTAAAGTGCACCAAGAAGCTAAAAGCCAGAGATGAGACTGCTTTTCATACCTAGCAGTGATAGCATTTTGAGGTGTGGTATCACAAACTAAACAGAGTACCAAACACACTAAAGTCTACTGATGATAAAATTGTTTTACAAACAGCAGAGTTTGTTTTACCACTTATAGAACAAATCCTACCAATACTGAAAATTAATTAAACTTCTAAATCTATCTTGGAGCCTAATGGCATGCAAAGAAAGAAAGTGAATAGCTGTATGAAGTGGGAAAGTAAGTCTAGGAGAAAGTTAAAAAATATCTTTTCCTAAGCTTCACCAAGTGATCTCCTTCAATCAACCATTTTAATTGGCGCAGACTGCATTGCCTCACATAAGACACAGAACAGGAAACAAAAATTTCTTAGATTTCTTTCTCTGTCATTACTAGTATGCAATTAGAAACACATTAAAATACGAATGGAGGTTGAAGTTCAGGTAAGTAGAGATTGAAGTGCACTGCAACATCTTATTTTGTTCTTTAATATCTTCACAATCCAACAGGAAGCCTAACATAAACTAATCATTGTAGAAAACATTAAAGTCCCTGATTTCAGCCTAACGCAATATATTCTAGAGAGCAGGCTACAGAAGAAACAAAATTAAACTGTCATCTAAAATGTAAATTTTAATTCTCAGGGGAGGAGAAAAAAAAAAAAAAAAAAAAAAAGCTTAAGTTTACTGTCCTGTCTTGGGTAGTTGCTTCCCAAGTATTTTGTTTCACACGTTTTTTCAGATTGTGTGGGGGAGTAAATTTTTGTAAGTAAATTTTGGGCTTAACTGGAAATATATAACAAAAGGGTGAAATGTGCTTTGATTTGATCCACTGTGATTTTGTAGAACACATGGAAAATTTCGGGTCTTGAACTGATGTTTTTTCTCTTGAATTCTAAATACTTATGGCTCAAGAAACATTTTATGTATTCATATATGGATGTAATTTATGGCATACTGGATTTATCGTAATCAAGACTTAAGAGTTAAAATTAAATTTGTTAACCCATTTATTAGTTTTCTTATAAAGTCCCTGTTTCTACAAGCCTATATGCACACTCATCTTTATATGACTACTCCTGCTAAATTAATGGCAGCAGAATGAATATAGTGTAATAAATCCGTAGAGCTACGTAGTATCATTGCCTGAATTGTGACTTTGATTAGACAGCTTAAATGAAGTGAATATAATTATCTCTTATATATGAAATACTGATCATAGAAGTATTAATATTTGTTATTTTATTGACTAAGTAGAAATGAATTAATGCAAAAAAATAGTTTTATATTCTTCAAATTAATGCATTTAATTGCATTGAATTGGTGTGCAATTTCATTATTTTCATTGTCAGTTTTGTATAAAACCATCAACCACTGAAGAAAGTAGGTATTTTTAATTCCTCAGTCACTCTATTAATTTTAAAATTTAATCATCCTTTCCATCATTTAGGATACTTGATTGGTCCATGAATTTAATCAGAATGTTTATTAAGCATATCTGTGGAAAACAAGGCTTCTCATTAAGGGGAACGGGTCAAGCTTTTACACTGACGGCTGGTATCTGCTTAGGTCACCAGAGGTTCTGATTAACACTGATTAAAGAAATGTGATACAAACTAACTTGTTGTTTTGACCTTCATTCAATTGTTTATTGTTCTTCAGGTTTTGCTGTCTGAATGGCGTGACACAAAAATACATGAGTAATACAGAGGAATGACCTAGTTTCAATGTTGAAAGAAGCTAACTATGGCGATACAGAGTTCAGTACATCCTTAGCTAACTTTCTTTTGACCACATTACTTCCAAAATTTAGTTTCAAAGTATCATATAAGGCCTGTTTTCTTATGGAACGTTTTTCACAAAAGGACAAACGGTCAATTGAGTACAACCACATTATGCTCATTTTATTATGTTGGCTTCCGAATAGATCCTCAGTAGGTGAAAGATTCAAGGCAGTATTGAAGTGCTCAACGCCTCCAGCTTACCAAGTAGAAGTCTGTATTATGATTCTTTGTACGCAACCATTTTTTGAGACTTGGAGGGCAGAAAGGTTAAAGAGCAGGAGGAAAGGTCAAGCCAGATAAGTAAAAGTCCATATTTCATAGAATTACTGTTTTACTTATCACTTTCCTTGAGATTTGACAGGCATACTAGTGATTAGGTTATAACCTTCAAATAGATTTATAGGCTCTAGGGAATTTTTATTCAACTTACCCTTGGGGATGTCTTGATATAATGTCTTTATGTTGGCAGTTGTGATTTTTAAAGGTCTCACAGAATAATGAAGAAAGACATGAGCAGAAAATATCTTTGTATTCACTAAGTACTCTGGAAGCAAATACTTAATACTATTTTAAATAGCCTTATTTGCATTGTTCATTGATTTGGAATGTTTTGATAGTTTTGAACAGTTTTGACAGTGAATGAAAGTCAGCATTTCTGCTTTGGTTAGCTTTAATATTCTGCTTTTGTCATCAGTGATCTTATTTGATGCAACAGTAATTAACTTCAGGGGATTCTTTCATATTAATTGGACAGGTGAGCACTGAAGAAAACACAGTAATGGCTCTAAGCTCATCACAGGTAGGGACAAATCCACACACACTATTACAATATAGCCAGCAAGAATTTAAATAGGGAATTTTTCAAAAGCATGTATACTTGGTTAGAACCAAACACAGCTGAAGCTCTGCCTTGCAACTGCTCATTATAAATCCACTCAGCAGCTGATTTCTCAAAATATTTTCAGCCTGTTATTGACAGAGCTACAATCTTCCCTGAGTTCTTACAAAACATGGTCTTGCCAAGTTTGCCACAAAAGACTTTCCCATCTCTACCAAGAAAAAGAGTATGAGATAAGATATCATGGTATGCAAAATCAAAATCATAGCATCACTGATAGAAGCATCAACCAGACGTGATAGTAAGACTGAACAGACAACCACCCATTCAGCAGTAAGACTCTTCTCTGGCTGGTCTGTGGGCTGCTGTTTTGTCATTCTGGACTTCAGTGCCCTTTTGGGGGGAAAATCAGCCAACAGCTATCACAGTACCTGTGATACCTATCTATCAGCCAACAGGCTATCACAGCTCCTGATCAATCACTGTCAGTCTTATTCCAAAAGCAAAGATTTCCCTGCTGTCTGGGTGATCAAATTCCTTGGTATGGATTCTCCCAGACTAAATCTCATCTTTCTTTTTCAATTTAATTGGGTCAATGCTCAACACCTATATTAAAATGAATGACAGCCTTTTGTATTTTGTTGTTAACGCCCATCAGATACTTATGTGGTTAGCACAGACACACTAGTTCAACTGGTAAAATGCAGAAAGAAAAAGACGTCCCCACAGGAAGAAACTTACTCAACTTATTTCTTCAGCTTCAGAAAGTAGATACCTCCTTGTTTGAGGACAGGAGAGAAAACTGTCACTGTTCCTTTCACCCATTTGAGACAAAAAAAAAATAAAATTCTGACAATTGGCTGTTATTAAACTCCAACTTGCTATGGCCAGCTGTGCCTAATTTGAGTCACTGGTGCAAAAATAACCAGTCAGCAGGAATTGAGGCAATTATGGGTAATTCTGCTGTAGAGCAGTCCTGTATCAGAATCCCAGGATTAACTTCAGGCTGGTGCTCCAAGGTGACTGAATGAAGAACACAAGGCTTCAGTAAAATCATCAGTAGTCAAAATCAGTTTTTATATGAGCTGATTTTGGAAGGCTATAACCTGTTTTTGGTTTTATTTTTATTTTTTATTTATTTACTTACAGACAGATTGTTGAAACTATTTTAGTGCCTGAAGGTGCACAGAGGTGCATAATATCTTCTAGGGGCTATTTGCTTTACTGCTAAATATCCAGCCCTCTTGCTCGTATGTTAGCCTATAATCATTTTGCAACCCAATCAACCTCTACGGATGTTTAGCAATTTCTATACCTTGCCTCATATTCCCTCTGTTAGATTGCAAAATAATACAGTTTTTTAAACTTAATTTCAAGAAAACATTTCCCTCTTCCTAGATGAGAAACACATTATTTTTGTAAGAACTGCTATGAAATACATACAGTAAACAAATTCAGAGAGTAAGAAATGTTCTTAAGTCAGCCTTCAGTTCTGCTTTTATGTTAAAAATATGAGAGTAAATAGAAATAAAATTTGAAGTAATCATGTCATTTTGAAAAAAGTCTCCAGGAAAACAAACAAACAAAAACTTCTGAATTTAAGATGTAGTTTAAGCTTTGAATGTAAAAACAACAGCTGGATGTAATATATCACTAAACAGCATCCTTTAAAAAAAAAAAAATGTAGAAAAAATCATGAAAACCCAGCAAATAGTCCCATCATTAATAACAGTATTAACCAGACCACTGTAAAACAACCGTAGCTTTGCTTTTAAAGATGACAGTTTCCACTCACTGCTTTTGACTCACTGTAACAGAAATTTTTTCATAGGGAAAAATTAATAGTATCTTAATTGTATGTGAGGATCACTACTACCAGCTTTTCAAACTCTTAGGTTGTATTATATATGTGAGAGATAAAAATATCAGGTATACTGACACTGTTGCCTGAAGTCAGCTTCTGTTGCAACAAAGCGTAGGCTCTCTACATCTAACAAGGTATAATTTAGGACATCAAGCCTCTATTCAAGCTAATAAGTAGATCCGTGTCCCTTCAATTATTTATTCCTTTAGCAGACAATTCCATTAACCCCCTCCTGTGCAATAATTTGCTGCCACATGTTAGAAAAATTATTTTCCAGCTGCTCAGCAATACTACTACAGTAAATTGAAAGTATTTTCTGGTAGACAGCTGATACTCAACAGAGAGGTGAACAGTGACATCTGATACACAGAGGGTAATGTAGTAGTAAACAGTGTAAGACAAATGTTAAGTTCCTCCAGCTTGATGTTTGTGGACTGACAGCGAGATGCAAAAATACTTGTGAATTATTCACTCACCTCAAGAAATAAATTACAGCTTTTCTTTTTAAAGCTACTACATAGGTGAGAACCAAAACCAAACCAAACGCTGACACCTGCTACATAGAAGCTATTCAAAGAAAATTGTACAGTACACACATAGTTAAGTTCACCCACCATGATGTTTGTGGACTTACAATGCCACAACATGTAAAATTGTAATAATTTATTCACTTAGCTTAGGTAAACAAGAAGTAATTCAACTTTCTGCACCCAAAAGGACTGTCTGGTGAGTCAATGAAAACAAACATTATGGCAGCAGCCACTGCTTTTGTACTTTATTTCATAGGAGGCTATACAGCCCAGAAACCTACAAACCTAGTGGAGTCATTTTGCAAAAGGCTTTACAGCTACACCAAATGGTATCTCCACAGCAGTTACAAGTTTTTGAATGCATGCCTTGTAGTGCATAATTCTAGACTGATAGTGGTGAGTAACAGAGAAGGGAATGCTCGCACCATGATTTTTTTGAAAATTGTATATTAGGCAAACGACTACCAATCAGGTCTAAGGTAAGATGGGTGCAGCTGATGAGACTGACCAGCAAGCACAAAGTAGTGGCATCCATGACTGCTCTGTCTGATTGTATTCAACATGTGAAATAGTCTAACATAGATACTGATCAGTTTTGTACTCATCCCAACTACAAAACTTCTTGGTTTCCAGAGACAGACCTCCAGTGAACTATAAAATCAAAAATTCAAGGGAAGAAAGAGTGGCACTTCAGTCTGACATAATTGATGAGATCTGTACAGAGGAACAAATAATGAATGGAAGGGTATGGCAACCAGAGATAGAAAAAATAAAATGAACAACTGGGAAGGCATGCCTTTCAGTATTTCTCAAGACATCCATTTTTTTTGACTTAGAATAATATAAAATTTAGTGGAAGCTCAAAACCTTGCCTATCTACAAAAATCAAAGAATTAAGAAACAACCCCTTCCCCACCCCCCCCCCCCAAAAAAAAAAAAAAAAGAAAAAGAAAACAAAAAAGGACAAAGAAACACACCATTCAGGAGGTCCTGTCTGACAACATACATGCCAGATATTTCTAAACAGAAGGGATGTAAGTAGAGCAAGACCAGTTCCCTGAACCCCTCTTTTCTGACCCTCTCTCTTTTCATTTTCTTGAGAGAACAATTTGTTTGTATTGTTTTTGTAGGTTCATTTTCATAATGTTTATATATACTTTTGTAATCCAGTACCATGGATAGAAGATAGAAAGCCATTTCTTATAAGCAATTTTACCAGAAAAGAAACTACAGTTAAACATAATAAATAGATAAATAAAAACAACAATGTATAAAACAGAAATTCAAGCAAAGGAGAAGCTAATTTAATGCAGAGAAGAAAAGACATGGCCTGCTTTACAAATGCTAATGTATGTGACAGAAAACTATCAACCTCATTTCTCAATAGTAAATTTAAAATTCCAAGCTTAAATGGTTTACCAAAAATTACACAATAAGTCACTGCTGAATTCTGAAAGTAATCCCAAACCTAATCCCCAGACCACAGCGAGTCCCCAGGGAATTACTTATGGATGTATTTTTCACTGAAATTGTGCTTTTTCTTGTTTCCATTGTATTTAATAGAAACCATGGCTCAACACCCTTTAAATTTATTATATTATATTTCATAAGAAGACAACAGAGATGAGTAGAGGATGAAGCTTTTCCTTAACTGTTCATGGGCCAGTCAGCCTGATGCAAACCCTGGCCTCTTTTTTTCCATTCTGAGGATTTGACCTTGGGTTATGTGAGGGCTTCCTGTTGCTCCCAGTTTGCTGACCCCTCCTGCCTCACCATCAGAGAGTCATGTACAGTCATTCTGCACATGACAGCAAAGTCTTGGAAAGTTCATTCTAAACGGGCAAAAGTAACAGTTGTGACTCATTAAATGCAAAATGTTTACCTCACCTCAAAACAAGACACTCACAGAGAGTAGCAGGAGCAGGGCCCGCAGGGCACCCATGCCAAAGGGGTGCAGGCCAAGTGCCCCAGCATGCCTGGGGACAGGGCCCAGCACACAAAGATGCCCACTGTGACATCAGGCAGCCATGTCACAGTAATGCACAGTCCTGCCAGCAATGCACAAGGCTGTGCAAGCCTTGTGGGCAGGGGCACAGCACCAACACAAAGGGCCGGTGCCTTGGCTGCCTGCCTGCTCCCAGGGTTGGCTTGGCCACAGGTTGCCAACCACTTACAGGCCCTGTCTGCTGCCACAGTCCGTAAAACAGACTGTAAAATTTAAATCCAGGTTTGAATGAAGGAATGCATGTTCAGAAAAATGTTATGAGTCCTTGTAACATATGAAGAAAACTAGGAAATGACTTTTATAGCTGAAATCTTAGATCTGTGGCCTACTGCACTACCTTATGCTGTAATGATTCTTAATTATCGTGAGAAAGTGTGTACCACACAGTATTTTAAAGATTTTTTTTCACATCATCTCTTTATTTGTTTATATTAGCTGCAAGTTCAGCACCAAATTTTAATTATCTGGATTTTTTTAATTATTTATAATGTTATATTACATATCTAATATATTATTATAATATATTTAATTATAGTATTTTTAAAAGAAAGTTTTGCTCCCATAAGGAATTTTTATATATCCCAGTCTGATTATACTTATGTGATAATGAAACTGCAGCTGAAGAAGACTCAATATATTCACATCACTGAATTCAGCAGAAAAAATCATTTTATTCCATGATTGAGAATGCTGCTGGTCAACAACAACAACAACAACAAAAAAAAATAGAGGAAAGTACTATGACAGTGTTGATAGACTTGAATTATCACTTATATACTTACTTGAGAATGACAATCGGAAACGACTGGGCAAGGACATTGGAATGGAGAAGTGTTTCTGGATACCGAGTGACTTAGACAAAAATGAGTCTAGGAAATAACCTCTCACTAGATGAAGAGAATAAGCCAAAAGACACACAAAGGTAGGGAAAAGTGGCATGTATGAAACAGTCCATTGGAATGGGCACACAATTTAATATTTCTTTTTAAGAGAGATATGTGAAACCTACCAGTAACATGTTCCCTCCTTTCTGGTACTGGTTGATTTGACAGTAGAAAGCTATTATCCTCAGCAAGAAAATTCAACGAGTCTGAGCAGTACATTGAAATACTCCAAAATTGATGATAAAAGTGGAACACTAATATGAGGAAATGAAGGAATTCCACAAAGCAAAAAGAGACATATGAATATAAAAATCTTAAAATGGAAATTAGAATTGCCTTTGTTGTACAGTTCATATATAATGTTACATAATCCCTTCACTTACTTTTTTCTACAGGTGGTCATTTTCTTCACAGAAAGTTTGGTATCTTCATTAATTCCCTAGCACACAGCTTTTAAGAACTGATCTAGCTTACAGATATGCTAATTAAGTTAAGTACAGCAGCTAATTAAGTTAATAAAGTGATGTAAAAATACAAAGTTCCATATCAGGATACACGAATATGGTGAAAATACCAGTATATCATTTTGGGCACCCTGTATGAGTATTTTTATCTCATCTGTGCTCTGATTCGCTAGCTTTAATTCTCCAGTTACATGAAGATTTTCCTTTTCATCTTGCTTTTGACACTAAAAATATATATATATGATCTTAAAGCACTCAGAATTTACAAACTTGTTACAAAAGCCAGATGGAAATTAATTCCACCTTAATAGTTTGATTTTGCTTATATGTCATAACTTAGGGTAACAAATGAAACAAAAATGAGCATTATATGAGCATCTCAAGTTAAAGGAGGTGAAGTCCTACAGAAATACCATGATGATGGTTTTAAAGACATTATAATTCTTGTTAATAGCATAATGATTGAGAGTGAAAAGAAAGCATTAATTCAGGAAAACTTTGTGTTAAGTTGGAGTTAGTATTACAAACAAAATACTGTATTAAAACACTATCTGTTTATATTGACAGTGAGCAATATTCAGAACAGTAGCTGGACTAGAAATAGTAACAAAATAATAAATCAAAAAAAAAAAAAAGTCCTATAAGTAGTGCTTATGAAACTTCAATTCATGATAAGAATATAAGTGGAAAGTTCTAAATTTTTCTTGTCATTTAAAAAAAAAAAAGTGAGTTAGAAGAAGCGCATAGAAAGATGATTGATAGAGTATGGTGGTATTATGAGCAATATTCTGGAAATGTCTCAAGAGAGAGCCTATAAATTTGAGTTCACACATCTCTGCCTTTCATACCACACAGTTCCACAGAGGAATGTCTTCCATATGACCTTCCTCTTCATGCTTGCTTTATTCACTGTCTCTGTGTTAATGCAGACACTTATGTTGTTGTTTGTTTTTTTTTTTTAGAAAATTGATAAGGAGGGGCAAACAAGGGACCTGTAAAAGGTTACCCCAAACTTTCAAATGGGTAGAATCCAGTCAGTAGCCAAGAAATTAAATACACTGTCAAACTCAATGGGTCATATTATAAAAAGAAAAAAACTGTTGCTACGAATGCTGTAAAGAAAGGCAAGTTGATATTTTTCTTTCCCTAAGACCTACATACCCTAGATATACTTTGGACTAGCCTATACAGTTTATCAGATTAAGAAAAACATGGATGCACTGGTTCAGAAGGTATAGAATCATAGAATTATTAAGGTTGGAAAAGACCTTCAAGATCATCTGCTCCAACCATCACCCTACTACCAATGCCACCCACTAAACCATGTCCAACCTTTCCTTAAATACCCCCAGGGACGGTGACTCCGCCACTTCCCTGGGCAACCTGTTCCAAATGCCTGTATGCTCTTTCTGAGAAGAAATGTCTTCTCATTTCCAGCCTAAGCCTCCCCCAGAACAACTTGAGGCCTTTCCCTCTAGTCCTATCACTAGTTATCTGCAAGAAGAGGCCAACCCCCAGCTCCCTACAACTTCCTATCACCTTTCCTTGCACCAAGGTCAGGCTGACAGGCCTGTAGTTCCCCGGGTCCTCCTTATGACCCTTCTTATAGATGAGCCTCACATTAGCAAGTCTCCAGTCATCTGGGACTAGTCTGGTTAAAAAAAAAAAAAAAAAAAAAAAAAAGAACTTGGTAACTTGGTCAACTTCAAAAATATTTTAATTTTCCACGGGATCTTACAACGGTGTCTAAAACATTAAGAGTAATTTCTAACAAGCATTAACTGAGGTCCAAATATATATGGGATCTATATGTCACCAACTTTAAAAAAGAAAGAACAATGTAGAACCAGTAACAGAATTTTGGTTCACATCAAATGTAATGAATAAATTCCTAATTGAGAACCCAAATGTTTATATAAATACTTCCATGGCCTTGTCTCACTTATGAGACTAGTGACAGAAAACAGCAAAGGAGAAAAGTTATCTCCATAAGTTCATAGGTAGGAGCATACAAGAAAACTGACCGCACCTAACCTAAATCATAAATTTCTAAAGGAGTGGTAACCTGGAGATAACCGGATGGTAAAAATTTAATAGCATGTGAAGGACAGTTTGAAAAAATCTACTCTTTTAGCAATTTTGTTTTCATATGAACTTTTAGTTCTCTGACAGTTGGTGTATTAGCTCCTTAACCGTTTCATATAGCTGTAAAATTTTTGAAAAGTTGTTCAGAAGGTTTCCTTTCAGGAAACTGTACTCTGAACTATGGTATCTGGTACATTTATAATGCACTATAAAGTCCATTTGCTTCTAATTTTAAATGAAGACCTGGTGTAGTAATAGACTAGATCTGAACTTGTTTTTAATTACCTGTAGAGTTTGTCATATTAAATTGGGTTAACTTTCATCACATTACTTGCATGGCACAAAACAAATGAATATAAACTGGCATAACATGTAGCATACTTAAAATACTTTGCTAACTACTTAATTTTATTGAAAATGAATGAGGTAGAAATCTTCCTCTAGGATGGTAATTTTAACCTTAACTATGGCTTCTACTGTTAAGATCTAACTTCTGGTAGGAAAGTAGTGAAAAAAAAAGTAGAAATAAAAAGTAGAAAAATATAGTGAAAAAAAAAAGTAGACTTTTTCAAGACTGATAAGAATGAATATGAAAGAATACTTTAAGATCTTATTGGAAAAAATATAATGAGAAGAAATATGCTTTTTACACACAGGTTTGAGTGTCAAAAAGATATATCTGAACTGGGACTGGATGAAGTCTAACAGGATAATGTATTGCCATGCAAACAACTCATGTCTTCTAACTCTGAAGTAGGATCTAGAGAGCAAGAAGTGCAAAACCCAAGAATTTAGTAGTACAGATAGATTAAGTCTTGAAGTACTTAGGAGACTGACTGTGCAAACTTGACACATGCTGTCTTAACAAGAAGAAGAAACAGCTCACATGCCATTGGGAAATAATGCCAAACTAATAAAATTTGCCTAAAATTTATTCTCAACATTCACCAAAAGAAACTTACCATGAAACTGCATAACAAATAAAGACTCTGAAATATATGTTGCACATACAGAACTGGATACTAGTAAAAAAATACACATTCGAAGTACTTTTGAAAATCTGAACACATTAATGATAGAGGATATTATTATATCTTTAGTGTCAGAAAAGCTCTTTAAATTTTTTTCCCTATACTTTGTCATTTTCTGCTGTCATTAAATTGCATCTCATTAACTTTCAGAATGAAACATATTTGAATTCCCACCCGAATAGAAATTTAAACTGATGAAGATTCTTCTTTGTACATTTGCAAGACAAAGAAAGGTGACATTAATGGAACATGAAGCATCATGAATTAGAGGTAGTAAAATATTTAAACTTACTTGTAGTTGTTCTGTAACTATGACACCCAGTCCACACTAAAAGTACACATGAAAACTAATTAGTTTAGTGTCTTTTCTTTTCCTTTTCAGCACATTTTTAAAATGCACTGATTTTTCTCAGACACATTATACTCATCTCACAGTAGAGTTTTTAAAGAAAAAACTTAATGATAATGACTCAAAAATCTTATTGAGCCAGTATTTATTAAAAGGATATAATAGATTAGAATGATGCTAAATTCTTAAGGTGTCATTATTCAACACGTCTCAACTTACCTCCTGCTTGACCATAGTTAAACTGTAAGGTTTTAGAGCCTTAGATAGCCTTTTGACAGCAATAGTCAGGGATGAAATCTAATTAATTGTAAGATAAAGCTTTCAGCATTTGCAAATAGGATTATATGATTTAATTCCTAATGATAAGGGGCCTGGACTCCCGACCAAGATTCCTGCTATTGCTAGTCCTAGCATTTAGTATGATTAATGCTGCATAATATTAAATAGACTTTATATAATTTGAAAAGTAAGATTAGCCAAGATAATTTTTACTGAAATCACATTCTGTACCTTTGCTTACGAGTGGTCCATGTTCTAACTTTAATATGAATGCAGACAATTATAGTACGTTTCATACCATATATTTTTCATCTTCTCTCTCTTACCTCAATGAATAGGATTTTTATATTTCTTCTCTGACTGCATGGTGAACTCATTTATATCCTGTTTCAGTTTCCTATCTGATTAGTTCTTTTCCCTACAGATTTATTTTTGCTGAACCATGATGGTACCACACAGACAGCAGAATGAAGAATAAAATTCATACACAATCATGTAAGCAGAGATACAATGCCTGCAACTCCTATCCATTTCAAAGAAGCTCCCATTGTTTAATACCTTTAAAAGTTGCACTGCTGTTTATATCTGCAGAATACATTATCCCAGCATATAGCACTGGATAATTATCAGTCAATGAATGCACACTGTGAAGTAAATATCAAAATTGGCACAAAAAGAAATGCCTTCTTTGCACTCCACACTTGTTGCCAGAATAATTATGTAATCTTTAGGGGGAAAAAAGTCTGAAAAGGCCATTGAATGAAAACCTTTCCATATCTCTAGGTTTAACAAGCATACAACTGAAAGAACATATACAAAGCTGGGGAGAAAATTCTGAGGAAAGCTGATTGAATTTCCATCAAGAATCCCAAAGATTTTAGTACTATCAGCAGACTCAGATAAAACTCTATACATAAGCACGTCTCTGTCTTGCAATGGCATATAATAGAAGAAGGAACACCAGATTTCATTATAATTGTCAGTTCTATTCAGATAGGCATACAGTGCTACCGTTCCCTCACATTAAACATTTTCTTCAATTTTTAAGGCCATTTGGAAATGTGAGCAAGCTGGCAGTTTATTACCATCTGTATTTCACATAGCAGAGATGTTGCCAGTAATTTCCAACCAGAATTAAAATGAAGTGGTGGCAATCTCCCACTGTCAATAATCACATGGTCTCATAGGTTGGACACAAAATTGGGATTAGGAGAGACGTATCTTGCCGCTAACTTTAGCAATGCACTTCAAATTTCCTACATTATCTAGCAATCTTAACCCAAGTACCACAACTACAGTTAAGACACTTTCCTGCTCCTGTGCTCCAAATTAGTTCTCAATGAAAAATAATTCAATTTTATAAGGTACTGGGAACAGCAGTTTCCAGTAACATATCTCTACAGGAACTGCTACTTGTTGGCAATGTTAAACTAGCATTAATATTGGTAGGCCTTAGGATAAGTTAATACAATCAGTAGGATTATAATAAACAACCAGAACAGCAGACATCATGGATGAAACTAGCTTGAGTTACAAGGCTCTTCTGTCTGAACCCAAGGACAGTTAAAAAAGTCAATATGCAAAACTAATCTCATTCATTGTAAATTTGGGGCCAATTTAAAGCATAAAATATATATCTTTTGTACTAAATGGAGACCTATTCCATTTCTCAGCCTTTTACCATTTACATATTTGATAGCTAAATTAGAAACTGCTGTGTAAAAATCACATGAATGGAGAAGTGCTTCAGATGGATCAGAGGAATATTATAGCAGCAGTTTCTCTGTGCAGTAAGAAGTGCCTGGAAGTGGTTTACAGTTGTTCCAGTTCCCATGTCACCTGTTAAGGATAAGATGGCAGTAAAAGTAGGTCAGAAGTATACCACTTGACTTCATGAGAATAGAGCCCTAAACAATTAAAGTATAGCTGCTGGAATAACTAGTGTGTGAAGAAGAAACGAAAAGGGTTAAATATTTGATGGAGTGATGTAAAAGCATTCCATTAGTATTTCTCCCCAGCTTCATGGCTTTTCTGAGAAAACTTGTAAGCTCAGCAGCAGCTCTTCAGTTGCTCTATCTGAATACATAAAAAACATTCTAGTGAAATTTGTAACCAGAAAATCTGCATGAAATTGAGAGCAGAAGAAAAGTGCAAGAGAGGTTTTAAACACTTACGATTTGATCATTGAAAAATGAGTATTCTTTCAGTTTGCACAATGCAAGATAAAAATCTAAACATTAGGCTCCCTTAACTTTTTGATACTGCCCATCTATACTCCAGTATTATTACTAAATGTCTTACCAACAACTGCTAACTTTTACAATCTCAGTAATCCACACTAATGCAGTGGAACTTAGATTTAAGAGCTGTTACTGTTAGTGCATTAATATAGTCAAAGACAGTTTAGAAGCAGACTAGGCGTACAAGTCCTGCTAACAGATATGACCCTCCAGGTACTCATTCAGTCTGGCAATAAACAAGCCACACTTTCAAGCTGTGGTTTCTCATTTCATATCTATAGTTCAATGTCAGGTCTACTGTTAACTGTGACTTTACAGTGGGAGGCAACAGAGACAACTTTTCTCAGCCCTCGTTCCTGGGCCAGAATGTGGTTATTCTGTCCTGTACCGGGCTTTTGGTGTTTCTGTCCTCCACCAGGCTTTTGGGACCTTGGCACTGCAAAGTAACACTGCAATCTATTATATGCTGGTCCTTGGACAAGGTGCTATAGCTTCAGGTTCATTGCTACAGTTTTCACAAAACATTTTGAAAACAGATGGGGATAACCAACGCTTTCTGAAAAACATATCCTCTGTTACAGAACATGACTGCAATATGCCTTCTGTCAACAGAAATAGGATGTCATAGGATGCTGAAATCTATTTTACCAGCCAGTGCTGGTCATATCATAACTGTCACTCATATGACAATCCGCTATCACTGCTGCCTTACCTTTACCAACCAAGTCCCTCAAGAGTTATTGTATGATTTTAAGCAAACTTCATTATAGCCTATAGAGTAAGCAGAGTCCTTATTCTCTTCTTTGAACTACATGACATCTTATTTTGAGCTGAAGCCAGTAGTCAGTACATTAGCTGCTTAACTTAGTCACTGAGTAAGCAACTTAATTTGTTTTCAGTAAAACTTCATGCAGCTTGGCACTCGGCCAAGTTCTAGGTAAATATTATTTTTCAAAATGATAAAATACTAATAACTCTTAAAATTTTTCAAACAGTATTGAAATTGCTGTGCCAAAACCAAAACAATATATAGTGATCAAATGTTCTGTTGAATAGTTAATATACTTTGAGGTTTATTTTCT
The DNA here is from genome assembly GCF_964211825.1 of Aythya ferina. Taxonomy (NCBI): domain Eukaryota; kingdom Metazoa; phylum Chordata; class Aves; order Anseriformes; family Anatidae; genus Aythya; species Aythya ferina. The sequence continues at coordinate 5,167,950 of NC_140311.1, forward strand.
TCACCACAGGGAACATCAGACTGACCTAAGTTAGAAATTTCTTTCCATAACCCCAAAATTTGGATTCTTTTGAATTAATACATTATAGAATTATACTCTCAGTTCACCTATTTAGTCTGAAAACAGAAGCACAAGTAAGTCGTCTGTATATGGCTTTGAAGTCACTTTAATACATCTATTTCTACATGAAGGTCTTAAAAAATCAAAAACTGTTAAAAAATCTTCTAAAAAAAGAACACTGTAGTCATGTTCCTGATGACATACAAAATGTCTCCTCATTTTAAATTGTTTCTGCCTACTTTTTCACAGGAGGAGAAAGATATTCTCAAACATAATGCATGAAAGAAAGACATGAGAAAATCCACATCACAGACAAAAATCTATATCATTTTGCTGGGAATAATGGACCCAATCCACTAAATAGTTTTTGAGAAGCAGCCAGAGATCAAGAAACTGCCTTCTTTTCAACACACACACAAATGAAAGCAATATTTTCACAACTGGGAAGTATGCATTTGTAATTTGTTCTATGCTTCTTTCCATACACTTCTGTGCTTCCTCTCTAGAGATAAGTCTAAAGCTGAGAATCAGTAAAAAACAATGCATGAAACATCATGACACTGAATCAACTCCTCACTAACATCAATAAAATGAACACTTTTGCAGACCAATAAAAGTGATATTTGTGCAGGATGCTTATTACCTAATTATGCAGTTAATTGGATTCAAAGGAGCGCTACAATGTATAGACAGTATCTGTCAGTAATAACTTTTTCTAAAAGTAGAGAGATATTTTAGAAGTAAAAATACAGGGTAGGTATTCCAGGAACATTAATTTTTCTACTGAGAATACAAAAGTATTTGTGTTCATTTACACCTCTGTAACAGATGTCATTTCATTTCTGCAAGTGTCTATCTGATTGATTTTTTTATTTATTTATTTTTTTTTGCCAATAATGGATTTCTCTCAGGCACAGATTAAAATCAGCTTCTATAGCTAATTCCACAAAATAAAAATTTCCTCTGCATTTACCAAAATGTCCTCTGTGGTTTCAGATTCAAATAGACAGATGGAAACAAATAGAACATCAAGAACTGAAAGTTAGAAGACACTAATTCTGAATATCTTCTGAGAGATGGTTCATTTAGAGACCTCACTACCTGTGGATAATTCATGTGTGCTCATTCCAGCTATTGCTGATTTAAAATATTAAGACAGCTCACTAACCTCAGTAAAGAGACCCATAGGTTTGAAAGACAGGATAAGGGAAAAAGAACAAGCTTGCTGAGCACACCAGATGAAAAATTTATAATTTTAATATCTTCGTATTTCCATATTCTATTATATGCTCATCAGAAGCTGAAGCATGGAATAGAAGTTACTTTATTTCTTTTCTGCCTGCAGGTATACACCAAGGCGTCAAGCTGATGGGTTGGTTCATATAACACCAGCTACTCTTATCACCCAGATAATTTATTTATACTGAAAATTGTGTTTTCCCAGGACAATGTTGATGCAGTATGACCGCCTTTTCAGTTTCTAAAGATGTATAATAGTAATATGGATACATATATTGGTAAAATTTCATTCCCTATATGCGATCAAACATGGTATACAATAAGGTTTTTCAGTTATAAAGCTTAGGAAACCAATTGTACACCATTTCATTTTCAACCCAGTACAATATTTTCCCAATTTTTAATGTCTGAATGGCCGTGCATATTTAGTCTTTTCACTTCCACATTAACAAACCTATACACAAATACCTGCAAGTCCTTCATGATGTATGAATGCTGTTTATTTGGTTTTGTTCCTGGAGAATTGAAACCAAGACTGTATTTGAATTTGAGTTAACAGAAATGCATAGACATGTCAATTGCATGCATTAATCATAATGCAAAAGCATAATGCATAACAGATAAAATGGGCCTCTGGCATAATAAGTTGCATGATATATGTTTGAGTTCATGTCTACTGTTACACCAGTATGCTAAGCCATGTGATAGCAGAAATGAGGAACAATCTACAGACATGTCCTGCTGCACGCCACTTTTGCACAGGATAGTTTGTTTGCATGTCCAAGATCATTATCAGGTTCAGGTTAACTCCTTGTGCGATTGCTGACAGAATTAGGGCCCTGCAAAACAAGTAAAAAGCACTAAAGACACATTAACATCATCCGAAAAAAAGTATTGAGACTCTTACTTGACTTTTTAAGTCACTTAGAGACTTGAACAGAGATCATTCACTTACAGGTTGCTAGACGTGAAAGACACTAATATTTCTTCTGAGAAGCATTCATTGATAAAAGTCAGTTTATACAAATCAGGTTAATGAAAGTGACCTGAAAGTAAAGGAAAACAAGCAAAAAAGGGTTGTACATATTTGAGTGTATACTAACAGTTCACATAACCTTTCTTATAGGAAATGAGCTTTGAATTCTCTGATTCTATGAAATTCTCAAAATGTGTGAATATATATATATCTTTAAAAGATACTTATCTAAGCCTTTAGGATTGGTAGCCACTGAGGTAGAAAATGTCCTCACCTCTACTTAGACTAAGTCCTATGTGTTACAGCATAGACCAGAAGTTGAGTGAAACACTTGGAGCTTTGGTTTGTGACCAAATAACTTGGCAAAACTAAATTCAGTGATAATGAAGCTTCACAGATTTACATGTCCTGAAAACTGTGAAAGCAAATTCAATATTGTACTCCTGGAGATCATTACAGCACTGAAATATTTTCATAAAAAGATAAAAAATATGAAGACAAACTGCTCACAGAACTAAATAGTCATAGCAAATGATAACTATAAAGAAACTTTGCCAACTCTCCTAAAATAATATACTTATTTGATATACTTATTTGTACTGGTGATTTCAGTAATTATTTTTTTTTCAGTAATTAAATTTTGAAATACTTAATTTTCAAAAGACATTTAAAATATTTACCCTAGTATGTAAGAAACAGTAACTTAACTGAGAAGAGTACTAGTTAGCTCTACGGTAATTACCAGTAAAATGTAGAAGTGCTTAAACACAGGTCATGATGTCCTTACCGGAGATTATTCCCAAAAGATGAAGAGTGCAGTCTTTTAGGCAGTGAGGAATTCAGCATTGAAACATATCAATAAAGAAGTTTGAAATGAATGTGCCAGGAGGGGCAAAAAAGTATCCCCAAGACTCACCACACGGTTGAGAACGTAGGAAAGTTATGAAGAACAGCTACTTGCAGAACAGTGTGATAAAATGAAGAATAATATTTTAACCTTCTTAAAGATTATTTATTCCTAAAATCTGAGTTTAGCTATATGAGATAATCCACATTTACTGCAACCAATTAACCTGAATAACATTTTCTCTGTTTGAATTTCAAAAAGAGCCTGTGACAGTTTCAGAGTCTTCCTCTACAGAAAATTGTAAAATCCATATGTTCTGATGAGCAGAAATAAATAAAAAACTAGCCTTTTTCACATTCCAAGCATGTCTGTTAACTTTCTCTATTAACACTCCTTGGATAGAAATAGCATATAGAGTGTGCAAGAGCTAATATTGGAAAAGCTAAACAAAAGCTGTAATCAGATTTTAAAGCAGACAATATAAAGCATTGTAATTAACTGGGTTGAAATAAAGTGGTCTTTATTAGAGCAAATGAGCTCATCTGCTATAGGAATGAATATTTCACAATCTAATGCAGAATGTATTGACATCAGCCAAACATTTACATTTCTTCCATGGACAGATTGTTATTGACCTTGTGATGTGACATATCTACTGTCACTAAGCTACAAAATGGGAATCTCATCCTGCTTCTCCTCTTTTATATACAGAAAGCAACTAATTTGTCAGCATGCCAGCTTTAACTAGCTGAGATGAAGGTAAGCTAATTTAATAGGAACTGTTCAATAGCTTCGACCCACCTGACACTGTCAGTTAAGGCAGCTCCACATTGCAGTGTCTTTCATTATTTCCAGCTCTTTCTTCAGACTACTTGAACAGCAAGTCAAATAATATGCTTAGGAGTCAATAGGCCTGACTTTTTCTCAAGGACATTCTTTTGATGCCAGGAACTGTCAAGTGGGAAAATACGTAGTGTGAAGGTGAGAGGACACTAATTAAATATACATAGCTCTGGCCAAAGAAGAATGAGGCACAGCTTGCTATCTGAAAACTCAGTTGCCTGCTTGACTGAGGTCACAGCTGTTGACTTGTACAAGTTCTTAAGTTGCCATCTCAGTATGAGATGCTTAAACACTCTTAAACACTAGACAAAGGCTATCTTCAAGGATTCTGTGTACAGTTATAACTGCTTTTGTAGTTTACAGACAGACATAATAGATTCCTTACTCCAATTCAGCTATAATGAATATATATCTTTTATCTATTAAACTTTGAGGTATTATGGTATTTCCTGAAGCTACTGAGTGATATTATTAATGATGTCCATGCAGAAACTGACTGTATTTTTAGGCCTATTTTAAAGTGTGATTCTAGCTACATCGCCCCTCCAGATTAAATTAGCTACAATGAAGAGCAATGAACAAGTGATGTGTTTACACACATGCATTTGGATTATTTCACAGAAGTGAGTGTGCAAATTCCCATCTGTGTCAAAAACTTTCAGGCCATGGAGATAATATAAAAATATCAGATGGCCTAATGCTTTCATCCCTTCCCTCTGTTTTCTCCACATCCCTGGTTGCTCTCATTTAATATTTTAATATGTTTTATCTATAATCCAACTCTCTACTATCCAGAGTTGAAAGTTTATTTGCATTATAAAGTATCAGTACAACTTTTCCTATGAGTGCTGTTGGACATAGCTGTACAGTGCAAGTGTTTTCTAGAGCTCCCTGACCGGTGCCTTCCATCTTGCCAAATACCACCACCCTAACCTGCATTCTTACATGCTATGTGCAACATGATTTGTGTTTGGCCTTTCACAGACAGCTGGGTAGCAATGGCTGTACCTATAAATGCATTTGGATTTTTGTTCACATATTTATGTAGGAAGAGGAGACTTTATAAGGCAGTTTACATGTTATGAGTACTATCCCTCCCTCCAGACTCAAGGGTAATCAAAACCCACATTATCTGTAAATGGACAGATGAGGAAGTGCTCAAAACTGGGCTTATATGAGTGAAAAATTATGCAAATTACCACATTTAATAGTTGCATAATTTCACACTAACAACTAAGCATTTCAAACTCCAGCATTTATTATTCCTACTACATAAATATAATGGTGTATCACGTTCACTCTTTATGGTTTCCAGCCTCTTGCAATTTTACCCATCAAAAGAGAGAATGTTTTCCTGGAAACTGAATTCATCCTTCCCATTTTCCCTACTGACAATACAAATGACGTTGCCTGTGTAGCTTATAAGAATGAACTTTCCTCATCAGCCACCACAAAGAACAACAGGGGAAAAAAAAGTTTTGCCTTCCTCAGAGACTAGACTGACCTTCCTCTTTAGTTCATCAGACTGTTTTTAGGTCTGAAAGCTGAGATTAAATATTGTCTGATAAATTACTAATACACCATTTAACAAAGTCTTTCAGACAATTTGAGAACAATCATAGGTCTCAGTTTGTAAGTTTTTCAAGTTAACATCATTTTTTTCTTTTTGTACAGAAATAACTATTTCTATCCAAACACATTTACACATAGTTTGAGAGTGATATAGTTCGTACTCCTTAGGAAAAACACGTAATACGCTATTGCTGAAGGCAAAGTCTCCAGCAAATTAACAAATGCTTCAATAGATCCCATTTTTCACTTCAATTTTTCTTTGGTTGCATTTTTCATGCATACTTTATTAATAGTCTCTGTATATATGCATTAGTCCCTACAGTTCAAGATTTAGCTCTCCATGGATAAATAATTCCCCAGGGTTGAGGGATACCCAGGAGTTACCTCAGTTACCTTACTTGATTTCAATCCATTCACATGATATTGCCACAGCGTAACAAACATACTGAAATAGCAGATACTTCATGCATAATTGCAATTACATATTTTTTGATGTCTTGGGTGTCAAATATACAGTCCACAAAACCTGGCTGAAGCAGCTGGCAAAACTAAGCTCTCTGTGTTTCATCTGCCAATTCAGAAGAGATTTCCTCACAAAGCCTTCTCTCATTTACTGTGAATTTCCAACAATGCAGTGCTGCTTATTTTAGAGGAATACCTTACATTTATAAAAATGTAACTCATAGCAAATGTCCTTTTGGGCTTAATCCCATGTAAGCATCTGCTGTATTTGTTAATTTCAGATCCTTTATGAATCTGAAACATTATGCTCCATATTCAGATATCATATCAATCACACTCCACTCCTAAAGTACAGTAAGAAAAAGTATGTTTTGATGTTTTTCATCAATACATAGTATTTCTGGAGATATGTTTTCAGAAGTACTGTAACAGTCAAGAAAACTGCAGGTGACAGTAGATTATGATAGGGCAAACTGGATGAAGGCAAAATATTCAGGAAAAATATTTTTGACTTAACATTCACCCTGAAACAACCGCCATATATTTATGGTAGATGAGAAACATGAGATACAAAGATTTCTACAAAATAATACATCAACTCTACCCAATGTCTGTTCCATAATTAGTGCACCTTAGGCACCGACCCACTTAAAAAAAAAAAAAAAAAAAAAGTTATTTTCCTCCCCTCATTTCTTCAGGGCAGCAAGTTGTCAATGTTTGCAAACTGTTATGTAAATGCATAGCACTATAAACATTTTTTTTTTAAACAATGAAATCCATTTCTGTGCACAAAATCCCAATATTAAGAATTACACTTTTCTATCCAAAGACTGTGTACAAGCTTATATCCCAGTATGGCATAATAAAGCAAACTCCACAACAGCCATTCTATGTCACACAATCTTGCAGTTTCATGAGCATATTGAGGATGTTTTCAAAACTGGCCTTAAATGCATCAGTCGCCAGTGAGACACACTTGGTCACTGCAGCTGATTTGTGATGACTGGCTCAGTCTGTCAGCAGAGGACCTATTCTGCCATGTCAAATAATGTCCTTCATATTTTGGAGATGAAACAAATTGCCATCCCCTGAGAAAATGAGAACATTTCTTTCCTTGTCACATTTGAATATATAAGGAAACACTGAGTATCTTTTTTTTTTAAGCAATTAGTCTTTATTGTGCTACTCAGAAAAAGATTTTTATACAAGCCCTATGCCTGTAATGCTGTACTCATTCAGGTCTCAGGAGGAGCACAACCATAGCATGGGCAGAAAAATATGCAAAAGGTTCTCTGTTCTATCACAGTATCCTGCTGCTGCTCTAGAGCATCTTAGTGAAGGCCTTGTAAAACATTGATCAGTGGCAGATAATGCTCTATTCTGTTCTATTAAGACTGAAATTTTAGAATGGACAGTGTGTTTATGCATAGATTTCTAATTTTTTTGTGATTTTTTTTTTTGGGGGGGGGGTTACTTTAAGATTTGGTCAGATACAAAAAATTTAGAAGCATGACAGAAAAGACTAGTAAGTCTTTTAGTACTTATTAAGTTTTACTTATTTACTTATTAAGTAAGTTTTCATATTGATTATATTTACACATGGCATTATAAACATCGGCATTTGATGTGTTCCAAACTGGCATTTGCAAGGAACTGAGTGCAAGCAGGTTCCCACTTCATCAGTGAAAACTAACTGCCAACAGCTGATAAAGATTTAGATTATGGTATGATCCTCAGCAAGAGTACTAGTGTTATCCATCTGCCTGAAAACATTGACTGAAAATATTTTAATGGCACTTTTCACTCCACTTTTTTTCTTATAAAAATCTACTGAGAGTACTTCATAAGGTCATTTGATTGATCTATGGGATTTAGAGATATTAAATTTTCCACCATATTGGTCAAATCACAAAACAGAGATGCTAATAATTTAGAAATGACATCTATGATTCATTCTCCAGTGCTACTCTTGTTCAGACCATTTGTTTTGTTGTACTTTTTAGATTATAATGTAAACCTTTAAGTTAATCAATAAAACTAAAAATAACTATAAAATTTCATGTTACATATATTGATTTAAGAAAAGACATGACAGGGGTATGTAAAATAACAAATGACATGAATTAAAATGCACCACATCATTGTAAGCAAACTAAGAGAGGGTTAATGAAAACTGGGAAGTAATTGTTAAAATAGACTTTCCTTTTATTTTTTTTTTCCTATTTTTTTCCTCCCTCCCCCCCCCCCCTTTTTTTTTTAATATAATAAATAATTAACACATGGAACTCATTGCTTCCAGGCATCATTTAATGAAGAAGTTTATGAGGTTGGGGGTTTTTAAGCTTTGTGAGGGTAATAAGAAATCTGACATATATTCCAGAAAGCATTTCCTGCTCCAAGCTAAAGAGCAGAGATATCATTTAAAAGCCAAGACTCAAAAAACAACATACACTTCAGGTTTATAATCCACTATATCATCAGTATGATACTATGCACTCTATCATTAGAAGTCACAAGCAGATTCACTTATGGAATTTATCACTGTATTAAAAACACTTAAACATTAGGTACAGAACAAATGACAAACTATGACTCACTCCAGAAAGCAACTTATTATAGGTTTTATGTGTCAAGACCTAGACACACCATTGAGAAAACTTGACTTTTCAGACTGATATGGCTAAAATATGGCACCTTTGAAAGCATTAACAGGAGCTTAGGTGGATGACATCCCTCTATGACAATGATTTGTCTGCCTCTATTTGAACTTTAAGGAAAAATTTAGGAACAGGGCAAGTTTAAAGTGATACTTCCATGGAAATGTTCTCATCATTCCTAAAACCCAAACTTAAGTGCATTCAACATACGCTTTCAGTCTTGTAAATTCCAACCTGAATTAGAAATACCTAAAGAACGCCTTTTCTCTGAAATTAGTAGTTTTTTGTTTGTTTATTTGTTTGTTTGTTTGTTTTAAGGACAATAAAAATGTGTAAATTACTGGATGGGAAACTACAGTGAGACTCAGTGATCAAGTAATTACATAATTTTTACCTGATTATCTATCTAGAAATTATAACACTGTAATATTCAGATATATAATGGTGTCTTAGATAGATACTTCATGATTGTGAACTGGACTCAGGATAAAAAGCATTTATTTCAGGTTCTTAAAACTACCATTTCAACAATTGGCTATTAAAATTAATACTATATATTATTAATATAAAACATAATAGTATAACGTGTGTTAGATGTATATACTATAAGGAATATTCCAATAATCAATTATATTATGTTTATATATTTAAAATTTTGTATATTAAACAATTAAACATTAGTATAAATATCTGTCCTATTTCATTAACACTGGGAACAACGAGCAAAAAAAATCTGTTCTGAGATTAGAAGAATTTAGGGTAAACCTAGATATTTTTCTAATTGCACGTGAATAAGACATTGGCAAAATTGACCCTTGAACAATTTAATCACAGAAAATGTAAACTCTATGTGAAAATGACTTGTTTTCAGGAAAAAAAAAAAATAAAATAAAAAGTTTGATTCTCAACGAAAAGGAAATACTTTGCACTGCTAATTTTCCTGAAGCAATTACACATTTCATAGAATTAAGCAGGACAGAAGACAGAAAAATTTCAAGAAACTGTAATGAACAACACAAATCCACATGCAATTACAAACACAGAAATACTCTGAAGTGAGATATCCCATTTCTTTGGAGAATACCCTAATCATCAGCAACAGAGCTTTTTCCCTCTCTTTGAAGGCAGAAATTTGCAAAATGAAACACCTTCAACATGAAAAGATTATCCCTTTTCAAAGCTTAACCAGTTAGATTAATATTTGAAATTTGAACTTCGTTTTCCCCCATCCTAATTTGATGCTCTTACCATCTGGATATCAGGAGGAAGCAGCATGGATTTGGTTGCACATCTAGCTCATTTTTTCCTTCTCTTTTATTGTAAATAATTAAAAATAAAAGATGTAAAATATCCAAGTTCATCTTGGGTAAAGAAATTCATGATAGAAAATGAGACCAGAGGAAAAAGTCTATTTTATATGGAAACAAAAAATACAGTTTAAAGAGATTTGATTTGGTTTATTTTACTTCCAGTTTTGATTCCCAAATCAAAAACATAATTTGCATAGCACCAGGATAGAGTCTGTCTTACAAAAAATATGTATATATTCATATATATATATATATATATAGCACCAACCAACAGCTATAATAAAAAGAAACAGAAATTGGACTGAAACTCATAGCTATTGATCTTCCCTTAAAGAAACCCAGACAGAGCTTTAGGACTATAGGAATTTATTTGGTTTTCATGAACAGAGAGAGTAGAGAGCTAAGAAGATGGTAAAAAGCAAAGGATTTTGCATGTGGTAAGAATCTAATTTCCATATGACTTTTTAACTGCACTGGGTTATTCTACTCTCCCAAGCAGAAGCTTTTACTTTATGTCTGGACAACAGCTAGTTCTCTGTAAGTAGCCTGCTTTGTATATTAGAAGGGTGGAAAGGGGTTTTGCAAAAACGTTTTTCTACCTTTTTTTGGTTAGAAGTTTTGTGCTGTAATTTCATTGCAAGTGGCTGCTATAATTAGAGGTTAAATTTGGCACCTACATTCTACTTATCTAATGTTTTGCTAATTCATTTAAGCTATAACGTAAGAGGATAAAAAAAATGTGTTTTAGGCTTCTGTCATGTAATTATTACCTTTTATAAAAAACAAAAATGTTTACCCAATTAGTAAATAATGAAAACTAATTTTCTTTCGGTAGCTGGCAAGAACTACAACAAAAATTTGTGCAATTTCTGTCTTACATTTTTTCTAAATTACCTGCTCTACATGAGCATTTTTCCCCTTCACCAAGTTTTGCAAGGACTTTTACACAAATAAACATCAAAATTCTATAATCACAAATTAGAATCACTGATTACATGTATTTGCAGTAATTACATAATTAGAGACAATTACATTAATTACACAAACAATAGACTGTATTGAGTAGCAATGAAAAACAAGAACATTCTCATGTATAAAAACATGCTTTGAGCTAGAAAAAAAGGATTTATCATTAGCATTGAAATGCAAAACTAAAGCACAGAGCAACACCACTGTATTCTGCAACACAGAGCAATACCCTGTTCATTCAAGAACTAAAAACTCTTTAAGTAGCTGCTTGCAAACATGATGCAGTATTTTGGGATATACATATCCCAAATAACATATGCAGAACTAAGGAATACAAAATAGAGATGGAATGCATCTTTTCACAAGCATCTCACTCCCATTTTCAAGAGCCCAATGTTGTGGCTGCACAAGCAGCTGAAGCTCATCATGCCATGGGCAACCAATGTAAGGTGTGATCTAGCATGTGGTAGTGCTTCCCCGTCTGAATGCTCCCACACTTGCTCTTGTGCTGGGGTGCCCATGGAGCTCACATATACAGGGTGCCAACTATTTTTATTTGTCATTGTTTGTTAGTTTTCTGTCAAACAGATTCAGATCATTGTGTCCCAGGACAGGCAGAGTAAAACCTGCATCAGTCTCCTCCACACTGGTCACTGGGAGAAGTCCCTGAAGCAAGTGTTTCCCAGAATCACACCTGTGTTTTTGCTCAGAGAGAACTGATTAGTTCAAACCAAAAGAGACATCATCAGTAAATTAATATGTATGCAACACTGATCAGGGGACCAGGAAATGGGACTAAGCAGGGAGACAAATGAATTGAGAGCCTAGTTCTTCCTATTATATTTATCAGAGTTGTAGTGACTATTTCTTCATTACATTTTTGATGTACAGAAACCTTGGCTAAGTTAAACTGCATATCTGCTTTTAGTTGAAAAATGAATTACCAAGACTGTTTGTTAGGTGAAGGACTACAGGAAATGGTGTGCTCTAAAGTGCTGAGGGTGAGGCAACCTTGGGTAAGACAACAGATGCAGCTGTTTTGTGAGTTTCACTAAATCTGTGACATTTATAGTGTGTGTCAGTGAGATGGAAAAGAATTCAGGCCAAAAATTCCCATATTAAATGGGCTAGAGTCCTCTCACGTCATTAGACTCCTCTTGCGTCAAGAGCAGAAGCAGTTTTGTCAGTATGATGCTAAGCTCAAGTTCTTACTTTGGGAAGCTAAGACTGTTCTAAAGCTTCTGAGTTGCAGGACGTGTAGCTATGTTCAGTTCTCAGCTAGTCTAAGGACCAATGTTCTGACATTCTTCTTTTCCAAAGAGGCGTGCCAGGGGTACCAATGAAGAAATCACGAATTCTGAAGCTCAAATAGGTCAAAGAAGCAGAAAAGTACATGCACCATGTGTGGTGGGCTCTCCAGAGCAAACTGGTTAGCAGTCCACTAAAAAGTTGAAAAGCAACGTAGACTGGAGCAGTCAGTCACATACATAACAGCCCTTCCTCACCTAATTTAAATTTTGATACAAAGTAAGCTCCCTAAATATTATTTGCTTATACTTGAAAGCATCTGATACCTAAGAGAAATTGTTGCTTAATATACATTCAGCCCTGTTCTTGAATATCCGTCCAAGGAAACATTATCAGTATGTCACCAAGTGATTCTAATGTCCACCTATAGTCACCTCACCTGCTTTTAAGTTTACTGCCATACGACAAAACCCTGGGAAAATAAATGAATAAATAAATACATATATAATGGTCCTATGTTATAATTAAAAAATAATAATAAATTAGCAGGACAGCAGGACCACAGTTTGTTTCAGCTAATAGAATGTCTTGGTAACAATGATTTAAAACACAGTGAAGGTCTGTTAGTTCAATAAAATGCCAAAGCTTCTGAGACCCACTAGCATACATCTTGCTCATTGCCTGCTCTAACCTTTATTCCTCAAATACACAATGAGTTGCAGGTAGAGCAGTTACTGTTTAGAAATTCAGATAGGACAGTCTGACTTAAACACTAATTATATTGTTCTTATGCTACCTTTGTATTTTGTGAATGACAACACTGGTGAAGGTTTAATGAGCTGTGAATGACTATACAAAATGTATGGGACCACAAAACCTGCTTCTGGTAATTTACATGAACAGTTACATTTAAGTGCCAAGGTCTATGTCATGATCCATTGTTAATATACTCTCTATGTTCCTTCTTAAGATTGGTTGGAATACATTTATTTTCAAGTGACCAAGCTAAACCTCCCCATTCTGGTTTTTCTCTATCTGAATCACTCATTGATACACACGGAGAAGCCTGGCTATGAATATTAACTCCCTATAGGTTTTAACATATAAAATATTTGCTACTTTCCACCTAACACAAGTGGTTGTGTTTCTTTTTTGTTGGATTGTTTTGTTTTTAAAGAGAATATTCTACATTTCTTTTTAACACAGTCACACTCTGACTGTGCATTTACAAACTGACTGTACTCCCTGCCAGAATATCTGCTCACTAGCCTGACAGAAGCCCTTGAAGAATGAACCAATGTATTGCCTTCCCTTGTGTGCTTTTTCCAACCACTCAGAATATCCATAGCTTTTATTCTTCATGTTTGCACACTGTAACAGAGAATAAGCTATTTCCTGAATGTAGGGGATTTTGTTTGTTTTATGAAAACCAACTGTATTCTTTTAAAGTGTCAATATCAGGTCAAACACTACTTACCTTAAAGTAATTTCAGAGACTTGAAACTTACACATCAGAGGGACCTAGATTAATATAGTAATCCTTTAAGACAAGTCAGATAGATTTATCTCATTATTTGTAAATATTCCCTACAAAGAACTCTACATCTTCTGTATTTATCATCTTATGCATTTGTACTTCTATGACAACGGCCATTATTTTTTTTTTCCTTATTTCCTATTATTCCTTATTATAAGAAATCTCCCATTTGTATCCCTTTGAGTGCCTCAGATCAGGAAATAAACTGACAACATGCATTCACTAATTATATATATAATCAGAAACTACCATATAACCAGAAGCTACCTCCCACACAAACAAGGAAAACTATGGAAAACAAACAAAACAAAACCAGAATTGAAAAATGTTCTTTTTTCTTTTCTTTCTTTTTTTTTTTTTTTTTTCTTCAATTTGAACTATAAAGTTTAGTTTCAATGTATCTGAAAAAGCACTGTAGCAAAAAGAATTTCATCTTAAATCTTCTAATAGTAATAGCATCAGTGTACCTATATGTAAAGGACTCTATGTGTTTTAAGTGTAAGAACTATTGTTTGCAAATAATCAATGTCAAGTGGTCAACTGCATTTGTTCACTAGCTGTTACAGAATTCTGTCTATACTGGGATTAACCCCAGCTTTAATTACCCTGTTCAGAGAGTTTGTTTACATGCCAAAGCCATATATTCTCTAGCATCTTTTGCAAACTGAGTGTGCAAATCAGTAAGAAAAGTCCAATTAAAATAATACGACAATACAGCAGTAACAAGAGTAAGGTGACCTTCCATGGTGTTAAGAAGTAAATAATGTTTTGCCAGTGCGTATATACTTGTTCCCAAAGAAGTATTTCATTATCATGATACTTTGAAAAATGATAACCATCCAGCTGTATATGAAGCCAACTGTAGTGTGCTTTCTTTTCCACCTCTATAGATTTAAACAAGCAAACAAACAAAACCCGCAAGTATAGGTTTATTCCCATTTTACGGGAATTTTATATCCATTTTTAAGAATTCAGCAATTCAGGTAATGAATTCCCTATGCAAAATGTAGAAAAAGTCATAAATATCAGACTGAAATTGCTTAACCAGGATAGTAGGAGACAGTAAGGGAAGGAGTGATTCTCCCTCAGCTACTGTCATAACATTATCCATACCCTCTCATCTGGATTTGCAGTTCTCATCTGGAGCTTTGAGCCTGAAGCTGCACTAGTCATACAAAACCACTCTTCTAATGTAACTGCCTCTTTATCCCACTATAGTATCATCCTTTATTTAACAGAAATATCTTCTGAGTTAAAAAAGAACAATATCATTTGAATATTTACTGAACACATGGGATAGTAGATAAATAAGTAGATCAATTAATATAAAAAAGTCTTGAATTGCTGTTTCACTTCTCCTGAATAATGACAAGGAAAAGCAATTTATTTTGAGACACTATTCTACAACATACCTTCATTAATTAACAATCCAATGTAACAATCATTCTGATTCCCTAAAGATCAATGCTATAGTATTTTCTTCACTGAAGCATTATTTATTCATACAGTAATTTTAGTTTAGTTTTCTAAAATACGATGATTCATCAAAGACAAAATATTTTCCAAATAATTTTC
Organism: Aythya ferina; assembly: GCF_964211825.1. Lineage (NCBI taxonomy): Eukaryota > Metazoa > Chordata > Aves > Anseriformes > Anatidae > Aythya > Aythya ferina. The sequence goes on from NC_140311.1 coordinate 5,183,245, forward strand.
AGATTAAAAAAAAATAAAATCATCTTAAGGTTAATTACTAACAAAGAGCCGCAAAACTGTCTCACATGCCACAGAATTTTCTATTCCAGACATATAATCGGGAGCAAACTGGCTCTCCTGTATCTCTTGTATGTTAGAATCTGTATCTCCTGATCTAGCATCTGAATTTCTTTCCTCACTCACCCCTAAAAAAATTCACAACAAAACACTCCAAAATCAAACTCATGCTTCAATAAAGATTTTGAGAACTTTTAATATTCTTGAACTAGTAATGTTTAGGAGATGGACTTTACACTTACACACATGCATAAAGATATCTTGTGAATAGTCCACTTAATCTGTAGTCAAAAGGAATTACAGCATAATTGCTACAGTTTTAAGACCTTTCAGACTTCATCAATAAATCTCTCTTTGATGCTATCTGAAGATGTGGAGAAGCTTGATCAATAATTAATGTTAATCATGTTCAGTCTTAATCAATAACAGAACTAGAGAACTTTTCAAAACCCAGTTCTGTTAGGTCAAAATCAAATTTAAATAAAGCTGTGTGTGCAGAAAAGAGTTGTTAATGCTACCATAATTATTTTGGTTTAATACTACAATTGCCAAATGCCCCTGTACCTTTTGCAGACTACCCGATTATTACATTTGTTGATTATTACACTCATTATTTGCACCTCCTGCAAGAAAAAGTTTGGCTAATCATGTACAGTACACATACACGAAACTGTAGAGATGTGGGGATTCTCTTATCATTCCAAGCCTACTGAAAAATTTTGCCCAGAAATAGATAGATATTACCCAGATATCTGAACAGTTCTGAACATGAAAACTGTCAATGGAAGATGCACCAGAGTCACTCACCTGTGTCCTGTCAAAAGCTACTTTTATATGTATGCTGACTTTCCCTTAGCCTCCCAGGATCATTAGGTCACATCGCAGAGAATACCAATTTCATTTACTGCAAGTTATTAGGAAAATAAAAGTTTCTTCTTTAACTTGGGGATCAAAAAAGGTAAGTGCTACCCATTACTCCACCTGATCTCTTGAGAGATGTCAAACTGAGCTTTTCTATTTCCTTGTACACTTGAAAGAGGAGGTCACAGAGTAAAAGTCAAATATTTAACAACCCTTCAAACAATGTATTCAGTGCCAAAAGACCTGACTCAGGGAAAAGGGGTAAACGTTATGTGAACTGTGCTCTTTTGAGACTGCTCTCTTTCCATTCTAGTTCTGCTACTAGGTGTCTATTTTCACACATTATAAATTAGGTAAATGTTAACCCATTCACACTGACAGCTGCCTATAATGGTATATTTCACACCTCACATAAATAAAAGAAGATTTTTATTTCTAGACAGTATTTCTCATTCACACTAGCAAATGCCACTGGTCAAAGGACTGTTTCATACTATATTTTTCGCAAGAAGCAAGACAGTGATGAGGTCTTGAATTTTACCTGATTAGAACCAAAGATTTGCTTCTGAAAACTAAAAGCATTACGATTTTAAAACGATAAAAACAGAAATTCTCCACTGTAATGAGCCTACCTGGAGTGTTAATGTAGGAATTAATACTGCAACACATACCAATATTCTGAATGTCATCTGTTTGGATAGTTGCCTTGAGCTCACATGCATAAAATTAAACAAGTCTATAAAGATTTGTGATGTCAAGACCTTATTAATGCAACCATTCTACAGGAGTCGTATTTGAAATCTAACAGAAAAAAAAAAAAAAAAAAAAAAAAAGTCCTGTAAAAAAAATGCTTTTGTCTTTTTTTTATTTATATAAAATGGAAATTCATGAGCAAGTATGTTGCCATGCACAATAAAGAATACAACTGATTAACTGCCTTGTAGTTTGTTATTGCTGTTTTGGTTTTGGATACATTTTGTTGTTTTTATCTTTTAAAGTAAATACAGGGAGAAATTTGCTCTGTATTTATTCTCAAGCATTCCTGATTGCTGCCAGATTAGGTCTAAAGTGCAGTCTCAGATGATTATATATTTGATTGGCCATTTACTGTAATGCTGAATGACTGATCAATTGCCAGTTAAACTGCTCATTAAGAAAAAAAAAAATAATATATAGGTTTAAAGAAACTCGGCTACCCCATTTTTCTCCCAATCATTTCCTTGGTCTGTTAACAGACAGCTTTTGTCCTACTGTTCAATAGCACAAAGTTAGATTTGCCTCATTCTGTGTGGCGTAAAGCACTTAGGCAGTTTTAGAGTAAAAGTACTTTTTGAGAAGAGCTTCTTTAGAGTGCAAATGACAGTAATAACATATCTCTTATATGCTAAATTTCCATGTTAAAGCATCAATTCAATAATCTGCGATCTGTGAAAAAGCAAAGTTATTTTACTGTGATTTTATTTGTTACAATGAACTGACTTCAATTCCCAGGAGGAAATATGCTTGCAATGAAATTTAAATTTAAAAATCTCACACTAATGGAAACTTCAATACACAGACAGAAATCTACTTAGTCAGCAAGCACAAATAAGGACCACCATTTTCTTTCAACAACCTTTGCAACTTGTCTTCTAAGTTAAAAAGGCTTATTAAATAATGCAAAAGGAAACACTTATGAAGGAGTAGCCTCTGATTTTTTCTCCTTTCCACTCCAGCACTGAACAATGGAGTCTGTGAACAAGCAAGCATCTGTTACCTCAGATGACCCCAAATTTTGTTCTTCATATGAAGCTTTTCTTTTTGTTCTTAACAAAGTGCAGGGGACATATATATAATTAATTCACATGAGCAGGTTTTCAGAACTGAGATATCAGTGACTCATGAAACACAGGTTAGCACTCATGTGCATAAAAATCATAAAACTCATGGTTAGATTGATCACAGACCCATTCATAATATCATTGCATATTCTGTTTTTCTAGACAGATAGGTTTGCAGCACTTTGGCATTAAGCTGGAGAACCATATGCCAAAAAGATAAAAGGTACCTGTTTACCAAAGCTCAGATACCTGTTTACCAAAGCTCAGAACCAATTTTTCCATCTTATAACATTACCAGTCAAAGCTTGCTAAAGCCACTGTCAATTTATGTATCTTCATTCACAAGCCACCAAAAGTACAGAATTACCACCCTAAGCACGTGCTCATGAAAACATGTCATTAAAAATCCTCACATGCCACAGGAACCATGTTAATGCTGAGAGGCTGATCTAATACAAAGTACTGAAGCAGTGGAGGTAGATGTGAGGATATATCAAGAGCCTGAAAACCTTTGAGAGGAAATCTACAAAATGCTGAAATGCATGGAGAAGCAAGGAAACCATGATAAACTGGTAGATGTGAGGCAACATCCTGGCCAGAAACAAGCCTGGAGGAACAGACAAAGGCAGTGTTCTTGTTCTTCCTGACAGCTTGGAAACATGTGAATGTCTCCCCCCATTTCTCCTCCACTGAGAGCAGGAGATGGAATATTGGTGAATCTGTTGGGCTAAGAAAATGAGGGAAGTAGTGTATCTCATCAGTTTTACTCCTACTGGCTAGGATTGCATTGTTTGCTAAGCAGCATTTTAGAAAAGGACTGCTACTGTGTTCCCCCCTCCTCTAACAGCTCCCTTTCCCCCCCCCATTATTTCAGTGCAGATGATACAACTGCAATCTTCTACAATTTTAAATAATTCAGTTCCTTAATACTAAAATAATATGCCTCATGTGGGGCTATTAAATCAGAATATTAAAGGAGTGATTGTCATGATCTGCTTTCCTCTGTAGACAATCTTTTTCATTTAGGAAAGTATTTGTGCAATCTGTAATAGGATGAATCTCATGAGCAACAGGGAAGAAGAAAGGTGATAGGCCTGGGCCTGAGACACAGAACATGCTGGGTTGTATGACTTTGGGAAGGGGACTTTTTTATTTTGGTGGGGAAAAAAAACAACCACCTCATAATCAAGCAAAAAAAAAAAAAAAAAGGAGATTTGGTATCACATAGGAATTTTGTATATTGACAGTTTTGCACAGAAAGTATATGGACCATGCAGATGAAATGATGAACAGTTTAACACACCAAAAAAAATCCCATTTATCACATGACTGACACCAATACCTATGAAGACTCTTGAGGGAGGGACAATTTGCTTCCCTTTCCAGTTTGAAACTCCACCCCCAGTGGTATAGTTTTAACACATAAAAGACCTTGTAGATATAATGTCAGTTTAATATAACTTTTGAGAATTTTCTTACAGCAATTGAAGATTTTTATTACATTTTTAAAAGGCAAGTTTCTGAATTTGCATTTTCCTATGTTAAACATAACTTTATTCCTATTAACATTTTTCTTCTTGGGTTTGACTTAGTTTGCCTGACAAAATTTCATCAAGTCTCTTTGAGAAAAGAACTGATAATCTGTTCAGATTTATATTAATACAATATGTTCAAAATTATATTAATATATGTTGCCATTTAACGGGAATGATGAAGATAAAATAACAAAGTTTAGAAATATAAGGTAGGATATAATGAACCTCAGTACCTCAATTATGTTGATGCATACACTCATGCATAAACTTGTAAAAATCATACAGAGAGGAAAAATCTGAATTAACATGCTTATTCCTATATGATCTAAATCATAGAATAGTTGGGGTTGGAAGGGACCTTAAAGATCATTTACTCCAACCCACCTACATACACCTAGACTACGTGTATGGCCCATTGAACCTGGCCAAAGCAGTGCATATTTTTGATTCACAGACAGGATTATGGCTTAGATAGTTAACATAAACCATATGCCATAATATTCTAAGTGTGGTGACTGGGAGAGTAACTAGACTCTTAATTTACAAGCATATATTATGTACACTGCCTAAACCAGCAGACAGAATTGCAAAGGAAAAAAGAAATCATCTGTGGTATACATATCACATTATTAACGAAGATCTGGACTTTTTTTCCATACATAACTCTTTTTGTGAATCCCTCTTATTTAACTTTTGTGAACTGTATTACTGCATCTAGTCGCTTATTAGAAATAAATATTTGGTCTTGGATTGTTATTTCAGCTATATCACTGCTAGAACAACTAAAGTAAGACATGCAAATAGCTGAGGAAGCACTGACCATCTGGAAAGATGTTCAATCTGCTTGTAAATCCAAGCAGCCCTTCACAATAGTAGCCTGAACAGATGTTTACCTTTACAGATTTTTGCTCTTCCCTCATTTTGGAAAAGCTTTGTTTTCACATGATTCTAGACACGGGAACCAAAATCACATTCCATGACATAGTAATAAAGATAAAATAAGCACACAAAGCCTTACTGAGATCTAAAAAAAAACCTCTGTGTTGCTGTAATAAAGAGAATAGCAGACAGAGTCAGGCACAGGCAGCACTCATCAATTCAGCTCTAAAACTTTCTGAAAACCTTAAAGAGAAAAAGGAATAAATATGATTTTATTTACTGAAAAACAAACAAACAAACAAAAAACAAGGTTTCTAAAAAATCTAAAGAGCTTTTCAGATTTAACTCTCTTAAAAACAAAATGTATGCTTACATTAATCACCTTTCTCTCTTTCAATGTATATTAAAAGTCTTTATTTGTAATTCATATAAAGAAATAATGTGAAACAAGTACATTTCAAGAGGTGGATTTTACTAAGTCAACTAAATATTAGGCCTAAAAGCTATCACTGCCCCTTTAACATTTACATGTAAGTCTTTCCCACAGCAAAATAGTCAACTACATCCCCACTGAATGATAAAGAATAGATTTAGTGGATACATTATAGCACACTACTCTGTTAATATACCTTTGCAGTAGCAAGCCAAATTAAATGCTGGACTAAGCAAGATCAATTCAGTTGTAGTCAGCAGAGATGCATCAGCCTACCTGTGATCACAAAAGAATTTGCAATTGAAGAGCTGGCAATGTTGCTTAAATAGTTATGAATATTACTTGAATTTTTATTTTTCTTTTACATGCACATTGCATGTAACTTGCATTAACTCCAAAAGAAAAATTTAAAGGAATAAATTATTTTATTACCTAATTGAAAACAATGACTTTTAGGAGGTATGTATTCTAATGTCTTTGAGAGGTAATTCTGACAGTGATTGTATTAGGTTACAATAGGAGAAATTGAAACATGCCCTTCATTTCCAGTCATTACATATATTGCTTCATTACAGTTTCATCACCAAAGGAAATAATTTGACAAAGATATTGAAGGGGCTTGAGAATGAAGTTTATAAAAGTGAAGCAGGTATGTGGAATATCATAGTGACACTGGAATGATCTAATATGAATGCAATAAGAGAAATGAAGGTGTATGAACACCTTCATAGAAGGTGTATGAGGGTGTATGAACAAACATAAATTAAATTAAAGTTTCTAGGGCCATGGTGTTCTGGAGCAGAATTCCAGCATTTTTACACAACAGAGTCAATATAAAGATCCTATCTGCTTTTGAGATGTTGCTTGATCAATTTATTTTACAATCCCTTACCCATGTCTGACTGTGCTAGCAGGAAACTGGAGTCAGTCATGCAGGGTGTTCCTTCCAGTAGTCTTCCTGCTAAGATATATAAATAGTATCTTAAATGCTTGTATTGTTTATTTTAAAAATAAAAAATAAAGTTGGTGGAGTGAATTTTTTGGTTAGCTGGAACTATTATGGTGGTATTGAGGGAAGGATGTTTTGCCAAGGTAGGTGTATAATATACAATGGCTGCAATTTGAGTGCACCAGGATTGAGATGCCAACTCTGACAAGATTATCACAAAATGTATAGAAAGGAAATAGCTGCTTCCACTTGTGCATGCACTTTTCAAACAATAATGTTTTGGCGTAATCCTGAACAGATTAACACCAATACAGAACTAAGTAAAGCCACATTCTGCAATAGAATACTATTTCTCCTATGTACAAATTAAACAATTTAGCAAAACCATTTAGAGCCACTCTGTTTTCATGAAAACATAATTTTGTTATCCTTTTATGCACATATAAAGCACAGACAAACTTGTGTTCAAACTATATGTCATTTCTGAATCCTGGTGCATTTCTGAGTCCTGGTGACTGTAATATTAAAAGCTCAGTTTGGCTTCTGGGAGCAGTCAGCTAGACCAATAACTCAGTTGTGAGTTCTGAGTCTAGTGGGTGGCAATGTACAGTTAGATCTGGGAAAAGAAATATTTAAAGCTACACCTTAAACTTAACTTCCTGTAAATACACAGTTGTATTTTTACTCAGGTATTTATCAATTTTCAATAAAAAATGAGTCAGATACTCTTGCACTTACGAATGTCTCTAAGGTACTAAACTCTGATACAACAGTGCATTGATTTTCATTAATTTTCAGAATATTTGAGATCTTTGCTCCACTGACATGCTGAAATCTTTCATATTTCTTATCAGTGTCTAAGATAGGCTCTTCCAGCTGTGGGAATTTGCAATAGCCATACAGAATTCTTAAGTATGAAGGAAATAGTAAAATTCAGATAATTGGTTCTTCCATTTATAAATGAGTTAGAAAGTTAGAAAAACAGCCTTCCTGATCATAATCTGTTACTTTTATTAATAAAATTAAGAAGTTTCTTCATTTTATTAAAAATAAATAAATAAAATAAAAATAAAGTTGAAAAAAAAAAAAAAAAAACCAAAACACTATTTTTAATACCAGTGTGCTGGGAATAACTGGAAATCCAATTACAAATGATGCAGAGATACTAAAATTTCACTTTATCACAAGATAGAAGTCCTGTTACTAAAACTTCAGCAGTATTCTGATGTTTCTCACAAGTATCAGCTTGTGCAAAATAGCTTATTACTTTTAGATTATACATTTTATTTTTTATGTATTTATTTATTTATTTAAATTTAAAATACTTTAAAGATCTGGTATTAAAATTTAATTTAGTCCTCTTCTAAAATGTCATATTATTAGGTTGGATTATATCAGTATTTAACTTGGATCTTAATGAATGCATTTTTAATTAATCACATTGTTGTTTTTTTCCCCAATGAACTTCAACGGTTTATCTAAGACACTAATCCAAAGGCTTCCATGTCATATCATAAAGTTAATAACCTTGCTAACTACTTATTTGCTGACAGAACAAACTGTACTCATTTGCAGAATGTGAAGAATTCAGAATTTGAAAGAAAAAAAAGATCTTTAACAAGGTGTAAAGCACAATTTCTGAAAAATATTTCATCACCTAGCTACATTTAGACAGTAGCCTTCTCTCCTCTAAAAAGTCTAATTAAATACAGCTGGAGCTAGCACAAAAGAATTTCATTAATTAATTGGCAACCTGCTGACACTAATTAAGCTATGAAAATTCAACTCCCTCACACCAGATTTTAAACATTAGTCAGTTACATTTGTTGGGAAGTTTGCCTTGTGTCTCTAACACAATCAAAAGAGAGAAAAATGAACTTTGTGGTTAACATGTGTGGGAACAAAATGACCTATTATTGGAAAAATTAGATATTAAACCTTGCACTGATACAGAAAGGAAATTGTGCTACAGAAGCTCTTGCTGATAGATTTTCTTAGGAGTGGGATTAAGAGCTTCACAACTACAGCCTCCTTACAATGTAGAAAAGGATCCCAAACCACTAATAGCACAGTGGAGGGTAATTATCTTTATTTACATTCCCTACAACACCCTGTGTAAGGCGCTGCAAAGCTTCCCTTCACTGCAGCTGGTTGTGTAGTGATCCCCCAATCAAGATTTCATGCAGTAACTAGTAGGAAACACAGAAACTCTTTAACCTGTATTCTAAATCTCATCTAAGATATCAAATGAGATCTCACTTGAAATTTTAACTGCTAATTACACTGTAACAAAGAGGATTTATTACTTTATGTCTTGTGATCTACTGCCAGTGAGTGGTACTGTTATTATCTGAGTGGACATTAATGAATGTCATGTGGTGTGTGTTCTTTCCCTTCCCAAAACCCCAGGTCCATCTCATAACACAAGTAAGGTTTCAACAGCATGTACTAACCCTGATGCACATCCACATTGTTTTTATTTTGTAGTGTGTTCTTTTTTTTTTTTTTTTTTTTTTTTTCTTCTTCTTCTTGGTTTAGATTGTTAATAAACGTTGTCTACATTTTAAAAATCCCAATCTTTATCATGCTGTAGGGACTATAGGAATCAATACACAACTCCTTTACTTTAAAGTGCCCTCATGTGTCAGCCAGGAAAGTGGCAGTCTCATTTTAATAACTGGCTTATTTGTTAAATCTAAAATAATAAAAATAATTAAAATTAGGAGTCTAGAAATATGTTTGTTCATATTCTCCCTCCAAACACATGCTCATTGTTCTGATGTATGAGCTTCATCCTGAAGCTGGTACTCAATGTAAAGCCAAATACAATTCAGAATTTCTGTACAGGTTAAGAAGAATAGCTATGACTCTCAAGAGTGTCTGGTGAGATCTGAAGAACTACATGACTGTGTCCTTAAATGCTTTCTTGCTGTGGTTGAATTATCTCAAGTGGAAAAAGGCAAGCATATGCTTAAAAACTTCTTGAACTCTAGCCAACAAGGAATAATCAGTCACTGAAAAATAATGGAAATCCTACTGTCATTGCTATACAGTGCTAAAAATCAGCTAGAGAGGATCATGCTCGCTACCCATCAGTCTCTTTACATCTGTTGATTATAATACACAAAATAGAGTCAAGAAAATGTGTTTTCCATTAAGGGCAGAAAAGAATTATCTTAACCATTGTACCATTCCTAGTTCTAATGTTTATATATATATATACATGTATATATATATATATATGTATTTATCCCCATTACAATCATAATTGTAATATTTTATCCTGATATTAGCGTATGTTTGACAATACTTTTGATAATGCCATTGATTAAAGCAGAGCTAAAGTAGTTTAGCCTGGTTAGCAGTGTTCACACCTAACATTCAATTTTTCAGTCTATCTCATGTTACGCCACTTTAGCCACATCTTCAAAATGCTGTGGAGTTAGCAAAGCCATGTTGGTACAAGATAATGTTGAGATCCACTGCACCAGAACCTACCTCAAAGCTTTACTCAGGTACAAGCAACCAAGATCAGATGCAATAAGATTATTCTAGACACTGAGCCTCAGATTCAGCCATTTGATTATTTTTCAAAACAGATTCAACCCTCTAATTTTAAAGGTATGTTTTTGAAAAATAATTATGTATGCAGTAATAGTCAAAAGGGAAGAATTAAGGGAGAATCGCTTTATTGCAAGTGAAGACTTGCAATATTTTGAAGTATTTTGAACCTTTTTTGAACCCTATTTTGAACCTTTGAAAACCTGGAAATATTTTCTTAGAAACCCAGCACTGAATTAAATATTCTGCTAAAACAAACACGTTTTAGGCCAATGTTCTCTGGCTGTGGATGTGTCATTAGGATATAAGCTTTCTTTACAGCATTTGAGGAATATATATATGTGTGTTTCAGCACATTCTAACAAACTGCTGTTATGTGGCAGTTAAAATGTATCTTCAAGAATGGCATCTCCTAGAACAAATCAGCAGGCTCATCGTCAGCAAGGATGTTCCCTTTTAAAGAAATTAAAAAAAAAAAAAAAAAAAATAGTTGAGACTTGGCCAGTCCACAAAGGGGGATGCCTAGAAGCCCTGTTCCCCTGTCTGATAGTGGATCTCAGTGGAATAGCAGAGATAAATTTGAAAGGATATTGCCACATGAGAGCTAGGAGGAAGCTCCTTCCTTAATGCAGTACTTTGTCTCACTGAGAGAACAGCTCTCTTAATAACATAGGAATAACTTCCAGGCAGGATGGTCGCTTCTAACAGTACTATTTTTTCATAAAAAAATAATAAAAATAATAAAAGGAAAGGAAAAGAATGCAGAAAATTGAAGCAATATCTTGTTTTAAAGATGGCCTTTTTATTCAATTTTAATTAAAATAAAGGGTGCAGTAGTCCATAGTCCACATATTAGTAAATACTAATAGCTAAAAGTAGCAAGGTCTTCTAGTCTGGACTGAATCCTTCAGTTGTCATCAAGACAACAAAGTGAAAGTTGAGACAATGAAAGTTATTGTGACAATAGAAAGAAAAAAGGTTCAAACCATGCCTGGGGCATGAAACGGAGAGTAAAAGTTAAAGGAAAAAAATCATGAAAGATGCATGACTATCAGATTCATATGTATTACAGTTAAGTGCATTCATTAAATGATCATAAGGAATATATGGCATAAAAATGAAAGAGAAGAGCACAATCTCTAATAGAACCTGATAATTTCCATGTATGAAAAGCAGCAGACCATGGCAACTACTTAAACTAAGATCACTAAATCTTACATTCCATCTTCCAGTGCAAGCAATGTTTAAGGAAAAGAATATCACACAGTAAATAATACAAGTAACAAAAGGAAATACCAGATTTAACTTCTAAAGCTCCACTGCAGCAGTACATAATGAAGCGTTCATTTGTTTTGAAGCCAGCATGAAATTATCCTATCATTTTGAGAAGTACATTGGTTCTGAACGTATACATTCCCAGCCTCTTGAAAATACATATCCTAGTAAATGAGCTGTACTGTTTTGACCAGGTCATTTGATATCTGAAGATTTTTACATTCCATTGTGTTTTATATAATCTGGCTGTATTATTTCAATTAGTTATAACATATCCTTTGGCCAAGGTTTTGACACCTCTGCATGAGATTATGTTTAACACCTCATCAGTTGGTATACATATGCTAATCATTGCTGTTTAGCACCTGTTTTCTCCCTTCCTGCTGTTCAGGCTCAACACACAAGTACCACAGCTCTCGGTCTTTACAGAATTTGCAGACCATTCTACCGCTTTGAACAACAAATCAGATTTATCTTTTGAAAATATAGCAGAGAAGATCCTATCCCCCACCTCAGGTAAACCAGTGGAAGTACTGACATAACAATTTATGTGTAAATACGGGGAACTCACTTTACCAGCTCCAAAACTTCCTCGTGATCATTGTTCACCATGTTCTATATCATACAAGCACTGATACTCTGTGCTGTCCTATTAGACTTGTTAAATAAGCATACTTCATTGTGATATATGGCATAATAATTCGTGTCAAGAAAATGGTTGATATTAATAAAGAAGGGGGAGATGTGGGAGTGTGGCCATGGGGGTCGGAAAGCCCCGTGGTTGATGATAACATCAGACTCTTAATGATGAGGCCATCAGGCATGTAAAAGAGTTTAGAGGGAACGAAGAAGGGTGATTCAGGAGACGCCATGCCGTCTCAGGTTGCTTGTTCTCCAGTCATTAAAGTATGGAAGTTGCTGGGTATTTGCTGTTGTTGTTATATGCAAAGTTGTTTGACCAATGAAAAGTTGGTTTTGAAAAGAACTGCTGTGAGGAGAAGGGTATAAGAGGGGAGCCTGTCCTCAAAATATTAAAAAAAAGGCAACACGATGAAGTTATGTCATCAATAAAGAAGCAGAAAGAAGGAATGAAAAGGAACAGGGTAGCAGAATGGAGACCAGGTCGGGCACATTGATCTCCTCATGAAGATAGGTTTGGCCAAACTCAGCAAACTGCTCAAAGAAGCTCGTATAGAAAGTCGCTTGAAATAGGTGCACCGGAACTGGAAAGAAGCTCAACCTGAGAGAAGCGGACCCGCACACACAACTGGCCTTTGCTGGTAACCAGTTGCACATCGTGGGGAATCATACATCCTTAGGAACAAAGACTGTCCTGGTAACCTTACAGCTTATTCCCCTTATTAACAATCGGACAGTTTCTCTGGTGCTTGTAATCAAGAAAAGGAATAGAAAATGGAGACTGTTGTAAGTCATGGAAGATATGGGAGCACTTCAACCAGGCCAACTATGCGCCCCTAGTCATGGACATTGATAGTAATAGACTTAAAGGATTGTTTGTTATCTTTTCTGATTGTACATATGTATACGCATACTCGGGTTCAGTATGTAACAGCAATGTTCTGTATATTTAGAAGGTTCGATGTTTGTGTGTGCGTGTTGGTAGAGCACAGACTCCCCGCGCACCCAGTGCTGTTTACTTGCCTTTTATAAATATTACTAAATTCAGATTGAGTTGAGACTTCATTTATAACATTCATAATAAAATAACCCACAGATTAAACACAGATTCCCATGAGTCTGCTATCAAGGAATTCAGCCATTGGTACTCTGTGTCCCTGGCATTAGCATAAGTAATGAAGGTGACAAGGAATGCTCAAATGCTTGTTTCCATGGCTCTGTCTTGTTTCCTCATTGTGTTCACTAAGCTCACAACTCAGCCTCTCCCATCATCTCAGTAATGTTATCAGTTATCTTCTTGGAAGATAAATGAAGAATTTGAGCACACGGAGAGAACACTTGTTAGAACTTCTTACAACAATTTATGCAGATCCTTTGTTCACATAATTTTAAGGATAAATTAGAAAAGATTATAGAACTTCAGGGTAAAAGTACTGTGTTTTTTCTTGATCATGCCCTTTCCTTCAAGAAGGGAAGGCCTGCTTTCTGAAAGTGAAAATGAAATGAGAGATAGAAAATCCTTACTGCAATAAATAATTATAACTGTCATTCAAGAATATCCTGAATGACTTTAGTATGAATAATCCTCATGAATATTTTCATGATATGTACTTGAATACTACCACTGAAATATTTGTTGATTAAAAAAAAAAAAAAAAAGTGGTGTGTCATGGCTAAGCAATATAGTTGGAAACAAGAAAACAAAACAAAACAAAAAAAATGGCTGTGTGGGAGAGAAAAAAAAAAAGAAAGCAAGCAAATAACAGGAAAAATCTGCACACAAACAAGGGCTCAAAGCAGCTGATCATCATATATTAATCAAATGCATTTTCAATGCATTGAACAAATCAGTTACTGCATGAAGTCCTGAGCCATCCAAACTGAATGAAGTCCTTTAGGTAAGACGAGATGACCTCCTGAGGTCCCTTGTAACCCGAGTTACCCTTTGATCCTATGATTTTAACATATAACAATTTCTAATTTGTTGTAGTTTTCCTATTCATTCTTTTTGTATTTTCTAAATGAATGTTAAATCAGAAATCAATAGCACAGTACAGCATTTGCATTGTGTTGATTCCGTGATCAAGTAAAATAAAATGCATCTTTTATTGTACTAGTGACAATATACACTATCGTCTCCCAAAGACATTGGGCTGGACAAGCCTGTCTGGGGGATAGCTGACAGGTGTCTGAGAATCTACATACTCTGGTCAAACATAAAAATACTAGCAAGAGCAGTGCACATGCATTTTGCAATAGCAAGTTCATCAGAAATGTAAATAATGGCCATCCCTAACTTAAAATACTAAAATGTCCTCAAATTAATTGTAACAGGTAAATACCAACTATGGAACTGGAAATTATCACATGGCAAACTCTTGCCAAAATAGAATTACACACTGTGCCCTTGAGAGATTTTCACATTGTTATTTTTATTAGTCAGGACAATAGCATGTCTGCTTCAGACATTAGAATATTTCAAAACTCAGAGCAAAAGAACATCAGTGCTTCAGGCACTACTGCTTTAGCTTTCAGGATAACCTGAAGCATAATTTGGCTTCATGTTGTAAGCAGGTCTACAGCCAAATTCAGCATTCCCTGCTGAGGTAGTCTACATATCGTATGTAGCTGTAGCAGAGAAATGTATAAATGAACAGAAATTTGAACATTTTAATATGAAGAACGGAATACATTGCATAAAGCTTTCCAGCTCCTTGACATTGAAAATAATGGTATCTGACAGCTCTAAGGTTAAGTAGCCACTCATTCAGCACAGCATCGTTTATCTGCCAACAGTATGTGTCTCTTGTTGTTACTTCAAAGAAAAAATTCAATAAAAATTTAAACAAAAACAGTTCTGTCAGTATAAAGCTTTAATATTTTACACTGTATTCAATTTCTTTCCTTTGTAAAGTGCTTTCATACTTCTCAAACTTGTCCTGCAGTACACAATTCTCATTATTTAAAAGAAAGACACCATGAATCACCTTTAAACACCTATATGTTTCCTAAAACACTAACATTTATTTCTAATAGACATCACTTTAAAAACAGCTGCACTAAGTACAGTGGAATGCTTAATTCTATGTAGATTGAGAGAGCTTTAAGAATATATATGTTAAGTACTTCAGCATCATTGCATATAAGCAGGTTATGTGGTTAAGTATTCATGATTCAGAATATAACATTAATGGTTTCATTTCTAAGAAATGTTTTCCTTCATGCATATGAAGTATACAATAGTTCTTAATTCCATGTGCTCTTTCATACAGTACATTTGTTGGTACAAAATGCGGAGTGTGCTATAAATAAACTTTGGAATAAGTTTAACAAAGGATTCATTTATTCAAGACAATGCCCTCTCTATATATTTCACTTTACCCACCCACATATTTTATGAATCTAACAATTACATACTGCAGTATTCAATGCTTATGTCAGATGTGTGTCAAAGTTGCTAGATACAAGAAATTCAACGCTGTTTATAACAGATTTTATATCTCTTCTGTAAGTGCATATGGCAAGGTATAGTCTTTCCATTTTAAGCTATCTCCCATGTATATTTTAATAATAAAATGATTCATCTATTTAGAATCATTTTAAACTATTTAATTTAGATATGGAGTGTAAAAACTTTCAGGAGAAAAAGAGAAGTTAGCCATTGGCCAGATGTAACTGATTCAGATTATAATAGCTTCAATAAAAACATTTTTTTAAAATTTGATTACACACCCTAAAACCAAAATTACCAATCTGCCAAAGTCAATATGTTCATATAAAGAAAAGACTATAAAATACGATCATAACTACATTCATAAACAGACTTATATTTGATTTTAAACGTTTCTTCTAGGCAGAAATATTAACATCTTTTCTATCCTAGTCAGAAGTTATAACCATACTACAAATTACAGCACTAAAATTTTGTAGAGAAGATTATGATAAAATTTTCATTAAACATTAACTTTACTGGGCAAAACATAGGCATTAAAATAATATCAGAAATCATCTATTATCTTATTTAAGTATCTTTATGACTTTGAATGATAGTTGCTCCACACTTTGCTGAAATGCTTTATATGTTTTTAAGTCATCTGCAACTATCTTCTTTATACAAGTGTTACTATAAAGTTCTACCATAAATTATCTAATAAGTGTTTAAATCAAACCAATATTAAATCTATTCTTTCAATAATAAAATTCATGCAGCTGAGAGCTGCTCATTGTTTATTTAGCTTAAACTAACACCTGAAATTGTTTCCTTGTAACTTCCGTACATTCTTTATCTCTCTTTTCTTTGAAGAAAAAATGTAGCTGCACCATCTCATTCCTGTATGTTGCACTGTTCTCTGGTGATAAATGATCTTTAAGGTCTCTTCCAACCCAAGCCATTCTATGATTCTATGCATAACATCACTGAAAATAATCCATCTGAAATCCCCAGACAACCTAAATATGATCTCAGACATCCATAACACACTGTTTATTACATTGATTTTTATTTGTTAGACTGCTCAGCTGCTATCCTGACAACTGGTTATATGTCCCTGCCTGATGGGAAAAAATAAAAAACATACTCCAAAGTAAACCATGTTGAAATATAATCCACAAACACAGAAAAACGATCAAAGTTATTATTTCTTAAATTACTTCAGAAATACCTCTGCAGTACATCCCCGACATATAAATTTTCAAATGACCCTTCCATTATATT
Organism: Aythya ferina; assembly: GCF_964211825.1. Taxonomy (NCBI): domain Eukaryota; kingdom Metazoa; phylum Chordata; class Aves; order Anseriformes; family Anatidae; genus Aythya; species Aythya ferina. Next base: position 5,199,968 of record NC_140311.1, read on the forward strand.
CAGAAACATACATGAGTTTAGCTGAATGCTCTGCTAGTGGACTCTCTAAGAAAAGGCCTCCTTCTGAAAACCATAAGCAGAAAGGCAAAGTAGATAGAAAACAAACAAACAAGTGAACAAAACTTATTTACTGGGGCAAATTTAGATGATGGTTCAAGAGATTTCATTGCTGGAACTTCAGCAAAGACAAGACATTTCTAGAACAAAGATAAGATGACACAAAAAGGAAGGAACATGGATTTGGAGAAGGGCAAGAGCAATTCATATTTTTCAGTAGGCTGCTATCTTATATCCTGGCTCAAATGCAATTCTCTGGGCAGTCTGTAGTTCGGTCTAAACCATGAAAGGTCTGACACAACTAATACTGAGAAAGAAGGTGTTGCAGCCTGCAGAAATGAAGGGTTAGAATTGAAGCAGTCACTGACTACAGCTATGCTAGCTTTAAGGCTCACTTTTCACAGCAGGACAGGATCAGAACAATACACTGTTTAAAACAGAATAGAACAGAGCTCAGAATATTTTAGTCCCCTTTGGAAAGTACACTAATGAGGCAGTCTATCTATAACATCTACTTCCCAGCAACAGGCAGACTGAAGAGCTTTGCTTAGTCCCACAAGTCAAAAGACAGGAACAATCTCCTGCTCAAAAAGCCAGTATAATTTTTTGTAGTGAAAGTGAAGAAGAAAATTAAATGATGTGGCAGAAATGAAGTTCAGTTTTGCACGTCCAAGATGGGATAGTATTCCCTGTGCACATATACACAATGTATACAATATACAAAATATTATAATATACACAATTAACTGTAGCTTCATTGGTGATTACTTTATGTAAGGACAGCCTTCCTCAGGTCCTTGATTTAAAATCTTGAAGATAATTCATTGCAATATGAGGCAGCCAGAAAAGGTCTGCTACCTAACAATTCTGTGAGTAAAGATGTGTGAGTATACATTTGAAAGTTACCTACCTGACATACTACAAAAAGCCTGCTGCTAATAATTAGCATGAATGTAGCAGAGGATTTGATAGAATACCAGAAGCGTATTGTAATCAAAATGTGTTTTTCAAATAAATAAATAAATAAAAACACTTTTAATATTTGTAGAACTACTAAAACAGCAACTGGTAAATCTAAGCTTTCAACCAGTACAAAAACAATGTGGCTTGCTGACTTTTTCCATTAATTAGATATTGATATACTTTAGACAGTATTGATATACTTTATACAGATATTATATATTTTTTAATTAATAAAAGTTTCATTATTTCAGACAAGTTTAGATGAAAATAATTTGAATTTCAAATCCCTTTGAAATTCAAAGGCATTTCTCAAATAAACAGAGTTCATCTAAAAAATTCTCAGTGCTCAAAAACATTGAAAGCTATGGACATTAATTCATAGAATCATAGAAAACACAAGGTTGGAAAGGACCTACAAGATAATCTAGTCCAACCGTCCTCCCAACACCAGTACTACCCACTAAGCTACTAAATCATATATTGGAATTCCAATAGTGGCTTTCATACTTGCCACATAACAATGCAAAGTTATTTATTTATTTATTTATTTTGTAGTTCAGTGAAAGTGTAGGTCAATTTTTAACTCACTCATTGTTAAAACAAACTTTAAAAAAAAAAAATAAGAGAAGAGAAAAGATGGAAACAGCAGTGGAACAATGCTGCTTTGTTCAAAGAAAAATCTGTCAGAGGAAGAAAAAGCAACCCGAAAACTAAAAGCAATGGTGCAACTACAACTGAAGAAGCAGGCCTCTCTCTTCAAGGCTTCTCTAGATTTTAATTGATTTGAACATATTGCATTTTTGGACATATTGCAAAAAAAGCATATTTAAAAAGCAATCGATGATCTACAGAGCTAAATAGCAAAGTCAAGACTTGCTGTTTTTCCTATCTAACCCAATGTCTCAGCTTCCATTTTACTGCCTTTTCCACTCTATATCACACTTCTGTGGTATATGGCAATACTTGGCTAAAATAAAAGAATAAAAATTAATTTTGCTTCAAAAGGAAAATAAAAAACAGATGAACAGTACAAAACATGTAACTTGAACCTATCCACTCCAATGATAGAGTTTTATTAACCTATTGGACATGTGAATTATGGGAGTTAGAAAAAAACTTGTTCATCATCAACTACAAAGACAATTACTAACAACAACAACAACTAAAGTTTTAAATGCTCTATTTTTCCCTTACTTCTATGACTCTTTATGCCATTATATGTCAAGAGTAGAGAAAACAAAACACTCCTGAGCACCTGTCATTTTGTCATTAGTGTAGGTACTACACTACTGTGAAAGCAAAGTTATTTAAATAGTTGGTCTTGTTCAGAGAAACAGATTCTACAGTCAAGAAATGTCTTCATTGTAACATGCAAAATACAGTATTAAAAAACTTAATTTCTGGTATGCACATACTTGCAGACTGAAGAATAAAAACTGTAACCAACAAAATTACTCTTATTGATTACAAGAATATATCTAAACATTTATAATATCCCATGACATAAACCACAAGATCTTTAAATGAAACAGATGGGTGGAATTTAACTTTTATTAGTATTTTTTATTTTCTGCCTTCTGTAATACAGTTACACTGTTTTAGGTGTGCTTAACAGATCCACATAAAAAGAAAATGCTATCTGTTCTCCCTTGTATTTGCTAGAAGGAAAAGTACAGGAAAGTCACAGGTCATGGAAACACACTTTGTTATATGTCCAAGTACCCTTCTTGAAACTTACCTTAGAATTACCTACATGTACCACTTTGTCACAGCTGAAGATAAGGAATAACATTGTTTTTATAGAAATTGGAAAAATAAAATAAATTAAAATTGTTATCTTTTAACAAGATCAAGAAGGCAGTCTAACTGCTAGTTCAGAGTCATATTCAATATAAGCTCTGTTCTTCCAATTGCCTTCATCAGTAAGGTTACCTGGCAAGAGCTAACGCTCACTTGTGACCATTCCTTCTTCCCTCCTCTTCTGGATGCTACTTTAGTTATCAGCTTGTAATAGTTCCAGCCACCCCAGTGTTAAAGCTTAGACAAAATTTAAATAATGTTAACTTTAAAAAAAAATCTATTAATCTTGGCATTCGCATGTTATTTGATTGCTTTCAAAAGAGTCTTCTTTCCTTGTTTTAATGTTTGGATTCATTAGTGATTTTTATTTATTTATTTATTCATTTATTTTAATCTAGGAAATTAGAAAGACAAGCTTTCCAAATAATCATTTGGTACATCTACATTTGGTAGTTTTCTAATAACATGCAGTAACTCCTCCCACTTGACACTAGATATAGGTATTCAGTACTAATAAGTACTTCTAATTCTTCTTCTTTTTTTTTTTTTTTTTTTTTTTTTATTGAAGAGTTTTGCCATTTTATGGGATGTGATATAATAGACTACAACTTAGTCACTGCTGTGCACAAATAGTACCTTTTTTGCAATGCGCCAGCAACAATAACGTCCTTTCAAATATGCTGAGAAGTGGCTAGAAACCTTCTGTTGCCAGAGGCAAGCTCTGGTGAGTAAAACTGTCAGCTGTGCTAAGATATCTCTACAGACTGTTATTTAAGGTTAACATTCATCAAATACGGTAATAATTAAGGTGCAAAAGTTGTCCCATTTTTATATGGCCCAAAGAAAATAGCCACTGGATTCTCTTAAGTCTGCAAAACAGTTTATTTGATTTCCTCTTAGTGACTCTGTGTTTTCCTTGAGGAAAACACGATGCACAGATACTGTTTCCATGTCCTAATCATCTCAGGAAATAAATGATTAGACAGCACTCAGGAATCAATAAACCCCAGGAAAACCTGTTAACATTCCAGCTGATAACAGAACTCCCATAAATTGAAAGGTGTTAGGAGTGGTCCCCTGATATCTATGGTTCAAAACCTTTTTCCATTAACCTTGGTGAAAGTCTCACTTTTAACTTCACCAGAAGCAGAAACAAATGAAAGTCTGATCATCTGTTCAACCTTTACATGTCAGCTAAATAAAAGGTATTGCAGCATGCAATTGCATGAAGCAGTAATATTCATTAAAATGAAGAATTTTTTCCCCAAGTACTAGAGAACAATTGATGCTTGCTAACAGAAAAAAAAAATATTTTATGAAACAAGGTATAGAAGCACCATTTTCATTTGAAACAATGTGGACTGAATCATTCAATCACAGTTTATATCTATAAGTGAAACTTTAGATAGATTAAAAAAAAAAGGAAAAAGGAAAAAGTGCTTGTCCACCAAACACATTTCTGAATAAGCTCAAGCTGTAAACTATGATCGTCATTCACAGAGCAATAGCTCCGAGGTCCAGTAATTCTAGGAGTGACAGGCAGGCATGGGAGACTCTGTAAGTATTGTTACAGCCAAGGTATTGGGCTGGAATTACAAACTACTTGGTAACAATTTTAATTCCAATCACAGCTTATGGCCCTGAGGAAATCACTTCATTACTATCTCCTTTTGTTTTCCATTTATATAAGGAGGAGGATGTACATTTTCCTATAGACCTATTTCAGAGGGGTAGTGGGCAATTACTTGTGACTCGTAAAGATTTCTGAGGTAACAAATCTTTCTTTTGCTTAAGTCTTGTATTTTAAAAAACCTGCATTTTTCATAGATCTCCCTCTAAACAGTTCATGGCACTAGAAAAACTAACCCAAGTTTTGACTGTACTTCCAGACTGAAATAAAAGTGACCTAAGAAAGTAAAAATGGAATATATCAATGCCAACCATTGACCCCCATTGTGCCAAGGGATAATTTTCAGAGCAACAATGATGGTGATGTATTGCAGGACCACTGGAATTAACACGACTGAAATCTCCTAACCTATCGAGTATTTCTACACTAAGAAGTTGTATATATGCATAAATATATATCTGTCTTCCACGTGAGCCTATCAATGATTTTGGGGCTTATTTTTGGTACACATATATTTCTATTTCATGTTTTATATTATATAAGCAGACATATGCATGGAAACTTGACAAGGTCAAGAGAGATTCCAGCCAGCAAATTCTGACATAGTGCTTTTTATTTTACATCACACTACCCATCATTTTTATCTTTTCTCCTAAATGTTTATTATTATTATTATTATTATTTAAAAGCTGAAAATAAGCAGAAACTGTAACGAAACACTATTAGACTGGGAATTAACCATCAAACTTTAAGTATATAACTGTGGCGTTGAGAACAGTAGATTCTGTACACAGCCAACAATAAGATGCAAAAATGGCAGAATATGATCCATCTAAGATCACTACCACACCCTGGAAATGACTCTCTTTGTCTTGCATACATGGGAGAATTCTTGTATAGCTGGGAGAATTCTGGGCCCTCATACTCTTACTCTAGAGTATGTTCCAATTTGTTTCTACATGTGACCACATGTAGATATGGCAGAGGAAATCTGGCCAGTATCAAGAGCAGAAAGCTCTCAGAAGCTAAGCGCTTGTAGATCTACCTAGAATTTGAATTGTGTAATCCTGAATGCTTCAGGTATAAGCTGCTATATTGTAGTTTATCTTTATTTTACATGTGTGCTGGGTCTGGCTGGGATGGAGTTAACTGGAGGAGCAGGCACCGATATATTCTGCCTGGTGACCTGCAATAGGACCCGAGGGAATGGATTCAAGCTGTGACAGGCGAGGTTCAGGTTGGATATAAGGAAAAGGTCCTTCACCAAGAGGGTGGTCACACATGGGAATAGGCTCCCCAGGGATGCAGTCATGGCATCAAGCCTGCTGGAGCTTAAGAAAAGTTTGGAATATGCTCTCAGTAATATGGTCTGAATTTTTGGGTAGACCTGTGTGGTGCCAGGATTTGGACTTGATGTCATGAGTCCTGAGTTCCAACTCGGGATATACATACAACTATGATTTTATAATTCTATATATAAAAGTTATTAAAAGAAGAAACATTGAATATGTACATGAAGAAACTTGTTTGAGCTGAGGCAGTATGCTTCTTGCTAAAATTTTCTCATTGCAAAAATGTTTTTGGAAACTCCATCACAGAGAATATCTGATCATATATTTCATTATTTTGCATTTTTCTTACCAAATTTGTTCAGCTTTCTGAAATATTTTAAAGTGAGGAAAGCCACAGGATGGCTTATTCCACGTTACATACAGGGGGAGCCACATTGCTCTGAAATCATGGTTGCTTCATTTTTACTTCCATGTTACTTTGTATTTGCCACCACTAATATTGTTGTGGAAATCATATCCAATACATATACTTTAGGGAATTAAAGAAGCAGCCCCACCAAATACCAGGCAAATCTTCATAATGTTCTTTTGTTTTACTCTAATGAATAAACAAGAGAGAAAAGAGTTTCAGATGTGCTAAGTGCCTTTGGCTGCACAAGTACTACACTGCCGCAGATCCTTCCACATGGTTCCCTCCCCCAAAAAACAAACAAACAAAAACAAACAAAACAAAACAGTAAAATCTGCAAGCCATCATGTCATCAGTTAAACTGTCCTCATTTTCAATAATTTCAATAATTTTCAATAATTTCAATAATTTTCATTTTCAAATGTACTCATCGCTTTAAACTGTACTCATTTTCAAGAAGTTCTGAACAACCTCAAGGAGGTCTTGTCTCTTAACCTGATTTTTCATCTTAACCTAATGAAAGAGGAACTATTGACAGTTGTGTCTTACATAAACCAACGTTTCAGTTAAGACAGGAATCTTTCCTTCTTTACTCCAACCTTTAAAAGTACAAATAATAAGGAAAAAAACTGCCCTGCATATATCAATCCTAGGTAAATTTTCCCTAGCCATGCTTCCTATTTCTAGAAAGTTCATAAACTTGTACTGGAGTTTGGGCTAGTTTCCTTAATGAAATAAACGTATTCAGCTCAGGATGACAGTATTGGGTCAGAATACACACCTGAAATTGCTCTATAGGTATTATTGAATCATCTATCAATGTTAAAGGAAAGATGTTCATTCTCATATTGGTAACCCTTGCTGCAGTACTGTTTGTATACTGATACCATGGTATTTTTAAAGTGCCACAGTACAGAGTTGCAAAAAGGAAACTCAGAATTCATGAGAAAAAGACTTATCAAAGTTCCCATCGTTCACCCTGTCATATTTCAGGTGAATATGCTAAATTCCAGAAAAAGCAAGGTAAGTTTACAGTTTTTTCTTTTAGATAAGCAACTAAGAGATTGAAGCCAGGTCTCATATTCTAGATAACTCCACTAATTAAGCAAATTAGATCTACATATCAGAATTCTGCCTATGAACTGCTGAGTATGAGATTATTTAGAATAAGGTCAGCTGCTAGAAGGCAATGAGATTATCTCTTCTCAGAATGGCCGATATAGCTCAGTGCCTAATTAGGACATTGTCCTTAAACTTGAAAGAAACAGCTGCAGGTCTTTCATACGTGCAGAGCAGAAACTTGGTGACTAGAAACTGGACTCCAGAACATTCTATCTCATATTTTCTCATCTTCTGGGAAAGAAAATACATACAATTCTGATATAGAGACAGAAGCACTTCCCAACACTTTTAGCATATGATAATATACACAAAATAAGTTCTTCATAAATAAGTTTATGAAATCCTTACTATAGGACTTGTCATATGTACTATCCATCAAGAGTCCTCATCTATAACTACCTACAACTAGTGGGTGAGGTAGCTAGATCTTTGGTTTTAAGGTACTTGCCTAGGTCTGACTCATCACCTCATGCTCCAGAATGAAGATCACAGATAGAAGTCTTTACCTTCTGATTCAGTGGGACTTCTTGCAATAATGCTGATGCCTCCCTTTGTGTGGGATGGAACATTTTCAATGATTGGTATAAAACTGTATGAGAAATGCTGTATACAGATAACTATGTTATATTATATTTGCTTTATATTTAATCTTTAAAATACCAGTTTGTGTAGTTAACTCTTAATTTTATGTTCTGCAAATTATACTTTTTTTTTTTTTTCCACTTACAAGAGAGTTCTAAACAGGAAAATAAAAATACATGTATCAATCTAAATCATGCTAACATATAAGACAATAAACAAAACTGAATTAATGTTCTATCAAAAAACTATCACAAAAAGAGACACAAAACATGGTGCAGAATTAAAATCTGCACAGACAGCTGCAGTTAGACTATAATTTTATTTTTTACTTTTGTATGCATGCATGCAGTATGTGTAATCTTAGAAATATTATTATTTAGTCTCACTAATATTAGTCAAAATAATTAAAATTCCAAATAAAAATCATAATAAAAATGCCATTTTAGAGTTTCCCACTTTACTACCAAAGAGAAACAAATAAACGAATTTTTTCAAGACAGAGTGAAATAGGATTTCTGTAGCATATGATCTATTTAATCTCTCTTGTAAGAAAAAAAAACAACCCTGCTCATTTATGCACTTAATTCCATTAACTGCTACAATTTAGCCCCAACCTCAAAAATTCAGAATCAAACCTCTGTCACAAAATGCTCATATTCACAGCATCCTCACAGACAAAAGAACTGACTGATTGAAGCAGTTCAATGATCAGGGATGTCTACACCAATGAACTCCAAATACGGTATTAAAGGCTTTTTTTTCCTAATAACAAAAATATTAGAATAAATATTTTAATACAAATACATATCTCAGGAGGAAACTTTTAAAATGTTTTTTATATGTGAAGACACACTTTATAAAAAAAACAAGGTAGCTCTGATCTGTTTTTCAGTCGTCTTTCTTTCTTTCTTTCTTTGATCTTTAAGGAAACTTACTAGCTAGAATTTTATTGAAGAGGGTGTTTATCTACTTGGAGCTTGTTAAGGAAGGACTTAACAAAGGAATTTTGTTAAGTTAAGGAAAGAAAATTCTAGTTATATTAAGAATACAAAAAAAGAAGAGAGGAGAGGAGAGGAGAGGAGAGGAGAGGAGAGGACAGGACAGGACAGGACAGGACAGGACAGGACAGGAGAGACTCTACAAAATAACTATATCAATATAACTATATATAAAATATAACTATATACTAAAAGTATAATGGATGTAAAACTGAAAGGAGGAACATCTTTTATCATTTAGGTAACTCCTGTGAGTATCTGGCTGTCACTCAGTCTTCATCAAAACCTGGCATATTAAACAGGTATTGAAAATGACAGAGATGTTCAAGTAATATTCAAGTAGGCAAAATATTCACATGAGATGCAGATCTATTTTCAAGTCCATGCACACTGTCAGTGCTCCACAATATACGCACATTGGCTATGCTGAATCCTCCTTTACCTGCTTTTTCTGTTTGCCTGGGAGAAGGAGGATATTGGTTTGATGATTTTTTTATTTTTTTTTTGAAATTTCAGCAAATTTCATAGAACAGGAAAATGGTGTTCTTTGGAATATATTTTTATATATTTTCTGATATATTTTCAAAATTAATTATGCATTTCAAAACAGCATTTCAACTATTTATTTTTAGAAACACATTAAGAAAAATCATTAACCTTACGGACAAATCCACACTAAACTGCAAATTCCAAAATCCTTAAGCCAATAAATGTACATTCAACACTATTCCTTGGAAAAATGGCATAAAGTAGTATCAGACTCATTCCCATGGTACATCTCTTTCCACAGTCAGCTGCTATCTTTTGATAAGTCATTAGGAGAGATGACATGTGTATCCTGGCACAACTAGATCCTAGGGAAAAGTTGACAGATGTTATAGTATAAATCAGTTCTGATGCACATTGTGTTGCCTCCAGAGGCATCTTCTGGTCTTCTACAAAAGGTTACTGAACCATATATAATATAAAAATGCAGATACAATTGTAAGGAATAAATGTAAGGTTCTGCTCTACCCCACTTAGAAAGTCTAATGCATGAATAATGTTCCATCTGCGCAATGGTCAAATGTGACTGAAATTGATTTTAGATGTACCACATGGAGCAGCACAGACCTTAACAAGCTTAGTGACATGGGGGACCTTGTCAGGAATCTGTACAAAATTCATGATACAAGAAATTTGTATAAATGAGAATCTGGGACAACAAAGAATGGGGTTATATTACAGGAAACTTTTGTAGCAAGTAATCAAAATGAATCACATACTGAGTGCATTCTCAAATAGAATATAACAACGTTTGGTCACATTAAATTCATAATAAACATGTGAAACACGTCAAATATGCAGCTACATATCCTGACCACTAACTTTTCTGGATGCATGAGTAATATCCGAGCAATGGGAAGAAAACAGGTTCTCCTAACCTGTTTAGCCAGTAAGATTTTTTTGCCTGCACTCTTAATCCTTTCACCACCTGCCTTAGTCAACATTAGGGAAGTAAAACCCACCTGCATCCTTGATATTCCAGGATTGCTCTAGGCTTCCTCCCTCATTTCACTCCTGTAATGCTAGACAATGATCCAATGAAAACTGACAATTCTGCAGAGGAAAGAAAGAAGAACTGAAGTAATAACATCCCACACATTCCTCTTCTAATAGGAAGTGCTCCATGACACTGCAGTGCTGGAGGGATTTGATGTATAGAGAATTGCTGTAGCCTCTTGACTCTCAGTCATGCTTTTGCTTGTGTAATTCTGCAATCATTCTAAGCAGCCATTTTAAACAAAGCAACAGGAAGAACTTGTGTTTGATCAGTATTTGACAGGAGATAAAGTATGTTACAGCAGCACTTCAGTAATATTTTGCACATATTGCAAACATGTGCAATGGCAGTAAATGTCATTTTACTCTCCTCTCTCTGTTTGATTCATGCTTTCTTCACATCTTGAAGGCTAGCTTAATTCTCATTATCAGGTTCATTTGGATTCAGCATAATATGAACAACCTGGTGAAAACATTCAAAAAATATATCTGGGGAAAAAAAATCAGGATGTTTTCAACAGTCTGTAATTCCTCAAAATACACAGTTTTCTTATAAATATTCTACCACATTTATTGTTTTATTGTAAAAATAATGATAATGGTAAAAAAAGAAATAATTTTTGTTCTCTTTTGTTTTTGTTTAGTTTTGAAAACAAGCCATACACATTTTTGATAAGGTTATATCAAAGTAATGAGTTTAAACCATTAATAACAAGCAAATATATCTTATCTTACTAACAGTATTTCAAAACTTCTAAGTTTTTAAGACTTAGTCTTTCATTAATCTTTGTAAAGATTATGGATTTAATATCTGCTGACAGAATGAAAAAAGCTGTAAGCTAAGTATTGTAAATTTCTGAAATGCCCTGTGCCAGATCTGGTGCCTTCATTCATTAGAATCTCAGGACCAAGAACAATCTTTGATCAAGCACTTACTTAATACTTTTACCTTTCAACCTGACCTATTATTTTCATCAGTATGTAAATAATGTTGATGATATTTACCTCTCCGTGTATTCATGCACTCTGTTGAACTCATTTCCAGAATACCAAATAATTCATAAACTCTTTGGATCCTCCATAGCAGTCAAAAAACTAACAGACAGGAACCATTATACCTGATGAGGCAATAGTGTTATCTTCATTTTATAGATGGATAAATGAGACAGAGATACAACAAAGTTCCCTTCAAACTAGGATGTCCAATGTAAAATATTTAGGGATACAATTTTCAGGATATACACAGCACCTCTGCCAATTAACCAATGAGTTTCGAAGTTAAGAACATTTAAAGAGAAAAGGATGAAAAATGTGATGAAGGTTTAAATAAAATTCAGTGAAACCCTGGCTCAGCTATATGTTCGAGAAGTGAGATAGCAAGGCCAAAAGTGACAAAGTTTGAGAAGAGGTTTAGCACAAGCCAGAGTGTAAGTATATTCAGAAAATCAAGTCCCCAAAACAACAGTTTTGGTTTCAATAAGTAATTATTCTTCCTGATCTAGTTTACTCTTTTGCATTTAAAACACAAAAACCAACCAAACAACCAAACAAACAAAACAAAACGAAACAAAACAAAACAGACAAAAAAATCAACGCAGAGTTTTAATCTTCTTCTAAGTAGATTCACAAAATATGTCTGAACCCTCATGTGCTGTTTGGGAAGACATTTTGGCACCAAAAATTCATGAATTAAAAAGGTATCTCAGTCACCAGTTTAGTGCTGTGATTTATTCATATATGTTGCACTGGCATTAAGAGCCACATAATACTTTGCTTTGAAAGAAAATAAGAGCAGCATTGTTCAAATCGGGTTTAAATTTATACATTGATTCCATAATGTCTCAGGCTGCTTTCTCTAACTCACTTCAAGATTTTTGTTATGGAACCATAGAATTTAAAGACAAGCAACTGAAATAAAAGTGAATATAACAAAGCCAGTTAAGCATTTCTTCCTACCATCAGTCATTTCAATTTTCACAGACAGAAAACAGAAATATTTCAAATAGTGATTCACCCAGTCTTCTTTTCTGGATTTTGACGTACTTTGTTTTGCATTATTTTAAATGCATCACACTTTAAAGTGTTTAGGGATTGTATTCCCTGGCATTTAAAAATTCTTCTATATAGACTTATACAGAAGGGACTGCAGCAGCTTGAACGATGGAAGCTAATAACATAAACACAGCATGATTATGATTTTATGCACAGAAACTTGGCAAGAGTAAGAGTGTTTTAGTGGAATGTGGCTATGCTAATACTCCCTCCTGTGAATAGCTCCTTTTCACTGCATAATCAAGATCTCCATGCAGTAATCTGAGATGCCTTTCACAGAGCTGCTTTAAAAAATTAAATTATCTTCATTATTATTAATTTTATGAAAACAAATTGCCTTAGAGTTTTGTGCTAATTACTGTCCCTGTCAGTATGACCCAATGAGAGGAGGTGTAGAAATTTATGCAACAAAATCACAAAGATACATGTCATAACCTTGCAAAGTAACAAAATGACTTCTAATAAGCATAACAGAAACCTTATGCTAAAATGTCCCTAGTTGCATCGCCTCACAACAGAATGCAATACAGGACATATTTCCACTTATATCTTAAACTCCAATACTACTACTTTCATGTTCAGAGAAAACTTCAAAATAAATTGTACATTTTTTATACAGTATTTTACAAGTTGTCAACAAACATAGAACGGTTCACATGGAGCCTACATCTGAATTTTGGCATGTCTGGGTTTTTTGTTTTCTTGTTTTGTAAAGACTTTTTATTTAAAGTCTTAATGAAACAAGTACTAAAAAGCACTTATGAAAAAACATTATGGTTTGGAAGTTTCTGCACTGATTTCAGTTATAGATGAACGGTTCAGAAATAAGGAAAAACTCACTAAGCTTGATTCCTGTTATCACTTAAGAGCACGCCAGATAAACTTTTGGATTAAATTTAAGATACTTCAGTCTAAAATCACCCGTCAAGTGTTCAACTATTGGCTTAGGGAACTCCAAGACACTATTGTGTTACTTATCACTACAATGCACAAAGTAGTATCTTTGACACAGCCTGAAGTTCCCGCAACTCAGAACAGTCTTGGGGAGATTTTTGTATAAAATTGAGTCCCAAGACACTTGGAGCAGTAACCTAAACAGTCTTGCTTGACGAGACTGAAAAACACACAATAGGTTATGGAAAACTGCAGTACTAATAACAGTTCATCTCAAAAACTAGCAATTTTTTAAATGACTAGTTTTGTTCTCTGACCATAAAATTCAGAAGAGAAAGTAGCTAGAAATACCTTAAAAACACGCCCCACAAAATCCTAATTCATGCTGTTTCATTCAAAGAGGAGGCTGTCCAAAGGCTGTCTGCATTAGAAGAGGTGAACGTGGAAAATCCTACTGCTTTTAATGACTTTCTATAAACTAGAGTCAGCAAAACTAAGTAATATGATATAACATTTCCTACATAGTTTAATAACTGCTAGGTAAGAGAAAGAAAAGTTTAAAGAAAGAAATAGTTTTCTCCATTCTTTTTCCTCTATTCCCTATTCAACCAAGGATGTATTAGCTAAAGCTGTTCAATAAATCTTAGGGCTTGCTTAAGTAAAAATATGGAGCAAGAAAGAAATAAAACATCACTGTTTGGGTGCTGATCTTAATATTATTATGCAAAACCAAGTCAAATGCATCATAAGTCAACAAGCTATATGAAAATAGCGTGGAAATTTAAAACATGGATTTGAGAGAAAAGATTACAAAAAAGAAATCTTGCTTTGATGAAAGCTGAGGTATAAAAAATACATAAAAATAATATTACTATTTGATTAAAAATGGATCCATACTTCACTGGCACATGCAGGCTAGCCTAGGAGTAAATAATAAAATAAAATTATATAAAATTATATAAAATTATATAAAATGAAATGAAATGAAATGAAATGAAATGAAATGAAATGAAATAAAATAAAATAAAATAAAATAAAATAAAATAAAATAAAATAAAATAAAATAAAATAAATCATATGTTTTATCTTGTGTAACTTTTTAAATTGCTAGTTAAAAATGGTAAGTGCCATTAATAATGTCTTGAACACAAGAAAGGAAGGGTAAACTGTGGATCACATGCACAGGATGTAGTCATAAGAATATATAGAGAGCTTTGCCTTGACAAATGTGAGCATGCCAAGTATTACCACTTATACTACATGGTATTGCAAGCAGGTATGTGACACTGGACACCCTTGAGATAGATTGAAGATGAAGAACTTGTGGATCTGCAGAATCCTAGAATTCTAGTTCACTACTAGAAGCAGTGAACATTTCAAGGAGAAAAAATGATTTAAAGCACTTTACAGATACCTAATTAAATAAATATATCAAACATTTTATTTTTCTTGCAAGTTGAGAAAACAAATTTGAGGTTTCATTAGAGATGAAATATCAGGCAAAATAACATAAACATTGCATCCATCACAGCCTCATTCAGTTAATTAAATTCAGAGGCTCAGCTGAGTAATTTAATTAGTAGTACTGGACATATTTTCAAATTGTATGGAAGCAGGAGTTTTCAATAATTTATCCTCCTTTCTTGGAACTCAGAAATATATTTCACTGTTTGATTTTAAATGGCCACACACATAAATTTTCCCAATGAACCATGAATAACTGTTTGCTATAATAACAAAGCTATGATTAACAGTTGGCTAAATAGAAGTGGAACAGGGCTAGCACATGTTAATTGCACCTTATTGTTGGAAGATGTTGGCTTGATGGAGTTATAGCAAATTATTTATTTTTTTAAAATCTCAAATGTAGATCTCCTGTCCAAGCACTTTAGGTTGTATTTGAACTCACTCAGTATTCCCAGGTGACTTCATGAAATCATGGAGTTGATTTTTTATCTAGCATGGAAGCTGTACTTATGACCTCAACAATTAAAAAAGAAAAAAAAAAGAAAAAAAAAGATTTTGTTTTTCTTAGAAGGAAGAACTGGTAGTGGACATTACTGTTAACTGAGATTTTGTTATTTTGTAAAATATAACTTCTGGAGAACCAGAGAAATCAAAGCAAACTTTTCTCTGCTCAGAGCAGCAAGGTCCGTTCAGCAAGCTCTTACAAAATCTTGTGCTAGGCTTTTTGTTTGTTTGTTTGTTTTTTCCTAGTGTTGTGTTCTCTGATAGCTCAGGTTGTGTACCACACTTGTTCCTAGGTTTACCTTTGAATCTGCCTTCTCTTCTCTAACGCACAACAGCTTAATAAATACCTTTTTTTTTTTTTTTTTTTTTCACTGTTAAAAAAACTTTTCTAAAATTGTTCAAGTTGTGAAAGGCTAGGGAATGTCCCCAGAGTTTCATTTTCGACCTTGGTTTCCCTCCTAGGCACCATTAAATACAGTTGAGTTTTAATAGAATGCTAATATCCCACTTTTTCATTGAGTATGTTACTGGGGAGTCATTCACCCAACTGAAGGAACAGCACTCTGTTCCAATCTGACTGCCCTGTTTTTAGTTGGTAGCAAGCAGAGGATTATAAAAAACAGTGCATAGATTTGCATTTAAGGTAGCAGAATACTGGCCTCAGCCATGGAGTTCCTTGGTTTGTTTAACAGATCAGCCAGAGATGTATCACAATGTGGATTTTCTTTCAGTCTAATACAGTTGATACAGCAGCTGATAAAATGGGGAATTTATTGTTTACATAATCTCAAATTCTGGGCACTTGCTGTTGCTAACTTTCCCCACCTATAGTTTAGCTATAACAAGGTAATTAGTATTTCTTTATAGAAAGGAAGTGAAGTGGCACTGTATTAGACTGCCTGCATGAGAGCTCAACCTGAAATCACCATGTTCTACTTCTTCCAGTAGGATATCTGTGAAGTATAATTATTATTAAGCACATTTTTTTGGGGGGAATATTAATTTTTCGAATGACACTGATGTAATGTTCAAAATGTAATGTTAAAGAATCAGTTCTGTTTCAAAGTACTGTACTATTTAAGAGCTTTGCCAGATGTTCTAATTACTTCACTTGGATGTTTCCACCAGGAAAACCATTGCTGAGACTTGTGAATCTCCTGCCTTTGCCAACTGTCAAATTTCATCCCCAAACAGGAGGGGAAATCTGTAACAATCTCTTAAATAAATAAATAAATAAATAAATAAATGTGATGTTTCAGAAACATTTGTGTTGCTGCTGGTTTGTAAAAGATTTTGCCAAGAACAAAGCAATTACTGTAATCATGGGCTACAATGAGCACTTCTGTGCTTTCAGTCAACTTAGCTTTGTATTTTCCTATTAGATCACGCAGGAGAAATTCAACGCAGTCTGTTTCACTGTTATGACTGTACTTTTTTGAGGACCATATCCTTAACTGATAGATACATCATTGTATCTTTATTGATTTGAGTGATCACGTGGCAGAACAGAGCTTCTAAGGATCTAGGGTGTGATCTCTATCTAAATAATTTTTGTAATAGTAGTGAGAGA
Source organism: Aythya ferina (assembly GCF_964211825.1). Lineage (NCBI taxonomy): Eukaryota > Metazoa > Chordata > Aves > Anseriformes > Anatidae > Aythya > Aythya ferina. The sequence goes on from NC_140311.1 coordinate 5,216,850, forward strand.
CTCTAAAGAAGTGCTCCAACTGAAACACATTTTACCATTATTCATTCCAACAGTCACAGAGGATTGAATATAAATTCACTTGTACTACTTCATAGCTGTACTATCTTCAACGAAACGTCTATGAAATGTCTTACTGTTGTTTATTTATAAAGATGAATAAAAGAGAGGCCTTTGTATCAAGGAGGCTCAACAGTGACAATGAATGACTAAAATATCAAACTACAGCCTCAGTAAGAATCCTATTTCTTGACATATATGTTATGAAATAGTTCTTTCAAAGTAACTTACAGAATAATTGTTGTATATACCAGTATGTAAGTAGTTGATCTCACAATGTGTCACGTGCATTTCAAAAATTTAATTCCTTTACCTACATTATTTTCAGCAAGAATATAGATTTTATGGATAGGGTTTCAATTTATAAATCTGAGTAAGTGTAAAAGAAAATTACGAGATTTGGGAAACTTGACTGGAGGCTGAACCAGACCTCCAGATGTCCCTTTTCAACCTCCACCATCCTGTGGCTGTGAATGAGTGGTGCATTTATCTGGAGACAGACAGGTAAAAGCACTTATTGTCAGGATTGTTTTCACAAAAACACAGACACATTCAAGAGTAGGCCAAGATGTGCTTGGGCTTTTGTGGAATGATCTTTTTATGAAATCATGTTTAAAGTTCTTGTATAGATAAAGAAGCTTGATTATAAAAGGTAAAAATTGCTCTTTAATTATTTATTTTCTGCCAAGTTGTACTTTATACAATATTAACCTGTACAGAAATAATTTTAATCAGCATGCAGTAACCAAGGTGAGTTTGGCTAGCTTCATAAAAATCCAGATCAAATTACCCAGAATCACACACAGAATTGTCTAGGTTGGAAGAGACCTCAAGATCATCGAATCCAACCTCTCACCTAACACTAGCAAGTCCTCCACTAAACCATATCGCTAAGTTCAACATCTAAACATCTTTTAAAGACCTCCAGGGATGGTAACTCCACCACTTCCCTGGGCAGCCCATTCCAGTGCCTAACAACCCTTTTGGTAAAGAAGTTCTTCCTAATATCCAACCTAAAACACCCCTGGTGCAACTTCAGCCCATTCCGCCTCATCCTGTCACCAGGCATGTGGGAGAATAGACCAACCCCCACCTTGCTACAGCCTCCTTTAATGTACTTACAAAGAGCGATAAGGTAGCCCCTGAGCTACCTTTTCTCCAGGCTGAACAAACCCAGCTCCCTCAGCCGCTCCTTGTAGGACTTGTCCTCCAGACCCCTCACCAGCTTCGTCGCCCTTCTCTGTACTCACTCGAGCATCTCCATGTCCTTGTAGCGAGGGGCCCAAAACTGAACACAGTACTTGAGGTGTGGCCTCACCAGAGCCAAGTACAGGGGGACAATCACTTCCCTAGACCCTCTGGCCACACTGCTTCTTACTCTGCTAGTACTGTAATAACAGCAAATAGAAAATGAAATGTGCCAACATTTTTCTGTGCCAACTATATACACAACCAACAAACGAGTTTTGTATGAGTCCTAAGGTACAAGATCACACAAATCTTTTCATAATTATAGTCTGTTCATAAGGGTTAGTTCACTCTGGACAAATAACCTAAATCAGAGTACAAGTTAAATAATTAAATTTTACTGTATAAAATTCTTCTAGATCTAATTTTTACATAGAATCAAAGTATACAATAACACAGTTAAAATAGAAGACACCTTATTCTAAATATTTTTCTTGTTTCTTACATACTTTGATCAAAATTTCATAATAAATTGTTTTGAGACTGATAATACTTATATAGAAATGAGTTAGTGAAAGCAAACTTCAAAGGAGGCCATGGTAGGAAGAGCAAAGGAAGTAGTTTATCACCAGACTCATTAACAGATGGTATTAGCATGTGTATCAAAAATAACAAGGAAAAAATAGATTAGAAATGTATTTTTTTTTAAAGTTGGCCAGTGTTTCTAATATTAATTTACATGTTAGAAGAAAAAAGTGAAAAATATATGCAGTAACAAATGCAGTGAAACATTGAGAAAACTGAAAGTTTTATCCAAATTTTCCCAGGTGTTACACCTGTCCCTCTTTTGCAGATTATTTACAGATAGAAAATAAAAAAATAATAAAAAAAATAAAATAAAAATATTTCTACGTTACTATAGACTTTCAAAAATATTTGTAGTAAACATAAAACTCAGAGTAAAGGAGGAAAAATAAAAGTTTGATATTCAGAAAAAGGATATGCACTTTGCCAGAAAGACATTATTTTTGAATCAATCCAATAAAGTTTAAATTACTTGGGCAAAGCAGAATGGTTTCATTGGAAAATAAAGAAAGATGTCCTACTTAATAGTCACATGTGCATTTTGATTCATGAAGTAATTAGGTAACAGTGCCATACTGTTAATTGTCCTTGAATGTTTCTGTGATAGCTACATATACTTTAAATAACTGGATACAAAATATCAGTAATCATTGAAAAAAAGTGGTTTAAAAAAAATAAGTGGTCAACACAATTTGGGAAGTAAAAAAACCAAGTCCTAACACGGCAAAAAGGAGGAGCACTGATTTCTCTGTTTTAAATACATAGCTAGCAACATGGTCCTTTTCAAAAATGTTCATTATGTCCACAGAGTTTGCTAAAGACAATAAAAAAGAATATAAACATGAAGTGAACCCATAGATAATTTTAAGACAACTATGAGAAAGTAAAATATTTAGAAGTGCCTATTTTCCTGCCAGAACTTGTTCTTGTTATTATTGTTGTTGTTATTATTATTATTTGCATTTCTGTAATAAATGATACTAAAATTATTTATCTCGCTAAGTGAAATATCTAATATAATGAATACACATTTAGCAATGGTGTGGTAATAGAACATTAAAAAATTAGCAAAATTTCCAGAAAAAATAAGAACTAATTATGTGATGTACACGTACGTTTCTTCCAGAATTTTATCACAAGAACTCAGCAGAATAATTCCATTCCTAGAGCAATGAAGCATTAACCAAAATTAATGAAGAAATAACTGATCAAAATTTTAAAAAGGCTACCCATCTAGCAAAATGGGTGTTATCAGTGAACCAAGAACACTGATATGTTAGGCAATTAATAATCACAATATGACTGGTTAATTTTGGCTTGGCTGGTTGTTTAAGAAATAATGGAGAAATGGCAGAGAGACATTTTTTTTCTTTTCTTATTTTGTTACTGAAAGTTTTAATTCAACAATAGACCACTAGGCAGTTCTTCTCAAGTGTTAACAAACCTGTGCCCTCTTGCCACCTGATGAATAAAGAAGAAAATTAATTCCATTACTGACGACACATATGTCAACTAGTAACACCAAACCAATGAGGACATGAAAAATATTAAGGTTTTGAGAGCTATCTTTTTTAAGTAGGCTTAAAAAAGCTTGGACTATGAAAAAGGAACATAATTCAGGCATGAATTCTAATTCTCCACAAAACCCCTTATTATTGATGTTACCTTGCCAGTGGATTAGATTCATCATCAAACTTTACCACTATAGTCAACAACACTCACTATCTGAAATTCATCTTATTCTTTAGTTGAACATCAAAGCGAGAAAACCAAGTAAATTCTAATTATAAATAATCAGAAGGAACAAGATTACTTCTTGTTAAATATGCTTCATTTTAAAATATCTTTCCCTTTTGGGGAGGATTCATATCCTCAGATCCTTCTGTTCATCTCACTTTATATGCAAGTTATCTCAAAAGTGCTACTGCACTTAGCTGAGGTCACCATATATGAATGTACTTGAATAGCAGAAAAGCACAAAGACTGAAAAAACAACAAAGGTTGCTGTAGAAATCCTAAAAGGATAGATCTATTTTTGTACCTAAAGTGTTATTAATTTTTCTTACTCTGTCAGGAATATATGCAAATTGAAAATATTTTTAAAAACATTTTATGTAAATGTTAGATAACCATAAAGAGCACTGCATCCTGTCTTCTGTGTAGTGTCAAAAAAGTTCTCAAAAAGTGGCATCATGGTGCACTTTTTTAATCTCATGCATTATTAAAGACTGAGATGTAGAGCATTCTAAGGGATTCCACTGACAAATGATAACCCTAATAATAAGGAGCAAACACCTAGTTACATAGCATAGCAATCAGAAATCTAATTTCACATATGAATCAGTACAGTGTTCCTTACATTTATTACTACCTATTTTAACTCTAAATCTATGGAGTTTTGTAACTTCTCTTGTGTTATCCAAATTTCCCTAAGCATTAGTACATTTTGTACCACAAAAGCTGATAAATGACATCTATTTACTAGACAGTGCTATGGATCTATTTTTACTTTAAAAACTATACTGTTAATTTTATACCTCACATGAGGCAGGCTCTACTGATAAAGCTTTGCAAGACTGCCAGTAAAATATATTTGGTTTTGGATATTGCAATCTATAAATAAGATAATTTGTTCCTCATAATATCTATTTTATTCAATACATTTTTGTTTCCTTTTGGTTAACTATACCAATATACACTGTGCTGTATGTCTTTTTTTTTTTTTTTTTTTTTTTTTTTTTTTTTTTCAAGCTGAAAAGTAAAACAAAGTATGGATAAAGCAGTATATCTGTGGGAATATTAGCTAGGAAAGTATCTCTGAGTACAGTTCAACATTATCAAATTTGTATTGATTCTGAGTTGTCAGAAGCAACAAACACACAAAATGTCTTTCTCTTGCCTTCTGATTTCATTACTTAATATACTAGACTCACTGACAATTTCCTAATGTGCTTACTTGTTTCCATCATGTTGTTGGGCATACAACAAGCATCTGCTAGACTTTTTTAAAGGCAAACATAATGAAAATGACAACTGGAATGTGCAAATGATAATTCTTGTTTATCAAATAAAGTTTGTTAAAATTATTTAAAGTAAGTTGTCTTAAACTGTGAGTTAAGCAGAAAATATTTTTACAATTCTGTGATCTTTAACTGCCATTCTCTTTTACTTCAAGTGTAAAAGTGGTGTTTTCCTTGGTGAAAGTATCAGCTTGTCCACCACTGGTGGATGTTCCACAAGCAATTTGTTCAACATACAATGTACTTCAATGATGATTTCTTCAAAGACGTATATATAGTTTTATGCGTATTTGATCTCCTACTGATCTACAAACACTGCCAGTGGGAGTACTGATTACTACAAGGCTGAGAATTCAGTGCCATTTATTTTGTCCATTAACATTAAATAGATAAATAAAACATTTGCTAGCACTCTTCATTGGATTTCAGTTAATCCTCTATAAAAAAAAAACAAAGAAGACCCCTTTTTTATCCTTCAATACCACAAAGCTTACTTTTTCATGCATGAATAAAAAAGTTAATATTATTTCAGTGAGTCAGTTATTTTCTTTAAATAATGATTGTTTCAGAATATGGAAGCTGATATTGCGATTCAAATGAAAAGATAAGCAAAATGTAAGTACTAAGGATGATAAATTTAAAATACTGACATGTTGGGCTGAATAAGCAACTTTACATACAGTTACTTTTTATACAGTAACAGTAGGATGCAGCAAGTGGTTTTTATCTTCTATGTACCAGCCATACATTTTTGCTGAGTGCGTTCTTAGCATTGTTAATAATCATACCTCAATGTGAAAATTCAGAGGATTATCCCCATGCCAAATTTTCACTCATTATTTTTCTCAACAGAAAAAGCATTTATAACAATTCAAGTTCACACAAAAAATGAAACAATATTGATCGGCTGCACCGATGGGCTGAGGTCAACTGCATGAAGTTTAACAAGGCCAAGTGCCGGGTCCTGCACCTGGGGCGCAATAACCCCAAGCAGAGCTACAGGCTGGGAGAGGAATGGTTGGAAAGCTGCCAGGCAGAGAAGGACCTGGGAGTGATGGTGGATAGTCGGCTGAATATGAGCCAGCAGTGTGCTCAGGTGGCCAAGAAGGCCAACGGCATCCTGGCTTGTATCAGGAACAGCGTGACCAGCAGGGCTAGGGAGGTGATCGTCCCCCTGTACTCAGCTCTGGTGAGGCCGCACCTCGAGTACTGTGTTCAGTTTTGGGCCCCTCGCTACAAGAAGGACATCGAGGTGCTTGAGCGGGTGCAGAGAAGGGCGACGAAGCTGGTGAGGGGCCTGGAGAACAAGTCCTACGAGGAGCGGCTGAGGGAGCTGGGCTTGTTCAGCCTGGAGAAGAGGAGGCTCAGGGGTGACCTTATCGCTCTTTTTAGGTACCTCAAGGGAGGCTGTAGCGAGGTGGGGGTTGGCCTGTTCTCCCACGTGCCTGGTGACAGGACGAGGGGGAATGGGCTTAAGTTGAGCCAGGGGAGTTTTAAGTTAGATGTTAGGAAGAACTTCTTCACTGAAAGGGTTGTGAGGCACTGGAACAGGCTGCCCAGGGAAGTGGTGGAGTCACCGTCCCTGGAAGTCTTCAAAAGACGTTTAGATGTAGAGCTTAGGGATATGGTTTAGTGGAGGGCTGTTAGCGTTAGGTTGGAGGTTGGACTCGATGACCTTGAGGTCTCTTCCAACCTAGAAAATTCTGTGATTCTGTGATCAATACAAGAATTATATATAATTATCAATTACGTATAATACACAATAATGAATTGTGTATATATTATGTATAATATATGATAATGAATTATCAATGCATTAACAGCAGAGAAAGAAAGTAAAATATCTAGGATTTTTTGTACCTGTGTAGCATTGAAAATGGTGAATAAAATACATTGATAGCTTGATTACTTTCTTTATTAATAAATAAAGAATATATTTCAAGTCTTTAAAGATAATGTTTATCTGATATTTTCATTAAGGTGAGAATGACCTAGAAAGTTTCTCTTATTTAATAAACATATGTAAGCACAATTATTTTTATCAAACTGAGGAAAAAATATTTGTGGAAAAATAAACATAAATGAAGATATATATATATATATCTCAAATGTTTAAAAGTGCTTGGAAGCCTATCACATAATCTGAGTCATGTGAAAAAGGCCTTATACAACTTCAAATAATAAATCTTAAATAACAAGTGGTAAATACCTGAGATAGTAGGTATGACAGCCTGCACCGTGATGTCTGACTCTCCTTATAGTACTGTAATCCAAATGAAAAGTTTATCATTCAATCTTCTATTACCCAGAAGACCTTGAACTATTATTAGCCTCTTAATGATCCCTACAGGTTACTCCTACAGTCTCCTATAGGAAGCTATAACAAATCTTCCCTCTCTTGGGTATTGAGGGACCACCACTCCCACCACCAATCCCATCCCCACCCCTCAAAAAAAACAACAAACAAACAAACAAACGAACAAACCAGCTACAAACAAAGCAAAATGATGTACAAACAAGCAAATAATAATAATAAAAAAAATCACCCTAGCTAACTGACTGTAGTTTACATTGAGATTCTCAAAACTTCATCTAAAGTTTGCAGATTTTTAAGTCAAGGGCAAACAGCATGCTTCTTTCTGCAACAGCATCTAGGCAGGAGACTTGGCCTTCTGTATCTTGCCAAGAATTGAGAGGATTTGGCATGTATGAACCCTGCAGTGTAGAACAAGTAAAATCTTAATTCAGCTTTGTGGTATTACCTGCACATCTATCTGCTGCACAGAGATAGGGATGTACATTGGGCATTTCATCTGCGTTATGAATAAACCTCATCTATAATGAGGTTTTATTATGAAAGAAGAAAGGTGGAGAGCAGTGGTGCAAGGTAGCAATGGGTCTTCTCCCCTCTGCCCCTTAGGACAGTGATCCTGAGCAGCACTGGAACCAAAGAGAAGTTCATGACCATTGACTACTCTCAGGATGATATTTTAAATGTTTGAAGCCCTACTACTGCCAAGTGGAAAAGTGGGCTTTGACTAGTGTGTAACCTGGACCAGTGGTTTTCACCAATGGGCAGTACAAATCAAGTACGTACTCCAAATGCATTCAGGGAAGCTCCCAAAAGTATCCTGTTTTGTATTTATTTGGTAGCACACCTCACAAAAACAGGAAGTCTTGATCAAGTTGCTCCAGTCCTCCCCATAATTCATCATTTAAACCATGAACCTTCCTGACTTTGGAATGAAAATGAATATGAAAGTGAATATAAATCACAAAACGGACTGTCAGAACTTAAACTCTTACTGTGATTGTGATTTCAGATTGCAGATGTATTTATGTCATCCAGATGTAGCTAAAACTATTGCCTAATTCAGTTTGAACTCATGAAAAAGAACCTCTGTGTGCTTCAGCACTCATTGCAGACTATTACAAGGCTACTAACAATACAAAAATGTTTTTTGTGTTTTTCCTTTGAGAGAATTTTTCCTTATATATCTTGAGTTGTTCTTTTTATTCTTTACTTCAGTTAACACAAAGATGTCTGGCAGCAGTATAATATTTTCTCATCCTTATTTTACTGTCAACAACATCACTATGACCTTATCAGACAAATTTATGTTGACAATTTTTTCAAACTATATATTCTCTCGTGAGCTACTATAATGTGTATCTTTATATTATCTGGTGTAATTTAGATGTGTGAGCATTTTTTTAATTATATTTTTTTTCCTCATTTAACAGTTTATAAAAAAAAATTGAAGAAAATCCCTGTACACATAAATCTGTGTTGCACTTAATGAATAAAACCAATAAATTAATATCAATACTTCTATTTCATCTATATTTCAAGATTAAAACTATGAAGTTTGATAATTAAGGTTACAATTGCCTGATGCTTCACACTAAAACATTATAATATTTTTTCAGGTTGAAAAACATGAAAACAAAAGGGACTGCTAGTTACAATACCATATCACAGCAAGAATGATACAAAGACACTGCTGAGTTTGTGAATCAATGAAAAAGGGATTATGTAATCACACTTAACTCTTATTAAAAGGGAGCTTCTAATGACAGCAAAGATCCAAAAAGCTTTCAGGTGAAAAACTTCCCTGATTATTTCAATAGTATTTTGTTGCACAAGAAAAGGAGAAAAATATGATTGTGGATAAAAATGTTCAATAAATTATAAAGCTGTAGAAATTCAACTAAATTTTATCTGAAAAAGCTTAAAAGCTCTTTTTTAAAACAGCATCTAACTGGTATTGGATAATTTCTTTGAACCAACTTAATTTTATTTCAAATTTTAGTGGAATCTTCCATGAGTTAATCTCATTTGCTGGTAGGCTGCACTGAGGAAAAAACAACAATAACAACAACCAACCAACTTTGCTCTCAATAAAAGTACCTCCAATACACCATCGGTCTAAATTTCACAGTGGTCTCCATCCAACGATACACACTGATGAAATCCTGTCTGAGCACCCATTGTTAACAAATCTATTTAAATTCTAAAGCAAATGAAAATGTGCTCCATGAAACAGAGTCCAACTGAAAAGAAGTATCAAAGGAGGTACAAAGGTTTGCTATCACTTCTGAGAGGTCTCTCAAGAGAAGCAAATGTCCAGACTTAGGAAACCCAAACTCAGAGGAAGCACTTGAAATTTGACAGTTTCCAGAATATCTTAGTATTGCTGCCCACCCACATTCATAATAAGTATCCAAGTGCATCATTCAATGCCAAGTCACATACTAGGTTCTTGGAAGATAGTGAACGGCTAGAATTAGGGAAAAAAAACACCACACTGAACTGCCACACTGATTTAACCCCACTCACATGTACGTACCATCTCAGGAAGAATTAGAATTCTGAATTTCAACTTTTTTTTTTTTTTTTTTTTTTTTTTTTTTCCTAGTGTTTTGGTTTGGAATAAAATTATTCTCACTCTGGTCTTAATTTTGGGAATGCTGGTTGAGAATCTGTGATATGCCATGGGAGATTCCAACTCTAGACATGATTCTTTCATGAGTGTCTTTTTTTAACTTTTTACTTCTCTTTACATCATTTTTATTTATTTTTTTAATGATCATCTCTTTTAAGTTTTCATCAGTATAACATCTAAAGAGACTCTGGAAGGATGTTGTGAAGGGGAAACCACAGGATAAAAGTCAACCTCATAGTCCATATAGTCTGTTTGTTTGCTTGTTTATTTGTTTGTTTTTATGGGGAGATCTATGGCCGAAGAATGATCATCTTCTATGACCCCTCAAAGAGCAATAACAGATCTTGCAAAGAGAATAGGAATTATTCCATGCAACTGGGTTTAGCTGGCATCATTACCTGTGTAGAAGGAGGGAGTCAGAACCACTGTAGTAAAAATGACCTTTATGATGGATGTTTTACCTTGCAGATAAAGCCTCTTGGGTGAAGAAAAATTGATTTGCTGTTTCCCAAAATATATCTTGTCCACTTGCTCTCTGAGTGCTACTGGTAGAAAAGGACTTTGAGATTAAGGAGACAATGAAATTTCCTTCTCACTTTGAAAGCTGAAGGAGTAGGTTTCTTTGGCAGGGAAGCAATAGGGAGGATTTAGCCTCCAGCCATGTGGTTTTCTTGCAACTCCCTCAGTTATTGTAGCATGGACTCATCTGTCTATTATCAGACAACACTTTCACTACAGTTCCAAATTATTCAGGATGAAGATTATTCACATATCAGCTGGGACTTGGTTTCAGTGTAGCCTGTTCAGCCATCCTGGCAAAACATTTTTCACAAAACATTTGGGAGATGAGTTTTTATGGCCTGTCAATTATGATAAAGGAGTAGGAGAAGGATATATTCTTCAAAACATTACTTCAGAGATGCTTGCTTTTTTTTTTTTTTTTTTTTTTTTTTTTTTTTTTTTTTAATTTCATGTGCTTTTTTCTAACGAAAAGGCCAATGGAAAAATTAAAGTTATTTTACTTCTGCAGAGCTTTTAGAAACTGTGTGAATTTCTCAAGACAACGTTATATCATGTGGAGGAAGGAATTCTAAGTGCTCTGCCACAGAACTGGGACCAGCCCAATGTCAGCAGAAAGACCGTGCCTGCCTCTTCCACCATGGCTGAGTTATGCCCCATGACTAACAAGCAATCTTTACTACACACTTAATTTATGTTGATCATTTCTGTACTGGAAACTGAAGAAGACGTATGACTCCCACAAAAGATTTATTATTGTTATATCAACTTTTCTTTTACTAACATTAATCTTTCTAGTGTCCATTATTGATTTAGTTAAAAAAGATGGTGAAATTAATCAGCTTCTTCAGATTATGCCCATAAGCAATGACTAGAGGAAGAAAAGTCATTTACATTTTAATGCAGAATCATGTAGAAAATATTTTAACAAGATGGCAAAGTGAAGTAAGCAGAATCCTGACTTCAAACAAATAAAAAAAAATCCTTCTTGAAATCAAAACCTCCCATTTGATCTGCAGAATGAATCTGAAAACACACATTAATCCCCACCTGCATTTCTGCTTCCCAATTAATATTTTGATTTTGTTGCTGGGCAAGCTGCCAGTGCATATAGTTCATACTACTTAATTGTGCTGCTCTTCTACTAAAGTGACCTAAGATGACATTAAATAAGTCTTTATCCATAGCAAGAGATGTCTGTCCTACAGCAAGCACTAGAAACACCCAAAAGAGCTGTTACTTACCATAAGAATTAAGTACTGGACTCAACACATTCATGAAAGATGGATCAACATTTGACCTCTACTGTAGAACAAAACTGTTTCTTCATAAATATATTTTAGTATATATATATATATATATATATATGTTTTTTCTCTATAAATAAAAATAAGACACAGTGACAAGTATTCTTTATTAGTCCTTCTAGCTGGATTGTAATATATGGTGTATGTCAGCTCAAATCTTTGACTGGGGCTGTGTTCAATTAATGTTTTGTTCATAAGTACTCATAGTTGAGAAGTGCCTAAAACAAGCTATTTGAAACATAGAATGAGCTATTCCTAGACTGAAAATCAAGATTCCATGCAGTACAGTTAATTTCTCAGTCACTTTTTATCATGAAAAATCAGAAGAATTTCATGCCTTCCCCAGTGTTTGAACACTGGTACACTCTGAAACAAATCTTAAACTTTTTAAGGTCTGCCTTTGGAGACCTTTGGATAATGTAGAGACAGGTTTGTCACTACAGGTTGTAGAGGCACAGAGGAAAATGCAGATGACACAGTGAAGTCTTTCTATATAAGAATACACAGATTATGTATGGGTCCAGCAGCATTTAGAATGTCAAACTGAAATGCTACCCATTTATATAGTACAAGCCACTAGAGATGTTCCAGCTGAACACAGTGGCCTAACAACTTCTATATACCTTTATAAGGGAATAGGAATACATAGAACAAACTTACAGTCCTACAGAAGTAAATGGCTTTTGCTATTGAATCTTTCAAGGACTGAACACATTACTGATAGCAGGCCATTCCCCTGCAGTAATAGAAGATTATAATGTCTGTGATAATGTCAGAGGGCTAGACGTGCAGCATTAACCAACACAGCAGCCAACTGTAATGTATGATGCTGTTCAACTCATTTTCAAGGCTTATTCACTTCACAACAGCCTTCGATAAACTGCAAATCCAGTTTAACAGCTGAGCTGAGCAATCAATCATTCAGAAACAAGATTCAGAGCAGTCCTGGTGAACACACGGAAGGCAATTAGATGCCACTGTTTGTGCAATAATATTGGTGGGAATTCTTTTCCCTCATCTGATTTATTTCTGTCAATCTGCAGTTTAGATTCTGTGTTCTGATTAACTCCTTTGTCCTGAGATGCCATATAAATGTAACACTGCTATTATTAAATGTTTCTGAAAGTAATTCTGAACATCACAATTGCTAAGGAAATTGATTAAAGAGAGTCAGCTAGCACTGCTAATTTGCAACTGGCTATTTTTAATGACAGCCTGATAAAATGAAATGCTAAGCCTGAGAATAAAACTCAGTTTATATAATACGTTAACTTGTATGGAACACATTTGCATAAACATTTGTAGGATAAAATGAGTCTTGGGCAGTTCAAAATACTCAGGATGGCTGGTTTGGAAGAGAGGCTAAACAAAACAAACAAACAAGCAAAAAAGATAGTGACTGCAGTAGCAAATTACAATGTCAAAAGCATCCATCAGAAGTTTTCAATTTGTTTAACTTGTGTGTAGGGTTTTACCGAATAAGTTTTTGAATTGTACTCTGCTCCAATACAAATAATTAAATTCACTGGAGAGAGTTCAGAGAACTAACAAAGATTATATTCCTGGATAAAAGAAGTAAGCAAGTTTGGACATGTAATTCAAGCATACATGAAGTAAGAAGGTATGCAGTGGTTTTTGGATGCAGTGTGTGAAAGATGGAAAATTCACAGTGGAGGATAAAAACTACCACTTTTTTATTGGTAAAAGCTTCAAAAACAAGTTTTTCAGAAATATCAGGATGATATTGAATAGAAATCATTTAGAATACAAGATTGAATAAATAATAACACTTTCTTTTTTTCTTTTTTCCCCAGAGAGATAGAAAATTATTTGAACCAATCAAAAGATAAAAACCTGCATTTATTGCTCTCCAGAAAGAAGCAAGGTAAAACTGAATACCTATGCTCTCACAAACACATTTTACAGATTTTTAAAACCCTCTGAAAAGCATCCGTATGTAAGAAAGACAATATATATATATCTGCAGAGAATGTGATGTCATTATTGCATTGGAATTGTGCTATGAGAAAGTTTAAGTGATCATTATTTTAAAATAAATTAGAATATTATAGTGACAGAGACATACTTGATGTAAACAATGCAAATGCTTTGGCTTTACTGATGATCGATTTATTAGAAGCATTCTTAGAGCCCTGAAAATTTATTAACTACATTTTGAATCCCATGTAAATCTCTTGACTACAGCTAAGCAGAAAGTAAAATAATTTTTTTTGCTAATTTAGTTTTCAAAACATGCACATTTGACAGAGTTTTGAGTGTTTACACAGGGACAAAAGCAAATCTCTCAAACATTTGTTTGTGAGAACAGGACCACAGCATTGATACATCTGTATTCAGACTGGACTTCAGGTTTTGAAAAGGATGTCTGGGCTGACAATATATGCAATTCAAGTGATACTTTCCTTTTGCCAGGTTTGACACCTGAATTCTTGATGAACCTCACACAAGGATCTGTTCCCAGATAGCAGGGTGCAGGTACTATAGTCATAAAGTAACAAGCAGTTCCACGAGCACAGCAACTATCACAGTCCTTTGATAGAGGTCTATCATAGAAAAGAGGTCTATCAGTTAAAAAATTGTTGTTTTCCAGTAAAAGATTTGGAGATCAGAAGAGTGAACAAACAACTTCAGCAAGTTATTATCATGTGCTAAGAAAGGACAAGCATCTCCTGAACTGTACCTATGTGCACACAATTATTTGCTGTAAATCTACATTTCATTTTCCATGACAAATGGCCCAATTTTCAATAATCTTCTAAAACACCTCAGTTAGGATGTTATATTTTTTTTCTGTTATATTTTGTTTCATATGAGAAGACTTTGAATCAGTTTGTATAACCGATTTTGTTGGTATAAAGTAGTGTTGAAAACACTGTAGATACAGATCTCAAGTTATTTAAATATATAAAAGCCTCACAAATGCAATAAATGTATTATACATATAAATATTATAACCAAAAATACAAGTTTATTTCCATTAAAAAAAAAGACCTCAGATGTATAATCTTACCACCAAAATATGAGCATGATATCTACAGCTCAGTATCTGGGATTGAGGAAACATTAATTTCGGATTACTGTCATGTCCTTTTTTGTATTAAAATGTTGCTTCAGAACAGTAAGTATGATATTAATCCAGTACTCCAGTATTTACTGGTTTAAAAAAAAAAAAAAAAAGTAATCTCTAAAGTCAGTAGAAGTTATGGTAGCTACTAGAATCAGGAGTTAAGTTCTGAAACAACCAGAAAACAATTACATTCCTATTTCACTTCAGTGAAAGATTATCTCTGCTAAAATAGTACCAAAATGAAAGAAGAAAGAAATAATTTATTTTAACAAACTCTTTTCTAAGTCTAAAAAAATTAATTTTGAATTTATTATTTCTCTTTGGGCTTTCAAATATTTGAAAATTCTCTTTGGGCTTTCAATCTTATTTCCCAATGTTCTCTATTCTTTTGGAGGAGCAAAAAATGCTAAATTTCTAAGATTTTCTGTTTAATTTTTCTTCTTTGTTATTCTAGAAATTATTCAGAGTTTATTATATAGATAAAGAAAAATCAATAACAGGAGAAAAAACAAAAACAAAAAACATTTCTAATGATCAAAAGTCAACAGTGGAACTTTAATGTAGTCAGCAAATGGAAGGTTTATGAATTTTCCATGAAATAGAGTGAATTTCTTCAAATATTTGGCCTAAGAACTGATCATTTAAATACTTGACATTTGGGATTTCCATATATTCATACCACCATACTGTGTGTAAATGAAGTGAAAGGTCAGAATTTACAATTTATAGATGTATTTGTTTGTATGTATGCAACAGAAAATACTTTATGTAATTTCTAGGGAATTTCTTCCAATGGAAGAAAAAGTATTTTGGGCTCATTATTGTTTTGGTTGTTTGCTGAGATCTTAAAAAACAAAACAAAACAAAACAAAACAACAACAACAACAAAGAATTCTATGGGAAGTGATTTTCAAATGACATAGCCTAAGTTAATGCAAGAGTAGATAACAGAAAATTGCAGTCTATTACAATTACTTTAAATTAAGCAGGTATCATATTTTTGTAATGTCTTCATTGTTGCAAGAGAAAAGAATTTTCAATACTAATCATATAATCAAATAAATTTATAATCTATCTTCAGATATACGCATCTCCTGATTAAGTATGGTGTTTAAATTCTAGTTAGAAAATGGATTTTCATCTGCATGTTGCACTTTTAAAAAGACTGACAGAACAGTTTTCTCCAGTAAAATCTGGGCTACAATTCAAGATCATCGTGTTTAATGCACTCCAAACAAAAGTCAACATAAAGCCAATATTCAAATTCAGGGCAATACTTCTTTATCTATCCAGGTAAAACTCAACAGTTAAAGGAAAATAAATAAATAAATAAATATTTAAACCTAATGAAATAGAGAAAATTAGTGGCTCTTTCCAAAGAATAACAAAGGTATGCAGTCATTTTTATCCTAGTGTTTAAATATGATGCTTATTAGTTATATAGATATAAATATATATTTCACAATTGAAATAATAAAAAGCATTATTTGACTGTAGTAGCAGAATAAGCAATACTACACAAGTGTATGTACATCTGAACACTCAGTCTGAGAATGTAACCATTGTAAATAACACAAGTCAGCGTAGGAGAATACCACATCTACCACTATAATTTACTTTTCTTGCTCTTTTGGTGTAAGCTTTTTTTTTTTTTTTTTTTTTTCCCCATCCCATTAGTAATTTATGATTCATTCATGAATTACCAAATTTAAAACTTTTGGCACAGTTATTTTCACTAACTATAAATGGCAGTGTTGAAATGATATAGACCATACATCAAAACAGTGCTTCTACTTCCTATAGAATCATGATTTACAGATCATTCTCCTATAAAACTCCTATATAGGAGTTTATTTACAGATAGGTAATTTTAAACACTATTCACCTATATGTTTTATGTAAAGTACCAACCATTTATTTAGATATTGTGATTTTTTCCCCTCTTCTTGCCATAAATCCTAGAATATAACATCCATATATACAATTTCTAAACATATTGTCTTTCTCTCTGTATCTTTACATGCCACGTAAAAATAGCAGAAGTAAAAGAAGAAGGTTTACTGCTCTGGGCCAAATTGAGTGGGACTAAATTTATGAAAAACTCTTTAAAAATATATAAGTGAGCAATTAAGAAAACAAAAGACAGCAAAGATACTAGAAGATCACTATATGTATGGAAAATGAGTACTGCGTTAACACAAAAATGCACCTTTGAGGACACATAAAAACTTTTGCAGTATCTGTATAAAATGAGAAAGGAAAACAAAAGACATGAATAGAAATGAAATAGAAATAGAAAACAAAACAAGCATGAATTTGTATTTTTTTTCCTATTGCTCTGTTGGCCTTTTTTATTGTCAGTGCAAGACAGAAAACTCCTTTCCATGACAGAAGGCAGGATCCACTGACATCTGCTTGGGAGAACAAAAGCCACACCTTTACTTCTAGAGACCAGTCTCTCTCCAGTGCTTCAAAATACATTTACTATCACAAAATCATTGCCAGCTTTTGTCAGAGATCTTTCTGGTATTCAAAACACATAGTAAAACTTTTTCTACTGAGCCCTCTGTGGTGTCTGCCTCAAGATATGAATTTTGTGGTTATTTGCCACCAAAACTCATCTGGTACAATTTCTGATCTTCATTGTCGATATGAGTAACCTCACACAGTGAGTGACTTGGACTAATTCCTTTCACATCCTTTTTCCTTACCATAAGTCACCAGAAACATTCTTAAGGCATTTCTGAGTAAATTCTTAGTACATTTTCTTCTTCAAGTAAAAGATGTAGCCTCTGTCAATATTTCAGTTTGAAAATTTTAAATCTACTGATCAATCTTCATAAAAAAACATTTTCATTCAGTTCTGAGTCACAATGTGTGAAAATATGACCATGATTGACTTTTGTTTAATTGACAGAAATACAAAACTATGAAGATATAACCAATAACTATGCTTTCTTTAGAGGAGAAAAAATAAACAAAACAAAACGAACAAATACACAAACAAAAACCTGAATGTAGATTCCCTTAATACAGAAAATTACATTAATAAGGCAGCAACACCAAGCAAGACACTGAAACACTGAAGCTCACACACACACACGAGATTTGCAGGCATTGTCAAATAGCTTGCTTCTGGCTATATTCTAGCTTGTGAAATTTTCACATTAATTTTAGGCAGCATGAATTATCCCACTATTCAACAAGAAATCCTTGGGGCTTTTTAAACATGCTTGAAAATAAAAAATTAATGCATCGGATGCTATTAATTAGGAAAAATCAGAAACAGCTACTGTTACAGAACCTGAAAAGTTTTCTTAAAATTGTCAAGCTGTTAATAGTAAATAGGGTGGAAATGGCTAACTAACATAGTTAATTAAGAACCATTCTAAACACTGAAAAGTGCTACTTTTTCTTTAATTTTGATACTAAAGGGGAAAAAAAAGGAAAAAAATTAAAAAAAAAAATAGACAACATACTGACTGCTATTTTATCCCTGACACTTCACTAATAGAAATGTGGATTTACACTTTAAGAGAATCTCCATTTTATCAAAACCTGTGAAACCAAAAGCAGTACCTAATCATGACAACATTAAAAATTTACTTTGAATATTGGAAATACATATATTTACACTTTTTGTGTAACAATAGAGTTTTTTTTTTTTTTTTTTTTTTTAATAACTCTTGAAGGAGAATATTTATGACCATCTTTACTTACAGCTACAATTTTGAAAATCACAGATCTATAGTTATACAGGTTATGGTGCAGCAACGTATGACTTCTCTAAGGCTTTAAGACAAAATATAACTAATTTGTTTTCCAGTCTCCCCATATTTTTTTTTAATAAAAGCTCACTTTCATTGTAGTACTGGAAATGAAATAAAAGCACAGTGATGACCAGGAGCAGTGAGCATGGATTTACCAAGGGGAACTCATTCTTAAACAACAAGTTGAGAGGCTGGCTCAGTGGAGAGCAGTGGATGATCTGCATCTTGACTTTAGCAAGGTTTCCTATGTCATCTCTGTCCTGGTTTCAGATAGAATAGAGTTAATTTTCCCCCTAGTAGTTGGTATGGTGCTGTGTTTTGGAACTTAGGATGAGAATAATGTTGATAACGTCCTGATGCTTTAATTGTTGCACTACGCCAAGGATTTTTCAGCTTCTCGCTCTGCCCTACCAGTGGGCAGGTGCTGGTGCAGTGGTGCAGCTGGAGCTGGACAGAACTAGGACAGCTAACCCAAACTGTCCAAAGGGAACAATTAATATGCAGGGGGCTGGCCAGGGTGGGGGGACCGGCTGCTCAGGGATAGGCTGGGCATCAGTGAGCAGGTGGTGAGCAATTGCACTGTGCATCACTTGTTTTGTACACATTATTAGTAGCAGTACTATTATCATTATTATTTTTATTTTCCTTTCTTTTCTGTCCTAATAAACTGTCTCTATCTCAACCCACAGCCTTCAGTTTTCTGATTCTCTCCATCATCCCAGAGAAGAAGGGGAGAGGGTGAGTGAACGGCTGTGTGGTGCTTGGCGGCTGGCTGGGTTAAACCAAAATAGTATCAAGGCATGAACCAGAGAGTGAACCAGACACAGAAGCGGATTGAAAACTGGCTGAATTGCTGGGCTCAAAGTTTTGTGATCAGCAGCACACAATCCAGCTGGAAGCTCTACTGTTATACTAATGGAAAATAAATCACAGTAGTGTGATCTCAACAGGATCAAGGAGAAAGATGCAAAATCTGACAGTAGTACCATTTCATCTCTTTTCTTCTTTCTCCTCAAAATTAATAGATAATAGAGGTGGTAAAAGATGGTAATGATACAAAAAAAGGCTATGGCATTTGAGGGTTTTTATTAATATTCATCTTCAGGTGGCTAAAACTGACACAGCTTATACACTACACTGGTATGACATAAAGCATCTAATTGTCAGGCTACAAAAATTGCAGTACACTGAGCAGCAATGATGTTGCACTAGCAGTTCATTTATTCATGAACCGTGGAGGAAAATAAGCACGTGGAATGAATATAAATTTTCAGTTCAAAAGTTACTGCCATCAAGGGACAGCCTTAAGCTGTCCTAAGCTACACTACCTTTAAAAAACAAAACAACCCCCCCCCCCCCCCCCCCCAGGAATGCATGCATGGCATCTAATGAGCATACCCCTTAGCCTCTTTCTTCTGAAACAAAGTGTTCTTTTGTTGCTTGGGGCTTACACTCAGCCTGACATGCACTAGAAACAAAACTGGACTAAAAGTTTTGAAATAAGTACATTTAGTTTTCTGCTTTTTTGCTTTTTCTAAATAGTGAAACTCCAACTTTTCATTTAACTGTATCTTCATCAGCTACTCTTGCACTGTGTGTGATTGTGCAAGATAAAAAAAATATCCTGCACAGTTGAGTATTCTACTGAAGGATACAGGCTGAAGGTAAAATAGAATTTTTTTTATTTTTTTTTGGCAATGACCAGAGAAGTAATTCTATCCTGGAGGTAGTGCAGCCAAAAGAGCGTTTATGTTTCCTTTGGTCCACTGACAACACTTGAAAACTATAAAAATCTTGCAAGAATAAAAACATCTGTCTTTGAGGTGTGGCTGTCCTGTAAAACATGAGGCAAATTATATTTTTTACCTGAGCTGGCAGATTATAATAGTAGTCTGAAGCCTGTTGCTGCTCTGAGATCCATTTGCCACGAAATCCAAATACCTTTGAGACAGCAGGGACTATCTAGGGGGAACAACAGACCATGAGGTCTTCCCTGTCTGGGTGAAATGGTGGACTACACCGAGGTGGCAAGATGTCCAGTCCAGCAGTTCCCATAAGCTGATTTGCCTTGAACAAGCTTTGAGAACACTCCTAAAGTTGATTTTTTGATGGTTGCTGAATTTTGCCAACAACTGAACTTCATTGGTATTCTTAGGTACAACTTACATTTTGGATATAGTCAGTTCAGTTTGAGATTCAATGGGTTCTAGTTAAATCCAGTTAAATTTTCTATTAACATTCAATTTCAAATATATAAATTTGAATCCCTCAGTATAACGGTATGGCAACTTAGTACACTCAGACTGTTTTTTAAAGTGCCTAACCAAGAATCAGGTCTTTTAAGTTACCTTTAAATTCTGACAAAAAAGTTGAAGTCTTTATGATAACTTATGCTTTATTACTGAATAGTGTTGTATGCCACCACCAACAAAAAAAAAAAGTAATTGAAAGTAATATAAAAATATGTAATTCTGTGGTTTTATGAATGTAATATTATGGAGAGGAACAACAAATATATATAGTTTTCATGTTAAATATTGGTTAATGAATTAATTTAATTGATGACTAAGAATTGCAATAAAAGAGATTTCTACCAAAGAGCTAATGCACTGAAAAATCTATGTTAAACCGACAAAAACTCCCATTCAGATTTTGAATAGATGAAGAGACTTTAAACATGAGGTATTCAGATTTAGTTATGATGGAATTACAGATTATCTGTTCAAAAAACTAATAGTAGTTTCAGAAACAAAAACAAAAACACAACACTATAAGTTTTAGGACATGTTAAATTAATTTCATTTATAGTGTTTTATACAGATATATCAGATACATTACCATTTTTATAATTCAAAGTATTACTTATGGAAAAAAGGCTATAGAGAGAATTCTTCAAACTAAGAAAAAAAAAAAAAAAAAAAAAAAAACACTAAGAAATGTGATTAGCATTCCCTTCTTTTCCTTATAATAAAATTTCTTTTACCATAGTTATCGAATTGCTATCATACTGCTTTACAGTTTCCCCTGTCCATCTCATGAGAACACGTGCAAAGACGATGAAGAGAGAAATGACAAAAACTTCTGGTGTAGTTGACATCTGATCTGAATTCTGATTACCACCTGCAGTATCATTTAACCAGAAACAAGACCTAAAATCTCTCTAGAGAATATATGACTGTGATTTAGCTAACTGACATCTGGATGCTCTACATAAATATAGCTGAAAGAACATTTCCCTGGCAGTTACAAGACTGACTGATAAAGTAAGCAGTTTGAGTACTAAGGCTTCAGGTGGCTCATTACATCTCAATTGACAACTCAAACATTTTTTCCCTAAATTTCAAATGAGTTTCTACATAAACTCTCTGCACTATACAGTCAAGTTTTGCAACTAACATGGGAGGAGAACGTCATAGAATCATAGAACCATTAAGATTGGAAGAGACCTTTGAGATTATCTGGTCCAACCATCACCCTGCTACTATTACGCACAAAACCATCTCCCTAAGCTCCATGTCCAACCTTTCCTTAAACACCCCCAGGGATGGTGACTCCACCATTTCCCTGGGCAACCTGTTCCAAATGCCTGTATACTCTTTCTGAGAAGAAATGTCTTCTTATTTCCAACCTGAACCTCTCCTGGCACAACTTGAGGCCTTTCCCTCTAGTCCTGTCACTAGCTACCTGTGAGGAGAGGCTGACCCCCAGCTCCCTACTCCCTACTCCTTCCAGGTAGTTGCAGAGAGCAATAAGGTCTCCCCTGAGCCTCTTCTTCTCCAGACTAAACAACCCCAGTTCCCTCAGCCACTCCTCATAGGACTTGTGTTCCAGGCCCTTCAGTAGCCCTTCTCTGGACATGCTTCAGGGCCTCAATGTCCTTCTTGTACTGAGGGGCCCAAAGCTGAAGACAGTACTCAGGGTGCTGCCTCACCAGAGCAGAGTACAAGGGGACAATCACCTCCCTGGTCCTGCTGGCTACACTGTTTCTGACACAAGCCAGGATGTCATGGGTCTTCTGGACCACCTAGGCTCACTATTGTCTCATGTTCAGGTGAGCATTGATTAGCACCCCCAGATCCTTTTCCTCTGCACAGCTTTTGAGCCACTCTGCCCCAAGCCTGTAGTGCTCTATGGAGTTGTTGTAGCCAAAGTGCAGGATCCAGCACTTTGCCATTTTGAACCTCATCCCATTGGCCTCTGCCGATCTACCTATCCTGTCCAGGTCCCTCTGCAGGGCCTTCTTAACCTCCGGCAGATCAACACTTCCCCCACAAACTGGTAACACCTGCAGACTTACTGAGGGTGCACTCAATTCCCTCATTCAAGTCATCAGTAAATATATTAAAGAGAATGGGCCCCAACACCAACCTGGGGAACCTGTCTTTTCTGAAAAACACTCCCAGAATACATGCATTACACTAAACAAGTAGAGTTAACTGAGGGGGCAGAAATGCTTCATATATATCCAGTCCAGTTTATAAAAACTGTATTTTTCCAGAGGGATTCCACAGTTCATCTTCTATTCCATATTTTGCAATGTAAACTACAACACATGAAAACAGGTATCAACAAACACAGGCTCATTTCATTGGTCAACACAAACAACAGGAAATTCAAAGTTGTACAGAAGTAGAAATCACTGGAAAAATCTGCTTAAATACTGAAACCTCTTTTTATTTTTATCGAAGGTTATTTGTCACAACAATTGTCAAACATCTCTGAACAGTCAATTAGAAAGAAAGCTGTTGGACAGACCCTCTGCACTTCATAAATCAGGAACAAACTTGTTCAAGCAATTCAGCATAGAGAAAAGGCATTTCAAATCAGCACCCTGAGTCTTGCTAGAAAAAGAAAGGGGTTAAAATAAAGGAATACTCAGAATAAAAGTTAGTTAAAGGAAAACTTGAGAGTAGATTTATAGTGAGCACTTGTAAAATTACAGAATGATGCGCTGCTGAACTATATATATATATATATATATATATATATAAAGCTTATGATAAAGACACTAGGACACTAGGAATTAGCATTTTTTTAATACAACTGAACAGATCCAGTTTTTGAACAGTTTTTTAATGGATTTAGGATAAATAAGTTCATTTTCTAAATTAAATACATATGATATATAAAATAAATGAAAGTTACTCTCTCATATAGAAAAAAAAGCCAGTTGTATGCATTTTAGAATCAGTAGCAACTGCAGCATCTGCACTCCATCAAGCTATTACTCAGTTTTTATAAATTTAAGGGATAGATTAAGGAGCTTTAATATGATAATGTATTAATATAATAGCGCATTGTGTTTCAGTATCACTGCAGGACAACTTTTAAAATGCAAAACAAAATGAAGTTGCAACATAACCTAATACAATCTAATTTGTTAAATCTCTTTTAGGTAAGTTTGCAAAATCTTTTCTGCCAGCATCAGCTGTTTTGGTTGCTAGTTAGTAACAACATTATCACTACTGCAAGGAAAGGTGAAGCCACGGGCACCACTATGGTGCATAATGAAAATATGTGCTTTCAGTGAAGAGCTGTTTAAATAGATTGAGGGTAGAACTTTTGGACAGAAGAAATCTGTCCAAATAAACTGGATATGACCCAAATATTGCAATCCTCTAATGTTCTCAAAAGCTTCCAAATTTTTGACTGTTATAGTTACTTTCTTATATTAATATGATCAATCCAATTGGTAAGACAACTGGTTGGAAAACCATAAAAGCAGAAAACTGAGCTTGCAGAATATTCTAGTAGCTTGGGGGTAGCTGTGAATTTTCAACTGGACAGATTATGCAGGAGTGCATAAAAAATGAAAATCTTGATTTTCTTGATAGTGCAGAACACACTAGTTCTAAGTAGATTTTCGTAGGTCTGGTTAAAATGATAACAGGTCCATTTTGTTTAGTTTACTCTGTAGATTGATTTATTTCCTCCAGGTGCAAAGCTGTTTAACAATTTGTCTTCTGCATTCCACTGCTTCTCACAGTTACTGAAGCTGACTGGGTTAAAAAACATCAGATGTATCAGAAGTTTAAAAAAACGTAACTTTTTTTTTTTTTTTTTTTTTTTGCTTTGATGCTCCAGAATAGTTCCACAAACTTCTACATTAGCAGAGTCAACATGGCAGTAACAAAAACTTTTCATGTAACTGCCCCTCAGACAGCAGAAAACCTTT
This sequence comes from Aythya ferina, assembly GCF_964211825.1. NCBI lineage: Eukaryota > Metazoa > Chordata > Aves > Anseriformes > Anatidae > Aythya > Aythya ferina. The sequence goes on from NC_140311.1 coordinate 5,241,505, forward strand.
TGTACATCAGGAGCTATGGCACTTCCCTCTTTGTGCTATAGTAACTCTTCAGTCTTGCAGCAAAATAGATGGAATTACTCCAGCAAAAAAGCAAGAATCCTCTTTTTTTTTTTTTTTTTTTTTTTTTTTTTTTTCCACTCATTAGTTAATTGAAATCACTTCCTTGATTGAGAAGGGCTTCCAAGATTGGCACATGGGAAATGGTGCTGGGGTAGAAATGAGCTACCTGAGGCTGGAGGTGGCAGGACTACTTTTGGCAGCATCTTTCAGCATTTGCCAAACTACACCTTGTGGTGAACCCCATGAGATATCCCAGAGGATCAAAGCATTTGTTGATGTCAAAAGGGTCCAGTCATGCTGTTCCCAGGTTCCCTTACACTCATTACATGCTCATCTGGCCTTGTAGAGGAGTGTTTTAGTTTTTTGCCAGCAAAATAACATTCAGGATAAAAAAGTGACAAGAAGTGGAGTTGGCACAGGAGAAGCAGGAGGAGTGCCTGGATTATAGGATGTGAGAAAGGAGGCCAAGAAGAAAGCAGCAAGCTGTTAGGTGAACTCCGAGGTGTCATGAAACCTCACGTTTCGAGATGTTTCAAGTCACTTTTCAAGTTAAAATTGCCATTTGAACAATACATTATTTCTGGCACACAAGCCTTCTACAGACATAAAACAAAAAAGTGAGATTCATTTAAATACAGGTTTTAAAACTGTCAAGAGGAATAAGGTCAGCATCAAATCTCTTGATCCCTTATTGTTGTGAAGTGCAAACTGCTTTTATCTTTTAATAGATGAACTGATTAATATGACTAGTTAAAATTGCTAGCCTCTATGGGATGAAGAGATAGAGATACATGTTGATATTAAATATTAAAGTATGAAAAACCAGTGAGAAATAAGCAGACTATCACCCCAAACTCTGCAGAACTCACAGCTTTTAGTTACCAATTCTGAATCATGGTTCCCAGCCTCATGTCAAAGCTACCAGCTGTGTGTCAGACACAAAATCCTCATTTGCAACTGTTCTCATTTGTGCTTCATTTTCAACAATACTTTTGTTCTGACAAAAGACAAGATAAACAAACTTTCATCTTTAGTCACCCCCACTTCCCTCCCTACCCCTCCCCCCCCAAAAAAAAAAAAAAAAAAAAAAAAAAAGAGAAAGTTCATGGCTGGCACTGCTCTTAGACAACTTAACCACTGCCACTGTGCCACTACTTTTTTTTTTTTTTTTTTTTAATTTTTCCCCCACAGTATAACCCCAAATATCTCGTTTTCATCCTGTTTCATACTGCTGAGAACTCAGAACTTTCTATAAAATACATTTACCCCGAAGATGGGGATGAATCCATTTAGATGAATTGTAAAATGAGGTCTTAGCATTCAGTGGCATAAAATGACAGTCACATGCTGAAATGAATTAACCTCACTGGCTTGGATGTAATACCCCGTGTCTTTAAACATTCATTTCTACATTCCTAGAATTATTTAAAAAGAAAAACTCCTAAGATGTCCTGAGAGTAAAGGAGGAGACTGAAAGAAGTGAGCTCCTCGCTCTATTCTTAGTGATCCTAGCAAATCACTAACTCATTCTTCACTTTCTGCTTCATAAAATTGAGAGAAACTTGATATATATCTGACACCTTTAATATGAAAAGCACTTTAGAGAAGCTTTTTGACACAGGATGAAAGATTGTACTTTGTCATACAGAGTAGCTGTATTACCTGACACGCTCATTATACACTGTCAGAGAGCAACAACTTTCAGTATATTTTCCTCTTATTATTCCTCACTCTTTGACTGCATTCAGTAATTACAGATGGAATTTTGCAGATTGCTTTAATGAGTTAGGAAAGTAATTCCCTCAGAAATCCACACAAACCTGTTCCTCAATTGTTTAGAAATGTTTTAAAGAGTCTTAGAGTGGGTACAGTATTTTCGTAATGCAGTCTTCTAAGTCCATACAATTGCAAAAATAAGAATCATTATTACTTAAAATCTCTGATATTTCTCATTATTATAAATGAAGAAGAATCTAAATTAATTATTTTCCCTGTCTGATGTCACTAAACACTACACATATGCCTACACAAGCATTCACTTCACAAACACAATTATTTGTGATTTCTGAGCTAATCTATGCTTTTGGGTCACCACTCAGAGCCAGTTCTGCTTCTTCCTCCTGTTTGCCTTTGTTGTACAGGCTGCACAGAGGCATGCAGATAAGATGACCGCATTGTGAACATTACATGATCATTTTCGCTGCACGCATTAGCCCAGCTCCCCTGGCTGTGCTTACAGCTATTGGAATTTCTCTAGCGAATCAGAATGATTTTTGGCACACTTCAGACTCACTCTCCTTCAGCAGAAATTGGCCTGCCTATTTTAGAAACAATCAGAAAACACCAACCACACATTTATTTGACTACCTGACCTGCCCTTCAAAACAGTCATTACCATGCAGAAAAATAACATTCTGCAAAGAGAAAAGTGCCATTCTCAAAAGCAGTGAGTGCTTTTGGGAATGATTTCAGCATGCCAAACAATGCTTTTCAGCCAATGAACTGACTTCACTCCTAAAAATACTTTGTTCTATGTCAGTGAATATTACACCCAGACACACTAAACAAGGAGGCTGTATGTTACTTGAGGGTGGCAGCCAGACAAGACTGCTATCCCACTATCCATCTGCTTCTTCCACATTGCCAAGTCCTAGGACCTTTATTAAAAACACTACTTGGGTTATGCAATTTGCCAGACTCTGCCCCTTTCCTACTACTGACTTGAAAATGACGTCACAGTCATGTGTAGAGGAAGGGAAAAAATGCTTCTCTGCCATAGACTTCCACATGAAGTTCAGCCAAAATACACAAGTTGTCAAAAATCTTTGAAAACTCATGGCTCTGTCTTTCTATTTCTTCAGCTCCTCATGCCAGCAGACCTTCTGATTTTCCTCAAAATGAAAGTCATTACAGAGAATAAGTTAGCCAAGTGCAAAAGATTCCAAAGGGACTTCTAACAAGCTGGCATCTCCTCACATGTGCTACATCATGGAGCACTACAGAAAAACTGCTGTAAAAGAATGTGACAAAACAGTAGGCTGGAAACTGAGCTGGGAAAGGGCTCCAGGACTTCTCTGCTGAGATCTCTACCTGAGGCTACCTTGTGCCTTTCAACATACCCAAAGTTTAATTTTGTTCACACGCGGTTAACGTTGCCTGTATATAACAAGGTGTTCCAGATTCCAGACTTATTCTAGGAAGCAATAATTTTCAAAGGCATACACCATAACAAAGACCTGGAAGAAATTTGGAAACAGTTTAGACATTGCTGCCTGCCCTTTTAACCAAAAGTAAGTCATGAATACAAAAAAAAAAAAAAAAAAAAAAAAAAAAAAAAAAGTGAAAGGTGAATAGCTTGAATCTCCCATTGAAATATGTGATTGCTATATAAAACATCTGGAGGTATTTAGATGAAAGTTCCAAATTGTATTTTGGGGATCGACTAATGTATTTTGAAAAATAAAAATAAAAAATGGACAATACCATGTTATTTACAGTGTATACACATTGCAGAAAAGTGTTATACAGAAGTGTAATTAACTCTTATTTGTGGACATCCAAAGTAGGAAACTAAATACATCACTGTATTGCTGCTTGGCAAATAACCAGCACACTGCAGGACAGGCTACAACTGTGTCTGTTACGTCTGAGCTGTGATGTAATTAAGTGTTGTAAAGCAGAATGAAGAAACTCTAAACAAAACAAAATATTCCCTCTCCCCACTGACTTTTTTTTTCTTTGGGACTAAGGATGGCTTTCTGGTAGCTGATTGCCCTTTCAGGGGAGTATTATCCTAGTCACCAGAAAAAAATCTGTATTATGTCTTTCATCTTAAATTTTTCAGGTACTTTCAAAAGTTCTACCTGACACTTTCAGTGCTAGAAAATACTGTATAGGCCACAGATCATCTTATTTTTTTTTTAATTTTTTTTTTTTTAATGGAATATCCTAAGATTATTACCTTTTAATTTTGCTTCTTCATGTCCTTTTAAAGATATACCAAAGACAAAATCCTTTCCTTACTGTAAATTTTTGCACTTAGGCACTAAGGAAGGTGTACACATGACACAGGGATGTGTGCACTATGAGTATCAGAGTATCATATTTTAAATAAAGTAGAACAAGAAGGTGTAAGCTTGTGAGAAAAAAAAAAAAAAAAAGTCAAACTCAAGTGTGGCAGGACTGCTGTGATATGTCAGCTCCATAATGGTATTATGAAGTATATCTTTTCTATGCATTCTAAAATCATTTCATGATAATGAAAATAAACCAAAAACAGAACAGAGGAAGCTCTATGAAGAGTGCAGAAGTACACTTTAAAACTTTAAATATATTCAGTGCAAAGGTACAGTTGGAATAGCAACTTTTAAAATGATATTTAGACAATCTACAGAATACACAATAATCTGTAAAATCCAGTGTCTGCTATATTATGCTAGGAGTTCATCTGGTCTCAAAATTTCTATTGACCAGTTTAGGTTTAAGTTTCAGTAGGAAAAAAATAATATTTTCTGCTCAATTTAGAAAGTAAGAGCAACTCTTGAATAAACAACACACACACTGGGGTCAAGGTAATTTTACTGTGTGCTTGTTCTTTCTAATGCCATATGGATGCTATATACATGTTATATACTCAATGGGCAATAGAAGGTTTAAAGTACATATGTTCACAAATAATGTTGCATGTCCTCACTACAGCATAAAGCAATATATTCTAATTTTGCACTTATTATTTTCCCTACTTTTTTTTTTTTTTTTTTTTTTTTTTTTTCCTCTCTCTCTCCAAGATCTAGAAAACACTTAAAATCACTTAGGGGTTTCATAGTGCTCAGGGTATCTCAAGAAATACACTACTAGAAGCACCTCATGGCTTTAAGTCAGTTTTGATATGGTAAATCATACTTTTATTTGTGCTCTTCAAAGTAAATAAAAAATAAAATTTCATATATATAACTACAAATATTGGTTAAATCTAGAATTTCTATAGCTTCTTAGTATTAACACTTCTCATTTATTATGATACTATGTTAATTCATGCCAGATGGAGACTATTCAAATGTTCATGACTTGTACTTGTCATGAACATATGTTCCTGGAATAATGGGGTGGTTTCTTAGCAAACAACATCCCATATTTAAAGACCTATGATGAGGCTCATAAAAGAAAAAAACATAAACAGTGAAGGGCACAGCTGGAAAAGGAAAAAGTCAGGATATTCACTGCCTAGAGCGTATGGAGGGTAATGGATTCTTTACACGTTCCTTGCTGTATGCTGGGCAGAGATCTTTAACCTATTCTAACCAGCAGAACACTATACATTCTGATTGCCCCATATCAGAGTATCACTACTTGTATGTTCCAGACTAATACTTCCAGCCTTTTTTTTGGCAAGAAAGCCAAAAAAAATGCACAACATAAGGACTTCAAAATATTGCATTTAATTTCAATGCCTATCTTGTAGATATGAATAAGGTGAATATGCTTATGTTTGGGAAGTGTCAATTAAAGCACTTGAATATAGAGTTAAAATTTGGTACTTGTTACTATAAACTCCAGAAAGGAATGGTTAGGTATGATAAAGACTTGCTCTCACATTGCTTTCATCAATTAAGCTATGAGAGATAGGCATTACAGAATAACATTTTATGTTTTTGTTGTTGTTGTTGTTGTTGTTTGCTTGTTTTTTAATATCCTTCTTCATTAGAAAAATAGATTTATCAGCTTGTTGCCGTAATATCTTTGAATTACAAGCATGGTTCCTCTTCCCTACTTATGTGTCTCATCCCTATCACCAAAGTTAATTTACACACCTGAATGCATAATTTCAATACAATGAAATGATCTTAATTTTTGCCCCAGATTGCTAGGTATCTCCAATGAACTTTGTCATGTGGCTGGTTCCTGATTGTGAAAAGATTATCTGACTAGTTAAATGCTTTTTATTTTTTTATTTTTTTTTTCCCTTTGAAATAGATGAAGACTGAATTACTACTATTAGCATGATGGAAGGGCTCTGAACAACTTCCTCTAATTTTGTCAAAGATATATAGAAAGACTAACTTTTGTCCTGTAACAATTAGAATACACAGAATTTCCAAACTGTTTGTGCATATGTTGAAGTGTGAAGATTGCAAAAAAGATAACAGTGAATTGTGGATTAACTTTGAAAAAAGGCGACAGATCTGAAAATGGAACATGATATATGGGGAACCAGCTGACGGGAGAAGTAGGAAGACAAGGGGAAAATCCTTGCAAAAAAGAATCACACAGTCCATATGGATAGAAGAGGAATGGCATTAGTGGTTACAAAAATACATTGAGAGAAAAATCTCTCTCACACACACACAAAATAAAATAAAAATAAAAAAATAAAATTATTCTCCAAGACACAGAAGTCACTTAGAAGGGGAAGAAATTTAACATGGGAAAGGAAAAAACAAACAAACAAACAAACAACAAAACAACAAATAATAAACATGTATATTTCAAAACAATAACATTAAATAAACAGGACAGGTCACACTGCATGACAAACCCAGAGTCTTAATCCTTAAATTTCACATGTGCAGAGATTTTAGTAATCACGGAAGCCATTTTTATCTTTACAATAATGAACTTCCATCACCTCTAATAAATACATTAGAACGAAATGCCTGTTTAAAATACCAAAACAAACAAATCCAACAAAATTCCAATGGCACTGTCAGAGGCAGATTTCAAGAGAGGAAATCACCCTTTTTGTAGCTTGTTCTGCCAAAGTACAAATCATTCCCAGGTGCTGAATTGTACAGCGCCCTTCCCAGCACACTGCCCCAGGCGATTCAGGAAAGGCAACTTGTGCAGGGGCTCTAGCAAGCTGGCATGTGAGCAGTCAGCTGTATTTAAGGTACCTGTAGTCATTTACCTGACAACATTCTGCCAGCAAGACTTCGTTTCATTTTTTCCTGCTAGGGAAGGAGAGAAAACAGGGAAAAGCAAAACTGAAGAGAAAAAGACGCAAGCTGCTGGTGCTGTACTGGCATGTAGGAGTGTTTTGGGCTCACACTGTGTCCACAGGAGAAGCTCACACTTCCACAGAGACTGTCCTATAGTCAGCCTCATGGGAATACAGATTGTATGGTGAACTAACCTTGTCTCATCTCTTGTGTTTTTTTTTCCACAAACCACACTAGAATTTACTGCGATAGTCACCTCAAAATAGAGATCCATACCTGATGCAGTTTGCATTTTATACAACAAATTATAATTCACACCAAGTAGATTATTAACCTATCAGACTGATGTTTTCAGGGTATTAGGAAACTAATAAAACTAGTTTCTTAAACAGTTATTCTCACTCAATGCACCTGTCTCTTCTTCCTAACTGACTGTCAGAGATTAGTTTCCAGAAAGGAGACACTGGCTACACCTGTGTTTACATTTCAGAGACTTCACAAACTCATTTGACTAATTTAATAATTTCATAGTTTAAGAATATGAACCACCTTTTAGGCTGCTCAGGGCCAGGATACTGTCCATGTTGGAAGGGCAGATGAGAGAAAGAAGAAGACAGGAAATAAGGACTCGAAGAAACCTTTAATTTTGAATTATCATGACAGAATGAGCTTCTGCAATACAGAAAAGACCATTATAATATTTATCAAGTTATGCCAGTAGTAATGGCAGCATGTTTCCCCCTCTATGCTGACTCAATGTGCATAGAAAATGAAAACCTGTTGGATGAGATAATAAAATGTGCATGTGTTCTGCCTGATAGCAGTAGCCCTGGTGATAATCCCATGAATTCCCAAAATATGTCCCAGCATGATTCAAAGAATCAGTATTACAACATGCACAGAAAAAAAAAAAAAGACCAAAATCTCAAGCCCCCCCCCAAAAACAGGTAAAAAATCTCCACATGAATGTTTATTTCAGAAAAAAAAAGCTAGAAACGGACACCAATGAAGCAAATATTCATCCTTCCGTCACATATCACTTAAAAATCCCCATCAGTCAACAAAACACACAAATTTTAATTTGTATCTGTCATATATGCTTTGTTTACAAGCACTGAGAAATTATCTCCAAACCATATACTTTTCCATGGCTGAGGTATTTCAGATGTGCTCTTCAATGCAAAGAATAGTACTGTTACAAACCCTAAACATATTTTTTTCCTCATATGATGAGAGCTGATGATGTACAGAAAAGAAGTGAGAGATGTGATTTTTTTGTTCTTCTGTATATTTATCCTTTACTTCAAAAATGGCTGCTGTCTGTTTTTAGTCTTCTGAAAGTGGGAAAAATTACAGAAGGAAACGTTGAAAATATTTTGTATATTCATTATAACTGGTGAACTAAGGTTATTTATGCCTAGAATGTGTGCATGTGTTCGCACATAAGGCATATGTATATACAGGAATATATATATATGAACATAGATATGCGCAGCTTTTTAAGTAGCTAGTGCTATATTTTTTGTTATGAGACATAAATTTTTGAAAAATACCCAAAAACTACTGTTAGAAACCAAGCAGAAAGAGGAATACACTTTTTTTTTTTTTTTTTTCCCAAAATGATTTGTTCAATTGCTTTTTACTACAGACCATTTAGCTTGCTCTTCCCTTTGGTGACAGAAGACAAATCAAAAACTGACAGGTATTTTAAAGTGTGATCTGTACTACACTTGAAGTTTGAACCTCCAATCAAAATCATTGGACTCAGACCTACAATTGTTGCTATTCCCAGATGTGTCAAAATTCAGCTCTGCTAGAAGTACATGGATTCTGCTTAGTTCAAAAATAGGACAAAAAAGTTCTTCAAGGCAAAAAAAAAAAATCCTAGAAAAACACAATGCACATGAACAATCCAAATATCAATATATTCTAATTTTCTCATCACACCAGCATATCTCAGCAGCTGCAAGTCCCTCTCCCATGAAAATGCCTGTTTTACCTGTGTGGTTTTCAAATATCTTACCCTTAAAAGAGTGATGTATTCCTTAACATTTTTCTTGTTCCTATTCCCAGACTAATTCCCAGATTTGCCCTGAAGCTGCTGGGAAATGGTCCCACTTTTGCCAAAATGGATCTCTTTCATCTCCCCAGAAAATGAAATCTCTGCCTTTTTTTTTTTTTTTTTTTTTTTTAGTGGCACCTTGGTACCTTTCTAAAGCTGTTTTTTCTATCTAATCCCAGAAGTAGCAGGAGATACACTGAGTATCCCAGACTCTGGTACGCTGAGCCCGCCTGAATACAGGTTGTTCTGGAGTGTTTAATGTATTTGAGTAAAAAACGTGCAAACCAATGCTTCTTGAGTCATTTCTGTTGACCCTACAACATTCTTCAGGGTGTTTTCTGCCATTGATGAACATCAAGATTGCACCAAAAGAAAGGTATTCCAAAGGACAAACCTATCAGAAATAAAAGTTCTTTATAGAGTGACATAAAACAAACCCTATACTCCAAGTCTTAAATAGTACATCTTCCATCATCTATTCACTGTAACTAAACAATAATAAAAGGAGCAAAAGGATTCTTTGCACTTTATGTGAAATAGACTGCCCCTACTTATTGTTGTTTTCCTTTTGTCCAGATTAAGAATGTCTCAAGCTACATACTTATCATTTCGAACCACGATTCCCCTAAGAGAACACATCGAGACTACATGATGCTAATTATCTGTATGGCATTATATCCCAATCCTGTATTCAGTACACCACTGTTGCTGCATTACCAATGCTTATTCCTTCAACTTCTTACAAAAAGGATCTGCACTTAGTCAATCTGGGGCATATTACTTTCCCATGAGGGAACAAGACTCATGCAACATGCACCAGTCTGAACTGAACACCACTAAAACATTCATGCACTGCTCTTTAAACAGGCACATCTTTTATGTTCATTTTATCCTATTGTCATGTGAAACTGCAAGATGTGTTTTGTTTGGCTGTTTTTTCAAAGAGTGCAAACGTTACTCTCTGTCCAACTCCTAAGCCCCTGCAGCCCATCCATCCAATTAAAAAACTGCAGAATGAAAACAGACAAAGCACTTTGCAGAGCTTCAGAAATATTGTCTCTCAGGAAGGCTACTTGCAAAAGGCGAACAAATCTATTGTGCAAACTGGTGCATTCCAATAGAATAAAATTGCTCCTCAAAGTCTCTTTATCCAGCATGGATTACTGACTCCTGATAGCTGTAGGTTAGCCAGAGGTAGAGTCTATCAGAGGCAGGAAAGCTCTTATTATGTTTTATTATAACACATTCTCCCCCCATAATCTATATATAAAAAAAAAAAAAAAAAAAAAAAAAAAAAAAAAAAGCCAAAAGCCTCTAGGAGCTCGTTCATTTATACAACTCTTCTCTGCCTTTCAGTTTCAATAATGCTGAGTACAATTCAGTACTCTTCAGCCCACTGTAGTTTTCACATGTGTTCACATGTGTTTTCACATGCTAATTATTCCTAAAATGCCGTTGGGAAAGACAGTGCCATTTATTATTTCAGATGCTTGGGAACCGCATCTCTTGCATTTACCTGGGAATATTGTTTCAGACAGTTTTGCTAAAACCTGCAACCTTGCCACCCTACCACACTAAGTGAAATTTATTATCATGCAAAGTGCCATGTGATACTCATTTATATATATTAGTAATATAAATAAATAGCAGAGAAAGACACTGTTAAAACTAGGCTGACAAGCTATTGCTAAACATTGATTTTTTTATGATTACCGAACTTGAGGAAGGTCACAGGAATAACTGTAACTGTAGAAGACTAATTATGTGCTGCTCCCTACTGATTGAAAACAGTAGTAGTGCTTGATTGTTCAGATTTCAGACAAGCACATGCCGTCTTCCTATTCAAAGAAATAAGTGAGCTGTGCTACATCCGTTTTTTCCTTTCTTCAAAAAAAGAGCAGAAAACCAAAGAAAATCAGCAACTATTTACATATCCTACACTCCAACGTATTCACCCAGTTTTGATAATCCTAACATTGATTCATTCCCTTTGCTTCTCTAGACCAGAGGAAGCCCACAAATTAAAGCAGGAACCACTCCAAAAATGACTTCACATTTAGACTTGTTTGAATGAACCCTAATATACAGTGCATGTGATGTAAAGTATTTTGCAGATTAATCAGCCGTAGAAGTTGATTTCTACATGCAGTGGGTTTGTATCACTTTGATCATACTTGGGCACCTAGATTTTCCGCTGTGGTTAGGAAGTGTTTCTAAGAAACACATTCAATTGAATTTTTGCTATTTAGAAAATAAATTTTGCTTATTCTCACATGAGATTTGTGTACCACCATACTCCAATGATCTAACTTGAGATGTGGGATAGTACAACATTTGCCAAAATAAATCATATTCTTATATGAAAAACAAAACAAAAACACAACCCCCCCCCCCACTTCTTGAAGGCTTTAGATGTACTAATTATCAACAAAAATCTTGATCAGAAGCCTGTAGTTCTAATTTATATTTAACAAACAAGATTCTTGGCAAAGCTTATTGCAAAACTAATGTGAGAGGAATGAAATCCCCGTGGTCCTATCTGTATTCTTCATAAATTTGTTCACAGAGATGTCACACACTGGTGAGGAATGCCTCTTTTTTGTTCCAGTTTATTAGTACAAGTTTTAACCTTGTACTCAAGAGCCTTTTGTAGCCTCTTAGAAACCAATTCTATTTTAAGTACATAAAAATGAAATGGAGCATTGAGAATATATTTTCTCATGCTTTTTCTTCATGTAGTATATCATGACCATTTCAATATCAGACAATGTTTTTAAATTAGTTTTCTAATTGGCAATTACTAAACCCAAAGCATTTATTACAGGAAAGATTAAGTCAAGAACTAGCTTAATTGAATTATTATTATTACAGATTGCTTGCTGTTGAAATTTGTCATTATTTTCTATTAATAGAAAGAAGGCAACTTTCTTACCAGTGTATCATAATTATTTATTTTATACACATGTCTAGGTTAATATATTTCACAATTTAATCTAAATATGTACTAAAACATTTGGATGCTTTCCCTGACATCTGTCATGACAGATTATGAAAAAATGTCAAAAAAACTACGAAATCAATCTTATATTCTTATTTTCCGTATGCTGGCACAAGATGAACAATTAATCACTCAAAATTATTTGTTAATTTCTGAATTCTAAATGCTCTTATAATAAGAAGAATATATATACATACATATAAATATTTGATTTATAGAAGTTTCTTTCCACATATTTGATTAAGTCCCTGTTTGTCTATGCATCACTAACCACCAAAATAAACTTAGAATCTCAGTACCAAATAAGATGTATTTTGGATAGACCTTAAGTTGTTGTAAATAAATATACATGTAATTACTTAGATTTATACTTCAAGTAACTTTAAACACATTCAACTGAGAACTTCTTTTTCATATCAATGAATACTGTTAAACATTATTTCTATCCAGATATATATGAGAGAAAATAATAAATCTGCATCTTCAAATAGAATAAACTAGATGAAAATAATTTACAAATTAAATGCTTATTTACTTGTTAACTGTTAAAAAAAGGATTCCTCATTAAATGAGGCAAATTATAGTTAAATTAACTCCATTAATATTTTTGATACCATGACAGTAAGTCAAATGAACATAGTGAGTTATAAAAAATAACTAAAAGTTCAAGCAAAGCATTCAGTAAAATAATATTTGCTGTCAAAGGATTTAGACCGGCAAAGCAAACACCTGCCCAAGCTCATAGTGGTTGAAGAACATTCTCTATCAGCACATGGACAGTACTGAAGTAAATCCTTAAGATAGTTGCTTTCTGGAATGAACTGTTAAGTGTTTAAGAAGTAAATCTTCCTCTGAACACCTAGAAAAAAAGATTTGCCTACCTTATTGTAAAATTAATGACCTGCAGAATTTAACTTGTTATTGTATGGAATCCTCAAAGCCATAGATTTTATTGTCTTTCACTAGAAGAAGTGTAGAAGAATATGTATAAGAAGAATATGTATACATTTATATGTATAAATGTATAAGAAAGCATAGAAAACATGGCTATAAATATATATATATATATATTGTGGAAAAAAAAAATGTCAGCTACTAACTGGCATTATAAAATAATGACCTTTTTCCAGCCTGGAAGACCTTATGACTTCCTAGACTTCTGGGCTGGGTACTCAGTGGATAGGGTCTTCAGAAGTGACAGCAAAGCAGAAACAAGATGATATACTTAATTGTATTCAAAAAAGTGTGATCAACTCCAGCACCTCACAGCAAGCACTGTTACAGTATAAACTCCATCAAGACTAAAATGGTTATCTATTCTATTATTTTGGCTCACAGTTTGAGTTCATGCTGGAAATCAAAAATTTTGACCATCCTGTTGGTCAAATTTAGCACAAGTTAGGATGAGACAACCAGATCACCAGCTAGGGAAGTTTCTACACACTAGGTGGAAAAAACTGGCCTGAAGTTACTGCTGCCCCAGAAGCTGTACAAATGTAATCACTAGCCTTGCTTGTTTTCCCAAAAAAGCTGATAAATTTGACAATCTTGTCCATGGTCTCAGGTCTCATTCATATGGTCTCATTCCTGGCCTCAATGTAGCACCATAACAGGGATTCATTTAGTACAGCACACATAAACCCAAATGCAATCCTATCTATTAGGGCAGAATATACACATCCAAATATAATTGTTCAAAAGCTCCAAATAACTGTGTCATCACTTACTTGCTTACTTTGGAATATGAATAGTTTTGGACGTTGACTCAAAAACTTATAAAAAATATTCTCCAACAGTACATCAGCATTCTCCCAGTATATTCTCTCTCTTGTAAATACTATGTCTAGCTATGGGACATGGCAACATCCCAGTCTCCTGTCAGTCTGCAGTACTGGTAACAGGAGAAACATTTACTTGGACTACTGAAGTACATTCTTAGTTAGCAAGTAACTAGATTGCTTTGGGTACTGCGTTATTTTATGTGTTATTTTAAAATCAGTGTAGCTAGATTAAATTTGTTTAGGAATAGAAGAGATAATGCATATCATACACGTGTGAACTTCTACATTACTAGGAGAATTTCAGTTGATCCACAGTAATTCCTCAGTCCCATGTTGTAAGAAGTATGTGGGACCTGTACTTTGTCCCTTTGCTTTGATGTTATTTCTATCCTCAACTTTTGCTTGCAGCCCCATAATGGAACTCTGAAAACAGCTGAGTTAGGAATGTGCCAAAGAAAAAGGCTCATGTGCAGAAAGAGCTAAAAGTAGGATAATAAAACCTAAAGTTGACGTATAACTTTCATGTAGAAACATTACAATGAAAAATAAAAAGGTAAAAGTGACTGAAAATACCCTCTCCTCCCCCCAGCCCCAGATAGATCAATTATCTGATTATGTGATAGAAGTAGAAAAAGTAGCTTCTCCTATCGTGTGAGATGAGCAGGAAATTTTAGATATTTTTGTTAAATATGGATTTTTTTCCTTTATGAGAAAACATCTTGGAAGTTGGGCCTATAATATTATGGCACTTATATGATGCTGAGCAAAAAAGAACCATATGTGTGTTATCACATAGCTTTCCTCTCTTTCAGCTTAGGCTGTCTTTAGCTTCCTAGGGCTTCATACAGCTGACTTCTATTTCTCAGTCTGATGAAAAGGGGATTCTTCTGCTACACGCAAGACCATTTTCGCTATCAGAATTTGCAGCAAGTCCTCTCCTGACATCTTACACTCTCTAATTATTCTGAAAGGGAATGTCAGGCTACAAGATGGTACGCACTAAGTCATTACATTTCCTTTTTCTGCACGTCCAAGTTGGAAGAAGGTTTATGTAGCAACAACAGTCTGTTTTTCTTTGCATTGTTTTTCTTATTTATTTGTGTTGTGTTTCTGCTACAGTGACTTAATTTGTGCAAGTGACAGTATTGTCTCACCCACCTTCCTGCTGCCAGCAGGAAAGGAATTAAAGCTTGGCACTGATGTCTGCTGGTGGGTTTGTAAGACTAAACAATTTGGTTTTATTTAACTCAATTTTATTCTTTCTGTTCTGTCCCCAAGGACTGGCATTAATGCCCCCCAGACGAATGAAATGCAGTGTTTCAAAACTACTTATTTGCTATGTGATTTATTTGGTACATAAATGTTTTACATTCTTCTTTACCTGCAAGCTAGCTATTCACCATTTTTAAGGGAAACAAACAAAAAAGTTATGTACTACAGTGTCAAAAATCCCTTTGAAACAGAAGAGGAAAGAACCTGTGGAGAGAGGGGGAAAGGAAGATTTCACTGCAAATTTCTTGGATGCTTTGAGCTCACCTGGGAAACAAAGGGACTGAAATCTCCCTCTCACTAGGCAATTCACTTATACTGTTCATTGTCATTTCCTAGGTGATCATCATTAATTCCTTGGTTATTCTGCATAGATATTTCTTGATTACTAACCACTTCTTTTTGCATAAATAATTACAAATTCATGGGGACACAGAGAGAAAATATGCTGTCTTGCTGATAAAGACTCTCAGGATGGGTTTTGGGAGACCCATACTAAAAGCTCCACATCAACTAGTATTTATTACTTTGTATGTAGTGCAACAACAATTACAAGAAAATTGGCAATGGACTAACTTCAGGGTACATAGCTATTAGTCTATGAGAAACTTTTAATCTAATTCATACCCAGAGACTTTGGATTTGAAATAATCAAAATTGAGAAAAACTGAAAAATAATCCAATGTACTTTATCCTTTTCCCTCTCACATATGAGATAATATGCTTGCTTGGACTAGACAGTAGATATGAAGTGAGCTAATATTGAATGAAAACAAACTGGTAATTTCGATCTCTTTCCTTTTCTGCTTAAGCTTTTTACCCAATTCCGTTTCTCCATTGACTGGAATACAAGTTTAAATGAAATGTATTTTATAAGCTGTTTTCAAACATTGTGTCCCCATCACACTGTTTTTGTGTTGTCCATGATGTTCAGATTTTGATAAAGTGGTGCCAACTCAACCATGCTGAGTCCACAGGAAGGAACAAGCCCTTCACAATGCTGCTGGTGGCACTGCAGTGTGGGAGGGTAATACATGTAGTTCTTGCCATTTTCAGTCAACATAGAGAAGCAGAAGAGGAAACCATCCATGGTACTTCTACTGTTCTCCCACCAAGGGATTCTGTCCTAGCAAGGGCACTGAAATGACTGTCCTAAAGTTGATTTGACAACAAAAGAGGACAAGGATGTAGGATTTATTTCAAGTTTAAGGTCTTGCATATTTGCAGCTGACAGGCTGAAGAGAACTGCACCACAGGCAGCAGAAATGGGTCAAGCACTGGTGATGGGGCATCACACTGTGAAGAAAAGCACTCAAGGGGAGAATCTTTAACATCATTTGAAAAAGTTTAAATACAGAAATGTAATTAGAGATTGAACAGTTGCTTTGAAGGTGACATAGTAAAAGGGTTTGTTAAGGACTAGGTAATGGACACTTAAAAAAAGAAAAGAGAAAGGTTAAAAAAGAAAACTTCTGAATATCTAGGTAGTCTTGCATAAATACATAAATACACATAAATAATGATATTTTATAACATTCATCAATGAAAAGCAGCAATTTTTCACTGATCATGTGATGAGATACAAACGGAAATGTAGAAAAGAAGGTAAGATGAAAAAAAGTGCACTTATTAAGAATTAAATATCTCTTACTAACTTTGCATTCACACAAAATATCTCTTTGTACAATGAATAGATAGGTTCTGACCTAATAGAAAGAGCTGCCTTTATTATCAGAGAAAGGAAACATTTGGAATACTTTCAATAGCTCAGAGCACCTAATTATTATTATTTTTAAGCCACAAATCCTGGCAGTCCAGCAGAGGGTAACAAAAGATTCAAGGCTTTTAATAATTCAAAAAAATTCAAGATGGTAAGTCTGTCATCTTTGGCAAAGACAAGGAGAAGGAAGATCAGCAAGACTGTTCCAAAGTCAATAAAAAGGCAAATTGTTAAAAACTGCGCTGCAGATAGCAAGATAAAATTTATATATATATATATTATATATATAAAATAATAAAGGAACTAATGAAAATACTGGAAAAAAAATAAGACATGAAACTAAAGAAGAAATGTTCAGGATGGCATATGGTTAGAAACAGAGTAACTCTTGTAGGGCCAATGTGGTGCCATTGAATGGAGGCAGTGCATTAAATACTTAATTAGTTAATTAATTAATTGCCATTAAACTTAGTAATGGCCCTGATCTCTGCTGCCATGCTCTAAAGCATGCACTACTGTGCTGTCTTTCACTCTGCCAGAAGTTTCTCGCCACTGCTGTGTGGTAGTCATCCTTTTTCCTTAACATTTATCCTAACAACAGCACCTATCACTAGTTGTGTTTTTTGTTTGTTTGTTTGTTTGTTTATTTGTTTGTAGTAGTAAATTATTGTTTGATTAGACTGTTTTCACTCAGGAGTTTTACAGTTACTTTTGTCAACTTGAGAAATGTTTATGAAGGGGGAAGATCATACATAAACTGATCATCTGTCTGACCAAATCCCTCCAAAGGCAGAAAGACTGTAAACCTAGTTTTAGGAACCAATCATAGGAAAGGGCTTCCCCCCTCTTGCTTTCTTAAGGAAGTATAAAAGGAACTTCTTGCCAAGAAAACTGTGAAAATAATGGGTTTGAAATAATAACAAAGCAGTGGAAAAGATTATGGAGAAAAGGTAGTATCTTAACTAAAAATGAGCCACCTTACCTTAGAATTCCATCACTATGACTTGATCATAGATGACTTAGGACAAATACAATTTTTAAATGAGTTTCTTCTGGAAAAAGTTTCTCAAGTTTGAATCATATTGAAATCACTTTTGAATTACAAGTATTTATGGGTTTAGTTATTGAGACTTTAGCCATGATGTGTTTTTTCACTTTCCTTCCAAACTGAGGATTACTTGGTTTAAAATCACTGTGCTATTTACAATCAGTGATGACAAGACTGCGGTCCAAACTCCTTTAGGCACTTCAGCATAGACTTGTCTTTGGTGTGCTTGTATTCCTCCAGCGGGCATTCCTCCCCATTTCAGTTTAAGAAGATGAAAAAAATGTTTAATTTTCTGAAATGCATATATATAATAAAAATTTTCCATAATAGCATCACAAGAGAGAAAGATGAAAATGAAAGCCCAAAGAAAAAAAAAAAAAAAGCATTTAAAAACACTAAACTCATTTGTGAATGTCATCTACATTCATGGGGTTTTTACTGAGTGGACAGATTTCTGCCATGGAAATAAGCAGACCAGCTTTCGACCCTTACTTCACAGGACAGCATAGAAGGCATAAGGAAGCCAAGGGTCCTTCTTCCCTGTCTTTTCAGTTTCTCATGAATATGAGGGGCTGACTGATAGACCTTTTTCAAGAATAACGTTTCTTCTCTCTGACCAAAGCTACACAAAAAATCTCCTTGGATGATGGTTTTCCCCTTGAAAGTTCATGCAGAGGCAGACAAGCAAACTTTCCACTGCTTATGCCACCCATCAGTTAACAAAAGGGAATCAGGGTTTTAATCATTTAGAAAACTTGCTGAGCAATTTACATTCTTTCACTAGCCTACAATATAAGTAAGAATGTCTTCCCAATAATTATTTTTTAAAATAATTTCTTAAGGCCTGATTTCCAATTCAATCCAACAATAAATCTAGTAAGAAATTTATATGACTTAATTTAAAACATTTAATTGAATGATTTAGCTTTGTGTAAATGTAATGAGCCATTTCATAAAATCAATAACATTGTAAAGAATAAACTAAATTATTATAAACGAAGGCAATAAAGAAAGAACTCTTCTGCATTAGAGGGGTGACACTTGATTAATGGATTATTATTGCAGGTTGCAATAGAGCAGGCAGAAATATACGGATGAAATTTTTAAAGGTGCAAAGGTTTGCTGCCCAGCATGCATACAGCATGTATGCTAGAAGTCTAAATTTCGGAAACATAGTGGAGATATTCTTACAAAAACTAGTCTGTTAGGGTGCAACTCTCAGTTTCCACACATGTCAGCCCATGGAAGGAAGAGCTCACCCCTGCTCTTGAAAATGCCTCCCCTCCTGCTCCTGAGCCCACTGGGATATTTTGCTGAAACACAGTTTGAAAACATACTTGCTTAAAACCCTCCTCAGAAACATATGGACATGGAAGGATAGAGGCAAATGTGAGGGCTCTCTGTTTATCTTCAGACTGATAATGTTTAAGGCATCCCTTGTGCAGCATACATTACTCACCAACATTGTGCTCAAGTGAGCATCGTGGCCCTTGTTACTGGTTTAAGCATGGTGCTGAGCACAGGTGGCTTCTTTGACCAGTACTGCCTCAGATGCCACCAGCTCAGTGCACAGGCAGAAACAGGGTCTCTGGCTACATATGCCAATGTCATTAGTGCTTGCTGTCTTTAAAAGATAAAGGAACAGTGTCCAATCTATAAGTTTGACTGGTAAGCAGTGTTCAAAGGGAACACTGTTTAAACTTACAGGTCTAAGTTTTCCATGAATAAAATCTTAATAGATTCTGATACCTTCTAACCAAATACATGTTAATTTGCTTCTGTGAATGAGTAATACATTTTGAATACTGTTATTTGGGCAAATGACTGTTCTTAAATATTATTTGCTAAGCAAAAAAATGAAGGGATAAAGCACTTACAAAAGTGAACAAGCATAGTTTACTTTACACACTTATAATAAATTCTTTGTATCTGCCCACATAGCCATGTATCTTTGAACTTTAAACATTATTTATAAAAACTGAATTCCACATCTAAGCTCCTAGGCCAAAACTAATTTAACATTTATAAATTCTACAACTGTATTTCTTTTTTTTCTCCCACTAATGTACAATATACTAGAAATTTTCAAAAATGCTTAATGGTTAGTGCATGTGTGGAATTTCATTTGCAAACATGAGGTATAATTTCTACTAGAAAGACCTAGTATAAATACAACAAGCAAGCACATAGCATACCAGCATCACTACCCATAGAGAAAAAAGTGGACTGGTTTACCTGTTACTTAAAATCGGTTTTATAAATGTTATTTTATACTAAAGACATATGTTCTTAAATAGAACTATCCGTGCTTTATAACACCTTTAGAATTTGAAAAGTGTGATGTTAATTACATTAAATATTTGAAAAAGTGTATGAAATGCCCAGCACCTTGATTTTTTTTAATGTTATTTCTACAATTGCATGTGCAACAGCAAACATTGTCAGTTTATTCAGTTTTCCCGTGTTTTTAAAAATCATTCTCTTTTAATAGTACTAAACAATTTTCCTTGGCCCACACCTGGATGCTCTTTAAAGAAAACATTTATTTTCTAAAAAAAAAATAATAAATAAAATCTGCAAATAGAGATTTTATTTATTTATTTATATATATCTGTGCTGTCTCCTTTTTAGATTAGGAGATTATCCAAATTATAAACTACAAATGTTCATTAATTGTCTCAGCTAGAACAGCTAGAGGTTTTTTGGCCTTTGAGTTAACAGCCTAGAGAAAGACATAAGATAAACTGTAACTTATTTACTACATGAAAGAACAAAATGAAACAGGAACCTTTCCTTCAGTTTCTGTACGTTTAGTCCACACCAATATGAGGACACCCTGAAGGAAGAAAAGTTAACATGAGAAATGCAAGTGGAAGCATAAGCAAGAATAAAGTTATAATGAAATAATAATACTAGTAAAAAAATAATAAAAATAACAATAAATAAATAAAGATTTCCACCGTGCCACAAAACAAATGCCAGGCCCTGCCTTCTCTCAAAAGACAGACTGCATACCCTGGTTCATGTGCAAGGAATCAGTCTCCAGAACCATACATTCACAATTCAAAGCTTACACCAAAGATTTTGGTTCTTGTAACAGGACAGTATTTGTGACTTTAAAAATATCATGAAATGCAAACTCTTACATGAGGTAGAAAACAGCTGTGATTAAGAGAAAAGAAGAATGCTGAAGGCAGAAAGTGTCTCAATCTACAATCCTACTTGGAAAGCAGAGAGGAACATGAAAAGCAGAAACATAGGTCAGCCTCAGGACAGAGCAGATTAATAGAGGGAAACAATCAATGATCTGAAAAAGCTATGTGCAAAACCAAGCCACATGCTCACTGAGTTGCAGATTTATAGGCAAATTCAAATCTTACATTTGGCTCTAAAATGGACAAACGATGGAGGGCAACAAGTCTTTTCCAAAGGCAAAAAAGCTGCTTACCTACTGTTAACTTAATAATGGAGGAAAGAGAGACATCTAGCTGCTGAAAGGAAATTAGCAGGATACGCTAAGTACCACAGCTAAACAGCAGGACCCTAATGGGTCCTTGAACAATGTTGGTGTGACAGTTTGTTCATATTGCAAAGTAGGCAGGCTCAATGCCATCTGCAAAAGCCTTAACTTATTCAAGGGTGCTTGTGTAAAAAGCCAATAGTTTTTCACTGGGGAAGCTGAACAATGGTAAGGGATTCTTTGTCCCTGAACTAGAGCAGCATGGCTTTCAGTTCAAAAACTAAAGAGAGATTGCCTTTATTCACGTGAATTGTGATAGCCAGAAATGTGGTTGCAGAGAGTATGAAGAAAATATTTTTTATATTGTAGAGAATTTGAGTGGCCTGTAGAAATAAGAACATGGTCAACTGAGTACCTGAACATCAAGCAGTATGGGACAGTTTTGCTCAGTATGGGATGCAGAAGTTAGGCAGTAAACAATAGGGAATGATTAATCAAGTCCCTGACAAACTAAATATTCAAAGCATTCAAAAACAGGTTGCAATGGGATTTCCTCCTGTGCTGAAGTTTCCCCATTTTGTATAAAAGTTAATGCTAGCATTTAAGCAATCTGATTTTCACCCAGTTGTCCACTAATAAGGTCGGCCCAGTGACCTTTGTCTCAAGATGGTTCCTATGTGTACAGTCTTTGGAGATTCTCATAGAATGTATTCTGGATTTGAACACTAGGATTTACTGTTACACAAAGTAAATTAGCATTATTCTAAGAAACAAATATACTTAATCTGTGGAATATCTCCTACAAAATTAAGTGATAGAACAGATCAGTGAGTGAATTATTATATATGAGCATTGAGCATTTTTAGTAGATTAGCTTTTCTCTAATGCTGAAGTGATGCATTTTCATTGTTGACTTTAAAATTAATGCAATCACAACTTAACAGATACAAAACAGAACAAAGTCAAACTAATCACCAATGTCCTAGCACAGTATCTCTCATTTTCACTTGCAACTGATATCCGTGTAGGACTTAAACATCTTACTAATCAGTATGCAACCAATCATAAGGATTATCTTAAATTTTCACATATGGGGAGATGTTACCAGTTGAACATTGTGAACCAGTTACACTCATCTTGGATTAAATTGGATAATTCATAAATGGCACCATCATTTTGCCACACATGGAACACTTGCTAAAAGCCTAGTGCTCAGCACCTACATGGTCAACAAGTACTGTAAAAAGAGACTGAAGTTAACTTCTACTGTTGTTTTTTCCCTTAATATCTACTTATCTAATGACATGCATATCAGTGAAATGACCTGGCTCAGCAAGGCTTCTTTAGCACTGAAACTGTGATGTGCCAGCCACAACTGCCTCAAAAAATCCCAGAAGTGCCATTACTAACATCCACTGCTAGCAGTATCAAATGTCACGAGTGTCAATTCAATAACCAGGGCATGCAAATTGATCTTCTTCACAAAAAACTCATGGAAAGTGTCACAGGGATATATCATGGAAAAATCCCAGTTTGCATAATGTTGAAAAAAAGTGTTCTCTGCTCAACAATATTTGTAAAGCTTTTCAGGTTCAATTAAACAATGGAAGTATATTTAGATCAGTTACCCAAGAAGAAAGATTGTGTAAACAGACTGTGAAGATATAAAGAAAATATTGATATTTTTTCTTAAATAAAAATTGTCCCGTTGTAGTAGTGGTTATTCCAAAGCTCAAGGTCTAAACTGATTTTCACAGATCTGAAGCTCAATCTGATGTAAAGAAATCAGCTATACTTTAGAACCTTACAGATTTACTATTCTACCCAACCTGTTCTACAAACAGCTGGTAGATGTTCGCGACCTTTTCCAAAATTTAAAATACCTGTTGTTTACAATTTCTCTTTTCACTAATGACTGGAAAGGATTTTCCACGTGATATATTCTGGTACAAATATCAGCCTTGCAGTCTTAATAGACATGCTTTTTTTTTTTTTTTTTTTTTTTTTTTTTTTTTTTTTTTTTCTATCAGCTATTTCCCTATAGGAGACTTTAATACTTAAATTTCACTTAAACTCTTGGTGTTTTGAACTGGTATTTTTAGGGTACACTGTGCTGGGCATATCTGTGACTTAAACCAATGGCAAGGACCTCATGATTCTCAGGTTTGGATCACTTAATAAACTTTTATCTTCTAAGTGACATAAAAAAAGTAGTATTCCTAAAAACAGTTTGTTTGTCTCTAGTATTCAGGTAGCATGTGAGGAAGGGTTTTTAAGGATCACAACTTTAGCCCATCTGCTTATCTCTCAGTCTGAAAAGTAAGAAGGGAATGAGAATGTGTGTCTGAATACACATGAAGAAGAGAGAAGGAAGCTTCTCTTCAACAAGCAGCAACAAACAGCTTCCTAGACTTTGAACCAGCACTGTAAACAAAACAAAACAAAACACAAAATGCAGCATTCATGGATAAAAACAAAACAAAATAACATATGAAATGAAATATGAAAAGTTCATTAAAAGATGGGGGTCTCTGCAGATCTCTGATGTATAAAAAATCTTATTTCAACTGAAATTTGTAACAGCAAAATAATATACAACCATTCATTGATTTAGCCTTGTAACTCACTGCTGAAAAAAAAGGCCAAACAATGGTTGCAAATACATTGTAATTTAAGGATGTGCATAATTAAAAAAGTAATTTAAGTAAAGCCTAGGTAAAATATTAAGGGTGATAGAATGCATTTTGTCCACAACTGATATGTGGTGAAGAAGCATTCTCTCTTTAATAGATAGATCTTGTATAGAGTTAAAGCTATGGTCAAGAGTGCAGCATAGTATATATTGAGAGACAAAAAAATATAATTTGAAAATTACTAAAATGTCAAAGACTATGAAAATATCAATGAAAAAGCAAAACTATAACTGAAGAATTCTTCACTTCCCAATACTATAATTGTGTGGGCAGCCGAGCTCCACCACAGCCGCTCTCTCACTCCCCCTCCTCAAAGAGGAATGGGGAGAAAATATGTGAAAAGGGCTTAAAGGTTGAGATAAGGATGAGAAAATCATGTAGTAATTATTGTAACGGGCAAAACAGACTCAGCATAAGGAGATAGTAAGATTTATTGCTCATTACTAACAAGCTAGAGAAGTGAGAAACAAAGGAAAGAAACCAAAAGCGCCTTCCCCCCCCATCCACCCTCTTCCACCTCCTCCCCCCGAGCGGCGCAGGGGAATGGGGGAATGGGGGTTATGGTCAGTCTACAGCACTTCTCTGCCGCTCCTTCTCAGTCACCCTCGTCCCCTGTGCTGTGGGGTCCCACCCACGGGATACAGTCCTTGATGAACTGATCCGGCGTGGGCTTCCCACAGGCAGCAGCTCTTCCAGAACTGCTCCAGATATGGGTCCGTACCATGGGGTCCATCCCTCAGGAGCAAACTGCTCTGACCTGGCTCCCCCACGGGCAGCAGCTCCTGCCAGGTCACCTGCTCCTGCGTGGTCTCCTCTCCATGGGCTACAGGTCTGGCCCAGAATCTGCTCCGGCAGGGGTCTTCCACAGGCGGCAGCCTCCGTCGGTGCAGGGCCATCTGCTCCACCGTGGTCTCCTCCACGGGCTGCAGCGTGGAACCCTTCTCTACTGTGGTACTCCATGGGCTGCAGGGGGACATCCTGCTTCACCATGGTCCTCACCACAGGCCGCAGGGGGCTTCTGCTCCAGCGCCTGGAGCACCTCTCCCCCTCCTTCTGCACTGACCTTGGCACCTGCAAGGCTGTTCCTCACTCCTTTCACTCTCAGCTGCTGTGTGGCACAGCGTTTTTTTTCCCCTGTCTTAAATATGCTCTCACAGAGGCACAAAACAACATCGCTTATTGGCTCAGCTCTGGAAAACAGTGGGGCCCTTACCAAACATGGGGCAGCTTCTAGATCCTTCTCACAGAAACACCTATGGCCCCCTGCTACCAAAACCTTGCCACGTAAACCCACTACAAATTGTAAAACAGCTCCTTCTGTCTCCAGACATAAGTTGTGTTTTCTTACCTTGAGAATAAGCACAGCTAGGAGTTGGGATGAAAAATAAATAAATAAATAAGAAAAAAAAAAAAAAAAGAGGTAACTTGCTTAAGCAAGTTAGATGGGATGACACTAGTCTACTCTCCTTTGTTATTCCATGCCTAATGAAGTGTCTGGGTTGTTGGAAAGGCTTCTGCAGCATGATCTGATTGTTGTAGTTGCCTGTTTGTTTGCTGTGAGTTATTGTTTTATTTGGCTTTCATTTCTGAGCTGTTTCCTTGGTCTGTTGGGCAGACGGATGCTGCTGGATTGTGTTTATGAGCCTGTAAATGATTGGGGAGCTGTTGCTCTAACATAAGAGATTATGAGCGAGAGAGGGGGGAGGGAGGGTTGTGCTGTGAAGAGCACAGACTGCTGCAGCATATGATGATCTTTCTGTGTCCAATATATGAATGCACAACAAAGGTTTTTGTTTTGTTTTGTGTTGTTTTCCCCAAAAGCAGACTAGTTGGTCAGCAAAGAGAACATATTGCCCAGTATACTCCATATCTAATAGCATGCTGAAGGTTTCAGCATGGTGAATCAGTATCTCCAACAGTAGCTTCTTGCAACAGCTTATATCTACGTATGAAAAGTATGATGAAGGGGTCTCATCTTCACAGCTGTAGCTTTGCCTTCTTATTTAAGTCATAGTCAATATTTTTGTTTATGCCATAATCTGACATCAATCACCTAACACTATACTGAATAAATCAAATCTTTAGAAATGAAATTCTCATGCTTCACTGCAAGTAAGAAAAGAATATTTCATGCGAGTCCTGTACAAATCAGTCAAATACTTTCTGAACTGCAGAATAGAAGATATGCATTATTTTGGAAAAGTTACTTGGCACTTATGGAATCATTTTGACTTTTTAGTTTCAGTTGCTTATTTCCCTGACCATTTTTAAGGCCAAATATCACATAGCAAAATAGATATTCACGGAAGTGTTCTCAAAGTAAGGGGTGGAGGAGAGCTGAGGGGAAAGAGGAAGGTTGTGTATGTTTTCTTTATTTATAGAAAGGAATTGCAAATACTAGATCAAAAATTTGGTGCATGGACCTCGAAGTCCCAATACTCACCCATGGTCTCCATTGGAAGATAGCCACCCTTTGCCAAGAGAATTCAAACTCTGTAACAATACCAAGGGCTAAAAGTTTGCCCTTTTAATTCTCCTAAAATCATGAGTTATTAACAAGAGCCTTTTGTGATTCTTTCCCACATGGACACTATAATATGCTCCAGTTCATTACTCCAAGGGTTTAAAACCAGTTCAGGAACTCAGAAATTCTCCTGAGAAATATATCTCCCAACAGTCCTGTTGAATATGAAGGTAATAGGAAATATGGTTCATTTGTTTGGTTGTTTGTTTTCAATGGTATGGCTAATACTACTGTGTATTTTAGGTAAGACACAACACAGAAAAGTAGACAGATCACCAACAGAAACCATCCAATAAAATAAAGAAATAAAATGTATTTCTACAGAGATCTTTAGGTACCACAATCCAGAGCATCTAGTCACCACCTGCTATACTGGATGCCACTGTGCTATTTCTTTGGTGGTTTTCAATTTAATATTCAAGTTCCTCAAGAGTCTAGCCTTTTGCTTCTGTGTAGACCAGGTTAAAGTAGTTCATAATATGAAGTAACAAAGAGTGACAAGGTTTATATCACAAATTCATACCTCAATTTCTATGAAAAAAGCATTAGTGCTTTTGTATGTACAGGCAGGTAGAGAGCCAGGGATCCTTTAATGCACACCCCAGTAACCCCTTGGTCAATTCCTCACTTCCCTACCCTGGCAGTCTCACACAGCACCATTCACATTTATTTAGACAGCCAGTTATTCCTCACTCCTGTCAGCTAAGCACAGAGAAAAGAAAAAATAACATTCACAGGCAACAAAGAGCAACAATATACTGGGAGCCAACTGATTTAGTCTCTCCGTGAAAGCTTCCCAGTCCCTCCTGTAGGCATGGCAATAGAAGGAATTCCAGCTCTGATTCTACTGGAGAATCTTTCAGATTTTAAACATAATTGCGCAGCTCTGCTCCCTCCCAGAATAAAGCACTTAGTATTCCCATTTAAGCCTGCAACCATACTAACTGCATCACATGGTCACAAATACAGAAACCAGCTGCAAAGTATAAATGAATGAGCCTATGTTATACTTGGTCTTTGTCCATTACCTCCTGCAGAACTCTTGGTTGAAGAAACACTTCAATATCCTCTGTGGGGCAAGCATGATTAACAGTTAAGATTATAATCCACCTGCAAATTAAGTTGGATGGGTTAGCTGAATTTTTAGCCCCTTCCATCAATAAATTCTGTTTCAGCAAGTGGTATTTCAGGCAGTCACTGGGAGATGGGTGACACAGTTGGTTTCACTGGCACAGCACACAAGGTTTTATTTGTCAACAAATGGGTTTCATGATCCATCATTAACACTTGATTGATCGGCCCAGCACTTTGGCAGAATAATTTTTTATCACACTTTTCTATT
The DNA here is from genome assembly GCF_964211825.1 of Aythya ferina. Classification (NCBI taxonomy): domain Eukaryota; kingdom Metazoa; phylum Chordata; class Aves; order Anseriformes; family Anatidae; genus Aythya; species Aythya ferina. The sequence continues at coordinate 5,269,397 of NC_140311.1, forward strand.
GCAGAATGTATTTCAGGAACCATCTTACCCACTGGTTCACTGGCAGAGGCTTCATTGGCAGAAGGCAGAATGTTTCCTTTCATTCTCTGCCGGTCAGCAGGCAAGCGTGTAGTAGATAACATGAGGGACTACGTTATGGTTTCGTACATTACATCTGTTTTTGTTATGATCCGATCTGTCCCTCCTCTTTTCACAACAAAAACAAGCCTCACATAGTTTTATCATTCATCTAACATAATACAGATCTCCTTGGATGTCAAAAACAAACAACCAATAAAGCCCCAACCCAACCAAAACAACCATTCTGTATCCCAAATTTAAAATACTCACCTCTACAGATTTTCTGTATTTCTTTGTGCAATAAATAAATTCAATCAGAAGAGAAATACACTAACTCACTGTGACAGATTGGACTCCATCTGTCAAGATCTCATGTTTGATATAGACTGGAAATTGTAGATAAAGGGGAAATATTCAGGTACTGTTCTTTCGATGAATGTCCCAGAGGGAGATGAAGAGAATGATAAATTGGTTATGGTTACACTCTGAGCCAAGGCATTGGAAGCCTAATTAGGATCCAAAGGACTGCAGCCAGTAAAGACAGATGCCGGAGAGAAGTGTAGTGGGGAGAAAAGGATATTAGTTTCAACTGGGAGAGAACTAATATACAAATGACCTTAACTGTTAGCCAGGAAAGAGTATACTTAGGAAATACCTTAGGAAATACATGAGAGAGGGAGGACCATCCACCAGCTCAGAGCATTAGCCTGAAAATTGGAAACCTTGATGACTTGCTTTATGACAGCCTTCCGCATGACTTTAACCAAAGTATTTAATGTGTGCTAAGAAGCATGCATAGCATGTGTGTGTATGGAGATTGTAATACACTCTTCTGGTGCAAGACAAATATACTTGCATGGGAAATGTCCAAATACTAACAGGGACTATAAACTCTTGAAGACGCAGTTTAGTGTTTGGAGTGGCTTTTACAATACGTAGAAGAAAATAACTCCAGGTGAGAGCACAGGAACAAATATCATAGCACAGGAAATAATCAAGACAAAACTAAGGACCTGACAAAGAATATTTATGAAAATTCACTCCAACCCACTGCGAAGAGCCTTGTGACTAAAACTGACAGGCCAGCAAAGCTAACAGAGGGCATTTCAGTCCTCAGGGACTGGGAGGTGACCCTCTGACAGACTGCGATGCTGACAAGAGGTAGAGGGCAAAACCAACTGATAGGCTGAGTTGACCGCTTGCACTTTGAGACGTACAGTGAATGAATACAAGATTGGATTTTATTCATGTGAAGCTGTTTCTCAGTTAGAAGCTTAGTAAATTCCAGGACTGGAGGAGGAAATAGCATGGGAGAAACGGAGTGAAATTCAGAGAAGTTCTGAAATATTTTGATGCCACTTTCCTCAGACTTAGGATGCTATACTTTGGCTCAAATAAGAAAAATGACATCATAAATAACATCCACCTTTCCTCATAAATTATATCAAAAATTAAGGCAGGAATAATTTCAGACAAAGTTGTAAGGGAAAAACATTTCTTACTGTGTGAAACAAAGGAAGGGTATTAATATGGAGTCAGTGGAAAGACCCTGAGCCTGTGGTACTGGTTTCAGTAGAAGAAAAGCTGCCTGCAGGAAAGGTCACAAGCATCTATGACTACATCTCTGCAGTTTGATGTTTGGCCACACTTCCCCTTTGGCTCTATATGCCTATTTAAAACTCAACCTTCAGACACTAAAGCTGAACAGGAGCACATGACTAAGTAAATGATCTTCCTGTGATAAAGCAGTATTCTATCTCTTTCCCAATTGCTTACAAAGCTCCAGTGCTTTTCTGTTATAAACTTTCTTGGTAAGCTTTCTGCTTTATTAATGTTTGAGAAGAAAGATGTACACCACTACTTCCAAGAGAAAAAGTATTTATTCTGGATTTATGAAAGAGCTATTAGTAACTGAAATCCTCCAAGCAACATATTGTTGCAAATGAAACAAATTAGATAAAAACAGTACAGGCTTCAGAAAGAAAGAAACCCAGATATTTACCTTGACAGACATGAAAAAAGTCTTAAATATATCCATAGTTATAATATAAATTGTTATTCATTTCTAGATATATTAATTCATATCAAAGAAAGACAAATGGTAGTGATATTACTATTAAGTATGTTATGTGTGGTAAGTTTGGTGGCTAAGACTTTCAGTTAAACAATGCCCAACCTTGTCCTGGTCATAGCAAGACAAATTCATTTCAGAATTGCACATAATGTATGAGACCAGTAGAGCAACTGTCAAAAACAGCAGGACAATTACCATAATCTCATGTAAACGACAGACACGTGATAATACCTTGCTTAGAGATGCCTGATAAATGTACTTGAAAATAAGAGAACAAAGAAATCTTCCAACCTGTAACATACGTTTGCTTAGCCAGAAAATTAAAATAATTAAAACATCTACACATTTACAGCATGAAAGAATTGGTTATATAGCAGAATTCACTTCTGTTATTATTCACATTTTTTTTCTAGAAGCAGGTTTAATTAAATGACTGAAAAAGATACCAAAAACGTGTTACTAGCTGTGATACTGCACTGTAGCACCACAATTGCTTAGGAAACACAGAACCTAGTACTCCACACCCACAATTATGTTAATAGTGCCTTCTACCTAATTTTGTATTTCTTCATAATTAATTCATTTTATTTTTTCTGACTGATCAAGCTATGAAATGGACTATGCCACTTATAAAACTAATGACTTTTTTCTTTTTGCTTTCTCAAATACTGATAAGAAACTTAACATGACAACAGAAACTCCAACAGTAATTGGTCTTCAGTGTCACTATGCACCAATTAACTTCACACTAAAACACAAACCTTTACTCAACAAACATCGTAGACAGAATTGAAAACATTCATGCTAACACAGACCTTTGGTAAGATGATATTAAGGTGTGCATTTTCGGTAAGATGCGCAGTGAATTATGAAAATGACTTCTGTTAAAAACAATAGATATTGCACATAATTATTTTAAGTACAATGAAATTTTCTCTATATAAACATTTCCCAAAGAAAACACTCTTGATATGATACAATTAAAAGAGAATGAATATAGAGGTAGTGAATGAAAACAGTTAAGCAGTTTGAAAATGATATTATATAATCTCCAAACTCCAGGAAAAAAAATAATAAATCAGCATAACTGTGGCAAGAGCTATGGAACTGAACTTGCAAATGAACATGAAAGTACAAAATTCAAGCTTGTTGTAGAGTTATAACTGTGGTGTAAGTGGGTATCAGGGCCACCTCACTGAGCACACTCAGAGCACATAGCCTGCTCACTCCCCTGATGGACGAGGCCAGTTGTCTGCATAGGTGAGCCAACAAACCATCTCCAAGCTAAGTGCTCGACTGAGCTCCTAGCTACCTTCAGCATCAAATATTTGACTAATAGGTGCAGCTGGTCTCCAGCCAGGAGTTTCATATATGAAGTTATAGACTATCCATGTGCTCTATTGGTTATGTAGGCTAGCTAGATAAAATGATTTAGCAGAGCAACAGCTTGGGAAGCCCATCCCAATCCATCTGAAGATTGTAAGGACTCTTTTTTTAATTGAGCATTCTTGTTTATGTCTATGAGTATTCAATAGAAATAGTAACTAAAGGTCTGTGTAAAAGCTTTCTCATTTTTGAACTCAGGGAATCCAGGCATTCCCTAGCATAACAGGAATCAAAATGTATTCAGTAAATAGTAAAATAATGGCTAAAATCCAAGATACAGATATACAAGTCACTATAACCCTGTAAGTAACTGCCCATATGCAATTTTTTCTCATGCAATAAATGCAAGATTAATCATCTACTTTGAGTCTCATTTCTCGCTACTACTTCCTGTGGAGTAAAAGCATACACAAGAGCAACTACTACAGACTAGCTTCTGATTTGTAAAACTACACCAGAACATACTTTACATTAACTGGATCATGTAGCTAATTGGCAAAACTCACTTGCCTCTTAATATTGTCAGATACTGAAGTTCCGACTCCTGTCTGTAACCAAGGAGTTGAACTAATTGAAGCCAAGGATAATTCAGCACAAATAAAATCTTTGGTTCATATTGTGTTCTCACATACATTGTATTCAAATAAATGTATATAAACTTCCCCTAATTTCTCTGCTGCATTTGTTTTTTAAAAGTATTTAAGATCTTCCTTGGCATTGCTACTGATTATCTGACTATGTAAACATTGAATTTTCTGGATTTCTTAATTTCCCATCTCACTTTCCAGCTACTTGCAGTAGAAACTTGAGTCAAATATTCCCTATGTCACTAGTACATTATGTGACAATATGAGGTGTTCACTAGCAGATATTTGGGTTATCTCAAAATCAGTGACACTTAAATGGTGTCACAGGAAAAAAATAACCTAAATATTGTAAATGAAAAGTAAAGTAGCCCTGCACTACACTCTAACAATTACTCATTGACAAAATGATAACCAGGTTGAAATAAATGATGCATTTTGTCACCTGTACTCCTTCAGCAATGTAATGCTGAATGAAAACCTGAAATTGCATTGCTTTTTCTTCTATAAAATTATTTAATGCTGCAGACCTGGGACTGCTGGAAAAGAACATGCTTATGTAGAAATAAAGAAAGAAATAATTCTAAAAACAATACAGATATGTGTGACTCCCCTTCCCGTGGCCCACTATGCAACACACAGATTACTATGTTAAGGCATGAATTTATTTCAAACTTGGCATGTTTCCTTAAATATGAGAAAATCTTTTTGTTATTGTTGTTCTTTTCCACATACATGTTGATACTTTATTCTGTCTTAGTGACAAAGGAACTGGAGGTTTAAGTCTGAGATAGTCACCTAGCCTTTGACTTTGGTAAGATTTAAGAATGACAATTTGGAGATCAAGGGGACTTGATCTGGTAGCAGTAGGCATATACAATTTTTGGATTTAGGTAGCTAAAGCAGCAATCAGACCACAAGATTTGTCTCCTTGTTTTTTACCACTGTATTTGAGAAAACAAAACAAAACAAACAAAAATAACATAGATCTTCCTGGGGTTTAGATCACAGAGGTGTCACAGGGCATTATCACACATTTAAATTCTCTGTATTTTTTTTTAATGTTCCAGGCAGGATACCTTCCAAACATAGACAAAAATCTGTTTACTTGTTTGTTTGTTTTATATACCTTACTACATACAGAATAAAACCAAGTACAGGACAGTGAGGTGTTGACTCTGAATACGTTTCTTTTTCCCCTGCATTGTTCAATGTTCATGAAGAGACTCTTAAAATCCTTAGTCAGGGATTACTTCAACTTCTTTTCAACATGTGCAGGATACTGGTGGCCGCTCTCCAGGTCCAACAATATTATTTCATTACTTTATAGGATGCCTGAATCTGCATCTAGTGCTTTAAAATAACCATAGGATTGGCCCTTTTTGTTTACTTAAGCTTAACTTTCTAGCTCAGGTTAGCTTTCTGCCTTGCATGTTTAGGTTCCATTGTGTGCTTCTGACAGACATTGAACACCTATTTCCTTTTACTTCTCTATCCACACTGCACAGTTTTCATTCAAGTTACAGCACTCAATGTATTAATTACTTCCAATTCCTGGTTTAACAAAGGGAATGTTAAAGGTAATGATAAATAAGAGTAGGTGATATGACTGAGAAGTGATTCTGACATAAGAAAGCAAGATTGTCTGGTCTCCTGATAGATTATTGCATTTGTTTCCACTGAACTGCAGCTTCATCTTGAATAATATTATGAGTGCCTTAAGCTCTATAAGCTTATTTGCATTAACAAGTACGATAGGTCAGCACCTATATAAATGCACAGTGAGAAACAAAGAGTTTGATTTGGGAAGAAAATGAGAAAGCTGGTATGTTTAAGTTCTGAGTTAAAAATGCCATTTAGGACTTGGTCATGCTGGTATCAAGGAACAGATCTCGGAAACATAAACCTATCAGTGAAACCTACTAATTAAAGTGCAATTTAAAGGCTACAATTAATGATTAGATGTATAATTGTTCACAATAACCATTCAAAGGACTAGCATATTGCCACACTAAGATAAACTGTGTGATCCACAGAAGAAAGCATAAAGAGGGTTTTTGCTTGCTTCCAAAACCAACCTAAGTTAAAATACAAAACAATCTTGATAACATCTATAATACAAAAGGAAGAAAAATGAATTAGGAGAGAACCTGTATTTGCTCTTCAGCAGGAAAACATGGTATCAATCTACCAGTATTGATCCTGATGCCATTCTCTTTTTCTATGGCTACAGAATATTTGGGGAGTTCAGATCTGTTAGACATTTTATCTTCTGGACTTCTTAATACACCAGCAAATATTTGCTGGACAAAGTATACTAAATATTTTCTTTACCCGTACTAGTGTGCTAGACTATTTTTGCTTTTCTATCTTCTTCACTGTTGTATTCCATCAAAACTAATGCTACTAATTCTTTAATTCTCCTTTTATTTTACTTTTTTTTTTTTTTTTTTTTTTTTTTTTCCCTCACTCTCAGTTCTTCTAGTTCATTGTAGAGCTTAGGGATATGGTTTAGTGGAGGGCTGTTAGCGTTAGGTTGGAGGTTGGACTCGATGACCTTGAGGTCTCTTCCAACCTAGAAAATTCTGTGTGATTCTGTGTGATTATATGTTATTCTCAGCTGACCTTCTTGGCTGATCAGCACTCTACATTTCTTGCCTCCATGTTAGACAATTTCAAATGCTATTGAACTTAGATAAACAGAATAGAATAGCAAAATGACACAACTGGAATGCAATTCTGAAGAACGTTTATCTAATTTTGAAGCATAATAGCTTCAAAAAATAAAATTCAAATGTTACTTAAAAATGGGGCCAGAAGAAAGAAATGAACACAAAGTATTTCACTTTGTGAAACTTCCCACTGTTCAGATCGTTCCAAGTTATATTGCTCCATTTACATGATCCTTGCAAACAACAGTGTTGAGCTGTTATGTTTCCTGTAGTAGACTATATATCTCCCAGATTAATTGGGAAAACACCAGACTATATCTCAGAGCCTTGTACTCAGGTAAAGCCAGGTAAAATCTGAATCCCTAAAGAGAGACCTGTACATTCTTTGACTCAAATTTTCATTGCTAAAGTGTGGCAAAATATATATTTAATCTGCAAAATACTTTTCTATATAGGGTTAGTGATATTGTCCACATACTAGACATTATGGAAGATCAGAAATGCAGATGTTATCATTATTCTGCAAGTGGCCACTCCCTGGTTCTCTTGAATCTTCAGAACCTGTCCCCTGTTCTATCTGGTGTCAAAGAATTCAGTATCTGTTTTGGAAAATGTACAGAAATTAATTTCATTAATGTACTTCAAACTGAGTAGATGTCTTATCTTGTTAAACACAATGAAAAAAAAAAAAAAAAACCCTAAACAAATAAATTAGTCAACCTAGTCAACACAACTGTTTATTGTGGATTCTTTTATACTGCTCTTTCTTATTCACTCTTTGTGTATAAAAAGTCCCAATCTACTCATATCAATGTATATGGTAATTTTTCAAAAGGCACAATTACTCTCATAATCCAACCTTGATAATAAAAGTCTAGCTTATTGGTTTATGTTAACACTACATAAAAATAGTGACTCATTTAAAATCAATTGCCTTCATCTTTGAAGAAAATTATTAAAATAATTCACGTTAACCAGGAAAAAAAAAAAAAGAAAAAAAAAAAAAAAAAAAAAAAAAAAGAGAGATATCAAGGGAATGGTATTTTATTTTAAAGTAAACTGTAGAGCCCTAGAATATTCCTGAATATACAGAGGCAAAGCTAGACTTCTCAAGAGTATTGGGTATCAGACTCCTCCTCGCAATTTATGTGATTCAGGCAAGCTGAGTACATTTAATATGAAAAAATATATATGTTTTAACCAGAAATTAATTTCTTGAAACAATATCTTCAACAGAAAATGAAACATTTTCTAAAAGACTTCTGAAGTCCTTTGGGAAAATCAAATTTGTAATTTTGAAACCTTTATAGACAGAAAAAGGAAGTAACATGAGCTGCCCAAGAAAATAGCAAGGAAACTGACAATAAACCTGTCAAAAATATATATTTTTTCCTCTAAATGAAATTTTTGAAACATTCCTGAACAGAAAATAATGTAAAGGTCAGTACTCAAAGATTCGAATAAGTTCAAGGATAATTTATGTTGGGTGTGCTTTGCAAAATATAAAAATATGATTTTTCAGCTACTTTTTCCATAACCTGAAATAAACATTAGGATCTTATCACACATTTAATAAGAATACACATAACTTTCTGGATTTTTTATCAGGATAAAGAAGGATATAGGCAGCATAGACAAATAATCCACAGAAATTAGGCACTTGTGGCTTTGGAAAAACAAAACAAAACAAAAAAACTCCTGTTTTCTATATCATAATAAAAATTCTTTAGAAATGTTAAGAGAAAATTATCCTCTGCAGTTTCCTCATCATTTCTCTTAGTTTTGTATGACAGATTTACTTTTTTTTTTTTTTTTTCTTCCCCCAACATTTGATTCTCTCAGTGGTATTGTTACACCTATCTAAGGAAAGAATATCTGACAAGTGTTTTGAAAGCGTTACCTGTTGAAAGACAGACTTTCAATAAATCGAAAAGAAAAAGATAATTTCACAAAAGTTCAGAGTTGTTATGATAAATACTGACACTTTCTGGAACCACAGACACCTAGCATGATGTACAATACTGCAGAAATGTGGAAATGCACCTCAGGCTGTGACAGTATTCTTCTGCCATTATGTAAGGAAAGAGTTCCCTGATATAAAAGATTAGTGACCACACTGTCAATAATTTTCTTTCTATTTCTGGTTTTCTTCATGGGGTACACCCTATTAATTCAGCTTGTTCAGCATTGCTGTGACCCAGATCAGGTTCTAAAGAAAACACAACAAGTCCCTTTGGCAGGTAAGAAATTGCTCCAGCACCAATTAGGGAAGGTCTTCCTGCAACAAGAACCATAACAGTGCAAACGCAGGACAAGAGATTCTTACACTAGTGTAGACACTTGCAGAGTGTCCTTAGAGTTGAACTCAAATCTCAATAATAAAACTGATAAACTTATTTTAACAATAATAATAATAATAATAACATAATTAACTGAATTTCTAAGTATTTTGCAGTGAAAAGATGGATCAAATACAAATCCTATGGAAACCAAATACTATCTACTATTTAACGAGCAGAAAGTCTCCTTGACCTTTAGACTGTCTCATAAGTATCAGCAACACAATGGAAAATAGTTTAGTTGCTAAACCATTCACTTTGACAGAGTATTTCTCTTCTGTCTGAGTTTACAGTACCATTTGTTAATATAGCTCATAATTTAATTTAAAAGTGAGACCAACTCAGAGATCCCATGTCTGGATATCTGTGTGTGTTTACTTTATATAGTGACTGAATAACTTATAACTCCTCAAAAATGCACATTACTTTGAAATATTAATATTTAGTCAGTTTATTACCATTACTGAATGTACTGTTGCAGTATAAATCTTTAAACGTGCGTCAGGATCTACCTAAGCTTTGTGACAGATTGAACATTAAGGCTTGCATTGGCCTTGGAAAAATCTAATTTCCCAATATTATGACAGCTATACAATGTGCAAATGCTGAAGTCACTGATTACATTTGAGTCAAATATTTATTTACCAAATGACAAACTGTTAGTCTTGGCAAGATATACAAAACCTGATGCTAATTAAGGAGACAGCTCACTCTTGATGGCATCCAACATTCCATAATGAAGTTTTTCAGAACAAAACTGTCCTTTCAAATATTTTTAGTAGTAGTAGTACAAATATGGTATAATTATATCTATTGAATGTATCTGGCACTATTTAGACAAGCATTATTCACCTTATTTCTTACTATTTTTCCCCATTATTAAAAAAAATGGTGTTAACTAGCTAACATAATTGTAATGATTTGGAAATATCAAAGTACAAAACATAATTATATTAGATTACTATTTGAGTTTGAAAACATCACTCACCTCAGCTCATGAATATATGAGGATACTGCTATGATAATAAAAGGAAAATATAAATACAAACAAACAACAACAACAAAACATGCCAGAGTTTCTGCTAAATCTGAAGGATAAAACAAGCCATTTAGAGACAAAGAACTTGTTACTATATAGCTCTCGTAGGATAATAAGTACCTCCTCTGCTTTTTCTTCTGCTCTTCTTTAAATATTCATCACAATTATAATGATCTTGAGGAATTTAGGATTTTTTCCCTTTTTTCTTTTCTGATCATTTGCAATGGATTTTCAAACCTATAGTCTTCTTCATAATTTACTTAGAAAAACAGCTTAATCAGGGAAAGAAAAAAAAAGCAAAGATAGGTTTCTTCATGCTGAAATGAGTCTTGAAAATGGAATTTAAATTCCTAAGCAGTGTATGTCTTCCTAAATTGTAATTGTTTATGAAAATTTTCGAATGGGCTGTAATTTTTTTTTTAATTTTGCCTTTGAAACTTGAGATCCACATGTAAAAAGAGCAAGGCAGACAAACCACTGAGAAACACATCCAACTGTCTAACTACTAGCAATAAAAAGTAAAAATAATAATAAATAAATAAAATGCAAAGAAGCATATGGAAAAAGACAAGCAGGAAGATGATAGGTACAAAGATGAGGAAAGACATTGGGTCAAAGGACAGAGAATTTATGAAGTAAAGAAAATCAGAATACAGGAAGAGGTTAGGATACAGAATAAATAATAGAATTTTATCTGTCATAAAGTAGCCACAGATTTTGGAGTTTCTGTTTTCTCTCAGCCTTATTAGCGAATTAATAAACATAATATGATTTGAATTTTGTAACATATCTTGTGATATATGCTGGTATGCTGTTTGTGTGACATTTTCACTCTTAAATAACCATTTTCTTTCAGCTAAAACAGATTGATTAAAGTTTAAAGAGAAAAGGTGAGAGTTAGGATGGGTTTATTTGTTGCTCACATATGGCTTCTATCATTGTTGCACAAGACATTTAAACAGAAAGAAAGGGCAACTGTCTAGACCCTGCTGAATCACTTAAAGTGTCACACATATGGCTTCTATTAATCTTCAGTTTTCTCAGAAATCTGTTCTTTTTTCCACCTTCCCCTCAATCTATAAAACTGTGCCTGTCACCTAAGTCTTACCACAAAACTCATTTATGAAATTGGAGTCTGATTCTGCAAAAATTTCCCCACCTATGAGTATAAAACTTCAGGCTATGTCACCTTAGAGACTTCAACAGGACCCATATAATTAAAGCTAAAAGTGTATGCAAGCTGCCTTACTTCAGGAAAGAAAATAACTTCTTCCATGCCACAGTGGATGAGGACCCTGTGGTCTGATGCATGGTAATGCTGAAACTCAAAGGCAACCTCAACATCTGACATTCACCTTCAGAAGAACAGCCTCAGGCAATGCACAGACATGGGAAATCAGCCAGAAAGGGAGAGAAGGCCGGAAGGGAGATCAGAGCATGAGCTTGCCCCAAAAATTATTAAGCACAGAATAGCCAGTTATAAAATAAGACCGGTAAACACTTTTCTTTGGAGAAGGTCTCAGGCTTAACTGCCTAAACAAATGCAGATACAATTTTATCTATGGATTAGAGAATCTGAATAACTCTCTTCCCAAGTAATGGTGCACCAAATACTGCATTGTACTTTAAAATCCATGTTAAAATACAAATATATGTATGTACAAAAATGCATACACACTAACAAACATGACCTTATCTGTAAATAATAAACTGGATAGACTGGTGTACTGTTAAATGTATATTTGCAGATTTCTGTAAGAAATATATCCAGCTTTTTATTTTTGATTATTTTCTATTTTCCTCTCAATGAAAGCAAGAAAATGAAAGCAAAAAGGAAGACTAATCTGTTAGGTTAAAGAAATCACAAGAAACTAATGGCGCACACAAGTGCACATACACGCAAAACATTAAAACTATGCAGCAAGTACTATTTCTTATCAATCAAATCGTGTCTAGAATATATGTTGATTGCTTTTAATCATACTTTCTTAGGGTAACAATCCACCAATCCACTCACCAGATCACATGATCACAATTAATAAGCAGTTATATAATTTTGATGAGTGATCTTATCATTTTTTTGTTGGTTTTTTGTTGTTTTTTCTATTAGGTTGATTTTGGAAAAAAATATGCATCAGTTGAAGCTTCTTTTGTAAATAAAATATAAATAATATTACAAAATAATACAAAATGCATAAAACCAGAAGCACTGACCTTTTTTTTTTTTTTTTTTTTTTTTTTTTTACGGGTAAATAGATAACAAGATGCTGTATAGGAGAACAAAGACTAAAAAGTAATACTTCAGGAGAGTTCCTTTAATGAATTAACATGAGCTACATTGTACTGCAGAATATAGCTGAATGTCTTATTGTAAGAAAATCACTCTGTATCCATAACCAGACACAAGGATTTTCAATTAACTAATCAATTAATTGATTAGTTAAACAATCCCTATGGAGAGTAATACTTGGCTGATATTATAACCAATATAGTTAAACTCACAGTAAAATACTAACCATTGAACCAGTGCTTCTTCAAGCTTAGTTGTGCTGGTATGGTCATTCAATGCATATGTTTGATAAATACTGCTCAGAGGGATCTGTATACGCCCAGTTAAAATGCAGTGAAAAACTGAGAGATTGGCCAGTCAAACACTACAAGGATGTGCTCAAGGCAAATTTTCAAGCTGTGTAGCATTAATTCCACAGCATGGACAGCAGATCTGAAGACTTTCTGCAGGGGTAGAGATTATATACTGAATCTGTCAAAGTTTATGAGCAAAACTGTATTGACACTGTGCATCACCATAGATGCCAGAGAAAATAAGGTGTTGTGGATGAAGGAACTGCACCCACTATGCTGCTGTCAAAATCAGAGCAGTTTCTCAACTAAAGAAACATCTCAGGAAGATATTTTTTTTTTTTATTCAACAAATTTATACAAGATGCCATTCTTCCCTGTTTTTATACTCCTTCAAAATGCAACTACAAAATTAACTGGACCACATTTGTTATCATATGTTATGATTACATCATTACATATGATGTAATTCCACTGAAGTTATTTCTGGAAGAAAATCTAATTCACTAGTATAAGTCTGCAGTATTTTGATACCTTTTAATTAAACTGGATTTCCTCTTCTTCATATCTGTATTTGTTGAAAAAATACCAGGTTTTAAGAAAGAAGATCATTAATGTTACAAAAGGACTAGTAATGATGAGATGTTTCAAAGAAAGGAATTCAAGTTCATTCTGAGCAGAATAATACTAGCATTTTTGCAAACAAGAAGCCACCTTGAAATCTCATTGAAACCAATTTTAGCAAAATATTTATGCTCTAGACCTGCTTTCAAATATTAACATACTTGAAAGTGAAATGTGGATGTTCATTTGCTGATTTTTCTAGATAGCTATATAAAGTGACTACTCTGCTTAGAATCTACCAACAGGACACAGGGAAGGAAAGAAAATGCTTGTGTCATAACAAATAGCCTATTAGTGTATGAGCTATTAGGATTGCATCCTTTAATTCCATTTAAATTAAAAATCTGTGTGACCCACTACTTTTTTTTTTTTTTTGTCAACTTTTAGGTATTCGTGGCTAGTCTTTAGCTATTCATAGCTATTTTTAGCAATTCTTAGCTATTCTTCTCTGGTGAATTTCCCTTCTGGTACAGGTGCATAAGTACTAATATGAAGGTGCTTCCACCTGCACTGAATAGACAGAGCTAGAGCTAGGTCTGGAACATCTCCTTCAATTGCCTTTAGTCAAACATTCCCTATGCACACATTCCTAATTCCATTTACTATACTTGTCCTTGCATATGTTTTTGCATTATTCAGCAACAAATTCAGTCCTCAGGCATAAACAAACAAATCACATATGTTTCATTAGCTACAGAATGGTCTAATTGCAATACACAAAGATACAGAAGTAAGAAATTCCAAAATTCAAGGACCTAGCAGAATTGTTACTAGACATACTACAAATTGCATATACTTAATATGAACTTCGTAATACAATTAATTTAATAGATACAAATCTAATGAAAACCTGAAAGGAAAATAAGAAAGGAATACATATTAGAGCATTAGCATCCAAGGGAAAAATACATTCAGATATAAACTGGCCAAACACAATTAAAATTTCAATTTCTCAATGGGTAGAAAGGTTTTAAGACCCTTCTCCCATTAAACAGAAAAAGTTAATGAGATTTTACATTAATGAAGTGATAAATAAAGCTCACAGAATATAAAACCCTGTATTTACATAACTTTAGAAGAATCAACTGAAAAAATGCTTTTATAATGAACTGTCATATATGTAACTAAATTCTCACTATAAAAGACAACTAACATGTTCTATTGGGAAAATACTCTAAATGTTAAGGTTTTTAAAGTAACTAGGAAAAAAATAAAATTTGATACTTATAAATGTACCCTCTGGAATCAGTGAGTCCAAGGTTCTACAGAAGAGGAGAGGATAGCAATGTAAGTAAGAGTTAACTGATTGCTTCTCTGTACCCAGAGTAATATTGTCATTCTAGACGTTTGTTCAAGCCACAGTTACCTTTTAAAAATACCTGTGTACCTAACACTACATCCAAGCTTTCAGACTCATTTGAAGCTGCTTGAATTTTCTCTATGTCTTCCAGGTAGCAATAATAACAAGCTATCAATAACTGTACAAGATACTCAAGTTTTTAAACTCACAGGAAGTTATATAATAATAATAATAAAATAATAAAATATATTTTTAAAAAAGTTTTCCATAATAAAACAACATATCTACAAACAGCATTGAGTATGAGAAGAATTTCTAATACCATAAGATAGTACTTCCTGTGTTATTCTGAAACTTTAGCTTGTCAAGGTAAGCCTAAGCCTGGACTGCAAAACATAAACATAACATAAATAATAACATAAAACATAGAACAAAACATAAAATCAGCATTTAAGGAAAACAACATTCTTAACAAAAAAGGCAAACATAGCAGCCAAATATTTATAAGTTTGGCTGTCTCTAAAAGAAACACTGTAAAAAAGGAGCAAATCTAGCCCCAAACTTTTTCAAAAGGGGGAAAAATAAAACAAAACAAAACAAAACAAAAACTTAATACTAGAGGCCATATAGTAATAAGAGATAGATGTATCTCCTGCAAAATCAGAAAGAGAAGCTGTTCTCTCTACATATGTATGTAGAAGGAATTGTACTCCTATGCCACCAAATACATTTAAAGTTTCCACCTCTCTCTGTCTCAACTTCATATTGCTGCAAAACAAATTCTAAAGAAATTTCAGGAGAGATGAACACTGATCCAATTTGCCACTTCTGATTAAAGTTGGAGTTGGGAGGGAGTCTGATGTAATGATGAAGGGAAAAAAAATGTAAGTTCAGAGGAAGACAAGTGGCAGCCACGCACTTCACCAGACATCATCTTATAATTAAGAAAGTGTCAGAACCTCTGTCCTGCATTTGTTCTGTTGATCATTTTTCCATGGCTAACACGTTAGAATTTTTATTAGGAACTGCCTTATAACAAAGGAGAAATACAAGAGCAAAACTGTTTTTGAATGTCACTGATTCTTCAGGTTTAATACATCTAATTTCCTCTTTGTTTTAGCAATGCTGCTAGTTTAGCTGTCTGCAGAATTAGACAGTACTCAGGCATAAGCACAGAAGAGGCAATGGTTTGCAATAGAAATGAGATTTCATAAATCAAGAGAATACAAGATTCCCTGCTAGAGGAAAGCTGGCTCTGCACTATTTTAAAGCAATATTTTAAAGCACATTTTAATCCAGGCACAAAATGATCTTATCAGTACTGCCAACACCAGTTATTCCTTTATATATTATTGGTGTCTTTTCATACCTTGCACATAAAAATATATAGTCCTTCCTCCCTTCTTTCAACAACAACATCCTTTCTATATATATTAAAGATTTTATCCTCCAGTTTTACTTTCTAAAGACCTTCTTTCTTATATGATTGTTCAGGTTTGCTGTTAAATATATATATATATTCACTCAGAGTTCATTTCCTTCATGCAAAGACATCTTTATTTGTAGTGTCTTATATGCCTTAATCAGGCACACTAATGCCTTATTAAAGCTGAACACAAGTAGCTTCAGTTATCTTGTAAATGAGTTAACAAGGAACCCCCACCCCTCACTCCCAGGAAGCATGTTTTATATATCTGAAGCAAGAGAATTAAAATACTTTATACCTCCTCTGAGTATCTGCTCTTTGGTTCCTGCATTCTAAGCTGTTCATGCTTTTTTGCAATGAGAAAAGAATCAGATTAAAACTGAAAAGAACAAACAAGGCAAAACTGAATCTGCCTATAGCAAGTCTTTGTAAAAACAGTCACCTTGAATACATTTCTTCTAAATAAAGATGGCAGTGCCATTTCAGAAGATTGGAATTCTGCTCTGCAAACAGACAGTAAGTGATATTATATCTGAGAAACATTTCAGGTTACCATAAGATTATTTGCGCACTGTTGCTCATTCTGACTCTTAAAATACAGATGAAGTCAACAGCAACAGGTTTCTTTGCTGCCTTTATTAGCAAGAATATTGTTTGGCTCCATAGCAATCAGATATCAGATTAATTGTACAATGCAGTTTTGGACTGGGTCCTCAGCTGCAGTCCTACTTGCAGCTGAGCCTACTAGCCACCCCAAGTATCTCATGGCTCTCCCCTCTTGTGCTAGAATTGCCACTCCCGCAAATTCACCTACACAGCTGCATGTGTCACAGCCAGGGAATAGCCACATATACTGCTGCACCCACAGAGCTGAATGAGGAGAGACAGAGGGGACTTGCTTCCAGGGCAGAGGAGTGATGAACAGCTGTAAGGATCAATATTTTCACCCAGCTCAGACCTGCACACTGACCCCAGTCTTAGTATAGGTAATGAAGTTTGCTACTTTTACTGGCACAAATGACTCTTCCTTGAAACCACAGTAAGTTAGAGAACATGCTGTGGTAATGGGACACCCTACACAGCTGGCATTTACAACAAATTAGATATTCTGACAGCAGTTTGTCCTTGACTGAAATGGAAGCAAATCCCCATTATAAACAAGATCTTAAAAAACATATTGGGACAGAAGCCAAAGAGAAAGGACAATTTTCCAGTGCTATAGAATATATCACTTTAATTTCTTTATACAGCTATTTAAAATGAGCAATTTATCTTTCTTTTCTGAATAGCCTTTTATAAAGCAAATAAGATATTCTCACAAGCCTCTCAGTGTCATTTCTGAATGGGAAACTCAGGTTCTGTTAGTATCATTTGATAGTGTACAAAGTCATTGGATGCTGGCTGATGTTTTCATTTATATGAAATAATTTTCAATTTATTTCAAAATTTCAAATTCAAATAAATATTGAGAACTGGTGCAAGCCTGTCCTGTTAAGGACAAAGAGTTCATGGCATAAACCTGGAGGAAGAAAAAGTAGATGACCTAAAGCAGGGATGACCTGAACTCAAAGTTCCCAGTACTCTTGTGTGCCTCTCACCACAATCACTCCTTGCATCTCACTGCTGGATGCATATTCTTCACTTCAGCACAGCTTAAAAGCCTGGAAGAGGAAAGGGGTCTAGTTTTGTGCAAATGAACTATATCTATAATACACACAGTTCACAAAAATAAAATAATAAAAAAAAAAAAAAAATCACCAGATGAGTACTGAAGTAATTAATGCCTATCAAATTGATTCTTATTGCACTTGCACTACTAGCAGGATATATCCTTTCAGACAGGGCTCTATTGAATTCCCATTACCTTAACTGAAAGCATAATAATGCAGAGCCACAGCCTGTTCTAAAAATGGTTCTTTGAGCTTTTTCATGACTGATCATAAAATAGACTTATTGGAACACTATAAAACAATTCTTCATTTATTTACAGGTATGAAAATAAAGGCCCTAGTCACAACCTGTCACATTTTGCAGAGTATCACAAATGCTACAATAGATGGCTAGTTTAAACACTCTAAAATAAAGATGACTTGATTCAAATGAAGGCCTAAGGGCCTGCATGCTGTAAAGTTGACAAATTAGTGTTATAGAAAAACCAAATAGTGTCCTGAGCTAATTAAATCCATTCATCTTTGACTTTAAAGTTTCAGACTGATGTGTATTGAAAATTTATTTAAATTCTTTTATACTATTTATTTCATTGCTCTATATACTTCTGCTGAAGGACCAGGTGTTTGGAAAATCCTGGATCTGATACTCAGAAGGTTTTTGTGTTTCTGACCTCTCTGTGTTTTAACAGAGAAAACTCTGATTCCTGAACATGTCATTTCTTAATAACATGAATCCTACTAAAAACACTGCTTTGGAGTTGTACCCCACAAGATCAGGTGCAGACCCATAACTGAACCCACATCAGCATGTATGAAGCTTTCCCTAGATCCCCAGTGCCCTATTTTTGGGTTACAAGGGAGTTGTAGCACCCTGCAGACACAGGCCTGGTCAAAATGATGCAAGGACCAGGAGCTATGTGACCTGACTGCTGTGTAGCATATTTCCATGAGATTAAACATAAACCACTGAAGGACTATCCTACAGTGTTAGGCATCCAGGCTGGAATTAAATTCAAGAAAGACATCCACAGTACTTGCACCTCATAGTAAGATTCTCACTAGCAAAGCATGATTAGCTTAGATTTAGATTGGCCTTTGTGCAAGCTCCTCCTCTCTCCCTCCTCCCCCCTCAAGAGAGAGAGTGAGAGAGAGAGAGAGAACACAAAGAGAACACAAAAGATGAAAAACCACAATGGCTCTGATAAGGAATAGATGAGACAAAGTGAAAACAGCAATCACATGTTCAGGGAAAAAGAAGTAAAGAAAAAAATATCCCATGAGATCTGTGCTGCCTAAAGATACAGAGCAGCTAAATAGACAGGAAAGCATTGATACGACTTAGCAAAAGTAGCATATGAATATACACATCTGACTAGATTCTATGACCCACAGTTATCAATCATCAATTTGTCTAGGTTTCAGCCACTGCACATGGATGCAGGTCAAAAACCCTGCAGGACATTAAAGAAAGCCCAAAGATAGATCTGCCTAAGTGCTCACTAGTGACAGTTTCTTTCCTAAGGAGTTATTTTTCCTTCTCCCTCAGGTATATGAGGAATGATTAAAATTGTATTCTGTCCATTTCTCATGACATTTAACTTGATGTCTGCGGTCTCCTTCCTATGAGGGGAGGAAGTAGGTAGGCATATTAAAGCAAGAATGCAGGATTTTCACAGAGCCATCTCTATTTTCTACTCATTGTTTTTGTCATTATTAAGTTTTAATCACTACTTGTGACTGCAGTTTAACCATATTTTCCTCTACTATGTAAATGTTGAATTACAAATAGGTGCAGATGGAGATTGTTGTTTGCGCTGTTATGACAAATGAGTTTTACAGCTGTGACTGACTTAACTATTACCATCTACTTAATCAATCAGTGAAATTCCAGGAAAATGAAGCTCCAACTCAAAGGTCAGAAGTGGTTATCACTAGTGTGCTTGTTGCTGCATAGCATTTTAATTAGTTAAGTGGCTCTGCACATATGTATGGCTTTTATTTGTAATTTATTCATCATTTTACATTAATCACTGACATCCTGACTCCTAATTAGTAAAGAGGACAAACATTCACAGGTTACACAGGGTGAGAACTATCATATATATTTTAATAATCAAAGTTGAGACAGTTTGGAAAAAAATAATCAGAGCTTCAAAATTAAGAGCGACATCTAGTATTTAATTAGTTTCATCTGTACACTCTACTCCATCTCACTACAGAAATTTCAGGCTCACTCCAAGCCAAACAAAGAAATTAAAGCAAGAAAGCCTTCAGAAATACTTCATTGCAATGCTACAAAACTTCATTAATGTATAAATACTGTAATTCAATATATATGCCTTGAAAAGTATTAAAGAACTCTCATTACATTCATCATGTTCTTTGGAGAACATCCCTGAGATAATTTTTGACTCTAAAGTCATTGCTGCCATCTGGATCCTAATCTACTCACAACTAAGGATGTGAGTGTGAGAATTTGGAAGATCTCTTAGAAATGGGACCTACCCCTCCCTATTCAGAGGAGATTCCAGGGTAGAACTTACTTTATTAGAAGTTCTTTTCACTCTAACCATTTCAGTTCTGTGCTAATTAATGATGAATTTGTGAAGGAAGTTTAGCTGGGAAAATATATTTCCTTTCTTTTCATTATGTTCCATATCCTTCTTGGGGCATTTTGTTTTGAAATTGAGTTTGTCTTTTAATTTTGAAAAGCACTAAACTCAAACCAAAGCATTATCTTTTTTGTTGTTGTTGCTGTTTGCTAGTTTCTGTTTAAAATGAAAACTTCTCTACCCTGCTCAAGTTTCAGGTCATATTGGACCATTCCTGTTTACTCTTGTTTTGCTTCAACTAGGGGAACCAAGAGATTCAGTTATTCATTAGTTCTACTGTTCTGTAACTCACAGAAAAAATTTATTTCCCTAACAGACAGCAATTATTTCTTTAAAAAGTATCGCGCTTTTCTGCTGGAGATCATACAGACAACTCTGAGTTGGGGTCTTCTTCCAAACACTCAACATTAGACATTTCATCTACTGCTATACCAAGAACATTTAAATTAGAAGCTATTTGATTGAATACAGGAAAAACCTTACAGGAAACAAAAATCCTGAAACTATGCAAGTAACCACTCTTTTCTGATAGTGAATTTAATAGGAATTCGTTCTTTTATTTAGATCACTTGTAATAGCACTGTTTCTTAGCAACAGCATGTGATAGAAGACTTAAGACATAGAAGAAGCAACAAGCACTGCATTCATTAGAACAGCCAAAACTGGAAAGAAGTAGCAAAATTAAATTTTGTTAGTTTGACGGTTTCTCTCCCAAACAGATACACATATCAGTACTATTTCAGAATCTGCTATTTGCATAGCTAAGCATGTCCTCTTTTCTTTGAGACACAGTACACTGTGCAAAATAATTCATTATATGTCAGGTTGCTGAAGTGCAACTTCAAGTAGCTGAAGGGACAAAGGAGGGAAAAAAAAAACACTGACCCAGAATAAGAAAGGAAATGGCAACCCTGAAGCTTCTAGTTGCTTTTTCAAGTAGCTAAAATGTTTCTCCAGCATACACAGATACAACTCATTTTTATGATGACTTTATCCTTGGACAGAACTGGTGAATTATAAAAAAAATATTCATAATAAAGTCTTATTATAAGCAGAGTAGTAAGCACTCTAATAAGAAAGATTATTGCTTTCTTCCTCCTTCTGCTCCACAGCAAACAACTTCAGCCACAGAACAGGTACTACTGGTCACAAGTCACAAGAAGAAAAAAGAAAATAATTACATACCCTGAGCTTACTATAACTGAAGGACTTCAATACATAAGGTGTTTGGGGAAAAAAAAAAAAAAAAAGTCATTTGTGCTAAATTACTCAGAATGGCTATTTAAAACAAAGTAAACTCGTAAACTCTCTGGTTGTACCATTGTTAAGATACTGCTTTGTGCATTTTAGCCACATGTTTTAGTAAGAGTAACTTTATACATTGGAAAGCACCCTTAAATCTGCCTTTTTTTTTTTTTTCTTTTTTTTTTCTGATGGCATTTATCCTCCCTTTTCTCAGTAGCTCTTGCCAGACTCCATTGGTGCAGAACGATTGGAAATTTTTTCTCCTCCTGTGAACAACAAGTGAACCATCCATCTTAAACTGCAAACACTACCACTGCTCCTTCCAGAAAACTGAAATAGATAGCTAGCAATTTAACATGTTCTGATCAAGACATTTAGTTGCAGATGAAATGAAACAGGAAAATGGCTGCATATGGCTGTTTGTGGACCTACATTTACACAGCATTGATAATAAAGCTAATCTGAATACCCATAAAATCTAGATTTCTCTGTAGACAGTCCAAAAATCCATATATTATTTTTGCTTCTGCAAACAAATGTCTTCTCTGAAAGCACAATTTAAAATAACAGCATGATCCAATTGCACTGATAACACAGAAAAATCGCAAGTTATATTTTTGGGGAACTGTTGGAATTCATGGAGATTTCAAGTGGCACAGGCTACACCCCTCCTACCCCCTGAAATTCCAGCATGCCAGTAGATGACATTATTCCACACGTGGTCCACTATACTAATATTAATTTGGATATGTGTAATACATTAAAATGTGATATATTAACACATATATTTAATACATACTTCTATGTACTATCATATTGTTATATGATGTGCTATCATATATCACACATTATACTATAGAATATTTGGGGACTTAAAATACTCTGAAAAATTATGAGGTATGTAAACACTTGCTCATATACTGAAACAGAAGAAGCAAGATAAAAAAAAGGTTGGGAGAATTAAAAAACAACTACAGGATACTGTAAAGACCATTCAAATCTATTTTATTTACTTTTTTTTAAGGTTCTCTGTATTAAATTAAAATTTTGCAGTGAACTTTGCCTATTGAAATTTAAATAAAACTAATTGCATGAGCAATTATTAATTGAGCATGAACTCTCTAACTTTGTACATATTTTCATTACATCTGGAGAAGCAACCACCATTATGGTTCCAGAATAATCTCACAGGAGAGGACTGTTTCCAGATTCTTTCTGAAACACAGTTTCAGAATTAAATTAAATAAAAATATAAAGAGGCAATATAAAAGACCCCTGTGTGGCTCATGGCTATCATTAAGTTATAAGTGGTCTTTATTTATCATTTTATGTTTGTAACACATGCTTTATTCCGAAAGATACCCAAGTACTTTATTTGTATCGGTATCACTCCCAGAACTGAAATGCAATTATTTCAGAAATGAATCACAGCAGATATTTAACAAAAACAGTTTAAAATGCTGAGTGCTCCATAATGCGTAAAGCGGGAAATATATGTAGTTGAACAGACAGTTGTGACAAAATGATGTCAGGGGACCTCTGTGAGCTTATACACAGGCATTATTCTCTGTAAGAATATGTACGTGCAGTCTTGATTCCACTTCAGGGAATATGAAAGGTATGTGTAATTAGCAATTGGTCATACATTACTACTATCTCTTAGCTGTGTAAACTGAGCACTTAAAGCTGGGTAATGAAAACTACTACATTCAAAATTCTTTAATATAAATTATGAAACATTTTTACTCCCATTCCAAGTCTGGGGTTAAATTCTAGGGTTAAATCCAGTTGCTCCTATGCAGCTAGGCTGAACAGTAATTGCCCAGAGACAAATTCTCATGCTAAACGTGTGACTGTATTACTTTTACAGTATCCTCCTGCAATACACTTTTCTCTGCTTTGTCTGTCGCTTTTGATAAAGATTATTTTTCCTCTTAATTTCCCTGTGTTATACTATGCTGTTGCATCTACCCACCTCACTTTCTTAAAAGCTCTTCATATCAAACCTATCACTCTATTAGCAGCCATAATGAGTTATTGCTAGGCAACCCCAAGCAATATGCTTAGTACAGTATGTCACTGTTTCATAGTTCAGACATTTACTTCTATGCTTGAACATCACAAAGTGGATTTACTGTTTCCTTGGCTATCCATAGACATAGCACTATGATCTACATATGCTACGTCATTTATAACATTATGATGACAGCAAATGAAATTTTTATTCATTTCAATTTGTACTAGTTTTACACTGATTGTTCACATGTGTTTTCTCTCTTTATCCACTTATTCCATGAACCCAAGATCCCGATCTGCACTGGATCTGCGCATACATTTGGAATATCTTCTGCTCTGTCCCAAAAGCACACTGGAGCACCACCCAGATCCTTCAATAATTCCCAATCCTGAATTCATAGCAGGGATAAAGGATGTGTCTGATAGAATTATTAAGATGAATAAGCATTTTTCTTCCACTAATTGTCAATAAATATTTCATTCCTACTGATCTGCAGTCACTTACCTGGTGTGCTGAAGTGAGTGTGCAATGCAAACACAATCAAAAGAAAAAATTCCACTGCTTGAAGTGGAAGTATGGCTAGGCTGGCACACTTGATCTGAATATTTCCCAGGTAGATAGCACTCTCAAAGGAAATGCTAACACTGGAATTGCATATCCTTGCATTAGGATATTATCTTATCTCAATTAAAAATCTGAATAGAGGTTTGACAACATAACCTTTTTGAAAGACTTTCCAGTGAAATGGCTTGCTTGAGAGAGAATCTGTTCTCAATTCTGTAAATAATATTGAAGTGGGTTTTGAAAAAGTTCTATATACAGAAACCTCAACCTAATACCTTGATTGTACCTTTACCTCTCCAGGATTTATTTATTTTTTTTAATTTTTAATTTTTTTTTTTTGGAGGGAGTGTGAGAAAAACATTCAAAGGGGCGAGAAAAGAACCAGAGAAGAACTTTGTGTAAAAGAATTGTTAGTGAATAGAATCACTTCAGCTTCCTGCAAGCAGCCTTGACATCCTGTGAGATAAACATACAGAAATCAAAGAGGCCAAAGAGACTTGGGTGAGCTACCACATGACATGACAAATGAAAATGATCACTGGCTCAGATTTGTCCTGCAGTAAATATGATCTGGCTACAAAGCAGTTTGTATATATATATATACAATGTTTTTATGTATAGTTTATATATATACATATCCATTATCTGCGAGTTCCACTTCTTGTTGGTGTTACTGAATCCTTCATAGACAGATGAAGAGAATGAGAAAGAACAAATAGAAAAATCACACTGAGTAAGACCAAGATCAATGTAGTATATTATCCTGCTCCTTATGGGGCCACTAGTGGATTCCTCTATGAGATTTAAGGATGTAGAGGACAATGTAGTAATCATCATTTGCTATCAATGTTATCATTTTCTTTCCCTATACATATCCCCTTAAGCATTTTTTTTTTTTTTACAGACTTTCTATTTCTGGTTTAGGTATTTTTCATTTTGGTCTTCCTTCTCCATTCATCCTGTGTTTCAAGGACTCTTTGCTGATCTGATTCCCTTTGAATCAGACAGATCTCACAGCATGTTGTTGCTTTTACATTTAGAAATGAACTGCCACTTTGTAAGTCATGAGAGTAGTATGTGGGAGGTTAGGTATGAGTAAATAAAATAGTATCAAGGCAAGTAGTTTTGACCCAAAAGGTAGCTGTATATCTATAGGGTGTCTAACCATTCCTGGAAGTGAAATGAGGAAAGATAAAAATGTAAACAGCCACAATAATCCATCTTTCAGACCCACTGTGAAAATTTTCCAAGGCTCTGTTTTATAAAGAGGCAAGAGTGTTAAAGGTGTTCTATTAAATAGAAACCTTATTTTATGAATTATTCCCCCCCCCCCCCCATTAGCTAATGTGACAAGCTAATCATCAAAAGGAATAAAACTTAAGAACTTACTTCTTCTCTCTACTGACCACCTGACATACTTGCTAAAATTACTGTATCAGGTAAGTTGCAATAAAAGACTGTATTTGAAGTTTTTATTTACAAAGGTTGAAAGAGCCATGTATATTTTCAATGTACAACTTTGTGCATCAAGAATTTAAAATATCGAGACATTTTTCTTTTATGCACAGAAAAAAATTACTACTGTTATCATCTGCATTGCATTTCACAGAATCGCAGAATCACAGAATTTCTAGGTTGGAAGAGACTTCAAGATCACTGAGTCCAACCTCTGACCTAACACTAACAAGTCCTTCACTAAACCATATCACTAAAGTCTACATCTAACTGTCTTTTAAAGACCTCCAGGGATGGTGACTCAACCACTTCCCTGGGCAGCCTGTTCCAATGCCTAACAACCCTTTCGGTAAAGAAGTTCTTCCTAACATTCAACTTAAAACTCCCCTGGCACAACTTTAGCCCATTCCCCCTTGTTCTGTCACCAGGCATGTGATTTCATTTCATCCAAAAGCATATAATGTATACGAATTCTTTCCTGCTTTTATTACCGTGACTTCTGGATGTTTTAATTCTTTACCTTTTTATTTTATTTTTATTAAAAATAATAAAAACAGAAAATCTATATTCTGTAGCACAGGTACAGGGATTCACTTTCAAGAGCCATTGTGAGGCTTCACTTCACAGATTAGGACTATTGTACATTTCACTTAGTATAAAATGTAGTATTTTGTTTTTTTCTCCTTCTCAGAACAGACAGGGAAAAAAGCACTGTTTGATTACTGACCAGCACACTGTTTTCTATTTCTGCCTCATAATCACAAAACATCCTGTGGACTCAGCTTCAACTAAAATATGAAGGAAAGAATCTAGAAATTCTTCTTAAAATTTTACAGCACAAGTTAAACATAACATACTGTAATCTGATTTCTAAGAGGGAAACTAAGACTAGATGAAAAGAATGGTTAAAAAGTCATAGAAATAGCTCAGAATTGATACCAAACCAATGTACGGTGCAAGAGATGAAACTGAAAAATGGGTTAAAAAAAAAAAAAAAAAGGCATCTGAATAGTTCAGGGTAAGAATCATAAGAAAATTACCATGTTTCCTAGGTTAGATGGTGGAAGAAAAGTGTAGGTGATACTGACTTCAGAGTCCATGGCAAGAAGCTCTGGTGAATACAGTCCTTTAAGATGATAGTTAGGTAATTGCAAAAATTTAGGTTTGAATGTATTGTTAAATTAAACATGAAGTTCTTTAACAGTTTTGCTGAGCAACAAGGATAGATTTGTTTTGTTTGTTTCTTTTTAAATCTGTTTGAATGCTACGTCAGACAGATTACCTTCTTCAGAATTGAATAGTGATGTGGGTTTGAAATCAGATTTTGTTTGCCAATTATGTTCTAAATCTCTGCTACATCAAACACACTGCAAGTTAACTTGTACATCACTGTTTCCTCATGATAAACTAAACTAGAGGACACTGAAATTCAGCACCAAACTCTTAGCAATGGACTGACAGTACCAGAAAGATTGTTAAGAAAGTATAATGGTACATATTTCACTTATAAAAAATATCAAAAAAGAACTTGAAAAACAAAAAAGTGAAAGCTATTATTAAACTGGTGGTCAGTGATGTTGAACATAAAAAAGTGGTCAAGAAATTATGGTGAACTGTTAGTAAAATCTATTTGAACTAAGTAGAGAAGGCTTTTAAGAAAATGCCAAGCAATATGCAATTCACTGAAGACTGATTTTTCTGGTAGGCTTATTGGGCTATGGAGAAATGCAGTGCAGGAAAAGAAAGGACTCTGTAATTTAAAATTACTTAAGTCCTAAGTATAAAAAGAGAGTGCTTTTTAAAACGTTGTGTGTTTAAGTAAAAGTTTTTTTTGTTTGTTTGTTTGTTTGTTTTTATTCCCTATGCTCAATATATTACTTTTTGTCCAGGTCAGTGTTTTCACCATATGAAAAATTACACAATGCTGGAATTTATTAGAAATACAGTTGTGCATAATATATATGTAAATCTTTAAATGGGGTTCTTCTAGTCCTAAACAAATTGGAGTGTTTCCCTGAAAATAAATACATACATAAACGGGTTGAACAAAAATTATGGAATTTAGGACAAACATTTGACTAAATCATTTTTGAATAGATTATGCTTTGCTATCTGCACAAGGTACTTTGGTGAATTTCTTACTTGATACAGAAAATAAAATTGTACTTGCAACTTGGAAAAAATGCATTCATATTAAGAGCTATTCTCTGTATTTGGAAATTCATTTAATTCCCATGAGCACTGATAGGAGTTGGTCTCAGAAACCTCTAAGCATTGAGTACAGAATCACTCATGTGTGATGTGTAAAAATGCATTGATTTACACTATCTGTTTTCAGATGTTTTCAGCAAACTCTGTTGAAAAGGATTGATATGCTGAGGTATTTCAGTTAAAAATGTCAAAGAATTTCAAGAACATCAGGGATGTGTTCAAAAAAACCCTTCAACCTATTTTAAAACATTTTTATAGGTCTGAAATGTTCAAATCTCATTAATTTTGAGGATAAATTTTTAGGCATATGGTCTACTTATGTACTTTATTTATTTTTTCATATCAGACTACAGAATCTTTTCTACCTCCTTCCTACTAAATGTACTTTAAAAACAAAAAATACAGGGAGCCTTCTACGTGGTCTGTCAGATCAACAGCAGGAGACCAATACTGTGATGGAAACATCTGAAAAATGATAAATACCTCTAGCCACTATGAGACTGAAAATAAATAGTCACCCCTGGTGAACGAAATTATTTGAAGTGTGGTCCTCCATGATTAGTACAGATCATTGCCTATTGTGCTATAAATCTTTCAAAATGGATTGCCACCACTTATTCCTGTTCAGAAACTGTTATCACTATCACATTATATGATACTTAAAAAGGGTACATATAGTAAAGAATATCAAACAGCAACCTGAAAACACTGACCACATATGGAAATTATGAATTATTATGCATCAGTAATATAGTTGGTTTGAAAATGAGCCAAGAAGAATAATTATCTTGCTTTTCCAAAAGTACACAAATGTTAAAAAAGAAACTGAAACAGAAATAGTCTTCAACACACATGAAATTATTAGTAAGTGTATCTAGGTACTACATTGGTAAAAGGAGGGGAAACAAACAAACAAACAAAAACCTATTATTTCTAAATTTATTGCAGCTTCCTTGCAAATCAACATGAAAGAGGAATTCAGCAGTTACAACAAGACTTCAGAGTATTAATTCTAGTTTAGACCATGTCCACAAAGGAATCAAGTTTTTCTAAACATTAACTCAAGTGCTCATCTACAGACTCAAACGCTACTGTCCACAATGCTGTCAGAAAAGTAAAATGAGTTCATCAGGAAAGACAGAGAGTGTTGAAAACAATATAAAAAAAAATCTCAAATTACTTGGGCTAAAAACACCACTGGCAAAATAAAGTTTCTTTCACAGGAGAGACAATTAGTTCTATTGCTTTGAAGATTTAATCTGTTACCTTGGATAATGTTTTCTCTCATGTTCCCAAATCCAAGTATTTGAACGCAGAGGTGTCAAAAAGGTGTCTTTTTTTTTTTTTTTTTTCTTAAAATCATTTTTGTTTGTTTTTCTATCAGGTTAGGTTTCAGGTTTCACCTGTAATGATGGCCATGCAGAAACAGTTTTATTATTTATACAAACATCTCACATCTCCAGATTTTGACAAGAAATTTCACAACAAGCTGCTGTCCTGCTACTCCAGAAAGCGTAAGATACTTCAAAAGTATAATACATTCTGTATGAGAACCTAAATAATCTTTGAAATAGCTAAACATATAAACATACTGTGTTTCTCATAAACCTGGGAAACATTCTCAGATAATATTCCATTGAGCTGTTTATTATACAAAAGTACTTTATGAATCCATAAAACTGCTGTAAAATAAACAAACTGGAATGCATATTGCTTTAGTTCATGATGTTAATGGAGTGTTGCAGGCTCCTTTCTGAGGAGTCAACACTCACCTATTCTGCACAAAACAGCCAAAACATTTTTAGGTTTTGTATTTGCTTTTTAAACATTAAAGTCATCCTTTTTGTGACTTCTACAAAAAAACATTGCAGTGTTATTCTCTGTGAGCACAGCAACCATAGAGCTCTGTAGGAAGCTCTGCACTCTATTTTAAGACTGTACAATTTGTAAAGTGATGAATTTGTAGTAACTGAATATACAGAGATCAAAGGGTTAACATTTTCCATGTTAATTTTTCTTACTTTAAATTCTATTTCTAGACAAATGCAAACAGTGACTTTGAAGTTTGTCAACATTTTAGAGTAACTTGTAAGCAACTGCTTGATATCTCAGAAATCTGAAGTTTTCACTCCATATGAGCACCTTCTACTCAACAGAGAATCAATATTTCTAATTGTTAAAAATCTGTCCAGTTCTTCAACAAGGCTGTTTGCATTGGTACATTGTATTTCTTAGTTTATAGTGCAAAAATGTCAGAAGTTCAAAATTTACTTGAAAAAAAAAAAAAAAAAAAAAAAAAAAAAAAAGCTCCAAGACCAAGCAATCATTATTATAAACATATCAGGTCCGGTCCTTTCTATTACTATTCTATTACTAGACCTCTGTAGTCTTAGTGGTGGACATAAGAATTTCCAGTATTCTTGGAATTGTTCAATTTCTTAGAGAAATAAATGAAAATACAGGCAAAATCATAGAAAACTATCAAACCGTCACAGATCATTCATGTCACATTATATGTAGGACTCTCCCTAAAGCTCTTGAGTCCTGTGAGGTATTAAATTTTGAAGCTGAATTTGATGGTAAAGAGTTACTATTATATTCTGCAATTTTATAGCAAGCAAACAGTTTAACTGACCAATGCTTCTTAAAGTAATGCTACTTTAAGAATCCCCCTCCAATACAACTAACTGAAATACTGAAGAGAAAACCAATTCCCTTCATACTCCCCACTACCACCTTATGCACATGCATGAGTCGCACCACTATACCCCCTCCTATTAATCCTAACATTATATTCAGCACTTTCACTTGAGCAGCCAAGCTGAAGTCCAAAGTGCAAGATCTTCCAGCTTTTTTTCCAATAAAAGCTTGGGAAAATAATAAGCCAAAAGCCTAATTGTATAGACCACATCTATCTTAGAGGTTTAAGGTTCTTAGAATTCCTCCCCATCACTTTTGGAAATCTGAATTAAAGCATACATATAGCTTCATTATCTGAGATATGATTGCTTTGTAATTTATCCTGAACACCTCACCTTAATATCTTAATAATTTGTATATTTCCATAATTACCTGTCTTTGGTTATACTTTTTGATTGTTTGTTTGTTTTTATTTCTCCCCCCTCATTTCTCACAAACATAACAAAATTACATGACCTGGAAGCAAAACTTTTTCTTCTTTTTCTTTTTGTAAATACACAATCTAGATTAAATATCAAATCCTTTTCAACTAAATGCAAAAGAAAAGCTGAAGTCAATGATGAATTTGAACATCAAATAGCAACGCTCAGAACCCAAAAACACACTATCTGCTGTCTTCCTGACAGGATAGAATCATATACATTTAATTACATTGCAGATAAGAAAAAGAACAGATCATTCTGTCAAGAATGCCTTCCAAGAGTTCTATGTTGGGTTTCAGCAGAATAACTATTCGAAAACCTTAAGGTATTTGTAATCTAGTAATCAAAAGAGGTTTTCTTCCTTTATTCAGGCAATATGAAAACTGAACTATTCACACCTCCAAAAAGAATGCCTATTTTCTTTTATATGTCTGTGATTTTCTAGTCTGGATTGTATTCATGTGAAAAGAAAGATTATACAAGAGAAAAGTATTTGCTAGCGAGAACTGCTTTACTGATTTTCAAGGGAAATTGGCCATGTATGAAGAAAATACTGACATATTTTCACAGGCTGAATCACACTCAACTCAAATATGCATTTATCTTTAAAAAGAACACCTAGAATTTTACAAACTGAGAATGATATATTCTCCTTTTTCTCCCTGACATCTTTAATATGTTTCATATAATCAATTTCCTGATTATTTGGGCCATTTAAACAGCAAAGCTTGCATATAAATTCAAAAATATAAACAAGTTTCAAAGCAGTATCTGGTACTGAACATGAAATGTAATGAATGTAAGAAATGTACTACTAGAAAATACAACATGCTTCACTGACAGTCATGAACTGAATTGGAATTTTTGTCAAGTAACATCATCATACTCTTTCCATCAAGAGCATCTTCAAGTCACTTTTTTCAACTTTTCATTTTATTTTATGCATATAAATAAGTGCATATATATGCATACAACTAGATTACACAGAAAAAACTATATTAAATCTTTACCTAAAATTTCAAAACATCTTTTAGGTTTTCAGTTATTTTATTGTCCACCAATTGTAATTTGTTCTGTGAAAGAACTGAGACAGAAATATTACTGCCCATAACTGCTTATTCCTGCTTTCTCAAACCTCTATCAGATGTTAGATCTACTCAGTGAACTGTTTCAGTGTTCTTATGGGTAACCTTATCTATTCAGTAACTCAACTTTCAAAGGTGAAGGGAGAAAAACAATCAGCAACTGACAATAATCACTGACTCAGTATCTCCTATCAACAGAAACAGTTGTGCCAGGTTGTGGTCTATTTCTCTCAGGTTCATATTTCAATTCTGGTTTTTGCTTCATCTATTTAGCTTGAAGACAATTAGGAAAATAATGTGTTTCTTTCCCTGCATTTGAAAAGTAGTTAGCACAACATGAATCAAAATCCTGAATCCACTGTTCTTTTTGTTCCTTGCCTGGACAATTGGATGGACATAATTTCAAAAACAGTTTTAATATGCTTAGCTATCTGCTAAGTGTCTATCTGCTAAGTATCTATCTGCTATCTGCTAAATCTGGCTGCTGTGCTGTTGCTTAATACAGGTATATTCTTTTTTTTTAAAAAAAAAATCAAATATTTTTAAATAATATAATGAGATGAGATACATATTTTTAGATATTGCAATATATTTTTCCACTGTGGAATCAATATTCAGATACATACTACTCCTCTAGCATGAACTGTCATCCCAAGAAAAGCATGCTGGGGCACAAAGATTATGCTTTGACCTGCTCTGATTTTGTTCACATAAACATAGAGATCAGGGATCAGCACAGACTGAATGACTGATTCTTCCCAATTTGCACACTCAAATCCTAGCACAAAAATAAGATGGACATAAGACATTGCCAAAGACACAGTCTTTGTCAGAGCATAAAGAAATTTAACAGGTCATAGTTTAGAGGTATAGAAAGACAGATCCCAAAGGACACTGAAATGTAGTAAACCTCAATTAATTGTTGTAAGAACATAAAAATATAACTTACTGTTTATATCTGTTTGTATATCTATACCATGTACTGTAATTGTCAATTTAAATTCCTGGGACAAAGCAAAGATATACATGCAGTCACCTTTACAAATTTCATTTAAATCTAGATTGTAGATAGTGCAGAATAGCACATTTAAAAATGAAGACAACGAATTTTTATCCTACTCTAATAATTTCTCACGTGTTTTTTTTTTTTTTTATCTTGGAAAGAGAACTGAAGTACAGACTAATATCACTCCAAATAAGTAGCAAAGTTGCACAATGAAATTCCTCAACACCAGTTGGACTTAATTCTAACCCTTAACCCTGTAGAATATTACTAATTTGTTTATACATAAAAATACTAGTATAGTATCTCAACAGGTAATTGTCACTGCCTTACCCACCGTATATGCAGTACTTTAGAAAAATATTCCATAAAGTTAGAACACAACAGCAAGAATAATCTTTTAAGTTCTATAAATCAATATATTTTGTACTGTTGCTTGAAAATATATGTCCATCTAGTTCACATTCACACACCCCTTAAATAAGTATTGATTAAAAAACGCCACTCTCTCTCTTTTGATAGTGTCTATGCTTAAAATTAAAATATAATTTCTGGAAGCTCTGCTCACTAGAACTGGCAGATGCTCCATGGAAAATTGCCATTAACGATTAACACATGATGAAGAATCAACCTGCTGGGGCACCTGGGATAAATTTAGTTTTTTCATTGCATTATTATTCCACTTGAGTGAGATAATAGATTATAATTTTAGAGAAAGTGACATATGGAACATTTATAAGACTTTGCAAAAATCATTTGAAACCCTTTACTTAAAACATTTATCACACATTCCTGGTAGGGGAGTGGAAGAACTTTGACAGTGAGATTTTGGTGTGCCAATTTTCTTAGAAGAAGATTCAAAGACATTTAGCTCAAATCAACTTCAACTATAAAGTCAGCATTCAGTTTCCAACACCCTTATGCACATGCCTAACAAAATTATTGAACTACTCTGTTTTTTCAGTTTCAGTCTGATCTCAAATTACTAGTTCAATGGTCAGTTTCAGAATCTATACCAAAATCCCTCTCCCAGTCTTGTAATGCAAAGGACACCACAAATGCAGGTCTTGTGATTTTCTTTGTGAAAGCCTGCAAAAGATTCAGCCACCACTTGAAGACAGACAACTTCATGTCATGGATAGCAAAAGGGTGCTGCCATGTCTGTCTCTGAGTGGCCTGAGAAACCTAATCTGTACTCACTGACAATATGCAAGGATTGTTTAATATAAGATGCAAGTTCTTCACAAACTGTATCTTCACTTCCATAACGTTCATTTAAAGAGCTTCTAATTTCCTCAGTGCTCCAGTTCAGCCACCTTCTCCAGAGAATTAACCTCTTCTACGTGCCTACATCACATGTCCTCTGGGCAGATAATAATACATATTGAAACAAGCTGAGAATCCCCTCAGGTCCTACATATCTTCCTGCACCTTCAACTTAAACCTGTTAATTTTAGAAAGGGTATGATAGTTTATGATTTGATCATAAATCATAAATCTTTTAATCACCCTTTGATTAAGTGAGCATGGTTACATTCCAATTGCTGTTCTCTGCTCATATTAACCTACTTAGCAACAAGTGAGATCAACATAAGTGTGTTTAAAGATATAAAAGAATAAAAAAATAAAGCAAGCTGATCCAAAGTCTCGGTATTTTTAGCTGTGCTCATTTCTGACACAAAGTCTTGTAAACTTCGTGCTTGCTGTCCTTTGTTCACTACTTGCTCTTGACAAGGACAAGAATCACACATTATTCAAGACCAAACTTAAAGCAATGTTCCATGTTGCTATTACTCTACTTTTGAAGCCAACACAATCACTGAAGTATTCATTTTTTTTGAAAGAAATTTCTCCTTCCAATAGGAGAAATATTGGCTTCCTCCTATAGTAATCATATAATGCATGGTCACTAACAGGTTGTATGTATTATTACCTTGAATAATGTGTAGTGATCAGCATCCAATTGTGTTCAGAGAGTGAACCAGACGGTCTCCTGTACAGGAACCTTTGTAGGATGGAGAGGCTCTGAGGCCAAACTGGCAGTATTCAGTGTGATATCTTCACTTTACCTCCAGTCTGAGACACTGTCCATCCCGATTTCTGCTTCTATCAAGATTCCTTCTGTCTTGCTTCCTGCCTGAATTCTGAATCCCAGTTCTTACTCCTGTCTTCAGGTACGTCAGCCCAAATTCTTTCTCCCATGTAATCTTTAACTTTTAAATCATTAAATGTATTTGAATTATATATATTTAATGAACGAGAAAAAATTGTTCCCATTGTATTTAATATTTCACAGTCCTCACAGAAAAGATGCCGTAAATAACTCAGAAATTTGCATGCAGGCCAGTGATGTCCCAGTTTGAGGTATCTCACTGAAGCAAAAGTGACTCTCTATGATCCACTTAGGCACTCAGAAAATGTGATTTTTTGAGTAAATAAATAGTATCATTTAAACTAAAAGCAACTCTCCATATCAAAGAAGAAGAAAAATGGAACTCCAGCCTACCAGACACATATTTACATATCAAACTGTGGGCTCCAGTGTGTTGTGAATCCTGTTACAGTTCAAAAATTCTGACTTCACATTCTGAATGGTAGTGTGATCCTTACGTACACTTTGTGAATTAGTCTAGTCATTTGCTAGGACAGAAGTTGACACTTCAGAAAGAGTAAGTCTGAAAATGTGTGACAAAGCCACAGAGAATAGCTATTTACTTTACTTAGGTAGGTTTTATATAAATACGGTCATTAACCAAAGGTGAATCTTATGAAGAAAGGATGTTAACTGCTCTTTTTATATTATACTACGTAAGAATACCTGCTTTAAAATACTCATAAGTCCTGTCATAAAAACATAATAACAAAAGGAGGCTTTTGTCCAAGAGGTCCTTTTTCCATCATGAACATCTATATATATATATATATATATGTATATACATACTTTACTTAAGAAATCCGTTTGCACAGCTTGTATTCATGGTCCTCTTGTCATGTTGCCCTTCAAGAAAACATGCAAGAAGTTTTCAGTTCTCAGAATGAAGTGAAATTTGAAACAACCACACCTGAAAACAGTTCCAGTGCTTGAAATGCTTAGTCTGAGGGGAAAACTAGCCAAGAAAATCATCTGCCTCCAGGAATATTCATGAGGCAGGTAGAAATCAGAACTCAGGTACTAACAGAGCAAAACTGGGCAAAGGAAAAGAGTCACATCTTTCATTGACTAAAAAGATGACCCATGAAAACTTCTCTCATTTGTGAAATTAACAGAATTCACTTAATAGGGAATTACAACAACAATAGTCAGGGTTATGCTTTTTCATAAGAACACCAAAATGTAAATAGAACACAAATATGTTGTGGAGTCATATACCTACATTTTTTTTTCCCATTATGAAACAATGTGATAACCCAACAGTGACAATTTTCTCTCGCTTTCAAAGATAGTCATATACACAGCTAAGTACGACTCCACTAAAATTTTAATTCATAGTTCTATATCTGCTAACTCAAACTCTTTACAGGCTCCAAGATGTGCAGACTCTTGATGTGGAATTGCCCTGTTCCTCACAGAGGTCTTCCAGTTTCTGTTGAGGAACCAGGCATCTACTCCATGAAGAATCTACTCCAATACTATTGTCCTTTTCTGCAGTCTTGTAAAGTTTTTCAAGCTGAACGTGGCTGGCTGTTTTCAGGAACACACCATTTTTTTCCCTGAATACAGCTTCCTTGACTCAAAACCCAGCATCCTGATAATGATATGATATCTGCCTGTCTACTGCCCAGCCATACATTTCAAAAAGCAATGCACATACATAGACACACACATGCATGTAAGTCATTTATACATATAATTGTGAGGAAACATCTCTATTGCCTTTTACGTAGTCCAGATACTCTCCAGATACTAGTCATTTGAAAATGAACATATATTTAGACATTTTTCACATGCAAATACCTTGTATACTTTGAATGGATGCTTGAGAGTTGATTTGTCCTTTAATATGTCCTACAGCAGCAAAATTCAATAGAGTAACAATCCAGGCACATTTTTCATTCCAGGAAATCTCTGTTGCGGATGCTCTTTCTTTTCTTTCCTGCCTTTTCTATTGATTGCCCCTTCCACAGTAACTACAAGCCACATATCTCTTGGTATGATGCTAAAGCTTTGTTTTTGTGTTTTCTTATTTTTAATAGGCTAATTTCCTATCTCAGAATGATTTTGCAAATTGTACAACATCCAATAAGACTAAAAATGGACTAAAACTTTGACAGCTTGCAGATTTTCTGTACACTTAGGCACAGAGAGTTTGATCTAAATGAGTTCTGCATTTCCCCTTTATTTTCTTTCCTATCTCTCTTACTCACATGTAACACACATCTGAAAAGAAAAAAGACCAACAACAGAAAAAATGTTAAATCATTGTTCTCCTTTAGATTCTCAGTCCCTTGAGTGGTTCCCAACCCACAAGTGCTTCTTTATTCCTTTCATTCCAATTACTGTTTAACCATCAAATGAAATAACTAGCAAAGGAAGTAAGTTATGCAATGTATAGCATTCCCTTGGAAATATTAAGTAGCTTTTATAGTATGATATTTGACAATGCAGAGAAACAGATAGAAGCAATTAACATCAAATTGTTACTTTTCTCTAAAGGAAAATATTTGTTTAATTCAACCATTCAAATGAAAAGAGAAATTTAATTACAACAGTGTTTTGTAACTGCCTGTCCAGATTAACAAAAGCACAAATATATCTCTCTGAAGTTCTATTCAGTATTAATGTGGAATGTAGGCAAATCAGCTGAAGAACATGGCACATGAAGATAACCCTTACCTTCCTCATATTCCATTAAAATACTATGACACAAGCTTTTTAAGCCTTATAAACTATGAACAGCACCGCTTTTGAATAAACACATAACTATCTGAAAATAAGGAAATTAAAATATTCATTTTCCCACTTTTACATTTAGACTGCAAATTTATCATTTTCTTGGTCTGCAGCAGGCTATGCAACCATTTATTTTATCCTATCACCAGCTCTGAAGTAAAATAGTATAAATCGGGATTTTAACCAAGATTGTCTTGGTTAAAATTGTCTTGGTAACCAAATCAGGACTATTAACAAAAATCTTAGCTCCTGTTACACAGTAAAGTATGGGGGAAAGAAAAGTAAGCTCTTGTGTTAATCTTCAATGGAAAATCCAACTCTACCAAACTTTCTGTTGCAGGTGGTCATCCCTGATCACGCAGGGAACATTTGCCTAGTATTGAACAAAAACTGTTTGGAAAGAATGATGAACATGCACTTTAACTGGCACTGTTTTTCTTCACTGCTGAGCAGGCCAAATCACATTCAACACAATCTCAAAAGTGCTGAGGGGAATTTGTGATCTACTGACAGTTTTGGTCATCTGTGGTGAGTCAGTTATACTCCATTAGTCATATTAGCTAAATAGCTGTTCACAATCTTCCAAACATGATCTGATACATGAAGGAAATCATACTTATTCTTTAAGCTGTGACTCACAGAAATAATTTGTTAGTGTGAAACCCTGCTTCATGAAGAGCACTGTCATTGACAAAGGACATTGTTCATCAATGAAGGAACTGCAGCACCTTTTAAAATTAGGAACCCTAACACTAAGAGGTGTGACAGTTGCTAGTCCTTCCCTTTCTGCTTTTTCATTTTGTGCTGTCATTTATTTGTATTTACAGAAAATATCTAATGAATGTAGAGAGAATGTTCTTTGTGGGGCTGCATTTTCTTGCACAACAAATAACAAAACAGAGACAAGTAGAAAAACTACAAAGGAAGAAAGGCAAAACAGAAATAGACCAAGAATCTTAAATGTCTTGTGTACTGAGAACAAAGAATGAAAGTTGATTTAATTTAAGGAATGGGGTTTCTACAAACAATTCAGAACTACCAAATACACAAAGGTCTTTTTCAGTGAGAATACTGGAGTAATCATCCCAGGGTTTAGTAATTCCAACTCCTACTCTATTTGAAAATTTATTTGAAGCAGGCATCTTATTGCAATTAGATAATATAATACAGGAAAAAACAATAAACAAAACCACAAAAAACAGGAATACATTAAAGGGCTGGTTCAGTTACAACTGCAGCTGCTTCCTGTAAATTCCATCTTTTGAATAATAAAATTATTGGGCAATTAAAAGCAATTGCCACTTCTGTTTTTCTACTGATAAACATTATAAAAACCTGCTTTTGAATCACTGCTTTTTCCTGTTTATAGCAAAGCTCATCATCATCACCATCTAGCAAACTATTCTGCGTAGGTCATAGTGGATTTGCAATGTAAGCTTAAAAACGAGCTGTAACAGAACCAGCTGATTTCTGGTTACATCTAAAAAACAAATAATCCATACTACTATACCATACTACAATGAATATGCTGCCTTACTGAGTAAGTTTGCAATACACTGCATGGCATAAGTTTTTAATGCAATCTGTTGTCCAAATATGGTGCCAGATTCAGT
Source organism: Aythya ferina (assembly GCF_964211825.1). NCBI lineage: Eukaryota > Metazoa > Chordata > Aves > Anseriformes > Anatidae > Aythya > Aythya ferina. Next base: position 5,308,969 of record NC_140311.1, read on the forward strand.
GTTAGTGCTTAGCCACAACTATTAAGCTGCTTAGCGGGACAACTTTCCACTTCCAACAAGACAAGTTTTATTTCATAATATGTAAGATCTATTGCTAAACATACCTTGTCTGTATATACTGGACTGTGTAGACCTGCAGCCCAGTAAGAATAGAATTGCTATCACTCATTACAGGCCACAGGCTCCATGGTGCCTGTGTAAGGCCTCAGGAATGAGACCTGTCAGGCTTTGTCTGAACTTTTCTTGGCCAGCCTGAAGCTTTCTTTTACCTTGCTTGGTGATATAGGAATTTTCCTAAATTTTCCCATGCCTAATTTACTTTATTTCTCTTTATATATATATATAAAATAGAGAGATCAATATCAAGTAGTTATGCTGTATAGAATTAAATATCTAATATTCTAACTTCAAAATGAAGTGAGATGAATGTAGATGAATATAGGCATAGTATGACAGCAGATGCCTCAAAAGTGGAGATGCAAGACAATGTATAAGGGATTATGTGTATGGAATTAAAAGAAAAGGTGTTGAGGATTACAATGGAGACCAAAGCAATTGGCCTATAGTCAAACAGAACATGGGCACTAGTTTTAAGACTAAGAAAGAACAGACATCTAGCATATGTGAGACACTCCATATACAGCAAATTCCAATGTAATCTTAGAAAAGTTTGGGTTGGAAGGGACCTTAAAGATCATGTAACTCCAACCCCCCAAAGAGGTTTAATAAAGACTTTGCAGATTGATAATGAAAGACCATGGCAAAGATTTCTAGAAAACATAACAAAATAGCAGACCTCATAGCAAGAAGTCTATGTGAGATGGTTAGCACTGTATGCTGAGATAGAAGAGGGCGGCTTTTTCACAGGCTAGTAAGAACTGTATTACTTACTTGACAGAATACATGCCAGATAACACTGATAAGCTATCATCAGCTCAGTAACAAGACCACTTCATCAGCCATGGGTTCTGTCACAGTGCACATTAAAAATTGTGTCACCTGCACTGGCTTGAAAGCTAATTTGAAATTTATTAGTACTAGGCAAAAACAGAAAACCTTTGTATAAAAGTTTCAGTGTATAGAAAAGACTTTCTTTCCCCTTCCATTCCAGACTGCATCGCATGTTTAAAATTTTGAACAATATTTTCAGCTCTTTAGTCTAAAGACTTTACAATTTCTCTCCATAATCTCTTTCTTCTCTGTCTACCAAAATGTAAAAAGTGATAAGAAATAAAGAGTTGTAGTAGAGCAGATGAATAACACTTATAATCACAGTAGACTTAGTCTAAGTTTAATGACCAACAAATTCATAAAGGTAAATGGAAAGCAAAAGCAATCTAAAAGGTCTGAGGTGATATTTAATCGAGCACAATAAAATTTTTAAAAATACAGAGGTATTTTGGGAGACTGATAATGGATCAAGATTGGCTGTTTATGGGAGGTGATCCACTGTGAAAATTTTAAAGATCTTTACTCTCTTCTCTGGCAAACTCTAATGTTCAGTATACACAAACATAAAGAAACAGAAAATTTAGGTCTTAAAACAGAAGATATGAAATTTTCTCTGCTAGTCTTAACAATGACAAATCCATAGAACATACTAAAATATATTGGGTAGATAAGAAAAGCTGTCTCTTGGCAATGTTAAGAAGCAGATTCTTGCTCTGTACTTCATTACTTCCTAGCAGGAACTACTGTTTTGAGTGGGAAGAAAAGGGCACCCATCACACAATAGCTGATGTTGCTTCTTTATCATATCAGAAAAGAGTTTGAAAACCTGTGATCTCACCTATCTTTAAGGTTACTTCTGCTTCATACTTCTAACATCCTTATGCAGTAAACTGTACATTTCCAGGTCAATGCAGGATTAAGGTTGTGGTGTTTGTCTTGTTTTGCTTTTAAATATAAACGATATTCTGAATCTCTACTCCCATATTTTAAGATTCAGATCAGACAGGCACAAAGGTACAAACACAGGATGGACTAATGTTAGAAAATAAGGAAAACAATAACAGTGAAGAGTGAAGTGCATACTATAGCAATGACCACAGACCATAGAGGTGACTGATTTCTTTACACCACAAAGAAATGTTCTTACTATATTGCCCATTTCAAAGTGTCAACTCTTATCTTTATATGCAGCTAATTGCTAAAACAGACCACAAAGAAGTATTGTGAAAGTGAATACCACTGAATGTTACAGTCCCTTTACAAAACAACATTTAATTTTATTATGTTAATGTGTTAAATGAAAAAATGGGAGGAGACAATCAAATACTCATTGTATTCAAAAAGCTTCAATTATCTTTATATGGGTAAGAAGCTACTATTGATTTCAGCGGTGCTATTCAAATTCTATTTAAGCAATGAAATGCACTTTTTTGTTTGTTTTTAACTGAAAGGGTATCCCATGCATTATGCTGATGAAATCCAATACTTGACACTGTTCAAGTTTAGAGCAGAGACTGGTGCCTTCTTTCTGACACAGAAGTCTCTCCAACTTAGATCTTTTTAACTGAACGAAGCTTAAAACAGTTCATTTTTACTCCTCCAAAAAGTCTGGGTAGAAACTATGCATCTCTAACAGATGCAAGGTAGAACCTATTTACAGCATGTCACAAATTCAGGACATGGGTCAGACTGCATCTAGATGTGCAAGTGTTTCCAAAAGCAAAGCAAAACAAAGGGAAAATAAATAAATAAATAAGCAAATAAATAAAAGCTGAACATTTAATAATGCTATATAGATCTTTACCATATGACCAAAATTTCTCAATTCCATACTGTAGTCAATTAAAATGGGTGATTTTACTTAAAAGACATATTTTATACAATTTCAAACTGCTAGGAACTTAAAGCAAGAGAAAAAATGGTCATTCATGGTTTAAAAGACCAAAGCTAGGCCTAGACAGAAAATCTGACACAAATACAGGATGGTTTGCAGCATTTCTCTGGTGTCTCCTGACAGCCTACTTGATTACAGTCCTTTTCCTCAGTCAGAACCCTAGTACACTCCCAAATGGTTGCATGACTTTGTGTTCACCAAAACAAACAACAACAAAAAAAGTGTAAAATTGGGCTGTGGATTTTTATTAATCTCTACCAGGCATATACACACACACACACATATATATTGAAACTGATAATACTTAAATCACTGTGCAGACCACAGTAGCGGAAATAAAACTGCAGAGAAAATACAAGATTTCTAAGATTGCCTTGGAAATCTTGACAATTACCACAAGAACAATTATTCACTTTGCACAGAACATTGTTCTGTGGAGGAAGACAGATTAGGAAGCATAATTTAAAACAGACTATTTATAACCTGTTATATTGAATTTAGACATGAAGCTTGTTTTGAAGTCTGGCCACTTCCAAAGTCTAGGCAAAAACTCATGTCTCCTGCAAGCTCTGTTCAGATGAACAACCGCACCTGAATCAGCTCTTTCTGAGGTAAGAATATTGTTATAAGTTTCTGTGACATAGTCCTCTAGAGGACAAACACAGTGAGTGGTGACAGGATTACGCTTTATCGGGAGCATGTACACACTGTATTTGCCTTACCAGGTTTATCTGTTGTATCTCATGTTAAGATGAATTGCCAAGTGTTTTGTTTGTTTTTTTTTTTAAATGTGTGCAGTGAAAACATACTATTGAATTTTTAATGATGATTAGTATGCATATATATTTTCTCCATCTACCTCCAAAGTCACCTACCTTTGCAATTTAGCAGTTCTTCTAATTTCTATAACATTTTCAGCATGACGGGTAATATGTTGACCTGCAGTCTATTTGATAAAATTAAATGCTTGCATGAGAATATTCATGTTAAGGAGGCACAATTGTACCTCACTTATCACCACAGTAAATCAGCAGACATTCATGCGTAGCTGAATAACTCTTCTACCAGTAGTGAATGCTTTTGTGAAGCTCTCCATGCCTTCAGAATCCTCCATCTTGGATAATCAGCTGCCACATGTTACCATTCTCTTATTTAATATTTAATAAATCTACACTATGGAGTTTGTAATTGTCCCAATACATGCTACATTTTGTCTGACTGCCTGTAAATAACTCTGTTGTCAATACCAAACACAGCAACAGCTGTATGTATGCAGTTGGTTTGATTTGAAAAATTAAAAATCAATTTATTATATACTTCCCATAGGCACATGCAGATACCACCCAACAGAACTGATTAATTTCTACACGCCAAATAATAAACCCAATTAGAAAATGTATGGAATGTCACAGTACAGCTCCACATTTAAATGTAGCGGCAAAGACATTGCAAAAATAAACTAAAATAAAGCTTAGGTATGACTAATGAATGAGGGCAACAGCCCATGTCTATATAATGGTTTATTATCACCCCACAAAGAGAACATGTAGAAATATACACAGCATACATATTTTACTTATCCTAAATATCAAAAAATATTACTACTATACATTGCAGCATCTGACACATTTTTCAGCCTGTTATTCTATCGAGTTAGAATAATTTCCTATTATTCTACTCTAGATAATAATTTTGTATTAAAGATTTTATAACCTTCAAAGAATATACCCAAAATCATATCTGAAAAAAGTGAAAATACAGTAAAAATAGCGTAAGACAAAATGTGACACTTTCAGCATTCCTAGGAATTCTAATTTCAGAATTCTAATTCTGAAACTCATTTCATTTCAGTCAAAGTTTCCTTATTGACTGCATGTACACCCTTATAGTTAAGTTATAACAGCCACTTCCAAAGGAAGAAAGCAATGAAGAAATACAGAAGAAAAAGCTAAAACAAAACCAAAACAAAACCCCCAAAGGGGAAGGAAAAAAAAAAAAGTTTCTTATTTTAATGTAGTCTGACATTTTAGGATACATTCATTTAAAAACCAAAAAACTATCAGAATAATATAGTTTGCATAGGAGACGAGACTGGTAACAACAAATGCTTCTCAAGAACTAGGAACACCTTCAAACAAAATTTTTAGATAAATTTTTAGACATACAAATAAAGTTTGTATCACTCATTTGTACAGTAATTCACTGAACAAAATGCTTCTGAAGTAGAAATGGTTACATCCAGCTTTGTTTTTACCTTTTTTATACTGGGGCAATTGGTACTGGGCGACAAAATTTCTGTCTGGCCAGCTTCTTTTTCTGCTGCTGTCTCAAGCAACCAGTGATTAACTACATAGCTAAGTCTCTTATCTTCAGCCCTCCTGTATTATTGCTTATTCAACTGAAAACCATTTTGTTTTTAATAGAAGCATTTGACAACCAAGCACTAACACATGTCAGGGTTGGTGACGATGCAGAGTATAGTGCCATGAAAACACAACATAGTGCAAGAGCATGACGAAAGAGAACCTGGCCTGGAGAAGTCAAAACTACATTCTTGCAGCCTCTTCAAATGTTGCTCCTATCCCTGCTCAGGACACAGCATGCTAATGAGTAAAGGCTTTGTGATTCTAGACAAGCATTTTAAAACTTCAGCTAAAATATACTGTTATATTTTAACAAAAGTAAAAAATGCCAGTATTTTACTTCTGTGCAGAATCTCCTTGAGGAAAAAACTAAACTATAATTCTATACAATACATATATTTCTTATGAAAAAATACAAGTGAAAATCCTCACATGGTCTCTATAGCAAGCTGCCTAATGAATAGTGAGAGCTCTTTAACGTTAATGAAAAAATCCTAACTCTTCTAGATATACCATGCTTTGCTATGTGACTATCACCTGTTCAATTGCCACAATTCCCTCCAATTCCCTCATCTGAAAGAAAAGCTGAGCTTGTCAGCAGTCCAGTTGCAATGTCAGAGATTAGCTCCCATTAACTGCTCCCATTAGAGTTAATGGAGTTAGTTGTTAAATCCCTACACATTGGGTTGTCAAGTTTTTCTTAAGCGATAAGCAAGCTTCCAGTTACCAAAGCTTTAAAATGAATGGTCTCCTTTTTATTTTGTTGGTGATTTTTTTTTTTTTTTTTTTTTCTCATTTGTATTAGACAAAACTAAGTCTTTTCTTTGATATTATAAAATTCTCACATCTAATTCAATAAAAAGATTTTTTAAGGGCTCAGTTATATTCCAATGACATCCAAATAGCATAAAATCATATTCTATCTTTCGGTGACTTGATGGAGAATTTTGCTAGTAGAATAATATGCAAAATTATGAGAAGAGGTTCTCTAGATGTCTCTATGCCACATGCACATATGAATCAACTCCCACTGACATTTTAGCTATTCTGTACAAAAGAAGAAAGCAGCAGACTTTGGATGAATTAACATATTGTCTTCCTGATAAGGAAGAAAATGGAGTCTTACATTCTTGTTGTGATTCTACAGAAATTACACTTTTCCTACTAACTTTAAACTTCTACTAGCCATGTGTAGCTAGTCCATCTGTTTCTACTGAATTTGACTATGAAATCTTTCTATGCATATCATAATTACATACTGATTTTGAACGTATTCTTGTTTGTGCAAATATTTAACTGGAGCTCTGTGGGACAATCTTGTTATGTTAATTAGGGGTTTTGATAGCAAGGATAACAGGCTTTTCAGAACATTCACAAGTTTTCTTTTCTAGGTTTCAAAAAAGCAGTTATCAGTGCAGTAAACAGAGAAAATAATACACAATTGTGTCTATGGCAACCATATTACCCTTCTCCAGTTTGCATGTCTATGTTTTTCAGTAGACTGTAGAATTCACACTTATTTTTGCTCTCATGGACCAATTAAAACCTCTCTCTGAACTATGCTGTTATTTCAGAATTGCTACCCACTACTGAACTGGATCTGAGGACTCTAATCTAAAATGGAAAAGAAGCAATCTTTTCAAGAGGAAAGCAAACAAACAAACAACAAGAACAACAAACATTTTTAATGAGCAAATTACTTTCTACAAAGTTTCTGCTATTGTTGTTACCTGGCATAAATTCCTTTATTGCAAGAGAAAGGTCTGAGGAGAGTGACAAAAAGATGGTAAGACAGAAAAAGAATGAAGCTGTTCACTTACTTGCAGTAAGTCAAAGACTGGGGAAAAATGTCATAGTGCAAAGTTTTGAGTATGAGCTCACAAATTTAAGAAATCAGAAAAAATATGTATATATGCAAGTATTTTGGTGATGTGGGCTGAAACCCTGTGTCCTGGTTTCAGTTAGCACAGAATTAATTTTCTTCCTAGTAGCTGGTGGAATGCTGTGTTTTGGCTTAGAATGAGAAGAGTGCTGATAACACCCCGATGCTTTAATTGTTGCAGAGCAGTGCTTATACTAAGCCAAGGACATCTCAGCCTTTGCTCTGTCCTGCCAACGGGCAGGCTGGGGGGGTGCAGTAAGAGCTGGGAGGGGACAGACCCAGGACAGGTGACCCAAACTAGCCAAAGGGGTATTCCATACCATCTGACGTCATGCTAAACAATATATAGGGGTGGCTAGCCGGGGGGAGGGGGCCGGACTGCTCGGGGTTAAGCTGGGCATCGGTCAGCGGGTGGTGAGCAATTGCATTGTGCATCACTTGTTTGTACATATTATTAGTAGTAGTACTATTATCATCATTGTATTATTATTATTATTATTATTATTATTATTATTTTCCTGTCTTATTAAACTGTCTTCATCTCAACTCACGAGCTTCACTTTCCATTTCTCTCCCCCGTCCCAGAGAGGGAGGGGGGAGGGTGAGCGAACGGCTGCGTGGTGTTTAGCTGCCAGCCGGGTTAAACCACGACAGTCTTTTTGGCGCCCAACGTGGGGCTCGAAAGGTTGAGATAACGGCAGATCTGACCAGAGTGTGTTAAACTAAAATTGGTATAAGTATTAGACCTGCTTAATAGTCACTTGTCATAATGCTGATTGCTTTAATCTCAACTGTGCTGCGCCTGTTTTCCAAATTGAGTATTATAGCACGTTATTTTCCGTATGTGCTCTCTGTCATGTTGTTTATCCTCTCCGGGCCCTGGTTTCAGACCGTTATGGTACTGTGTGTTGTATCAGTGGCTTATGAGATGATGAAATATCTGGCCATGACTCTAACCTGGTATTTGTACTCAGTAACATCTTCGATTCTATACTTTGGAAACTGTATTTTGGAAACTATTAGCAATTGTATCTGTTGCCTTTTTCCATTAGGGAGTCAATCTGTGGAGGGGAAAGGGGAAGATAATTTTTCTTACTTAATCACTCTCCCTTTCTCCTTCACCACCCCTGTACCCTCCTTGATCACTCTCCCTTCCTCCTTCACCACCCTCTTATCCTCCGAGTTTATTACAATAGCTCTCCAAGATATTGAATATCCTTGGGATACTCAGACCAGCATAGTCCTGTTGTTCTGCCTCCTGAATGCACTTCAAGTTCTGCTTAAAGTTAAACAACTACTTAGGAAGCTCATCCGGAGATCTGCCCGGAGGCAGTATAGTTGCGGGTGGCAGGGAGTATGGGTGGATATGGGCAGGCATCTAGAGCAGTTGGCACCCCCAGTGTGTTGGAAATTCACCCCTGAACAATGGCAAAATCCTCAAAAACTGGCAGAATGCTTGAAAAAAAGGTGTAATGATTCTGGCAGTTCCAAAGTAACACAAATCATTGTAACGTGCTGGGGCCTGGCTCATGCCTATCGAGCTGCCATTGATACTGCTGTCAACTTAGTGACAGACCCTGCGGCCACTCCAAACCCTGTGACAGATCCAACGGCCACTGTGACCCCTACGGTGGATTCTGCAGCCGCTCCAGTCCCAGCTCCTGCAGCCGCTCCAGTCCCAGCTCCTGCAGCCGCTCCAGTCCCAGCTCCTGCAGCCGCTCCAGTCCCAGCTCCTGCAGCCGCTCCAGTCCCAGCTCCTGCAGCCGCTCCAGTCCCAGCTCCTGCAGCCGCTCCAGTCCCAGCTCCTGAAGCCGCTCCAGCTCCAGCTCCTGCAGCCGCTCCAGTCCCAGCTCCTGCAGCCGCTCCAGTCCCAGCTCCTGCAGCCGCTCCAGCTCCAGCTCCTGCAACTGCTCCAGTCCCAGCTCCTGAAGCTGCTCCAGCTCCAGCTCCTGCAGCTGCTCCAGTCCCAGTTCCTGCAGTCGCTCCAGTTCCAGCTCCGGCCGCTACTCCAGTCCCAGTTCCTGCAACTGCTCCAGTCCCAGCTCCTGAAGCCGCTCCAGCTCCAGCTCCTGAAGCCGCTCCAGCTCCAGCTCCTACTGCTGCTCCAGTCCCAGCTCCTGCAACTGCTCCAGCTCCAACTCCAGCTCCTGTAGCCGCTCCAGCTCCTGTGGCCGTGTCAGAGAAACGAGCTGTAGCAGTGCAAGTTGACCCTGCAGAGGGCATTCCAACCCCTGTGGCAGACCCTGTAACAAAGTCAGAGAAACGAGCAGTAGCAGTGCAAGCTGCCCCTGTAGAGAAGGTAAAAATATGGTATAGAAATTCAAGTCGTTTAGAACGCAGAGAGTCTTCTGCCAATCCAGGTAAGGCTTCTGCCAAAACTAAGTATAGAGATGACGAAGATGATGACGACGCTGGGCCGTCAAGGATTCAGGAGGAGGAAGATGAGGATGCCGAAAGAGCAACAGTAACTACCCGAAGCCTAAACGAGCGCGAGCTACGAGATGTGCGAAAAGATTTTGGTCGCTGTATAGGTGAGCAGCTTGTCACCTGGCTGCTCCGGTGCTGGGACTCTGGAGCCAATTGTGTGGAATTAGACGGCAGGGAAGCCAAGCGGCTGGGATCCCTTGCTCGAGACGCCGGCATTGACAAAGCAATTGCAGATGGAGCACGACCCACCAGCCTCTGGAGGCGTCTCCTCTCAGCTGTGAGGGAAAGGTATCCCTTCAAGGAAGATATTTTATGTCTACCAGGCAAGTGGACCACTATGGAGAAGGGAATCCAGTACCTGAGGGAATTAGCCGTACGGGAAGTGATTTATGAGGATCCAGACCTCAAACAAACATCCACAGATCCAGATGAAGTCAAGTGTACACGACCCATGTGGCGGAAGTTTGTACGGAGTGCACCATCATCATATGCCAGCTCATTGGCAATAATGGCCTGGAAAGAGGATGAGGAACCCACAGTGGGTGAAGCGGCTAAACAACTCCGGCAGTACGAAGAAAGTCTCTCCTCTTCCTTACAGGCCTGCGTCTCAGCTGTGGAGAAACTTTCTGAAAAGGTTCACCAACTTGAAGAGAATCTATTGTCCTCCCCACCTGAACCAACCAGTGCCCACCGACCAAAGGAGAACACTTGGGAGAAACTTTCTGAAAAGGTTCACCAACTTGAAGAGAGATTATTCTCCTTCGCACCTGTACAAAGCAGTGTCTCAGCTGTCAGGGGTAGGCGTTCACCCACACAAGGAAGACGATATGGTGGGTACTCACCCCGTGCCACCCTGTGGTTTTACTTACGAGACCATGGAGAGGACATGAGAAAGTGGGATGGAAAATCTACCGCGACCCTAGAGGCACGGGTACGTGAGTTGCAAAAGAAAACAATCAGGAAAAAGGGATTCTCCGAAAAGTTTGCTGCTCCAACTTCCAGCAGACAGTCCTTCAAACACAGAAACGAGGAAGATTCTGACCAGGATTAGGGGGGCCCTGCCTCCAGCCAGGGGGAGGAAAGGGACAATCGAGTTTATTGGACTGTGTGGATTCGATGGCCTGGCACATCACGCGCACAGAAGTATAAGGCTTTAGTAGACACCGGTGCACAATGTACTATAATGCCATCGAGCTATAAAGGACCAGAGCCCATCTATATTTGTGGAGTGACAGGGGGATCTCAGCAGTTGACTGTATTGGAGGCTGAAGTGAGTCTGACTGGGAATGAGTGGGAAAAGCACCGCATTGTGACTGGTCCGGATGCTCCATGTATCCTTGGCATAGACTATCTTAGAAGAGGATACTGCAAGGACCCAAAAGGGTTCCGGTGGGCTTTTGGTATTGCTGCCTTAGAGACAGAGGGCATTAAACAATTATCTACCTTGCCTGGTCTCTCAGAGGACCCCTCTGTTGTGGGGTTGCTGAGGGTCGAAGAACAGCAAGTGCCAATTGCTACCACAACTGTGCACCGGCGGCAATATCGCACCAACCGAGACTCCCTGATTCCCATCCATAAGCTAATTCGTCAATTGGAGAGCCAAGGAGTGATCAGCAAGACTCATTCACCTTTCAATAGTCCCATATGGCCAGTGCGAAAGTCTAATGGCGAGTGGAGACTAACAGTGGACTATCGCGGCCTGAACGAAGTCACGCCACCACTGAGTGCTGCAGTGCCGGACATGCTGGAACTTCAGTATGAACTTGAATCGAAGGCAGCCAAGTGGTACGCCACAATTGATATCGCTAATGCATTTTTCTCCATCCCTCTAGCAGCAGAGTGCAGGCCACAATTTGCCTTCACTTGGAGGGGAGTCCAATATACTTGGAATAGGCTGCCCCAGGGGTGGAAACACAGCCCTACCATTTGCCATGGGCTGATCCAGTCTGCACTAGAGCAGGGGGAAGCTCCTGAACACCTGCAGTACATCGATGACATTATTGTGTGGGGTGACACAGCAGAGGAAGTTTTCGAGAAAGGGAAGAAAATAGTCCAAATCCTTCTGAAAGCCGGTTTTGCCATAAAACAAAATAAAGTCAAAGGACCTGCACGGGAGATCCAGTTTTTAGGAATAAAATGGCAAGATGGACGTCGTCAAATCCCAATGGATGTGATCAACAAAATAACAGCTATGTCTCCACCAACTAACAAAAAAGAAACACAGACTTTCCTAGGTGTTGTGGGGTTTTGGAGAATGCACATCCCAAATTACAGTCTGATTGTAAACCCACTCTACCAAGTAACTCGTAAGAAGAATGAGTTTGAATGGGGCCCTGAACAACGACAAGCCTTTGAACAAATCAAGCAGGAAATAGTCCATGCAGTAGCCCTTGGGCCAGTTCGAACAGGACCAGATGTAAAGAATGTGCTCTACACTGCAGCCGGGGAGAACGGCCCCACCTGGAGCCTCTGGCAGAAAGAACCTGGGGAAACTCGAGGTCGGCCTCTGGGGTTTTGGAGTCGGGGATACAGAGGATCTGAGGCCCGCTATACTCCAACTGAAAAGGAGATATTGGCAGCATATGAAGGAGTTCGATCTGCTTCGGAGGTGGTCGGTACTGAAGCGCAGCTCCTCCTAGCACCCCGATTACCGGTACTAGGCTGGATGTTCAAGGGAAGGGTCCCCTCTACGCATCATGCAACTGATGCTACATGGAGCAAGTGGGTTGCACTGATTACTCAGCGGGCTCGAATAGGAAACCCCAGTCGCCCAGGAATATTGGAAGTGATCATGGACTGGCCAGAAGGCAAATACTTTGGGATATCATCAGAGGAGGAGGTGGGTCGTGCTGAAGAAGCCCCACTGTACAACCAGTTGCCAGAGAATGAAAAGAAATATGCCCTGTTCACTGATGGGTCCTGTCGTATTGTGGGGAAGCATCGGAGATGGAAGGCTGCTGTATGGAGTCCTACGCGACGAGTTGCAGAAGCTGCTGAGGGAGAAGGTGAATCGAGTCAGTTTGCAGAAGTGAAAGCCATTCAGCTGGCTTTAGACATTGCTGAACGAGAAAAATGGCCAGTTCTCTATCTCTACACCGATTCATGGATGGTAGCAAATGCCCTGTGGGGATGGTTACAGCAATGGAAGCAAAACAACTGGCAGCGTAGGGGCAAACCTATCTGGGCTGCTGCATTGTGGCAAGATATTGCTGCTCGGGTAGAGAGCCTGGCTGTGAAAGTACGCCACGTAGATGCTCATGTGCCCAAGAATCGGGCTACTGAAGAACATCAAAACAACCAGCAGGTGGATCAGGCTGCTAAGATTGAAGTAGCTCAGGTGGACCTGGATTGGCAGCATAAAGGTGAATTATTTATAGCCCGATGGGCCCATGACACCTCAGGCCATCAAGGTAGAGATGCAACATACAGATGGGCTCGTGATCGAGGGGTGGACTTGACCATGGACGCTATAGCACAGGTTATTCATGACTGTGAAACATGTGCTGCAATCAAGCAAGCCAAACGGTCAAAGCCTCTTTGGTATGGAGGACGATGGCTGAAATATAAATATGGAGAGGCCTGGCAGATTGATTACATCACACTCCCTCAAACTCGCAATGGCAAGCGCCACGTACTTACAATGGTGGAAGCAACCACCGGATGGCTGGAAACATATCCTGTGCCTCATGCTACCGCCCGGAACACCATCCTGGGCCTTGAAAAGCAAGTCCTATGGCGACATGGCACCCCAGAAAGAATAGAATCAGACAATGGGACTCACTTCCGAAACAACCTTATAGACACTTGGGCCAAAGAACATGGTATTGAATGGGTGTATCACATCCCCTATCATGCACCAGCCTCCGGGAAAGTTGAACGATACAATGGCCTGTTAAAGACTACCTTGAAAGCAATGGGCGCTGGGACGTTCAAAAACTGGGATACGCATTTGGCAAAGGCCACCTGGTTAGTCAATACTAGGGGATCTACCAACCGAGCTGGACCTGCCCAATCAAACCTGTTACGTACTGTAGATGGGGATAAAGTTCCTGTAGTGCATGTAAAAAATATGCTGGGTAAAACAGTCTGGGCTACTCCTGCCTCAGGAAAAGGCAAACCTATTCGTGGAATTGTTTTCGCTCAGGGACCTGGATATACTTGGTGGGTGATGCAAAAGAACGGAGAGGTCCGGTGTGTACCTCAAGGAGATTTAATACTGGGTGAGAATAGCCCATGAACTGAATTGCACCATGTTAAATAGTATATTATACTGTATGTTATCACTACCATGATTACTATAGGTGACTAATTAGAATGTATGGAAAAGAGTGTAACCTGAGCATGACATAAATGGTATGGAATAAGGGGTGGATAGATGTCCTGGTTTCAGTTAGCACAGAATTAATTTTCTTCCTAGTAGCTGGTGGAATGCTGTGTTTTGGCTTAGAATGAGAAGAGTGCTGATAACACCCCGATGCTTTAATTGTTGCAGAGCAGTGCTTATACTAAGCCAAGGACATCTCAGCCTTTGCTCTGTCCTGCCAACGGGCAGGCTGGGGGGGTGCAGTAAGAGCTGGGAGGGGACAGACCCAGGACAGGTGACCCAAACTAGCCAAAGGGGTATTCCATACCATCTGACGTCATGCTAAACAATATATAGGGGTGGCTAGCCGGGGGGAGGGGGCCGGACTGCTCGGGGTTAAGCTGGGCATCGGTCAGCGGGTGGTGAGCAATTGCATTGTGCATCACTTGTTTGTACATATTATTAGTAGTAGTACTATTATCATCATTGTATTATTATTATTATTATTATTATTATTATTATTTTCCTGTCTTATTAAACTGTCTTCATCTCAACTCACGAGCTTCACTTTCCATTTCTCTCCCCCGTCCCAGAGAGGGAGGGGGGAGGGTGAGCGAACGGCTGCGTGGTGTTTAGCTGCCAGCCGGGTTAAACCACGACACCCTGCCAGTTATTGATTATACTCTTCCCAGTTAAGTCATTGTTGTAAGCAATTAGGATGTAAATTTGCCTTAGCAATAATCATCTCATTAATGGTATCATGTCTCTGGTTTCTCTATAGAGATGTTTTCCTCATACGCACACACACACATTCTTTACAGAATGCAAGACATGAAATCATATGTGTGAAGTACAGAGGACTTACTATGCACTGACAGGGCTGAGGCTAGTTTGCGAATACAAAGCATTATACATATGTTCACAAATCAGCCATGTAGCTTGATGCCACAGATTTGTGGCTGCTGGATAATCCTCATATATTTAAATGCACTGCACAACATACAAAAACATCTTCCTAAGAAATCCTACTTAAACATTTGCCTCTAAGAACTGATAGCATTATTTTGGAAAGCATACTGACCTTAATTTTTTAAATTAAAGTAAAAAGGGTATGAATTCACCAGTAATACTAATATCCAGTCTATACGAAGGTTTCATTTTATAATGGCTTAGTATTCATTAGGAATGATGCAGTATTATGCATCATATGATGCAGACTGTAGATTTCAGCCTCTGATTTTTTATTTATTTTTGTTTAAAGAGAGCTAGACATTACTTATAAAGTAATCATATTTTGGGGGGAAGTATCATTATCTATGTTTCCTTCTACTAATATAAATGTAATTTCTATTTTAAATCAAGCATGGTTTGTTTGATTTTAATGTTTGATTTTAGCCAGCAAAATGCTATTGGTGCTAACTAAAATAAAACTGATCTGGATCCAAGGACGAAAAGCTGTCATCTTTAATATCCATATTTACTGCCCCGATACTGGAAGCTATAGCATTATGGTAACATACAACAGATATAGGATATATTAAAAACCTTAGTTGTTTTGCAGATCATATTTCTTTCTACCTGTCAAAGAGGCTTCTAACACTGGTATTTAGGATTATGAAAATAAGGATTTGATTTAATAAATAAAACGTATTTAAAAGGAGTGCTTGCTGACTACTACAGGACTGCAAGAATGCATTATTTTCGTACTGTAATTCCATGGCATAATGCTACCAACCTGTCACAGAAATTCATAACTTTTCATAAATATTCACTATCTATTTGCATTGAGATACTGATTTCTCAAACTCATTTTCTCCAAGGAATTGAGACCTTTACTGGCCTTTTTTTTTTTTTTTTTTTTTTTTTCTTCTCCATGATGTGAGCTCTGCACACACCAGTTGAGCCTGATCTAGATCGACCCTTGTAGAAAGAAGGAGGGGTCAGAACAGGAATCAATGATTTTATTAGCTTTAACCCCCCCACACCACTCTTGTATCTTTTCTATCCCCTTAGAAATGTGACAACTTTTTTTCACTCAGTGTTTTAAAACAAATCCTCTGTTTCTTGGCCCCTAAACTACATAGAGAATTAGATCTTTATTATTAAGTCTCCTCAGAATTCTCAATGCTTAATAAAAAATAATGACAGTTAAAACTGTTGTAATACTCACACTCCAATCCCCTGCCTACCTCTTTCCTCTCCTGGGTACTGTTTTAAAATGTGTTTCTTATCCTAGACTTCCTTTTACATTCCTTAATGAGCGGCAGACTAGTCTCTTAACTGCCCTCCACATAAATGGATTAAGTCTCACATGAAGAGAGATCCCCAGGTATGTGTTAGAAAAGCTGTAAGCAGTTGCGTGAGATGAGATGAGATGAGATGAGATGAGATGAGATGAGATGAGAGCAGAAATGTAATTCACCTGCTCTTGACAGCAAAAGCACCAACTCTCAGCAGCATTTATTTTGACTCCCAATGAAAAGACCCTTTTAACTTGTCGTATCTTTTATTCAGCAACTCATTTTCTTTTAAGCATTAAAAGTCAGTAGAGTGTGAGGATTTGTTCCAAGTATGCTGAGATATTACCTGCACAAAGGAGATGCAGACCATTTCTGCTGAGTAAAGCCATTGGGAGTGTTTGAAATTCCAATGTGTCTTATCCCCTCATATCACAGAGAGGCCATCATGCTTCTTTTCTCCTCTCTTTCTTAGTCCCTCCTCAGGTTCCACTTAAATATGAGACAAAACTTTTTTACAGTGAGGGTGAAAGAGCACTGGAACAGGCTTCCCAGGGGGGTTCTGGAGTCTCCTCTGGAGACATTCAAAACCTGCCTGGACATGTTCTTGCGTGCCGTGATCTAGGGATTCCTGCTCCAGCGTAGGGAATGGACTAGATGATCTTTCAAGGTCCCTTCCGATCTCTAACATTCTGTAATTCTGTGATCTTACTTTGTTATATATTTTTATGCACCTTTTATTTATTATACCGTAACTTTAAACTATAACTTTTTAAAACAGGTGAAATAATTTATCTAAACTATTGTTTCTGTCTCCAAGAAAACGTTGTTTCATTTTAACTGGTATAAATTTACATTACTATTCAACACAAAATTCTCAGGCAAAAATGATCAAGGGTGAAGTATGTGTTTAAGATGACCAAATATTATTTGGGGGTGTTCACTATTAGATCAGGCCTCTCAAATGCATGGCCTATAGAAATAATATATCACATATATATACTTTACTTTTGGAGTCCTTCATCAGTGACAACACTACTGGTGCCTGTGCAGGCAATGAGCTCATATAATTGCAATGTAATTAGAACAATATAACCAGAACTTTTTTCTAAGTATATTTATGGTATCCTGTTCTCATAGACAAAGATACTGCAGGTTTACATGCTTATGGATAGATTTACATTATACGAGGAAAAAATAAGAGATTATCTTACCTCTTGAACATTCAAACTAATGAATCAATCCTCTGTAACAGATTAATTCAACTCTCATTGACTCACTGTTTTGCAAACTCAAATGGAAATATTTCCATCTCTCTCTCACACACAGTATCACTCTGCTTAGAATGAACAAAGAACCCAATGTGATTCTGAAAATAAAATAAAATAAAAAAATAAAATAAAATATTCAAAGCAGGAAGATAGGACTATCATATCTAATTACTGTAGTATTACAAAAAACATGCCCACATATATCAATGAAACTTTCAGATGTAATGATTTCCTTTTCCAAAGCAGGACACTATTTATAACCAAAAAAGAACAATCTGCAGAAGTAATGGTATAAACCCAGACTTATACCAGCAAAGCACAGTGTAGTCTTCCATTGGAATAGGATAACAGAAGGTATGTCACAGTCATGCAGTAATCCCTAGCTGTCCAAAACTCCTAACCCACGTTTACACAGCCACCCGGAACAATGCACTGTTCTACAGAAACACTACCTTTTGTTTAGAAGGAGGGCAACCATACCAGTGGGAGTATTGCCATCAAGCTAGGAAGTGAATGAGTTATACAGCTTAGCTGACCTACAGTAATGTTTTCTATACTGGCACTCACCAGCAGAGCTTCAAGCTTCATGTTGCCTTATATCTCTCACCAATGACTGTCCAGGCCATGAAGGTATTTCTGTGGTAGATGGTAGATACTTAAATTCTGGAGACAGACAGGATTTCAAGCATATTTTTCTTTGTTTCTTATCAAGTACTCCTGTTGCTCTCCATTTAAATTATTGCAAAATTATTTACAGAGCATCCTTGTAGATTGCAAAAATAGACACCTATCTTAGAGCTCAGAGCTTCATGCAGAAAGCCAGTCTCCTGAAGCATTTGAGAATCTGGGCATTCATGTCAGGAAGTTCCATGGAAACTGTCCCGTGCCATAAACTTATCTGAAATACAGACTTTAGTGAAAAAACAAAACAAAACAAAAACAAAACAGAGGATGACTCATTCCTTGTGTATGCTGATGACAAAATGTCAGCGTTCCTTAATGTATTACGCTAGAAAGAATTTCAGCCTGATGTATACACATTAACAGATAGATGAGCTTAAAAACAACCTTGAAAATAATCACCTTCTATTTTTCTTGTGTTGTCTGATCACTAAAAAGCACCTTTAAAAATTTATCTTATATTGCTAAGATGAGGAAAACATGCCTTCAGTGATATTTGATTGCTTCTTGGTAGGTAATTATTTGTTCAAACATAATACGCCAAATTTACTTTTCAATCCTTTGCTGCCATCTGTTGGCAAACAGAAAACAGTGAAAAGAAGCAATTTGTTGACATGAGATAACAATAGGAGCTAAAATGAAATGCTTGATTGCATTACACGAAATGCATAATTACATGTGATTATAGTTGGATAATTGGTTCTACTGTATTTTTCCTCTACTACAACCTTAGATTACAAAAAAGGTGAGACATCCTGGAAGTTAACAATCTCCAAATTCCCAAATCACTTAACACTTAAAGAGAAATTCTCTATAATGGGGTGGGGGAAGGGGAAATCCACCAAACAAATAAAGAGAAGGGTCAAGTTTTCAAAAGCCTGAAAATGCAGACAGTGTCTTTTTTTTTTTTTTCTCTGAAGCTTCATGGCCAGCCTGTATTCATTCCAAAGGGAGTCAGCTACTCTATTTAACTGTTTTTTCAAGTTATCTATGTTTTTGTAAGCCTAGACAATAGACTTTAAAGCAAAAAAAACTAGCCAAAGTCCAGCTAGGTAGCCTCGCAGGTGGATTATTTATTTATTTGTTATCATTATGCTGAGCTTGGCAGAAATATAGCTTGTTCCATCTTTCCTTTCATGAATTCAGAATCTGATCTAAATGAACAAGAACCAAGGATTAAGGTTTACAACAATATGAATCACACAGTTATAAACTCTGCATAGAATCAACACTGTAAGATAGGTCTAAAGAGAATTCAAATAGTGGTGAAAAGAATGCTAGTGTAGCAGATGTGACTTGCAATAACTGCAGATAGAGGGCATAAATGACACAGCTGTCATTAGTTCCCTGATTTCAAGCACATGAAGTAACCATTAATGATTTAAAGACAGTCAGAAGATAAAGAAGGGATAGCTTCTGATCCTATTTTAGGTGAGAATATAAACATCTGTGTTTTACTCAGATGGATAAAATATAGACTGAGCCCAGAGAAGCTAAATGAAACTAACTGTTTGATTAGTATTGATGCTTGACCTCTGGAAACAGTCCTACTCTTTGATAATATTTTTTGTTTGTTAATAAAAAAGATCGAATATTTTATGTTATAAAAATAAGCTGTTCTTATCACAAATCTTAGAAGTATTAGGAATGAAAGTAGATGTCTTCCAAATGCTAGCATTTCAGATTTAGACATTTTCTAAGGCACAGCTTGACAGATACATTAAGGATAAATTGAAAGAGACAAAGGATTGGGTCAATTGGTTCAATTAGAATAATCTGCTTAGTAAGTTTTTACAGTAACCTCAAGTAAA
Source organism: Aythya ferina (assembly GCF_964211825.1). Taxonomy (NCBI): domain Eukaryota; kingdom Metazoa; phylum Chordata; class Aves; order Anseriformes; family Anatidae; genus Aythya; species Aythya ferina. The sequence continues at coordinate 5,328,789 of NC_140311.1, forward strand.
AGTTGTGTTGAGATCAAGATTTTGCACAGCCAGCAAGTCCTCGTGTCCTCTAAAATACCATCTGTTAGATTCAGCATAACACAAAAACAAGAACTCCATTGTCAGCAAGGAACTATACATTTTGGTTTAGTTTTTATTAACTTCAAAAGAACAAATTTCTCTGAGGCAACAAAAAATAATAGAAGGCTCTCCAGGTAGAAATCCCAGTTGATATTAGTTTTGAAGTCCATAAATACCCAGCATATCCAGGTTGGCATGAATTCCAGTATGGGAAGGAAAAAAAAAAAGTTTCCAATAGCCCAATCTTACAAAACAGGAAAAGTTTTCAGACAGTACACTTGTTTGTAGTTCATATGGCTAATCATCATCAATTGATATAGCCTACTTTATCCCACATCAGCCAAAAATTCATGTACCTAAATCAGCACAATACCCTTGTATTTAACCTAAATCTTAAGAAAAACATTCTGGAACAGTAAGAATTCTGTCATGGGTATGCATTTCCTAATGAGAAATCTACTCTCAAAGGAATAATCTATTATGGTGTAAAGGTGTCTTCTCACATAAAAAACAAACAAACAAACAAACAAAAAAACCCAACTAGTTCATATTTTGTATATTACAGCATTATGGACATTATAATACCTTATTTTTTACTTATTCTTTTAAAGTGAAGAAGAAAAGATCAGTCTTTCTGGTAGATTTTGTGTGTGTGTGTGTGCAGAAGGTGGAAACTGAAGCTATGTACTATAAAGCTATTTGCAGGCCAACTTACCAGTGAAATATTAGATGCCTTTTCACTTCCGAAACCATATTTACCATATTCTTTTCTAATAGCCAATACAAAATAGGGCCTAACGCGAATAATTCAGAAGAGTAAGAAATGATAAATTGCCCTGATTCCATTTATTGTATATAATATACTGTACCTTTAAAATCCAAGTGACACACCCCCCCCCCTTTTTCAAATACATTTCTAAGAAAAACGTCAGGTTGTTTTTATAAATAGTTTTAGTTGTCTTTTATGTTCCGTTTCAGTTGTCTTTTATGTTCTACTTTTTATCTTTCAGCTACAACACAGGAAACAAGGAACTCTACTATTCTTTTAACTGACACCAGATGGCACTGCAAAAGATGAACCAGGATAAATAGTAAGGACGCAATACTTTCTGCTTTTAAGCCAGTCTTCAATTCTAGCATACAACTGCTTTTTGAAAGTATGAAATACACCATATTCAGATTTAATATGTACAGCTACAAACAATTTTGACAAAGCAAGGTGGAGAATTAAAATCAAGCACTGAAGCAAATGAAGGCATCTGGAAAACCCTAACTGCAGAAGAAGACATCCTCATATTCTGAAGATGTTAAAATCTAATCTGATTTAGATTTTATTCAAGGAAATAACATTTATTTTAATTTTATCATATTTATAACTATCTATTGTCAGCATTACGCAGAAATGCCTAGGTTATTTTATTTTTATTTATTTTTTAATGCATCCAAGAAAACAGAATCATTGCTTACGGTGCAGATCTGAGATACGAGTACATGACATCTATTGTTTCAGGAGATTTGCTCTCTAAATCTACTTTCCCTTCCAGTTTCCACTTTATTGCATAAGTTAAACTTTCAGCAATCCACCTGGATGCCAGGAAAACAATCATAATGTGTGGTCTATGCAGATTATTAACACAGAAACATAAAGAAAAAAAAAAAAAAAGAGAGACACTGAACTAAGCATCACTTCAAAAAAAATCAAAGGTGTTGAAATCCACATATTGCTCACACGTAGCCTTATCTCCTCTAATATCCTATAAGCATAAATATTTACCTAAAATGATTATTGTCTTTATTGCCATTATTGTCATCTCATCATAAAGGCTCTATCAAATTCCAGTATAGATGGAATACTTAACTAAGTGTTACCAAATTAAAAGTGTAGAACATAAACTACATAAAGTGATTGAGTTTGATAGAACCTAAGAAAGCTGCTTTGCTTTAGAGATGATAAAAGGCTATTTTCAAACACAGGGTAGCAACAGTAGAAGTTACAGGATGCATAAGGATAAAGTCATCTGGCCTCTAAGAGTTTGACCAAATAAATTTTGTCATAAATATTGTAATATCTTGACTTTAAATTGCAACTATAGGAAATATTACAAAATATTTTGTGGTATTGAAATATGATAACGTTTTTCTGATTTTTTAATTTCCTATTTTATTTTTTTTCTAAGAAGTCTGGCTGTTGCAGCAGATCTGAATGATGAGGTGAGGTGAGTGACACAGATGAGCAATAAGTAACTTGCAGGAGTTGCATTAAGATACTAACTTTATTTATTTCTTTAAGACTGCTCAAAGATATAATTATCATCACTCATATTGGCACATGTAAGCCTTTAGTAATGTTTCCATTAAAGTTTTGATATATAATCTGTCACAAGACTTTTTTTTTTTCTCCTGTATAGGGTCAAAGACTAGTTTAGTTCTTAATACATTCTACTTTAAAGAAAGAATTTAATTACTGCCCATAAGGAATGCCCAATTTGTGAAACAAAATTAAAATAAGACTGCTACCAATGATTATATATCAGTAATACTTTAAAAGTATGCATCTTAACAACCTCTCCATTTCTCATAAATTCACTATCTGCTCTCTCGAGGCAATTTAAATATATTCAGCAGAAAGGTAATTTTATTAATGTGAAACAGACAGTTCACAATTTTTGTTTAACCATTCTACTACATAGACAACATAATTGCATGAAAAACAAGACTGATTACACAAAATGCATCCAAGCTGCAGCTTTAAAAAGTAAATTTGCCTATTAGGAGGTATTATCCTCTCTAAACTTGTAGTGCTTTACCATTCCATAAATAATCAGAATTAGTGGAAAGGGGATATATCATTTGAATATTGACTATTGTGTCTTAAGGATCACTACAGTCATAACTGCGGGTAGTTTGGAAAAAAAAAAAAAAAAAAAAAAAAGGTATATATTTTACTAACATGTAAGAAAAGGAGGAACAAAGGGAACTTAATTATCTTGTTATCCCTAAAGGATAATCTATACATGTATGTGAAGTATTTTAGTGGAAAAACATTTTCTAACATTTCACTTCTTCCATCCATTAAAAATCACAGAATATTAGGGATTGGAAGGGACCTTGAAAGATCATCTAGTCCAATCTCCCTGCCAGAGCACGAACACCTAAATCATGTCACACAGGAACACGTGTGACATGATTTAGGTCTCTCAGCACCCATGGATGTTGAGGATGTTGAGTCCATGATGAGGAACAAAGAATTGTGGATGTCCAGCTTGCTTAATTGGTCCTTAACCCAGTCCTCATCAACCAAGGTAAACTCCTTTATTCTGACTTTGGGGCCTCAGGGGTATGAAGCTCCTCAGGAGAGCCTCTGGTATTACAGAGGGAGACAAAGAAGGCATTCAGTAACTCCACTTTATCTTCTGTCACTAGGGCACCCACCTCATCCATTATTGGGCTTACATTGCCCCTAATGTTAGTTTTTTCCACAATGTATCTGAAGAAGCTCTTTCTGGTGTCCCTGACCCCTCTTGCAAAGTTTAATTCTAGGGAGGCCTTAACTTTCCTAGTTGCCTCCCTACATTCTCTGACAACAGCTTTATATTCCTCCCAAGTGGCCAGCCCCTACTTTCATGATCTGTAGACTCTCCTCTTCCACTTGAGTTTGCCCAGCAATTCCCTGTTTAACCATGCAGGTCTCCTGGCTCGCTTTCCTAACTTCCCTCCTGTTGGGATGCTCTGTTCTTGAGCTTGGAAGAAGCTGTCCTTGAACACTAACTATCTATCTTGGGCTCCTTTTCCTTCAAGTACCTTGTCCCATAGGATTTTCCCTAGCAAATGCTTGAAGAGTCCAAAGTCGGCCCTACTGAAATCCAGGGCTGCAATTCTGCTTGGTACTGTTCTTGCCACAGGAGATCCTAAACTCCACCATCTCATGGTCGCTGCAACCAAGGCTGCCCTCAACTTTCACCGCTTCAACTAGCCCCTCCTTGTTAGTGAGGACAAGATCTAGCAGCACTCCTTCCCTAGCTGGCACGTCCACCATTTGCATCAGGAACTTATCATCAATACACTGAAGGAACCTCCTGGACTGTGGCTGGCTGGCTGAGTAGGCCTTCCAGCAAATGTCAGAGTAGTTAAAATCCCCCATAATAACCAGGGCCTGTGTTCATCAAGCTATTATCAGCTGCCTGTAGAAGGCCTCATCAACTTCCTCATCCTGATCTGGTGGCCTGTAATAGACACTCAGAACAGTATCCCCCATGCCGGCCTGCAGAGTCTTACCCACAGACTCTCAACTCACTCCTCATCCTCCCCTGGACAGTTCTTAATACAATGTAGTTGCTCCTTCACATAAACAGCAACTCTGCTACCTCACCTTGCTGGCCTGTCTTTTCCTGAGCAGGACATACACATCCATGAGCACATTCCAGTCATGTGAGCTATCTCACCATGTCTCTGTAACTGCTGCTAGGTGATCTAGTCTCTCACTAGTCTCCTGAATGAACATGGATTTCTAACTCCTCTTGCTTATTCCCCATGCTACAGGCATTGGTGTACAGGCACTTCAGGGATCAAGCTGCGCATGCCAATTTCACCCTAGTGGGGTGGGAAGTTCCCCCTCATACTGAGCCAGAACTTCCTGTGTTTCAGTTTGTGCCTGTTGCCTCTCATCCTGTCACTGGGCACAACTGAAAAGAAACCAGCGCCATCTTCTTGACACTCTCCCCTTAGATATTTATATACATTAATGAGGTCTCCCATCAGTCTCTTCCAGGCTAAACAGGCTCAGTTCTTTCAGTCTGTCTGAAAGACTGGATGAAAAAAAAAAAATAAAAAATTAAAAAATCTTGTTCGAATGCGTAGCATTTATATAACATAAAACAAGTAACACTGTTTATCACGCATTTAACCATAACATTTGACTGATCAACACTAGGTAATAAAACATTTAATAAAATAAAAACATTTCTAGTGTTTACTTGAAAGCAATTGTTGTGAATTCTTGTAAGAAAAAGTACACACCAGATGTAAATCTATTTGAAGATCTCATTCCCAATGGTAAATTATCATGCAAGGTGTGTGTGGCAGATGGTAATCAGAAGGCCTTGTAACAAGTCAACTAACCAGTCTGTTAGTTTCTTAAGTCTCCAAACAATACAGGTGGCAAAATATCCCCACTTCTAAAATCTGCTCTGGCAGCCTTTTCCCCTGTCAACAAAGCTACTCATGAACATTTCTCACCCGGTAACATAGTTGTGAAACAAATCTGTTGAACTGGAAAAACAGACTGATTTATTAGTCAGGCAATGGAGAAAGTTGGAGGTCACATGCAGTGATAAAAGTTGGAACCACATACTGGGCTCAGAACACTTATTTTCAGAAACATGAATAGAAATAATTGCTATGTTATGAAATGCAACTGATGAACTGAGGAATGATATCAAGTGCAGCCCTCAGATCATTTTGCTTATGGAACAGTGGAGTTAAATACAGAGGCAAATCAGAACAGCTTAAGTGGTACTTAGCTCATTCCCAACAGATTTCAATGATTGCTAAGAAATTAGGATTGATCTCTTTTATTTGATTTTCCTTAATTTGTTAAAGAAGGACAGGTGGAACTCAAGGAACTTAAACTATATATAATGATGAATTAAGATAGGATGGTGCAAAAAAAAAAAAAAAAAAAAGGCTTCATTTAATTTTATTTCTGTGGTAAGTATAGAAATAGTCACGTGGTGCTACAGAGCAAAACCCTTTTCAAGCTTATTGCTTGAAAATCATTTTTTCAGTGTCACAGTTCTTCCTTTGAATATGTAGTATTTACACAAAACAAGACACACTATCAACCTGCCTTAACTACAGGTACTACATGCAGTATAAAATCATGCTGCTACTCAGTACTCTCCCAGAAACTGCCATGTACATTAGGAGACAACAGATTCCACTAATGAAATTTGAAAAAATAATACATATGTTTATCCTAAATAGCCTGTTGACCTACACAGCAGTAACAACATGCACTAATGACAACTCTGAACATCAAATATATATTTCTGATTCCTGAAGCACAGAACAGTTAATGAGAAATTGAGCAATGCAACTATTATGTATTTCACCTCCCAGTTTCTTTACAGAAGCTTGCAGAGCACCAAGAAAAAAATATTCAGAAAACACTTCTTTCTTATTATTTTATCTAAACCCCAGCCAAAATAATTTCTGTACCAGTTCATCAGCACATATCGTGACAATAATACCAGTCATGGATGGATTTGGTAGAATAGATAACAACAAAAAGGAGTAAATTTTACTGCAGAAGAAGACATTCTGCCATCTGCACAGATGTAATAGCATCCTTGATATATAGCAGTTTCTCCATCTCCTTAAAGAAGAAAAAAATCTTTTTTTTTTTTTCTTTTAGATGTATCGATATTTTCATGAATCTTTTTTTCAGTTGTTTTATGTTCTTACAAATGGTTTCAATGTTTTGGATTTTTTATGCTGAAATATATGCAATTTGCATACTTAATATTAACAGTGACATACATGTTAGTCTATTCACAAAATTCTTGATTTCTATTTAAAATGAAAAGCAACAACTGGATAGGGCTAAAGAACATTCTGAGAAGAACTCATTTTACAAATATTTTGGAAGCTTGACAGAAGTACTGTCCTAAAATCTCTGATATGCCTACATAATCAAGCAACTACATCCAAATAGATTGCATTGCCTACACTAGACATGGTAAGAACCACATTCAACATGCACATACCAGCACTGATCTCACCTTTCTTTCAGACATCTGGGATTAAGCAGAAAAAAGAGACTTACTGCTCTTGCAAATTCACAGCACTTGTACTTCAGTGTCTTACACAGAAATTTAGGATCTGAGACAGGCTCTACTACTTGGAGATATGTGCTTGTATCCTTTTTCCTTTTGTCTAGGAGCTTGGAATCTTATTTTACTCAGTAAATACTTTCTTCAGGGCAAGATGCCTCTCTGAAAGCAAACAGGTGAATCCTCCGCAGTTATCAGAAAGCAGATCATGAGAAGAGATGGCATTGACAAGCTCAGGAGTAAGAAGCACAGACCAATTATGTTTTTTGTTTTCTGTGTGTGTGTGTTTTAATCAGTTTCTACTGTGCTAGAGAAGAGATTTTGAGTCCAGTTCTCTTATTTTAAAATATGCAAGGAGTGAAAAATAAATAGAGGGGGCAGGCAGACATTGATTGCCAGATAGCACTTTCCTGGATTTTGAGATTACCATGGATGTGCCTGTACTACTTGATAGGAGACTGCAAGCAGAAAGAACCCAGAAGAATGACAATCTACAAACAGTAGGATTAAAGTGCTGTATGCTGTTAGCACTATAAAATATTTGAATAATCCTTCCAAAGTTGTAAAGGAGAAAGAAGTAATTAGATTTCTTAGAGGATCAGTGTGTCTGGAAATTCTCTTTCAAAAATGCTATTAAACAAAATGAAGGCACACATTTCAGAGGAGGGGAGAAGGGTGGTTGTTGGAGGGTTATGGGTTTTTGTTTTTAATTTTCTTAAAATACAATTCACCTAAAAATAAAAAAAAAAGACAATGTTATTTATTTTATATATATATATATATAATATGGTTGCTGACTGTAATTATAATGCTAAACTTTCTGCAGTCACTGCTAAAATCAAGCAGTCAGGTACATCAGATTAATGCCTCCAGGCCCTACTGTACCAGAGTTAACATACACTAAGAAACCATGCATGCAGTCCCCATTCCCAGGAGAATAAAGTGGGAGAGAGTAAGCTCAACAGGTCAGTTCCAAACGAGTAGCAGAACCAGAGACACATTCTTACCCAAGTTCAAACTGCCTTCTTATTTTAGGTCTCAAAGAAATAATAAACAAATCACAACAGGTGACATTTTGGTCATTGTTAACAGACTTGCAGCTCTTTTATCCAGGTATGAACTGCATATCTTTTATGCTGTTCATTTATCCAGGAAGACTAATCTGAATAAATAAAATAAAATAAAAAATAAATAAATAAATAAATAAATAAAATAAAATAAAATAAAATAAAATAAAATAAAATAAAATAAAATAAAATAAAAGTTAAATAGCTTCCAAATGAGTGATCTGAACTGGCTCTGGGAAGGGTTTGAAAAACAGAGTCATTGCAAGAGTGAAACACAAATGCACAGTCAGCAGCATACACAAAGGAAGAGTAGCAGAGGGAAAGGCAGAACTGTGTCTTTTCAAGGTGAGGACTTGTTAGATCAACTAAGCCATCTTTGGTAACTTTAACCTTAATGAAGACTATATCTCCGTATATGCTGTGTCATTATATATATATATGTTTTTTTGTTTTGTTTTGTTTTGTTTTTTTCCAGGAATTTCTGATCCATAACTTTTCCCCAAAAATCTCTCGTTAGGAAGTCCAAGGAGACAGGATATTAAAATACACAGACATTTCATCTAATCCACCACAGACGCTCAGAATTTTTTAGTATATGCACAAATGTTGCTGTAAGTTAGGATTTTTAGGATTTTTGTGTACTGGAAGTTCATTGTTGCTGAACTTTTAAGTGATAATAAAGGTTTTTAATTGTGATTTTTAGATGTTCTGGTAATAAATTCCTTATGATGTAAATAGCCAATAATAAATTCCTCCTGAATGTAAACACTTATTTGAAACAAAACAAAACAAAACAAAACAAACAAACAAAAAAACTATTATCATTAATATACAACATTTGGGAGGGCTGTTTTCAAACATAATTACACAATCTGATCAAGATCAGAATTTAGCTTTTACCATGCACTAAAGAAAGATTCCAAGTGTATAAAAATGGATGTATTTATCTTTAACATACATCCATATGATCCAATACCTGAAAGAGTGGCTAAATATAAAGACATTTAATTAATAGCTTTACAGGAGCTTTTAAAATAATTTCATGACAAGTTTTATTATTAGTGGAACTTATAATTTCAGCTAAGGATAAAGAATTTACTCAAATAAAAATATCAGATTATAAACAACTTCAAAAACATTTCTTTTACTATATATTTTGGTGAGTATATAGCATATGCTTCTAAATGTTTTGAAGTACAGTCCACGTATTACAGGAAGTGTATATTTCCTGTACAGTCCACTTACTACAGTAAAAGAAACTACTTTGTAAGTACTTGATAGCCTGACAATTTCTTCTCAAGGACAGAGCTACAGATTTTCTCCAATCAGACCTGAAGGAAGTGGGTTTGTAGCTTCAAAACTCTTTAAATCATCTCAGGTTCAATAATAACAAAATTTAAACAGAAGCTTACATGACTATAATTACAGATAATTTCTTACTATTCATCCACCAGGTTAATGAGCAGGTTACTAGAAATTCCTTTTCACGTAGAGTACTCTATAGCATCAGTAGATGCTTAGGCGTGATTTTGATGGGCCCTTTGAAACGGGACAAAATTTGCTTTAACATCCGAGAAAAGACTGAACAATGCATAACTTGCATAACTTGCATGAAAGCAAGTTTCAAAAATTATGTAAACAAACATAAGATAATAAAAACCATGTTCACAGTCACAGATCTCTAATATTAAATCAAGTAGATCTAAACGTTTTTATCCTGAACAAATCAGGACAATAGGATTTTGACTATACTAGTTTACACAGTAAAATATATTACCATTGTTCTACTGCATTGAAAGCCTAGATGTACTGGAAAAAAAAAAAAGTAGCTAATTAACCCATTTATCACAAATACCAAACAGGCCAATGGCTTTTGTAATTATCAAGACAATTCAATTTTTGCTTTAGTGTGCAGGCTTGTTTGCTCCACTCAATTGGAGATCATCAAAATTACTTACAATACACTGTCTAGCAAAGCATGACAGAATTAGTCTGCTACAACCAATTAATTGAACTTAATAAAGCTTTTAAACCATTTTTGTTTATTACCATTCTTTTGGGGTTAATGATGTAGTCCTTCTTGGCTAGGGGGAATAATATATTTTTTTAAAAAAGAAAATTAGATTTTCAGTGTGTTAAGACAGACCAATAACTCTCCCTAATGGGTAAATAATAAATTATTCTTCAAAACCAATACTTAAAACATTATTTGTGTTCTCTAGTAAAACCTTCTGGCTACGTACAGTTGTGTATATACACAGTCAGATTATAGGCAAGATCACATATTATTAACAATAATTGCTGATTTATTTCTCACCAAATATGTACTAATTAAAATTAGTATTTGTAAATAAATCTGTTTTCTTTTTTATAGTGATCAATCTGATCATGATTTTATAAATATAATTCTATAAATTTTTATGCCATAGTACTTCATTGCAGTTGATAAGCCACAATCAAAAACAGGTGATAATGGCTTTAATAACAATGTCAATGCAATTAACATTCAGATATTCAAATGAAGTCACACCATGTTCCTATGAATGAATTAATGCTTATAAATCCTAATGAAATTGCTCCTCTCCTTTCTACTTTCTTAAAATAAAGAATATATTTAGTACTTTGATATTTTATTTTTTTTTAAATTGCACAATAATGGTCAGAAAAAATGCCATTCTCTATACCTTAACATCTATATATACATTTCTGCATACTAAAGAACCTACATTCTACTTTTGGAATGGGTAAGATAGTTGCAAACATTAAAGAGCTAAGCCTGAGCCCATCTGGGAGTCAATGCCTCTCAATTCAGAATTAGAACCATTATTAATATCTTCATATCTCAAGTTTTGCTAAAAATACATCTTCAACAAGGGATAAATAGGCAAAAAGAGATGGCCCCAATGGCAGTTTCTTCAATTGGTGTCCAACAGGAACTTCTGATTGAATGATTCAGTGATGTTCATCTCCATGCTGTGTGAAGAGCATGACTTCAGGCAGTCATCAAAAACACAATTTTGACCAGAATTTCAGCTTTTTCACTATTTTTCTGGGTTTTATGGTCACAAAACATTGCCTGCTAAATAAATCTAAAAAAAAATTCTGCATGGTAGGATTAGTCAAAGTCTAAAAAATCCACTGTCATTACTCATTTTGCTTTTATTCAGTGCTCTGTTGTGCTTAAACTGAACTGAAAAACGCTAATAAGATCAACTTCAATAATAAAGACCGTAGCCAGCAAGTAAAGTTAAGGGAGAAACAAGCTTTTGGTTTTAAGACTATGTTTTTGAGAGTTGAGAATACATTTTTCTTTTGTTACTTCATCCCAGACTATCTAGAATAGAAATAACATGCCATGAACAGCTGCAATAAAGGTGTCAAAACTATATTTATTCAACAATTACAATAATAGAAGATGCAGACGCCATTCAAATAGGATATTTTTATAACTTCTAATGATAATCTCTTCTACAGTAGCTATTTCTAAACCGTATTATGTGACCTATTCTCTGAGTACGCACATTCAATCCATACTACAAATCCACTCTGCATACAGATACCTGTCCTGTAGTCAGTCAGCAAGCAGACACTGCTAGCTCATTGCCTCCCCAAAAAATTGAGCTTGTGGACACAGAGCTGGAACCTCCCCAAACCATTTCAAAACTGGGGCAGGCATCCTGTGTGGAAGCACATATTTATGCACCTGTTAAAGTCCAAGCTGAGGCTTTCACTACAATTACAAAATAAAGAAAAACTCTGCTTAAATGTCGGTTTGGTACTCTACTAATGCACAAGATAGATGTAATTTGTACTACATCTTGAACCCGTGACACACTTCATAGCAGAGGCAGAGCTTCCCCTTGAGCGTACTCTTTTCTTCTTTCACTTTGAGAACATGGTAAAATTTAACATGCTGTGCAAAGCAACTTTTATGGACTCCTGTCCAACCTTTGATTCACTGTACTGTACAAGCCAACAGGATGTCTCCAAGTGGCTCTGTATTCCTTGAAAGATGACGTTATAGAAACAATTTCCTGTTGAAATTATGAGCAGAATTCTGACTTTGGGCAGCTACAAATACTCTTTTGCCAGAAATTACCTCTACAGCCTTTTAACTATTTTATGATCTTCTGTTCAGGCAGAAGCTCAAAGAGCTTGAAACCCATTATAATGAGGTTGGTTTTTTTTTGGTTCAAAATGTTGACACTGGGTGGCTAATACAGAACATGGCAAATGCTCTTACAGTGTTCAGATGAACTTTCCTTTAAGAATTCTTGGTTCATTTTAGTGAAATTTTACAAATAATGACTGCTGTTCAAAAAAATATATGTTTAATTATCAGTGTAGACAAAGCTAAGTATTTGATTTAATTTGACTAACCACCATAAAACTTTGAACTCCATGTTACAACCACTTCTTTGGACAGAATTCAATGACAAAATGTACTGCACAGAGGTGTGGAGATGTGGATATGAGTGATAAAATGTGTTTTACTTTTTTTTTTTCTTTTTTGGTGGTGGGGGGGGGAATGCATACTGTTTTAAGTTCTTGGAGAATACCTACATTTACATTTAAGATTAAAAAACACTTTAAAATACTCTGGTTTCCAGAAGACTTATGCTCTGCTAATCAATGGGGTGATGCTCGCCATATCCTGGGGGCTGCACTGGTCTCACTAATAATTCTAATAGGTTCATATTCTTTTAGTTTTGTTTGTTTGGCTGGTTGGTTTGTTGGTTTTTTTTGGGGAGGGGGAAGGGATTGGTTGGTTGGTTTTGATAGTGGTGGGTGTTTTTTGTTTTGTTTTGTTTTGTTTGTTTTCTTTTTCTTTGTTGTTTTTTTGTTGTTGTTGTTGTTGTTGTTTTGTTTTGTTTTGTCTTCCTTTTGGTGTTTAAGCTACCATCAGAAGTGCTTTTTTTTTTTTATTTCAGAAAATAGTATCTTTGAGATTGAACATAAAAAGAATAAAGAACAGCCAATTACTACCATTCTTTATAACTTTTAGTAATCAAATTAACCAGTTATGCACAGACTATCCTATACTGCTTACCTGTTTTCTCAACTGGACTTGTTATGCACAACAGTTATAATGCTAAAAGAATACAGTCACAGTGGCCATTTGCTGGACTGGAGTGTTACGTGACTTAGTATGATGAGGAATACTGACTTCCTACAGGATACAAGTGAGTCACATAGGAATAGTTTTATCTGGAGCTATTATGGCACTATAACCTCTATGAAAGTCAGTTTTCAGCAATCCAAGCACAATACCAAAACATCTAAAGCCATAAAATTGGTCCTTAATGTTGAAAACCAAGCTGCTTATTCACACTCACTGCTTTTCTTTAAACACCATCTCTCTGTTCTTGGATTGGGGTGGGAACGGCCTTCCTTCCTTGGTACACTCAAAGGGTCTGCACCTATCTGAATCTTAAACATAACGACTACAATGCTCAGATCAGAAAAAATAAATCACCCTTATTTTTAAAATATCAGAAAAGAAGCCTAACTCTAGAGTTTTGAGTATTTGACATAAATAATCCTAACAATTTCAGTGATCCCACTTTAACAAGAAAACCCTGAATACAAACTTTAGCTTTTTTCCTGCAACAAATATCAAAATTTTTGCAAAATTTAAGGAAAGTGTCTGCACAAGTGAGTTAGTACCACGTACCGAGCATAATGAGATATAATTTAAATAAGTCGTTTCTTCCATTAAAGTAATGTGTATCAATGAAATATGCTATAGATACAAGCAAATGTTCATATTCTCAATCAGTAATGTGCTCTTATTTTATTGCCTTTCATTAGACATAAACAATCACCTGAGATATTATGAAGTAAGAAATTATTCAGGCTTAAACCCAAAGCAACTTCAATTACCTCTTTATTTCAGGCATTTGAAGTGCTTAGTTATTCTTTCAGATTCTATTAAGACAATATTGCTGCTTTATTGCCAGTAAAACAGTGTGTTTTGAAGTCTTTATAATAAGATGCCAAAGGGACATCTGTATGTGGAACAAGCTGTTCGGTGTTTCCCTAAGAGATCTGTCAGTTGTGCTGAGTTCAACAAAATTCATATATCTGTATATAGAAATGCTTGTGCCAGTACATACAACACACTGTACTTTATTCCCATTTTGTATTTTTAAATATTCATTTGGGAAATTTCCATGCAAATGTCATTAGCAGTGGTCTGTCTTGTGTAAATAAGCTTTTAAAGTACAATTACATTTGGATGGTTATTACAGCTTCAGAAAGCAAAGACATCTCAAGGATTCTTTACTTCTTAAAAGTAAAACTACATTTAAGTGCTTAAATATATTGGTTAAAAACTTGCTGCTACAAAATCTGGGGTTGATGCCTTTTGAAAGCAGAAAGCACCACTAAAACTCCACATTTCACCAAATGAAGGGATAATAACAAGAAGGACAGATGATTCAATTTTGATAGATGTAGAAGCAGGCAGAGACATGCAGTGGCCAGCTGGAGTTTGACTGATTTTTTTCCCTGATATTTGATTGCTATATTTGTAAAAGCTTTTAATCATTCTTTATTTGTGTCATATCAAACTTCATCACGTTTACTTTGCATCACTTAGAAGTTCCATGTTCTAGATAGCATTTCAGCAGAGACCTTAGCATTTCAGCCTTCCTGTCTTCTCTGGGGTGCTCTCAGAAACATTTTAGGTGCACCTGCTTCAAGATTTGATTGAATACTATCACACAATCATTTTCTTACTCCACTTTTTTTTTTTTTTTTTTTTTTCCTTTCCTTGCTATCTCAATGCTTGTTTCTACAAAATGTTTCAGGACAATGGTAAGAAATAATGGATATGACCACTGTATCCATCCCCAAATGATTTATATAACACTTTGGGGTGTTTCTGTTCAGTAAACTAGACTCTAAGGATTAAGAGTGAATTTCATTTTCACACCACTGAGAGATGTTATTAGGTATTGCAGAGAGTGCCAGCCTCTCTGCAATCTCATGGCTAAGAAGCATGACATGTACCTCAGCTCCATTATGTATATAATAAAGAAATATTCAAGAGAAGTGAGAAGTTTTACTCTCTTGATGCTTATTTTAATTGAACTCTTATGTCAGCTTTTTAAGAAAGTTAATTTTCAGCAAGGACTATGTGTCTCCTTAAACATTCATTTCACCTAAGCAAATCTTTCTACCTGAAGAAATGAGAGGTTCTGGTACTTTTTCCTCAAATTGGTAACTACAATGAAATTACTAATTCATCTCACATTTCTGTGTGGCACTACTGTTTTTTTAATCAATGTGTGATGTCAGTACCAAGTCTGGTGCAGTAGTCCCAGTCCCCTTTTCCTCTTTCCCTCCTCTCCATTTTCTTTTTCTGGCGTTGCCCAATGTCCTTTTCCAGCACCATTTCCCTGTTTTTCTGTTTTTCTTTCTGGATGAAGATAGTCAAAGTAGATACAAAGGCCGTAATTCATTTGTTGAGGAGAAGTACCATCGCAACTCTTGCATTTAAATTGCTACCTTGCATTTATATTACTAAACTCTTTTCCACTTCAAACAAAACAGCATTGCCTTGTCCACACTGCTTACTGCAGGCTTGTCATCACAGGTGAAAAGGTGAAAATACTAGGACGTTTTTGTGTAACAACTGCATCTGCACTGTTAAAGGGCTTTTCTCTATTAATTAGATCATTTGGATTATTAGATTCTAAAGCATTATTTGGACAAACAGTGAGTACTCAGCTCTATATATATGGGGTCGCTTTCTCCCCCCAAGAATTTTAAGGCTAAGACTACAGAAACTGCCCCTTGACCACTGCTTTTCTCAGTCTACTCTCAAACAATGTCTTTGAGAACACTTACAGGCAGAGGCAAACTCATGCCAAGCTGACAGGTAAACAGCATGGGCAGGCTTAGACCAGTCAGCTTGAGACCATGTCTCAACTTCTCCTGCCTTGAGATGAACTCATCAAATAGAAAGTTTATGGAAAATATTTTTTCTACATTTCTGAGGTTGTTTTTTTTTCATTGCTTAGAATTGAAATATTTGCTTTGAAAAGGAAACTTTTAGAACAGAAATGCGTAAACAGTGTCTTACAGCAAAAAGTGTCAATGCTAAAAAAATAAAATAAATCTTAATTATGCACCTCATCCTTCTCATCTAAAATCCAAGATAGGTTGTCTTGTTCTTTACATAGTTTCATAGCTTGTTATGATCCAAAGTCTCCACTATAAAAGTGTAGACCATAAAATTGCTTTATAAGGTCAAAAAAATATTTGTGCCCTAACATGTCATAACAACTGTTTCTGTACATACCAAATGGGCAAGTTGCATTTTAGTCCTGCTAACAATATGGCCTTGATGCTTTCCATAAGCAATACTTGACCATGGTAACTAGAATGGATCATTATCAAATGAAAGAGCATGTAATAAAGAAAATAAAAAAATAAAATAAGAAAACATAAGAGCATGCTGCTGTCATTGTACAAGTGCTCCAGATAAGAAACAGCCCACAGTCATGGCTTGGTATAACTACCTAACATGTAAGGGAATATTTGCACTGCAAACGTTTATTCTGGAGCAGTCTATGAAAAGACTTTCCACTGAGATCCACAGATAAGCTTCAGAAACTAACCTTTCACTAGACTTAGAGTTACACCAAGGCAGCAGCCTTGGTTTTGTTTGAATCAAAAACAGGTGAGCATAAGTTATATGGCTGACACACAAACAGAGCTACAGCAGTGATATAATGCACAGCTACCACGGAAATCGCAATGCTATGATCAGACAGGTTACAAACACCAAAATCTGATCTAGACAAACATCTGCTTCTTGTTACCAATAGCTCACACCCCAGCAGTCTGCAAATAACTGTATAGGTTTCCTTCATTAAGTTGAGTTGTGAGATGTTATAGATAGGAATCTCTGCCACTGCATCATGCTACTCTGTTTTTCTTTTGTTTGTTTGTTTGTTTGTTTGTTTTCTGGATTACTTAAATATGATCTACCATGAAAAGAGAATACTTTCATGATACTTTCATAATATTTTACATAATACTTTCCATAACACTTTACAATTTTAAACTAGATTTCCTTGTATAACAAAAATGAAATAATTGTTTTTGTTTGTTTGTTTGTTTGTTTGTTTGTTACAATGCAGGATTTTTTTTGTTATTGTTAGTATTGAAAACCATTGGAAACAACAAAGGCAACGTCTGATATTCAATGCTCAATATACAAGTATGTATAATTAAAATAAGCCAAGCTGCACAAAGCAAAAAGAAAAAGCCCAACTTAAAAAGCCAAGTGCTTATCAAAGAGAATAAGGGTTTCAGATTGCTTGTCTCATAAAAAAAAATAATCTATTTAAAAAAAAAGAAAAAGAAAAAGAATTAAGCAACTATTTTAATAATGTAATGTCACTTCTGACATGGGTAAAAATGACAACACAAAACATTAAATCTCTAGTTTCGTGTGACCTATCACTGCAGTAAATGGATGCCTAAGTGATCCACAGCTCTAATGAACTGTAAACAACAGCAGAGAGTAAGTTTTTAGTAGCTAATAACATTTTAAATTATAAAATTAAATAAAAATGCAAGGAGAAACATCTAATACTGATGTGCACATATTCTGTCACAAATGATTTTCTTAGATAAGTAAAACTATGGAACCATTAACCAGTTTTCATTGGTTCAAGAAATTAAGAGAAAATATATGTATTTAAGCAATTCAGTCATACCTTGTTTATCAAAGAAATCACTAGTCATAACACCTAGACAGAAATATTTAAAAATATTTAACTTGTTTGTGAAATTAAAAAAGAAAACTCAGCTATTGTATATTTGGGCCTACTTAAGATTATGCACCTGTATAAAGTTAGGTAATTGTATTACAGCTATAGCTTCTTCACTTCAAAACTGAGAAGTATGCAGACTGGGAATGTATGCAGACACTGGGAATCCCTTGACAAAACTGAGATCACACAATGTCTCTCTGTTTTGGTCTAATTCTTTAATATCTTGGTCTAAATTTCTCCAAGAAAGATGTAGAAATTATCAACAAAAAACAAAATGTAAACTGTACAAGCAATACTAACAGTGGGAGAAAAGCTGGTCTGATAAGCATTCCAAGTATTATTTCTACTCTGTGATATTTCTACAACAAAGGAATATATAAATATATAAAAATATATAAATATGTAAAGAGATAAACACCTGGAGGGATACAGAATTTAAATGTTTATGCTTAGAAATATGTCACAAAGCCTACAGTGAAAACAATCACTCCAAAGTTTACGAGATCAGAGTTACAGTTAAGTAATGTTGAAATCTTTAGTCAAAATCTTTCAATAGAATTGCAGATGTTCATTCTGCTCTTCACATCTCAAAAGCCAATCATAGACTGATATAATTGTCAAAAACAGAATAATACTTTTAAATATCTTGAGATTACCATGTGCTGTCATGTTCTAGTATTTGTCCTTCTTTAAATTGTTTGAAAGCAAGATATTTTTAATTTCTTCGCTAGAATATATATGTGCTAGCTACTTTAAAACAATCAAGAGAACGCTGAATAAAGCAGATGGCATTGTAGCTATTAAGAAAGTTAAGAAGCTACTAATATAAACTTTTATTCCACTAGCAATTTTAAGGCTATAGACCTCTCTATCAACTTTACTAAACTATAGCATCATGGCAATTTTTCTAGTATTAACAGCTATGTACTGTCAGCCTGTGCCCTATAAACAGTTCATGCTTAATAAATTCCTCATAAGTTTTGTTTCCCTGAAGAAGAGCTCTAAAGAATATTTCTATGAGACATAAGTATTTTAATGCAAGAACTCAGTACAAGATTGTTTTAATTCCTATGCAGATCAATTACAATGAAAAAAAAAAAATTATCTTGAAAATCATAATGAAGCATGAAAAATTAGCTTTATAAAATTGTAATTTAATAAATGAAGATTTTTCTTTTTTTTTTTCTTTCTTCCCAAATCTGACTGCAATCCAGAAAAAAAAAAAAAAAAAAAAAAAAAAGGCCTAGTCTGTTGAGGGCAATCAGAGAAATGTGAGTGATTAACATATCCGTATTCTGTCTGCCCTCACACTTCAAAGCAAGGACAAAACCCACCCCCTTAGCTGGCTTTCATATCAATATACTAACAGAGGCTATTTTTGCAATTGAACTGTGGAGTCCTAAAGGCATCTTTTTAACTTCACCTACCTACAAAACACAGATAAACATTTGTACTGATAAACAGCAATGCCATTAAGTTACTTGTCTCTGTGTACTTTCCTAATGTGAGAAGAGATAGACCTCCAATGGCATTACTGGTATCTGAGTTCTTGTAACTTACAAAATAAAATACCCTTTTATTTTAATTCATGCTCAGTGGGTATATCTTTTCTTCTAATAGCAGAATGTGTCAAGTAAGTGAAGTTCATAGCAGAAAAAAATCTAGGTCAAGACAGTACAAACAAACAAACCAAAAAAAAAACGCATTTAGCTCATGATCTTTGTGCTGAAAATAATTGCAGGCTGGAAGAAAATGTGAAGGAAGATTTACATGTTTCATCCTCCTTCTTTCTCATTTGCACAGGGCTAGAGACATGACAGTAGCTAGACTGACCTTTAGTCTCGGACGTTATGACTGTTCTTATGTTCTAGATTTTTCTTAGTACAAATCAAAAGGTGAATAAAAGGCTTGGATCAGGAATGGCCAGACCTTCAGCTCTGGCTGCCAACACAACCAAGTCAGCTACATGAAGCTGGAATAGTAATTTCCTACTTCAACAATCTACAGACTTCAGGACTCTCAAGGGCATCACAAATTACAGAAGCAGATGTAGTAAGGGGCCCTGGAAATCATCTAGTCCAACCAGCTCAGAGATGGGCTGAAGTCAAATCATAACTTTAAGTAAAACATACTGCAACTTATTTTTGCATAGCTGCAGTATCAGATGCAAGCAACTATTTTACAATTAACACGAGGCAATATTTGAAAATGAGTATGAATTGGTAGATACAATGGGCATTTTATGTGAAAATAAAATATACAACATTGGACATGAAAGTTTGGTCTCAAGACTATGCTGCATTTTGCTTCTTTCAACTGTCAAAACACTTGTCTGGTGGCCTTGTGACTGCTGGCTGGCCTGGTGTAGCTCATGCTAGTGGACACTAGTTATGGCTTGTGGGCAAGCCTGTGTACCTGCTGCCTACAACACCAAGCCCATTTAAACTGCAGCTAGGAACAAAGGAGAAAGGAACTGAAAAGGAAATGTACACACACACACAGACCCCAATGCAAGGAGACACACACGTTGAACATGGCAGTCCTCTCAGAGAAAAGGGATAGACAGTAAGAAGATTTTGTATAAGTCCTTTAACATATTGTTAAAGAGCTTTTCTCTAGCAACTAGATCATTTGGACTATTAGACTTCTAAAGCATTATTTGGAGTAACAACAAAAACTTCATTCCATATGTATATACACAGACACAGGTGAGGTGTGTTTCTCTTTTCCCTCTCATTAGATTTTGAGTTAATGAAGTGGATGATACTAATGAATTAAAATATCTCTTTAGAAAGAATCTGATTACAAGCAAAATAATCCAAAAAAATCATTTTGGTAGATTACCCTATTATTCAAGTAAAACACGGATCCATAAACTTATGTGATCAAATTTCTATTGGAAATTTCTTTAAGCATTTATGAAGGTTGAAGCACTTGTGAACGTTGTACTTACTAAACTTCTCAGTGCAAAAAGTAAGCACCCTTTGAATATGTTGTATGTTATGTTTTCAGTTTTCAGACGTTAAGGCATAATACTATTAGTAGATCTGTTAATCTATGAACACCAGGGCTAATTTTATGAAAAATATTAAATGGCTTGGAAAAAAGTTAGTAAAGTCAGCAGTTATTCTTTTTCACACTCCCAGCACATCCCAGGATGGTATCTCTTGAGAAGCAATTAGCTTTGTCAGGACAACAGAATTCAAATGCACAAAGATGTTGCTTCTTCTATATTAAGAAACATAATTAATAAAGAAATTATAGGAAGTTGTCACAGAATACCCAATTATTGTAATAATAAACTGTTTCTCCCAAAGCTCAGGGGAAAGTATTCACAACATTAAGGTGGCAGAAGAAATTACTGTTCAGTTCCTTAAAGGAAAAAGGAAGCCAAATGGCACTGTTGTTACTGACTGGCTTTAATGGATTGTTGAGCACAGATACAACAATAATACAAAATTTATTTATACTGTGCAAAAAAATATGTCAGATTGAAACCAGTTAGAGCTAAAGCTTTATATTTTATTTGGCATTCAGCAACACATTAATGGTAATGACTAGGATGATGACAAAATGTCTTGCACAATGTGACACTACCAAGCTTTTCATTGTAATTATAAAATATCAAGCGTTTCTTGGCAAGGAATAGTGTCTTACCTCAGCAAACTTCCTGTAAGGTTTCTAATATGTTTGCAATATGCTTATGTAAAGCAAGACTATTTGGAAGCTTAAATGTGATGAGATTCTTTTTATCTGCCCAGATATTTCTTGTGTACTGATTACTGTGAAACCCAGATGTCAAATACAAAATGTGTCTGAAAGTGTTGCCAAGTCATTAAAATCACAATAAGTAAAGCTATTAAAATTCCAAGAAAACTGATAAGAAATTTCTTAACAATAAAAGGTAAACAATGGAAGCAATCTTCAAAAAACCTAACTAGCAGTCATTTCACAAGTTAACAGCAGAATCCAAAATTGTTTGTAATTCTAAATTGACAGTTTCTTGATACCAATAACTCCACACAATTTTAACTATGAAACTATCACAGAAATTACTTGCTTTCAAGATTATATAGAAATAAAAGCAATTCAGATTCTTGCTGTTTTGAAAGCTACATCACTTCTGACAGACAATAATAATAATAATAATAATAATAATAATAATAATAATAATAATAATAATAAAGGTTTATTTATTTACACAGGTTTCAGGACAAAAAGTCACAACTAACTCAAATGACAGTGAGTAAAGAACAAAGGTTTTCAACAGCCTAGCTTTAACTTTTAGCATGCTTTCTAAGACACTGTATGTCTCTTTTTTCCTCTGTACAGTAAGAAAAGCTCATCATCTTTCCTGAAGTACCAAGGCCCACAGTGTTTAGTCCTAATCTGCAAATTGTTTTTGAAGTTCATAGTGTTTTTTTTTTTCCTATGTTTCTCTTTGCAATTCAGAAATGGTTAAATCCTCCAATCCAGAGTTTATGAGGTGTTGCTGTGTCTCCAGCTTATTGAATATTCCACTTGGGACATTCTTGATATGACACCATTTCTGTTAAATATTTCATCAAATGTAGCTATTTCAGCAATTTTTATTAAAACAAACAAACAAACAAACAACTACAACAAAAAACCACCACATTCACAATGCTTAGTTAAATTGATCATGGATTTCAAACACAAACATTATCTCTGGTGGTTGGTGAGGCATACAAGGAATCAAAGCTTTATTACACATACCAAATAACGTATTATACATATCAATAACAAAACTAGTTAGTATTCTGGAAAACTCTGCATGACACATAAAAATGTAAGATCCTGTAAATGGCAGAATGTAAAATGGCAGAAGTTAGTTTCCAAATTTTAATGTCAATTGTGCTATACAAACAGCTATTAGTACTTTTATTAGATATGTGCACACACACACAGACACAAATGAATTAGAAGACTGAAAAGACTTTCCTTAAGACAAGGCAATTTAAGATTTTGCAAAAAGACCTGAAGTGATAGCTAGTAAGGACATTGTAATTCGATGTTAATCATCCACTGCCATAGCAGAAGCTTTACTGCAAAATATCAAAGATTAAGTGAAGACTTTTTCCATTAGGAAAGCTGTTCCATTAGGAAAGCATATCTACTTCATAAGTAGATATGGATGCGAACTCTTGACTGTAAGACAAATAGGGAACATGCTGATAACCTCTTTTGGCATAAAATGGCACTTTCTTCAAAACCAGAACTTGGGAACTGAATGGCTGTACTGAATTTCTCCAACATTTATATTAATAATAATAATAATAATAAAAGTTTAAAATTGAATAGTTCAAATAGTTCAAATGTTTATAAATTTGAATAATTTAAAATACAAAATATTCTTAAAGAAATTGATCAAAAAAATTGCATGACTGGCACTTGCTCAGATTAGAATATTTTTTACCAGGCCTTCCTGTACTTTCAGGTTCAAAGCTAATATGGAGAGGCATATCCCCACCCAATGACAAAGATAAGCCCTTACAGTTTCACATTGACTTCAATAGCTGCTGCCTACGAGACTAAACTTAATACCACTTCCACTCTTCATTGAGGGTTAACTATACATTTTACTTCTACAACTTTCCCTTGCTACATTGCTTCTTTCCAAAGTATGTCACACGGATATTATTTGAATATTCCTCAACAATACACACCAGTGACAATGACAACTTAATTAAGAATTCATGTATTATTTTTCAAAGCCTAGCCAGAATTATACAATGTTGATTTAAAACAAAACAAAACAAAAAAAATACACACACACACAAAGGAAACACCTACAAAGGAACAGTTCCACTGGGTTCACAAATACTTATATGATAAATATATTCAAAAGTACAAGAGATTATTCACACAAATAAAACTTTTTGTTATAAAATATTTTCTTCTACTAATGTCACTGTGACTACCATCAGGGAATCAATTAATTATGTAGTTTAAAAAGTTAAAATATTTATGTCAAATTTCTCTCTTATCTCTGGTAGGGTCTCAAAACATAAACTATACTGATAATACCATGAATATTTATACATTGCTCAGCAGAGAAAATTAATGCAAATTAAATAACTTATAATGTTGGTAATATTTGTCTGGGATCCACCTTTTTTCCAAATCATTCTTATGTTGCAACAGCTATATCAGTATGAACTCTGGGAAATATTACAATGGTGCTGTTACATGTCAGTGCTAGTTTGGCATCTGGAACCAGATTATTTACTTGCAAGAAGCTACAGATATAGCCATTTAGAAATAGCCTTTCATAAACAGAAGTGACAGACGTGAAGAAGTTATTCTACCTTTTTCTTGCAGTAAACTAGACAAGTCTGGTTAGGTCATCCTTTAAGATTACAATTAGCACAAAGTGCTAATTTCTTTCTTTCTTACTCAATGTAAGAAAGAAAGTAGACATTCAAAATATCTATGTGTATATATAAAACATAATAAATAGGTGGATATTTAAAATAGAGAGGTGTTAAAACAGAATCAAAAGACCATGGAAACTAGCTTTTATGAAACTCAGGGCAATGGTACAGTACTTCCCTTCAAAATTATATATCAAATTTTTCACAAGCTCTACATTTTAATCACTTTCAGGAACACTTAACTTTCTTATGCATTAAAGTATTGTTGATCATTTAAAACAAAGCACATATACTTGGAAGCTGATAGACACTGAATATAGCCTAAATTTCTGTTAGACATCAGTAAAATGACATTCCAGACAGGATTCACTTGTAGCAACCACCATGTTAAAAAAAGTCACTTACTTGCTTACTGTCTCCCTGGCTAGAGAACAAAGGAGTATGCTGAACCATGCAATCCTTCTGCCTGTAGAAACAGAGAAAAAAGATACAAAGTACATTTGTTCTAAAAGTTCACTTGAGTTTTAGAATTGTTTGAGGAGGAGAAGTAGTTTATGAGAATTCTCCAAATTTTCTTGTTCTGATTAAGGGCTCTTCGGGCAAGAGGCAACATATTTCTTCTGCATACCCCCTAGACTTTTAGCACATCTCCAAATATCACATTTGCAAGCTGACTCCAAATGCTAAAAATGGGTCCAGAGAAGCCATTTTCTGTGCCCAGAAACCCAGGGTAAGGAATATGAATACCCACCTAGAATTCACTTGGGGTTTGCAGCAGAATGGATGCTACAAAAACTCATGAACTTCATTTCTTTTATTTTTGAAGGACTCAAAATCCTGAGAATAAGTATCAGCTAAAAATAAATAGTTAAAAATAAATAATTTTCTGATTGGAATAAATATTCCAATGAAGCCAGTTGTAATTATTGATCTTCACTCATCCTTTCTCCTTCAAATATAGGTTTCCTGACGTGCATATTAATCATTCCATATTAAACTTGTAAGTTACTAGCAGGCAGGGGTAGGATGCTGTTGTATTCATAGACATTTCATAGTCTATGAACACTGTTCCTTATAAGCACAAATCTGAGCCTACAATTTTAATTCTACATCTCATTTGATAAGGAGAATTTGCATTCCTCAAACAAGGACATCAGTGCCAAATTATGTAACACTGGTTGTTAGGTATGCCAGCTACACTAGGTATAACAGGTGGTTTCATAGGAGGCTGCTTCAAATTTTTAGATAAAACAACTTCAAAGAATACCCTTTTCCAAGGAACAAAAAGTTGACTGCACAGAAGGAAACACACCATGTGCTGTGTTAACTGTTGCACTTATACCAAGAGACACCAAAACAACAGTAATTTTTAGCTGCGTTAGAAAATACCAAATGGTGCTGTAATGGAGATTGTAATTTTTCTCTCCAGGTTGCTAGATAATAATGAACATGAACTAATGGTATCAATTCATCCATAAGTCTATACTACATTTTTTCCACTAACACTTTTTGCAACAAACTACAGGGATATAGAATTATCTGGTATTTGCAAATAGCCATAATGACAACCTCTTACCTGTACAATTATCTCTCATCCTGAGCACCTTATTCTCTAGAGAACTGAGTTGCCTACTATACTTTATAGAACTTTATGCAATAAAAAGATTTGAGTATTGTAGATGGGTGCATCTTTCCTATCTGCAGTGCAGAGGTTCAGTATGGACTGGCACATCTGTATGTTGTTTTTGCTGAAAAGAGAAACAACTTCCTTTGCAACTACTTTGATAAAATATTGCAACCTCCAGCAGCAATGCATTCAAGAAATTTTAATACAAGTGCACAAAGTATACTAAATGGGTTAGTATTTAAATCTATTTGCTTACTTCTATTAGCAGTACTCTATTCTTGGCAGAAAAAAACAGTATAAACATTCTGGAACCATCAATCATGAAACATACCAGCAGTGCTAATGAGGGTTAGGTGGTTACTGTCACTAACATTTTAACTCTGCTATTTAAAGGTCCTCTCAGAGTAGACAGTAAACAGGAAGGTTACTAAAAGGGCAATGCCACTAACCTTTTGTACTCTTGTCTTGTGTCAGTGCTTCTACCACACTTAACCTGGCAGCAGGCATCACTACGGAGAGTTAGGTTAAGGAAAAAGGGTAACACAGACAGATGGATACATAATCACAAGAATATTACAATAATTACAACTGTTCCAATAGCTCATATTGGTAAGAGAAAGAGCTTTGTGCTGTGATGATTCCTTTCCTTTCCTTTCCTTTCCTTTCCTTTCCTTTCCTTTCCTTTCCTTTCCTTTCCTTTCCTTTCCTTTCCTTTCCTTTCCTTTCCTTTCCTTTCCTTTCCTTTCCTTTCCTTTCCTTTCCTTTCCTTTCCTTTCCTTTCCTTTCCTTTCCTTTCCTTTCCTTTCCTTTCCTTTCCTTTCCTTTCCTTTCCTTTCCTTTCCTTTCCTTTCCTTTCCTCCCCTCCCCTCCCCTCCCCTCCCCTCCCCTCCCCTTCCCTTCCCTTTTCTTTTTCTTTTTTATAAAGGCCTGTTAAGTAGACAAACAACCCTCTAAGAAAAAAAAAAAAAAAGTAGATAGTTAATTTCTGTCAAAATGTTGGATCCATGTTTTGCAAAACATTACATAATATAGAGGAAGGTATTGTATTAAGTCTTTCTAGAAAACACACAATATAAGTGAAGACTTAATACAGGAAATATATCATGAAATACAAAGTAAGTGAAGGGGAAACCACAATTTAATCTAAACAGTGAAACAATCAGCAGAAGTTGGGAGAATTATTCTGGTCTTGGAAATCTTTAGTAGCGCTAAAGTCAGGAAGAAAAGACATACAGTTCAATCAACAGCTGCCCTACCTACAGACCATCTACCTTAATCTCCACTGCAGACCAATTGTTGAACACTTCAGGTAGACACTTTGTTCAGCCATACATTCTACATTTGCTATATAACATCAGGAAAAACAATTAAAGTGTTCCCCAGAAAATTCAGAAATATGTCAAAACTTCACAAATTCTGAGTAACAAGACAGACTTCCAAAATTGTTAATGAGAATGAACATAAGGGATAAAAACTAACACTCAAGAAACAATTCAAATTATTTGAGCAGCTTTTATAAAAACTTTTAATGTTCAATACCACACTGCCAAATTCCAAATATTTTGTCTCATGTTTGAGTCATTAACAACATAAATATCAGTATTTATCATATAAATTAATAAATAGACAGTCTGACAGGTGGAAGACTGCATCCCTGAAACTGCGGAAAGGATTCAAACTTGCAATGTTCCATAGGACAGACAGTCAATTGGGTTTCTGTTGTCACTATATACTTTTTATCTTCTTTCTCTCTGTGTATTTCAAAGGTCCATACGGAAGGTAAACATGGAAATTTTTAAGAAAACAACAAAAATTAATGAGATTGACAAATCTGGTTTGGAGGAGGGAGGCGTTTGTAATTTTAAAACCATGTAGAATGCATAACACTTGGGGAGGACGAATAAGAAATTGTGTACATGGTCATATCAGATATATAAAATGGTTCTGAAACACTAAACAAAGAAAAATAAAAATAAACAAAAAATGAAATTGTATTATACTGTACTTAAACTTAATCAGTACAAGGAATTTAAACCAAGTGATCGCTAAGACAAAGTAGTACCTAGACAGATCATTCATTCACAGTGGCATTGAATAAACTTAATATCTTCTTAAATGCATGCTTTGAGACATAACATATTTACATCATGGCATTAGAAAGAGACTTACCTGATGTGTAAATAATCAATAGCTGCCTGTTACACAAAGACAGAACTATAGTTGATTTAAACTTAGGCTCTCCTCCCCTCCTTCCATTCCCCCCCCCTTCCACCCTCTCCCCCCCTTTCCCCCAATGTATTACAATATTTATTCTAGCTGAATACACTGAAAAGGAAAGTATTTCTAAGAGTATTTATCTAAAACATAAGAGAAATATTTTTTTTAAGAAAAACATGTAGAAAAGTGACTTTTGATGATTCATAGAGCATTTATATGTATCTTACTGTGGATTTAGTAACCTGATATGCTGTCTTTAACCATAGAATTACTACTAATAATCACGTCAAGTACATGAGTAAAATTTCTGAACGTCAGTTGTTAGACACTTGTGACAATTTCATTAAATATTTAATACAAATTTTTATCATGATATGGGCATCATATTTCACTTTAAAATTTACTGACCATAGTAAAGCTAAAACAGTAGCTATGTAGACTTGGGAAATTTAATGACCCTGTTATGCTTTCGTCCATCTAAAAACTTGGTAATGCAGATCTTTAACTCTATTTCCATTTAGACACTGTAAAAGAACATGATACAGACATTTCTTTCCCTGAAAGCTACCAAATCATCAGAGCCTGTGTGAGAACTGCTAGGTGTTGCAAGGCCAAAGATATTGTCTTCTTTGACCTCTAACAAGACAGAAGAGAAATCTTGTGAAACTCTTTAATGCTAAAATGTTCCACTTAGCACAAGAAGCAATTTAAATTCAAGAGTCTGCTTCAGCATGCTTCAAGCACTATGAACATAAAATATAATCAATCTTTTCTATAAAAAGGTAAAACAAGTCTGTGGTAATAGTATATATACTAAATTATTTTACTAGTAACCATTTTAATATCACTCTTAGATCTCCCTCCTAACACTAAAAAGGTAAAGACAGCAAATATATACCTACTTTATCTTGTTTATAGCATTAACAGAGGTAACTCTACAAAGCCTCTACTTTCAGCTTTTATCGTAAAATTAAACATTTTATACTGGCCTAAGAATCTGCAAAAGTAGTGTTACTATCAAATTTCAAGAAAGAAAGTGATAGTTAGAAAGTAGTTTATTATTAAGATTATTATTATGGAGCCATAATCATATATATATGATTATATATACCAAATAATTATGTTTTTTTTGTTTTTTTTTTTTACTTTCAATTTCATTTTTTTATTAATATCTTTCAACTACTCCAGTATTAATGTTGTTTCCCAATGTTTTCTATGTAACTAGACACGTATTGATGTTGGCTGGGATAGATCTGATTTTCTACATAGCAGTTCATATGGTGTTGTGCTTTGGATTTGTCACCAGAACAGTGTTGACACCACATTGATGTTTCAGCTTTTGCAGAACAGAGTTTATATACCAAGCCAAGGTCTTTTCAGCTTAACAGCTGAAACAGCTGAACAGTGCCCCACCACTGGGGAAGCTGGGGGTGCACTAGAAACTGGAGGGGACACAGCCAGGACAGCTGACCCAACTGACCAAAGGAATGTCCCATACCAGATGACATACTCAGCAACAAAAGCTCAGAGAAAGAGAAAAGTGGAGATGTTTGTAGTTAGAGTGTTTGTCTTCCCAAGTAATCATTAGGTGTGTTGAAGCCCTACTCTTCCACAAAGGGCAACACGTACCTGCCAATGTAGTAGAAGTAGAGAATTAATTCCTTATTCTGCTTTACCAATATGTGCAGCTTTAGCTTTACCTATTAAACTGTCTTTATCTTGACCCACCAGTTTTATCACTTTTACCCTTCCAGTTCTCTTCGCCATCCCACTGTGTATGTGTGAAAACAAGTGGCTGTGTGGGGCTGAGCTGCTTACCAGAGTTAGACCACAAGAATAAGATACTCTCCAAAATATTTATAGAATAGATGTATCACTCTCATGAATTCTTAAACTCTTACCATCCCTAGGATAGTCTCAGAGGAAAGCTTATGCAACACTGAAAGAGGAGCTTTTACTTTTATAACATTGTCTGAAAGCATACAGAATATGTAGTTTTCATCCTTCCATCCAATTATCTAAGACAGCATCTAAAAATATCATTAGCATTAAACAAAACATTGAAATAGATTATAATATTGCAATAAACATTGTTTTATGTTGCAGGAAGCACGGCCGAAAGCACGACAGACACCAGTAGAGTCAGATCATGCTCCATTTTATTGCCCAAATAGCCTAAGTTTTATAGAGAACTTAACAGGGGTGGACAGTGTTTCACACAAGATTATTGGTCAAAAGCACTCAGACAAACAGCTACAAGAAAACAACCCCACCTGCAAGAAAACAACCCCCTTGTGATTAGCAGTCACATAGACCTTGTCCTTGAGGCCAGCTACTGGTAACAATATTTTCCTGAATTCCTCAATTGGGCGATGTGGGAACACTGTCATGGGAACTTCTCATAGTTGCCCTGGTAGCTTGGTTTGCTCAGCTACAGCAAGCCATGGGATTTTTGCTGTTTCAAGAAATCCCTCAACAGTTTTATACTGTTAGAAATTAGAATTAATGGTTTCAAAAGCTATGTCAAATCTAGAGTGAAACCAAACGATGTGATTTTGAAACATGTCTCAGTTGTCTTTTTATTTTTATTATTTATTATTTATTTTTTTTTCTTAAAGAACATGGTCTAGCTAGCCTATTCCCCTTATACCACCACAGTGGTATTTCTGCACTGCAAAATTAAAAGTTCTGTGTTCCAACTAATAGAACAAACCCACCACTTAAAATGCAAAACAAAACCAAAATGCTCCTAAAGTGATTGTTTCACCATCTTCTTGCTGCAGGGTATAATCTTTTTGTCAGTGTGCAATGTCTTCATTACATTCTGCAGCAGTGCTGCAGGTGGAAATGGTGCTTGCAGGGTTGGGAGACTGGCACCACAGCTCCCCTGCAGTGCTCAATGTTTACCAGCTGTAGGTCAGATAAACAGTTTATACAGCATGGGCAAAGTGTTCACAGATGAGCTTCTTTTATTGCCACTTCATAGTCTAACTAGCACTGAGGATTGCTCACAGCATCCTCGGTTGCAACAGAGTACTTCAAGAGAAGAAACTGACAGGAGAAATATTCCTTAAATACTCATACTTCTCTGAATAGATTTAGCACAGTCTAAAAAGAAATGGAAATATGAAGTGGAATTAACTTTTTCAGAAATAAAGATTTAGTAGGTGACCTCTTAAACTGATGTTAAAAAGTCAGGTGATATAAGGAATCTGCACTTTGAAATTATCAAAAGTATCATTGGTTTGGTAACAAGAAAATTGACTTTGCTGTAGATCTAGAGACCAAGAATCTTCAGTCTCAAAACAGACTATTGGCAAACTGCTTTTTGCTTTTTAAAGGTCATCTGCCTTATCCTTCCAAGATCCAAAAATGGAAGGCAATTTTTATAAAGAAAACACTGCAGTCCGTTTTTTTTTTTCTAGACTGGGGAAGTAACATGCATTACACAATGATAAAAACAAGTTATCTCTGACTATCTATTTCTTACTGTAAAATGTAGGATATTAGAAATGCAAGAAAAGATGCAGACAAAACTCTTCTCAGCTAATACATCTCTTGTTTCAGAAAACTATTTTCAGACAAGTATTTCTCAAGAGTTGGACTTGGTGATCCTTGTGGGTCCCTTCCAACTTGGGATATACTCTAATTTTATGACACTAATTGAAACTATTCTTCATTCCTAGTTTGAATGACAACACTTTTATCAGCAGTAGAGAATGGAAACATACATGCCAGTAGTTATTTCAGTTTTTAATCATCAGTGGCAATACTTTAGAGGTTGTGTCACATCAAGAACATAACTTCTTAAATCCTGAATTTGTTTCTTGAAAGAGAAGCAAGCTCATTCTATACTGAATCCACAGAAGGTAACACTGTACAAGTTAACCACAAAATTCAAAGCTGCAGGAATGGTGTGGTTTTACATACAGAGCTTATGGCATCATCCCCCGATACTCAGCATAGTGAAAATGGTAAATATTAACTGCACAAGGTTATACCCTGATCATTATTAACTTCAGCTCCACTCTGAAAAAAGAAGCCATGGTTACTATACAGATGTTTAACATCTGCCAGCTGAAACTATACACTCATTTCACCAACTGGGTGGGAAAAGAAAGAAGAGCACGTGCTATCATCACACTCCATACATTTCTGCACTTCCCTGACATATTATTATGCTGTGATAGCATATTTTTCTTTAATTCCCTCACAGAATTTTATTTCTTGACTGCCTGTCAGTGAAGTTTGACACATTCTTAAATGAATGTTTATTACAGTCATTTTGCTTTTTTATGTGAAGTTCAGGCTTGTCTATATATGGTGTAAGTTCTTCCTCAATCATATTTCAAAAACTGGAAGAGAGCATTCCAGCATTCTTCCTTCCTAGCAAATTAAACTGATTCCATTTCATTTTTATCTGGAATATTTATTGTGTGAATTGCCCAATTTTGGGCAAATTTGGCCCATATTTGGCCAAATTACTATGTGTAATTTCTCTTATGATCCTACATAAGAAGGAGAAAAAAATAAAAATAAATAAAAATATTATTTATTGAATGGTAACTGCTAACATTTTACATTAAGGAATATAACACCATGTAATATCAAGACTGTATTAAAAGTTTTTCCTAATGGAAAAAAAGAATAAACATTTATGCATTTAAAACCATATGCTTTTGAAGAAGTCAGGATGAGAACTTCAATAAAATATAAAATGCATTACACTGCAAATCTACAGTACTACAGTTACCAAGTTTCATATACAACACATGCTGTTAAGGTGGCCTCATTGGTCAATGAATGCCCTCATTTGAACACAATATTTTGTACTCTCTACTAAAAAGAGAGACAGTATATACATATTAACTTGAAATGTCACTTCTATAATGTTCTCTAAACCTAAAGTTTGTATATTTTAACAACTTCATCTTGTATAATTTATTAAATATTGCCATCCAGTGGTAAGTAGCTCTTATCACAATGAAATGCTCTCTATAAAAAATCCACATTAAACACTAAGCGCTTACCTTTCATGCAAGCACAGAAAATATTTCAACAGTTTACATAAGTGTACAGTTTACATGTAAGCCAATATTTATAATGCTACTAAATTCCTGATCATATTTTAACCTATGTTAATTACTTACAAAGACAATAGTAAACGTTAATTATTATCTATTTGAAAGGACAAATTTAATGGTCATGGTAAGGCAGAAATACCAGTCCTAAAGCTTTTGAATTCTGTTATAACATCCTTTGTCATTTATTCAGATGCTTTTTTACTATCAGGGTTTCTGAGTATGCAGAAGTGTAAGCAAGATGGTAAAATTCTATCTATTGATTCTATCTATTAATTCTAATTCTACCAACTCATGCATAACTGAATCAACACCAAAAGGGAAATCATGATACTATTGTTTCATCTCCTAAGCACCTCTCTATTATTCGTTTCTGATGAAAGATACACTTTGAGTGAAAATATATTAAATCAAAAAGCATTTAGAGAGATGCCAAAATCTGCTTTCCAAGCAGACATACTGGTTGCTACTGACTGTTTACAGACCTTAAGAACTTGAAGCCAGAAGTACAGAAGCACATTTCCTTGTAATAAGTAGAGCACTGAAGAGCCATCAGCAACCTAAGATCTCATTCTTCTGTTCTGCTTTATAATTCTCTGTGAGTTGCCAGCATAAATCACAGTTCTCTTCAGTTAATGAAGACTTAGAAATTTCTTTATATAGTGTAACAATATAAATCTATCTGGCCATCCCATTAGACCTGCCTTTCAAGGAACAAAGTATACTTCCTGGAAGTAGTTCAATGCAAATACCTCTGCTTTTTTCTTTTCATTGACATTCCATTAAAGAAGCTATAGATGATAAATGTTGTATTTAACAGACAAAACCACATATCTATATGTAAATCTCTGAGGAAAAGAGCATGCACATTCAGAAGTGGGCCTTGATTTCTGTATGTATGAGAGGAAAAGTAACTTCTGCAAACAAGCTAACCAGAAAGTGGATGATTGATTATAAGGCAAAATGAGAGAGAAAAAAAAAAAAAAGGAAGAGGAGTGAAGCAAAGCGAAGAGAGGAGAAGTGAAGCGAAGCAAAGAGAGGCGAAGCGAAGAGAACAGAAGAGCCTGAAATTTAATGCAAAACAGCAACAGGTAAGTAAGGTAGAGCTGGATCACACACAGCCATGCTAACGTACCTCAGTCTTCATCTGCACTTCACATTTTCAAAGTTCTAACCTTAACTGAAGATGTAATCTTGTAAATCATGCTGAAAACTGAGGAAACATTTGTCTGTGCATGTACATGAAATCTTTCTGGCAAAGGATGGGGATTAACAAACTCATAGTACTTGAGAAATTGAACACGTGTGCAAGTTTCTGAGGAAGTTTAATGCACCAAAACTACTGCATTAGTACTGCAGCTCCCTATCAGTTAAAATGCATGCTGCTTGATAAAGTTAGGATTTTGAATGTGACAGAGCAATAGGAAGATGAGATCATTTCATCCACAGCTGCCTATTTAAAGGTTAAAAAAGGTTCTTCCAGGCTGTCTCAATGCTTAGTAAACAGTGGCTAGCAGTCCTAGTAACAATCCATTGACCCCTTCTGCTCCCGTGTAATTAATGACTAAAATGTCAGCATTGTGTGGAGGTAGGACTGTATTCCCTTGCTTGTATTTCTCTGCTTGATGGATTTAATCTAAAAAAAAAAAAAAAATCAAAAAAATAAACACACACACACACAAAAACACAACAGTCTACAGAACAGAGAAACTCATTATTTTAAACTAGCAAGCAGTGTGCTATCAGCCTGGTTAAGTCCCTTCCAACCCCAGCAGAGATCTTTTACCATATCATCAGGCAATCAAAAAACTTGCTTTGGGGTGTGTGGGGGGTAGTACTTTGTGCATAGCATAGGATAGATACACTGGACATGATTTTCTGCTGCAAAATCAAGCCAGATAGATCCTGATTTTTAGTGGCATGTTCCTAGCCTAACAAACATTACACCATTTCCAATGCACTGACTGGGAGGTTCAATTGTCCAACAGATGTTGCAGAAAATCCTGGAAAATAAAGTCTTCATAGACTGCCTTCTGAGGTATTTCACTGAGGTATTTCATCAAATTTTCAATATTGAATCAAACTAAGTATCAATAAAACAGAGCTCCTAATCTAAGATTTTATGATCTGGTTCTTCTTGGCATGGATCCTAATGATAGGCTCACCAGGTTATCATCATCTCTCCGATCTTGGCAAATGGAAATTTGCTCTGCTCATTTCCACCCTCCCCCCAAAAAACAAACAAACAAACAAAAAAAACACTACTGTAACTTATTTTCCAAGACTTCTCACTTCACCATGTCAGACTTTTGCTTTTCTCTTACAACTTCTACCTCCCCTTCTCTGATTTACCAAACTGTCTGTTGCTTTTGCCATTTGATCTACGCCATCCTTTCCGGCATCTCTCCTTTACCATCTCTCCGTTATCCTTCAGCATGATAGCTTTAGCTCAGCTGGTCATTAATATCAGCCTTCATTGCTCACTTGATGGTTTCAAATAACTATATCTGTGACTTCTCATATCATTTTTTCTTAGGATGGAGATGGATACCACTGACATTATCAACTCAGTTGTCTTACTCAAATCCCACCTCAATTTCCCTACTGCTGTAGGGACTGTTACAATACTGTTTTAAGAATTAGCCTAAAGCTATTGTTTAGCATTTCCATCAGTTTACCTTTTTGTTTCCTGGAACACAGTTATCAGTTATTTATTCTTACATTTATTGCAGTGGTTTTGGGGATAGCCTTTTTGTAGCATCTAGTACAACAGCCTCCCTATATATGTCAAAGTTTTCAACAAGAAAAAGTTAGAAGATATGATATACTGAGATGTTTTACCAGTCCTACTCTTACACCTACACCTATTTTGGAATAATTATTCACAGAAGAATATTACATCATCTACACTAACAGTTATTGCCAGAAAGTACACTGCAGTTATGCACACATTAGTAACATAAGCTAATCAAACATACTAGAGCTGAAATATATATGAGATAGACTGGGATGACTCTGAAATTCTGCTATGCCCTTTTTATCTACAGGTCCATAATTTGCCATGATAAATTCCAACTGATAATAACTGTAACAGTGAACGGTCCTGCTTAAATTATAATAGTAAAAACTATAGTGACCAAACACAGTACATTAAAAAACTGCAAAACACAAGGTATTAGATTAAATATAATTATTTAATTATATTTACATTCTTTATATATTTCCATTATATATGTGTATCTTCCATATATATATGTGCATTAGGTTGTGTAATTTTTCTGTGACTAACTTGTTAGAAATTGATTACTCTTTTATCATTTTTTTAACAAGGAAAATAAACCAGAATATTACTTACCCAAAACACTGTAAAAATTATTCTAATGATGATCATAATTAATTTCATCTTTTTATAGGCACAAAAATTTAAAGTAATTATTTTCTTCTCTCTGTGCCAACAGAATTAGTAATGTATTAATTATTATACCATAAAAGACAGAATAATATAACTTATAATTAAACTCAGAATATTGTTAAAGAATTATTCTCAAGAACATAGATTTTACTAATTAAAATATTATTACTAAATATTATAATTTCTCATATTACTTTATACAAATAGCATTCAATTCTTAAGTAGTTAAATTATCAGTTGAACAGAAATAATTAAATGATATAAACTATGTAGTTTGGAAAGAATTACAGCTAGTTATTTATATATTTTTTAAAAGAAAATGCTTCTGTCCTAAAAATGATTTGGTGCTTGATAAATATTTAGCAGCAGCAGCTCCACTGGATTTATTTTATTTACTCATCACTCAAAATTAAGAAGCATTTTATTTCATTTAATTAATTAATCTTTATTTTTATTTGATTAATATTTTTATTTTATTTAATTAAGAAGAATTTTAAGTGTACTTAAAATTGGTACAGAACCAATAAACTATTTCAAGGTGTTCATTCAAATTAGTTGTAAAAGTTTTCAGGATCATGTAGACCAGATAGGCAGTGATCAGCACAGAAGTGTTCTCTTCCTCCTGTATTTCCTTCCTGACTTTAACTGATAGCAATTTGATATATATTGAATCTGTTACTTAAAAGATTATTGTTCTTAAATGATGATCTATCTACTTTCCATAAACATCCACTTACCTCATGAAGATACTTACACAAGAAAATGAAAGGAAAAGAAAAATACTCCTTGGAAAAGCAAGTTTTCATCACAGCTTGATTATTACTAGTATCTCAGTTCTTCTCTATCATCTTCTTTTACCAACTACAGAACAAAAATTCTAAAAACTACAATATTTCAGCATAGTAAGATTGTATAAAAAATGTATAAAATCTTATGATGGCAAAGTCAAATTTTCCTCTTTATCTTATATATATCTCAATGAATACCATAGGTTCATGTAAGTGTTCCATGGCACAAGGAAGTACACTTATCTTCCAGAACTTTTTGAAAAAATTGAAATCTGTTTTCACTATCAGAAAGATCCCATTTCTCTATAAGACTTAATGAGAGTTTAACATTCAGTGCTCATCTACTGACTGTCCTAAACATTTTCATGTAACATTGCACACCTTTTTCTGCAAAGATTTTACCAAATAAATAAATCAAAAGTCAGCTAAAAATAAAGTTATAAATGTGCTTAGGTATTTCACTGCCTATAGCACTGACACAGAAAATCTCTTTAGCATTAAGCATGAGTCTAACTCTTATTGATATGGTCTGAATACAGATAAATGATACTCGAAATAGAAATACTGTACCAAATTCAGACAAAGTTTGAAACTATTTGATGTTCAGAGTTATCCAAATTTGACCCACCGCAGTAAGAATTATTGATAATAAAACAGATCCATTAGACCATGGATATAGGATATACATTTGTATCTGTATAGAGTGTAAGAAAAATAAAGTTCAAAGGAGAAAAGGTAGATAGGGAAGGAAGGTAAAGTCTTAATGTGTGGAGCCAGAAAATGGCCTCGATTCCAGGAGCAAGGTGCTTTGGTCAATAAAAAAAAAAAAAACAAAAAAACAACAAAAAAAAAATCAAACTCACAGCAGTGATCACTGCTTGGAAACAGGCATAAAAGTTTTTGCTTTGCTTGATACTGTATGGATCCCTGAACTTTTCTGGGAGTTTAATTTAAGATCCTATTTCTGTTGCCTAAAATTAACATATGTATCCTGAAATCTATTCCACTGATGCTGAGTAGCATACAGTAGGTGCCACTATCATAATTCAATTCTGTAGTTTAAACAGTCACCACATCTAACATGAAGAAATAAAGGAGGGGGAAAAAAAAAAAAAAAAAAAAAAGTTGTCTTTGCTTGGGATACCTTTTCACAAAGAATACCAACAGCAAAGTGAGACTGTCCATACCCATGAAGGTTGTTGCAATGTTCAAAGCATAGATGTATTGCTCCTGCCAAATGTAAGTGATTCCCTAAGTAAACAGTCTCAATTTCCAAAATAACATAGTAAGCCTACTCAAAAGCTTGCTGAAGGACAATATATTCCCTATAGCTTGGGGACTGTAAACACACAGACAGCATTTCCCAAGGTCATGAGTAGTTTCCAGAGTTGGCAACTCTAAAATATGAAGAGTTTTGGAAGATTTGGTGGGCCAAAGCAGCCTCTATATTTAGTGGAAAAGAGGAAATGTGAGCTGTTAAATCAGAAAAACAAAACAAAACAAAACAAACAAACAAACAAAACAAAAAAAAAAAAAAAAAAACACGAAATTAATTCTTAGAGACTAAACAGGGAAACAATACTGACTCTTAATGCATATTTATAACCTGTTCTGAGAAGAGATTAAACAGTTGAAGCAATGTCCCTTTATTTCCTTACTATGTCCATTGTAGGAGGCTGCAAATAATATTGTGTTGGTAATCAGTTATTACCTATTAGAGAGTCAACCTCTTAAAACAGTATCAAAAGATACTAATTTTGGTGTGTGTGCCATCAGTTCACACAAGGAGAAGATATGTAAGATGTTACACTGAAGCTGCTGAAGTTGCTTGATGTAGAGTTTAGCGATACAGTTTAGTGGAGGACTTACTAGTATTAGGTCAGAGGTTGGACTCGGTGATCTTGGAGGTCTCTTCCAACCTAGATGATTCTGTGATTCTGTAAGTGAAGGATGTCATCCTTCCACGCACCTATGCAGATTATGATAGGATGTCAATTGTTACTCCAGATTCTTTGTTTAAAGCATGCAGAGTTCTAATAAGAACAGCTTTATATAGTAAAAGCTGTCATAGCCCAATATCCTGAGAGGGATTGAGTAGTTACCAAGAGCATTCCGTGACACATGATATCTCAAAAGCTTCATGACCAGAGGGTCCATCTTTAAACTTAGACACTGCTGATGGATTTTTCTTCCATGAATCCTCACTCTGTTCAATATTCAGTCACAGCCTTTTTTTACTACATTTTTCAAATCCAGACTTCAGACATGATCATACTCCCCCCTTTTTCAAAGGAAGCTTCACCCAATAGAGTGAGTAATCTGTACGTCAGTAACTTAAAATATTTTTGCAAAAAACATGATCCAAACAGCACAAACCTCGTAATATCAACAGTCAGTTTTCATTTTACACAAGTAAAATATTTTAATCACCTGCAAATATTTCAAAAATGATTGCTGTGAAAGAAAACAAAGCACTGCAACTGCCTAAAAAATATCTGAGTGCAAATGCTGAGCACAAAACTACAAGCACTCAAAGTTCTTTTACAGGGTTTCTTGTTGCTTGGCTGGTTGTTTTTGTTGTTGTTATTGTTTGCTTGTTTGTTTTTTAATGTTACCATAAAAAGATATTAACATTGCTGTAACAGTAGGTTGTTTTTTTTGTATGTGTGAACGATAAGAGATATTTCCCTTTTAAAGAAGAGATAAAATAATAAGACATTAACTTCATATGTAATTCATATATTCACAATAAAACATTGATCAGTTTCCTGTGGCAAAATGGAGAAATAAAAATTGGATTTTGTTAACACTTCTTACAAAAAACTAAAGACCAATAGGTGATAACATATGCTTTTATTTACCTCTGAGGCAGACCATAAAATACAGATTTTTCAAGAAACAGCCCAACCAATTAACCACATACCAAAGCAAAATCAACAACAAAAAGAAAGAAAATAATAATAATTTGTCTGAGTGATCCACATCCAGAAAATTAGCATGCTGTAAGACAGCTTGAAGAGAAGCTGTTCCAAAATAGCCGATACTGCCATCCACCATTCGGTCTGTAATTACTTTGCCCTCACAGATACAAGCACTAATGCTCCATAAATTTGCCTTTTTGCACCTTCCTTATCTCAACCCTAGCTTTTACCACATTGTTCTCGTACAACAAACTAATCATCAAAGTGTGACCATACAATTTAGGAAATACACAGACTAAACATTTGCTGCAGTATTTCAGGATGGCAAAGTCTGAAAGAAGTAAGAATAAGGAGGAACTAATGAGTATTAAGTAGCAACCATTAGTTATGTGATTTTTCATTGTTTTTAAAACTTTAAGCTAATAGAAATAAAAGGAATCAATTTATGCATAGATTTAGCTTTCAATCCAGAATTGATGCAACAAATTTACAAAGCTTAGTAAATGTGCGATATGTTAGTATTAATCACGTTGCTTTAAAGAGGATTCAAATCTAGGTCAGGTGCTCATAACAGCTTCTCTTTCATGTAATTTTTACGTTCCTTTGCAGCTGAGAGAACAAGCTGGTCGACTTGCTACCAGCATAGCATACATAGTGGAGGACAAGAAACACCTGGAAAACTTTAAAGATTAAGAGATCCACCAAGCTGAGAGGTAGTGACAAAGGTGGCTGAAAAGGTTTCCTATACTGATTCAAGTAAGAATGAAATCTACCCCAGGCCTATCTACTGAAACTACACAATTTTACAAAACAGTTTGATGATTCTTATATGTGGAGCACTGTTATGGCAGTACTTTAACCATTAAGTTGTTCTCCTTTCTTTTAAACTATTTTAAATTTGAAACCTACTGTTTCATAAATGATCCAATAATATCTTGCTTGAGGATTGGCCTTTGAATTAGTGATTAATACTATCAACAGTAACTTTTTTATCTTAAATGTAATTTGCTGAGACCTATATTAGCACATACCTATATTTGAGAAACTTTCTTGGCTTATTTCTTACAGAGTAGTACTCAGCAGGTGTTGATGACATCATTTCTTCTAGTGTTTGTAACTGTGCTCTTTAAACTTTAAAGACTGAGTTGAATTTTATTTTATTTTTTGCCATTTTTTACATAGTCTAAATGAGGAGGAGCCTTGCATGCTTCATTTTTTTTTTTTTTTTTTTTTTTTTTTTTTGATAAATAAGATAATCAGATAATCTTTCAAAGCCATTATAACATACTTTACTCAGAAAGGTCATTTTCACTTTTTTTTTTTTTTTTTTTTTTTTTTAAATTTCGGATCATGTATTATTAAAAAAAAAATGCCAGCTAGAGTATTCATTTTGTAATAGTAAAAGTTACACTCCTTTTTAGAAAATATAGCATTTAAAGAGTTTAAGAAAAAAAAAAAAAA
The DNA here is from genome assembly GCF_964211825.1 of Aythya ferina. Taxonomy (NCBI): domain Eukaryota; kingdom Metazoa; phylum Chordata; class Aves; order Anseriformes; family Anatidae; genus Aythya; species Aythya ferina. The sequence goes on from NC_140311.1 coordinate 5,370,439, forward strand.
AAAGTAGTTGGGTGAGAAAAGAGAACCTAGGACTGGCCTCTTCCACTATCAGTCACTCCTATTTCATTACAAAAATAAAATATTAAAATGATTTATTCTAATGAAACTGCTTTCTTTTAATGAGCTATGGGGTTTGTGTAAATGCCAGCATTCACATTAAAGGCAAGGTTTTGGGGATGCCAACACAGAGTGATGCAATGTTGTACTACATGCCTGTACTACTAAGTAAGACAGTTTCTATCTAACTTAACAACCATTCAGTGCTACTAACTTAGGCAAAAACCTTTAAATCCCATTTAATTAGCTGTGAGAAGTAGCAGAAGACAGATACTCCTTGTGGCCCCTGAGCTCTCAGTTCCAGCCTTGCCTCAGCAATCTCTACCTGATACCACTACTCAGTGCAACCATCATCTTTCAATTTGCATGGCAGCTCACTGATGGTACAACTCCAACACAGCGAGTCCCTGGCTTCGTTTGTCCTCCTGTACAAGGTAGAGGAAATAGGAATTTTTTTCAAACCAACTGAAGTGTTCAGCTCTTCTGAGCCACTGAATACCATAAAATCTTAAAGCAGGGAAAAGCTTGCTTTGGATTACTTTTTTTCCATTACCACCAGATGCCAATTTTAAGCCTGGCAATGCAGCAAGCATATGTTGTTTACCTACTTTTCTTGTTATTATCTCTTGATGCCAAGAGGGTCAAAGGCTACTACTATTAGAGAAAATGCAGTGCATTTTTTATTACTGTAATGCATCACAAAACTCAGACTAAGTGTTAAATGTAAACACGGGTACAAAAGGCCAGAAATTTTTAAATGCTGCTTACCACTTAGCAAATGTTTCTCATTTCCATTTGGCAATACAACTAAACCTCTGTAGACTAAGTAATAAAAAATCTTTCTATATTATTTGGAGACAATTTTGGTAAGTATGAAAACAACATCTCCACATGAAAAGCTACTCAATAAAGAAATTAATAGGATATTCATCATTAAAATCTTGCATTCTAGCTGTGTTTTAAGTTTTATTAAATACATCGTATTTCTTGAAAGAAAAACACGTACTTCATTTTCTCAGTAGAATAGCAACATAAAAAAAAGTTTCATGATGTCAGAGCCTTGTTTTGCTGGTTTATCATTTCTTTTACTGATGAAATCACAATTTCCTCAGTTTAGTTATCAAAGCAGATTTTATCAGTTATCATAAAGTCATTAATGACCATCACTTGACTTAAAGCATCAAAGTCTAGCTAATGCTTTAATGTGCCTATTAACGTAAGAATTGCTAAGGTCTGTGATGAGGTAAAAATATTCTTCAACTTTTTGACTATGCCAGTATTGAAATTTCTGTTTTGTGACAGAACTGTCTCTCCCTCAACTTTTATGAAGAAGAATAACTCAAGGAACTCAGAAATTACTATAATAGATGGCTCTTCTCTTCTATCTCCTACTGAAAATGTTTCACTATTTAGGGAGGAAAAAAATGAAGTAAAATTATTGTTACGTCCTCCTTGCAGACACTTTCAAAACTTCAGCTATTTTTCAGATACTTTGTTTGGAATAAATAGCATTTAAACCAGGAAGAATCTGATTTTCAGACAGCCTTCTTCTCTGCTCATTGCCTACTTGCAATTTCATGTGTGCTAGAATTGAGTCTCACAGTCAAAAAGAAAAGAGCTCAATATTCTTCTTACAGCAACCACATGGTTTAGCACTGAGAATGTGGGATGATTGATGATATCCTGCTTCTTTGTCATCACCTCACAGAGCTACAGTTAGTAACTTGAAGAGCAAAATAAACCTCTGGTAGTCAGATAGAGTCGATCGTGTCTTAGAGCTTGACATTGGATTAGATAACCATTTTCTATTACTTGATATTGTCTTACATTTTGTACTGATTTCTCTGACTAATTTCTCTGTGGACACTGTAGGTTGAGAAGGCAGTGTTATATAAATCCTCAGTGTGGAACACAAAATTAAGTACAGAAACTGCTTTTTCCTCTGCACACTGAGACTACAAAATTCCAAAGCCATTCAGTTTCACCACTATTTGTTTCTGCGGTTCCACTGACTGTGTGCCTGGCTTTGACTGTCTGGCACCATTTCCATTCACCATCATAGATGAGATTGTTAACAACAAAAGGCTATGGAGAACTGCCATACTGCTCCCTTGATAACCAAATTCTGTCTTGTAGCCATAGTCTGCAAGGGTACAGCATGGAAAAGGGCACAACTCTAAACATCAAGGCTCCCTGCCTTGTTCTTTTGCCATGAAACTGGCAGATCTTATTCTGTCTATGGGGGATCAAAACCAATAAAAACTAATCCTATACATGACCCAGCCAACCCTATGAATTCTACCATCTTTTTTCTGATTTTTAAATGGCAGCGTAGAAAGGTCTGACCATTTGAGCAAAGGTGAATTAAACCTTAGTCTAGACAACATGTGTGACAGCAGGAATAAGAAAAACAGACTCTAGTTCCATTTAACATTCTACAACTTTTTACCTACATTTGAGAGGTAGTTACATATCCTCTTTTTAATTTTAATTAAATATCCTAATTTTCAATTTAAATATTCTTTTTATTTTATATTTTATATTGATATTTTATTTTATATATTTATATAGAGATTTAAATATTATTTTAATTAAAATTCTGCAAAATCATTGCTGCTCTTTCTGTTACATTCTTGATATTAGTGATGTGTGATAAAGAAAACAGAACTAACTAAGTTATTTTGCACAAAGTGAAGTGATTCCTCCCCATCATGCATGCCCTACTCCCACCCCAAACTTTCTTTTTTGAATTTGGACTTAACAAAGAAGCTCAAAATTGGTAATTCAGGGTTTTCTGCTTGCATTGCTTCTGACTTCTGTGAGAGCATTTATTTCAGGTTTCCTCCTCTTGAGCAAGCTGTTAAGATTCCCTGTGGCACTCAGAGCTCTATATGAGGTTCCCTTTGGAAAACAATAAAACTAACAGTCAAATGTGTGCTCTTATTTGGACACCAAATGAGCTCTGCCAGCAACTGAAAATCTTACTTATGCAATGCCTGACATTTCTGGCTAATTTTTTTTTTTTTTTTTTTAATATGCCTCCTAAAATAGGACACTGTCATCGAGGGGAGCATTCATCATTGTAAGAGTATTAGGTAACAGCCTTTCCTGTTCCTCAACTTTTCATCATTATCATTCTGGATCCTACATTTTGATAAAAGTCATTCCATTTTTTCCCTCTTGAAAGGTGCACAGTTTCTCTCATTAGTGTAGGCCTTCACAAGTTGATCAAATCTATATGGAACATTGTACTGTAAGCCCAAAAGAAATGGTCACATTTGCCAAGGTACCATTCAACACAGAGTTATCCTCTGAATTTCCTCCTGTTCTTCAGCCTGGGGCAAAGTCTGCATGTGGTAGTTTCACTCAGCATCTACTAATTGGTGGTAACTCAATCTGGAAAAAAATGGCATTACTTCCCGAAGGACAAGGGCAGGTTACTTTGATTTTCGAAGTAGGTCATTCACTCTTCAAATGAAGAATGACTGACATTCAGAAGTAACACTAATACAGCAGTGGCAGCTGTTGTCAAGAATGTCAGCTTCTTCCAGCTTTGCAAAACCGCAATGACATTTTATACCTGCCTTATTTTGATCTACTGCAGATTTAAAATGATTCGGCACATATCTTTACCTGCCAGTACTGTCCCACTGGGATGTCACCAGCCACCATTACTTACAGCTTTGTTACATCAATATCTGTCAGAATGAAGCTTAAGAAAGTTCATATTTTCCACTGTTGACTATCACAGTCTGTATTTCTAACTTTTAACAGATAGCTTCTGCCTCTCAGTCATGCACACTTTAAATGCTATACCATGTATTCTTTAACATGTAAAATATATAAATGATTGATAAAAATGACCCACAGAGATTCAATGATTTCAACTTTTGGATATTTTAGTCTGTAATATTTACATACCAAAAACAAACAAACAAAACAAGAAGAGAGAAAGAGAGAGAAAAAAGCTATTTCAAACTTCTTAAAAACTTAACAGAATATTCTCCACCTTCTGATGCAAGGCAACAGAAAGATTGTACACAACTTCCTTATGTGAAGGGAAATAAACACAGTTCCTGTTATCTTTGTTTTCCAAATCTCAAGTATTTCAAAGGTAACATTCTACAGGAATCAGAGCTCCCAAAGAAGAGTACATTGTAGATTAGCTGTCATGCTTTTCCAGCAATCTTCAGAAAAGTCTGCGTGTTACCTAATGAGCATAATCTTATAGTTTTACAGTGCGTAACACTTTATTTCAGTATAGAAAGGCTCACTTGACATAGTTATTCCAATGAGTAAAAATATTTTTTCCAAGCTCTATGTTCACTGTAAGAAATTCTTTGTGTATGTTGCATTCAGACAAATTCCAAACTGAACAGAAAAATTGTAAAATGATCTACCTAATCCTGGGAGAGCTAGTTCATTGGCATATGTTCTGACTGATCAGACTTGATGGCACTGAACTATGAAAGACTGAAAAAGGAAAACTCACAAATAGCTGCTACTGGAGATTATTGACTAGCACTAGTCTTTGTTATTTCCAGAGTGTGTTAAGAAAAATGCTGTTATATGACCATCACCCTGACTTAAACTCCATTATGCTTCCTTTGTTGGCATACATTTCAAAGAAAGTAAACACATTGCTATTTTATTGTAAATAACACACTGACATTCTATGCCATAAAACTACACAAAGCAAAAATTATTAACCTGGCAAACTAACTTAACCATAAAATATAAGGTTCTTGTTCTCCTAACTCTCTAGTACATTCTAAAAAGATTTTAATTTACTTAATTAAGCCTTGTGCCATTTCTAACAAGTACTAGCTACAACTCTGCAAACTACAACTATGAAAACTGTATTTTAATGTACTTTTTGGAATAAAATTATTACCCCTTCAAGAACATTAATCAACCATTTACATTTAAATGGCCTAACACTGAAATTGCAATTTTATGTAGGACAGTGGTGAGTTAAAATTATTTCTCAAGATTTCATCCAATATTCTTGGCAAAAAATCCTCCTCTAAACAAGAGCTACTGCAGTTAGAAAAGCAAGAGGATCTCATTAACTGCAGCTTTAAAACAAAAAAAAAAAAAAAAAAAAAAAAAAAGAAAACCTTCAGAATGTTCTTTCCAGAGTGTTGTACAAGTAAGCTTTTTTCTTCTTCCTATGTGCCCCTTCAAAATTTGATATAATTCATCAGAACTACTATTTTGTTCGAAGATGTTATACTCAAAGGGAACATCCACCAAAATACTTTTATAAGCAGTCTCCATTAAAAAGAACACATTTTGAATTTTGAACAGTTTATTGATATAACAATATTCTTATTTAAGAATGGCAATAAAATGTTAAAGCTCTCTGAAAGCTTCAAAACTTATTTTAATTCCACGTGCATGACTGGTAATTGCTCTCCTCCCATAACACTGTGTGTGTAATTTGATTATCTTAGACCATGAAGGACAGTAACCTTTACTTTAACACATTTTAAAAAAATCTGACAAAATAAACTCATAAATAATTAGATCTCACTAAGATGGAACTAATTCCCAACACACTACTCTACTGATAATTGCACTTATGCCTAATACTAAGAAAGAAATATTATGCGAATGATTTATGAAAAATATAAAAATATAACCTCATGCAATTCTTTCATTTCCATTTATTGGAAATAAAAGTATTCCACATTTTTAATAATATATTATCTCATTTCCTGTGAGATATTCCTTACTGATGCCAAATACTTGTAATGTTTATGTTCCTTATCCAGAACATTGTTTTTAAAGAGAACATTTCAATGTGGTATTCTTCTTCTCTCTTTCACCAAGGCCTTTTATTCTTGATTCATTAATTACCATGAGAAAATTCTATCACTTGTTTGGGATGAGGGATGCAGTGAGTGTTAAGTAAGGGGTGAAGACATCAGGTTGCTTTCATGGGAGCTACCATGGTCCATCTCACCTTCAGGAGTCCACAGATCAGTACTGATGAGTTTTGCACATTAAACTTTACTTGATTGCTTAGAAAGAACTCTTTTGCATGTTGTACCACAACAATCTTTACAACTGCAAATGTCTGCCCATTTCATCTCATTTCAAAATTCATGTAGTTTGGGGAATGAAGATGGTTTACTTAATAAAAGTTCTAAACTCTGCCTTCAATTCATGTCTTATGCCAATATCAACCCCTCCCCCTGATTTCAATATGAACTCTTTAAAAAAGCAAAAAAACAAAACAAGAAAAAAATACATAGCTCATGAACACTGTGCCAAGCTGATAGTGAGAATTGTGCCTAAAAATAACTTGATCTTATAAAGTAATTAATTTTTAGAAGTCATTGAAGTTTCTCAAATAATGCATCAAAACAGAGGCTATGGTAAATATGCCTGCTTGAAGATATTTTATTTTTTTACATGAATGAAGTAATAAATAAAAAAGCAAAACAGGGCTAGATATACAAGGCACTGCTTTTGTTAACTACATTTTAGCAGCAAATGGCAAGACAGTTAAAGTAAAAAATAAATAAATAAATATATCCCTGGAACATTTCTGAAGTTCAGAAAGTTAGATACCTAACTTGTTTGGAATTTTATGAAAATAAGTCTTCATTGCTATGTAGCATATAGAAACTTTAATATATGCATTCAGTTCTACAAACCACTGACACTAAAAACTACTGGCTAGAAATTAACTTCAACAACAATATTTTGAAGGGGAAAAAACACTGCTTGTTTTAAGTTGACCACTTGTCAGATATATGCAATAATATCCTTATTTTATACTGATAAAATACAGAGAGCTGACAGCAAACAAAATGTGATCAGCCTAGCCAGAATTGTTACCTGGAGTATGGCAGAGCTCTCAGAGCAAGGGGTTGCAGAGTTGGGACCTGTTTTACTCAGTACTAACAAACTAGCTTTTAGAGAAGTTCATATGTCTGAGTAGGACTGGAGGATAGCAAAACATGCATTTCAGAGTCAGCCCACAAGTTTGCTGCAGAGAGGGGTGAATTAAATTATGAGTCAAGAGTTTTGATAACTCCAGAAACACTGTGGATGGCTGTGACAGATCAGTCCAGTGAAGTAAGCATCCATATTTTTAAAACAGCATCACTTGAGTTATGAGGCAATAAGTAATACTAATCTTTTGTGAGCTTTTGGGGACCCTTATTTGGAGGTATGGGCAAAGATCTCATCAAGCATTTAGCCCATCCTCTCAAAAGAGGATTGCGTTGTTGTTGTTTCTCATTTGTTTGTTTTTGTTTTTAAAGGAAAAACTAAGACAAATAGAAATAAGTTCAAAATACCAGTAAATAAATGAGGTTAATTATTATGCAAAGTATGGCATGCTAGGAAGATGAAAGGAATTTATCTTGTCATTTCTAAAAATTCAGCATAAGTGTGAGTTTCCTGACACCAGGTCTTGTCTGCTGCTCCTATCAGGTAGTAAAGAAATGGAGCAGCACGTATACACATGCACTCATACACTCAACGGTTAATAATAAAGTGATTGTCCCCCTCGGCTCTGCTCTCATGAGGCCCCCATTGCAATAAGATTGTGGACCTCTTAGAGCAAATCTGGAGGAGGGCTACAAAGATAATCAGAGGGCTGGAGCACCTCTCCTATGATGAAATACCAAGAGAGCTGGCGATGTTCAGCCTGGAGAAGAGAAGGCTCTGGGAAGACCTCATTGAGGCTTTCCAATACTTAAAGGGGTCTTATAAAAAGGATGGAGAAGAACTCTTTACTTGGGTAGATAATGATAGGACAAGGGGGAATAGTATTAAACTAAAAGAGGATAGATTCAGTTTAGACATTAGGAGTAAACTCTTCACTGTAAGAGGAGTGAAGCACTGGAACAGGTTGCCAAAAGAAGCTGTGGATGCCCCATCCCTGGCATGTTCAAGGCCAGGCTGGATGGGGCATTGGCCAGCCTGATCTGGTGGGTGGCATCCCTGTTTATGGCAGGGGGGTTGGAGTTGGACGATCTTTAAGGTCACTTCCAACCCAAGCCATTCTATGATTCTATGTTTAGATGTGTATTAATTGCTGTTTCACTTACTTTACAACTTGACAGAAAACATAGGACTGAACTTCACAGGGCAGGGCAGAACTGTAACTCAGGCTGAATTTTTCAAGAAGTCTGGAAAACTATCAAAGGTCATTTATGACTTAAAGAACACTTGTTTTTTATGGATGGCACTGAAAGTCAGTAGAATGGCTTTTCTTTTTTTTTTTTTCTTTTTTTTTTTTTTTAAGTAATCACATAGTATTTATTTAAAGATCGTGTATAATCAGTCTACAGTATAACAAGGTTTGGGGAAAAAATTGCAAACTGTAAAAGAGGAAAGGAAAATCTAGCTTGTATTTTTAATGTCTGAAGATAATGTTAATTAAGGTAAAATCTACTTCATGAGGTTCTCTCAGTGTACACCAACAAGCATGGAAAGATCCTTAATTTATTTCTTATTACAACTTAGTGCAAAGGTAAATAGACTATCCATTAGGTTTAAAATTGCATTTCACCAATTCCATTGGATATCCAAGACCTTATCATCACAATATTGGTTAAAGAATGGCAGTAGTAAATGTCATGTCTGTCAAGCTGTACTGTTCTGAGCCAATCCATGTTAGATTTACTTTGTGTAAATGTCAGTGGTATCGAGAGCTCCTAAAAAAAGCAGATTTTTCTCTACAGAGAAGCATTTAACAATAAATTGTCTGGTTGGTACAACAGCAGCAAGCTAATGACTAGGTCTCACTTCTTGTGATCACAGAATCACAGAATTATCTAGGTTGGAAGAGACCTCAAGATCATTGAGTCCAACCTCTGACCTAACACGAACAAGTCCTCCACTAAACCATATCGCTAAGTTCAACATCTAAATGTCTTTTAAAGACCTCCAGGGATTGTGACTCCACCACTTCCCTGGGCAGCCCATTCCAATGCCTAACAACCCTTTCAGTAAAGAAGTTCTTCCTAATATCCAACCTAAAACACCCCTGGTGCAACTTTAGCCCATTCCCCCTCGTCCTGTCACCAGGCATGTGGGAGAATAGACCAACCCCCACCTCTCTACAGCCTCCTTTAATGTAGTTATAAAGAGTGATAAGGTCGTCCCTGAGCCTCCTTTTCTCCAGGCTGAACAAACCCAGCTCCCTCAGCCACTCCTCAGAGGACTTGTCCTCCAGACTCCTCACCAGCTTCGTTGCCCTTCTCTGGACTCTTTAATCCATATAGTTCCATGAAGTAAGTGCAAGGTACATACAAGCCAATCTCTCATCCCACTGCAAAGCCTGTCTTGGGCAAATGCGGAAACTAACCAGCCATGCAGCATTACTTGGAACTGAAATGAAGTCAAAGAGCTAAACTGAAGCTCAGAAATGTCCTCCCAGTGAGAGCATGCAGGTCTTCCCTCCTCAAATGGTCCAGCTCTCCAAACAAGATTCACAGACAGTTACATATATTACTTGTTCCAATACAGCTGATGCATTCTCCTGTCATAGCCCAGTGGTGATTTTCACATGCAAGACATGCAGAAAGCTGAGATAACTGGTCCCTATTTCTTATCTCATCTGTAAGTGTCCTTGGGTTTATCAGACTCAGTCATTTTTCAGAATCACCTCTACTCCTCATCCATACATATTTTTCAGTCTGCATTTCCAGCCCCTCCACACAAGCTCAGCAGCTGAATGGAAACCTCCTCTAGTTTTTGACTTTTTTCACCATTGCACCTAGATTAGGTGCAATGGTGAAAAATATCTATCCAGCACTGATGATAAGTGATGGAGTGGGTATAAGTACAGCCATTTAAAGTTAAGGAAAGCTCCAGAAAGCAGAAATTATTCACCATAGTCACAGACTACTTAATGCACTTTTTGGAGGAACTGTCCTTTTCCAGTTAAGTAACACACAGAAAAAAATCAAAATTAGTACTTAGTCACTAACCTTTGAAACTCTCATTCTAGATAGTGTTCATGTACTGATTTCTACACAGGTTGGCTTTACCTATTAATGCATTTTTAAAAGATTTTTTTTTTCCCATTTCATCCTCAGTGTCTTAGCTCCTGTGAGGTAAAGGAAATGACTGCAAAAAGATTGAGAAAGCAGCACACACAAAAAAACTGAACACAGAGACCTTAAGGTCTCAAACAGCTCTTTATGGCTTAAGCCATATTAGCATCTCCAATACTGTCAGCCACCTCACTCAGCAGGTATTTACAAAGAATCTGCACAAAGAGAAAATGCTCAGCACTCACCTAGGTCTAACTTCCTTCTAAATTACATTGATACCAAAGGAACCAAATTAGTCTTTTATAAGGTTAGGATGTGCCAGGCTGAATTCGCCCACCTGCTCTACAAACTGTGAAGCTTTGTCCCTCAGTCCTGGGTTGTTTTAAAGAACATGGAACCTCTTAGTGCTACCACAGTAGGAACAAACTGCAGGTAACACAGCAGCAGAGCTGTCAGAGGCTGGGTAGTAGAGCTAATGCATTAACTCTCTCCTTTCTTTTGAGAAAGCATTCAGCTGCAGACTGCACTTCTAGGATTGGCACATTAGTTTCCATTGCTTCCATCTTCCAGGCACTCAAAGGACTAGAAAAGGCATGTTGCTCTCAAAAGGCCTTTTTCTACTCCCCCTACCCCCTTCCCTCTGTCTCCTCTGCTTTGTGACTGTGTTCTTTGAGGAAGAGAAGATCCAACATCTTTGGGGTTTAGAGGAATACGTGCTTTGAGGAAAAGACGACTCACACCTCTGGGGTTTAGGAGTCACAACAAAAGGTCCTCTTTCAGGTTATTAGAGCTTCTTCCATCTAAGCGCTTGCTTGGAAGGTTTCTTGTTAGTGCTGTCTAGCAGATAACAGTGAAGGAGAGCAGGAATTTCATTCAGAGCTCAAACAGCAGTTCTGTGCTTTTTCTGGAAATATGAGCAAGGTGTAAAAAGTGAAAACAAAGACAACTTGGGCAGGCTTAAAATAGCTACTATTTCCTGCCATTATGGGGAAAAGTACCAAATAATTGACATACTCTGCTAAGTAGCCTGTCATCTTATGAAACTTTAGAATGGAAATCACTCTTTGCTCTAGAAGTGCTTCTTCCATCTTCACTTTTGTGAGAAAACCAAATACAGCATTTTGTAATCAGAGCAGCGCTCCAATTCTGACATGAACAAGTCTGGAATCTCTTTACACTTTATGGTTACAGTGGTGAAGGATTTAATTATCCTGTCTAGCAGGGAAGTGAGTGCTGCCTCATGAAACCCTCCCCACTTTCTTGACTGCTGTATGCACACAGACATGTTGTACTTCAATAAGGCCGTATCACACAAACTGTTCTGGATGTCGTTTGAGCAGATGAATAGAATTTCTACTGCCAGCTGTTCAAGATCACCTTAATCAAAACCACATACTAAAAAGTAAGATTCCATATAGACCTGGACCTCCCATACCCCTTCTAAGCACTTGCTGTAATTCTGTATATAGATTATAAATCCTTGTGACAACCTTTATGTGCCTCGGTCCTGACCACAATAACTTGGAAAAGGGAACAATATCCTTACCCCAGATGGCCATTTTCAACTATTCTGCAATACCCTGCTTCCTCTTCAAAGAGCACAGCATTTATTTTCACCAGTACAACTTGCATGCAGATGAAAACTTTACATAGAAAATGAAGTTGATGTTTTACCCACAGTGATACATATTTAGCAATTTTTTTTTCCTGCATGGTGATGAACATGGATGTCTACAAGTTGAATCAACACCCAGTTGGACAGAATTCTTACTTCTAGAAGATATTTCCTTATTATACTCTAAGAGAACTGATAAATCTGTAGCTATATTTTCTGTATGCTAATAGATCACCTGCTACATACATCTACCTCTTCAAGAAACGAGCTTCAACAGGCAAAACTTAAATATAATGGAATTTATACTGTAAAGTTTACAGCATTTCATTTTACATTGTATATGTCTTATACATCACATATTTAACATGGGAACCTAGATAGATCATCTTCACATGGTCTTAGCCTTTACAGCAAATTCCTCTACTGTTGCAGTTTTACAACTGCTTTCGTAAAGCTTGCTAACCTGCTTCTCTAAGACTTCCCACAAAGATTTCCTCATAGAGGATTCAAGGATGACGTACAGAAATTACTTCCACTGCAGCTTGAAAATATATTTTCGATAATGTACCTACTGATTATCAGAAAGAAATGAAGGATTCAACCTAATGTCATTGTGACCCTGTTGACATAACACATGAAGGGGTATGCTTACCCTTTCTTTCTTATAAGACGTTTTTTTTAAGGAGAAAAACATACTGTAATTATTTGCAGATAGAGAAAGACAGGTTACAGTGCAGTAATATTACAAATCTGTGAAAAGGCAAAATTTAAGAGCTCAGAAACCAGGAATGAAGGGTAGAGGTTTTGTTTGCTTCTTTGTTTGTCTGAAAGAAAGGAATTCACCTTAAAGAGTTATGTTTCAGTGGCAGGACACAGTACAAAACTCTAAAGGCCCTGAGTAACTGACTAAGCTTAAAAAGTGTGAAGCCAGTAAAGGGTTTCAGTGAAAGGATTTCACTTTATGCAAGGGCGTGTCTGATAGATGTCTAAATGTAATTATTTAAAATTTCAGTTCCCAAAAGATTCTGAATATCTATAATTTCTATGTGGAAGGTGAGAGAAGTTACAAATACAGATGGGAAGCCTAGAAACTCTTAAAATAATAACAGGAATTAGAGAAATTAAAATTACATATGCTCTTTCCTCCAGTTACATGGTGCTGCCCTGCATTTCTTCATCATTAACTTCAATGAACTTCAAAATTAATTTTCTATTATTTGTTGCATTTTTTGCCACATAGCTCAGTAATTTTTTACAGGGACCATCACTTTGTATAAGAAGCTGTTCCCTCTCTCAATGTGACATGCTATAGTGCTAGTGAAACTCCTCTCCAAATGAGGATAATTTATTTTTGCCCATGTTGTCACATCCATCTATGTTAGCTACCAAAAGACTTTTTAATATTTTGTCTTTAATAACACAATTTCCAGTGATTTCCAAAACCTAACTGAAACCTATTTCTGTTTAGATTCTGTTTAACTGATATGGCATATGATTTCACAGAAAGAATAAATACCTTGCCAGCTAGTTTGACTTTTGAAAACTGTTTATAAAAATATGAATTTAAATATAAAATAATTTTCTTTTTTTATTTTGCTCTAAAAAGAATTTCAAATTCTTTATTGTTTTTTGTTCTTATAAGCTATGAACACTCACCAATTTCTCAGGTAATTATGTATCAACACACAAGAACAATTACTATCTAAGTAGTATTATTTTTCTTCTCAGTATTGCCATCCATGAAATTCAAATATCATGAGTCAGTCAGGACACCTGTCATTAGTTTTACGTTTAGAACAACTAAATATCTTCTCAAAAACTAACAATTTTATTTTTATCTGTCTTCTGCTGATAGTAATATATATTTTTTTATATATTTTTATATATATATTTTTTTTATAGTATTTTCTCCTATTACCTACAAAGGATGTCAAAACTTCTGCTAAATTTTTGATTTTCATCAAATCTTGAAACACTTTGTGATTGTTACTATTTACTCTGCATAGGCAATTAATAACATTCTTGGGTGATAAGAAAAAATAAGTAACACTATCAAAGGAAAGATCTGTGGTGGATGACACATGGGGATAAGCATCCAGTAGTTGGAGGTATTTATCTTGTTGTAGAATTAAAAGAAAAAAAAAAAAAAAGAATTGCATTCTAACATACAGATTATTATCTTATGGAAACATCCAGGGACAAAGTTAGTCCTTGGGAACAGAAAATTTGAGAGGAGAGGGGACTGGAATAATTTTTGATTCAGCTGACTGTAAGCACCTAGCAGTTTAGGAATCCTTCCTCGGGTCTTTCTTTTATCCAGTGGATTATCTCTGGTACAGATTGGTCACAATCAGGGGAAGAAAGAATGAGTATGCTCTTGAAAAAAAAAAAAAATTAAAATAAAATAAAAGGCATCCCTGATCAGTCATCTGTAAAAAGGACAATTGAACCAGTCTGACTCAGCCAGCTCTGGGCTCAGCAAGTCCACTTATCACTACTTGCACCTTGTCCAAGATCCAGATCTATGATTACACAGGCTCAGAAGTCTTGCTCTAATAATTTGTGCTTACTGATGCTCTGCAAAGGTTCTACAGAAATAACTGCAACTGTTAAAAGACTACATTTGTTTCTACACGTTGCTACTGTAGATTTAAAGCTATCAAGCATCAACATGCATTATAACAGACAAAAACTTGCTATAAAAACAATACTTATTCTGCAGTGACACTGCAAGTACCTAATTTACTTTAAGCAGAAAAATATTCAAACAATGCCCATAGCCATCTCAGAACCTAATGTTATTTCCAAATTTTGTCATGGATTTATACTGCTCAACAGGAGAGGGAGGCTCTCAGGATGGAAACACTTCAGCTCAGTGGCAATGAAGGCCCACTTCTGACCCTTGTCCACTTATGGAGACAAAAGCTTGTAACATTTTGTCTTTGCTCATAGTTGAGATCCATCTTAAAAACATTTAAGTTTTCTGACCCACTGACATAAACTAGAAGAGTTAAATCACTTCTTATTTCCAGCATAAAGAGCTCTTTAGAGTTTGTTTCCTCTCCTTTCTCTCTCTATATATTTTACAGCTCAATAACAACCTTATAACAATTTTATCAATAACAATCCTACAACATCAAGCTCCTTCATTCTACCTTTATAAACTGCTGCTCCATATAATATGCTTTCTGATCACTTAGTCATAAATATATACCACTCCAAAGTAATCCTTTCTTGACTACAGCTGACAAAAATTCTAGGGTATTCAAGATAAGGTGGCACAAATATTTCCCTCAGATTTTTTGTTTTATTAGCAGCATTACTCTGACAGCTCACAGTGTAATCAAGCCAGCAGTCTTCCCATCCGTTATCACTGACAGTCTTTACACCTTGCATAAGTGACCTTTATTACCTTTACGTACATGTTATTTCATAGTATTTCTCCAATCGAGAAAGGTCATGAAGGTCTCTCTACACAAGTCTGATCATTGTCTGCTCTGACTACATGTCCCAGATTTGACATTTTGTTTCAGCTCAAGGACACAACATGGCCTGAGAAAGCTTTACACTGGACAGCTTCCTTCTACCTGTAAAATATATTCAATTTCAGACAATAATGTACCCCATTTGTAAAATACACCATATCTATATTTTGATACTTTTCAAGTCCTGAGGCATTTCTTTGTTCATGAATTCTTTCTTCTACTACATCACAATAGAGATGAAAACATCAGCTGTTATTTTTCATTGCTATTTTTTCTTTCATTTCCCCCTCTCTTGAAAACAATTAAGATTAAACAAAAGGCTTCAAATAGTTTTTAATTATTCACAATTTATTAAAATTTGGATTTATTCCATACATTAACAAGTAAAACACAGCACTTCTTTGGAAGCGTTTCTTAAA
Source organism: Aythya ferina (assembly GCF_964211825.1). NCBI lineage: Eukaryota > Metazoa > Chordata > Aves > Anseriformes > Anatidae > Aythya > Aythya ferina. The sequence goes on from NC_140311.1 coordinate 5,386,037, forward strand.
ATCTAGGCTCTATAAATATGCTGCAAGTATATTGGAAAGGTAATATATTCAGACCCCGATTAAGGCTCACCAAATTATTAAGGAGATAAAACTGTTAAAATTAGAATTACTTAGGGATCTTAAAAAGAAATTCTCTGCATAATTTCTGTGCATGTCAAACAAAAATACACCATAATAAATGTTTTGATGATACACATTTAAAAATGTTTGCTTTTGTAGGACATTTTTTTTTTTTTTTTGCCTAATTGATAAAGTCTTCAGAAACTAAACCCAGGTAAGATTGTTTTGCCCAAAGAATATTATAAAAATGGTTGGGCCAGAAATTTCAAAAAGGTAAAAATCAGTTTTCTCTTTAGGAGTAGTTAGTTGACAAAACATCAGAGGATTCCTTAAAAAATATAAACTGCTGCAGAAAATGTAAGAACTTATTTAAATAGGTATGTTTGTTGTTTTTGTTTGTTCATTTGTTTTTAAAGCAGCATTAACAAAAGAATGTCAGTGCAAAATTACCTTCCTTTTAATTTAAGGAAACTTCTTACATTTAATCAAAACAAGATATGGCCTTTGTTTAAAGGAATAAATACAAAGAGCATCTTTGTATAGATTTCCTTGCAATTCTAATCACTTAATTTCTTAAGGTTATATGCTATGTTCTGTACTTTTAGGAAAGAACTTTCTTCAGTACCTATTTCTAACATAAACTTGACAAGGTAGCCAACATTCCATTGTTTATCTGAACAGAACACACATCTACAGGAAAAGACAGAAATGGGGAACAAAGCATTTGCCAGTAATAAGTCCAAAAGACCTCCAGCAACATGGCATAAAAACGGGACAAACATTTTAGGAATCAGCAGAATCAGAAACTTTCTTTGTGATTAGTAAAAGGAAGACTTAAAAAGGTGATTATCTACCAGGCAAAATATCAAACATAACAAACACAGCTAGCAGCCTTCCAAATATGAGCCCTTCCTCCAACAGGACAATTCACTAGAATTAACTTGACCCTGAATAACAAACATGGCCAGAAAAGGATCCTCTATTTTTAAATCTTTGACAACTGATAGTATGCTATGAGAATAATCCTACTCAAGTATGTAGTGTTACCAAGTGGTGTTACTTACCATGTTTTGTTACCGTTTAAAAGCAACTGTGGACACAGCTATATTTATGTGTATATATGCACACAAAAACATACACCCTACCTTAAAAAAATGTAATAAAGAAAAGAGGAGTGCTAGTGAGCAAATAGACAACTTCACAGTGCAGTAGCAGGCAGAACCTACCTGACAGAGTACATGCCTTTTCCACATTCATTTCTAAATATAATTTCATACATGTATATAGTAAAACAACTATTGAAGTCTTGACTAAAAATATGGATCATACATAATAGATCTGTTGGTTTACCAATAAATGATTCATCCCATTCTGCCCATTTTCAAGCTATTTCAGAGGTATCATGGAGACAGATGTTTACATTAAAATAAACCCAAATTTTTGATAGGTGATATTCCCTCCTCTGAAACTGCCAGTAGCAACAATTAAACAGACAGCATTAATTATCTTTTTTTTTTTTTTTTTTTTTTTTTTTTTTCTTAGTTCAAATTGCTCATCTTCAGCATAGTTTTTAATTCTGACTTCAATGACTCTGTCTTGGAGACTCAAAACTACAGTCAATCTTATGGGATCTTTCCCACCTTTTAAGTTTCATCGTTGCTCAAACAAGAGTCAGAGAATCTGCTGTGATTCCTGACTCTCAAGAACTCTTTTCTTCCTGTGACTATTTCCAGATGATGACCAACTCTTCCATAAAGAGTAAACCTGAGACAGAATCTATAAAGATTTGTTTTCTATGAACTCATCCTTTAACACCAAGACACCATCTCCTGTGAAAGACAGGAGAAGTGAAGCTCTGATAATGTTTGTTCACTGGGTACACATCCTGAGTTCTGGCTCTGTGCCATGGCCAGATTGTCTCTCTGTGACCTGATGGAAAAAGGACATACACCTCTGCCTCTACTGGGCTTTTTTTAAGGACGTATAACCTTCAGAGACCATATTTAAAATCATAATTTTGTTTTATTCTTGCAAATATATTAATGCCTTAGTTTACACGGAATCATTATTTAACTGTAATTTGAAGGAATATTTTATCTTAGTGAAGGAATATTTTATCTTAATGAAGGAATATTTTATCTTAGCTCATTTATTGCACAAAAGAAAGGGATGAGCTTTTAATTAAAGTAAGTATTTTTTATTTGAATATTCAAGTGTAACCCAGTCATGTAATCTAGACTGGAAATTAAAGAAAAGATGGCAACCATTATTTTTTAGAGTTGTTTGTGGATGTATTGGGACTCCAGGCATCATAGACTTTTTCTGAAAAGGTTATATCATTCTTCAGAGAAAAAAAAAAAATGTAATTCCTTTTATTTCTTTCTATATCACTATTCTAAAGCAGGTCTGAAGTGAGAAACCACCCGGGGTTTCAGAACTCCAGTGGAGACATCTTCCAGTTAATCTGACCTCTTTTCCAACAGCAATAACTCAAAAAAATTTAAGAGTTCAGATATGCCCTTGATTTGTTTTAAAGGGCACATTCTGCTTTTGAAAACAACATCAGTTCAGATAATTCCTAAAGCTTTTTGCAATAGCAGCATAAATAAATCAATAAATAAATAGATAACAGTAATTTTATATTTATAGTATTAACTCTTACACTTCCCTGGCTATTTTAGGAGTCTTATTTTAATTACATTAGATGTGTGAAATCAAGGTTGCCTGACTGACAGAGTCTAAAGGTCTGCAAATTTTTAATAGTTCGAAAAAGCAGATACATTTACCTGTGTTACCAAACAGACTCTCAGAGGTTTTTAGTTGGTAATGTCTTTCTTTGGGGTAAGGGTGTTGTGGGGGGAGGAGGGGAATATAAAGGAAAGACCCTACCTCTCCTTCAAATCCAGCTCATATTTTTTACAGTCTCACATACTTTTACTATAAGTGACTTTTCAGAGGGTTTTGTTAATCTTCTGTAAGTAGGGCACTGGGACACAGCTCTTGCTATGCCTGTATATGATATATACATCATATATCTTTCTAACCATACCCATACAGGACAAGGGAGTCTTAATACTATAATATGACTGTTGAAACTAAAGATCATAAAATGATTCACTACATTTCTTTGGTGCTTTCAACTTGCTGTTAACAGCAGCTTTTAATGTAAATATGTGCCTCTTGATAAAAACTCATCCTGGTGTTTATTTATACAGAAAGGAAATTTCCATTGCATAGACACCATCCAAAACATACAAAAATAAACAAACAATGAAATTCAGCATGAAAGATTAACTAACCATCTCGACAGACTTTTAGTTTTCACTGGGCTAAGCAGTACCATTATTAAGGACAGACGGAAACTGAAAAGGGACAGCAATTCATCTAATATGCTGGCACCAAATAAGTCTACCCAGAGTCCAGAAACACAGAGCTTCTGGTGACCAGCTAGTCCAATCCCCCTTCTTAAAGCAGAATGAACTAGAGTAGTTTCCTCAGGACATCATCCAGTTGGTTTAGAATGTCTCTGAATATGGAGAGGCCACAACCCCACTGAGCAACCTGCTACAGTGTTTGACCAATCTCACTGTGAAAAAGACTGTGCTTACATTGAATTTTGCGTGTTTCAGTTTGTCTATTACTTCTTGACCATTTAGTAGGCACCACTGGAAGAAGACTGTGTCTCTCTCTTCTTTAGTCCATTCCCTCAGTTATTTAGATACACATTTTATACACATACAGGAAATCTAACACCCCCTTTCCCATGCCCAAAGCCACTTCTCTTGACCAAGCAGTGCAACCTCTCTCTCTCCCCATCTCTCCATTTACACCAGATTCTCCAAGCCCTTAATAGCATTTGTGGCCCTTTGCTGGACACATCCTAGTGTGTTTATGTCTGTCTTGTACTGGGAAGGTAAGAACTGGACACAGCTCTCCAGAGCTGTCTTACTAGGCCTTCACAGCGGGGAAAGATCACCTCTGACAACCTGCTGTGGTTGCCTAATGTAGCCCTGGATGCTGTTGACCTTCTCTACCATGAGGGTGTATAGTCAGTTTGTGCTTGACTTTTATTCACCAAGACTCCCAGGATCTTGCTATATTGTGTAAGATTATTTTAGGTACTATGTTGTGTAAAATTATTTTAGCTACTACTTAATCTTACTGTTTTGTAAGATTACTTTAGCTACTGATAACTGCTGAAATCTCATTTTTACAAAAGCACAGCAGAAAGATTTCTCAGGCAAAATTTTATAAGACCTTGCTGTTGTCTCTAATCAAAAGGAAGCAAACAAATAAAAGCTGCCATAGAAATACATCTTTCTTCCTATATATATAAAGATGAAACCTCTCCTGCTTCAAGACAAATCTTCAGAAATCGAGTTGATTGTTTCTTTTACTGACTTAAAGTACTTGAATGACAAATATACATAAGCAAACCTTTTCAACATCAAGTACAGAGGGCAGGCATTTGCACCATTTACAAACTACTAGATTTTCTTTCTCTGGAGAGAAAAAAAACACAGAGCTGGTAAGACAGAGAATCTGAACTTTTATATCCTTAGTGTTCTTAGCTTTATTCTGTTACTTGCTGTACTGTTTTTTCAAATTGGTGCATGTGTTTAAACTCTAATCTAGCCACTAAATGTGTTCATTTAAGAAGTCTCAGATGGGTAAAAAGAAACTTGTAATGGACATTGATAGTCAGCCAATTAACATAAACCAGTTAAAACAAAATCAGTGCAGGGATAAACCTGCTAGTGAATAAATAAAACAAACATTATTTGTCCTAAGGATCAGTACCACACCACATGACAAAAGAAGAAGAGGCTTAAATAATTGCCTGGAATCAAATATAGTTCATGTTATTTTAATTTTGTAGTCTAAAGACAAGTTCAAAAATACTTCAGGACTGATGTGTTCAAATGACAGAAAGTGTCCAAAAGAAATGACAGTCCTCTGCAAGATTTTACCCATCACAGGAAATGGCATTATACATTGTGCATTAATTGCTTAGTAAAAACCTCTGTCTGAATGTCTGAAAACTGAAACACTCTTATGCAGCTATATATTAGTGAGTGCTAATAAGTACAAACTACTGCATATTTGGCAAATTATTTGTATTTGGGTCAAATTTGTATTCACTGTTGCTGTTATTTCAAAATCCATCAACATTGTCAAACACTGGAAATCATAGTAACAACCAGAAATGCACACAAAACCAAAGCAATAATTAAAGTTGCAGTGACTCCCAATCTGCTTTAGACAGCTTCCTATGCAGTTCTGACTTTATTTGCTCTTAGTCTGGAGCATTTTTAATGTTCCCTGCTGGAAATCATTTATCAGTTTAATGAACACATTCAAGGAAGGCTAACCATAGGGGTGGAGGAGGGATGATATGATTCCTTTGTTACTCACACAGTATAACTACCCATCTTTCAGTAAATCTGACAGACTCCAAACATTAAATTAACTGAAATGAAAACCTCATTTTGAACTGTGCTTTCCCATACATATCAAACAGCCTGTGAAATGCCTGTAGATTTAATACCCAAATCCATTGAACACACTGGAAAAAAAAAAAAAAAAAAAAAAAAAAAAAAGTATAGAAAATTCATGGTTGAATATGTGTTCACAGAAACCTTCCATACTTTGTTAACTTCATAGCTGAATTGATCCATGGGGTGTGAAGCAAAGTACTGAGCATACTAAATAACACAGCATGGCATAAATGGAAATGGAATGGCAAACCAAGTGAAATATGAATATTCAAAAGAACCTTACCATGTAAACTCTACATATCGAGCTCTCAGTATACAAGTAAGCACACTGGTGTAGGCCAATCAGCAAAGATTCCTCATGGGAAATCTGTAGGTATTTAAAGGAATGATGTTTTAGAGCAATGGAGAAATGTGATCATTTACTTGATGAAACTGCATTTTGTAAGCAGCTGTGTAAATATGTGTCAGTCAGGAACACACATGGTGTATCATCAAACATTCAAATATTGCAGTTCTGTAATGCATAGCATGCTAACAGGCTTCAGAATCAAACAGACAAGCTTAATTTGCTCTCTCTTGATAAAGCACTATACACAACTATCTAAAAGTCAGTAGAAGGAGGTTAATGGCAGTGAACTAGAATAAAACTAAATGTCACTACATCTTACTTTTCTGTAAAACCTTCTAAGTAGATAAGACATGTTCAGAAAGCTGTAAAATGTGCCCTTTGCTTACAAGAAAAAAGGTCAGTTCTGTGCTAACAAATTGTAATAGGTTAGTCATAAATGATCATATCAGCAGCTGAAATATGGTACCTTACACATAATTTAAATATTGTTACAACTACTTGAGCCAGAAGAAGCCTGAATTGCACAGTTCAAACTCCTGCACACATTAAAATAATGCAATTCATGGAAATATGAACACAATACCAGGAACAAAGAAAAATTACAAATTTCATTGCAGTGAAACATGTCTAAATAACCAATTCTGCAGTTGCCTTTGGCATCAAAGATGCCAAAGCTTTAATAGACAAAGACAAGCAATGCTTTAATATTCTGTGTGGTGATTCTCAGCTGCTCTAAGAAACCAGCTTCACAGACCAATTCCACTGGTTTTCAAGGTAATGAGCAAGCAGAGGTTCTGCAGCTCCTGGCATGCATCACCCCATGAGAGCTTAAGTGCTTCACAATACTCCTGGAACATATTTTATGCAGAAGAACATAGAACATACAGCTGGAGGCTTGAGGGAACACTTCTCCCTAAATAAAAATAAAAATAAAAATAAATTAAAAAAAAGCAAGAGAGTCAATATTAGGTTGAAAAAATCCAATGTCACAAATGTAACATTGGAATAGTTCTATTCTGATAAAGGAAAATAGTTCTTATTGTAAGACCACATGAGGTTTTTTGCTATGCATCTATTATTTCTGTGATCCGAAGTGTTATTCAAAAAAAGCTTTTATGGAATTATGGGTTCTTAATAACAGCTTATTCGGAGAGGGTTCAAGTTATAGGGAGAAGTCAGGCATTGCTATCAAAATTAAGACTTGAACCCACACTGGCTGAAAGGTGCCAATGTTTATAAAGAGTTTAGCACATTCTTAGGGATATTTCATCACAATTTCTTACAATGGTTCAGCACACAATGTAGTCAATAGTAAAAGGATAATTATCAATAATATTTTAATTCACAATTAGTAATGAGACAGATTGGTAAGGTTGTGTTGTGTTTTTTTCTTTGAATATTTCATTGAGTCATGTATTTTAAAGCTGACAGAACACTTTAAAGATAAAATGTGTACATGGAATACTAATAGTGCTGAAGCAAGAACGCATTCAGCTCTAATACACATATTCTGTACAGTAAAATTTACTCAAGCTAATACATCACAAAATGCAAAGAAAGAATATGATCAGTAAACACATATGCTATTACTATCAAAACAGGTCTCCTCTCCATTCTGGAACACTTAGCTCTGAAACACCCTTTTGAAATGGCATTTCTAGCAAAGCTATTACAGTGCCAAGTCTGTTAGAGTAGCTGCTCAACCTGCGTGGCGGACTGTGCTAATACCTATCACTCCCAAGTGTAACAAGCCATTTATCTACTAATGACTTAGAAAAGACAATACAAAAGGTCTAAAGTGGTTACAGTTCTTGTGCCCTTTTTGAAAACTTCTATACATTTTAAATCAAAGCCCACTTGGATTAAACAGAATATATTGGTTTTACCTTAACATTTACATAACAAAGATAAAGGAGGATCTTTTATAATGTTAATTTGATTCAAACTGAATGATATGTTTCACAAATCACAAGAAATGTAGTTCTTACAAAAAAGTATAAATGGTCATCAAGTTAGAAAATGAAAGAACAGAGTCATTGCAATTTTCTATTTCACTTCTAAAGTTATTAAAGGAGAGAAAGAAACAATACTTAGGAAATGTCTGCTGATATTTCAGATCACTTCTTAATTTTTGTTTAGCTATACAAATGGAGAAAGACCATGTTGCAGTGAGACCGATCAAATGTTCAATTTCTCTTTAGCTAAACTAGATTCTGAATGACTCTCAGATTTTAAGTACTTGCTCAAAGTATCCTAGTGCTAAATCTTCTTTTATTTCTTAAGGTTCATCTCCCCTAAGCTGTAGGTCTCTTCTTTATCCTCTCTTCCCAATCCAATAATTTAGTTTTCACACAGATATCACATGAAAACAGCCCTGCTCCTAATAAATATATTTTTAATGATACTCACTTAAATTTTTGTTTTTAAGGAGATGTTTACTATTCAACCTGTAATTTTTTAGTATATTGACTTCCCCAACACCTTTCCCAACAGTTCACAAGTAAATAAATGGAGTCTTTCATACCAAATCCAACTTATTTGACAAAATATTCTGCAAATACCTTTTGTTTTATCAAAGTAGTTTCACTAATGCCACAGTGAATACAAATCCGAACTACTAGCCAGCAAAGCATGATTTCATCCCTTCTAGAATAAAAGAAAGATTTCTTTCATTTCCCAAATCCAATAATAAGCCAGGGCAACTGTCAAATGAGCACAGGATATTTTTTTTTTCAAATACATTGACATATTTATTACTGCAAATAAATGATGCAACACGTTGGGGAGGGAAATGCTCTAAAAAAACCTCTGGACCTTGGATGAAGAAGTCCAGATAACCTCTCAACCTTCACCTAATGCATGATACTAAAATCAAAAGCATTTACAGGAACTTTTCTACTACATTCCCATTCCAGCACACCCTATACAAGCTATTATGAAGACCACTTTACTTCCTTCACAATGCAACTATTCGCTATGATATTTGTAGTCTTCCCAATCATGCTACATCCTTTATTAAAGGGGATTTAAATATGTTAACACTGGTGAGAATGTATGATCTATACTCTCATTTTTCTCCACAGCAGTTCATTTTACATACACAGAATTTAATCATTTGTCCATAGGGGTTTTAGTTATTTAGTTTATGCTGCTTCATATCATAGAATCACAGAATCATAGAATATCCTGAGTTGAAAGAGACCCATAAAGATCATCGAGTCCAACTACTGGCACCACACAGGTCTACGCAAAGATTCAGACCATATGACTAAGAGCACAGTCCAAATGCTTCTTAAACTCTGACAGGCTTGGTGCTGTGACTACGTCCCTAGGGCACCTGTTCCAATGCATGACAATCCTCTCAGTGAAGAACTTTTTTCTTATACCTAGCCACTGTCGCAGCTGGACCCCATTCCCTTGGGTTCTATCACTGGTCACTAAAGAGAATAGATTGGCTCCTGTGCCTCCACTCCCCCTCGTGAGGAAGCTGTAGACCACAATGAGGTCTCCCCTCAGCCTTCTCTTTTCCAGGATGAACAGGCCAAGGGACATCAGCCGCTCCTCATACATCTTACCCTCTAGACCCTTCACCATCTTAGTAGCCCTTCTCTGGACACTCTCCAATAGTTTTACATTCTGTTTGTACTCTGGTGCCCAGCACTGCATACAGTACTTGAGGTGAGGCCGCACCAGCATGGGGTAGAGAAGGAAAATCATTTCCATTGATCAACTAGCAATGCTGTGCTTGATGCACCCCAGGATATGGTTGGCCCTCCCGGCTGCCAGGGCAAACTGCTGGCTCATATTCAGCTTGCTATCAACCAAAACCCCCAGATCCCTCTCTACAGGGCTTCTCTACAGCATCTTGTTGCCCAGTCTGTATGTATAGCCGGGGTTGCTACTTCCCAGGTGTAAGACCCAGCAATTGCTATTGTTAAACTTCATGCAGTTGCTTATTGCCCAGTTCTCCAGTCTGTCCAGATCTCTCTGCAAGGCCTTTCTACCCACAATGGAGTCAACAACTCCTCCCAGTTTAGTATCATCAGCAAATTTTCTCAAAACACCTTCAAGTCCTACATCCAAATTGTTTATGAAAACATTGAAAAGAATTAACCCTAAAATGGAGCCCTGGTGGACCCCCTGGTGACTGGCTGCCAGCCTGATGTGGCCCCACTTACCACAACCCATTGAGCCCTACCCATCAGCCAATCAACAGCCTACCCAACTCACCCATCATATGATGTTTTTGTTGAACTATATACTGCTGGACTTTTTGTCCAGTAGGATCCTATGGGAAACTGTGTCAAAAGATTTACTGAAATCCAAAAAGATTACATCAGCCGGCTTCCTTTGATTGATGACATGAGTGATTTGATCATAAAAGGAAATCAAATTTGTTAAACAGGACCTATCCTTCATGAACCCATGTTGGCTGGGACCAATGACTGCATTGTCCCCCAGGTGCACTACAGTAACTCACAGGACAATCTCCATAATTTTACCAGGCACTGACATGAGATTGACAGGCCTGTAGTTACCAGGGTCTTCTTTCTTGCCTTTCTTGAAAATTGGCACAACATTTGTCAGCTTCCAGTCAACTGGGACCTCTCCAGATTCCCAAGACTGTTGAAAAATAATTGAGAGGTCCTGCGATGATGTCAGCCAGCTCTCTGAGCTCTCTGATGAATCCCATCCAGACTCATGGACTTGTATGGATCCAAACTGAATATGAACCATCCAAATGGATATGTTGCCATATTTAGAAAACACCATTTCCTCTTATTTTGACAAAATGCTTTACAAACAGGTTTCACAAGTCAGTGATGGTGTGAATAGCATAACATTGCAAAGATGTGCTTCAAGTATTTAGATTTATTATTGTGACAAAAAAGAGACAAGTGAGTTATTCTAGAACTACACAAGCAGAGGGGTTTTCTGGTTTTACCAGAAGAGTGGAAAAATACCACACAGGAAACAAAATAAAACTGGGCACGGGTCTCACTTCAACATTAGCAATCAAAAAGTACTTGTCTCATCAGTGCTGCTTGGAAGCTGAACGTACTCATTCCTTCACAGCTTCTGACAGCATTAATTGTGGGAAGGAAGTTTTCTATCAGATCTTTCAGAAACTACAATAGAGCAGCTGCAAAACTGGCATTTACTCCTACTTTATACCCACTCTTCTTGTGGATTGTATGGTTGTGGTTTCCAGTGTGTTCTTCACAATCTGTGTAATCCGTGCAAAAAAATTTACCACTCAGTGGTATCAGTCCAGCTGTACTTGTTAATATCCATATGTAGGCAACATGATCTTACTTATTGTTGGAAATAAAGAAATAATCTCTTACAATTCAGTAACTGTCAGTTATGTTTTTCTACCACTTAAGCATTTGGTTCAGTAAATGCCTGCAAAAGCGTAATAATTGTAGGGTGGCTGGGTTTTTGTTTGTTTGTTTTTTACACACTGATGCCAGAATGAGAAAATTTGATAACTAAACTGGATTTTTAAGTCTGTCCACATCAATATTTCTTCACAATGAGATAAATGAAGTGTCTCTTGTCTATCTTCCACCTCCTAACAAACACAATTGAATTCACTAGGTCTACTGCTAAATTGCTGTGAAGCTAACAAAGCTATTTTTATCACAACACACTCAAGACTTTCTAATGGATTTTCTTGCCATAAGACACTTCATCATCTTTATAAATTTGTTTTCTGTAGACAAAATTTAATTTGCTGTAGACAGGATTAAAAGGTCATAAAAAACAAAACAAAACAAAAAAAAACACTGTCATTCAGTTTGCCCTTTAAAGTCATTTCAAAATACATGTATGATATAATATCTGCTTAATTAAGTTAGAATTTGGTGTGACTGTATAGATTCACCAAGATAGGCCTGTGTAACAGGGTAAGCATCACTGATCAGCTTAAAACATGCATCACTGTCACAATGAGAAATATGCAACTAAAGCACACTGCTAAATCACTATGGGCTAGGTACCTTAAACATTCTCATGAGCTCTTCTGAATTGCAAAACAAAGAACTAGGAAGTGCAAACATTGAATTTTATTATCACAAGGCATAACACAGTATGTAAAATGGAAACGGAGATGAGAAGGACCATTTTCTTCCTTCACATGTCCATTTCCTAACCATCTGCCATTAGTACATTGTGGATATTTTAAACCTGCAAGGGTTCAAAAAGAAAGTATGTAAGTTCATTAAAGGAAAGCCCAGAAATACAGATACTACTCTGAACAAAAAAAGGGACCCAGGCAACTGCTCGGTACACAGAGCTGGTTTTCCCTCAAATACTTCCTCATCTAATGCATGTTTCTGGAATCAAAATATCAACTACTACATTTTCCACACATTTCTATTAGAATGATGAATGTGCGAAAACACCCCGCAGACTCAGAGGACAAAAGTGATAGCTATATTGCAAGAAAAGCAATTACTTCTTAAATAAACCCTGAAATTAAATGAAGGTAAAAACTAGTCGTTTCTTCTCTGCAGCTACTATGATTTGTAAATAACTTAACAGTTTCACAGATGCATGTTTCTTGAATGTAACAAAAAAAACTTGACTTATGGAACAGGTCAAGTATCTCAGCTAGCTTCAGTTCAGTGTTCTTCCAGGACTGCAATCACCTTGGCTTTGTAACATGGGAGCATCTGGGTACCTCTCATAGGCACATGCAGTAGTCTTAGTTACTACCGGAGATAAAATGAAATGGAAGGGAAATAAATGGAAAGGATAGGTGGCATGGAAGAAGAACTCCCCTCATTCATTAACCATTTTTGTAAGCTTTTTGGACTCTCAGCAGGTGCTGAGTAAAGGATCCATTAGACATTGTAATACCTCTGAATTCAGGTGGGGTCTTGCTATGTTATCATTTATCATTCTCCACCCACTCTTATCATTTATCCTTTTCCAGCCCCTCTTACCCCCTGCCCCCACCCCCACCTCCCAGCTCCCCCAATATAATTGCTTTATTGCAGGCTGATCCCACTTAGTGGTTTTAGTGGTTACTACTGAAGACCTCAAGAGTACTTAACTCTTTTCAAAATAAGTCTCTGATATTCTATTTCACATTTAACTTTTAATTCTCAAATGATACAGGCAAAATACATTAATCTCTTATTGTATTATGATAAGGATTTAAATGAGTTCAGGTATCAGTTTGTTGCAAACCATCTAGATGAATGGTAAAATTGTCAGAAATGACCACTGTTTCTCACTACTCAATGGATTTTAAATATTCTCAATTTTTATTACCCATAAAATCTTCTGCTTTGCCCTGACATTTAAGTAGCAGGAGGCACTTATCAACCTGAGATAATTTTCTGTTCCACTGACATTATCTCCTTGTTTATATTGTTAGAAAAGAGGGAATATTCACAAAATGAACTTATTCATCTTGTTCATAGTGTCATCCTGAATATTCGTGTTCCAAGCCAGAGTAACAGAACACTGAATTCATTCCCCTCCCCCCATTTTTTTGTTTTGTTTTGTTTTGTTATTTACGCTTCTGTAGCTTGGAATAAGAGATTGTTTATTTATTATTTTTAAAAGGGATATCATTAAAATACTTTGTCTTCCAGAATTAGTGAACAACATAGAAAAACTAATAAACTGATAAACTGTTTTTATTTGGCAAAACTGTAGGAAAACTAAGAAAAGTAAAAGTCAAAGGTAGCTAAACGTCATGCAGGGACTTTGGCGTTCCTTCAAATATTAATATGCTCTACTGTTAAAGTTTGTCTCCAGCTTTATTAGAAGCCAAAATAACCATCTTTCCTGCTTAGGAGGTATCTACACCGCCTGACCAGCCATTCTCAGTGGCTTTTAAAAGTTTTTATCATTCAAGTTAAAAATTTCTACAATGCCATCTGGTCATTCATAATTATGATAAGCTTGAGAACACACCAAAACACACACAAACACACAAGCACTAATAATTCTAAAAAATGTAATCAAAGAACAGCCTAGAAAGAAGTCTGAGTGTTAAATGTGGGTGGGTATTTGCCTGGCATGGAAGAACCTGCCTAGGTAACATTTAAGCAGAACATCTGTCTGAGATCAGAGCAAGATACACAAGTTTCTTGCAATGTGTTTGGCTACTTTCATTAGTTTAACAGTAAGGGGAAAACCAGGATGCTGGTGACCCACATCAGCCCAGTCCAGTCACTGTCTGGAACCAAACCTATAACAACATATAGTTCACCAGAGGCTGGAACTCAGTTCACTCTGCCTGGTTTGGTGAGCTGATTTCAACCATCCAAATCATGGAATCATGGAATCATTAAGATTGAAAAAGACCTCTAAGATCATCTGATCCAACCATTACCCTACTACAAATGTCCCCCACTAAACCATTTCCTCAAGCACCAGGTCTAACCTTTCCTTGAACACCCCCAGGGATGGTGACTCCACCACTTCCCTGGGCAACCTGTTCCAATGCCTGATTACTCTTTCTGAGAAGAAATGTCTCCTCATTTCCAACCACCTAAGCCTCCTTTGGTGCAATTTGAGGCTATTCCCTCTATTCTTTCACTAGTTATCTGCAAGCAGAGGCTAACACCTAGCTCCCCACAACTTCATTTCAGGTAGCTGTAGAGAATAATAGTCTCCCCTGGGCCTCCTCTATTTTCTGCAGGATCCAACCAAACCATTGTTTCCACTGTACAGATTACTTTACCTCTAATTGCTGACAAGTAGTTCAGTAGATACAAGACCACAGAGCAGAACATAAAAGATTTCATCTCTCCATGGAGAATGTGAAAGAGAATGCTGGCTTCACTGCAGAAGATAGTCTCTCCCTGTACAGCACTACTACCTCCCAATGTGATCACCTGTAAATCCATTTCCAATGCCCTTAATTATTTGTCTATCAGGAAAGTTGGCAAATGTCAATAAATGTGTGAAATGATGTGCTTCTAAATAAAATAAATGTGGTTAATATGATTATATGATAGACTGTACAAGAGATTTAATTAAGAGATTAATTTTTGTTGAAGAACAACCCCAAGAATTGTAATTCTAATAATTCTAGTAATCTTATTAACTTGCAAATTTATTATGAAATTTATGACTAGAAATAAACTCATGGCACTATGTTTTACTGATTTTGTGCAATTTTAAGTGCATTTACATGGTTTTAATAATAGCATTACAATGTTATCTTTACATAACCCACCACATATATATAGACCTACACACACATGGCACATGTCATCAATTATCTCCCTTAAGGTGACAGAAGCAATCTATGTGTCAGTAGTGAAAGAGAGATGAAAACAGCATGTTTTCAGAAAGCACTAGTATGGGAAGCTATTCAGATCTCATTTTACTGTGTATATCTTATGCCACAATTTATTTCTATAGGATAGAATAATAAATAAGGTTCACTTCTTTAATAGGCAACATTTTTCTTAAATCCTTTTGCATGCAAAAACTTCTTGTAGCATCAATCAGAAATAATCTATTGCCATCAGTAAGCAAGTTTATTCCCTTTTATATTAAAACTGGTGGAAGAATAATGAAGTCTTTACTCTACAAAATATATTCTTCTTTCCAGCTGAGTTGCGTTTTAAATTCTCTTTTGACTGTGCAACAGATGCCTTACTGCTGCTGCTTTGTGCCTGCTACTCTGCCATGTGGTGTTTGTTGCACAACCTGCTGGGAGACCAGTCAGCCATACAGGACCAGCAGAAAAATGGGAACTTCATGAATAAACATTTGCTTAAAAATCACATTATTTTATCATTTTTTTTTCTCTCTACTCTGGTTACTCCACATCTGTAAATCGAACTAGAACCAAGTGAAACCTACTGCAGCACTTCAACTTCCACTGGCATCAAGATTTATTCAGGCCAAGAATACGCATTTATATAACAGCAGTGTCTCCAAGCTCACAAAATTCCCATGGAGATCATTATTTCATCCCTTTAGGTGTTCCAATCATCCTCCGTATTTTTTAACCACAATAATGCAAGTGAAAGAATGAGTAAGAAGTTGGGTTCAGAATAAGAAAAATGCTTTCAACATTTAGGCTTGTTTCTTTACAACATAGGTTCTCGAGTATTAGCAGGAACAGACTTGTGCTAAGGAAGGACAACATCTGTTTGTCCACCACATCTCTGGTTAATGCTCTCCTGAAAGGTCACAAAATACACATAATTATAAAGGAATAATAAAGTTGATGATTAATCAATTTTCAGAAATTATTACTGAATGTAGATATCCTAATTGAAAGACAGTTAAAGAGCTACATTTTCCTACATGCAGAATGAGTCTTATGGATTAGGTGTTACTTTAGTATTTAAAGGGACATTCCAAAGTACCAGGCACTTCAAAACCACAGCCTTAGGCTTTAGTACTTGAACAAGGCAGTCATACAAGAACATATAAAAATGACACCTCTATTTCAAATATCTGTTTTCTTTGATTTTGCTATTTCTAGACAATATATATATGGCTTGAGAGGGGGAGGGGGAAAGAAAGAAATAAAATTAAAAAAAAAGAAAAAAAAAAGTGCATTAGCAAAAGAGTTATTCTAGAACATCTTCTCCAAAAAACAAGTGAGCGTTCTGGCACAATTAAATTAATTGTGTATCCTTTTTTTTTTTTTTTTTTTGTGTGTGTGTGGGTGTTTGTTTCCCCCAAGCAAACACATGCCACAGCAACTGCCCACCAAATGAGGAAAAACAAATTCCTAACATACAGCAGTTCATCTTTCATTCCATAAAAAGAAGAATTGCTAGGAAAGACTATATATCTCTACAGCACACATTAAACTTATTAAAATGTTAATTTTTAAGAAATTTTTGTAATTCAGTATTCATTTAAATATTATCAGGGGCAATACTGATGTGCTGTACTGTTTTAGTAGCAACAATTGATGAAAAACTGTTTATACACTAGCTTCACTAGTGTTTTTTTGTTTTGTTTTGTCTTTTGCCCCATTATTTTTATTATTTTACCTACGTCCTACCTCTGGACTACCACACAATAACTCCTCCACTCTTAGCAACACACCACTATCATTTTCCAAAGAATAAAAAGCAGGAATATAAATACTATATCCTCTGATATTTCTGAGAATAATGACAATAAAACAAAATCTAAATGCATCAGTGATTAAAAAGAGATTAATATCACTCAGATCATGAAACAAGATGTGAAGTTACTGGAAATGATGAGATGCATATCTACTATCTGGAGGACTTAATTAAAAAAGATGACCAAACTAATTGAGAGTCAAGGAAAGTAGTGAAATAAAATTGATCTAGTTTTGCTCAATAAATGGTAGATATTTCAGAAGGGATTAAGCTCTGTCATTCTCTTTTAAAATGTGAAGCTTTATTCTTTTTGTCAACTCTTCCTAGTCTTTGAAGTCCCACCCCAGACAAATTTCTGGAAGCATACACATCATAAAGACCAGAGAAAAAGACCAGATGCTGCATACTTATGGAAAAATAGTTTTATTATTTCCATTTCAAGTACATGTGAGTCTGAAACACACATATTCTGACATGTCATTCTATCACACATAGTCTATCATAGAAAAAAACCTCAGTCATTTCAAAGCAGAGAAGCTTCTCATACTTTCTTTTGATTTTTAGTTCTCTATGACCATCCTGATCAACTGTGATTTTGCTAGAAGTCAGTTCACCTGTAACTTTTTACTATGTGAGAAATTAAATGCATTCAATAAAGCTGCAAGTGAGTTTTGTATAAGGATTTTATAAAATCATCATAATTTTGTGTTCAAAACACTATTTCAATGTTTGTGGGTTCTAGACTTGAATCATCCATCAAAATAAAATAAAATATAATAACAAAGGCTTGAAAAGTGTTCTTTTGTGCACAGCAAAATAGCAGGACAAGTAGTCTTGAGAACTGTCCCTACCAGTTTTGGCACAGGAATTGATAAGACTGTATAGAATCTGTGTTGAAAGGCCTTCTGTGAGCTCAAGCAAAACATCTAAGTTCAAATGTCCTCATAGGAGATGTTAAGAAAAATGAACAAAAATAAAATAACATCTGATACATTTCTATTGTAGTAAAGGTGCAGTAGCTAACATATGTCCTCTATCCCAGTATTCTAGCATTCTTCTCCCATGTAGTAAATACTGGGGCGTCAAGGCATAAAAAAATGTATGGAGCTGTGCAACAATAAAAGTTGTTAAAAAATCAAAATACCACATTCTGTTATAAACTACTACTCTGCTTATATTCAGAAATAATCAGTGAACACAAATTCATTTATGCATTTCTTAAACTGATATCAGTTATCTTTTATGTAAGACAAGAAAATCTCATAAGTATCTATATACGTTAGGAGACGAGCAAAAATACAAATGTTCACTGGGACATTTGTATGTGCATATATCTTTTACACTTCTGGTGTTTCTTTTAAGAGAGCCAAGGATGGATGCTATTATAGGGTCTTCTTTATCTAAACTATAAAAAGAATAAGAAATGCTAATGAACTAGGCTTCCTGTTACTGTCTAAAGGATATCCATCTTTTCACTGGAGACAGTTTGAGGTAATGAAGCCCTTGAGTTCTAAAGATGAATGCCTTGTATATCCCTCACTACCTCTTTAACCCTTACAGACTTCAGTTCCAAAATGCACCCAAAGGTGCAAAGGTTGGACTTAGAAATGACAGGAGAGAAGAGTTTACAAAAAACTCTTTCTTAAAACGCATATCTCCATACAAAAGATGTTGTAAAACTTCCAAGATCTCATACTGCTCCCTGAAAAAATACTATATTTGATGTGTGCTTGTTCTGTAAATTCTAAGGTTAAAACAAACAAACAAACAAACAAAGAAACCACCATTTTATTGACACTACAAAAAAGCACTTATTAAAAAAAATTAAGAAGTTCTGCTTTAGCAAATTTAAGTTTCTACAGCAGCTGCACAAGTTTCTGTTGCATTTACTAATCAGGAAGAACAGACCTGCAAATAGGTATTGCTAAACATATGCAAAGAATTCAGCTAAGTGTTAACACCTCTCCCTGGGATGGGATTATTGCATGGAGTGTGTTATGAAGTGTTGGTTTCTATCCTGAGGACATAAAGTTCTTGAGAGAATAAAAAGAAGTTGTTTTCCAAAGAGAGCTTTACAAGTAAAGCTCCAAGTTCTACCGTTCTGTTGAAATAGATATGATGGTAGAAACTCCCCATGGAGGTTACTTACTTTGCTCTTTTTACTCCATTCCTTTTAAAATCTTCCTATAGAATTCATTTCTGGCTGACACATTGAGGCAAAATTCATAGTTTGGAAGTTCCAGGTTGGGAAGAAGGTTATCAAATTGTCATTCACCAGTTTACTTCTGATCTACTTTTCCACCTACTTTTCCACTCTTTTTTTTTTTTTTTTTTTTTTTTTTTTTTGAGAATGGAGTGAGAAGAGAATCAGGGAGACAGGGGCACTAACCCCATCAGTAAGTAGCAAAGGGAAACATTAGCTCCCTCAGCAGAAGAAATAGAGGTCGTGAAAGAAGAGCAAAATACAGGCACAACAGCAAGGTAGCCCCTTAGAACTCCAGCAGGAAAGATTGCAATGAAGGAGGGGAAAAGCTCAAGGGCAATGAGGTGAAACCCAGAGGAAGTGGAACAAACAGAGAGATGGATATCACAGAGGTGAAGAATCAAGAGAGTTGAGAAGAGATACACATTTTATAATATATCTGCCTTTGCTGCAAAGCTGTGACTTGAGCTCACGAGGACACATTTGTGTTTCTGTAGACTGTCCATCTCTGAATAAGGCCACACTGAATACCTACACTAGACAATAATTGATGGCATCATGTAATGACACAGTAAATCAAAATTAGCCAACTAAATGACTGCAAACACTAGCCCAAATGCATTTCAAATTTATTCAAAATTACCGAAAAACAGCTTTGTTACATTAGCTTTTCTATCACAGTCTTTCTCCTCTATTATAATTCTTTACCTATTTACCTATCCTCCTACTTCCAACACAGAAGTAATAAGCAATTGTGAATCCTAATAGTATGTTCTAGCTAACAGAACATTAATCATATAATGTATTCATATATGGTCTGGATCAAATCAGTACTGCCTGGGGATCTAGTTTTAAGTGCAAACTTAAAACTAATGTTAGTAATGAAATGCTAGCCTTTGCTGTCTAGTAATTAATAACAATGTTTCTGGCGTAACAATGATATAATTAAAATTTGAAATGCAAATATCACAAAATTCTGATACTCCAGGATTGTAAATCTCTGTAGTACTTTCTAACAAAAATAAATTGAATTGACATTTTTTCTAAAGGAATTGACTTATTTCACCTTCATTCTTAATAATTCTTAAGTTTTCCAATTCTATCTTTCAAAAATATTTTATTCTAGTGTCTTCTTGCTAGAAAATCTGAGTTTAGTAATGCCCAATGCCATAAAGCAAGCAAAAATAAATTAAAAAAAAAAAATCCATAAATATTGGATATATATGCACAACCTGTCTGCTTGGAGATTTATTAAGTTTACATTAAATGTTGAAATAATTACTTTAGGCTTCATGGATACATGAGTATTTCTATTATGCTACTTGCTCATGCCTAAAATTGCAACTTTGTTAAGATGTCCCAATCACAGTAATCTGGTCCAGTTTGATTATAAGAGTTATATTCACAATTTCTGTCATAAAACAGATAACAGAAATGGGGTAAAATAGACTTAAAACTCAATTTGTATTTGACAAGCAAGTACATGGAAATTAAATAGTAATAAAATGTAATGACACCTACATCTTCAAAGAAAAAAGAATTGGATTTCCAAACATTAGATAAATACTTTATTTGGAAATGTTTGGTTAAATAGGAATGTGGTCTAGTCTATGCGGTCTATTCTATGTCATTAAAGCAGGGTGATGTCTAGTAGATTAAACTTGAAATATCAAAGCACCAAGACTTTTGTACTTCTATTTAGTAAAAAAGGAAAGCAAAGATACTGCGAATTCTTTGTTTTTCACTGTAAAATGGACATTTTGTTTTGGATTTTAAGGAATGTACGTCTGGAATAACTTAGAGAAGAATATTTGGTACTTGTTAACAAAAGGTTACCAGCTTGGGAAAAGATTTGAGTCATTAATTTAATTTTTAAGAGAAGCAGTAGAGTGCAACTCTACAATGAACTAAGATCCAGGAGGTCAAGGAGAGGACCTCATCTATTTGCAGTTGACTCAAACTACAGTTGTTTTTAATACAGCTTACAACTCCTCCAAACTGACTTTGCAAAGAATGCACCTCTTCATCTTGAGATGTGACACGCATACAGTCCTAGATTTGATACTGCACATTCTGTGTGTTCAGTGCATGTTTAAATACTGGAATTAGAAAGAGGCATGAGCTATGACAAAGGGAGACTAATTCTGACTTTTCAATACTTAGACCTATTTTCAAGTAATATTCTAAGACAAAATTAAAAACATGTAATATCCCAGATTCTCCATTCAGCATTAACCTTATTAACTAAATTACCTTATTACAAATTACAAATAACCTTATTAACCTTACTAACGAAACCAGGGATATTAGACCATGAATGTCAACTAGTGCAACTCTGTGACTCCTGCTGCTCCACTACTAGAGCAGCAGACCTGCATGGACACTAAGCAGAGAAACTGTGGCCATCAGGCCCAGTCTTGACCAGAAACAGTACCTACACTCAGGACTGGCTTAATGGTTCATTTGAGGAAAGTTTAAACAAGGAAATAATTCTATTATATCAGTTCGCCCAATACCATTTGAGTTATAGTAAACTCTGCCACTAACATGCTTTACAGCAGCCATGAAATTATCTGGCATTCATTATACAGTGATAAAAATATACAAAACAATAGAAAGCAACATCATGCCTCCACCCAAAACTGCTAATTGTGGAATTTTAGAATCAGTCTGGTTCAACCAAGATTGAATGTCAATGATTCCTATCACTAAAGAAACAAACTGTCCCATAAATCACCAGATACACTAATTTCTGAAAGACTGTGTTGTTGTTTTTTGTGCATAGCATAGTAATGTGGAAAACAAAAAAAGGCTTGTCTTATAGACCAAGCCACACAACTTGCTGCTATCTGTAAGTGTAGTAAGTCTTAAATATAAGCAGACAAGTGATCCTCCACTTCAGGGTGATAGTACTAACAGCCTGTCACAGGAATCAGGCCTTAAACAAAATAGAATTAGAAAAGGTTTAGACAGAAACAATAAACTAATTTCTGACTCATTAGAAAGGTTTGGTCAAACCAAGGATCATTTATTTCTTCAGACTTTTCAACTGTTCTGTCATTTAAAAAGAACTACACCTTCATTAATGCTTTTCATACAGCTTTATCAGTATATGAAAATTTACAAAAAAAGTCAATCATTCTGTGATTCTTTTTTTTTTTTTTTTTTTTTTTTTTTACTACAACTTCAAAATACAGAGGGGATGCATCTTCCCAATTGTTCATACTTTAGTTCTACTTTGTAAAATGACACATCTTTCTGCATTTAGTATTTTGCACTGTAATTATTAGACTACAAGCATTTATACCTCTATGTGTTAGCATGGAATACTCCATCATCCTAGTATCCCACAGGAAAAAATGAAGCAACAGACTCTTCTCCAGCTGATTCTCCAAAAACTGCCATAATATCTTCTGTTATCAGCATCAGAGTACTTTAGTAGGTTCATCACAGACCTGCTTGGATTTTTAATGTGTCTGACATTGAATCTCATAAACAAAGGAAAAAAAAAAAAAAAAGCAAGGTAGTAAGGAAAAAAGCCAGAATTCTCCCAAAGACAACAGGGCAAATAACTTGGTTAATTAAGACTAGGGGGAAGATAGAGATCCTTCTTCTCTTCCAAAAAGAGATTTTCATCTCATGAGAGGATCACTGACTGTTTCATTGTGTTAAAAAGAAAGTCGTTAATAAACCTGACTAAAAGCAAACTTCTCAAGTACATGACAAACCACTCTAAGTCTTATGCATGCATCTTCTATAATGGGTCCTTGAAAGATTGTGTGGGAAGCAGAGAAAATTGTGAGGAAACATATTCAAAGATTACAAATATTTCTATTGTTTAAAAATGTTTTACCTCAACCTTGATTTAAACAGGAATTTCAGAACAGATAAAGCTGCATTAGTCTTTAAAGCATTAGCTTTTAAAAATACTAAGCCACTGTTCAGATTAACGAGACAGGAAGGAGTATTATTAATTTTTTCCTCATCATTTTTCAATGGAATTTAATGTAAGTACTACTAACCAAAGAAACACACACCCCAGAATAAACAAAAATGTTTACAAGTCATAAAAAAGGGATTTATTTTTTAGACCCACACAAACATTTTAACTATGATCTTCCTTTCTTTTGAAAATTATATTTCTCACACCATGCATTTATTGCTTCATAAAGATGAGAAAATTCGTTAAAAAAAATTACATACATTTGTAAAAGTGCATCATCTTCCAAAGAAATAACTTTTTTTTTTTTTTTTTTTTTTTTTTTTTTTTTCCCCAAGAGAAAAAGCATTATAACATTATCTGCTTCTAAATCCTTGGTCTTCTCTGTTATACTTAGCTTAAAAAAAAATAATAATAATTAAAATAAGATTTATCCATATGACAAAAAGGAACAAATTAGTAATTCTGTCAGCCTGCAAAAATTGTTTACTTTTTTTTACCAGTGTATAATTTTACAGCAAGATAGATCACTACAGCTACAAATGGTGAAAATTGAAACAACAATTGATCTGTGTGAAGCAAAGTGACATGCTAGAAAATTTCTCCAAGAAAAAATAAACTATCAAGACAGGTTAACTGATGTTATCACCTCATATAAACGTTATGTCGTCATCTAAAAATCTGTCTCTCCCAAAACTACAAATTTTCACAGTTAAAGAGATTTCTATTCTTTGTAGCTACTAAAGGACCTGAGCACTGTAGCAGCTGTGGCATGTAATTCATCTGGAAGAAGTGTAGCACAAGGACGCTGCCATACACTTGTGACCAATATTCCTCAGTGGGACATTATTTTGAAATAAAAATTCAAGAGCCCACACCTACAAATTAAAATGTATTAAGTATTATACCACAGACATGTTGTAAAGTACAGGGGAATATATCCCAAGCAGGAATGAATCTGACTTTTTTTCCTGGGGAGAAGTCAGAGGGGCTGATAAGAGGTTCTACTTTAAACTAACTTTGCAGCATTTTTACACCTGGCTCTTACTGCTACAGAGCTGCTATAGTGGATCCTGGCCCTTCAATTACTTAATTCCACACAATGAGTAATTCCATGCAATGGCTCATTCTGCACACACATACTCATGAAGATGCTTATGATCCATTTACTGTGTTTCTGCTGCTTCTGTGAGAAAGGGGGGAAAAATGACTAGCAAAGAATTTCTTGACATCTGTTTGAACATCACAATATTTCCTGCCATTATACTTCAGTTTCCTTTTTTTTTTTTTTTTTTTTTCCGCTGACACAGGCAATCAAAACATCCTTGGAAATTAATAAGTTCAGACAATTCTTTTATACAATTTCTAGTAGTCAGCACTTCTGTATCTTGTATAGTCAATAGAAAAACACTTTTACATTAGTTTTGAATTTTCTCAAGGCTGTAGATGTAGGCTCAAAGCACGTTTTCCCTCTGAGTATGTGAACAACTTTTTCCACAACTATAAACAGAAAGCAGCATGGGTGGTCTGTGGCACTCAGCTAAGGCAAAAATATTAAGGAATATACTTCATGCTGAGTGTGTGTGTATTTACTTACATGCATGTATGCATATAGAAGCTGAGAAATCTGCTGTAAGTCACAGAAGAGCGAAGTTCTGACATATTATATCAATCTGGGTAAATGATGAAGCCTCCATTGATGCAAGGGCTACTAAATTATATTACTGTGCCAAACTGTCATTTAAATTCACTGGAAAACCTTTGCTGCTTTGGGCCACTCCACTCACAATGTTGGCAGAGTTTCCTGTGCTGGCACTATGGAGGTACACAAGCCACCTGGGAGCACAGATGCAAGCAGCCAGCAAACAGGCATGAGGCCATGTGTGACAAGGAGACCAGCAGCTCCAGGCATGGGGATGACATGGCTGCGGTCAGCAAAGAGGTGTTCAACTGCTTCAGGAAGCAGGTCAGGGCCATTCCAATCTTCATACAAAGTCTCCAAAGCCATGAAATCATCACTACTTTATGTTAGCGAGTGTTGAAATGATCCCAGAATACTTTGCCAAGCAAAATAAATGAATAACTAAAAAAGATTTCCCTAAATACATCACTTGCTGAGTCGCTGTGACCTGTTCTTTCTGTACAAATCTGTCAGAAAAAAAAAAAAAAAAAAAAAAAGATGAATCTTCTGCTCTAGGAGAAAATGAACTGCATGTCAGTCAGGACTTTATGCTGTGCTCCTACCTAAGACACAACTACAAGACAAAAATAATTTTCTCATACTTCATTTTAATTAACCTATGTAATACCCAACTTACCTCAAAGAAATTAGGATCTAAATATGAAAACTAAGCTTATACTGGGACTTTTCTGAAAATATTTTACCTTCCCTTATTATACTCCACAGAAAATGAACCCAATAAATACTGAATTTATTGGCTGTAAGTAGAAGGGTACATTGAACTGCAAAAACATTTGTAAGAGCAATAAGGATTTTAGACTGAAGCCATCACAGTAAAATGGCAAGAATAACAGGCTCTCTTATGTGCCTGGAGAGAGATGGTTCTCCTTCTTGCTACTAGAAAATAGCTTTCTTGCTATTAGAAAATTCAGTGGGATTAATCTATATATTACCAAACACCAAGTATCTCAGTTCTGGGATCTATTTCATTCTCTGAAGTGAATATTAAATTTTTTACATGACTGAAACACTCGAACACTGAGGGGTGCTTATGCAGTTCTCCCATAAGCCCTACAGAAGCCTCCATGCAAACCACAGATGAAAGGTTTACTATTTCACAGAGCCAACACTAACTGCACAGTAAGTACAACAAAGAAATTTATTCCTTCCGATCAAGAAGGAATCAACATGCATCGACATCCGTCACATCAGGGACTCAACACAAAAGAACACATATACAGAATGGGCAGGAGTGAGCAGGGGAAGAGGGGTTTCACCACTGCTTCCCCCCACTTTGTTCAGCCCTTCAACAGAACTTTGGAGGCTAGTGCTGGGTATGGAGAATAACCAAGGCTAAAAACGTATTCTTGATCAAAAATATAATCTGAAGTATTTCCAGCTGAATGGGATTTTCAATGAACTTTGTGAGGGTTTTGTTTTTTCTTTGCTTTTCCTTGCAGATGTGAGCTTTTAAGTATCAAAAAAGAAAAAAAAAAAAAAAAAAAAAAAAAGAAAGAAAGAAAAAAAACCACATCCTTCACATAAATCCTCTAAAGAGAAACTCATTCCTGATTCCTAATACAGTTCTTCTCCCCTCCCACTTTCACTGATGCTTACTTCTTTCTTTTCAAAAAAGCAGAAAGCAATACAAAAAAATTCCAAAGCAATATATCACAGTAGATTTATTTGCCTGGCTTTCAAACTTCCTACTTATTTACATTACTAAAAATAAATAAATGAATAAATAAATAAATTAGATGGGAAAACATATGAGGATAGAAGACACAAATATATATAAACCCAAACATTAAAATTAGAAGTGAAAAAGTGAAGACAAGTATCTAACGATTTGCATCATTAAAAAGTAATCACCCTACACCTTTCTATAAATTCGTTTTTTCCTCCCTTTCTATTTAATTTGACAAAAAATAGCTTCCTTTTGAAGATTCTGGGCAAAAGTCTGTTCATGATACGAAGGCTCCTACTCCACAGTGGTAAGCTAGATGTCATCATAGAGTATACATCATCCAAAGCAATGTGAGATTTCAAAAATACACCAAGAACTATATCAAGAACAGTCAGTCAAAGCTTTTGTTTCCTATAGAAGAAATATTTGGGTAGTTAATATCTAAATCATGGAAGTGATAAGTCATAAGGTGATATTTTTAAACCTATAAGTATGTTACTCTGGAAAATAAATAAAAGAGAAATAAGGAAAAGGTAGAATTCCTGAGAACATAAGTTAGAGCACAAGTAGCTGTCTTCTGAAATAAAACTGTCTTATCCCTGGATAGCGTATACAGCAAGTTTGAATGACTTTCACAACAAACAAACAAAAAAGTTGCTAATGAAAAATATTGCACAAAACTTAATAGCAAGTCTCTTAAGCCAACAGCCAATCAACTCATTCGTACAAATGGACATCATTTCTGAAGTAGGTTCTACCACAGCAGTATTAAAACACAGTAAATAGTTTTCCTTGATTGCAAAAAGTCAAACTGAAGTGGCAGAAGTTTAAGAGCTGCTTAATAGCAAAATACCAGAAAATCAATGTCAGGCTTGCAGAAAAACATATGCACATTATGTCTAATACATATTCAATAGGATAGAATACAGAAAATAGCTATGAACATCTGTAGTGATGAATCATAAAAAAAATCTCCCCCCAAAATCATTTCTTCCAGCCCCCAGACAGCTAGGAATTCCCTTCTGAAATATGTACTTGAGCATAAAGAACAAGACTCCTCTCATAGCTCCTTGAGCAACAAAATCAAACCTGCATTAAACAATTAGAAACAGGTATGCACTCAGATACATGTTTTTTGTTGCTGTTGTTTCTTGTTTTTTTTGTTTGTTTTCTGAAGCTACCACTACTGCGCATAAGATTAGATAAAAGCAGCGTGACCTGGCAATACTGCTGAGCAAACCAGGAGTCAGTATGCTAGCTTTCCTGAGTAGCTCTATTCCTCCACAGAACTGCCAGAAATTACTACTG
This sequence comes from Aythya ferina, assembly GCF_964211825.1. Classification (NCBI taxonomy): domain Eukaryota; kingdom Metazoa; phylum Chordata; class Aves; order Anseriformes; family Anatidae; genus Aythya; species Aythya ferina. The sequence goes on from NC_140311.1 coordinate 5,413,829, forward strand.
ACATATTATCATTAATGTAGAAAGCCTTTCCCTTTTATTTATGTAGAGTCATAATAATATACCATAGGAAAACAACTTGTTTTCCTGGCTAATGTTTCAACACGAAGCCATCAGAATTTGTCCACAAGTCCATATTCATATCCATAAATCTATCTAAATCCATATTCACATTTGACTATTAATCCAAAGTAATAAATTATCCATGAATCATCTTTATAATACAAGTAGAAAAACAAACAAACAAACAAAAACCCGTCTGCTAATGCCTGCTGGTCCAATGTTAGAAGAAATCTGCGAAGATGCTGGTTAGAGAACAACAGTGCATAAGCGCAGTACTAAATGTGACTGACTTCACAGTAGTTAACACCAGATGCAAGTTTATGCATCACCAATACACAAGAAGCACTGCTGCTGAAATCACAGATGCATACAATAAATAAATAAATAAATAAATGAATGAATGAATAAATAAAATCACAAGATGGTATTACAAGTATTTCTATTGAAAACCCAGAATGCCTTCACAAATCTGAGCCTGATTCTCTGCTTTTTCTCCAAATGAACACACTTCTAAACTGGTTTTAAATTGCTATCTTATCAAAAGACAAATTATTTTAGAAGGCTAGAAGTCACTCTGTCACCTTGCAATTTCTTTAATTACAGCAATTTTGTAGGAAAATAGAAGCAGAAATAACTATGTAATTTCTTGGATAAATTTATTTATCCAAATAAAAAATATTTCTAGATAAATTCTTGAATATTCTCTTCATAGCACATAAAAAGAGAAACTTAAAAGAGATGCTATTTATTGTTCTGTCTGTTTCTCAGAGGCTGGGCTTTATAGGGAACCACTACTTCCCATTACATCCAGTTCTCAACAGTTACTGGATACATCTGGATACATTCTAAGATGTTGCCAGACAACAGGTGAAAATGCTATTCAATACCTTCACTCAGAGAAGACAAGAACAAGTAAAGGATTGACAGAGAATTTCAGGACTCTCTGGAAATAAATAGGAGCCTGACAGGCCTTTGCTCAGCAAATGTTCATTTACTTTTTGCACTCATAGAACATCCAGCTACTCACCACTAAGAAACCACTAAGCAGATATGATGTACGATTTATACAGCAATAACAAGGGGATTTGTTAGTACAATTCTGATTGTTCTGTAATGAAAGTCTAATGAAACTAATAAAGCTTTATCACAACCTCCAGGGATCTTACCAGAAGCCAGAAAGAATATTTGAATTAGGTTGTGGGAGCTCTCCAGAAAGTCATGAGCAGAACAGATACTAAAGACAGACCCAGTAACATACAGACAAGTATATATAATAACAATTATATAATCAGCATATGCTGATAATCAGAAGACGGTATTTATATCAGTGTCTTTTGGTTCAGGCTATCTTGAAATGCTAGAACTATCTCCCATCTGTAAGCTTCCAAAAGGCATTGAGAAGTTTTAGTTTGATACAACTCCTCTGCACTGTTGGTTTTAGACAATATTCTTTCTTCTCAGGAGTCTGATATTCATAGACAAGACAGTTGAAGAGGACAGCAAAAGAGTAACAGGTAAATTACATAAAAGGAAAGTCACTTCCATCTACTGTCACAAGTATGAACAAATATAAAGATCTGTTTTGTCCTATGCCCTGCATGGACGTATGTTGAAAATGAGTGTATTTGTCTGTCTGAAATTAGGATGGTATAATGTGCCATAAAGGAAAATGTCAAGAGATGTTTATTTTTGGATGTGTGATTCAATTCAGTCTGAACCTGGAATAGAAGTATGGCAAGTTACCCAGTCCTGGCACCTTCAAAAAGTCATCAGCGAACTGTGCAGCCAATCCTGCTTTAAAGACAATTTGTTTCTGGTAGGGTGACTGGATTTAAGAGGCAGAACCGGGCAATACTCCATCAACTGCCTGCAGGAACAGACAGATGAAGTTCAAAAACTAGAAAACACTTTACAGAAACATTGCCAGAAGCTGAGCTTTGGGAACTGTGGTCAGGGTTGCTTGTGGAATATTACAGGGTGTACATATGTTTGAACATTAAACTGTATCAGTACAGCAGTTGCAATGATGTGGCTATATGTCACAGTGGCCATGTCACTAATGGATGAACTCATCAAGTGTCAGGTGCTTTACTAGGCTTTAATGCAACAACACCCAGCATTTGCCTCTAGTTCCCACACCTGCTTAATCTGATTCCTGTTCCTACAGCTTCAAGCCTGCAAAGAGAGAAGGTGGAAGGCAGGCGTTAGTTCAGCAGTGGGGTTACTGCAGTAGGACAAACAGCTTCAGCTCCCTTCTCTGTGTAACTAGACCAAACTACTCACACAGCTCTACACTCTTGGTTCTTCTACAATCCTTTACACAGGTGGCCTACCTGAGGTGATAAAACACAAGTTTGTCAGAGAAATGTGCGATGGGAGTGTGTGGGGAGGGTGTTCCTCTTTGGAAAACCACCTGATGGTCCTCTAGCTCCCTTCAAACACTGCAGTGCATACTGCCTACATTTGTTTTGCTCCTTGAAGCGGTGTCAGGGAATTTGCAGCCCTTATGCAAGCAGCTGGCTACATCCCTCGGGCACAACCTTACAGTGCACCTTCTACTCTGAAGTCAGGCAGCTCTCTCTCATTTTTGGCTTGATCTACTTACAAACATTTCCTTCCCCACATCAAATTCCAGTTGGTATCACCAACAGAGAAATATGATATATCCAACCAGGCTGTTTGCCCACAACTAAAGTTTCCAAGCAAGTTTAAAGGGCTAATGAACACATTTAGTGCCTGCTTCACTGAAGAACCAAGTGATGGCCATCCATTAGAGTCATTCTACAAACCCATAAAGAAGCTTTGTAATAATAAAAGCCAAGCGTGTTTACATGTACGTGTATTCCTACCTTCTGCATGCTGCCATTTAAAGATACAGCTATTATGATATGCTTAGTAGAAAGTACTGGGGAATCTATCTCCTCAAATTTGTTAACTGTCCTTGTTACTTATCTCAATAAAGAGACAATAATGAATGAGCTATATATATTTGGTCTGGTTAGATTATTATTAATAAATTTCAGTGAAAAAAATGGTTGAAAATCTAAAATTCAATAAAATACTCTTTCTAATCTGAATCAACAGAAAGCAAGTGAAACGTTTTACCTCATGTTGAGCAAGATGTTGGCCAGAATTAATGTTGAAGTAATGTCTTTGTATCTGAAGAAATGGAATAATCCTTATTTTAAGTAAGAACAGCCAGGTGCTCTCCCAGAAGTAAAGATCCCACTTCAGGATAAAACATTGAATCTGCCTAGACTCTGAAAAAAATACTTCAAAGGGCAAAAACATTGGTAAGAGTTAATATTCTGTGTGAAAAGAGGAAATCAAGAAGAGAGACTCTGAAGCATAATCTTTAGAAACTATGACAGCAGCTTAAGGAAAATGCTGTCTTGCAAGGGAATTCCTTAGGAAGACAAACTGAGACTGAAGGCTGAACTTTGTCACCAAGTTCACTTTTGATGAACTTTCACTTCCTTAATAAGCTCCTTTAATTACTAGTCTATTTAGTATATTATCAATAATTTAGAAACCAAGAGGGAGATTCAGTTCTGGTGTGCTGTGTTACAGGTTTTCGTGTTTGTTTTTTTTTGTGGTTTGGTTGGGCTGGGTTGTTCCCTCCCTTCTCCCCCCTCCCCTCCCCCCCCCAAATATAGCTTGAATAAATAACATCTGAAGCTAATCAACAGGCTTGCAAAGTCAGAGCTTTCAGTATTACCTTCGCAAATACTTCACTTGCCTAACCTATTTTTTGCAATACCATCAGGGTAACAGAATGGACCCCATTTCACCTAAGCTGGCCAGAACTGGTGCAGTACCCAGCAGTAAGCAAGGGCGTTCTCTGCAAGAATGTCACAGTCACTTACTAATACAGAGATTTTTTCTTTTTAATTTTTCTTTTCTCCATGGGAAATAATTAAATGTAATGCTATCTTACTTGGAGTGTTCACATTCTTTTCATACCATAAAAATACTGCCAACCTGAATTATACAAAATATACTTGCATATTTACCAAAATATTGTATACCTGCTTCTCCTTATCAATATTTAGTTCTCATAAGAGATATTTGACCAAACATGAGTAGGATACACTTTCTTTGGCAGTGATAACCATGCATTTTTTTAAAAAATCCATTACTGGATTACAGCACAAATCAGTCCATTCTTAGTTTACTTGTTAGGCACACTAAGTATTTGCAATCTTCAAATCATTCAAGGAGAAACAGCTCCATCTAAAGGTGAACAGGCTGCCGATTCTCCTGCCTTGTGTTCACATTAGCTATGTCACAAACAGCAATAGCAGTAATACGTTTGAAAAGTTGGTCAGTGAAGGACATATTGAAGGACCATGTTGTTCCAATAAACTGGGGGGATGATGATTTCGCTAGCTGAGCAGAAACTCAACACCAGAAGACCCATGTTATCGTGATCCCTTATGTATTAAGTGACTTCTGGTTTGCAGCTGAAGATCCAACATTACACACAAACAGCAGTCTTCAATTTTGAATTGATTTTATTTTCCAAACAAGAACCCTAAATCACATCTAATTGCTCCATTTTTAAACCTATCCAGAAGCAGAATGTTGTTATCCCTCTTAAATTTTACTGATTTGAATGGAATTCCATTTCAGAAAAAAAAGACCTTTTTACTTACAAATATACGATAACTGGTATTGGAAAGTATTCAAAAAAAAAAAAAATTGAACAGCTTTCAGGAATACATTCAGGAAGAAATTCTTAGCCATAGTCGTGCTCATCTCTGAAAAACCCTAGTTTAGTGGTTAACTACCTTCACTGTCAATGTCTTTTTACTATTTTTTTAGCATATTATGAAGTTAATTCTCAGATTAGTATAACTGCACTTCCCAGCATTAAAATTGAAAAGTTACATTTTACTCCTCAATTCACAGTACAGTGAAGTGTACTTGGCTAAGCCAAGAACAAAACAGGACTTCTTTTTTTTTTCTTTTAATGCAACTCTAAGAATATTCTAATTTCTAAAGGTTTATTCTAATATTCTAAAGGTTTCTGTATTATTTTTAGCCTCTCATATCTATGTAATCCTGAGAACAATTTGTGCACACTGTCAAAGCAAAAGCAATTTTTTAATAAAGGAATTCACAGAGAATGAAATACTTTGAGACTACAGCCATAACTACAATCATAATTGGCATTAAGTTAATAATGATGCCCCAAAATAAATAAATAAATAAATAAACAAGCTTCTCCAAGCAGAAATCAAGAAGTGTTAATTATAACTACGTAGTGTTTATTGAAGTGCTATTCTTAATCTAGATAAAGCATCAGGAAACATAGAGGAAAAAATTAATTCCATTCTGGGTAGCAAAATATTCCTAGTTATGCCTGAAGCAAACTCAGCAGTAAAAGTTCTGATTCCTATACAGGTTTTATTATAGTTCAGTTGTATTGAATGAAGGACTGCATTGGATCTACCTCTTGCCTACTCTAGAACCAACCAACCATTTTATTCCATAATTTCTACAGTAATATTGATTAAATATATTTATTTCCTATAATTTAAATATCTTAATTCAAAAAGTAGTAAATTCAGAGATAACACAGCCAATAATGAAAGTTCTATTGGACATTTCTTTGACTAGACATATGTGGCAAAAAAGACCATCCCAATCACTTAGGGAGTACCAAAATTATCAAGTTAGCAGAATAATTTTTTGTCAGTGTTTCTGATACCCATTATACCACCTTTCCTGGGTCATCCTGAATTTGTGCCCCTTATCTTCTAGAAGCATTCCTAATATTTCTCTTGTATCACAGCATCATATTCTCACAATCTGATCTCATGTACTAAATTCTTCAGAGCAATTCCTCTTTATCTTTTATCCTTGGGGGGACAGCTGGCTTTCTTTATACCATACAGAGGGTGAAATTTAAAGTCTGATGACACAGTACAGTATCAGTATCATACTGATTAACCATAATAGGGATAATAGCAGCACCCAGAGGCATCTAGGAGTCCAGTGGGATTAATTCCAAACCATATACAGTGAACAAGGTAGTAATCCCTGTAAGACCATCCTATGTTTCTCATAACTGGCTTATGATTTTTATTTTTATTTTTTTTTTTGCATGTTTACTCATGTAGCCATCAGTTGGCACTTCCTGCATATCATTTTGGTCTATGTCACGGAGGCAAAGATGTGCATAAGTTATTACAGTCGCTCTCTGTTAACCTATTCACCTGCAGCACTGTGACCGTTATAAACAGAATTTTAACTACAGACTCACCTTACCTACATGCATTCTATTTTAAGAAGGATAACAGGAACAACACTATCACCCTAACATCTTCACATCTTCTGAACAAAAGGTTTAAACTTGTTGTATTATTTAGTACTATTTTGGAGATGACAGCATTTCATCTGTCTAAAAATAAAAACTCGTCCAAACAAAAGAACTCAGCAAAAATAACATTCCACAGAACATTATTTTTTTTATATTATTATTATTATTATTATTATTATTATTATTATTATTATTATTATTATTTTGGTAGCAAACAATTTAGGGTTTTGGGGTTTCTTTCAGATTTTCCTTCACTTTCCATTCTATGACTGAAGGTAAGCAGCAGGATAGCTTTCCCTACAGTGCTCCCTATACAGCCTGCCATCATCCCGCTCACATTATCACAAAAGACCAGAATGGCCCTGATGGGTCAGAACTATCACCTATAAAATCCAGTACTGTGTATCCAACTAACAGCAGCAGAGCAGAGAAATAAGGTTTGGGAATAGAACTGTTGGCTTCTATATTCTCATCTGAAGCTTGAGGCATTAACAAAATACCTTCTTCAAAAATCAACAAAACATAACAGATTAATTTTTGCTTGTTTGTTTTACTAAATAGTATAATTTCCTTCAGATTTCACAATTTATCCATATAAACCCAACACATTTTGATATACCTAGTTTTGTTCCTTACAAAATAGTACTCTGTTCACATCCTGTTTTTCACAGAACTCAAAACATTCAGCAGTGGTTTTATATGATTCTTGTGACAAAACAATCCAAAGCAAAGAGCTAATGGGTCCAGCCTAACCATTGCATTATATACCATCTGTAACCCAGTGAAATGGTATACAAGAGACATGGACAATGAAAGCAGAACTGTTTATTGATCTGTTTCATCTCTTTTATACACCTTCCATTCCACATATATTCAAGAACAGTTCTAGAAATGTCTTTTTTCTATCATAGTGCTATCCATCTATAATTGTCATTGCATCCTTGCTGCTGGTTGTAGTGTGAATATGACAAAAGCAAGTACTATAAAGAATGGTTGCACTATTTTTTCTTCTTCTTCTTATTATTATTAGCCTCCATTTATTTTCCAAACAACTGACAAAGCAAAACTGTAATTCTACCATGTCAGTAACAAGAACACATGCTTTTGTGTATCACTCTGTAACCCTTCATTCCATCAATGGCTGTTCTTTGGCAACCAGTATGACTTGCTAATAAATGTTAATTCTCTTTTGTAGTAGCTGATAAAGATAATCATGTACTTTCTTCTCTCTAAATTTATCACATTGGCAGAAAGCTCACCCTGAATACTGAAAAATAGTCAGGATGGTGGTGCTAGTGTCAGAATTGATCTAAATATTTCATGAAAATACAACTGTGTTTAAAACAACACTTAATAAAATAAATCTGAGATAATGTACTCTGGAGAATTTTTCAAAGAAAAATTATTGTTCTATTCTTGTTTCTATTATTATTCACCAGTTCTGTAAAAAATTAGTAGCCTGGAATATTTGTTCCATTAGGGCAGGAAATAATCTTGATGATATATTAGCAATAACAGGTATGCTTAAAGTTTCTGCTCTCCCTCTATGCCTTAAATTTTCTTTAGATTTCACTATTTGTCCAACCATCACTAAACCAAGCATTGAAGCTCCCTGTCCCACCTGCTTCTGCTAGAAGCAATGTAGGTGAAGGCTCAGGTAGACCCCCCAGCAAGCAAGCAGCAACATGAATCCTGCTGCCTCCCCAAAGGCCAGTATTCCCCACAGGCCACAGCCAGGGTTTAGCCTCATAGGTCAGCCAGGAGAAAGAAACTTAAATGCCTGCTAACAAAAAATCAGTCCTTCAGGAGGAGCCACTACTTTCCTGCCTCTTTCATAATCCCACATTTGGACCAAGCTGAACCGTAAGGTCATAAATAACTTCTTTTCAGATATATTTTTTCTCCTAACTCATGCAAGTTTAGAGTTTAACTTCCCAGCTCTCTCAATGGGGTGCCATGTAATCCAACAGTCTTAAAAGTAAGTCCAAAGATATTTAAAGCTTTACGAATAAAAATATGTAAGTATTTTAGAGGTTTATAAATCAAAAAACTAGTAATGTGTTCTAATGCTCTTAAAATGTTTTATGGCAGAAAAAAAAAAATACTTAAAAAGCTTTTCTGAAGTATATTTTTTTCACTCTGCAAGAAAAAGGTTTTGAATCACAATGTACATTTATCACGGGTACAATGTGGTACGTACAATTGCAAAGTAAAACGCTACCAAATTATAAAAATAAAAACAGAGTAGCTGTTTAATGAACAGCAAGATTAAATAACTCATTTCATACAAACTCACAGTCTCAACCCAAACACAGGTGTATTGACTGGAAGCATTTCTTCCCTGTTGAGCAACATTCTGAAAACACAAACTCCATTGCTATTATAATACATCTTACTATTATTGTCTAGACAACAACAACAACAATTTATTTTAAAACATTTTGTTAGAACTGTTCATGCTGAACCTAAAACCAGGACCATTTTAAGGGTCTGGACCTTTATTTGCATAAAATATCATACACTTTTAAAAAATAAATCTTAAGAAAATTACTTCTCTTGAAAGAGAATCCTAAAAAATCGTTTGTATAATATTTGCACAACGCTATGTTTTCTACACTATGTCCATACTAAAAATATCTATTAAAATAATCTGTGAGATAGATCAGTAAGAAATCATAATATTCTAAGAAAAATAGCAATTTAACTGCTTTGAGGAAGTAAATTCCCACTTGTGTAAACATCAGGTTGATGGAGAGTTAACTGTTGAAGTTATTTGCCAAATAAAGATTGACCACCTTGAATTCCTTCCCTTCTGTAAACAAGCCTGAAATGGGAGATTTGCTATGTGACTAAGATAATATACTTCAGCTAGAAAAGTAGTAAATTTGTGACCTAAGGTGCTGAGCATCAGAAAATGCTCACTTACAAAAGATTTCAACTCTGCATGTAATGAGCACTACAACTAGTCAACATAATTGTAATCAGTAATAAGAACTGTCAGAAAAGGGAATGAAAACTGGTTAAGGGTTTTAGTTCAATGGTAGATAGTCAATTAAGATGAGATTTTCACCTGATCTTGATTTGTATCTGATTTTTATTTGACAGATTATTATCTTGTGAACTTGCTATCCATTCTAGAGATCACATTATTTCAAAAACTTAAAATAGCTTTCTTCTCTTTTAGAAATCAGAACACATTTGCTTCTACAGAAAAAAAGAAAAAAAAATAGATTAACCTGGGCTTTGACAGTGAATTCATGCTTCATTTTCTTATTTCTTCTTGAGCTCTCCTGCTGATCCCACACTGAGTTAAGGAACCTTGATTTTTATAGGCTATTCAATTCCATTGAACAGTAGCCAGACAGCATACTGTGCACACAGTCTGCATAAAACATTCATACATCTGAATTAAAGTCTTCTAGTCATTCCTTTTATTTGGTTAGCAATCTTACTTCAACACATTATGGATTATATACACCAAATCCAAGCTTTTATTTATTGAACAATTCAGAACAATACAGAAAAAAAAAATATTAACTCAAAAGTAACCAAAGCCTTACTTCTAAAATGAAATGAAGGTGCCACTCCACACATTCAAGTTTGGCTGCCGAGCCAACAAGGTCAATTATCCCAGCAACCTAATTTAATGTCTCCTTCACACCTGAGACGACAACCTACTTAACAAATTTAACCTAATGCCATTTTTAAGTGCCAAAATAAAGTGATTCTGCTATTATAATAATTAGAGAGCTACAATCAACTATTGTGTTTTCAGTTGTAGAATTGACTTTTTTGTTGTTGTTTGTAAACTATGCTTTGTTCAGAGTATGAATGTACATTAACCATTACATCATTACTATTTTCTTTACTCATTGTTAATGGGCATAGACAGATTTCAGTATAGTAAAATGATTATAATTTTTAAACTGTTGTTTCGAAATAAGTTGCCTTATTATTTGGAAATAATTTGCCTACCCTATAAGGTAGGCAAAACTTTTAAGGACCTATCTTACAGAAGAGGACTTATCCCAGTACTCTGTCCACTCATACTGTGGCTCTGACTGCAGAAACAGAAGCAACAGCAGCAACAGCAGCAACTGGACAAGTTATAGAATAAACTTATTTTATTATAGGCTACATTGTTTCAGGGGCTTTTGAACATCTCTTTTGCCTTTATTGCCATATGTCCATATCAAACATTTCATTAGGTTAAAGATGCAGGGAGGACTCTCTATTTTCAGGACTCTGTACTTAATTCTGACAATGATATCTCAATATCACACAGCAGGGAAGCTTCAAAATGACAAAGATCTATAGTTTTACAGTATCTCATCCATCATCATACGCTACTTCTTAAGAAAACTGTCTAACGAAGAACTATATTTTCATGCATCCAAACTTCATCAGAGATTCAGACATAATATACGGACAGAAACATCTAGAGGAGCTCTGCACATAATTTTGACAATGGATTTTGCACATTTTTCTAATGCCAACAGAAAGAATGTGCTTTCAACATAAAAATTAACATTGCCTCCCCCCAAAAGGATGCAGAGATCTTTTAATTTTTAATCACAGAATAAAATACAGATAATTGACAATTTAAGATCTAATAGAGCTTATTTAATCCTTCTTGTTCTTCAAAGGAGAGTAATAACTAGCATGATAATTTCATGTTACTGGACAGTATTATTTTCTCATTCATAATATAAAGCAGAAGGTGAACAGGTTTTCTATATTGAAGTGAGTCTGTCTCTGAAGAATTGATGGAAATAAATTCAAACACATCATTACATTAAGTAGTATTACAGCCAACATAGGTAAGTGTATGTTGCCTTGTAAACTATTTAATCAGAAAAAAAAGGACTCAGAAGTACAATTCATGGCATCCTTGCCTTCTTAAGCACATAACACTAGCTCCATATTTTCTGTCTTCAGAGGAAAATACCTGCATACTTGCTAAAATGTAAAGGCAAGGGAGCATAGAAGCACAGTCCTGGGAGAAAAATATTACATCTAAATTGATATATATAGAAATGAATAGAACAGAAGAACTGATTTTTATACCTTTTTCACTTTACCAATGCCAAAAGAAATCATTATTTCAGATAATGCAGAATAATTCATAAGTCTAAAAACATAAACGCCAAACATGAAAAACAAGGATACTGTCAAAGCTGTCCAGTACTTTGATAGCTGACATAGTAGCAATATAAACACATTAGGAGATGAATTAATTCTACAAATTGATTACAAACGGAAAACCCTTTTCTGGGTTAGAAATATTATTGTAACAAAACAGGGGTATCACCTTTACCTATGTACAAGGTGCAGAGATTGATCATTCTGCATATTTGGTATCTTTATCATAACAACTGTCTGTATTAACCTTCTAACAAGAGTCCATGGAAAAGATTCTTATAAGTGCTTCAGAGAAGTTGGTCTTACTTGTTTTCTGAACAACCATTCCAATAGATAGCAGTTCATAAAAAGTCTGATTAAAAGCAGTATGTCTAAGTATTTAAAGCTGTAAGTATTTGAAATCACTTCTTCATTCTGAAACTGCAGGGCAGCTGACATTTCCTCCACTCTCTGAGAGTTCTGGAGGAAAAAATCTTATCAAAGAGATTACAATATTTCACTAGGCCTTGATCACCTCTTACCATGAAACCACCAGATGATGAATGAGGCTATTTTTGTTCTTTTTTTTTTTTCCTTATATAGAACTGTTTTGACTACAATTTAAAAGCTGTCTCTGTGGGACATGTGTATAATAAATTCCGTGTAAAAAACTGTCATTATACAGAGTATTTTTTGCCTTTGATATTTCTTCATTCAGCGTATTAGTTAGAAATATGCTGTTTTCTTATCAATAAATCAAAAGATTTAATAAGAACTTGACTTTTCTTACACTGAATGTCAAGCATAAATCATAAAGTAGACTATTTAAATAAGTGATTTTGCTTTTTGTTTGTTCTTTTGTTAGCCTTTCCTAAAAGTATCATCTAGGCATCCAATATGAATCATTCTATGGATATAGAGCTTTAAAAATAATAACCACCCTCCCTACTTTTTGCAAAATTTGCAAATTTTTTATTATTATTTTTTTTTTTTAAGAAATATTAATTTGGGAAAAATATTTCTTACTGTGCATTGTGCTAGCACATTTAACTCTTAATACCTGGCATACTGATCCAAGAGCTATAAGTGCAACTTTACTGCATTAGCCCAGCATTTCTAATTCCCTACTGCTGTAACTAACATTGGAAACGCTCTGTTGCTTATAATGCCAGCTTATGACTCTCAGCACTTCCTTTGCACAATTTGAATTCAGAATACAACCAATAATGACAGGGCTTTTTCTGTACTTTCCTAAAATGTAACAAGTTCTCAGACTGGGAGAGTTTTAAAGTTTTTGATACTAGTCAGCTATCATGAAAATTCTCTACATATATAATTAAGGCAGTATCTTTTACATCATGGTATTGCAACACTCATAACATCCCTTTTAAATTGAGTACAGTGTATTGAAGACCTGCGGTAGAGTTACGGAAAAATATTGACAGAAGTCTCAGTTATAGCTTAACCAAGGAATCAGTGAGCCCTGACTTTACCAACTTTCTGTCCAGATACCTGAGAACTTGTACCTTAGAATATTCTTATTCTAGTATAAAGCAAGGAGTGGGCATATCTGCCAGGGACAATTCTGAAGTGATTCAGATTCAAGCTTTCTATGCTTGAGATGTTATCGTAAACATACTTTTTAAAAAAAAAAAAAAAAACAGTTCACTCATCTATTTATACTTCAGAACACATAAAGGGTCTGATGTTTTCTATGTTAAACAAACTCAGAGAAGATTTCAAAGCTACACAAACATTCTCAGAGCTCTTCTTTTCCTGTAAAGGATGAAGCTTTACAGAGAAAGCTCTGAGAAGTGGGGTGCCAAGAATGGAAGACCAACATCAAAGTCACACAATTCTTGGTTAACAGTTGATTCCCTTTCCTCATTGCAAAATAGGGTTTCTTACAACTTCAAATGAAATACACCTTTTCTAAATGCTATTTTTATCTGTCAAATATACCTCAAGTATCTGTTTGCATACATTTATTTTACTTACCATCCTAAAAAAAAAAAAAAAAATGCAGTTCAAAAACTTCAGAATCAGAGTCCCACTTCTATATATGAAAGATGTAATAGATATAGATCTTTTTATATATGCAGTGGCTTTTGTTGTTGTTGTTGTTGTTTTCAGAATTTATTACATATATAGACAATTTTCCAGATGGTGTTTTGACATGATGGTAGACTTCATATTTTATGGATACGTTGTTTCAAAAATTTAGCCTGACTATTATATCCAGACAGAAAATATACTGTATATATTGTGCACGCAGCACAATGAAGCTGTGTTACTGCCAGTTTTGACTTGGAAAGACAACAGTAAAATTTACTCAGTTTCTGATAAGAGTTATGTATAGAAAATGTATTTCTTTCAGGGTGTTAATCTACACATAAGCTATTCCTTCCAGAGATTGCTGACATTCTGTAAGAAACCTCTCCTTATGACAGTGTCAATTACAGCACAGCCATCCTTTAAAATCTGCATACATATTGAAAAGAAACTATTCTCTGAAAAAAATAAACTTCTCTCTTCTCTGGAACACAGAATACATCAAAAATAATTATGATAAATGACTCCCTAGACTTCAAAGGAAAACATATATCTTTTGCAAATGCAGTTCTATCAGAATTACTTTTAAGTTCTATTTACAACAGAACCTGCACTTGAAGCTCTAACATTGTAATAAGAGATGAAATAAACATACTTTTCTCATAAAAAAAATAACTTTTTTTTTTTATTATTATTATTATTAGAAAAAGTTAACTAATAACTAGAGCCACTCCTAGATTTGTCAGTCAACTAATACCAACAACAGTATCATCCAGGGACAGTACTTCAAGAACAGCCTTTCTTCAAAGACTGTTTCTTATCTACATTAGATGAGAAAAGTCTGTGAAATAAAGAGATACTATACTCTCTTAAGAGAAAAATTCTATTTTTCTACAACATGCCAGCTGTGTACACACCCATCTTTTTCTTTAGAATATTAATGTTATAATAATCCTATTGCTCTAACTGATTTAAAATTTGGTTTTATTTAGATCTGTTACACAACAAAACCTGGAAGTATCATAATCCAGATGGAATTTATTTAAAAGACAGGCCAAAGATCAAACCTCTGAATTAATCTGAGTAAAGTTACACCTCTTGGATGCTCTCCGATGCTTGCTTTTTAGTTTGCTGATAATGAGGAATCCTTCACAAGCATGACTCATCTGATCCTGCAGTTCCATGACCTTTACTGATGAAAGCGTGTTCCTCTATTACATTCTGTGTAGTTTCAGCTTCCACCAAAACCTATTATACATGTACATTTCTTCACTGAAGTAGAGTGGACTTGGTGTCTATTTAAAAATCACAGGCAAGTCATAGCTCTTACCTCACTATTCTAAACTTGTTCCTACTGTTTTCCATACTTAAACCGCAGCATCCATACAACAGAGAACACTAAAACACAGTTTTTGCCTACACTTTGCATTCTATCCAGAATTTTACTACCCACTCCCAACCATAAATACACATGTTCAGAAGAAATGGGGTAGGAATCTGATTAGGGTTGCTTTAAGCAATTTTGGGGTTAGAGGTCAGTTACACGAATATTTCTGACATTTCCATACAACAAACTTCTCACAGCTTGAGGTAGTCATTTTCAGTTTATTCCCCCTTTCTTGTATTTCAATACAGCCAATCCTGCTACAAACTCTTTAAAAATCAATTTTTCTTTCTAAGTGTTAAAACTAAGGCAGAATTTGGTTTGAGCACAGCAAAAGCCAGAAACTTAAGCTCAAGGCAAGGAAGAGTAAGATTGTTTTTGTTTAGAGATGATAGTAAGAAGTAAACAGATGAATACATTTTTAAATTTTACTGACAGTTCATAAACAGTAATAATATGTTTTCTTTAAAAGCAATTTCTATGGTATTTCTAGACCTCAATAATACCTCTAGACTATCTTTCATTTCTTTTGCTGTTGAAAAAATATTTCTCTTACACCTCATGAATCATTAACCCAATGAGACAATATTCAGTTTTAAAAGGAAACAACCGTTTTCAACAATAGTAAAAGTTTGATATCCATTCTTGATGCAAGAATTTTCAACACTTTCAAAAATATAAGTCTGAAGCAGTAACTAAGATTTAATCTTAGTTACTTAGTTATTTAATTTAGAATAATAATTCTTACTAATAAATAGCAATCAGTTCAACTAGATCAATGAACCATCTCAGAGGATGAATACACAAACACGCACATGAAGGACAAAGGTTAATGATTTTTGCAGCTATACAAGTATTCATTAATTACCAGATGGATTGCCTAATTTTCTACTAGCTCAGAGGTAAATTTAAGGCTAACTATACCCTAAATAGTTGGAATATCTTACCACTGACATCAAATTATACAAAATCCTCATTACATGTACAATAAAGAAAAAAATAAAGATGTCTGTGTCCATATCATATTTCAAAATAAATGAAAACAGGAAGTGTAATTACTCAAACAGCTTATTTGCCACATGGTGAAACAGGAATACTCAAGTATTTGGGGAAAAAAAAATAGCTAATTTCATTCTTAGAATTAATTACTGTGTACAGCTCATCTACACTGTTTTCCAAGCATTAGTTAATGCCTTCTTTGTAGTCTCATGAAAGATGAATGCTGATTTAAGTGTCACATCTGTTTTTATAAGGTGCCAAAGAGGTTAAGTGACTGTGTGTAAACATCCACTGACAAACATCACACAAATTACTTCAGAATAAAATATAAACCAGTTCCAAATTCCAAATGAATGGATGGATAAAAAATGTTCCTCAATTCACTCCGAAGATAATTCAGCATCACAGCAGGTTGCCAAAAGAATAGCTACAGCATTCTTTTGAAAACCCTTGGAGGTTTTCAAGACCCAGCTGGCCAAAGCCCAAAGCCACCCAGCCTGCATGAACAGCTGACACCCCTCTGAGATGGACAGTAGATTAGGCACCTCCCAAGGCTCCTTCCACCTGAAGAAGCCTATGACCCTATGAAATACTATGATTTTCATTTCTTTTGTAGATACAACATAGATGAATCCCAGAAGAAAGTGGCACCTTATGTTTCAGTATCTGACAGTTGGTCTGTGATAGGCTAGATCTCCCTCCCTCCATGGTGTTCCTCTCGACATCTTGTAAAAATGTCTAAGGAAAAGAATGCAGCGGGAAATAATACAGAAATACCATTTCCAAGAAGTCTGCCTAATCTTTCCCAATGTGTACTTGTGGAAAGGAAATAAATTTTTCTTCTGAATTTTGCTTTCAAGTAAAAACAGTCATTTATATTTTCCTGGAATTAACAATTTTAATAGAATTAGATTAGCAAAAGCAACCCAGTATTGGACGGTGAGATTTCTCGGTGCTTCTCCCAAACTCTGGCCTCTCCCCAGCAGATGGCAGCGCAGCCCCAGAGCTGCAGGGCACCTCTGCCGCAGCCTGATCGCGGGGAGCTGGGCAACCACTTCCCTATACAGAGGTTATTAGGTTGATAGCATAATAATGCCTCCTGAAAGATTGATATAAGAATCGAAGAAAAAAGATCCCCCAAGAGAAGACTTTTCTTAATATCTTTTCTAAGTAGGCCTGCTTCATCTGAATTACAGCAAGAACTACTAAAAGTAATAAAAAAAAATCCAGAGAGTTCATATCAGAGATTCATATCAATCCAGAGAGCACATATCAGATGAAAACACCCTCTGTTACAATTAATATTGCTTCAAAGTTTCTTCCTTTTCTACATACTCATATTCAAATCCATAAACATAACCTCATACATGTATTTTCATAATAACCAGTAGATTAAGTAATACTTTTAAGGGAAAACAATGAAGCAATTGAGCTTTTTTTTTTTTTTTTTTTTTTTTTTTTTTTTTAATCATAAACCCAAATCCACCACCATGTCACTATTTTGGAAAGCACTGCCAAGTGACACTTGTCCTTCCCGTTTATCCTCAGCTACCAAAAAAAAAATAACAAAACTAGCTACATTGTTCTACAGTAAGAGTCTAAAAGGATACCATTTTAAAAATGCTTTGCAGGTTGGGAACACACTCCCATCCTTACCTACAGCAAAGATTTAATAAAGGCACTGACACATCATCCTGTCAACTAGAGTGTATTGAGTGTATTTTTTTTCCATCTTTCATTTCAACAAAATAATTTGCAGGTGGAATGTCAAGCTTAAACCCTCAATTTCCTGCTTTCAGACCTTCAGCTGTTATTAGACTTTGTCTACCACTACCAACTTCATTTTAAAATGACTCAATTAACTGTATCTTCCCAGAATATTTACCACACATAAATATCAAGCAGTCTTTATGCAAATCTACTGATTACTGCCAATTTCTCTCCTACCTAGAAACCTATTTCCCACAGGTAAATATACACATTTCAGCTGTACCAAGATCGAGTATTTTTCTGCCAATCCAGCTTCATTTTAGTATTAGTTTGCAGAAACATATGCATTGTACATTTTACAGAAAAATAAACTCAGTGTTAGCTTTGATTGTAGTAATCACAAAAATTACTGCTGTACCAGATATGTTGTACGTATATAATTATATATATATATAATATATATAAGACTTTAAGCAATAATTTTCAACTGGGTAATTTAAAGCTAGTTTGTCTCATCTCAAAAATATCTAAGTGACATTTTTAATTATTGTATTTTGCAGACCTGTTGATAAAGCCTACAGGAATTCTAATTAGCTGTACTTCCACATTACTGCTTCTGCTGTATATTCCCCTGTTCTCAGCATGTGCCCTTCTCTTATGCAGCTTGCTCAGTCAAGAATGAATACAATCACTGGATTCCCGGCTTCAGCCCATGTTACAAAAACCTGTAGAGTTTATTTATTGGTTTAATCAACATCTGTTTACTAAAGCTCTCCAGCTTCCTAAAAACAGGGAGTAAAAGAAAATCTTACTTCCTTAACATCAGGAAATTGCTCTTACATAATTTAAAATAAAATAAAAATATTAAAAATAAATAATGGCAATAAAGTGGTGATAATAAAATAAATAAATAAAAAGGAATAAAATTCAAAAAATCATTTCAAGTAATGATTTTGGATACCATACTTAACACAAATAGGGAGAATTCTAATGAAATGTTAAAGAACTTCTTTTATCTGATTTTTCCATTGCATTAGGTCCCATGGCTAAATCCCTGTGCCCCACTCTATAATAAAAGGCTTTATTATACTTTATATATAGTATTTTTATTATATCTATATTTATACTAAATATGTAGTAAATAGTTTAAATTTGCCGTGTGTCATACATGAAATTAACTTTTTAAATTGTTTTTGTTGTTTTCTGTGGTAAGAATTAGTGATGGATGTTGGATGCCTGAGTCAAAAATTCAACAGCCTTAGTTATTATTCTCCTTCCCCTCACTTGCATATATCAGCAGCTACATAATTCACTTCTAAAATGTTTTTAGTGCAAAAGCAAGGTATCAACTACTTAAACAAAATAAAAGCAACAAATCATTTTAATAAACCTGCTGACCTTTTCAGATATTTACACCTTCCACTTACAGTTTAAGACTTTTCTATGTCTTGTGATATAGGGTGCCAGAGACTGAGATCTACCCTACTCTGGCTTTAAATTCTCAGATTTTCTGTAACAGTAGAGAAACACCATTATGGGGAGAGCATGTGAACAGGGGCATCACATTCAGTAGAGAGATGAAAGGCACTGTCAAGCAGAATGCTGCTTAACCTCACAGCTTACTGTTCACATCCGTTATGGAGATGCTGAGTGCCTACAGCACTTGCTGCCACGAGAAACAGCAGCAGGACTATTCAAATCATTAATATGCTCAATTTGCTAATTACCTGAAAGCATTGGAAAAATTACGGTTTTCAAGTACCTGAAATGTGGTTTTCCACAAATCTCAAAAAAAAAAAAAAGTCACTACCCTAAATTGTTCATCTCTCCTGCTAGGTTACTTGTACACATACCAGCCATGCTTTATAGTCTAGCTGTGTGATAGACAATTATGCCTTTATGTAAACTCTCTGGGATACCTTTTTCATAAAAGTGAAGAGTGTTTTAGCTGCATGGGTTCCATTCACATTAATGGGTGTCACATGGCTAAATCCCTGTGCCCCACTCTAAAATTTTATATGTCTGCATAATAAGAAATAATTTTCTCTGAACTGACTTGCTTTCTAAGTGACCGTGTTAAGAGACAGCAGAAAAATATTGCAGTGCCAATCCACCATGACATCTGTGACACAGCTCTTAGAAAACACCAAAGAAATTATTTCCCATGATTCTAACCATCTCTGTCTTGCTTTCTTAAATTCTTAGGTTCTTCCTACAAGCTATTTTGATTGTTGAAAATGGATTTAATGTTTTTTCTTCCACAAAAGGTACAAAATAATGACATTAAGTTTTCCTCTTTTAATAATTCAGTCACAGAAACCATGTATTTAAATTATGTAGTTGCATTTCTTTGGGAGTGCTACATCAAAAACCAAATCCTATGCAATAAGTTAACATCTTGTAAGCACACCCTTTATTAATCTTGGGTATTGGTTGCATTAATCTTTCACTACAACTGCTGCTGTCAGCCTTTTGCAACAGGCTGGAAAGATTCTGCTACATCTGCTTCCCCAGGTTACATTCAACAGTTTGGTTCCTTTCTGTTTCTGCCATAGCATGTACTTTTGGCAGATATATGCCTTACATTAAATTGTCTACTGAACTGCTGAACCCTGACATTCAGTCTCTTACACAGCACCTCAAAAGAGCAGTGGCTCTACACTGTATTGGTGAAATGCAGAAATGTGTTATTCACCTTACTACCTGTTGATATTGGATTTCTACACTGTAAATTATGAAAATAGCAGTATGATGCAATTTTAATTAAAAGCTACCAGGCACATAGATAAAGGTAACAGTAATCATTTATTCATGAAACCCTCCAACATGAATTGGATCCCCTATATAACCCTTTCCCATTTAAACTAAAAGACAGTAATATTCTGCCATTATAAATACAATCAGCTCAATTCAAGCAGATACAGCTTGAAGTAATTCTCAAACACCATGACTTCCGCCACTCTCCATCATTAATATGAATGTCAGCCATTCAGCCATAATGTCGTTACAATTGTTTGTAAACTGCAAAATCATGGGGATATTTTCAATAGGTGTTCAATGAGTACCTTTTCTTTCTCATCAGGAAAAAAGAAAAAGAAAAAAAAAAAAAAAAAGATTGAAGCTAGATTTACCGGTGAAGGACTGTAGAAATGGTAGGTTACACCTATACCAGCTCACTTACATAGTTTGCATCTTCACATTACCTGAGAGCACCTTTTGGGAAACCAATGCATGAACACTTTTTTAATGGAAAAGCAAGTTCATATAAGAAGATGTAAATCTGTTTTAAAGTTGATCCAAGAACAGCCATCAAGTTCAAACAGACTCCTCACGGCATGGCAGGTACTGCTCCTTTGCAACTACATTCTTAGGAAGCAAGAATTCAGTTCTGTGATGCAAGAGGTCTCCTTGGACTAATTACCATCAGGGTCAACTCACCCCACAAACTCAGTTGCAAAACTCATGGTAACTTGAACAGCTTCAGGATTAACTGGTAGACATCAAACTCATTTGCACTCTAGAAAAATGATGATTATTGTTATTTTTCTTTTTTAATTAATTAATAAAGGTGTTCTTTACCAAGTAGCTATTTTGTGTGATATAGTTACACTGTAAATTAAAATTCCTGCAACTTTGTATAACCAGCAGTAAAAACATGAGCTGCATTATCATATTCTCTATTCATCTGGGTTAGATAACTTGTTTTGACAATGAAGGAAAATAGCACTCATTTTTCATTACCATTAAATAAAATACGAGCAAACAGACTGTCTAAGCAGGTAAATCTGCAATGAAATTTTTTAAAATAAATAAAAAAAATCCAATCTCAGCACAGCAAAAGTAGAAAATGTGCTAATCTTATATCTATTTTACTATGCACTGTTTCTGCCTGTAAAATTCAACAGTAGTTTATTTTAAAACTGTTGTTTTAACACAATATGGTATGATTATTAATACAATGGTACATATTTCAAAGAGAGAATGAAATAGGAATTTCTCTTTTCTCTTTCCTGAACAAACCAGAGCATTGTAGAGAGTATTCAGCTGCCTGAGCTTGGTCTAATCAAAAACGTTGAATTAACAAGGTATTATCTTACAATCTCCTTTATTGGAGATCTCTTTTATCTCCATTACACTCAGTATTTTTCATTCTGTCACTCAGGACAATCTTGAATATCCTATGTTAATAAATCTGAATTAGTTAAACAGAGATAAATCAGGAACAGCTGTGCTATCTTTACAGAATGAATACCTTCAAGCCAGGTATTAACATTACTAGCAAGTTAGTAAGTACATACAAACAATTCATAAGCAAAGGAATTAGAAGTTAAAAGATCCTTTTTCAGTAGAGAGGGAACGTAGACTTTGGTGAAAGTGTTGACAGACTGCACAGACAGCAACTGCACTGATAACTTTTTACAGGAAGAACGCAGGGAAAAATGGCAGCAACAAATACCAGTTTACATTACTCTCCACCAAAAAAGACTACCCAGATATAAGTGAATTATACCTTTAGCAGAGATGCTTGCATATAACATACTTCATCCTAACACCTAGAAATCTCTGCTCTTCCAGTCATGATTTCTAAGGCTGATTTATCTTAATGATTATTCATTGAGGAACTTTTCAACTTAGACGATACAAGGCAGTTAAAAAAACTACATGAAAGGAAAAATTTCAGGAGTCCTTGTGTGACATAAAATGATTCTCCACCTGTCCCCCTAATTTCTAAGATAGAAAATAGCAAAGGGAATTTCCTTTTATCCTCAACAGCACAACACAGAAAGAAAGGGAAAAAAAAAAAAAAAAGTCATTTATCAGAGGCCACAGCAGCAGTATGCAGCATTAATAAGCAGTGACAGCTCCAAGCCAGCCTCAGGACTGAAGTGATCTATACAACAGCCTCAAATGTAGCAAGTTATATGATCACAAGTTTTACTAGAAACCATAGGAAAATTATTCTGCCACCCTTTAGTTTGCATATTACAAATTTTGAAACAGATGGAAACAGAAGGGAAGTAATCAACAGGAAAAGTACCTGGGAGACAAAGCAGTCTTTTTTGGTGGTGGTTGTTGGTTTTTGGTTTTGTTTTTCCTCCAAAGTTATTTGTGTGTTTTACACTTCTATATAAAGTATCTTACAAGATGTGAACAGAACTCACTCAAAGAACTAATAACAGAGAATTTGTCTCAACTTCAGTCACAAGTTTGAACCCGAACTGTGTCAGGTCTTCATCTTAGCCTTATAATAGTGAGTGATTTTACCCAGACAAATCTTTTTTTCTCATAACAGCACTGGTTACAAATAACATGAATTACCGTTACTTGTTATCTCAGAAAAGATAAAAAAACTAAAAATATTGGACATCAAATAACCCTACAGAGAGAGGTTCTGTTCCTCCAGAGGAATGAGACAGCAGGCAGCCTTTGACACCACCTCTGTTTGTCAGTGCTGGCAGCAAAGAATCTGGGTGTTCAGTGTTGTTATTACAGCAGCCTCTCAAAACTAAATTCAATTATTAATTTAGCAAGATGACGATAAAAGTGTCTGAACAAGTTCAAATTAGTGAATTAAAGTTTAGTGGATTATTTTCTGGATTAACAGTTATTATTCATAAAATGTAATTGTGTATTTATTCAGCAGATAAAAATGATCAAGACTGTTGTGGTTTAACCCAGCCGACAACCAAGCACCAAGAGCCGTTTGCTCACCCTCTCCCCTTCCTCTCTGGGATGAGGCAGAGAATCAGAAAAACTGAAGCCTGAGGGTTGAGATAGAGACAGTGTATTAGGACAGAAAAGAAAGGGTAATAATAATAAATTGACTCTGAATTCACAGTTGTTTGCTCAGAGCATTGTCCTGTTGCTTACTCAAATCATCCAATGGTAGCGAGTCCACGGTCTCTGTAGGCAACTTGTTCCAGTGCTTAACCAGCCTTGGAATGTTGAATTTTCGATGTGGAACACTAAATATCAGCCAGCATATACAATTTTAATTGCTGACGTGAAACAATCACCAAGTCCTATCCTATGAAATATGGCATGTCATGACATGAAGGAGCTCTGAGGCAGTTTATTCAGGACTGTCTTGCTAGTATTTTTATTTCCATAATTTGATGCCAAAATACTGATTATAGCTGAATGTAGTTGGGTTGGGTAAAATGATTTACTGGAGGAAAAAAAGTCACACTTTTTTTTTAAGAACTTTTTAGTACACTGACACTTACTTCAATGGGAAAACATACTTTAAAAAACAAGAGTTGTAACAATGATATTGTTCTCATTAAAGTAAATGAAAAGAAATAATGATGCTCTGTATCTCAAGTGTATCTTTCTGAGCAAAGCAGACTTTGATAATTCACAGTGTGAAAAATTAGAGTTTCACTTCCACAAGCAAAATTACTTGATGGAGACTGAATTGGATTAATTTTAAGCTTTTTTTTGAAAATCAGCAAACAACCTTCAATGTAGAAAACTGAAATAAGAACAATGCAGTGCATACATTGCAAACAATATGCCAATTACCGTGTTGTGTAGTCTCTAATGAAATATATTTCCAATTTTCAAAGT
The DNA here is from genome assembly GCF_964211825.1 of Aythya ferina. Taxonomy (NCBI): domain Eukaryota; kingdom Metazoa; phylum Chordata; class Aves; order Anseriformes; family Anatidae; genus Aythya; species Aythya ferina. The sequence continues at coordinate 5,438,050 of NC_140311.1, forward strand.
TGAAAGACTTTCAATAACAGTAATTAAAGATGCTGTAGTGCTTAAAACCCTAAACATACTGGGGATGGAAAAAAGATTAAACAATTTCCACTGGATTAGCATACAGCTGATGTTGCAAAAATGTACTGGGACAGAACCAGAAGAGATTACATAGACACATTTACAGACAACTGGAAAATCTGACTGCCAAACTACATATGGGACTTGTTTCCACAGTTCACTGGCTGGAACTGGACAAAAACATATCAGGGAGTATCCTACCAGCCTGCCGCCACAACGATTTGGTCTCAGCACTTAGGCACACGTGTTCGCTGTATATTCAGCCCTTATTTGTAATGTACCTGTTTTGTCCGCAGTTGTCTAAGTGAAAATATGCTTTCTGAATCTTTACCCATGTTTAAATTGGATAAATGAAGTGATAGATATTAAATAACATCCTCAGTGGCACAACTAAATTTGATTTAAATCAGTAAATAAGACAGTAGGGCAGATCACCAATCACCATTAGCTCGAGTCTTCTCTTTTAATAGAATAAGCAGCCTCTAAATTGAGAAAAATTACAGTGGAAATAAAATGTGGTAATTGAGTTCATGATGTAATCTTCTTCAATACACCAAGTTCAATTGATTCAAAGACAGAACAGACTGAGGCATGTTTAACTTTACTTCTAAGTTCATTTTCTTTCACAACACAGTTAAAAAGGCACACAGAAAAGAACAATTGTTTTATCATGTTTTATCTGCTGAACTGCTGAACAATTAATTAGAAGAAAAAAAATATTAATTAGTTCACCTGCAATTTGCATTAGTATTGTATTAATGCCCAAAACCTGGCCCTAGTTTAGTATTTATTTAACAACCAAGCAGACCACAAATACTCCTTAACCCTCCTCTTTTATTTTTATCAAGACTCCATACAGAGTTATAAAAGTATCCATTGTTTGAACCTGAACTTTGATGCTAATTTGATCAAATATCTGTAAAGCAAGTTAACATTATAGAACTTCTCCAATTTTGTTTCATATAAGAAGCTTTGCTCATGTTCAGCTGTGAATGCATCTCTACTTCCTCCTCCATTCTCCTCAACCTTATAATCACAACCCATTTTTTCCTCTTATTCCCCATTCCTCCTGATTATCCTTACCCTCTGAATCAAAATTTAATCTGTATCAACTTCATCATCCCACCAATTCATATTTCCCAGTTCCATAGGTTTGGGACTGCTACTATGCTCAATATGAAGTAAGTTTTTGAACATTGGTGGTTATCCAAATTATGTTCCAGTTTATATCACATACTTTTATATAAGCAGAGTCATCACCTGCCACTACTGCCATGAGGAATTGGAAATACAGTAAAGCTGTAGTGTAATTCCTAATATATAATCAATTGGATTTCCACTTACATGGAGTATTCTGAACTAACATATCACACTGTCCTCTGTTCTTCTATCCATACTATGCAGTTACAGTTTAGTAACATCTCTGTTGCATATGTGTAAGGAAAAGAACTTCTTACCTACACTCAGTCATTTTAAGAGTTTACCGATATGATCAGATTCTCCTCATCTGGAGGAGTTCTCAGGCTGGAGTCTTCATCTGCTTTGCCAGAAGTATCTGGTGGTAAAGTAAAATATACAACTTGCACATGCAGAAATCACAATAGAGCTTGAAAGAGAGGCAACAAGTCTTTATAAAAGAATTGAGTTCATTTTAAAACCTGTAACTTAACAGAAGAAAACTCAAAAGAGAAATGAAATTAAAAATTAACAGGAGAAAATTGTTAGCACTTATCATTAACAAGCTTGTTATCCAAGATGAATGTGAATAACAGTTTCCACAAGCAGATCTGGAAGCCAAGGAATGAAAAGATTTGTGAAAGAAAGCTGAATACAATGAGGCAGAATAAAAGGCCCTATCTATCAAACTACAAACACTCTGAAAGTCACCTTTCTTTGAGTTAGATGTTTTTACAATAGACCAAACTCTGCCACTATGGCAGTTAGCATGGGTCAGGCCTAGCCAGTGCAGCTGCTAGCTTTAGACAAAATTTCAACAAATCTTTTGTCATATTTCATCTACTAAAACAAATCTCTTTTTCCAAAGAGCAGAAGGGAAACTGAATAGTTTTTCCATGCTCAAAGAAAGAAACCACAGTTATGTAAACCACCTACTGATCACCAAGAAATGCAAACACATCCAGAAGTCTCCTTAGCAGACTAGACAGCACCACCAAATGGAAGGGGGAAGTCATGTAATTTGTGAAATTGTGTATATCCATAGTTGAATTGTTCAGGTATATGGATGCATTTTAATTTCCACACTGCCATTTGGTCTCAAACTGCAATAGACACAGCCCCACTGTAAGATACCTCAGAAATATTTTATCAACCATATAATGGAAAAAAACATGCATTTACAAGGATTATTCACATCTACCTAGATATGAAAATTAATATCCTATATATTTTAATAGTAAACTTGAAACAAAGTATTATAGTAAATATGTCAAATATTTTCTAGCACTAGCAGATTTCTGAGCAGATATTTTTGAAGGAAATAAATCCATGTAGGTGTTTGGTTGGTTGGTTGGTTGGTTGGTTTTTGCTTCATAAGAATGTCCTGCTTATTTCTACAGCTGTACGCACATTTTATGATTACTAGTGTGGTAGAGTTTTTTTCAGAGCTCTTCAGCATTTCATTATTGACTCTTTCTATCTTTTCAAGGTTTTATTGTTCCATCTGGCATTTTAATTACAGACCTAATAGCAATTTTACATACTTGCTGAAAAGAAAAAAAAATTACTTGAAATACTAAGCTGCCTTCCCCTTGAATTTACATAATGACTTCATTAAAACAATTAATTTTGCAAAAGAAGTCCAGTATAAAGCATTCTTCCTTTGTATTATACAAATATATCTATATGTTGCACAACATTAAAGCAAATAAATTAAATGAAGGATAACATTTCCATGAAGTTGTCCATGAAGAACAACTCATCATTTTCGGTTCCAGAGGGAATCAGTGACAAAAGAAAATGAAGTTGAGTTTCAATAAATCACAAGAAACTTAGCCAAGAATAATAATGTGACGAACTACATGAAGCTAAGTATTTCTGGGGACAAACACTTTATGTGCCTACCTTCCATCAATCTGATATCAGATCTGCAAGGAATACACTGACTGCATTTGTATACATACCAACCACAACAGAGTATGAAATGGTAAGTGAAACCACCAAGAAACCATTTGTACACTCCTTTGTACACTTCATTTCCCTAGATATTCAAAGTCTACTACTGATGGATTTACAGACTTGATTCTAACATGGTTTAGTTTCAAAGTTCCATGTCTGAAAAACTTGTGATCATGCATACATGTCACTGAAATTTAATCTGAACAGGTCAGAACTCCAGAAGAAAGAAAAGAAAAATATCTCCACTGATGTTTTTCTTAAAATGATCTAGCACAAAGCTTCTCAAAATCCTAGCTTTTGCTTACTAAACCCATCAAATAGCCATACAAGACTAAGTTCACCTCCATCATCAATATACATACACACATACACAATTCTTCAGAATAGGCAACACTCAGCATGCCTTGCTGTGGGTAAAGAAAAATACATCAACATTCTCTAAAATCCAACCATTTGTTTATAACTTTCTATTTGAGACACTGGCATACCTCACGTTGTGTTGCTTTAGTTGTATCATGTACTGCCACATCCTGTACAACTTGATAAGTATAATTTGACAAAGTGTGAGATATAATATGTCACACGGGAAATTTAAAATCATGGAAGAAAAAAACAACGTTTCCTCTCCCTCCTCCTCTTTTTCCCCTTGAAACACCTTCAGTCAGGTATTTTAAAATATGACAAAATACAGCTCCACAGTGTTTAATTATTATTTTTTTTCACCCAATAAGGATATGAAAATTTTAACTTTGTAAACAGCAAGTAAATCTCTCACAAAATTTAAGTTACATATTTTCTCTACAAAATGTGCACTCCTCTTTAGAACGTGAAATGATTTCCTACTTGACTTTTAACTTTTATTCCTCCATGAGCAAAGACAAGTTTATAAACATGTAGAATTAACACACTGTCCAGTGTTGCTTGAAGACTTGCACGCTATAACTAATGCCACAAGCCATATTTTTTTTCCTGGTAAAATGCTATGACCAGTCCTATATGCTAAATTAAGTATTGCAGGTTTTATATAACCAGTAGAAAAGAACAGATGATGATAGGAAATCAAAAAGCATTAGCTTTAGTGAATTGTCTACATTGACTAAGCAGACTTATCTGTTCAAAGACAGAAGGAGAAAGGAGACAAGGAGTTGATTCTCCTTAAATGTAAGTTACTGACAAAACTGTGATACTCATGCCAACAAAGTTGAACAAAACAGAACCCTCTGAAGTAATAAATCCTCTGTACAGTGAATCTAATGGGCAGTATGTGCTTTCTTTCAGACAAACTGTCAAAATTAAAATGAAAGATATACAAAAAGGGATATATTCATCTTACAGAACTATTTAGAAAATAAAAATGAGTGATCTGGTATGCTTCCTATCTGCAGATTGTCAGTTTTTAAAACATGTGACCTAAATTTCTTCTTATTATCACGAATTCTATTAAAGATAAAGTGGAATGAGATAAACACTGAGAAATATTTTTTATTCTTTAACAATAACTATTTTAAAGTTTAAGTAAACTGCAAGAGTAGCTTGCAATTCTGTGCTATGTCAGTCATTTCATTTTACATTACTAAAATATATTCTGCGAAACAAAAAGGTCTCCCAATTAGTGTCTCGTCTCCTTCCAGTCATTCTATTCAATCATACTGACAGAAACCTGTATAAGGAAAATCAGTTAAACTATGAAAATCCTAAATCAAACATCAGACAGTCTGGGAATACTTCCTAAAGTCACCTGTCCTTAAGACAGGTATAGGAAAACACAGTAGCACATGCCTTTACACACAACAAGTTCTCATTCCATGCAGCAGAAAACTGCACACCTTCACATGGACTGCACTGTCAGCACAGCCTAAACACGGTTTCATTATAGCATCCTGAAAAATGGGCTGCAGGCAGTTATACCTAGGCCATGAATGTTTAATAAAACGAAGTCAAGTTTGGTCCATGCAGACTACTGGGGTGCTTCATAGGAGTTCATTCCATTGTGGATTTTGTGCTTTGTAACAATGAATCTTCACTCAGACTTCACATATTATGGTGCTAGATCAGCATTACACCTAAAATCCCTAAGTAAACTCTCTTCCCTGAGATCAGAGTGCTAGTCTGACATAAAGAAGGAACCACCTAACCTAACAGTCTAACATCAGCCACAATTTCTTGTCCTCTTAGGTATAATATATGGTCATTTTAATTTGTTAAGAATTTCTGTGGGTGGGTAGGTAGGTCAAAACCAACATTGTATGCTCCTGATAACATAGCCTAACATAAAAAAAAAGGAGCTGATTTCAGATTTCTAAGTTGGCTATAAATCCAAAAAGACATCTCTGTTCAATCACCTCCTCAAGTATGTAAGGTGTCTAGATAAACACCTAGGACACTAAGGTTTCCAAGAAGTATGTGAAGAAGTAAAATTATGGGAGAAAAATATCAAGTTACATTACAGTCATCAAACAATGCTTAAACATAAACAAATGAATTCATATGTAGCACTGTTTTGCTCATTCAACACCTATCAAAATTAATTCATAAACATAACACTGAAAAAGATCATTTTCTGATATGTCACAGCTGTAAACCGATTTACTGACCAGCAGCCTAACGACAGCCTTTTAAATTAGAATGTCAACTGTTTAATTTAGATATAACTAGATGATTAATATACAGGATTTGTAATGTACAATTAATTAATGACTCACAAGTGAAGTGTCTTTGTTTAGGTTACTTGGGCTCTCAACTCAGTAAGAGATTTGAATGACATGACTGATTCTTATATTTAGTTCCCTGAATATGAACAACTACCTAAAAATATTACCTGAAACTCTCAGAATAAAAGCAGGGATGTAGGAAGGAAGTCACAGTAACCTTTGACAGTAACCTTCTGTAGTCTTCTAGCAGTTGAAAAACATTTTTAGTCATATGTACTATAAAGATAAAATGAAACGAAACCAAAAGTAGTTATGAACTTGAAATGGAGACTAGGACAGTAGGCCACCTTAAGAGCACCACCTTCTTTAAAAGCAATTCACTGAGAATACTTACCAGGAGTAGTAGCACTTACTATAATGACATATTAAGTCATTACCTTCTTTTTGCCTTTCTAATGCTCGTTTTTTTTGTTGTTGTTTTTTTTTTGTTTGTTTGTTTTGTTTGTTTTTTTTTTTACATCCTTCATCTACAAAGAAATATTTATTTTTCTCCAGCTGCTTGATAAAACAAAATCAAAAAAAAAAAAAATGCAGCCAATTTTTGAAGTTCAGTGCTAGAAGATGTGCTGCGTGATGCCCAGCAAAACTACTGTCCCACCAAGCACACTTCCACAGAGATTACAGGCCAAAACAAAGCATTGTTTTGTGAGTAGGACTGTTGGCATTGGAACAAAAACATCACTGATGTAGTAAAAACAAATGTGGTTAAAGCACCAAAATGTCAGTTATAGTAAAAAGTACTATGGCTACATGTATCTTATAAGTGCATCATTTATTTCTATAAACAGTTAATAAAACTATTTTGTTTTCTAAATTAAGCTATCACATAACTTACAGCCTACAATACAATTGCTGTGGAATCTGGCAGCCTCAACCCTGAACTTACAATTTAATTTTTCATGAAGGTACTTAGTTCTGTAACATGATTTTGCTTCAGTGTAAAAAGTTCTCTAAAGGATAACTGAATAATTGAGATACAAACTCTAAATTTAAAGTCTCTATGTTAAAAGTTTAACATAGAAATAGAAAAAAAAAAAAAGTTTAACATAGAAAATGGCTGATGTTATTTCTGGAAAGCTGAGGCAATACATACTAACTTAAGAAGGCACATAACAATAGGTAGACATTTTCAAGAAAGAAAACCCTGGAGTCTTTCGAAACAACAAAACTCTGATTTCCAAGCAGTCAATAGCAAACCTGAGAGGGATATTAAGTACAAGTGGTACACAGACTGCTCTCTACATACCCTATTCAGTAATATTACACATTTGTGTCTATCAAAACTTATTTTTTTCTGAATACCCATATAATTTTCCCTGTTGTTGAGAGGGTTTTATTAGCCTTATTTCAAATAGGCCAGTTGATAAATTTAGTTATCATTTATCCACCAGATGGCACCACAGGATTTCATAATCAGCTAGACTCACAAAAAGCAGGAGAGATAAAACACTATTATAAAATAAGACAAGCAAACATGTAAAGCTTCAAATGGTGCTGTGCTGTTTTATCTATTTAGGAATATCTCTTTGCACCTATCTCCATCCATCAAGTACCTTTCTATAATATAATTACTTTCAGAGACATAACAGAAATCTTCCAAAAATTAAATGACCAAATAAAATAAATCCTGCATGTTCAGAAGTCAACAACACATCAAGACTGTAGGACTGACTTCACCCCTCTCCTGTCTTAAATGTTGCTCAGTGCCATCCTCTTGTCTTTCAAAGTAATACTATTATGCTCTTATTATAAGAAAAAAAGTCCATCGTTTTATAACAGCTCATTACCAGCATTTAATAATCTTACCTTCAAGCATTATTAGCTAAAAATAAAAAAGAAAACAGCCTTATTAAGGGAAAAGCTTAGAAACAGAATAGAACACATGAAGCCTACATACACATTCAGATTGCTCTTATTTTACCTTACACACCAAACAAGTCAGATGAACTTTTAGGATTGTGAAGAAAAAACATCCAATTTATATTCTCTCTCAAGTTCTAAGGATCCCAGTAGCTTTCTCCAGCCCATTTGCTTCGTTTATCTGCACTTTTCCCTGAACAAGCATGTTCTCAGTTAACTGATGCCAAATGCCCATGCTGTTTATTGACTCCTTGCTTGGCCTATTTTCCAAATCTTGCTTCAGCTTGAACTGTTCCTTCCCACACCAACCAAGAACATTTTGATTCAGTTGATTACAGTTTCATTACTTGATACTTCAGCTTTTGGTAGTTCTCAGAGGTCTCCAGGGGACTGAATTGAAATGTAATTCCTCACAAATTCCGATACATTACATCTTGTATGCAAAAAGTACTTGAAGTTACAAAGAAAGTTACAAAGAAATATTCATTATTGAACATCATCACAGTTGGTTTCATCAAGGTAAGAATACTAGGATACATATATATTTAAAAACAAAGAAAACAAACAAAAAAGCATTAAACCGGTTATATTAGCCATTAATTCCATCTCAGACGTTGCTTGATGACTGAAGACCTTTATTTCTGAATCCGAAACTATAAAGAACATATGACAATTACAGGAGCTAAGCAGCAGCCCAAGACAAAGCTTGATGTTTGCTGAAGGAGGCAAAAGAAGAGATGACCACAACTAGTGGTACAGATGACCAGATAGTGATACAGAAAATGGTAGAAGCAGAACTGGTTGTTCTTCTCAACAATTAGGGGAAAGGGTTATAAAACATACATCTTACACCTTTGACTGCCTTAGACCCACATGTGAAAAACGTATTAAAATATTGTCTAAAGTGCTTATGCTTAGGGTATAGTGTTTACTACTAGAAACACAAGACTTCTGTAATAACCAAACTTAAGAAGCTATTTTAAAGGATTATTTCCAATTAGAAGTTACAAAAAATAAAATAAATAAAATAAAATAAAATAATAAAATAAAATAAAATAAAATAAAATAAAATAAAATAAAATAAAATAAAATAAAATAAAATAAAATAAAATAAAATAAATCCACTCTAGAAGTTCCATACAAAGCTTTTAAACTCAAAGCACATTGCTGCATACCTATGTCACCAATCACAGAATATCCTGACTTGAGAGAGACACACAAGGATCATTGAGTCCAACTCCTGGAGAAGCCATAAGTCAATATTGATGCAACACATTAAAGAGAAGTTACTATAAAATTTTCTGGGTATTCTCTGCACTTCTTCTTCTTCTTAAAGGTCTTAAAGGTCTTATTTCCATCATGTCTATTTTGGATAGGCAATTCTAATCAAAAATAAAATTTTGTTTTGTTTTAATGTCAGAACTCAAGCAAACCTGCTTCTGGATGATGCTGCCACTATGGCAAATAATAATAATAATAATAATAATAATAATAATAATAATAATAATAATGTTTGAAAGTTGGTTTAATTGTGGCTTGGGGTACCTAAAGAGAGAAAAATTTTTGAGGACTGAAAAAATACAATGCGCCTCTCTTGATTAACAAAAATAACAGCCAAAACTCCAAATATAACTTACGGTTTGGGATTAGGATTTAATTTGGGAAATTGATTAAGCCTGAGCAAGCTTTTTGATTGATATTATTTAAGAAAAATAAGTTTTTTTGTTGCACTGGTGGCATTTGTTCCCAGATTTCCCTTCTGAATTTACTATCTTAAGTCAGTTGTAACACTCACACAAGCGAATATACTAGAACACAGTTATTTAATTTCACTTCTGTAAGCCCTCCTGCAAAGGACAGCATCTCTTAGAGATTACTCATGACTGGGTAATAATCACCCTTCCCTGTGAGTTTTAAGGTTGATATTCAGTGCTCAACCACATCAGTCTCACCAACTCTTGTCCAACTCTTTGGCAGTGGTTAAGAGACTGCTGCAGAATGGTCACAATTGGTTCAATAAATGCCGAGAGGTATTTGTGTAACTTGTGTACTTGCAGGATCTCTTTTCTGTTATCTTTACCATAGCCCATTCACCCTTTGTATACCTCCTCCAAAGATACTTGGAGTTTGCTGATGTAATTGTTATTCTTTAATAGGCAACAGAAAAAGTCTTTCAACTAATGATCCTCAGTGAAAAAGCATAAAGAAGCAGTTTACTTGTACTTGAGTCTGGTTGATGAACTGGAACAACCTGTTACTGCATGAAAATAAGCCGTAGCAATGACTGCAGACAGATTTTGTTGGCTTGTTTTTTCTTTTCTTCCCATTCCCCCTCCCCCCCCCCCTTTTTTTTTTTTTTTTTTTTTTTTTTTTTTTTTTTTTCTGGGCTGGAGTGAGGAACTATTTCATTTCGTTTGACATTTTTTGAACTAATGTGTTCTTACAAATGAGTGGCCCATGGCAGCTGCCTGCCGACATGAGTCTTCAGTGATTTACAGCACACATACCATATAAAGACAAGCACACACACAGAAGTGCAAAAAAACGAAGTGGCAAAGCCTGTTACAAAGGGAAAAAAGGTGTGAAAAACTGAAATGACATAGTCTGTGTTAACAGCTTGTCTCACAACCACAAACTAGAATAGCTGTTAGCAGCTGGCGATTTAAAGAAAGAGGTAATAAGAAAAGACTTACATATGACATCCTCATTTTTTCTTTTGTTCACTGGTAGTGTTATGAGCAGTTGAGGATTGTTGACATAGTATTTACAGATTAAATAATTACATTTAGAAAATATCTGACAGCCCAATAAATTCGTTGATGTTGTTAACTTCAATCATTAAATAAATCATCTGTTATTGGAAAAATGAAACAATTATGTAGAAATCACTATATTCATGAATGTGTTGTGACTTTAAAATGCACTATATTATCAAGAACAGTAGGTTACAATAACAAGTCTTCCAAGAAGTATTAGTATAGTTACACACAGTGCTGCACTATTTCAAAAATGAACATAGCAATTGCATATAATCCATTATAAGAATGAACATAGTACACACAAAATCAAATGAAATTAAAATTTCATTCTAGAGGGGTTTAGTATTCAGTGACTAGAAACATTCAACAGAGCTCTGCTGTTGAGAACAATTTATGTCCTTTTTCTATTAGACACTTTTTAAGACTGAACGGTTAAAATGGTCTTAATTCAACTATCCTGATTTCTCTTCTGTTATTACGAAGATTTTAACAGAACTAGTTTAAAAGCAGTAGAAGAACAACAAAGATTTCATAGAATCACAGAATTGTAGGAGTTGAAAGGGACCTCAAGAGATCATCAGGTAGAGTGTAGAGTCCACATTTTTTGCTGTTTTTCAGAAAACATCATTGTTTCTGGGATGTTTATGAATTTCAATGTTAGCTGCACTGAGTTTCTACCCCAAGAGGAAGGAATGAAAGTGACAGAATGCACACAAGATGCACTGAAATACATCTGCTTCAACACTGAAGCAATTGGCACTCAGCCATGTTTTAAACAGAAAAAGCAACATTTCTTCTTGAGGTATTTTACTCAGTTTACTTAATTTAGTAGCTGCTACAGCATCATCACCCAGAGATTCAATGAACATGAGGTAAAGGTTTAATTAGTTTGCTTCACCTTTACTACACTTTTTACTATTGAAGACTTGTAGAAAATCTTGTCATAGATTTGATTCAGAAAGCAAGCAAAGCTGTTTCTCTCTGCTGACTCTAGAACACAGCACTAACATAAGAAGGTAAACACACCCTGATAAAACTGTAAAGAACAATTTTATCTTTCCTATCAGACTAACATCTTTAAAAGAAAGCACTGTAGGCCTATGGCTCCATTTAAAAGAGACAGAGTTCTGTCAAGAATTTGGAATATACTATGTATTAGTTGTGTTTTTCTGTAACTAAATGTAGTTGAATTTTTGTTCATACCAGAACAAACACAACTCACTTCAAAATAGCAAAGTTTACCTCTAGGATATAAAAACATATGTAATACTTGAATTACCTTTCTACAGTTCTTTCAACATGTTTAGATCTATGGAAAAAAAAAAAAAAAAAAAAAAAAAAAAAGGCAAATACAGAAGGCTTGTGGAACAAATGCATCGTCTTCTATCAGCTGCATGAAATAGCACAGCCAAGTCTGACCCTTGTGATTTCTCTGTTTCTCTTGAATCCCAGTATCAGAAGATTGGATGAAAAACATATATACAAGAATAGCTTCATCTCTTATGTTTACAAATTAAAAACGTCTGGAAGCATTACATGAAGATAAATTAAGGAGTTAAAAAGCTAGAAAGTGAATAATGTGATCCCAAAATGTAATATCCTTTCAAAATTTCAATGTAGTGTACAATCTTGTGATCTTCATTTCTGACTTCATTTTCAAGGACTGGTCTTGAAGATTTAATTAAAGCTATGATGTTCACCCTGACTTTGGGGGACAGAGAGACCGATATTGCATAAGAGATGTCTCACCTGAGAAACACATGCACAGCCTCCAAACTAAAGTCAGAATTGCATTTTACCTTGCAGAGTTCATTAGAAACATAGGACTTAATTCTGAACTTGACATACATAGAGGAATTCTACCATCAATATGAAACAACACTGCTTTTAAGCTGCATAGTTATAATGCATGAAAACATCTATTGAAGTAGCTGTACTGTATCAGTGTAGTCTATTTTAGCAGATAAACTCAGGTAAGTTTCACTTGAAAATGTACTAACACACACAAAAGTCATTCAAAAAAAAAAAAAATCAAGATTACAGAATAAAGATGACCTTCTAGCTTATCCAGACCTTCCAGAGTCTAGCAGGTATAAAATATTTCTCATATATTCTCATCTTAATAAAAAAGCCCTCATTAAAGCCACTAGTGAAAGATGTGTTTGTAATTCAGTCTTACACGATCCCTGAATACACATTTTGAAAAATGCAAACCTCACTAGCTTTTCAAAGTAGTTCAAATTGAAACAGCCTTCATGTCAAAAGGAGAAAGAAAGCAATGTATAGAGCTGATCAATGTGAAAATATAAAGGAGGAGACTGTAGGAAAAAGATTTTATTGACATTATAGAGATTTTAAATTATGGTTGAAAGAGGTTAAAAATACACACAAAATTGATAACAGAATAGATGTCCCTGCTTTTCTGAAATCTTATTGTGTACAACCTGATAAGCAGCTAGGTATTAGAGCTACTGAATTTCAACCTACTGGTCAACCATTTGGATTGTCATAGCAACCAACACTCATAATAACCAATAGCATCTGCCTGCTGCATATGCAAAGACCATATTATCTTTTTTAATTTAACTCGTTTCCAAGACAGCATTGCCTTCCACCTTCATCATTTGCCACACTACAAATGCAGTCCTTTACACAAGCAAACACTTCCACTCATGCTGATCCCTTACTTTCCACTAGCTTTTCCAATTCTCTCCTCTCGTGACATTTCTTTTGATCTTTCCAAAGAAACATACAGCCATAATTTAGTAATTTTATTAACTGACTTATTACTCTATAAATGAAATGACATATTTTTTCAAAATCACTTATGAAGACAGTTTCCAAAGTGGTATTTTAGAAATTTAAATAAATTTTATTTATTTATTTTAAGTTTATTGGAAATGTGTTTAGGAAGAATTAAAATAGCTAACCTGTGGTGGTATTTCCTTCAAAGACTATCAGAACTTAAATTAACATCAAGACAGAACAATAATCTCTGACACACACATCTGGCCTTGTTCTTTTGTTTCTGCTAACTGAGATCCATTTTCAAGCATGTACTCCTTCATTAAAGATTTCAAAAGCATATACCAAATTTATCGTGTTTCCTAATGTAATTCTCTTTTTGTTTTATTTCATTCTCTTGTACATTTTTGCTACACTTCTGGTGGTGTTTTTTTGGGTTGTTTGTTTTTTTCATGTCCCCATCCCTCTACACCCCCCTATCTCCCCAATACAAACACCCCTGTCAAAGAGAACATATTTACAACATTTTACTACACAGCATCTCTTTTACAAAACTTTTGTTACAACATTCTTTTGAACCTTTTTTTTTTTTTTTCAAATATTTCAATGGATTGAAATGATTAGTTTTGAAAAATGTAAATGCTTATATTTTCCTAATTGCTTCTACCTGTGTTCATAGGAGAAACATACAAACCTTTGATGATGTCCTCAAAGTCCCTGCTGTTTAACTGGTTTCTTAAAATCTGGTAGATACCTCTTAAAATATGAAAGATACCTGGGCATTTAACTACTTTCATGTCACTGACCTGTTTAACAACTGTTTAACTTCCTGAATAACAGGGGACAATAGAAATACCAACAGCACCTCTGAGTTTTTCATTTATGAAGTTTCTCTCTTAAGCATGGATGCAATTCTTCTTTTTCCCAATTTCAGATTCATTGGTCTAGCTCAATGCTGTATAATAGCATATGACCACATCCATCCTTTTGTTACTGCTGACAGAAAGCACAGATATGTATCTTGGTCTCTGCTTACTTGCAATTCTCTCCCTTTCATTGTCTGGAAAAAAAAAAAATCTTGAAAGGAAGTATGAGAAAAAGTTGTTTCTGTGAAGCCCCTTTTCTGAAGGGCAACAAAGAAAGGGGAAAATTAAAAAAAAAAACAACAACAACAACAACAACAACAAAAAAACTCTTAAGCAAATGTAATGTTGAGTTAAAACTGCATTTCTCACTAAGCTGCCTCATATTGGAAGAACCTATGCGTGAAGGAGTCACTCAAAGAAAATAAAAAGTACACTGTGACCATACTTTATTAGAACCCAGACACTGTTCTTTAACAAATAAAAACCAGTAATTTCATGTGTATAAAGCATACACATATATACTTCTTGTTTGTGAATGATTATTGAGTGCTGGGGAGCTGAAAAACCAAAAACATTGCTAAAATTTGAGGCTATTGAAAGGAAAAATAACAAAAGAAATACTTTATCTGTGTATGTAAAAGTCCAATTAGGGCTGTAAAATCAAGAAAATTGAGTGGTGAAGCTATTAAGTACTAAGACACTACTGTACTTAGCACAAATGCTAGAGCAGTTCAATTAAATTCATTTTAATTACTGCAAACCAGCACAAAATGTATCAATTTACCATGTATTAACTTAATAGCTTAAAGTGCAGCTAAACATTAATGAACAAAAAATGAGATGAAGTGATAAAATACTACACTGAACAAATTAGCAAACACTGAATGCAGCAACATATCTGAATTCACAAAAGTTAATCAGACAAAGCCAATCAGATAAAACTGAATAAGATGACTTTTTCCTAGAGAAAGATGTTGTGTTTTTTTTTAAGTCATTCTATTATGTAGAAATAGAGAAGGCTAATTTAGGTATAATTATATATATATTTTTTATTATTATTATTATTTTTTTTTTCTGAAATGAAAAGCAAAATCAGTTCAATTCCTTAAAACTCATGAACAGTTGTTACCAATTTTGTGGAGTAGAAATCCTTTGAGATTGCTGTACAGAATCAGTATATTCTGACAATCAGTATATTTTGACAGCTATTCTTATAGCATCACTGTCCAGAAAGATCTACAGTTGCTACTTCCTCCACCAAGCTGTTCAAGACAGCTACATTTTTAGTCTGACATAGGATAGACTTCCTTTTTCAGCTTTGTGGCACAGGAAAGCATTGATATTATGTTATTTCAACACTTTACTTAAATATGCCTTTTTTATTTTTGAAAGAATAACTACTAGTATACAAATTAGCATCCCAGCTGCAACTTTCCCATATTCTATAATCTACTTCAGCAAACTCAATTGCGTAGCATGGTCCAGGGCTTTGATTTTAATATATATATATGTATAAATCAATGTAAAGCAGTTACTGAAGTAGTTACTGAAGCAGTTGCACATTGTTGCACATGGTAAGAACACTTTGCTAGCTACAAAATTTGTAGTATTCTGTCCACTAGTGGAAGTCTAAAAAACAGACTTTTAGGTCGCTGACCCACCTGAAAGCAAAAACTGTTTGAGAATTTGACATTTTCCTCAGTAAATATTAAATTTTGATCTCAACCTCAGGGAAAGTACTAGACCTATCTCTTAAATACATCTAGGAAGATGCGAGAAGAAGCTGGAAGGCAAATTCACTTAGCATTGCACTCACAGAAGCATTTCACAACCACTGTGCCATTCTTCTACCCTTGCTAAAAATCATGTCTTTCCTTGGAGTTACACTGATCATGAAGTCAGCAGTTAGTTTGACTGGCTACAATGTGAGTTGACTTGGTTTGACTTAAAACATTCTTTAGAAGGGCAAAAATACATATAAACAGTTTAGTAGTGTGGCAAGGCTCAAAGAAGTAAAAATCCAAGGACAGAACAAGTATGTTATGCTTAATACATACATTCAATGATGTTAAGTACTTCAAGTGAAGCCATTTGTTATAGTTATTTATAAAGATGTGTGGCATAAGAAGGGTTCTATCTCATATGAGAGGTGGCTCATATATATACCATGTATATGTACACAAACACACACACTATCAGTTGTCCACCAAGGCCGAACTGTCATCTCTTCTCATCTCCTCTAGTACTACCCTTGGCCACAGAGGTACTCACCAGTACAGACTACCGCAGCCACAGCTCTTAACATCACCTGTAGTGCTACAGTAAGGCCACAGCCATGACTTCTTCTGTTTTACCTTAATAAACCAAAAAAAAATCTGCACCCATTAGCTCTTCAAGTTTCCAGTGCTACAGCTGTTCATACCAATTACTGCCTGGTTATTCTAAAACAAAATGGTATTTGGTGCCACAGCAACTAGATGCTTCCCAAACATCGTAATCATTATTTATTACAAACTGTTGTTAATACAATTGCTTTGATAGGAGAAACTGTAGATGATGCTGAAATAAACAAGTGAGAAATATAAGACATTAGGAATATGCAATATACACACAGACATAACTATACACGTGACCAATAGTGGAAACTATTATATGCAAGAGATGATGATCACTTCCCATTTACCTCCAGTTTCTCTGAATACTGTCCAAAAAAACATCTGTGCTTTATTTAAAGCATCACTTACATTTGTCTCCTGCAGCACTGCAGTAGTACAGGAAAACATGTGTGTTCAGAATCATTTCTTTGTACATGAAGCCTAAGATATAACTAATAGATCAGGATGGTTAAAAGCAGAGTAGATTCTCAGTGGATTAATAAATAGCCATTTCTATACTCAGTCAAACAACACTTTACCCCTAAATGAGGAAACAGTAATAAAGAATATGCACACATAGAATGAAAGGAGAGGAAAAAGATTCAATTTACTTCCTAGATACAGGCTGCTTTACAGGTTACAGCCTGTAGAAATGAGAGATGAAAATGTTTCACTATCAGTTTCCCAATGGAATCAATTTTACATGTTTGTAAGATCTAAATTTTGTTGATCTATGTTCTACATGGTCTCTCACTCTTTAGAGTACTTGTGCATAACATTTTGCTGTCTTGATGCAATGCTGATGGAAATGTGTTTTGTTTTGTTTTTTAATTTTACAGTTTTAGCATAATGACATTTAGGAGGACAGAGTAGCGGTGAGTTTCCTCCACTGCATTTCATTTCAGAGTTCACACATGCTAGTTCACAAGATGTACACCAATTTAATTATCCTTAACACCCCATAGCATTTTAACTTTCAAGATCTCCAGGAAACAAATATTGAAAATAGGAAGAGATGTTATTTCTTGTTCCATCACTACCACTGTTCTCTACTTTAGGTACACAAAGCTGTGAGTGTGGCTTCCACCCATTGATGAAGCAGCATGAGAGCATAGAAACAGCTGGAAGTGCAAAAAGACAATGGATTTCAGCAGCTGTTAGGGTCCTGACTGACAGAAGAAAAGAAAATCAAGAGCAACAAAGAATGGTCTGATAAAGGGCATAGGGTTATGCATAACTAAGATAATTCACTATATTCATATAATTGTCTACTTGAAATCACATCAATTGTTAAGACAGTATAAAGAAAGAAAATAAGCTCGAAGTTATATTGACCCCCATCAATATCCTTTCTAAAAGCTTTCCTTAGAAATCAGCGATATTCTACTCAATTTTTTTGAAGTTCACTCATTCACTTACTACAAAATTTTATCGCATGCTGTAATAGGAATGAATTAGGTGGTTCTTGTTTTTAACTTCTGCTCGCTGCTACAGAGATAAATTTCAAAAACCTCTAGTTAAATGTTATTTTGGATACCCTTCATAGTGTTCAATGCTAACGGCTTCCAAAGACCCTTGGGGACTTCAGTAAATGTTTGATAAATTTAACAGCTGAGTTTTCACACCAGGCTGCATTTTTTCATCATGTAACCTAAAAAATCCACACCTGCACAAGCTCATCAGTTTCCAGTTTCCACTGAGATACCTGATGAAAATGCTTGTTCCGCAGCAAGTAGTAATGACACAGTGTCCTTAGTGCAATCTTTTCTGTGTATTCCTGAATGACAACTGAAATACCTCAAACTTTGAAGAATCCTTTGCAGCAAGTATATACAGTTGAGGAAAGATACTCAAGGACTTACCTAAAACCATCTGGGAATGGAATTTCCTTTTCCATATTCCTACGATTACATACAATTTAATTTCACAACTGATTACTTACATTTACCTAACATTTAAAGGTATTTACAATGTGTGACACAAAATCTGGCCCAGATGAATGAATCTGTTCAGATCAAATCTTATTTTGACCCAACTACCACTTTTTTGTCAGCAAAGAATTTGGACAATGTTTACACAAAGAGTTTTACAAGAAAATGTTTTACATGTCAATGTCTGAGTTCAAGGAGTCCTACATAAGCTGATTATGATTTAACAGCTAACAAGGCAGTAATTTCTTTTAAGACCACAAGAAAAAAAAAAAAAAGAAAAAAAAAAACTCTTAAACTTCCATAAAACATTATCTTGTAATTTATGTTAATTCTATATTAAACCTTTAAAAGCACTGTTTAATTTGCTTAAGTAGAATGCTTATTATCCCTATTACAGGCCCTAAAAATTTATTTTAAGGAGACTGTGATGCATTCAGAAGTCCATTATGTATATAGACTACAAAACTTTTTTTCCTCTTAAATATCCAAAAAGGTAGCTATTACTCACCTGGTAGGATTTGCTAGTGTGGATCAGCAATGTTCTAACACTGTCACATAGCAGAGACTGTTCTGAAATACAGGATAGCTACTAACACAAAAAGACAGCAGAATCACTTGTTTTAGTGATTAGAAATTACTGTTAAATGTGTGACTCCAAAGAGAAGAGAGAGAATGAATTTGTTATCCAGAGCTCCCCTTTTCCAACTCAAGATATTACCACATTTTCTGCAACAGGTGCCTTCTCACTATGCTTTTAAAAATGTTCAGTAGAGCAAATAGTGTAGTTTAGTACATAATACAATTAGTTTTAGGTATTTCAATTAAAGATCTTCGAAGCACTTAAGTCAGACCAACTATTGGCCATAAATAAATTTTGGCTAGAAATCACAGAGATGTTTTTAACTATAAAAACAAAAACAACAAAAACAAACTTTGTAATAGCCTTGCAACTGGAAGACAAGTATCAATCTAGTTTTAATACTGTTCTGAATAAGGGCATAAACTGATTTATTTTCATTTAGAGCTCTTATATGCACTAATAGCTAGCGAAAGGGCCACTAGAAATTGAAAGAACTTTTTGAACTAGTGTTTCCAAATTTTTCTATCCATTCATTTTGGAACAAAATGATATGTATGTATGAGCTCCATAAACAATCTATCAATTCAAAACAAATAAATGCAGTGTGTGTATTTCAAGCATGTGATAATTTTGAAGTAATTTATATCCCTTTAGTCTAAAAATATCTTCTTAGAGATATTTGTGATTAAGTATCAGCTGCAGCTACTTTGCACAAAAGTGGAAGATCACATCTGTTACTGAAAAACAGACCTGGAGTGTGCTGACACAGTTGAGCAGGGAGCAGCAGAGAGGGGAGTTCTGCCGAGGACAGTATAATGAAGTCCCTTGAGCACGTTCCCCAGAACAGAAGTTATCACTCAAAATACCCCAATTTACAGCTCTGTCTTTTGTGTGTATTTAAAACTTCCCATGTATAAAGTTTCACTTATGATTAATGTATGCCTTTTTTTCTCCCCTTGAAGTTGGCTTAATGTTTGTTTGAGGTAATCTTGTGCACATTAGCCACATGACTCTCAGTCATCAAACATTTACTACTTATAGATGGCCTTGTAAACTGTTAGTGCCTATTTCCCACTGGCTGTGAATATACAGACTGGCAGATATACTGACAACAGAAATGAAGCAAGTCTTACTTGGAGGAGTGACAGAAAGGCAATTAAGTCATCAACCTCACATTTTTCAGCTAAATAAGAAATAAGGATAATTTTCCTTCTAGTATAACTCTTAAAGTTACAACTCTACTGCTTGAAACTCCAGAAAGCCTATAACACTAGTATATAGCTTTTCAGGATTAATGACAATCATATGGGATAAGGGGGGGGGGGGGGGGTGGGGGGGGGGGGGGAAGGGTTATTTTGTGTGTGGGTTTTTTTGTTTGTTTGTGTCTCATGTGAATGAGAACTCAGCACTCTCCTCACAGATTTTTGCCAGCTCGTGTTGTGCCTGTTTTTAGCTTGTTCTTTTTGTGTGTTTTTTTTTCACCTATTACACAATGCAAATGAAACCAATGTCTCTTCCCCTTTTAGAGCACTGAAGAAACAGAGACACACTACTGCCAACAACTATTTCAATGCAATTTAATTTTGCAAAATTCATTCAATTCCACATGTAAATTTGTTGTATTATTGCTGCTAAGAGGTAGTGTTCACATGCAGTGCAAACAGTTCAACTTCAGATGGCTATCTGGAGTTCTAAACTTTCATCTTTGTATTGCTTCTGTGCACTCCTAAACAATCTGAATCTGTAGAAAACCAGAAAGTTCTCAGCAGTCCTCCTTTAATTTGTACACTGATTAAATTTAAGCTCTTATGTGCAGCATAATGAATACAACATCTGACTGAACCACACTGAAACTCTGAACCACACTGAACCACACTGAACCTCTCGCTCTTAGGCTGGCTGAATCGAGGAGCACTGCAAATTGTTGCATCAATGGAGTGTGAGGAGAAGCACGTAAGTTTTGACCACTTTCTAGTGCCCACCAGCTAGTCCATTTACAAACCTGCCCTTATCAGCTACAGAATCTTCTGGGTTTTGGTCTGGGTACAGGAATATTATAAATGTCAGCTATATCTGGAAGCACAAAAATATTCAGCATATGAATAAATTCTCTTTCTTAACAATGTTGAAATAATTAACTAGGATTAGACCTTCAAAATTCTTCATAAAAGATTCCTATTTCATAATGTACAATACAGGCACAAATCACTTCTTCCCATTCACTCAAAATTCCCACCTGAGAGGTGTCAGACAGTATTTGTTCCTAAAAATCCTGTTGGTAAACTACAACACCAAGAGATGCCATTATGAATGAAACTGATTGAACAGTCTGAATCTGAATGAACTAGAAAATGCCAAACAAGCATTTTATAAATATGGTTTCCACTATTTTAAAATCTGAAACAACAGAACATATAAACTGTATTAATATTTCAAACTGTTAGATAACCATTTGATGTTATCAAATGACAATGTATTGCAGGCCTCAAACTGAATCCAAACATTGGTTTAAATCAGTAATTTAAAAATAAACCAGGAAAGAGCAATTCATCCCTCTATGCTTTGACAGGTATTTCTGATTTTTAATTCCAGAATTAATTTATTCAGTTTATGCATTTACTTAGAGTGATATGTTTTTTCCTCTTCTTAATTTCTAGGCGTTCTCTGGCTCATTCTCTTGTAAATCACAGAGATACAAAACAGATCCATTTGTGAAAATGAACAAGAATTCAGTTATAATTGGCCTTCTATTTTCTAGCTTCATATTGTTGCTGAGGTCATCCACACAACAGACAGCTCTCAAACCACTGACACTTAAGGATTACAAAGTACAAATGGGACTGCTTTCTTTTCCCATATTCTACTACATAGAACTGTGGCAGCTTTAGGAATATGTTAGAAATACTAAAATACTGACCTCTCTATCTCACCTAACAAAGTACAAATTAGCTATTACTATGAACTTGATTCATTCTCCAAGCTGCATAAGAACAGGAAAAAAAAATAAAAAAAATCCACCCCAGACATGAGAACACTATGCAATTTTTATCTCACTTCCCAGGCTCACTAGAGGGCATGCTTTAGCCAGGAATGTACTCCAGTCAGCAGGGCTGGACAAGAAGACAAAAAGATCTTTGGAATGCAACAGAAGTGTCTAGTAAAAATGTTTAAATTGATTTTAAATCTGATCTATCCTTTTCATCATGCCCCAAAACAACTAGATTACCAAGATACCTTTTAGGATGTGTTTCCCTCCAAAATACATAGGAGGTTGGATGAGGAAAGACATCTGCCAAACTTAGATTTAATGAAATCATGAAGAAGAATAATCTCCCCAAAAGCAATGGTAAACCCAACTGTTTCAGAGAAAGGAACAGACTTGTTTCAGGGGATTCCTTGGAAATTTCATGATGATTGATTTCTGTATTTTGTTTGCAAGGTCCAACATCTAATTTTCATGCTAACTCTTTATATCCAGAAGCCTGAAAGTTAGCACCCCCTTTCAAATAAAAGTATCCTAATGGGTGTCCAAAATAACTTAAGTGAATTTTCATACATCATGTCTTGCCTTCCTCAAGCACAAACCTTTAGATAGAGGTGCCAGTGACAACCACAACCATTTTGAAGACCATAATGCCTTCCCAAAGACTAACTACCATAGCAGTGCTGCAGAAAACAAAACAAAACAACAAGGTAGTATCTTACAAAGTAAGATGCACAACCCAGTATTTTAATGTCTCCTCACATAAAAATGTTTAAATTATACTGTAATATAATTGTAAAATTGTACTGTAACATAATTGTAAAAATAATGCTACTGTACCGTAGTATTTCCTATGTTTACAGCCATATCTCCTCTGAGCTACTGCTTCGAATTCTAATGATGGGCAGATCAATGGGAGACACTGAATTGGTCCCCAGGATTTAGCTCATCTTCATTCTCCTGTAGCTGACTGTTCAGTATAAAGTGGTATCATTATTTTAAAAGCATTTCTAGTTTTCAGTAGGCACGTATTAACAGTGAACAAAAATAATACTGTTGATCTGAATGATATTTCGAAATGCTCAATGCTAAGGATGCTACCAGGTGAACAGATCATATTTTTCCCATTACGTAGTTTAACCTCTGACTTAACAGATTTAAGTCAATTGCACTACTTAATCAGCCACTGCATCTCTCAGTCTCCTTCCTGCAGTTTCTGAATTCATTAGTCAAGGAATTGGTCAGAAAGCTGTAGAAACTCACACCAGAAGCAGGGAATAAATGTCTTTAATGGTAATAACTTACACTAAAAAATGACAATTTATAGCTTTTTACAGCATGTAATATAATTTATGGGATGTTACTCATAGATGTGTATGCATAATGAACGTTGTAGAAAGACATAAATCACCAGTGTTTCCAGCTCTTTATTAAGACTTCATTTATTACTCTATTCCAGAAGTATAGTCTCACAATAACCACACCCCTGTCTCATTTTATTAAAAGACAGATAAAAGATAGGAAAGGTAGATGTAACAGCAGTGGTACATAGTATTAAAAAATAAAACTGAAAACACTACTACTAACACAGTAGAATATAAAGAGGATGAGTCTTAGCTGAGAAATACAGTGAATTCCTCGATCTTATTTTATTAACAACTAGGGGAATATACAAAGAAATATTTTACCACATTTATCCTCTGAAATGCAACATCTCATTTAAAGAGGTAATACAAAGAGAACAGACACCAGGAAGATGGTCTCCAGAGCAACAGAGTTCTCTCCGTTGCCATACTTAATCTAGTATTATGGGTTTGTATAATTGCAATTTTCACAAAGCCAGAATCCAAATAGTTCAGTAACCACCCTTCTATAAGTGCGTGTTATCCAAAAAAAAGCATATGTCTATTTGTACAGGCATGTGAGTGGTTACTCCAAACAGCTACATGTAAGTGGTTTTGTATGGCTTTAACATATGGAAACATCTATCAGAAAAATTAATATTTGATTTAAGTTTGTTAGTATAGTTCTGTATTTAATTTAGAGATTTACAGGTCAACAGGACACCAGTTACAACATTACAATTTTTTGGTATTTTCTTTGTTTTCAGTTAAAGTAACGGATGGAAGGGCTGAGCACTTATTTCATGTTTGTCAATCTGTGTAGTAAGTAAGTCTATGAGACAACACTGAAAGACACTGAAGCAATAAGCTTTCCTTATTAAGAAATACGACAGTTCAGGCTGCAACATTTAGGTCTTTGCTAGGTACAGTAGCATGAAATCTGCTGCAAAGTCTTACAGTTTGGGATACATTTGTTTTATTAGGCAGCTCATCCAAGCCAGCTGTTGAAATCAAAGCTATCATTACAAAACAAGATGGTTAGGGAAATGATCTCTAAAGTATCTCTCTGTACCATCACTTTCCCTTCCTAGCCACAATCTGTTTATACCATGTTCAGTTTAAAACTGGGACCATATAGTTATACTAGTCTAGTTAAAACTGGTACTAGTTGAGCCATCTCGCTACTGTTCCTTCCAAAACATCCCAAATTTAAAATGCATGTGATTATACAATTGATACTTCTCTTAGTTTCACTTATTAAATATTCTCTTTAACAACAACAACAACAACAAGAACTCTTTAGATTTAAGACCCCTCCTAGTGAAAAGTCCCTTGAGGGAAAGAAACTGCCTTTTCTTTGTCTGCCCATTTATTCGTTTAGATTCATTTCTACAGTAAAATTAGACAGAATTAGACCTTCATTCTTAGTGTCATCAACAGTATTAGCAGGTCCATTTAAATTCCACTTGCACATTGTGCTTGGAAGTTGCAGTTAAAGTCTTTTGTTTTGTAAACATTCTTCCACTAAAATAAAGTTCATCTTTCCTACGCTCTAAACAGGCATTCGTCTTTTAAGAACATTTCATTTATAAATTGTAAACCCTATCTCATTAAATTAGCCTTTACTCAAAGTCAGGAAAAACTTGAAGTCATTCAACTCTGCAATAGTGTGACTAGGCCTGTAGATAAAAAATATAATTCAGCATGCTTCTCTTAGCTTAGTAACTACATTGGCTAGCTCAAGACTATCTCCGCTTGCTCTAAATATGCCTTTAGTAAATTGTTTCTACGTCTGTACATAAGTTATAGATGAATTTTATTTGCATCTAAACAGAATCTTCATTTAAAATTAAAATTAAACCAAGTTTACTTGGAAAACTCTGTTCAGATTTTAGAACTGTATTAAGCTATACAGTGCATAAGAATATATCCTTAGAAATTATATGTACACTGCTGCGTACAAAGTACTAATAAGTGATCACCTGTTGTTCTCCCATTATGTCACATGGACAGTAAAAGGAATAAGCTTCCTGGAACTGAATTGCTGTGAAGAACAGTGCACAATTATGAGATGAAAATCTATAATTCCCTTGTAAACTGCAAAATATATCATGCCAGAGTAGACTTTAATTGGCAAATGTACTGGCTGACCTTTTGTGGTTTTATTTCAGTTTTATTCCCATCTCTACAGACAAAAGAATAATTTTTGACTATTAAAATGCTCTCCAGGCAGCTGCCTAGACTGTACCGTGCAGTTGAAATGGATGGAATTTATGGAACTCAGAAAACAAACCTTGTAATCTGTTTTTGGTCAATATTACATCTTTGCAGCAGGTAAACAGTTACAAACATGCAAAAATATTTTGGAGCTTCATTAACAGCAGCCAGAAGCTCAAAATTAGTTATCTTTGTATTCCATTAAGTGGCTCATGCTGGCCACTTAACTTTGGCTTAGAAGCTGGGTACCCAACCTAGGGTCTGATTCAATGAATTTAACTAGAAAGGGTCACAAAATGGAAAACAAAGCTGGGAGCCTATCAACTCCATGTTAAACTAATTTATGGTGCAAACACTAATCCAAAATCTAATCTGAATTTTACATATGTACCGACACACAGATAACCAGCTTTTGGAATAAAAATTTGTCTTTCTATAAAAGGTCAGATCAAGAGTTAAATGAAAGTTTGACTGTGTTGATGCAACAAATAGGTGCTTAATTGAATTTAATGTGGTTCTTCAGGTCACATGTATTATTGGTGACGCAGGCAGATCAATACTGTTTCATTATCCTATTTTACTGAGTATTTTATCCAAGGGCCATTAAAAAAAGAAAATAATAAAGTCTATTATTCTGCCAAAAGACCCTGTCCATCCCACTCAATAGAATATAGACTGATTTTGTCTTGTTTTAGTTTTGCAACCTGCTCACATCTAGCACTTATTTCCTCTTAATAAATCATTTTTGGCAAGCTGCATTCTGTGGTTAATGCACTTAAAGCCAGGAATAGGTGTTGGGGGGGCTCGCAGGAACTACAAACCTTGTGCCAGTGGCATTCCCTGTATCATAACAGAGGATTCCAGTTATCTTTACAGAGTAAGATTATAGCTGGGTGAACTCATATTATTAAACTATAAGGCCAATTGCATGTACTATTTTCAAATTTTTTCAAAGGTGGGTCAGACTTACTTGGTACAGTACCTACTATGATTTGGGCTTCTGAGAAAAACAACAGATACTGAAGTAAATTCTGAAATAATTAATTTTGCTTCAAATTAAGTTGAACTTTTCTCAGTACTTTCAGAGATAACATTGCTTTCATTGTCTTGCAACTACAACACCCCAGTGTTATACAATACACACATAATATACATGTACATTAGAAACTCATCAGAATGAAACAAATGTCCATTTCAGAGCTTGGGGGCTGGGAGGAAGAAAATTGTGATCCAGATTATTAGAACTTCATATAGATAAAGGAAATGTCAAAAGTCAGTGATGTTTGTAAATCAGGATAGTAAGATTTTTAAATTACACATCAAAGAAGGCTGAGTGTCTGTATTACCTATTATTTCTGTGAGCAAAACACTCATTTCTCACCAGAAGCAAACGTTATTTAAGGTCCCAGTCAGGGAAGAAGCAGCTAATCAAATTCAGCTATAATTTTTTATTTTCCTTTGTGATGATTTACTTATTACCACCTTGCATTGTCCTCTTTATTACTTTATTACTACATTGCTCAGCTCAAAGTCAATAGTTTCTTTCTTGCTGCTTGTAATGTTACATTTCTAATTGGCATATGGATTAAACGCAGTAACCTCTACAGACTGAACCAAGTGAAGAGCACCTTTTAACAGATGGAGAGGTGCTTTACTGATGTAGTACTGTATTTTCATAAGGTAGCCCACAGGAAACATCATTTTTGAACATAGCCATTTTGAGACTCAACCCTGTTGATAAACACAGAGCAGATATAAATATGTGTACTAGTAACACTCCACAGTAGCAATGGGGACTTGAGTTAATGGTGCACAGATATCAGGCGAGTGCCTCAGGCACCAAATAAATAATTAATTAACTACATAAAAGAATAATCAGCAAACTGTACTCATAAAATTAAGTCATTGGTGGGACTTCCGTGTTCTAGGGAAAAGTGAGCAAAGTAGACATTTTATGCTGCAGAACAGACATGCTCTGCTGGACAGAACAAACAACCTCCCAAACCAGGCTGCTCCATGGAAGTAATGCTGATGTAAAGTACTGGATAGAGAATCCACTTTGTTTTAAGACAGTTGCTGAATAAGCCATGGGAAAACTGAGTATTTTAATGCCATCCTGGGTCACATGATGTGATCCTTACTAAATAGGAAAAGCAAACTTCAGCCTAAGCATTAAATCCTTGGCTAAAAGCATACTACCAGAAATATATATATATATTATTATTATTATTATTATTATCATCATCATTAAATAGTAATATCATATTCTCAATTGCTATGTTTGTTCTGTCCTCAGAAGTTAGGAGGAGTTCTGTTAACTATGGCAAAATATTTCGTGATGCTCCCAAAGCAGATGTTTTCCCAGACACTTCCAACTGTGAACCAAATTTAGGACAAAAGCCTTAAGCCACAAAGGTTCAGATATAATTGTCTCCTGTGAAGCAAAGGAGTCAGGCTTTGGAAGATGCCCTCAACAGTATTTGATATTATAGAGCACCTGCATTCTCCAAACATACACAATGACCAACACCGCTCAACTCCAATAAAAAAGTTTCAGATCACCACATTTGTGGATTTGCACTTACAAAAGTGAATTATGCATTTTAAATAAGAAAAAAGGGGGAAACAAAAAGTACTAAGGTTGAACAAACAAACAAACAAAAATACTCATAAATACACGTATTGTTTTACCAGGATTCAAAATAAATAAATAAATAAATAGCTGGAGAACCAAGACAACTCTTTTAAAGCAATCAAACATAATAGTAGCCAAATTGACACTATAGCCAAAGTGCCTAGTTTACTCCCTCACCACTTTACAACAGCAGTGGTGTTCTTGAATTACAAAAAATTTACAAATCATTCCTCAGGTAGTGCTATGTCCTCAGAAAACAAGTATATGCTTAGTGTATGCTAGCCATGTGGCAGCCTGCAATTGTTGCTTATGTTCCACTGACAAAAGTGTAAACAAGTGTGACTGCCAAAAACAAAAGGGGGAGGGGGAGGATTGTAAGTTTCTAATAGAAAGTACTGATTTTCGATATGAAAGTATCGATTCAAGCATATTTTAAGTTATGTTAAAAGCATTTCATCCTCCTTTACTCTGCAAGCAGTTCCAAATTTCTCTGTCTACTACTAAGTATGATATACTACCACTCAAAAAAAGTCATTAATCCATTCTTGCTACTGCTGATTAGTCAAGCAATTAACATTCAAAGCTTATATTCCATAGTAGTATTGTAAAATGAGAGCTAACATTCTGCCTGAAAAACAAATTCTGATCAGTAACTATTCCAGTTTTAATGTTTTGTTCCTCGCCATGTATTTCTGTGTTTAAAATACTTCAGATTCATTCAAGGTGTAACACAAGCACATTTTCTCTATACTCAACTTCTGGATAAATTCTGGATGGCAACTACTCACAAGCAGTTGGTTAGCATTTCTTTTTATTATCTATGCAGCTAGATAGGATTTGTTCAAATACAGACAGTGGCTCTTAAATGTGGTACTTGATGTGTGTTGTGTGCACACGTTCACTTACATTTCAAGTGGTGGGTAGGGTGGGAAAGGTGGATTAACTATAATGTGATTTTGTCAGAGAAACAAAAATGCTTTACAAATGATATTTGAAAAACTATCCAGTTTATTTACTACAACTTTATAAATAATGGGATGTAGCGTAAAGAGTGCAATTCTCAACGCTTCTTCTGTTGGGGTCAGAAACATGCATTACTGAGATAAACATGGTATTTCTGCGAGGAGAGTTAACATCTTCAAACACGGCAAGATTGAGGGACCAAACATTTTATTTAAGCATTATTTTGAGGTATTACAGATTGCAAGAAAATAAAGTGAAATCTAGAATGTCTGAAAAGGAAACAAACCAGGATGGAGACTTAGGACAAAAAACGACAAAGAAAAGCAGAAGTTCTTCTATATTCTTTATATGCTTGATGTTTCTTGCTCAATAAGGATTTCAAAATGTCAGAAGCATTTCATAAATAGAAGGAAATATCCCTACACAAATGAACCAGCTGTTCTGTCCAGCTGGTTAAAGTAATTGACCAAAATGCAACCAGTCACATTGTTTCTCTCACAATTTTTCTGAGCAATACCATGCACAGCCACAACCAACATCACTAGAAGTCCTGGTATTTGTTATAGCTTAAGGGAGAATGTCTGCAGCAGAGTTATAGAACATTACAAGCAAATCTGAACAGGAAAAAAAAATAATAAAAGGAGCACTTTCTGAGAGAAAATGCACTCAGTGGTGTTGGTAGCAGCAGCGTGCAGAAATGCTGTCTGAAATAATTTGAAGAAATGTTCTAAAGCAGGGTGTTTTTTTTGTTTGTTTGTTTTTTTGCTTTTTTTTTTTCCACCACAATTATCATATAAAGATATCAAGGAAGGCTTTCAGAATAACCTCCACAAAAACTCACCATGCATATTTTAATACTTGAACATAAAGGGCATCAAAGCATTCTAAAGACAAACTAGGACTACAAATTAAATCTAGTGAAAAAGCAGAAGACTGCTTATGCATGAGTTGAGGTTAATGTCAGCCTATAAACCAATAAAGAGGATTTGACATAAAAGCAAGAATAGATTTCAAGCGCATTTTGGTTTACCTGGGTTTGACTGATACAACATGACTACTAATATGCCAATGGAAATTTTGTCTAGTTTGTTAACATCTTGAACTGTCTGTCTTAAGTCATGACAAATGCAGTATTTATAGCAGAAGCTTGATGTAGCTTTCATTTCAAATTTAATCACACCCATTTTTAAGGAAGAGGGCTTTGGGATACTACCCAAATCATTCTGCACTATTTTACTATTTTTTTTTTCTTTTTTTTTTTAACACATGGCCTAGACAGTTACTTAAATAGTATCTTAAGCAAGAGCAGACTGATTGACAGTACAGATGTGTGGAGTATAAAAGTGAAAGAAATTTCATGCCTTACAAAACCTTACCTAAGTCACGTAATGATCTGCCTCTCTGAATTACTTTTCAGAAGATAGATATGGATCAAAGAGTTAGAGATCTGATGGTAGGCACAGGTGATTCAGAATCGTGTGCATCCTTCCCCTCCATTCCCTTGTATTCATAACAGAATCACAGAATGGTCGAGGTTGGAAGGGGGACCTCAGGAAACATCTGGTCCAACCTCCCTGCTCAAGCAGATTTCCCTAGAGCACATTACCCAGGATTGTATCCAGGCAGTTTTTGAATATCTCCAGGGAAGGAAATCCACAACATCTCTGGGCAACCTGTTCCAGTGCTCAGATTGTTTGTACATCATTGCAGCTGAAAAATCCAACAAGGGTGAAAGAAAAATATATCCATACTAAAAAAGGAAATTCATGTCAAGTCATTTGCAGGATAGAGGTTGTTATATATGTTGTGCCTTACACAATTTGAAACTTAAAAAAGCAAGGATGAATAGAGTACACCATCATTAGAAAGTAACGTGAAAGGAAATCATTATAGTCCTAACTATGTTTTAATGTAGATAGTGATTATAATCAAACAGGGAGGCCAAGCACTGAGGGTACTGAGGGTAACTTTGAGGGTACTTTGTATGATACTGTAAGGATATTAAAATGTTTATGCCATGAATGTATAAGATTGTTACTTTACTAACAGGTTGGCAACTGATAACATAATACTCAGTAACATGATTTAGTTAGGAAGAGTATATTCTTACTACCTTACTCTATTTCTATAAATCTTATTGTAGGCTCCTTGAATAAAGACAGACTAACCTGACTATAGCATTTCACACATACAAAAAAAAAAAATAATAATAATAAATAAAATAAAATAAAATAAAATAAAATAAAATAAAATAAAATAAAATAAAATAAAATAAAATAAAATAAAATAAAATAAAATAAAATAATAAAATAATAAAATAAAATTAAAATTAAAAAATAAAATTAAAATTAAAAAATGCAGTGATTGCTTTATGGTAAATACACAATGCAAGTTTTTCTGTACAATTCTTTGTCACTCAGGACTTGCAGCATCCTTTCTCTCCCAAGTTGCAATCATTGGCTGAAATAATGTTTTACTCTGCCATTGAAAATGTCATAGGGATGATGCAAAAGGGAACTGTGGTGATGTGGAGGCAGTTCTTTAATACTGATAATGGAAAGCAGTATCAACACAACTCATTTTATGTAAACTGAAATAAACTGTGGAGGGAAGCAAAGGGATTTCACAGCTTTTATTCAGTGTGCTACTGAATTCTTTTAATCTCTGTTGGTTTAAATTCAAAATTCAAAGCAGGGTGCCCTTAACATTCAGTAATTATAAGAACACTAAGTCATCAAATGTTAACAGACAAAGTAGCTGGTGAATATAGATTTGGAAGTTTGAGGTGTTGGAACCATCAAGGTTTGGATTTGTCTAATCTGTGAGTGATGGGAGGCTTACAGAAGTACAGATTTATTCCAGATCTGTCATTTTACTGCACATGGCTGACAACACATCTTTACTGCTGTCCTCTGAGAAGCTGTGTAATGATTCAGTGTTTTAAAAATACATGTAGTGTATAACACCAGAACTCTGAAAAAGATAATGCAAAAACATTTTTTTCAGCAGTTGCAAAAAGTTTAAAGCAAATTTATTATAAAAATATTTTCTTAGAATTAATAGTTAGAATAATGCTGTAATTATTTTTTAAGATGATTCTTATTAGAAACCTAAAAAAAAAAAAATAAGAAAAGAAAACTTCTAAGTATGTATATAGCATTTGGTGTATTTTGTTAGGCACAAACTCTTTAACATGTTAGTTCAAGTGTTAAATGGTACTGTGAAAACTAAGGGGATCTTCTGAAGTACCTTATTCTATGCACATTCAGTGCAGTGAAATTCAAGAACCTGTATTTCATAATGTAATTGAAAGTCACTCAATTTTCTCCTAGTGAAAGGAGAAATGGGAAAAATCTATGTTATCTGTTATCTTATATTTCTCTAAGCTGAAAGCATTCAGGACAGCTGACAGGTATTCAAGATAAGAATGAGTCAAATAATAGTTATTTTTCCTTTTGAACTAATGAATCTGTTAAATAGTCACAGAAGCACTTTACAGAATGGAGGGAGTAAGGGTAAGCACTCTGGTACTGACTTAAGATCAGTGGCCATAACAAAAATGATGTCTCAAGTAAACTTGCCTGGTAAAGCTCACAAGAAAAGCCTCTTAGTGTTAGTTCTGATGGCACTGAAGGCTAATGAAAATAAAAAATAGAAATAAAGATTTTCCTACTCACTTCACTACAATAGTGCAGGAGTGAGATATGCAGTAAAAATTTTTTATAGTATTATTATATATATTTTTTTTAATGAAAACACTCCAACAAAGGGTATTCTGAGGATATGACTCCAAGCATGGGTTAGATATAGGTGCAGAATATAAATTGAAACTATTAGCACATGAAGTACATATTATTCAGAGTATTTCTTTTTCACCTTGTGCTATATTACTCATTTTGTTACCTTCAATAACTAAAGAAAATGCTGCTATTTCTGAACTATAATTGCATCATTCATACAGACTTTCTAAACATACCTTCAAAGATAACATTTATAACTAAAGAAGATATGTTTGGGACCTCTAGTTCTTCTTCATCCATAATTTACGTAGATTCAATATTCTGTATTATACCTGTCTTTGTAACTGTATATGTTCATTTTGTGTCATTTCAAGTCCATATTAAAAGGACAGAAATAGTTACAACATTTCTTTAAAGCAGAACTAGGTGTGGGTCCTGTCATCCAAATACCTGTACTGCTGTCAGTGGAAATTTTGCTTAATGTATGTCCTAATAGGTTTCTTTATGGCTGACATGCACTTAGTACATGTAGTTCATTTCTGTGTCTTCCTTGCTTTGTCAAAAGAGCTTGAGATCAGATAAGAGAAGATGTCCAAACTCAGCAGTGATAAACCTTTTCCTATACCTGCAGGCATTTTAAGCTTTGAAGCACAAGGGCTCCTATCTTTTTCTAACCTATTTCTCTGATCCTTTCCAAAATGTACTTGATCATGTAATATTTGTGATGTTTTCCTGGAATGCTTCTACCAATTGTAGTTCTATCCCATCAATGAGAAAGTGCACAATTTGTAAATAGTTGCAGAGAGTGAAAATTAAGATTAACCACTTGAAGGTAAGAAAGTGAAACAATCAAAACTCACAATTAAATCTTGCAGGATGTTCTTAAACATGTAATTCAATTTCCAATGCTACACACATATAGAAGATCCATAGAACACTGGAACATTGTATACCTAAGGCAAATCAAGATGAAATAAAGATATAGAAATGAACAGAATACTCTCATTTTCCATGTAGGGTTTTCTGTGCAGATGAAAATCTAGTAAATCAAAAAGTCAAAGTTATGTTATTTTGTTCCAAAGAAGTCCTCAGCTTATCACATTCTTTTTGCAAAATAAGAAAAAGATCCTATTTCCAGAATTACAGAGGTAATATTCTAATTATTTTTGGTTAGATTTTATCTTCTCCTTGAGCCCATTTTACACATTTTCTTGCCTGATTTAAATAAATAAATTAATTAAACTTGCAACAAATAACTAGTGATATTTGTCTCCCTACTAAGGTAGTTGCAATGTGAGATCAGACCAAGTGGGATTTTAAATTATGGTGGTCTTTTGGTTTTGTACCAATTTGTCCATTTGTGCAGATACTTTCAGAATTCAAGTAGATGCAATCTGTGTCTGCAAACTCATTCTTCTACTCTAAAGTGATTTATCAAAAGAATAAAAGCCTTTCTACATGAGTAAATCAATTCTTTTTTTTTTTTTTTTTTTTTAATGCAATTTTTCATGTATCTAGAGTAAGGATCATATGTATATGTACGTTTAGAGAAGCCTTGTAGAGTTTTCTGTAATAGCAATTTAAAAGGGCTTTTATTTCAGTTGTTGACTTGAGGGATTGTTACAGCTATGTTCAGGGATGGTTTTATTTTACTAAATCATAAGGTACCATGCACAGTGCTCTTGTGATTCAATTTTGTGTGTCTTAAATCCTTCTAAAGTTTTTCTTCCCCAACCTATTGCTCGGAGTCATTAAGCAACTAACGGGGAGCACTTTTTGTCAACCACTGAGGTAGCTCTGAGTGAGTAAAAATCCAATGACTGGTTCTGTCTCTCTTCTAGAAGTTCTTCAGTATTAGCAGACTGCAGAAAGCACCGTGCCATACTGGTTGTTTCTGTTGCGTTTTGTTGTTCTTGTTTGATTACTGTTTAATGATCACTACCTCCCATGCACAGGTCAAAACTTACTTCAGAAAAGCTTTTGTTTATCCTCACTAAAGGTGGCACCCAGGGATCACAGAGGCAATAAGCATTTCCAACACTTTGAACATATGAAAGTATTTCACTTGCTCTTTTGAATATCATTTGACTGTAAGTGAAGGAAATGACAATCTGAGGGAGTGCTAATTATGAAAATCTCTAACCTACTTTTGACAAATGTGCATAGAATAGAGTTCACCTACTCTATTTTAAGTTTATTTTAAAAAGCAGTGTCATAAGGGACTGTACCTGTGTGGGTAAGATAACTGTTCTAATAATATGTAGTTATATACATCAGCTTTCAGCGTGGTTCCATTGTACTTTGTCTACAGTATGTTAGTACAGCATGAAGCTTACTTGTTTTACATACTAAGTGTTTCTTTCAACTTGTCATTGGTTGCTTGAATTTTATCCTTGCACGTGTGAGAATCCTAGTTGGAGACTGATAACATGGCTAAGTACTGGATGACTGCATTTTTTGATTGATTGACTGTTTTTCTAAATTGGTATTCCTGTTGCATAAGATTTCATATTGAATTTCTTTTTGCCCTGAGATGGCTGGGGTGGTATTTTAAAGGGTATTTTAAAGTTTTCATAGTCTGCATTTTTGTGGATGGAGGTGTAACTAAAAGCAACTCCCTAGAGCAGGAATGCATGAAGTGCATGTATTCAAATAAATAATATTTAAGTTAGTTGACAGTCAATGCACCTGATGAAGTCTTCTTTATGCCTTTCTGTAACCAGAATTCACAGTCTGTTGTGTCACTTTGTATTCTGTTGAAGCATGTATATGTGTAGGACTTTGTATATGATTGAAGTTTTTCCTAATAAAATCCTTCTGTGGGGGTGTATACTGGGGGTGACAAGTTTCTATTAGATGGATCAGTGGGAGGCTGCAAAGCTCTTCTGGAGGAGAGTAAGCAGCAGTACCAAAAAAAAAATCAGAATGTCCTAAAAAAGAGTGGTATGTGGGACCAATCGTCTTTTTCTCTTAGGGATTTGTGGTGGCATTTATCACACAGTGTGGTATTCAGCACAGCTTTTACTTCAATTCAAGATTGTAAAACACTCAAAAAATCAATTGTGTTTTTTGGTTTTGGTTGTTTTTGTTTGTTTGTTGTTTTTTGTTTTGTTTTGTTTTGGGGGGGTGCTATTTGCTTGTATTGCGATACACTTTAATTCAAAATGGTTTTGTTTTGTTTTTAAATCAATGACATTTACTTATACCATGATATCTGTATGTAGATTTAACATGCAATAATTAGTTCATCAATGTAATTTTATATTTAGGTTTTATATAAAAATAACTGTAAGGTAACATAGAAAACTATCTGAAAGAATCTCACAGTTGATCATCACAGTCGATTTTGTTTTTACTAGTACAGCCTCAAAACCCTTTTCAGTCTATTTGATCTTAATTTCAGATACCTTTCTAAATGAGATCCCATTGTCCTATGTATTAAATGACATTTTGAAAATCCTTTAGTGCTTGGAACTAACCTCAGCACATAGTGTACCATGCAGACAATCACGAGCACTTCAGAATGGAAGAGACCTCTGAAAGTCTTCAAGTCAAACACTCTGCTCAAAGCAGGGATGCGAGGAAAACTAAATCCAGTTGCTCGGGGATGTTTGCAGTCACTTTTCACTCCTCCGCATCTCTTCATACCCAATGTGCTTCATCCCCCTAGCAGCCCTCTGCTGAACTCTGTGGCTCAGCCAGTCTCACTTGTCCTGAGGACCTTTTTTTATTTTTGATCTTTTGCATATTCTGAAGACTGAAGAATGTTTTTGCTTTGTGAGAAGATATGCCACTAAACTTTTTCAATGCCAACAGCATCTCATTTCTTTTTTATCTAGATTTGTGTTAATTTATCTTTAGTGATAGACTAGAAGATTGAAAAATAACTGTTTTCAGCTTGTCTGTGATTGCTGTTGCTTAAAATCTTTTAATATTATTTTTAACTTTATTTTCTTTCATTTCTATACCATCAGGGCTTTTTATCCATGTACCAAAGGATCTACAGCTTTCATCTGTCATTTCAAGTTTTTTTAACAATAGTAGGGAATAATCCTACAACTTCTGTTATTTAGTGAAAATGTTTTCTGAGGTGAAGTTGAAGTTTTGAACACCAAATAAAAGTGTGCAGTCAGTGAGTAGTATTAGTTTTTTTGATGGGGAAGCCTTTGAAAGAGGAAAAGAACATCCCAGCTGCAGTGGGAACATAAAAATTTTATGTCTTATGTGTTGAGAACTTAAAGAGAAAGGTCAAAAATCTAGAATAAAGATCTTTTGCCAATTAATTTCTATGGGTTTTCATCACTATAAACAAACTGATTTGGCTTTTATGGTCAAATTAGTAAGTGTGTGAAATAAGTGCTTCTTTGGTCATCTTTGCAAATCTTT
This sequence comes from Aythya ferina, assembly GCF_964211825.1. Taxonomy (NCBI): domain Eukaryota; kingdom Metazoa; phylum Chordata; class Aves; order Anseriformes; family Anatidae; genus Aythya; species Aythya ferina. Next base: position 5,475,339 of record NC_140311.1, read on the forward strand.
GCAAGCTGTGCAAGTCTTAACCCTATAAATCTTTTAGTTTCTGTGTCAGGTTCTACAACAATCACAATGGCTTGAGATTTTGAGAAAAGATGAAGTACAGCATATGTCTTTAGAATTATTCTGCTCTCTCTGTCAAGGGACTCAGCCTTGGCAGGAAGATGCTATGGGATACATAAATCAGGAAAGTAACCTGTATGTCTCCTGATTTGGTATGCTAGAATACAGCTGTCTCTGTGGTAATATGTTCTTTAATGCTTCATTGAACCTGTTCTTAGAGAAATGAAAATGCATGTGTTTGAAATACTTCTGTAGTTGGCTGGTTGATCAAAATACATTTTTCTTAGCATCTTTTTTTCTTGCTCTTTTCATCATTATCCATTACTTAAAATTATTCTGAGAAGAATGTCTGAAGCTTTCTTCCTAAATTTATTTGAATATGCCTGTATAATCTACACAGAGCAGTGCCTTTTTGGACATGTGATAAAAAATTAATAGGACTTCAAATTTTTTAACACTTGGATCCAGCTGCTGGATATCTTTCTGTATTAAAATCACTTAAAATCTCTTCAGTTCTGTTCAGAAGGCAAATTATCTATGGAGGGTAGATAAAGTAAAACTGGCAGATCTAGTATTTCTTGATGAAATGTGCATGTATTAAAATATGCAGGTCTCAGAGGCAACATATAAAACATAAATAATCTATTATAATGAGATTCCAGAAAGTATCATTCACAAAGGCTGAAATGTTTGGAAGTGATATGAAGCTATATGCAGTGCAAGCCTGGCTTTAGATGGAAGTCTGACTTCTGTGAAATTAGTGGGGGAGTTTTCTGTGCAGTTGAGGGAACAATATATCTGTTACTATCACCACTATTTGTATTACAGCATGGGAATAGTGTTCTTGAAAGAAAATAAAAAGAGAGGTTTAACCCCGTTTTACTGAATATCACAAATACACACTGAAAAATCACTGTAGTAGAGATATTTCCTCAACCTCTATTTTCCTTTCCAACACAACGTGATAGAAGGAAGGAGAGAGAAGAGTGTATTTATTAAGAATAGTTTGGAAGAGAGAGGCAGGCTGAATGATACTAACAGATTTTTTTGTTGCTATGCAGATAGTTTGACAGGGCGCTGAATAATTTTTCAATCCCTGTTTTTGCAATACAAGAGCAGCACAGTTCCATATTTCTACATATTTAAATTTTTTGAGTAAAATAGAATGATGTTATCAAGAGTAATTATTTAACTCTGAGTTGTTCTGTCCTTTTCAGAATTATATTTTTAAATATTTGAAATTTGCATAAGTAGTATCCTGTTCTTGCCTCATAGTTATAAATATACTACTAATATTCTATTAATTTTTCCTTCTTTTCTAAGTTGTATTTATGCCAAGACATGCTATGAACATATTATTTCACGTGCAAATTAAACAGATTCTAAGATAGAATTATGTCAGACAGTCCAGCAGTAAGAGTTATGATCATGAATAAACCAAAGATGTTCAACATTACTAATGAGAAATTTGCTAAATAAGGTGTATATATGTCATATTTCATCCCCATTAAATAGATATCAAAATGGATTTGACCATGAGATAATAGAATTTAAAATTTTCCCTTCTTGAAATATTTAATTTATTCTTTGCAAATGTTACTAGTTATTACTAGTGATATCTGAGGACCATAAAAAAAATGTAGGTATTAGCATGTTTGAAAGGCTGTATTTTAGGTTCTGGGTATTAAATCAAATTTGAATACAAGCTTGAATTTAATTACATACTGGTGGAGTTAGGCATTTTGGAGGTATGGCAGATGGGAAGAGGCAGGACTTGTAATGAAGCTGATAATGGGTAAATGAAGGGAGATGTGCTTGAAATATGCCTTCTGCCTTCACTGGGGATGGCCTTCAGCTTGAAATCAGTGTCAATGTGGCTGGGCTTTAAAGCCCCAAACACCTCTATGAGCAACGTGTCTTCTATTTAGGCACACCATTAGAAACCACCCTCTTGGAACTACAGACTTTAAGTGTGATTGACCAGACCAAAGCAGCAAGCTCTCTGCCTGTTTGGTCAATGGTTCAATGGTCAGATTAAATATGTGGGAAATAAATGAGATTCTTTGACTTCATGTTTATTTGTTGTCCTAAATAGTTCTCTATAAAATTTCATGGTTAAAAGTGGACTTAAATTTTGCTGCACCACAAACAAAGCTCACTATTGCCCCTGGAATACCCATGCTGTTAAAGTTTTTTTTGGTATTATAATTCAGAAATATCTCAATAGGCAGTGTGTTTCAGAGAATAGGAGATAGTATGTGGAACTTTATCTTCCATTGCCTTCACCATTATCTTCCAATTTAATTTCATTTGATGACTAAAATAAATGGTGAAAATTTCTTCTTGGGTATGGAATATATTGTGATATTCTGTAGCTCTTACATTTGGGTAATTTGGACATGCTCTCTGTGTATAGATAAAGGTTATATCTATCTTATCTATGTCTTTTGTTAATAATATTAGTTATAAAAAATACTAATTTGTCTTCCCTCTTATTTGTAATATAGTTGTGGTAAGTTCAAGGTGTGAGGTTTGGAAGGGCAGGGCTCAGTATTATTTTTTTCATTTTAGAAATTCTTTCTTGTCTCATGTATGTCCATGGATTTCCTGTTGTTGTAGCTAATCTGGCTTTCAAGTCTTTTTTAAAATGGAATGAAGACATTTGTAGCATTATGAAGAAAAACATACATGTGAAATCTACAAAGAGAAAATACATTACATTTTGTAGACCTTGACATCCCTACTTGAATACAAATTAGGGTTGAATAAAACAGAATACACAGTTTTATTTGAGTTTCTGAATGTGCCAGTGAAGCAGTAACTGTTCTCATTGGAGGTAAGTACTAGCTGTACTGTTCAGGTAGCTAGGTTCTCAGTGGATACATTGTCAGAGGCTCAAAATTGCTAGCATCAATTCTTGTCAAAGTTTTGGCACAATATTGCTGGTATTTTCTGTGAATACATCTTGTGATTTGAAATGCTACTTAACTTTTAAATGACATATAATTAATATAGGACAATCTTATCTGCTGTCTTTATTGTATCAGCATTACAACCAGAAGAAAAATCATTTATTTCATAGTATGCCCATCATTCTCTATTCTCCCTCCAATCTTATTTTTCAGCTGTGTACTTGCTTGTGAGGTGCTGCTGTTGCAAAAGTCAACAATTATTTGTGCTTTGAAAACATAACTGCAAAATGTAATCAGAGAAATAAGTAGAACAGCAATTACTGTTGGAGCTGTGTAACTCACAGCACTTAACAGAGGAGGAAAAGAAACATGTAAACAAAAACAAACAAACAAATTGACGCATGTGCCTCAAGATGTCAGTGGCCGCAGTCTGCATTGACTAAAATGCCTTTTATCATTCTTAAACATATTCCTACTATAAGCAATCAATATCAAGGGGGTGAAGGCAGGAGGATGCCCCTTTTTGACAAAAAATGTAAGCTTGATTACCTGCATCAATACTATTTTTAGAAATAATTCATCAAGGTTGTACTTAAGTAGATACCTTGATGCCTGTAATAATGTATTTTGAGCCTCTCCTCCCCACTGCAGTAAATCTTGCTGTAGTTAGAAGTAAATTTTTCAGAAATTAGGTCCCTTTTTCTCTGTAATGTTTTCAGGGTCGAAAGCATGCCAAGAATCATTCTGTAGCATCCCCTTTCTATACCCATTTTGCTTTTCCATAAGCTTTCATCTAAGCATAATCTGTGTAGTGCTAATGAGATAAACCTCTTTCCGCTTAGCTGTTCCAGAAAATGCTTTTCTCTTTCAGAACTTGGAAAAACAATAATATACCAAAGCAAACAAAGCAAAAACTAGACATGTTAATATGTCCTCAAATTCATACAAAGCTTCTAATATCTTTTAATAACATTCAGAAAGTCCCCGTGCAACACAAGCATATTTTTTGCAGATCTATCTGGAGAGAGATACGCAGTTTGCTGACTATTTAAACTGCTGAAAGTTATGATCCTTGTTATTGAACTTATTTTCATTATTTCAGTGCAGTTATCAATTTTAGCATGCATCATTGCTCCAAAGGTTCAAGTAATACCACAACTTCACACAGGAGTGCAAAATGAGCTTTCTGTTTAGTCTCAAATACAGCACAGTAATACCAAAACTGCTACAGCTGTTTTCAAAGTAATAAAAAAAAATAATTTCAAATTTTAATACTGAAATGGTGAACTCTAATTCCAGCTTCATGAAGAATGAAGTTGATACACAGTTGCATTCACTAGATGATCACCAATATGATCCCCACTTCTTTTCCAGCTCTACTTCTCATCCCTGCCATGAACACAATAAAAACAACTAAGAAGCCCAAATGTCACAGGCCTTTCCCAGACAAATACAGAATTACAGCCAATATGACCTATTCATGTCCTCTGATCAAAGGAAATAACCGTGTACAGCCTTATTTAGAATTTAAATGCAAGTTGAGGTTTTGCATTAATTTCAGTGACTTTGCAACAAACCTATAAAGAATAAAAAGAAATATATTGACTATTTTTGACTTTCAGAAGACACAGCTGAAAAGTGAGAGAAGAAGGGGGTATGGCTTTGATGTACGTAAAGGGGTACTAAATTATATTCGTATCTTTTCCCTTTCATAATACTGAAATTCATAGTAAGCATAGTAAGAATATCATTAATTCTCCATGTGAAAAGTCAGTCTAAACTTTTTTCCTCAATTTGCTTTTCCTCATTTTCAATGAGGAAAGCAAATTCATTGCAAATCAGGGTAGAGGCATGCTGCTATATAACTGTGCAGCTGCCCATTCTGTACTTTTTTTTTTTTTTTTTTAAGAAGAAAATTGATATACTTGTTTACCAGACTTTTTTCTAAACCGTGAAAATTACTGTAAATGAGTATGAAGATGATAACAGAGAAATCAAATGTTCTAAAATGGCAGTTCTTAGGCAATTTAAGCTGTTCCTTTAGAGAAAAGAATTACAGAATTCTCACTGTGATTATGGAAGCATTCTAGACAACTTTTGTTTGTTCTTATTTTAGAATCGTATTTCAAACATTGATTTATATCTTAAACTCTGCTGCTGCTAGGAAGACCAATTTATAGGATTAAGTTCTTCTGGCTTGGGAAGCTTTGGTGCAGCTGTTTTCATAGTTGATTATTGTGGATTGTTCAACTCTTTTTTTGAATAGTTTTAAGCTGATATATGTGGTTTTTGATTTGGTCTGGATTAATTTCCTGTGTATTGGAACCAGATGGGATGATTTCATAGCGTAAGGATTGATCACTTTTATCTTTCTGTGATATTTTAAAGTTGTATCTTTAAAAGTGTCTGCCAGCAGTTTTTATACATAACCCTTCCCATAGAACGGAAAATTCAAACTGCTCTTCTATCCTTTGGCTTTCTGGATGTTCTCTATTAGTTCTCTGCAGGACACACTTTCTACTCCAAAACTTTAGTTTTACTATAGAGGTTAAAGAGATAATACGATTTAATTATAAACTGTGAAAAAGCATGTATTATTTTGAGAGGAAATTGAATGGCAATCTGCATGAAGTAATGATAATCCCAAGGTAATTTTCATTAAAATTCTGCTATGTTCATATGAATAGCTTATATCTTGTCATGTGCATCAGATGAATATCAAAGCTACCTCAATAAAAATCCTAACAGGTGTCTCTAATAGACTGGAGGGACATGAGATTACACTGAAATAATGTAACGGAAGGCTAAATTCTTACTCTAGGTTACTAAATAATTCTGGCCTTGAGGGTTTGTAGTTCCTTTAAGAACTAAATTGTCATGGTAATGACCCCGTAATGCAGTAAGAGCTGTGATCGAAGAGAGCACTCACCTCAGTAGTCTTCTCCAGGCAGGAAGGTGGTTCTGTGAGTTGTGCTCAGTGGGATGCTACTAGCTGGAGCAAATTTTATGCTGGGGGAAAGAAGCTGACTTTAGTGTGGTTGATGGAGTGAGTAATTGAAGAGTGCTACTTCCATTCTTCAGATTGGTTGTTTTACTGTTTCTTATGCTGTAGTGCCAAAATCTTATATGAGGTAAAACTATTGTGAATGCTCTGTTTTTATTTCTGATTTCTGTTGTGAGCAGCAATGAAATTTCTGATAACTTAATCATTGGTATTATGTAAATGTGTGGAAAATTACATTATTTAATGTTTGAAATAGGGTGTCAGTAGTGAAAATGTTTACAATGTTTAATATTTTTTTTTCAAACAAGTGACAATAACACATCTATCACTGTATTTTCCATACATTTATGTTTTGAATTTCCAGTGAAATTCAAATTCAATTGAATCAATTTTATCTAATCAGAGCAACCTGGATGACCAGCTTTTAGTGCCTCTGCAATGTCTTTGGCATTGATTTTGTTTAATCTTTTAAATCTCCATTAATACAATGAAGAAAATGGGGGGGGGGGGGGGGGAAGAAGCCAGCAAAAGCCAAGTATCTCAAACACAACGATCACTGTGTAAGATATAAGGTACAGCCAGTATTGCTAGCTTGGTGCACAAAAATGTACAATGCAACCTTGTGTCGATGGTTTGAGTTGCTTTTGGTTTGAAGCACTGCAAAAGCAAGCACGGTCTGATGGGCTGTGGGCAGCCAAGCACACCAGTGTGAATTCTGTATCTGACAAAAGGTAGTCTAAGCTATTGTGTCACTGCTTCTTCGGAAACTTCTTCATGGTAATTGACGTTGGCAGGAAAGTAACAGTATTTTAGGGGATTGTGAGAACTGTGAAGTCAATTAGAGATGCAGATATTTTACTGATGTACCACACTGTGTTGTCCTTCATGTTGATTTCACAACATTATGCAATAATGCAAGCTTATGCAAAAGCTTCGTCTTGGTTAGGGGTTTTATTAAGGTGAGGCTCATACAGGTGTTTGATGTGAAAGAGGCAGTAGCATGTAAGAAAGGTGGGACTGATGCCTTACAAGCACATTAGTTTTAGTAGAACAAGTCTGTGCTACCAGGATACTGCATTTGTGTAGGAGAACGCAGATAAAGGACCTACCTGTCTGCCTCTAGAGAGGGATGTGTAGTTGTGATGACTTCATTATGTTGTGGTTTTAGTTATTCTTTTTTTGGTGTGTAACAGCTAACTGTGTCTGAAAAATCAGAGCACATGACCTTGGCCTGAGATTAGCCTTTCCACCACAGTATTGTAAATGAAATGTGTCAGAATGAGCTGTAAAGTTATCTAAGGCTTATAGAACTCAATGCAAAGCCTGGAAAGTAAGCAGTAGTAAATTGAAATAGTTGCAGTATATCTGGGTGTTAAAAACAAAGACGGCATCTGTTTGAGTTAATGAATATATCACAGTCTTTTCTGATTTCACTGGGAAAGTAATGAATACTAAGGTTTTCACGTTGAAGGATATTTGCATTGCACTCTGGAACATATGCTTCTACATAAAAGTAAATAGGCTGACAGTGTAACAGGGATTCAGTACTGTGGTTCAGTGTTAAACATAGTATTTTTTCAGAGCTGTCAGAAAAGCAATGTGATCATCAGGGTGCAGAACTATTGAAATAATTGAACTATTTTGTGGCTATTTAATTAAATTTCAGCCTAGAATTCTTCAATAGAAGAATTTCAATACACCTTTATGGAGTAACTCAGTGAACTTCAATTTTTTCACAATTCTAAAACTGGGAGTCATAAAGTAGTAACGTACAGAGTTGTATCTCACAGTGTCTAAAGTTCTTACTTGCAAGTGGTTTTTCTTTTGTGAGATGTAGGGTACCCGCACTGTTTTTAAATAGAATAAAATACTTTTTTGGTAACATAAGCATGAAAGCAAATTTTTAATGTACTGAATTGTTATTGACAGCCTTTTTGATAGTACAAACCTGTTTTAGCTAGCAGATTTGTTAGTTCTGTAGTGTTGATGTTATCTAACAAAAATAGATGCAGATGGACAATGACGTATACTCAGGGGAATTGTTATCTCTGCTTTATGAAGAAAGAAACTTTCATCTGGGAGAACTATTCCTATGCCCTATGATATATCCTTCTAAGATGCTCCTTCACTAAATATATCCTAAGATAAGTGGGGTTTGAATGTATATTAAATAAAAGGAGTCTAGCATATGATTAATCACGTGATTTGAGATTAAAATAAACTGTAACCTAACAGAAATGCTCAAGCAATCTGGTTTAGTCAATTGCCTGCCTTCATTCACCAGCAGATGCACGTGAAGAGCTCTCTGCCATACAAGAAGACTGCCTGTTGATCTCTATTCATCTCTGCACTTTATCTCTTGGTGGTAGCAAAGCCTCTTGATTCTTTACAGACCTTACCAGACTTACCTCAGTGCTTTAAAGTTATACGCTAAGCTTTCACCAAAAAAAAAAAGGCATTAATTATTTGTGGCAGTCAGAGCAATGAGACATTGAGGAAAAAAAAAAAAGTCACAGCAAACTACTCTTTAAAAAATAGATTCTAAAAATGAAACATAGAGATAATCTTACTTCAACTTATTAAGTATGCCTTGTAAGCAATAAATCAAATCACTTTGCTGTATAATACAATTACTGCTGTAATTTGTAGTCATTACAGTTTGTGCTGAGGTATAACAGGAGACTTGATTTTATGCAGGCTATTGACAGAGAAAGCCCTAGCAACTTTAGCACAGGGACATCCTTTGGACTTATTGCCACTTAATTTGCAGATGATTATCTCAGTAGACCTAATAGCTGGTTGTGTCTACCTGTTACAGGGTCACTTATGTCAGGATCGTGCGTATAAAGAAGATCAAAATACTCCTTTGTTAGAAACATACAACCTGGTGCATCATTTCCCTTTCCATTAGGCTCTGCTGTATCAGAGCACTCTGTCTGGTTTGTATTTTTTCTAGCAGGTTGTCTGAGGACAGTAGGTGACTTTTCTACATGCAGCGAATTATTTCAATGAACAACTTAGTGATTTTTCGTAGTCTTCTGCATTTGATTAATGTTTACTAAATTAATTATGATTTGACAGAAATAGATTTTTAACTGTCAGGTTTCACATCTAAAACTGAACATAAAATTTACTGTCACAAGTTAAGATAAAAAGAGATGTTTTTGCAGGGACTGGAGGCTTGTCTTGTCATCCAGGTTCTCTATTACTTCCCTACTAGCTGACATCAGCCATACAATAAAATACAATAGATGTCATATTACAATTGAGAATTCTTTTTCTGATTAACTCCTGTGCTTAATCTGCATCCTGAAAATCATTTATGGCTGTTCATTCCCCACTGCCATTTTGTGTCCCTCCTCCTGTTAGCTCTATGGTATTTTAAGAATGATTCGTTTTCCACCTGTCTGCTCCTTCACAAATAATAGTGATATTTTTCCATATCTAGTGCCTTTTCTTTTAATTTAAGGAGAGCGATAGTAAGAGAGACACTAAGAAAAAAAAATAGGTTTTCAGTTCAGTTGGAAGGGACCTACCAAGTAAAACTAACAGACTATATGGTCACTTTTTCTGTGCCAATAAAGTAAAACCATCTTGGATTCTCCTCTATTTTATTTTTATTTTTTTTATGATTAGACTGAATTTCACAGTTTTGTTCCTACTTAATATTTCCACTGTCCCTATAGCACCTCTTTGTACTATTTCCTCTTCAGACAAACGCAAAATCTGTTCTGACATTTGTTTGTTTTTGTTGTTTTGGTTATTTTAGTGCTCAACTGGTCCTCAGACAGAAGTTTGTATTGAGAGGTATTTCTGGAAGTTTTAGAAGTGGGATTTTCTTTCCATCTGAACTGCCTACCATGAAATGAAACTGTGCTATTTTTATAAACTTAGATTGAGTAAAAATCCTGTTGAGATTACATATCTATAATCAGCCCTTAAAACAAAATTAGCTTAGAATAGGTTAAAAATCATAAACCTTAGAAAAGGAGGATCTGATATGAATTAGCTGGTGTGTGATGAAGTTGGCATTGCTGCATAACTGAAAGAGTGATTGCTTATCACATCAAAGACGTTATGCAAACAGAATTTCTTGGCTGACAGCAGGCATATCAGCCAGCAATTACAAAATACACTGCACAGACTTTACCATGAGCTAGGCAGGGCCATGAGCATTCTGTCTTGAAAAAATTCTAAACACAGTCCATTTTGTTGTAATGGCAGAGTATTCCATCTCCATCCTGTCAGTGCAGTGCAGAGATGATGCTGTTGGGCAAGCAGAGGTGGCGGTGTGAGGAAAAGCGTAATGACAAAATCACAGTACAATACTGACATGCAAAGTAGGACCATTTACTTTTGCCATCAGCAGTGTTCCTAGACCTGTTGCCTCCCTGCTGAAACCGAACCCTATTGTTAACATTCTTACAAAAAAGGATGGACAGTGATTTCAGTACATCTGTCATTTTCTAGTTCAAGTAGTTGCTCTAGTCTTGTTGTCACTTATCATAAGATTGAGATTGCAGTGTAGAGTAGGATGTACAAATGATGGCACAGGGTAGATCATTTGCCAAAAGGTCAGGTAGGGGTTTTTCAGAAACTTTGTCTCTATTTCCTTCTCTTTCTAGTTGGTGTTTGCAGAAAGAAAAGCTGTGGAGGAATCTTGCAGAGATAATTGTGCGAGTAAAGAAAGATTATCAGCTGCAGCTCATTGTCACTGTCCTGTTTTTAAAGATTAACATTGTCATGCACCAGCAATCTGCTGATGAAACAGTTGATGCAAATGGTACCTTGTGTGTCTTAGGCAAAATCAGACAGAACAGTTTAAATAGTCACTTCTTCCCAAACTGAATCACTGAGCTTTGAACTGAAATGCTCTAAAGTAGGTCAGCAGGGATAGTAACCTCTTTTTACTGCTTTAGCTTAAGCCTAAACTTAAGATATGGTCAGTGGTCTCTATCTGGCCAATCCTTACAACATCCACAACGCCCAGCTAAGGATCTCCAAGTGAAGTACTCTCTTGGCTTCTCTGATTGGCTGCAGCATGTGTGATCGTGCTTGTTTGAAGTCAAATACTCAGTTCACTTGAAATTGCAAGGATAAATGAATTATATTGGCTACACGCAGAGTGTTACTGTGTATTCTTTTCCGATATATTTTCTCTTAACAATTTAAAAGGATATTTTCCTCATTTGGCATGATGCATTTAAAATATATTACATCTCGGGAATTCTAGTTCTCTTGTTGCCAATTTGACCTTCATGTAAATACAAATAAATCCTGTTGTGTATTGCATAGATTAGTCCTTAAAGGATATATAACTTGTGTATCCTAAAGAAAAACTGGTAGCTCAGTTTTGGATGAAGGTTAGTTACCTCCTGGGAGCTACATATAATTTACATAAAATCTTAATGTTTTAACTTTATTAGGCAATAAATCATCTAAATTCGACCATGTAAGACATAGAAGAACATTGCTAACTGAGAGCTCTCACAAGAAATATTGGACTAAGAAAATAAAGCAAGCTAGATGCAAGATTTTATCAAAATGCTGCTCAAAAATATAAGTATCCTAGACAGTATTTGCCATGGCATTACAATTGCCACTTCAGTGGTATTTGCATGCTTTACTGACTTCTGTGTGGGCATCATCATACTATTTCACTTTGGAAATAGAAATGAGATATGTGGATGAAGTAACTTGCACAGCATCCTCAGAATTTGGAGTTGGGTAAGCTGTTGAACTTACATTGTCCAAGTGCTACACTACTCTCCCTTTTCTTCCACTACTCTTTCTCATAATAACAAGGACCTAATTTAATCAGCAAGTCTCTCTCTGTTCCCTTCTCTCTTGATGTATTCTAAAAAGATCCAGTGAACCCTTGACCTTGGTGTATTTGAGCTAAAAATTCATCAAATCATAGAATATCCTGAGTTGGAAGGGACCCATAAAGATCATTGAGTCCAACCCCTGGTTCCACGCAGGTCTGCCCAAAAATTCAGACCATATGACTAAGAGCATAGTAAACACTTCTTAAACTCTGACAGACTTGGTGCCCTGGGGGGCCTGTTCCAGTGCATGACAACCCTCTCAGTGAAGAGCCGTTACCTGATATCCAGCCTGAACCTCCCCTGTCACAGCTTGACACCATTTCCCTCAGGTCCTATCTCAATCATTAAAGAGAATAGATTGACGCCTACCCCTCCACTCCCCCTTGTGAGGAAGCTGTAGGCTGCAATGAGGTCTCCCCTCAGCCTCCTCTTTCCCAGGTTGAACAAGCCAAGTGACCTTAGCTGCTCCTCATACATCTTCCCCTATAGGCCCTTTACTATCTTTATACTGTGAATTTGAATATAGTTCAAGATTTATTTTTTTAAATAAATTTTCTATTACTTTATGATTTTAGCTTGACTTCTAAGTATGACTTCTTATAAACAAGAACTATTAACTGTAAGTTGGAAAGGCGTGTTTTTGTTGTTGTTGTTGTTGTTGTTTTGTTTGTTTGGTTGGTTGGTTTTGGTAAAATAATTGGCTATACTTGTAAGATACTGTGAATACAATTCTTCAGTGTAAGTTAAGACTTGCTTCTAAGTCCCCAGAAAGGGGAAGGAAGGCAGAGAGAAAACTTGGACCCAAGCAATAGTAGCTAGGAAACCTATATTCATGAGTCTGGGTGATTGGGGGGGAAATAAAAATAATTTTCTGAGTAAGCAGACAATGCATAGAAAGACTCCTTATCACAAATTTCTTATAATTGGCCAATCTAACTTAGTATGTCTTCATGAATACTAATAAATTTCAGATACTGTCTCCTGAGTTACCAAATTATCTTGCACCTTATTAAAGAAAAAAAAAAGTATATGTCCACAGTAACATTTTTTTGTCGTAGTTCTTTGCATATGACCCCTTTTTCAATCTACTTCTCTCAGGAAAAAATATATTTTAAAAGTTATTATAAGGCACTGCAACAAAATACTCATTCTGTTCTTTTCCTTGATACAAACTTTATTCCCAGAATGCAGAATCCAAAATTCAGTGCTTCAGAAATTCTTTGGAAATAATGGGCAAATGTTACTATGGTTACAGAGCTGCTCCCATTTGCTTCTCTTTTTCTGCCTAAGTAGTGAGAGTGGAAAGGGATTTTTTTTTATTCCAACAGTTTGTATGATGCTTTGCAGGGGAGACCCATCTCCAATGAAATTCTTCTAAAACATTTTTAAACTATTATATTTTGTGCCCTGGACTTTTCTGAAGTTGTTTATCGCTATTTTTTGAAAAACAGTCGATGAACAAGGTGTGTGTGGGGATAATGTAGTCCTAAAAAGATGTAGTGAAATTGGGATTCAGCAACCATCCTTCTTCAATCTAATGATCTTCAGGTATAAAATATTCAGGTTGTCCTATTTATTGAGTTACCTTTGCCTCAGGAGTATCTGGCACTGATTAAAATAATCATCATAAAAATTAAAGCACAATTTACTCTTACAGTTTCTTAAATGCAAATAGAACAAAGTAATGCTTTCCTTTTTTTTTTTTTTTTTTTTTTTTTTTTTTTTTAAGTAAATGTTTTTTGTGTCCTTTTCATTTTTTCTCTAAAATAAACCTCTGAACCCAGAAAGCAGCCTCTGCTGCTTCACTTTTTTGTGGATACTTGCATAGATACTTGGAAAGTAATTTCTAGTAAGGCTGAATTTAAATGTTTGTGAAAATAGTTCTGATTTTCTTGTCAACAAAGCATCAGCAGCAGCTCTTCCTTAGGATGAAAATACATCTGGAAGCAGCCACTGGCAGGATAATGCAACTGAATTGTTCTCCTGAGGATAATAAGCAACCTCTTTTAAAGTAGCAATGATATGGCATAAATGTACTCTCTCGGGACAGAATAAATGATACATTTCCCTGGGGGTCATTATGATTCTGCTGCAGAAAGCATACTGTGAAAAGATAATGCAAATGAAAGATGTTTGTCATAGAAACACACAAGAGTTTACGTGTTTGTTGTTTTTTGTTTTCTTGTTTGTTTTTCTCCCCAAAAAATCATTTGGGAATGAGAGGACACTTTGTTTTACAAAAGCTGAAGACCTGCAATATTTTACATAGCCCCATTAGGAATAGATTTTTTTTCTGGCTGCCATGATAGCATATGTTTTACGTGGGAATGTCACTGTGGTTATTGTTAACATTTTCTGACACTTTTTTTTAATAATGTTGAATTTTTACTAGCTCATAACTTTGCCAAGCAACGAAGTGCAATTTTCCTTTCTGAATGGCTTTTCAAGATTCATATATAGGTATATATATTCATATTGCCTTTATTGTTTTATTTTCTTATTTCAGCCAAAGTAGTTGCAGAAGTCTCTGAGAGTTAACCTAAGGAAGTAGTATAGTGCTGGACTTTTTTATTATTTTTTTTATTTTTTTTTTAAGTTTAGATATTTCTTTCCCTTCGGTCTCTTGAACCTTTTTCTTTTTGGAAAAACTAGGCTTTGGTGCAGAAACTTAATTGGATGGCCTTTAGCACTATTTTGCCTTCCCTGCCCCTGTGAAAACCTGTCCATATTTTTTAAATCACAAGACTAAGAATTTTGGCCAATTTTCAGAAAGGTGTATTGCTGTTGTAGTCGATCCTTTCCCAACTTTTCTGCCTGAGCAGGCTCTATATCATCTGTTCTCACACAGCATCTACATGTTCAGACTGTTAATGAACTACCTCTTCAGACTAACTGAGCATGCATTGCCAGCTACAACTTTGGAAAGTGAAAGGACTGGAAATTTGCCATCCTGAAGGGTAACTGGTGCCTCATGATGCTTGGAGCTTGAAGGAGGGGTGCAGAAAAAGGGCACTTGGTCAGAACTGGGAGTTGGTGCTCTCATAATCCCCTTCTGGTGGGGGGGGGTGAGGTGGGGGAACACAAGGAAATGTACATAGGAATAGGGTAGGATTTATGTGAAAGAGATACAAGCCTTAAAATAAAAAAAAAAAAAAAAGGAATAGCTAGTGTAACCTTGGTCTGGGAACATTAGTTTTAAAGCTGAAGAGCGAAAAAGGACAAGAAGCAGTGCCCGATGGAGGAAAAAAATCTGTCTTGGATTGCATGGCCTTTGCTGACACAACAGAAGTGGTGACACTAGAGTGCTTCGTGTGATGTGTTAGAGATAGCTGAAGACTTTTCAGCACTGTAGAAAAAAATTTTTTTTTCTTTTTGCACTGGCAGTCAACTGTACTCTTGAGAAATGGGGTGGAATGGAGGAGAGTAACAGCAAAAATGCTGGAAATTGAAGTTAAATGTTGAAAATTCAAGAGGACTGCAGATACGAAGGTGAGTAAAAAGGGCTGAGAGGAGTCTGAAGTTTCAGGAGGGGAAGTGGGGGACCCAAGAGACTTTTAGACTGCCATTGTCAGAATAAAGATTAGGAACGAGAGAATAAAGATCAGGAAGTAAAAAGAATCTAGTTTAGGAAACAAAAAGCTCAAAAACACTGGAATGGATGTTGGAGCACTGATAAACCACTGCAGACTTAAATACTTTAATGAAGTGCAATATGTTTTTTAAACACTTCTCAATTTTTGTCCAAACATGGTATTTTTTTTCTCCATATGATTTTCAAAACATTATGGAGGATGCTTCAAACAATGTCTGTTTCTCATTCTTGCTGTCATACCAGGTGACTCTCTGCCAAAGAATTTGGACTCTGTGTGTAGTATGATAATGTAAGATTCACATGTTAAGGAATCTAAATAACTCGAGTGCTTGCAGTTCTGTTTTGTTTTGTTTTTAAAGAGGTAACACAAACAAGTTTAATTTTTGTATTTCTGTGAAATTTATCTTCAAATATTTGATTTAAATTTTTGAGAGGTCTCTTGAAATCAGAAATTAAACAGATTTAATTACAGCTGACAATATCTAAAGAAATAAGTGGAGAGTTGTTTGAGATAAACATGTGATAGGTAAAGATTTTATGTATTTTTATATTTTACTGGAGGAAAAGAACAAGCAATTTTCAAAATAAATGCTAGTTCTTGAGTCCTCTACCCATTTACATGTAAAAACGTGAAACAGACTGTGCTGTTCCCAGAATGATCTGGCTTCCTAAGCATCACTAAAAATAGTTTAGCTGTGACTGTCTAAGTTACTGTAAGTACTTAGTACATACTGTACTATGTAAGTTACTGGAGAATGTTTGGTGTCTTAGTTGGGCTCTATTGGTGTTATGCTCAAATAACAGTTTCTTTAAGATAGCTAGTAAAACTCAAAGAGAAATAGCAATCAATATTTAAGAGGAATTTATTAAAGGAAAATGTTATCTTCTTCGTCTAGCTCAGTTTACAGTTTTATGCATTCTTCAATGTTAGTCACATGTCTATAAATGTATTTGTTGATTTCTAAAACTGAATTCAATATAAGATGAAAGTGAGTGACTGAAATTTACATAGAAATCATTTGCCATTTTTAAAGATAGAGTTCCAACTTACCACAATGCACAAACTTCTTAGTATTGTAAGAGTAGTGCCTGCTCTTTAATGCTTTGTGTGATGACAGTGACAGAGAGGTAAAGTACATCTTAATACCTTAAAAAATTAAAAGTAATGATTGCATTTAAGACTTCACAGCTTTATAACACTAATAGATATCTTATTAAGAACATGCTACCACTGTCCAAATATGCAAGTTCATTAAGTAAAAAGTATTTTCTGGGTGATTCTTTATCTCAAGTTGTTCGTACCTAAAAATTGCTGTGTAGTTGTGCCTATCATGACTGTGGTTGTCCTTGACCTCATGTATCTCACCGCATATTCCCTGACATGGAAAGTCTTACACATACAAATTTTTAGATGACCAAGCACTGAAAACAAAGAGCGATTATGGATTCTTTACATATTCAATCCACCATATAAAGTTAGAGCAGAGTGTTCAAATAGTAGGTTTTGGATGTATGGAAATAAAGGCAGCGGGGGAAAGTACTGCAGTACTTTCCATGGCAGGTTTACTGTTTAAGAAATAGTTTTCTTCTGAGTATTGATAAACAACACAATACTTAAAATAGTGCAAAAGGGACAAAACTGCAGAATGTGTAAGTTATCATTCAAAACCTTGCACTTCAAAGCTAAAAAAAAAAAAATATATATCCTTCTGTCTTCAGCTTTCTGAGGTGCTGATTGCTGCAGCTGGGATGTGGGTTTGTAGCTGCACTGCATGGATGTGTGGGATTTGGGAGTGGGTGTAGGAACTCGCTTCAGGGCTTTTTTGCTCTTTTTGAAACCATACACATTTCTTTTTCCTTCATGCTGATAGGACTTTCAACTGTACATTTAGAGAAGAACTAAACATTTGGAGAGGACTGCTGAAAGGGGGGGCAAGCTCACTGCCTGCACTTCAGTTATTTTTTCAGTCATTGCTGGGCACTTATGTAAAGCTTCAACAATCTTTTTCTTGTTGTTGTTTCAATTAAACTAAGCAGTTCTGCTGCTCTCTATCTACTGCTTTTTCTGAAAGCAGATGAACTGACTGAATAGTGTTCTTTTCTGGTACTGAATTATAATGCTTCATAACATGAGTCCAGTAACTTAAACTAAATAATGTCAACCTAGTTTACAGGGAATCTAATTCAGAAGGATAGAGCTTAAATTTTACACAACACAGATGGTGATTTTTATTTTTATCCTCTGTTGTAATGAAAATTTGTAACAACAGTTTTAAACTTTTAATCTAAGAAGGTTGTCAGTCCAAAGTTTGGCCAAAATTAGGACAAAAGTAAATTTTTGACCCTTCAGCAAATCTAGATATCTAGTCCTGCAAAAACTGACCTGTAGTTGAATATTTTTAGGAAATAAAGATAGAAGGTGGCATGGAGATGACAGTTTATAAGTTTTTACTCCATGGAAGCAGAGCACATTAATATTGCAAGTGATAAAGGTTTTTGTTTGTTGTCATGCAGTAGGAAGCATTCTGAGTGACTCCAGCATTGTTTTTCTCTTGTCAACAAGATCATTTGAAGAAAAATAGTTGTGTTTCTAAAATAATAGTCTCTCCTGTCAAAGAACTGCTGAGTACTTGGTTCTGCTACAAGGACTTTTATGAGAGGAGCAAGAATAATTTAGAAACATCAAGAAAAAAATGGCTATGCTTGGATGTTTAGAGAATCTACACTGTCTGTTTAGCTATAAATGTGCTGTGGCAGTCAGGAACACTTGCCAAATCTCACTGCAACCAAACTCCACTTTACTTTAAAAGTCTTCATTGTGTTGTGTTTGTTTTTTTTTTTTTTTTTTGTTTTGTTTTGTTGTTGTTTTGTTGTTTGTTTGTTTGTTTGTTTTGTTGTTGTTTTGTTATTGAGAGGAACTGACTCTGACTTAATTTATCGTATGTCTTCTTCATAATCTGGGTATTCAAAAAAATAAAGATGAGTCTCAAAGAAGAGCTTAGGCCTTTAAAATCCTTTACAGCAATTCAGTTATACTGCTATGAAGTATACGCTTACATTTCTCTCATATTGTATTTGTGTATGGGAGGGTGTTCCATGGCATGTATAAAAGATGGAGAGAGAGAATGAAGAAGGAACAGAGGATTAAAAACATAATAAATTCACTTTAAAATACATTGTATCAAGTTATATTACTTATGGGCTTTTTTCAAATCCTGAAACTAGGCATCCAACACCTTTTGATTGTGTTTGCCTAGAAACATATAGCTGTCAACTACTTGAGGTTTTGCACTGATAGAAAATGTCAACGATTCCTAATTGTTCATACCAATGCTAAAAACCTGCCTGAGTTTTAATACTGACATTTTCCACAAAGTTTTATAACTCAGTGTCAGCACAGGTTTTCCTAGTTATATCTTGTTTTATATTCTAATTAGGTACAAAAATAGGGGAGAAAAAAGCTAATAATATATGCTCTTGGGTCTGCTTTTATAATGGCATTTACTTCTCTCTTCATTGAGGGAATCTACATTATTATGGTCTCCTTGACATCTTGAAAGCATGCTCTTACAACTCTCTGCTAAATACAGGGTATCTTAGATGTTTTTCAGTATCTGCATATGGTGTTTTGGTGGTGGTGGTGCTGGCGGTGTTACTGTTAAATTGGCAGTATCCTAAGACCTCTAAAATTGTTCCCCATCAACGTTTACTTTCTGATGGAAATACTGTGACTTTTATATTGTAAAAGTTGG